>NC_141693.1:1530543962-1532943962 GCF_964263255.1 Lissotriton vulgaris
ATGAAGTATCTCTGACAGAAGAAATGCGAGATAAATCATCACATAAAAATGCATTGTAATAATATGTGTGCTAGAGGCTGGTGTTATGTTGTTATGTCTCTAGATGTTTTTAGAAATAGAAGTGTGAAGCTTCTGTTCTCTAAGAATAGTTTTTACGTTAAGCAAAGAATTGTTCGTGCCAAAAGGAAAGGGTCAATATTTTTTAAAAAATTGTCCAATTCAAAGAAAAAATCAGTTTACCAAAGCTCCTGGCAGTTTTATGTTGATCAAAACTGAAGGCCGAATTCAGAGTTCATGGGAACGCTGTGTGTCGGAAAGCTTCTCAAAAGTTATTGTTTCTCTGTGGGTGAGAACATCGTATCAGACAGGCTCGCAAAGAATTGGTCTACAAAATCAGGTGATAGTTCAACCAAATTAGATAGCGCTGTAACTTGGCAGGTGTGAGAATGATTGCTGTCATCGAAGGCAGGATCAGCAATGCTCACAGAACGTTGTACCTGGATGATGTTGCTTTTGTCACTCGCTCCACTGTCACCACTTGGCTGTAGTACAGGAGTCTCCACGAATGCCGTCATCAGGATTGGTAGCCGCTGGGGACAACACAATGCGTGAGCCGTTATTGGACTTAGCAAAGTATCGACGTCCATTGGTACTGCTGATGGAAGTGAAAGACAGATGTCCAACACGCATTCCTCGCCGCAAAGCATACACCGTAGCACAGGTAAAATGCAATTTTGCCATATTGGTCTGAATGAAAGGAACCAGGTCATGTTTAGATCTCTCAGCCTGGCCAATCCGAGGACGTTAGTTATCCTGTCCCTGTAGCGCATTGCTAGGATTGTTTCTTCCATTCCCATGGGAGCTATGTCTGAGCCGAGGTTTGCCATAACGTAGCAGGAGGGTCAAAAATAGAATCCCTGCGATGAGTCCAAAAAATAGTGGAATACCACCAAAGATGGAGTGCACAAAATTAGGAAAGATTCCCAAAATTGCCTGGAAGGGTGTTAGCAGTCCCGTAAAGACTGTCTTAAATATGCCTGGGATGCTTGTAGCACTAGACATGTTAAGGAGTTGCTCGAGTATTTGTACGAAATGCACGGGGCAATTTGTTGATAAAAGGTCATGGACCTCAGTAGCCGTCCTTGCGACTAGAAGATCATACGTCTCTTTAGATGACGTTATAGGCACTGTTGTCTGTAAAAGCACAGATTTCATTTTGCTTAATGTATCAATTCGTATAGAATAGAGATTCAGACGAGGCCAGAGGGGAGTCACTGTGTCTGGAGGCCCGCTCGGGAACAATGCTTGCATGCAACATTTGACCATGGACGTAACTTCTACTAGATAACTTAGTCCGGGCGCGAGGCCACAGCACCTGTGATCCGTTCTTAGAATGTAACTCCCGTTTGCGAGTTGCATAAAGAAGGGCTCTATCTGAGTTGCAGGTGTGACTAGCTGGTGGCATGAAAGGTTGTTTGAATTGCCATCACATGCTCCGTGTAAATTAATACCCTGACACAAAAGTATACCGCTTAGTGAATGTTTACAGTTGTCACCACTAAGAAATACATTTTTGTCGCTGTCACTATAGCAAGAATGAGTGTATGGTAATTTCCATTCGGATTTAACATATCCCTTACCCAATTGTTCATACTGGCCAGCAGGTATGTATTCAAGGCATTTCTTAAAGCGGAAAGTTGTTATCGGAATTGTGATAATTCCGTGTATTATCCATTCAATGACAGGACTCTCTGACATTGTCAATGGTAATCTCTCGAGTTTCTCGATGCTCAAGATTGTATAGTCTGCTCCTTTCTGTGCCAAACTGATCTGTTTATCAGTAAGGTTAAAAATGGAAAATAATGACGTTGTGTTGATTAAACGCCAAGGCACATAGCCTGAACGAAGATTTTGCAGCGTCCAGCCTAGTTCTATAATAGAGCGTAATTGAGACTGGCCATGTTGTAACATTAGCAAATCTCTGTCTATCACATCAAAGGCAGATGATACAATATTGTCCAAAGAATATATTCTGGAAGACAGAGTCATTAACCCATTGTCTACTACAGAAAGTGATTTTTCCAAATTAATACGATCAATTTCTCGTATCTTTTCAGCAGTTTCAATTTGCTTTACTTTCCAAGCCTCGTTGTAAGCAGCATAGATGCTGGTCGCTATGAAACGCTTTTGACGCTGTTTGCGTGGTCCAAGAATGAAATCGCGCAAATCAGCACCATCTTTTAATAAAGACAAGTGTTGCTTAATTTCAGCCAGTGTGGATGTAGTTAGCCATTCTAGGCAGAGTTTACCTACACTGTATGTGGTTATAATTCCTGGATGTTGTCTCTGGGAATATCTAGGGTCTAATCTGGTCATTTTTAAACCCTGTGTTTTATTCAGGAATCTATCTTGACAGCTATTTGTGTCTGTAGGCCAGATTAACCACTTTTTCCAATCAGGATGTGTTCTGTTGAAATGTAAAATGTGTGACACGTCTAACTCATTATCTGCAGTTGTATTCTCAGCTATTGGTTTTGGTATAGACGGTGTTTTCATTTCTTTGTTCTTAGCTAGGCCAAGACAAGATGTTTGGTGTACAGTGTCATTTAAAAATAACATTTGTTCTGGTATCATGCAGGTTCTAAACAGTGCTTCTATGCCTTGCACCTGCCAATCTTTTGTACCCCAAATTGTTTTCGTTTCAATATTATTTTTCCAATAATCAAAACCGAATGTCATCATTTTGTCATAAAATGCTTCTGAATATATCAATTTAGAATTTGTCAGCATTGTTTTCATTCCTGTTTTATCTAATAGTTTATAATAAAACGTTTCTGCATCACTGGTGTTAAACCCTGAAAAATATTTGAATTTCTCAAAAAATGCTTTAGAACTGCTTTTAGGTGGTGTAGAACAATGTTCCCATTGATTATACATAAAAACATTTCTAGGCTGTGCAGATTTATGCAAGTAATGATCCCCATAGTGGGTGTAACAGAATAACTGCTCATAACTAGATGAACCTTGTAAATAATCATGATCTGTGAATCTAGCTGACATTACTAAATCAGACATCATGTCATTAATACTGTTAAAGTCCCAATCATCAGAGAATGTACTTGGTGTCACAAAGTCACTTAAGGAAACCTTTAGTTGATGAGGATACTTCAGGATTTCGACCGGACCATAGATCTCATAGTCTGTTTTCTCCCATACTACCCCACCAGGTATTGGAATTGCTGTGACATTTACTGTTGACAGTTCTCTTTTCTTCACGTGGGATGATCTGTGTGGTTTCAGGACTAGGTTGATGTTCTGACTTGCTGTGTCCATTGTAATATATTTTCCTTCAATGAATTTTCCCAAACACAGTACCATGATGAGCCAAAGCAGGAGGAAAAATACACCTAGACCGAACCAGAACTCTAGCCAAGGGGAAATTAGGTAGATTTCCTTCAGTTGATGAAAGAGTTCCGTCGCTTTTTCTTTAAAAGACTTTTTTGTTTCTGGCGTCACTTCGGGGTCACTTAAATCTTCAGAGAAGTTGTCGAAGTTGATGAAATAACCAGAGGCAGTTCTGTCAATTGATGGGATTGTTCTTTCAATCTGTCTCTCGGTAGCACTTTCTGATGCCACATCATTGTAGACTGGTGTTGTTTCTTGACGAACTGTTTCAATCTGTGTTTCAAGAGGCACGAGTTCCATGGCTGTATTGCATAGTCCTTCATTGTGCACTGCAGGCTGATCGAATGTGATTAGTCTTTCAGTTTGAACCTCTTGGATTGTTGCAAGTTTGGGTATTCTGTTGTTTCTTGGGAGTCCACTGGGCCTACTGTTGATTATAGGCCACATGCTTGTGGTTTTACCAGATCGATGGACACGACTCTGTTCTCCTTTTTACCAGCAAGGGGCGGTAGCACAACTGATCTTGTTCCGGTGACTGCTAAGACAGGTACTGCTTTTCTGTAAGAAGGCCCAAATTCCTTCTTCACCGCGATCTTTTCTCTGACTAGATCCCCAATCTTTGGAATCCAGACAGGCCTTGCTGGGGCTGTTGCGGGTGGTGCCTCGTCAGTGGTATTTGGCTGTTGCTTTAACTTTATGTTGCTTAATGATTTTCTTGTTTCATTCAGTTCCTGTAAAACAGCCAAACGGTCTTTTACTTCAAACTGCTTTGTTTCTTCTTGTACCACTGACATCTGACTATCGAGGTCCTGAACGCGCATTCTTATTCCGAACAATAGTTCGTATGGGCTGAAACCTTTTAGAGAATTTCTTGGCATGTTGTTAAGACTAGTCTGGACACTTATTAAATGTTTGACCCACCCAGCGCCTGAACCTAATACCTTCGCTGTTATAGATTGCTTTGCGTCCCGGTTTTTTCTTTCTATCACACTATTCCCTCCCGGGGTATGACTGACAAGAATACCGCAACCCAATTCCCATGCTGGCCATGGCCTCCCTATAGGCTCGAGAGCTGAAAGCAGGACCCTGGTCAGAATGGAACGTGGTAATTGCGTATATGCCGATATGGACTCGCTAATCTTTTATAACCGTTCTAGCGTCAGCCGAGTGCTGGAGGCCTCATTATTTAAGTGCATTTCGTCTTAACTATTAATAGGACGCAGGACGGGGTGTAGGCAGCGTTACGCTCTTTCTGATTGGTAGCCGGTAGCAAGGTTCGCTACTGCGATCCCTATTGCAGTTTTCACAGTTGTTTGCATATATTTGGTGTTCTACACTCATTCCCGGCCACCAGAATACTGATTGTAATTCAGTCAGTGATTCCTTGATCTTTCTGTGCCTAAGACCCAAACCCATGTGTGCGTCTGCTATTAAAAATATTCTCCTGTTCATGTTTGGAATTACTCTGTCCCCCACTCCAGGGATTCGAGCAAAAGGAACGGAGTTTGCATCGATTATGTATGCATAATTGAGTGGATAGTTTACGGGTAGTGCTGCACAGTCGCTTTTTACGGTCGTTTTTACTGCTAGCATGGTTTCCCCGTCTATATACTTATCTGTACGCTTTTTTGTGGCTACGGAAGCCGGGTTAGTTGCTTCCGCGGTGGCTGTATTAGCCAATGAATTCCCTGCAACGTGAACGCCATCACGCTGAAGACTCTGTGCGTGAATCACGTGAGTCTTTTGTAGTTCTTTGTGTAAAAGAGCTACCTCGTTCCAGAGCAATTTATGCTTTATTGTGGCACCTGTGTCATCTTTGTAATCGTTTTCGATCCAACTCTGCAGTTTATTGTTGTAAGAGTTGACGCAAAAATGAGAATCGCACACTATAAGTGTGGGGAATTCGCGGTCTGCATTTTCGAGCGCCATCTTAAAAGATCTGATTTCAGTTCTCTGAACCGAACAGTTTCTTACAGATTCAGTTTTTGTTACTTTCGGTCTGAATTTACCGCACAGCCAACGACCTTTAATGATCGCACATGCTGCATTGTAGGATTTACTCTCTACATTGAAATGCTGTACAAAGCTATCTGTATAGATTATACATGCGTATTGTGGGAGAGGCAGGATTTCGATTGGCAGAGGATATTCTTCTTCATATTCTAAATCATTCAGTTCTTCGTATTGCGGGGCGAAATAGTATTTCACGTCTTCCGCTCCTAGAGAATCTATGTATTGTATCCATTTTGGATCCAGTGACACTGTAGGCAGGTTTACTGGGCTGAATAGCGCCTCGAAGGCGGATTCCGCTGTAAGGATATTAATCCGTTTGCCGTGTGCTAGTTCTCTTTCATTTGCTAATGCGATTTGCACTGCGTTCACAGTTCTTTCTGTGCGACTGAATGTTTTTTCTGCTTGTGTGTACAAGTGAGATTTAATTGAAATTGGTACCTTTTCTCCCTCATTAGAGGTCAGGTACGTGAATCCGCATCTTCCTGGGATGACTCGGATTACAAGATCGATCGTGTTGTCACGTGTATCTAATTTAGTTTTTGCTAACATGTCTGTTTGCAGTGATCTCAAAATTTCTGTGTGTTTTTGAGTCCAATTGATTTGTTTTAAATCAGGTTTAATTAGTTCGTAGAGAGGTTTAACCCTCTCTGCGTAATTTAGAATATAAGTTCTTCCGAAATTCAGAAAACCTAGTATTGATTGTAAATTCTTCAGCGTTTTTGGAGCTTGGAGTACAGCGCACTTCTCTAAGAAGTTGTCCGCTAGGCTTTTCCCTTCACTTGATAATTCGTACCCTAAAAACAGTACTGTCAGATGGGCAATTCGGGACTTTTTAAAGTTGAATTTGTAACCCTCTGCTGCGAACCCAAGTATAATGGTGTTCACTCTTTTCAAGTGAGTATCCAAGTCGTCGTCTGTGAGATAAATATCATCTACGTAAGATAACGCTTCATCATCATAGATTTGTAGTAACTCTGTTACTCTAGCTGAGAATAGTCCTGGGCTGTTCTTGAACCCCTGTGGGAGTCGACAGAATTTTTTCTGTGACCCAAATGCGGAGAAAGCGGTCAGATATCTGCTTTCTGGTGCAATGTTTTGACAAAAGAAACCATTAGAAATGTCTAATGTCGTTTTATATTTTTTCCTAACTATGTTATTCATTAGGGCTGCACTATGCGAGTTTTGTACTGCAAAGGTTTTGCAACACGTATTAAGATGTCTGTAGTCCAAAACTAGACGATATGAATTGTCTGGCTTGGAGACAGGAAACAAAGGATTGTTCATTTGAGAGGTGCATGTTTCAATCACCCCCTGGTACCCAAGTTGATCTAAGATCTCCCTGACCTGTTTTTTAGCTTCTTGCTTTATGGGATACTGCCGTTGGGCAGTTGGTTCACTTTTTAGTTGGATATTGTGAGGCGTTGAATCCTCATCCCATCCTACATGATTTTTATACAATGCAGGTGCCTGGGCTACAGCCCATTTCCTTGCATATGTATATTTTTTGTGAATCGGTATGTGATTCGAGAAGGCAGGCATAATCACTTCTTCGCCACGAGGGCACTCCCTGACAAACTCCGGGGGCCAATCTTTTTCAGCTAACAGAATATCATAGCCTTTTGAGAGCTTATCCCAAAATAGACCCTTAATTTTCCTAGTCTTATCACCCTCTATACGCAATGTTATTTCGTATATTTTATGGGGCTCGCTAAGCCTGGCATCGGCAGTTTCAACCTGAATGTATTCATTCGTGTCCACTGTCTCCAGATGACTCATCAAGTTCTTGCGCGCTATACTGATTTCTGCTGCACTGTCCAACATTGTCAATGCCCACTCCCCGTTTTTCAACTGTGTCCTCAGTATTCTCGGCATGGTTGATTACTCTAATACTGGCTACCTTCTTTTTAGGAAATTGAGATTTCTTATTTTGAGCAGGTTCCTTGTCTTTGGACTTGGTGTGCTCTCCTGGGTCTGACCGTCCTCTTCTTTCCGAATTCTGTGGAAAAGATCGAGAGGGACGTGTATCAATACTTTGATATCTATCAGGTTTTTTTATATTATCCCTATTTCTAAGGTTATATCTTTTCTCAGAGGGCTCCCGTTGGGGAGACTGGCGTTCTCGAGTCGGAGTTCTTTCCCTCCGTCGAGGAGACCTTCCTCTGGACTGGAAAACTTTTTCCTTGGGAGTGGATTGTTTATTTCCATCCCAGCTCTTTTTAGGAGTGTTTAAATTATTTTTAATAAATAATTTTTCAGGATTTTCGAGCAGTTGGGGCTTTACCGGTTTCCCACCCAAGCTGTCTCTACCTAATTCCTCATAGCATTTTTCTATGATTTTTGCAAGCTCAACAGGATCTTTTATATCTGTTTCCCTCAACTTCTGGCGAATCGCCACAGATGCTGCTTCTCCCTTTACATTGGCTAATAATATAGCCGTGACCTGCTTGAAATCTTTCAGTAATTTCATACCTAGATTTAAAGCTGGTTCTGGACCGAATTCATTTTGAATTTGTTTTAGCACGTCTGGTATTACCGCCATAGACGGAACACCGTGTGTTTTTGTGTAAATGGAAGCAAAGACTGTACCCCAAGTGTCACAGTCCTCCACGTGTGGTGCGATTCCCATAGGAAGGCAGATGGTCAAGATTCTGTGTTTCTCAATAGGGGTAGTATCAGGAAATACTGCCTCTATTTGAGTGATTTTCTGGGCTAACCAGAAAGGAATTTGTTCCCGTTTTACGGGTGTTTTACCAAGACATGACTGTATGTTCTGTGGTGTAATTTTATTTGTGTTCCCCTGATGAGGGGTCAGCTGGTGTGAATTAACAGCTGGCTGGACTGTTGCAGTCCGTATTACATATTGGACTAATTGCCTATGTATTTTTATTAATGTGTTTAGCTGTGCTAACAGCTCTTCTCTAGACATTTTTGCAATGTCAGGATGTGGTGTGTAGCTGGCTAGAACCGGCCACGTGGCTCCTGGTCTACCTAGTGGACCGAGCCTAGTTATGTGATCATTGTGTTTTAGGGCGCCATTAAACCAGAGCAGGTGCTCTTGAAATTTAAGTGGAATTTCAACCTCCTCGAAAGGGGCGTACTCATCCGGAGGTTCCTCTATTTTGTAATAGTGAAACTCTTGTGTTATAGCGTTTACCGCTGGAAAGTTTATCCATGAATAGAATACCTCTGTCTGCCGATACTCGTGAGCCTCTATCACGAAAATTACTGTACCACCTTGAGGTGGCAGTCCGTTTTCTATAAGTTTTAAAGTTATAGATCTTCTTAACTGGACCGGGATGATAATAGCCTCCGGGTCTGTGTATTCGGGACCTTGCTGAGTCGCATCTGCTGCGGCCCCAGAGGTTCCGTTTTCTGGCATTGTAAAAATGCGAGGTTTGCAGAGTAGGTCTCCAAGGAGACAAAGATTAGATGCACAATATTTTGGAACACTGTATCCTTCAACGTTGAATAAACCAGAGCTTTACATAGGAATCTCTTCCTACTAAGGTCGGGCGGATTTTAACCTTTCACCCACTCCAGACGTCTATTGGAGTATTTACGGGAGAAAGGGGTGTGAAATATGCACGACTGAGTTACTCTACAAGTCTTGCGTTAGTTTATCGCCTTACCAAACGTTTGGGCGCCATGTAGTGTAGTTCCTAGTTTCCCACTAGGCCCTGCGCATTGGAATAACATAAACAGTAGTATCGACGTGGAACTGGCTATATTCCAGGCCTCCACTGACTATGCTAAACTTAATTGGGTTGTGTTACCAACTAGCTCAGAGGTCACTGGAAACTTTCTTCTCTGCATAGGAAGTGATCAGCTTCCTTGGCACAGACAAGAAGGGATTCAGCTTTCCAACAACCGTGCAACATGACAACTTTGCTCCTCAGATCAAGAGTCGATCTCTAGGGTCGTGTGAAACAATAGACATAGATTTCACTCAGTCAGTCTAGTGCAGTTTACTTTCACAGTATGTAGAGAATAGAGAGACGGGCGTGTATCAATAAAGGTTAACATTTATTGAACAGTCTTTCTTCTCATACAAGAGAGATGTATTGCCACAATTGCAATAACTGTTATTATAAAAAGTACGTACAGTAAGATAAGAATAGCGAAATAGAACTGTAAAAGCATTGATATGGTTTCTTAGCCATACAATGGTTTAAAAGTAATAAAACATATATACAGTCATATATACATTAGGCTAACATACTCAACTGGTGCTTCTAACTAAGCCTACCCCGGTGTGCCTGACCTAAGCCTAACACGTGAGAAGGGGGAGTAAGTAAGTAGCTTAAAGTTAAGTTGGTTTTGCCAAGGTTTGTTTCAAGAATTCTCTTCTAAGGGTTTAGTCAACACCATACCTCTGAATAGAATGATGGAGGATTGGTATCTCCTTCAGGGGTCTCTCTCGATATCCCAGTCACCTGCGAGGGTAAACTGGAAGCGCCGGGACTGGATTTCTCTGCACGAGAAAGGCAGCGGCTTCTCTCAGCGCGTCTGGAGGAAGGAGGGGTGACAGCGTCCGCGGGCAGCTGGGCTGGATGTCTTCGCAGAGGACGGCTGCACGGCTCCTCAAGCGTACTGCACCATAGGTCGCGCTGTAGCGGCGATAATGGTAATCAGTAGCTTCACCACCACAGGATAGCAGGCTGCAGCGACAGAGTGCTAGTTTTTACCAACACGGGGTCATGCAGGCAGCTGGCATCAGCAACATGTTCGCTCACAGCTTCGCATTGCTTAAGGCAACGTTGGTAATATTTATACCTGACAGGTGCCGGGTTTGACGCAAGTTTGCTGGACATAAGACGTCAATTAAAGATGTCACTAGGAAGTGGCAGCTATCAGTTGCTCATTAGAGTTCCATTACTAATCAAAACATAGCAAGCGGGGATTTCCAGGTTTGCTAAGTTTTTATCTTGTTGAAGAACTCGGAGTGTTATCTAGGAATATCAGATAGTGACTGCTGCTCTGTCATTGCACTAATTGGTCGCAAAGGAAGTAGCAGAGAGTCATGCTGGAATGTGGCTCTGTGGCTCTGCTCGTGTGAGGCCAGAGATGACTTTACAGAAAATCGCACTTGAACAGTTATGCCAATATAGGGAATAAATGGATTTATAGCCGAATAGGGGCATAAGGTCACAGTATCGATCAGGAACCTAGATAAGCACATGACATCCCCTTGCTTGAACGAATTTCCAAGGTATAGAGAAGAGCTGGCTCTCTGTTTTGAAGTCCCAAGAACAAAAGGACTTCACCCCCAGCTCCCACCGCAACGGAGGTCGAGATCGTCGCAGCGCCTGTTGCTGCTGCCAAAGACATTGCATCCTTCGCTTGCGGTAAGATCGCCATCGCTGCGAGTATCGTCGCAGAGCCTGTCATCGCTGGGTGAGATCGACGCACCGCTTGCTTGCGGACCGCATCACGTTCCTGTGAGAATCATCGCAGAGCCATCGCATCGAGGAGCTGCGAGAGAAAGATCGCCACTGGACCGCGCATCGTTGGCCCAGAGATCGTCGCAACACCTGAGAATCATCGCGTCGTGCCTTTGAGGGAGAAAACTTCCTGCAGAACCTACGCACTGGAATCCATACAAGTGGCCTTCCTCCCCATACAGACCGGATTCATCGCAACACGCCTACTGCTGCGGCGGGGCTGTCGCTTATGCCTTCCCAGGGTCTCAGGAGCAACGCATCACTTGTTTTTCACCGCTACAGCTTCTGTGCTTGGAACTTTTCATCGCTAACAAAGGTACTGTGGCTAAAACGTGACGCAACTGTGGATAATTTTATCGCTAACCTTAAGAACCTTAAGAATTCTTTTGCAACCATATTCTTGAACTGTGTATGTTGGATTTTTGTTGTTTTGGTCTTGCGTAGTTTAGATTAAATACCTTTATTTTTCTAAATTGTTGTGGAGTCAGTTTGTGGTGTTTTCACTGTGTTACTGTGAGTGTTGGTACAAATACTTTACACATTGCCTTTGGATAAGCCTGACTGCTTGTGCCAAGCTACCAAGGGGGTGAGCAGAGGTTATCTAAAGAGTGTTTCCTCCTTACCCTGACTAGAAGCAAGGGTCCCTATTTCGACAGTGGTACCTACCTCTGCCAACTAGAGACCCCCAGTTCTAAAAATGGTACACTGAGTTAGTAGTACCTTTGGAACTGAGCGTGTACGTTAGCTGCGGTGATGCGTAGTCTGGGCAGGCCGCACTGGGAGCAATGTTTTTTGACTAGTGAATTCTGCTTTAACAAGGCCACGTGGAGATGACTTGTGGTACAATGAGTTAGTGGTACGTGAAGAACTCAGCATGTGCTCATCCTGCTATGATTTGTGGTTAGGGCGGGTCGCACTAGTACAATGTCTCTTGGCTATTAGAATGTGCCATGTGCAATCGCCATTCCATCTGTATCGTGAGCCCTCACAATGTAGATCAAAGGCAGTTGTCAGCACAGATATTGGCGAATGCTTTTTTGTCACAGTCAACAAAATCTGAGGACATAGTACAATTGTCACTGTCTTAAATAAATTGAGAATGAATTTAATGTTGTTTGTAGTGTATTTCAGTTTCTGGTATCAAGTTGTGAACCCTGCTTTCTGCAGTATAGATCAAAGGTACTATTCGACACAAACATCGATGAATGCTTTTTTGTCACAGTTAACAGAATCTGAGGACACAGATTGTCTGTGCCTTAAATAAATCGAGACTGAATTTAATGTTGTCTTTATTGCTAATGCGGATCTGGTACCAAGTTGTGAACTTTGTTGATCGCAGTGTACATTTGAAGGCAGTACTTAGTACAGATATTGATGAACGTTTTTTGTGGCATCTATTAACAAAATTGTCTCTGCCTTACATAAATCAAGGCTAACTTGAATGGTGTCTGTAGTGTAGATTGAAATCTGAATTCAAATTGTGAACCCTGTTTTCCGCAGTGTAGATTGAAGGCAGTTGTGGACACAGATATGGACGAATGCTTTTTGTCACTTATTTAAACAAAATGTGAAGATATATAGTAGAATTGCCTCTGCATTAAGTAAATGAAGGCTGAATTTCCTACTGTTCAAACTTTAAGAAAATCTGAGGACATAGTGCAATTGTCTTTGTTTTAAATAAATCAAGAGTAAATTCAATGTTTTCTGTAGTGCTGGCACTCCTGGTATCTAGTTGTCAACTCTACTTAACGGAGAATAGATTGAAGGCAGTTCTCAGCACAGATACTGAAGACAAATTTAGATCCAAAGCTGAATTGAAGTAGTGAACCCTGCTGTCTGCAGTGGACATCGAAGGCACTACTCTACACAAATATCGATGAATGCTATTTTGTCACAGTTAACAGAATCTGAGGATATAGTACAATTGTCTCTGCCTTAAATAAATCGAAACTGAATTCAATGTTGGCTGTAGTGCTGATGCGCTTCTGGTATCAAGTGGTAAGCTCTGTTGATCGCAGTGTACATTTGAAGCACTACTTAGTGCAGACATTGAGGAATGTTTTTTGTGGCATCCATTAACAAAATTGTCTCTGCCTTACATAAATCAAGGCCTATAATGCTGTCCGTAGTGTAGATGGAAAGCTGAATTCAAGTTGTGAACCCTGCTGTCCTCAGTGTAGATTGAAGGCAATTGTTGACACAGACATAGACAAATGCTTTTTGTCACTTATCTAAACAAAATGTGAAGACATATAGAAGATTTGTCTCTGCATTAAATAAATGAAGTCTGAATTTCCTACTGTTCAGAAAATCTGAGAACATAGTGCAACTGTCTCTGTTTTAAATAAATCAAGACTGAATTCAATATTTTCTCTAGAGCTCGCGCTCCTGGTATCTAGTTGTCAACTCTACTGACCGGTGAATAGATTGAAGGCAGTTCTCAGCACAGATACTGAATACAAATTTAGATCCAAAGCTGAATTCAAGTTGTGAAACCTGCTGTCCGCAGTGGAGATCGAAGGCATATTTCCTACTGACTTAGGCCGGGGTAGTAGCTACGATAAAAAAGGCCTGATAAAGGGCCTTGACTTTGAATCAGAATATGAAATTGAACAATAATTGATAACCCCAGCTAAGAAAGACAGCAAGTGCGGAAATTTACCACTGCCTTCGGCTGGGGCAGTAGCTACAACAAAAAGGCTCGATAAAGGGTCTTGACTTTGAATCAGAATATGAAATTGAAGAATAATTGATAACCCCAGCCAATAAAGGCAGCATGTGTGTCAATGTCCCACTGCATTCGGCTGGGTTATTTGTTACAACAAAAAGGCTCAATAAAGGGCCTGCACTATGAATAGGAATATGAAATATAAGAATAGTTGATAACCACAGCCAAGAAAGGCAGCAAGTAGGTGTGTGTACGTGTGGAAGATGTGTTGATTGAGTGGAGGATGAATAAAGTGACAAAAAGAAAGGCTGCAAGTGTGCAAATTACCCACTACCTTCAGCTGGGGAAGAGCTTCAACAAAAAAGGCTCGATAAAGGGCCTTGACTTTGAATCAGAATATGAAATAGAAGAATAGTTGATATCTACAGCCAAGAAAGGCAGCAAATAGGTGTGTGTATGTGTGGATGATGTGTTGATTTAGTGGAAGATGAATAAGGTGAAAAAAAAGAAAGGAGGCAGATGCGCAAACTACCTATTTCTTTGTAAGGGAAGTGGGTGATTGGTTTTCCAGTACATTATATCGACAGGGCATCGGATTCCGCAGTGGGAGTCTGAGAAACGGGTACCACATGCAAGGAGGCAAGCAAGTGCACAAAGTACACACACTGTGCGGTAGAAAGGACGCAAGTATGCAAATTACCCACTGTCATTGACGAGTAGTAGTTACCAAGAAGGCTGCACTTTGAATTTGAATTACAAGAAGAATCATTGATAATCCCAGCCAGGAAAGGAAGCAAGTGTGTAAACTTCCCACTGCCTTCGGCGGGGGTAGTAGCTACAACAAAAAGGCTCGATAAAGGACTTGTACTTTGAATAGGAAATAAAATTGAAGAATAATTGATAACCCCAGCCAAGAAAGGCAGCAAGTGAGCAAATTTCTTACTGCCTTCGGCAAGGATAGTTGTTACAGCAAAAAGGCTCGATAAATGGCCTGCACTTTGAATAGGAATATGAAATAGAAGAATAGTTGATAACCACAGCGAGGAAAGGCAGCAAGTAGGTGTGTACGTGTGGCTGATGTGTTGATTGAGTGGAAAATTAATAAGGTGAAAAATAAAAAGAGGCTGCAAGTGTGCAATTTACCCACTGCCTTTAGCCGGGGAAGTAGTTACAACAAAAAGGCTCGATAAAGGGCCTTCACTTTGAATTAGAATATGAAATGCAAGAATAATTGATAACCCCAGCCAAGAAAGGTAGCAAGTGTGCAAATTTGTTACTGCTACCGGCTGGAGTAGTTGTTACAACAAAAAGGCTTGATAAATGTCTAATGACTATGTCGAGGACAGCGATGCTACTGCATCCTCCGTTTCATCAGGTCGATAGACTGTTCCCCGTAACACAAAAGTTCATTGCAATAAATGCATAGAATTTTAACTTCACCAACATCAGGATCAATATGTGGGTGTGGATTGCTTGCCGAAGATGCTGCGGTGGCAGTTGATGTGCTTGGTGCAGCAACAGGTTGGTTGTCCTGCAACGTCTGTGTTGCAGCTCGACTAAAGTTGTCGGGGTTCAAGTTTTTGACGTGTTGCACCATATTTGCTTTGCCAAAAGAGTATTTTTGGGATGGATCACCCTTTGAAAGAGTTGTTTGGCAAATTGTACAGGTTACTAATGGAGGATTAATGTTTTTTTCCCCTTCAGGGAAAGTGGTGAAACTATATTATAGATTCTACTGTCAGACGTCTATCTTAGTGATAGTGGATTTACCACTACTTCTTAGACTATCATTGAACAATAACGTGTGGCTAAGCTGTATTGCTTGTTCACCTTCAAAGAGGAAGAAGAATTAAATAGTTCAACCCTTTAGGAAAATAGTTGCTCAATTTCAAAAAGAAAATTAAGTAGGAATATTCGAAGAATTCTGACCCAATTCTAAAAGGATTGTGCAAGTTGTGAGAGTTGAAGGAAGTGTGTCTCAACATTACTTCATATGATAATCCGGATACACACTACATAGCAGGAGTATGCAAAACATCTAATTAGACATTATGCATGCGTTCACATGTTTACTTTAAAACATACATTTTTACTTTCTTAAGACATACATTTTGTACATTTGTAATGAGTAAATGGTAACCAGGATGTTACATTTGTTTTGATACATTCAAGGCGGATCTATCTGTGGCATTTGAAACATTGGGCCTGTTCGGAAGATAGTGAAAAGTAACTTGTTATTAAGATTGCATTGTTTAAAGGTCTATAGCTTTTTGAAATGAAAACTTTATATGTATTTACATAGTAAACATAGTGACCTGTCAACACTCAGTGGGAAAGTGGTAATGAGTACATAACTAGGAAGGGTGCATAGCCAGCTATCCAACATGGCGGACGCAACTCTGAAAAGATACTTGCAATGCCTCAGTTATCTGTGTCATACTAACATACACCCTGCATCAGACGAATGTGAACTGGAGACTTAATGCCACCAAAACAGCCCAAGGATGTATATCACTTAATTTTAATCTTCAGCGTCTAGAGTAATTGAGGGTACTTACCATTAAGTTTTGCATATAAATTGATGAAGTATCTTGGTTGCAGACACCTCAATACTTTTCAACAGACTCTAAATGTAAAAAATATGTACATTAGCACATCATAACAGCAATGCTAATAATTCAAAACTTATTTTGGAATATATCATGCATGATTCTAGGTGTTTTCAGATCCAGGAATAAAGACAGTCACAACTGTTGCAAACATATTCAAATGGTTATATTATGAACATCATTGAAAATTCACAACCATAATGATAGTATCTTACTATACTATGCTAAACATTAATGATATGCCTTTATTTATAAAAGACCTATCAAAAACCAAAATACAGAATAATCCAATGTTCAGGACAACACTAGAGTCTGACACCTTATTTATCATTGAAATGGTAAAGTCAAACCTGATGACTCCATTGCAATTTTCAATAGATAATTCCTCAGAAATATTACATTAGTAAAAATCTCGGCAACTGGCTGCTGAGTTAGGTAGCATTCTTAAAAATGAAAACATAATAACTAATGTATATGTTGAGCAAAAGTCCAGCCTGAATGTTAATGTATATAAAAACAATTAATCACAAAATGTTTGAGGTTGAAAAGCAATCATAGGTTTCAGTGCTATAGATACATTACAAATTCATTTAGAAAAATTAGCATTTAAAATATTTGCACTTACCAAAAGTATACAATGACAGTCAGTATTTGTCGGGTAAAGAACAGTGTCTATTTCGTCAAAAGGTATCTGAAGAGTTAAAAATGGCAATCATGAAAAACTATTATATAAAAATGTATGGAAGCATATTATCTTCTAAAGAGGAACCAACATGTATATCATATGCCAGTAGCCATAGTATACACAATTTACATGTGGCAGAAACTAACCTTATCAACTATCCATTGGTCCATTGAAAGTGACCAAAAAGAACTGTTGTATACTTAAAGCTCGACACTATTGCTTCCAAACGTTCTTTTTCTGGTTTCTTCTACACATGCAACATTTTTTTTAGGGATATATATTGACTAGATGATAGAGATGGATAACGTGCTGTAGCTGGTAGAGGTGCTGAAGATGGTTCAGGTGATGAAGATGGAACAGGTGATAAAGATAGAAGAGGTACTGAAGATGGTACAGGTGCTGGAGAATTATCACTTGTCATGCTTCCTGCAAATTAATTTTGAAAAAGTAACATTTCTTAAAGAAGAAATTACTTAAACAATCTACCACAAACTTTTCTCAAACAAAAAAAGCTAATCAGAAATCTACGGGCGATGGTGTGGACTTCCGCAGCACCGAATCACTCTTGCTTTGTACCCCCTTTTCCTCCGGTACCATTGGCTCTGGATCGGCATCTAGTTTCGGGGTGTGAGGTGTTACCACAACTAGAGCACGCATGCCTGAACCTACACGTTCCTTGCGGCCTGCTACACGTGCCCTTATTGAAACCCCAACACACTCCTCGCTTATTTCCGTTCCTGCCCGATCTGGGCTGAGACTCCCCCCGTAGTTTGGTCGAAAGGGCTGAGGCTGTTTCTGTGGAAAGGCCCTGGAGCCATTTGTGCTCGACCCTGAACGACCCGCTGATCCCGGCAAGAGCTGCGCATGCCATGATACAGTGTCCAAACAATCCCAAGTCAGTGTTTCATTAAACTCTTTCACTTTTCCAAAAGCCATGTCATACCCTTTCCATTCTTCTCCTCCATACTTCTCATGGAAGCCCGTGATCCTGCTCTGGTAGCAAGCCAGGTCACTCAACAGTTCCGGTGTTCGTTCAGCGATTATCGCTACAAAATTAGAAAAGGCCCTGATCCAGTTCATCATAGACTCTTCGACCCTGAATTCTGCCATTTTTGCCCGCCATACACTGGGGTGCCATAAATCCTTCTGAGGTTTGGCATATTCTAACTCTCGATGGTCAGTCAACAATGAAAACATGTTTATGTATTTATTAGCCCACACCATTGCCTTAGTAGCCATGGGAATATGTTGCGCCAAGCTTTCCCGCCTTGAGGGTACCGCGCCCTCCCCATCATTGGGAGTGATCTCTTACCAGCTTCCGCCGCACCTCCAGCCGTGTCCGTCGACTTATTCTGGTTTTCGACCACAATCACCTTCGCCACCTGAGGAGAAATAGAAGGCACGTTCGCTGTCCCAGCACTCCTTGTCTGCCTAAGCTGCTCTATAATCAGCCTAGCTTCTTTGGCCGGGTCTTCCACAGCCGCGGATCCCCCGCTCCCTTCTTCAAGCAGGGTAACGCAGCCGCCAACTGAAGCGCTAATTCGGGAGGCATTTGGTTGTCATCCAGCGTTGTGATAACCACAGGGATTGGAAATCCCCCATCCGGTGTGGGTATCGGGCTGGACGCTGGTGCTACTGGGACCAGTGGGACCTCCATCGGGACTGGGGCTTCACTAGGACCCGCTTTCCCCTTCCTCTTTTTCCCCTTAACCCCCCCCCTGAGGTAATGTTGTCGGGACAACGCAGAATCGCTGCACTGTGAAGCGCCTTACAGCGAAGCCCTCGCTCGCTCCGTCGCGCCTTATTTTTGGCATGAAAAATCCTCCCCATTGCGGGCAACAATACATCCCTACCATAAAGTTCAATCAGGGACTATTATTTTTAAACCACTGGTTCACCAACAAACACCTCCATATATGAGGAGTTTGCCCCGGAACCGCCACATTGTACGAGCTACTTCTACTGTGGGCTATTGGAACCACCATCCCCTGCCTTATCCCAGCAGCAATATCAGCGCCTCCCCTCACCAGACCCTCAGGGTTTATCCTCCCTGATCTTCACAGGCTATTGTGTTAAGCGTTTTTAGGCAAAATACTTTTTGTCCTGATGATGATTCCGTGTAATGTGTTTATGGAATCGACACGTCGTCGACCCTTTTTTCACACCATATATGCAACTTTATATTGAATGAGATATGCGATCAATGGTGTAACTGAATTTCTGTTATCTTTTTCATTTCTCAGAAATCGCTCACTTTCTGCCTAAATATTTTCCTCCTTTGCTTTTCCCTATTCTTCTACGTTGCCAATTTGCAAGCGTGAAGGCACAGGCTTGTGTCTCACTCTTTGTGAATGTAAGAGAATTTTCCTGTCTATTTTTTGTATAGTAAAAGATTTCTGTGATCACTGTCCGGCTGGACAAATCACAACAACCAATATAGTTCCATTGTGCCTATATTTTTATTGCATTTCATTCTTTCCTATGCATAGGACCACTGTTGTTAGATATAAACTATGTTCCCCGAGGTCCTGTGCTGACTCGTTGGGTGCCCTTGTTGTTTCTCAGTTATGTACCATAGAAATACGACACAGGAGGGCCACGTGATGCAGAAAATAATACTATCATGAACTTACAATTTATAAGAATAAAGGCCATAGCAAGTGGCGTACCATAGAAATACGACAGAGAAATTCCTGGACACACAATTTATAAGAAATGAGGCCTGGGAGGGCCCCGTAACACAGAAGGAAACATTACGATCATGAACGCATGATCAATAAGAATAGAGGCCTGTGAGGGATTGTGACACAGAAAAAAATACTATCATGCACGTAGAATTAATAAGAATAGAGGGATAAGCATGTGGCGTACTACAGAAATATGACAGAAATTCATGCATGCACAATTTATAAAAAAAGAAAGAGGCCTGGAGGACCCTGTGACGCAGAAAGAACAATTTCCATTATGTACTCACAATTTAAAACCATTGAGGGCTGGGAAGGCCACGTGATTCAGTAAATAATACTATCATGCACTTACAATTTATAAGAATAAAGGCCCAAACACCGATATTCCGAACAATTGAAAATGACTTTTCTTGAGAAACATTTGGATTTGGATTATCATGTCCTATACTTTGGAATTTTTGCAAGACTTACTTTAAGGATGCTATAAATTACTCAAGTCTGCCCGAATTGTGTGGGTAAAATTGATACCTAGTCACTTTGAATAAGAATGTACTTACGTCTCGTCTAACATTTGGAAGAAATATCTAGTTAAATGACAACAGGATACTGACATAACTTGAAGCAAATAAGAACGCCCTGAAGAAGTTCTGTTGTGCAGAACGAAACGCGTCGGCTGGCTGTGGTACATAAACTTAAGGAAAATAAAAGCATGTGAATATACACCAAGATTCAGCGCTTCAATAAGGACTCTAAGTGATATGATTTGATTGAACTTATTGTGCAAGTGGTGCTGTACCAAACTTTGGAATATTCTCCACTACTCTCTACTACTTACTCTCTACTACTCCACTACTCTCTAATACTCACTCTCTACTACTCATTCTCTACTTTCTACTACTCTCTCTCTACTACTCACTCCCTACTACTCACTATTTACTACTCTCTACTACTCACTCTCTACTACTCTCTACTCTCTATTACTCACTCTCTACTTCACTGTCTCTACTACTCACTCTTTACTACTCACGCTCTACTACTCTCTACTACTCACTCTATACTACTCACTCTACTACTAAGCATGGGCGGAAAATCCGTTCTGCTCGCAGATTTCGCGGATTTTCGGTAAATTCGCAATCTGCGAGATTCGCAAATTTCCCGCAAAATCCGTGAATGGAAATCCGCGAACGGAGATTGGGTCAAAAGTTCAAGCTGACTTTTGTAACTCTTTTAGAATGGCGCCAGCAAGCTGCCAGAGCCATTCTAAAATAGTTGCAAAAGTCAGCTTCAACAGGAAGATCTAATAGATAAAGTGAAGCAGGTGCTGCTCAAATTCAGTTACACAATCATTAATAACCCCCAAACTTGGGGTGATTAATGATTGTGTAACTTAATTTGACCTTCAACTGGAGCACCTGCTTTACTTTATCTATTAGTGCTTCCTGTTGAAGCTATTTCTAGCTATTTTAGAATGGCGCTGGCAGCTTGCCGGCACAATTCTAAGTGGGGCTGAGGGCAGAAGGGCACAAAAGTGGGACAGAGGGCAGAAGGGGACAAAAAATGAGTGGGGCAGAGGGCAGAAGGGCACAGAAACAAGTGGTACAGAGGGCAGATGGGCACAAAAAACAAGAGGGTGGCAGTGATTGAGCAGGCAAAAAAAAAAAACGCGAAATTGCAAAGCGCCTCGCGAACACCCGCGAACATGCAAAGCACCTGGCGAACACCCGCGAACACGCAAAAAAAAATCTGCAAATTCGCGTGAATTTGCGAATTTTGCGGATTGCCAATTTGCAAATCCGCAAATCCGCGAATTGCCAATTCGCAAAATTCGCCCATGCTTATCTACTACTCACTCTCTAACTACTCTCTACTACTCACTCTCTACTACTCTCTACTACTCACTCTCTACTACTCTCTACTATTCTCTCTCTCTGCTACTCACTCTCTACTACTCTCTACTACTCACGCTCTACTACTCACTCTCTACTACTCTCTACTACTCACTCTTTACTACTCTCTACTACTCACTCTCTACTGCTCTCTACTACTCACTCTACTACTTACTCTCTACTACTCTCGACTACTCACTCTCTACTACTCACATTCTCTACTACTCACTCTACTATTCACTCTACTAATCTCTGCTACTCACTCTCTGCTACTCTCTCTACTGCTCTCTACTACTCTCTACTACTCACTCTCAACTCTCTATTACTCACTCTCTACTCTCTACCTCTCTACATCTCTGTACTTCTCTCTCTACTAGTCTCTACCTCTCTACCTCTACCTCTCTACCTCTACCTCTCTACCTCTCTACCTCTACCTCTCTCTACACGCACACATATACACATATATACATATATGCATGTATATGCATATGCATTTATATATATGTATTTGTGTGTATATATATACATACATATATCAATATATATAATCTGCATATCTATATAAATACAAATATAAATGCATGCATACATATACATATATGCATACATATGCATGTTATTTACATGAAAGTTTTAAAAACACTAATAAAAGCAAAGCTAAAAAGCCACCTTGTTACAAACAGAATGGCTTTAACTTAAACGAGGGCGAGATCTATTGCATTTCCAATGCTTGTTTACTTTGGTTCCATCAAGAAGGCATTCAGATGTGTCACACATTTGCCATTAATTCTGAATGTTAGCACTCTAGTTGCTCATTAGATCACTGCAGTAAAGCTACTGCTCACCAGGGAAGTCTGCTGCTGGTATTCAAAGTGCATGTTTCAGTCTGCATGTCAGAATTTTTTTAATGAAATAGAAGAGGATTTGAGAAGTCACTCAGAATGTGCCCTAATTTTTCTTTCTGAAGCACTAATCATACTTTCTATGACAAAATTAACCCCCTCATTTTGTTCCTTTTTAAATTAAATGTTTTCAGACTTACCACTTCATTCCAATCAAGATGGCTTCAGGTGTGCCATACTTTTGTCATAAGTAAGACTGTTAGCGCTCTAGTTGTTCTTTAGAACACTTTGGGACATTCTGTCATTGGGCTATACTTGGGCTACATCTGGGTGATATTTGGGCTACATTTGGGCTCCTTTTTCTCTGGTGGCCATCTTGAAAGACTGCATGTCAGAATTTTTTTATGAAATTGAAGAGGATTTGAGAAGTCACTCAAAATGAGCCCTAATTTTTCTTTCTGCAGCACTAATCATACTTTCTATGGCAAAATATACCCCCTCATTTTGTTCCTTTTTAAATTAAATGTTTTAAGAGTTGCCTCTTTATTCCAATCAAGATGGCTTCAGGTGTGCCATACCTTTGTAATAAGTAGGACTGTTATCGCTCTAGTTGTTCTTTAGAACACTCTGGGACATTCTGTCATTGGGCTATACTTGGGCTACATCTGGGTGATATTTGGGCTACATTTGGGCTCTTTTGTCTATGGTGGCCATCTTGGGAGACTGCATGTCAGATCTTTTAAATGAAATAGAAGAGGATTTGAGAAGTCACTCAAAATGTGCCCTAATTTTTATTTCTACAGCACTAATCATACTTTCTATGGCAATTCTATGTCAGGAAGCGGAGGCGAGGATTTTGCTAGTCCTTTCTCCATTTTATTGGACAGCAAGTTAGAAGTAAGAAAAAACAATAAACCATGGACTACCCAAACCAACATGGCAGCGGTAGTCATGGTAACATATCAACCAATCAGAGTCCAACAGTCAGCATATAGGGAATCCCAGCTGTTAGTCCTTCCTCTTTCTCCATTGCTGCCTCGGCAAGATAAGTCATGTTTTACTTCAGCTTGATCTTTGTCGTGGCAGTTTTGATTTTGAGTGTAGACAGCTTTGTTTGGATGTCTTTTGACTTGCCTTTGACTTCGCCTTTGTTGTAGGCTGTGTTATTGTGTATTTAACGCGGTAGGCTTTCAGCCCGAGCGTTTCTTCTTCGAGCGTGCGCGGTCTTGATGTCAGCTTCTGACGCCGACCAGCTGTTCTCCTCAGCGCTCTTCGCGCTTGAGTAGAAATGCGCTGAGGCTTTGCGCTTCATTTGTTTTTTGCCTCTTCCCTCACACTGACGCCGTTTTTCGACGGCAAGAATTATTTTCTGACTGGATTTTTACAAATTTCAATTTATTTTCAGTCAGAATTTTTGTGTTTCAGGCTTTTTCATTGGTGTTAGCCTGTGTGGTACCTGTGTGAAGGGTTTCCCCTTATATATAGTTGGGGTGTTTGTGTATGGGTACCAGTTTTTCTGCTAAAATGCAGTCCGGTCCTTCTACTGTTGAGGTGGTGGCTCCTAATGATCAGCCACAACTGACCCCTTCGCACCCTCCTGCAGAGGTAGACAGGCTTCTCTCTTCTGCGATAGCTCAAGCTCTGGCACCTCTGCAGGACAGTGTAAATAGACTGTCAGCCCATGTTTTCAAGACTGATACAGGTGTTTTTGGGGACAGTGGGGCAGGGCCCAGTGGTGTTCCATATGCTCTACCACGTACGGCCAGGAAGCGTGGCGCGGGGCACCTGGAGGGCTTCAGTAAATTATCTGAGGTCTTTCGTAAGAGTGTGCGCACGCTTAGAAGCGCACCCTACCGGGGGGACGACTCGCCCGGAGAGACTGGTGGTTTTGCCACCCAGGACCTTGACCCGGAGGAAGGGTTCCCCATCGAGGGAGATGATGAAGAAGACGAGTACGTAGATGAGGATGAGGACGCTTCCTCAGAGGATTTTTCTGATGTGAGCAGGTCTTGGCGCCCAAAACCCAGTGCTCCTAGTCTTACGGAGGGTGATCTGGTACCTCCTAATATGTTTGACCCATCTACTATTGTTAGACCCAGGTCATCGGAGTGGTTTCCTGAGCAGTGTACAGCTGATTATGTCGCAGCTAAGCTTCGACAGCCTTTACCTCAGGACGTACGCCTTCGCCTGCGTTCTGAGTGCCCACGCCCTTCCCTTCCCTTCCCTTTAGGGTGGCATGCACCCCTGAGATTGATCCCAAGTTGTGTACCTTCTTCGCTAAGTATATCAAGGACTCTAAAAAGGGTATAGATAGGTCCTGGAAAGCCTGTCAAGATAAGCTTTTGGATGTCGTGGGCCCTCTGACTAAAATAATTGAAGTGGCCCAACGTTCTAAAGAGTCAGGCTTACCGATGTCGGTTGATGACGTTGCTGGTTGGTCGCAACGGGCAATGTGCCTTCTCGGCAATGCCAATTGCGCGCTTTCGGCGGAGCGTCGACGATCCTTGCTTCTTAAGATTGATCCAAAGCTAGGAGAGTTGTCGTCTTCTGAGGCGGGCCCGATTGCACAGGGTGCTTTGTTTGGAGACCCCTTTGTGAAGGAGTTGGGGAAGTTTGTTGCAACCTTTTCTGCTCTGGACAAAGCTCAGGCTTCTCTGAAGAGGTTTTTTCCCAAAAAGGTTTTTGGCGGGGCCGGCAGAGGCAGGGGTCGCTCTTCCGGCCGTCAAGTCCAGCTAGGCCCCAATAGAGGCCAATCCAGAAGAAATAACGGCTGGAATGATGGACGACAGGGTACCTTTTACCCTTCCAGAGGAGGCAGAGGCCAAGGCAGGGGACGTGGTGGAAACCAGTCCAACTCCAGAGGATTTAATGGTAAGATTTTGTATCATCTCTCTGGTTCGAATGGGGGGGAAGGTTAGCGTTGTTTCCCCAGGCCTGGTCGTCGATAACTTCAGATCCTTGGGTTCTAGAGACTGTTCAGGGGTTTCACATCGAATTTTACGGTTCCCCCGTTCAACTCTCTCGTCCTCACCCTCTAGTTTTTTCTGTCACAGAACAAGAACTTATAGATTTGGAGGTTCGGGCGATGTTACAAAAAGGCGCCATCATCCCCTCGGTGCTCCACCCAAACGACTTCCTCAGCAACATCTTCCTTGTGGAAAAGAAGGGCAAGGGGTTCAGACCGGTAATCAACCTCCGCTCCTTCAAAGAATGGCTGATTTACAGACATTTCAAGATGGAGGGCATCCATCTTTTGAGAGACCTTCTGTTGCAGAACGATTGGTTGGTTCGCTTGGATCTGAAGGATGCTTATCTTTCAGTTCCAATGTATCCTCCTCATTGTTGATTCCTCCAGTTTCTGTGGAAGGATCAGGTTTACGAATTTCGTACGCTCCCCTTTGGTCTTTCCTCAGCACCTTGGTGCTTTACCAAACTCCTGCGCCCGGTGGTAGAACATCTCCGTACCCTGGGGATTCGTCTAATAGTTTACCTGGATGACATTCTTTTAATGAGTCAGTCCAAGTATCTCCTTCTTCACCATCTTCAGGTTACAATAACCCTTCTTCAGTCTCTGGGCTTCATCATCAATGCCCAGAAGTCGGATCTCATTCCTCATCAGGAAATGACTTTCCTTGGCTTTCTGATCATAACTACGGATGCGACGCTTCATCTTCCTTCCGAAAAGATCTCCAAGATCAAGAAGGAGATTCGCAAGGTTCTCCGATGGGATCGAATATCCCTCTGCCAATTGGCCAGGATTGTGGGCTTACTGTCTTCGTCGATCCAGGCCATTTTTCCAGGCCCTCTTCATTACAGGGCTCTTCAGAGACTGAAAGCGTTTCACCTTCGCAAGGGTCTCACTTACTCGGAACTGATTTCCTTAAATCTGGAAGCCCGGTCGGAACTTCTTTGGTGGTTAGATCACATGGATGCTTGGAACGGGAAGGCGATTTTCGGTTCCCGTCCGGATCTTGTGATCGAGTCAGATGCCAGTCTCCAGAGTTGGGGTGCCCATTGCGGCTCCCTCTCGGTGGGCGGCAGGTGGACGGAGGAGGAACTTCACCTCCACATCAATTGTTTGGAGCTCCTTGCGGGCTCGTTCGCAATCCGCTCTTTCACCTCGACCAAGGTTTCGTGTTGTGTTCTTCTTCGAATGGACAACACGACTGCGGTCAGGTACATCAATCGGTTGGGAGGCACTCATTCCAAGGTCCTAGCGGATCTTGCGAAAGACTTCTGGAACTATTGCCTTCTTCGCCAGATTTCTGTCATGGCGGAGTATCTCCCAGGAGATCTGAACAAGGTAGCTGATTGGCAGTCCAGGAATTTTTGAGATGCCAGCGATTTGAGGCTGGATCATTCGGTATTCCAGAGAATTTCGGACCTTTGGGGTCTTCCAGTGTTGGGCTTATTTGCGTCCAGGTGGAACGCCCACCTTCCCCGCTTCTACAGCTGGAAACCGGATCCGGGTGCGGAAGCAGTGGATGCCTTCCTACAGGACTGGTCCCAGTTTCCAGCTTATGCGTTTCCTCCCTTCCTTTTCATTCAGAGGGTGGCGGCTCAGGTCCGCAGACAGAGAGCTTCTCTGATTCTGATCATGCCAATATGGAAAGCTCAATGCTGGTTTCCTTCTCTTCTGGAGCTGTCCTGGGACAAACCTCTTCGGTTACCGTCGTTCGATCACATTCTGACGGATCCTTTGGGTCACCCGCATCCTCTGGTTCTCCAGGGCCATCTTCATCTCATGGCATGGAGGATTTCAGGGGACGTTGGTCTTGTGACTCGCTTTCGAGAGACGCTGAGCTCCTCATTCGAGGAGCCTGGGCCCCTAACACCACTAAACGTTATAGATCAGCATGGAACAGATGGGTTCGTTGGTGTGTGGCAAAACACCTGGATCCCATGGGCTCCTCTGTCACTGATTTGATTAACTTCCTCGCTGATCTTTTCAAAAAGAAATTGGCGTACAGCACCATTAACTCTTTCAGGTCGGCAATCTCTGCTGGTCATGCCCTTGTTGATGGCTCTCCGGTGGGTGAGCATCCTTGGGTTTGTAAACTCCTTAAAGGTATTCGCCTTTCGCGCCCCCCAGAGCCCCGTTATTCAGGATTATGGGATGTTAATGTGGTTTTGAATTTTCTAAAGTCCTGGCAGGATAATCAGTACCTTTCCCGCAAGGAACCTTCGGCCAAATTAGCGATTCTTCTCTGCCTGATTTCATGTAAGCGTGCTTCAGATGTTCGTGCTCTGGATATCTCAGCCAGGGTTTTTACCCCAGAAGGGGTTACGTTTACTCTTTCAAGAAGAACTAAATGTAATACCAGGTCAGTAACTTACCCGGCTTTCCCATATTCGCCGAAGCTCTGTGTTGTTCGTTGCCTCAAGACATATGAGGATGTTACTCTTGAGCTCCGCCCTCCGGGCGAGAGACAATTGCTTATTGCGGTTAAAAAACCTTTCAAGGCAGTTTCCTCTCCCACCATTGCCAGATGGGTCAGGTGGGTTATGTCAGAATCTGGAATTAACATCACTGACTTTGGGGCTCATTCCACTAGAGGTGCAATGGCTTCCAAGGCTGTACAGGTTGGTGGACGCTTGGAAGATATCATGAATGCAGCAGATTGGTCCTCGGATTCAACTTTCAAAAAGTTCTACTTTAAGCCAATCCATGAGGCTGCATCGTTGGTGGTGAGTAAGCTTTGAACAAGCAAAATCCTCGCCTCCGCTTCTGACATAGAATGAGAAATTTCCTAGTTACCACAAAGGAAAGTTTCAATTCTATTAAGGAGGCGGAGGCGAGGATTTTCCCACCCAGGCTTTATCGAGCCTTCCCTCCCGAGACTGGACTATGATGATTTTACTTCGTCTAAGGGAAGTATCTTTTTCCTATGTATTAATGTTCTCATTGATAAACTGTGCACTGATGTTTAATTTCTCTTTGCAATTCATTCTTTTTACTCCATTGCAATGTTCTTGACTTGTTCGACATTGTTCTGGACGAGATATTATTATCATTGTTTCTCTTCCCTAGGCTCCGATCAAAAAGCGGACTAGTGGATGGATGACTTCTTTCCTGCGGCAGCACCCAAGAAAGAGGAAGGACTAACAGCTGGGATTCCCTATATGCTGACTGTTGGACTCTGATTGGTTGATATGTTACCATGACTACCGCTGCCATGTTGGTTTGGGTAGTCCATGGTTTATTGTTTTTTCTTACTTCTAACTTGCTGTCCAATGAAATGGAGAAAGGACTAGCAAAATCCTCACCTCCGCCTCCTTAATAGAATTGAAACTTTCCTTTGTGGTAACTAGGAAATTTCTCAATATACCCCCTCATTTTGTTCCTTTTTAAATTAAATATTTTAAGAGTTACCACTTTATTCCAATCAAGATGGCTTCTGGTGTGCCATACTTTTGTCATAAGTAAGACTGTTAGCGCTCTAGTTGTTCTTTAGAACACTCTGGGACATTCTGTCATTGGGCTATACTTGGGCTACATCTGGGTGATATTTGGGCTACATATGGGCTCTTTTGTCTCTGGTGGCCATCTTGGGAGACTGCATGTCAGAATTTTTTAATAAAATAGGAGAGGATTTGAGAAGTTACTCAAAATGTACCCTAATTTTTCTTTCTGCAGCACTAATTATACTTTCTATGGCAAAATATAAGCCCTCATTTTGTTCCTTATTAAGTTAAATGTTTTAAGAGCTACCACTTTATTCCAATCAAGATGGCTTCAGGTGTGCCATACATTTGTAATAAGTAGGACTGTTAGCGCTCTAGTTGTTCTTTAGAACACTCTAGGAGGCTGCAGTAGAACACAAAGGAATCAACTGACAGTCTCTGTCCTTGCTGGATGTACATGTTTTACTCAGAATGTCGGACTTCTTTCTCACATGACTGAGAAAGATAATGTGAATTTACAGAAAATATGCTTTCAGTTTAGCTTATAGATCCCCTTCCAAACCACTCTGGGAAAAGCATGAGATAATAGTTTTCTTTCAAACATGATTCATGAAATCCCAGCAGAAGGCTTTTTCACATGGTAAAATCACCTTAGAACACACCACAATTCCTAAAATGAGTTTGGTACTGTTGGACTTGGTCCTACTGGCACGTTCACCCCTAATCTTTTTGCTTTTAATCTGTGATCTGTGTTCATGATTTTCTGGTCTCTGCGCTCTTTTTCCCTGTGTCCCAGAGTAAAGTGCGTGCATGTAGTTAGGCTGGCCTCCTCTCCCATAGGAATGCATGGGGAATGTCTGTGTCCCTGGTAGTTCCTGATGCGTGGGGAGTGCAGACTCGAATTTGGTATGTGCGAGCTCGTGAGAATGAATCCTTCACAATGATGTATGTGGCATGAGTGTGTCTTGTGCGGAAGTGCCACTTCTAGGACTTGGCATATTAATGTAAAATATGCCTAGCGTGTGATTGGTTGGAGCTGCCTGGTGAGCCTGGCTCCAGGAAGGCTGGATGGGTCTGCCCGGTGGTGAGTGCGAGATTAGCATGTTGATGGCTGGGGAGGAGTGCACCTGGTCCCTGATGGGGCTGGACTTTCCCCACACAATGCTGGCTACGCCACCTGTGGTGCGACTGATGACCCTAGCCCTGCTAGTAAATGAAATGGGTGGTTGGGCCATCAAGGGTGCTTCAAAACCAGCGGCGACTGGTTTCCCCCCACCCTGCACCTACAGAAAGAGGAATTTACAGTATAAGAAGGGGCTGTGTCCCCATACAATTTGTTCTGCTGTTGGATCCTAGCTGAGGGGGCCGCTGCTGTTGCTGGGGCCAGGAGGACTGCCACTTGGATTGTCTCCCTGCCTGGAGACCCAGTGAGTTGGCCATGGGCCCAGCCTTGCCCCCCTGCCTGCCTCCAGACTCTGCTGGAGCTACACTTTGCCTGAGCACCTGGAAGCGCTTTTATTTGACTTATAGCGCTTGGGAGCGCTTATTTGCCTGCTAGCGCTTCGAGCGCTTTATTTGTGCTTATAGCACTGAGAGCGCTTCTCTTTGTCCCTGGTGCTTGAAAGCGCTTCACTTGCTCTTCACCGGTGCCCACCCGGCATTGCCCCATTTTATTTAATTATTTGGAGCCGGAGCCCACCCGGCATTGGCCCATGTTGAAATCACGGCCGCAGCCCGGGGCTGAGAAGACGCCGGGGAAAAGCCGAGGGAACCACCGCTGACGTCACCCGGGAGCCGCGCTGCCATTGGCTTAGGCTGTCGGAGGCTCGCCGGGCGACGTGCGCGGTGATTGGTTCCCCCGGAAAGCAGCCGAAGGAGGAACGAAGGAGCAGGAAGCAGCCTGCCGTGCCCCGCCGAGGCTCCCAAACAAAGGGAGAGCCCCGGGAGAAGAAGCAGAGCCGCCGCGAGACCTGGTGAGTGCAGGGGGCATTGCGAATTGAGTCCCCATGAGCAGGACTCCACCTACAGATGCCGGCAGTGTTTCCCGCCCCCCGCAGCACCAGTGAAGTCCCGGTGAGTGCGGGGGCAGGTTCTCTTGGTTCTTCGAGTGGCCCCAGTTGGCAGAGGGCCGCTCCAACGTCTGCAGCATTCCTTTGTTGGAGCCAAGAGGCTCAGGGGGCATATCTTTGTGTCGAGCCCATGCAGGGCTCCTACGTAACCTTGGGCATTTATATTCTCGAGCCCTGAGAGGCTCCAACGTCGTGAAGGGGCATTCTTCATTAGAGCCTGAGAGAAGGCCCCCACCACAGCCCACATTGTCTTTGAGCCCCGAGAGGCTCCCGCCCTAATTGTTTTTAGAGCCCAGAGAGGCTCTGGGGCCATTTCATTGTTTTGGAGCGCTGAAGCTCTATAGTGCCAGCATATTTGTTTTGTGAGCCCTGAGAGGCTATTAGGGGACACGAGTGTGGTTAGAACCCCGAGGCTCCCACGCAGTACTTGCCCTCACCCTTGTTCTTGAGCCCACGAGGCTCCAACGTTGGCATCATCTGTGATTTACAACTGTCCAGCACTTAGTGGACAGTTGCTACGTTTGGGCTTGTGTTTTGTGCTGCCCGCGCAGCCTTCCCTGACATTTGGACTCAGGGCATTTCAGCCCTTGCGAGGCCAGTTGGCCTGAGGGACAGTTCTAGTGTTGTGCTATGTGCACCCTGCGCATTGTGAGTTACTTGCTTATTTTGATTCCTGCGCAAATGTCCTACCTGCACCTCTGAATGTGTTTTAATGCCTCATGTGCAATTATTTTATGTTTTATCCCCTTTGCTAAAAGTGACCTGCTTAGGTGTTTTATGTTTTATACCCTTTGCTAAAAGAGACCTGCTTAGAGGATTGTTGATGTCCTATTACCTTTGCTAAAAGTGACTTGCTTAGGTATTTTATGTTTTATCCCCTTTGCTAAAAGAGACCTGCTTAGAGGATTGTTGATGTCCCATTACCTTTGCTAAAAGTGACCTGCTTGGGTTTTTTATGTTTTATCCCCTTTGCTAAAAGTGACCTGCTTAGAGGATTGTTGATGTCCCATTACCTTTGCTAAAAGTGACCTGCTTAGGTGTTTTATGTTTTATCCTCTTTGCTAAAAGTGACCTGCTTAGAGGATTGTTGATGACCCATTACCTTTGCTAAATGTGACTTGCTTAGGTGATTGTTTATGTTCCTATAGGTCCTGATAATAAGGTCCTAGTTCCCTGCGTGATTTTCCTACAGTGTTTAGGGTTGCGTAGGAGGTATTTACCTTTACCAGTGATTACTGGTTGTGTGCTACATTTACTATTTTAGTGCTACAGTCATTATATGTTTATGTGCTAAGTGTTATACCTACAAGTATTATTTCTAACAAGTGCCTACCCCTGACAGTTGTCCATGTGGCCCTGTCCTGTACATAATCCCTTGTAAATTCTGCCCGTGCCTGTTGGCACATTGTAAAGTATATGTGTTATCTAATGTGTTTTTACTATAATACAAAGGCTATTTTTTATATAACCTTGTGTGGAGTTTCCTTTGTGGTGGGCCTTGGGTGTTGTTGCTGCGTGCGCGCACAAACGCTTTACACATTGCCTCAGAGATTAGCCTTGCTGCTCGAGTCACGTTACCTAGAGGGTGAGCAGGGGTTATCTTGGTGTGTAGCTCCCTTGCCCTGACCTTAGACATGGTGGTCTCTGACTGACTTTGGCGTGAGCCTTGTCCAGCCCGGGGTCCCGGGTCTAACATTGGTGGCAAGCGGTGCGGATTGGACTTGCGTTTGCGCTGTACCACAGTGGCGACAGGCCACACTACAAAAACTCTACATTTTTAGATAACCACATTTTGGGGGTTATTGCTTTTTAGGTGAAGTTCAGTATTGCTTCTCCTGAAAGGTGTCATTTTGTAATTTTGTCCAGTACCTTGTTCCCCGCCCTGCTCCCAGATTGGTACCTGTGTCGCTTATGGTCAGGTTGAGAAATCAGGGATGGTAGAAACTGCCTTACTGAGGGGGGGGAGGGTGTGAATGAGTGGTGTGTTACACTGGACAGAGGAGTGCAAGTTATCCAAGATAGGGAGCTTGCTGAATTTTGTTAATTGTATTCTCCTGTTTAGCTCAGACCCTCAGGTTCCCTTTGTCAAACTTTTCTTGAGAACGTCCGCCAAAATGGAGCCTACTTTTGATTTATGTGATCTGTTTAGATACAGTATGTTGGAGTTGGTCAGATTCTGTGAAGAGAGAGACATAGGGGTCGATGAGTCAGATACTCAGTCCGAACTTAGGAGCAGCCTGATCCTATGGCAAAAGGATCAGTTGGATCTTGAGCACAGTGAGAGAGATAGGGCCCGGGCCGCACGCCATGAGGGTGGTGAGTCTGTGGGTAGCCCTGAAGATTCTGATGAAGAAGATGATGACAGTGGAAGGGCACCAGCAGATAGTGAGGACCCCATAGGTAGGGAGTTCCTTGCTGGGCCCAGTGTCAGTACCAGCGCCCCATCCCTTGTCCTGTCCCCAGAAGAGTGGGAAGATAGGGAAAAAGAAAGGGAGTATCAGCTAGCGATGGAACAGCTCAGGTTAGAGCATGTCCAGACCATGGCGCAGCTGGGTGTCAAGAAACAACAGCTAGAGATTGAGAGAGCCTTAGCGTGGGAGAGGAATGGATAGAGCTGGAGAGAAGGGCCATTATCCGTGAGAGAGCAGCCCTAGAGGATAGACTCTCCCCTGCCCACAGTTGTAATTGTCTGGATTCCCCAGGGAGGGTGAAGTCCAGTGGTGGCAGCGATTTAAATTTCAGTGTAGACAGTCCCACTCCCAGTTCCCCAAGTATGATACCTGTTTCCCGAGAAGAGGAGTGTCGGTTGAAATTCAGGAACCTGAGGAAACAACCTCACCAGGATTAAGAAGAGTTTGTGGATGACTGTTCAGATGCACTGTGTGATTGGATGGTGACTAGGCCGGACCGGAAGGATGGGGGAGCAATTGAGATGTTTCTCAAAGAACAGTTCCTCAGTATCTGTTGTCCAGAGTTGCGCCAGCACCTGTTGAGGTTAGAATGTTTTTGCCCTTGGGACCTTGCAAAGGAAGCAGATCGCTGGGACAGTGCGAGAGGTTCTTTAGAGTCCCTAGTGGGTAATTCCAACAATAGTGGGTCAGGTGTCCTCCAGCCCAGAGTGGTGGAGGAGGGTGAGAGTAGCCCAGCTAGGTCCCAGTATAGTGAGGAGGGTGTAGGGGCTTACTGCCTGTCTCAGTGGAGTGGGAGTGAGTGTGAGACCGAGAGTCCCCAGATGCCCGAAGCCCTGCCTCAGAGCCTGGATGGTTTCTTTAGGGAACACCAGGATGGGGACCTAAGCTTGCCTGTTAGTTCATTTGAGGGAGAGCTCCTAGAGTGTGGAGGACCTGGAGCATCTGTAAGCGGAGCTTCTATGGTTATAGAGTCTGGTGGTACTGCTCCAGTAGGGAGGGTACAGAAGTCCAGCGAAAAGAGTGATTGGGGGATAAGATGTGAGTCCCCGGAAGTCCTGGAGTGCCAGGCAGTGATTCCACCAAAGTTTCTAGACCTGAGGTTGAAGGTCCAGGTTCAGGGTTCGCCTGACCTGAAGGGTGGGAATACTGTAATCAGTGTCCTGACCAGCTCTTCCTCCAGAGGTACTGCCCCGGTTGGGAGGGAGAAGGACTCTGGAAGGGGGTGCAGAGGGTGGGAGAGCCCACCTCTGACCCCGGTACCACCTGAGGGGTTAAACCCTAGGTTGGGAGAATGGTGTTTAGAGGGTACCCCTCGAAGGAGGAGGAGGAACCCTAGGAGAAGAGGTAGGGGGAGGAGAGCCTTCCCTGAGACTCCTGGTCCACCTAAGGTTGTAGACCCTAGGCTGGCGAACTAGTGGCAGTCTAGCCCTGTTTTGCAGGCAGGAAGAGTGGAGAATGGCTATTATGTGCCAGGGGTTACTACCCCCCACTTTGTGAGTAGGCAGGAACCAGTGGCACCTGGGTGGCCTAGGGCCTGGTCCTGGCCGAGGGCAGCTGGAGAGTACCAGTGGGGTAGCCCAGTTAGTCCCTACCATAGTTTTAGAAAAAACCCCAGGGGTTCACCGTAAAAAAGGAGGGTGTCCCTGCAGTTGCGGGCCCGTGTCCGGGTTTTATCACCCCAAGCAGGGAAGCCCATCACGGTGGTGATTGGTCTGCCCTGCGTTTTGGCTGGAAGGGGGTTGTCTTGGACTTGGCCCTTCTGGCAGGTTCACCCTTAAGCTTTTTGCTTTTAATCTGTGATCTGTGTTAATGATTTTCTGGTCTCTGCGCACTTTTTCCCTGTGTCCCAGAGTAAAGTGCGTGCATGTAGTTAGGCTGGCCTCCTCTCCCATAGGAATGCATGGGGAATGTCTGTGTCCCTGGTAGTTCCTGATGCGTGGGGAGTGCAGACTCGAATTTGGTATGTGCGAGCTCGTGAGAATGAATCCTTCACAATGATGTATGTGGCATGAGTGTGTCTTGTGCGGAAGTGCCACTTCTAGGACTTGGCATATTAATGTAAAATATGCCTGGCGTGTGATTGGCTGGAGCTGGCTGGTGAGCCTGGCTCCAGGAAGGCTGGATGGGTCTGCCCGGTGGTGAGTGCTAGATTAGCATGTTGATGGCTGGGGAGGAGTGCACCTGGTCCCTGATGGGGCTTGACTTTCCCCACACAATGCTGGCTCCACCCCCTGTGGTGCGACTGATGACCCTAGCCCTGCCAGTGAATGAAATGGGTGGTTGGGCCATCAAGGGTGCTTCAAAACCAGCTGCAACTGGTTTTTCCCCACCCTGCACCTACAGACAAAGAAATTTACAGTATAAGAAGGGGCTGTGTCCCCATACAATTTGTTCTGCTTTTGGATCCTAGCTGAGGGGGCTGCTGCTGTTGCTGGGGCCAGGAGGACCGCCACTTGGATTGTCTCCCTGCCTGGAGACCCAGTGAGCTGGCTCTGGGCCCAGCCTTGCCCCCCTGCCTGCCTCCAGACCCTGCTGGAGCTACACTTTGCCAGAGCGCCTGGAAGCGCTTTTATTTGACTTATAGCGCTTGGGAGCGCCTATTTGCCTGCTAGCGCTTTGAGCGCTTTATTTGTGCTTATAGCGCTGATTCCGCTTCTCTTTGTCCCTGGCGCTTGAAAGCGCTTCACTTGCTCTTCGCCGGTGCCCACCCGGCATTGCCCCGTTTTATTTAATTATTTGGAGCCGGAGCCCACCCGGCATTGGCCCATGTTGAAATCACCACCGCAGCCCGGGGCCGAGGAGAAACCGAGGAAAAGCCGAGGGAACCACAGTTGACGTCACCCAGGAGCTGCGCTGCCATTGGCTTAGGCTGCGGTAGGCTCGCCGGGCGACCTGCGCGGTGATAGGTTCCCCCGGAAAGCAGCCGAAGGAGGAACGAAGGAGCAGGAAGCAGCCTGCCGTGCCCCGCCCAGGCTCCCAAGCAAAGGGAGAGCCCCGGGAGAAGAAGCAGAGCCGCCGCGAGTCCCTGTGAGTGCAGGGGGCATTGCGAATTGAGTCCCCACAAGCAGGACTCCACCTACAGAGGCCAGCAGTGTTTCCCGCCCCCCGCAGCACCAGTAAAGTCCCTGTGAGTGCGGGGGCAGGTTCTCTTGGTTCTTCGAGCGGCCCCAGTTGGCAGAGGGCCGCTCCAGCGTCTGCGGCATTTCTTTGTTGGAGCCAAGAGGCACAGGGGGCATATCTTTGTGTCGAGCCCGAGCAGGGCTCCTACGTAACCTTGGGCATTTATATTCCTGAGCCCTGAGAGGCTCCAACGTCGTGCAGGGGCATTCTTCATTAGAGCCTGAGAGAAGGCCCCCGCCGCAGCTAACATTGTCTTTGAGCCCCGAGAGGCTCCCGTCCTAATTGTTTTAGGAGCCCAGAGAGGCTCTGGGGCCATTTCATTGTTTTAGAGCGCTGAAGCTCTTTAGTGCCAGCATATTTGTTTTGTGAGCCCTGACGGGCTCTTAGGGGACACCAGTGTGGTTAGAGCCCCGAGGTTCCCACGCAGTACTCGCCCTCACCCTTGTTCTTGAGCCCACGAGGCTCCGACGTTGGCATCATCTGTGATTTACAACTGTCCAGCACTTAGTGGACAGTTGCTACGTTTAGGCTTGTGTTCTGTGCTGCCCGCGCAGCCTTCCCTGACATTTGGACTCAGGGCATTTTAGCCCTTGCGAGGCCAGTTGGCCTGAGGGACAGTTCTAGTGTTGTGCTATGTGCACCCTGCGCATTGTGAGTTACTTGCTTATTTTGATTCCTGCGCAAATGTCCTACCTGCACCTCTGAATGTGTTTTAATGCCTCATGTGCAATTATTTTATGTTTTATCCCCTTTGCTAAAAGTGACCTGCTTAGAGGATTGTTGATGTCCCATTACCTTTGCTAAAAGTGACCTGCTTAGGTGTTTTATGTTTTATCCCCTTTGCTAAAAGTGACCTGCTTAGAGGATTGTTGATGTCCCATTACCTTTGCTAAAAGTGACCTGCTTAGGTGTTTTATGTTTTATCCCCTTTGCTAAAAGTGACCTGCTTAGAGGATTGTTGATGTCCCATTACCTTTGCTAAAAGTGACTTGCTTAGGTATGTTATGTTTTATCCCCTTTGCTAAAAGTGACCTGCTTAGAGAATTGTTGATGTCCCATTACCTTTGCTAAAAGTGACCTGCTTAGGTATTCCATGTTTATCCCCTTTGCTAAGAGTGACCTGCTTAGAGGATTGTTGATGTCCCATTACCTTTGATAAATGTGACTTGCTTAGGTGATTGTTGATGTTCCTATAGGTCCTGATAATAAGGTCCTAGTCCCTGCGTGATTTTCCTACAGTGTTTAGGGTTGCGTAGGAGGTATTTACCTTTACCAGTGATTACTGGTTGTGTGCTACATTTACTATTTTAGTGCTACAGTCATTATATGTTTATGTGCTAAGTGTTATACCTACAAGTATTATTTCTAACAAGTGCCTACCCCTGACAGTTGTCCATGTGGCCCTGTCCTGTACATAATCCCTTGTAAATTCTGCCCGTGCCTGTTGGCACATTGTAAAGTATATGTGTTATCTAATGTGTTTTTACTATAATACAAATGCTATTTTTTATATAACCTTGTGTGGAGTTTCCTTTGTGGTGGGCCTTGGGTGTTGTTGCTGGGTGTGCGCGCAATCGCTTTACACATCGCCTCCGAGATTAGCCTTGCTGCTCTCGTCACGTTACCTAGAGGGTGAGCAGGGGTTATCTTGGTGTGTAACTCCCTTGCCCTGACATTAGACATGGTGGTCTCTGACTGACTTTGGCGTGAGCCTTGGCTAACAGGTACCATCAACAAATGATTTATAATGTAACTAAAGTCCTAAAACCCTCTATTAACTACAATGCTTTTTAATGAGGTGCTATCATCTATATTGGTCCCAAGATTGCTGATGAAGTGCTGACAGCCAATCAGATCTCACAATGAGATGTGTGGTTAGGCTCCGCCCAGATATATATGTGTTTTTGAAGTTAATTTTCATAAAACCACTGGAGCAATTTTCACCAAATATAGCAAAGGCACTTCTGCGTACCAGTCCCTACAATTTTGCCAAGTTTGGTGTAATTTCGTTCAGCGGTTCGGGCTGTAGACTTGTCAGAACGTCCTATGGAAATTAACATGGGGAAAACACGTTTTGGGACCCCCCTTTTTTCTCTGCCCCCACTTAACGAATCCCCCGACACTTTCAGGAAAGGAGCGCAGCAGAGCTGGCCAAAATTTTGGAAAATTACTTGCAAATTCCTCAACCGGCGCCAAAGTTATTCCCAATAGAATGTTGCGGATTTCCTATGGTAGCTAGGTCCTAACTATATATACCTACTGGCTATTGCCAGTAGGTAAAATATATTTATATATATATATATTCACTGAAAAAACTGCTGGAAATTTTACTTACATAAAACCATTGAAATTCCCACGTTATAGTTAGTTGGACTCACTATAACTTGCACGCCTGCAATGCACTGCTGATGACGTCACATATTACATCACTCATGACACTCACTCAAAATGATCCCTAATTTTTCTTTCTGAAGCACTAATCATACTTTCTATGGCAAGATGAACCCCCTCATTTTGTTCCTTTTTAAATTAAATGTTTTCAGACTTACCACTTCATTCCAATCAAGATGGCTTCTGGTGTACCATACTTTTGTCATAAGTAAGACTGTTATCGCTCTTGTTGTTCATTAGAAAACTCTGGAACACTCTGTCATTGGGCTAAATTTTGGGCTACATTTAGGCTCTTTTGTCTCTGGTGGCCATCTTGGGAGACTGTATGTCAGAATATTTTAATGAAATTGAAGAGGATTTGAGAAGTCACTCAAAATGTGCCCTCATTTTTCTTTCTGCAGCACTAATCATACTTTCAATGGCAAAATATACCCTTTTATATTAAATGTTTTAAGAGTTACCACTTTATTTCCATCACAATGGCTTCAGGTGTGCTATACCTTTGTAATAAGTAGGACTGTTAGCGATCTAGTTGTTCTTTAGAACACTCTAGGAGGCTGCAGTGGAACACAAAGTAATCAACTGACAATCTCTGTCCTTGTTGGATGTACATGTTTTACTGAGAATGTCAGACTTCATTATCACATGACTGAGAAAGATAATGTGAATTTACAGAAAATATGCTTTCAGTTTAGCTTATAGATCCCCTTCCAAACCACTGTTGGAAAATCATGAGATATTAGTTTTCTTTCAAACATGATTCATGATATCACAGCAGAAGGCTTTTTCACATGATAAAATCACCTTAGAACACACCACAATTCCTAAAATGAGTATGGTACTATCAACCAATGATTTATAATGTAACTAAAGTCCTAAAACCCTCTATTAACTACAATGCTCTTTAATGAGGTGCTATCATGTATATTGTTCCCAAGATGGCTGCCAACACTTCTTGGATGAAGTGCTGACAGCCAATCAGATCAGATGTGTGGTTAGGCTCCGCCCAGATATATATATATTTTTTAACATAAATTACTCAAAATCCACTGGAGCACATATCTTGAGACATAGCAAAGGCACATCGGGCAACCAGTCCCTACAATTTTGCCCAGTTTTGTGGAAATCCATTCAGCCGTTCGGGCTAAAAGTGAGTCCAACCGCCCTATGGAAATTAACATGGGGAAAACACGTTTTGGGACCCCCCTTTTATCTCGGCCCCCGCTTGACAAATCCCCCCCAAACTTTCAGGGAAGGAGCGAGGCAAATTTAAGGAGAATTACAGGCAGATTCCTCAACCGGCGCCAAAGTTATTCCTAATAGAATGTTGCGGATTTCCAATAGAAAACAATCCTAACTATAACTACCTACTGGCGACCGCCAGTAGGTAATATATAAATATATATATATATATATATATATATATATATATATATATCACGGCTACTTTTCCTTTTGTCTTAAACAAAGAAAACAGTACTCCCGTGAGTGCTGTTTTCTTTGTTTAAGACAAAAGGAAAAGTAGCCGTGATGTTAGCGAGGCACGCCCCTCGCAACACGCACCCGTGCTGGAGTACACGACTTGGCGTAAAAAATGCAAAAAACCTTACAAGGGGACAGGGTTGGAATTCACAGACCCACTAGGCCTGGTAGTGGAGTCCCACAGGTACCACCTCAATTGGGGCGAGAATGTTTTTCTTTTTTTTATAATTTTGCTCTAAATTCACAGAGGAGCTACAGCAAAATTTAAAAAGCCAAACAAGCATGGTCTCCTGCGCATGATTTTTTGTACAATCCCTGGGGGGCCAGGTCCCAGGTGAACAATGCATACTTTTTTGGGGGGAGGGGGGGTGCATGTGGTCGCCCTCCCCAGGCCAATGTTGGTCGGGGACCAAAAGGCACCTCCCAAAGGCCCGCAACCATAGTGTTGTGGGTATTGTTTGCCGTGCCCCAAGAGATGGAGAGGAGAGGCGCATACCCTCACCCCTAAAAAACAAGCATTGGCATAGCCAATAGGTCTCGCCTTTTCGATCTTTTGAGTGTTTAGCCATGCATCACATTATCCTGGGTAGTGTACCCCCAGGGATTGAAGAGCTATAGCAAAGCTGTACTGGTCACCTGTTTGCTTTTTATTGCTATATTTGGGTGTTAAACGGGTGCTATTGAGGTGCAACTAATGTCCCTTCAGTGTTACCAAGTTTAAAAAGGATGAAATAATGAATAAGTAAAAAAAACCTGAAGTGTAAGACTGTAAGTAACTGTAAATGTGAAATCTTATGCTTCAGTTTTTTTAATTACAAGGTTCAAAAGGCGAGACCTATTGGCTATGCCAATGCTTGTTTATCCTTGGGTGCATGACATGACAAGGCCAGTTTATGCAGTGCCTGTAAAGTCGCCCAGCTATTTGTGTCAACTAGTACTACTGACGATCATTCTAGGCAGTGCTGACGAGGTGAACCTGTGGTACCCTTTGGAGCATGTTGAGGATGCACATGTGGAACCCTTTGGGAGCACGCAACGAGATGCTAAATTTAGGGGTGGGCAGAACTCCTCAGATCTCATGGAGTTTTTATGTAACTCGGCAGAATTCCACAGAATAATTCTCTGTAAGTTCCACCCCCCCTAATAATGAACCACTTTGTACATGATTTGAAACATTCATGAAGGTTTAATTAAATTATATAATAAAATGAACAATAATTCTGTATTTTCATACAGAAACACCTGCACAAGTACAGCAGGCCCAGAATAAAAGGGACATCTGTCATGTGCTGATGAAATTACATCTATAGCAGTGTAAGCTCATCACACAACAATGCAGTTCCTGAGTCAATCCCAATATTGCCAACACATCTAGTGAGGAAACCTGATTTTTTGTGCAAAAGACATAGTAATATATCGACCATCTACTCTGTAAACAATCCATCACAGAAGAGCCACCCAGGTACACAGGCAAATAAGTATTATCTAGACTACACAGTTCACTTATTCAACTGGGCATGTGTTACAGCTTGATGTACCTCTAGGCACCCCTACTGTAAAGCCAGTTTTATAGCGTAGAAATATTTGTTCATTCAACTTAAGCAGCATAGAGTAATTTGTGATCTAAGTTGGAGAGTTAAAAAATATATGACGTCTATGAGAGAGGGTCATGAATGGTTTACGTCTTGCATGTCAAAACTTACAAATGCAGTCAATGAACTATGTCAATCCATTCCGCATACTCGTCTGCTCAAGAGAACGCACAGATAACAAAATACAGATACGTGAATATCTATAGGAAGGCATGCCTATGCAAATACATCCATGTGCAGGTAACACTAGAGACATTTTGTGGCAGTTACTATGGCAAATTGTGACTACACTGCAGGACTTACAGCCAGATAATTATGCAAGTGGACTTTCCACTGTAAAATGGGAGACTATGAAACCCTCTACAGTAAGCAGCGCGTCTGTTGCTGAAGAAGGCTCTACAAAGCACTCAACAAGACACAGGAGTGAAAGACAAGCATGAGACACACTGCAAACACTGAGTGAGCAATCACAGAAAGAAAACGGCACCAATAAATATTGGAAAAACGTTCATTTCAGATGTAAAATAATGAGTGAGTTCATAATACAATCGGTAGGCATATTTTTTAAACTCATTATGGTCTTCATCATTTTATCCAGAGCATTAACATAAAACGTATGTGAAAGCTGAACACTCACTTGACTGCTGTCTTCACTGAGAGGATATCGGAATTGCTGTATTGCTGCCTGCGCTATCAGAAGAGAAGGATTGCTAAGAGCTCCGTGTTCCGCTTTGCTGCCTCCCCGGGGACTCGCTGGTGTGAGCGAGAGCTGCTGTCTGCTGCTCTGACCGTCGCTCCCAGCTTGAGTCTCCAGGGTTGAGGCAAGGGCGTAAATAAGAACTACATCTAGCCCGGGGGACTGCGAGGACCAGCTGCCCCTGCCTGGAGCAGCTGCTGCCTCTTCCCCCAGGCGACACGCCCACGGACACGCCCACCACCGAAATCACTACTTTGCTTCGTGACCCCCGCTTCGCGGGCGCCACTCACTTGACTGCTGTCTTCACTGAGAGGATATCGGAATTGCTGTATTGCTGCCTGCGCTATCAGAAGAGAAGGATTGCTAAGAGCTCCGTGTTCCGCTTTGCTGCCTCCCCGGGGACTCGCTGGTGTGAGCGAGAGCTGCTGTCTGCTGCTCTGACCGTCGCTCCCAGCTTGAGTCTCCAGGGTTGAGGCAAGGGCGTAAATAAGAACTACATCTAGCCCGGGGGACTGCGAGGACCAGCTGCCCCTGCCTGGAGCAGCTGCTGCCTCTTCCCCCAGGCGACACGCCCACGGACACGCCCACCACCGAAATCACTACTTTGCTTCGTGACCCCCGCTTCGCGGGCGCCACTCACTTGACTGCTGTCTTCACTGAGAGGATATCGGAATTGCTGTATTGCTGCCTGCGCTATCAGAAGAGAAGGATTGCTAAGAGCTCCGTGTTCCGCTTTGCTGCCTCCCCGGGGACTCGCTGGTGTGAGCGAGAGCTGCTGTCTGCTGCTCTGACCGCCGCTCCCAGCTTGAGTCTCCAGGGTTGAGGCAAGGGCGTAAATAAGAACTACATCTAGCCCGGGGGACTGCGAGGACCAGCTGCCCCTGCCTGGAGCAGCTGCTGCCTCTTCCCCCAGGCGACACGCCCACGGACACGCCCACCGGCTCCACGCATAAAGCATCGCGTGGACTCACGCGACGCGGGACGCGCGCGGGACTAAGCCCGGACAAAGGGCGGGCCGTCTGTGGCCGTCCGGGGTCGACCGAGGACGGGACGGGTCACCCCTCTTACATCGATTTCTGGAGATTGCGCCCACCTGTTTACTTGTCCACAATACCCCTCAATGATGGCTTTGAAAAAATTGCGCTCAAGAACAATTTACATGAAACGCATGGGTACAGATGCAGCCATTAGAAAATCTGTGGATAAATCATTGAAACCCGGCCAAATTACCAACACACCCGCAATAACCAAATACTTCTCTACTCTCTTAGAGAAAAATCACTCATCACCTCGAACATCGGTAGAAGAAAATAAACACATTTCTATTTCCATTGATAGTGAACGCCAGTCAGATTTATTAGCTGTACAAGGGATCAATAATCAAGAATCACCTAATCCAGAGTTAAACCAGCTAAGAAATCTGCCCTCGGAAGAGTACTCCCAAATGATTCTAGAAATGTCGCAAATAACACCAATCAGAAACCAGGAGAACAAATCAGCTAATGCGGTCTCCGAAGAGCAGAAATTAACGTCCCCGCTAGGAAAAAATCAACCATTCACTAGTTCCCCAGATAAATCACCTAATCTGTTCTCAAATCAAACCAATCTTACAAATCTTTACCTCCCTAACGCGACCCTTCCAGCTGCCTTTCCACCCCTGTCCAAAGTACTCTTTTCCCTTCAAGATATTCTGGAATCAGTTCTCACACATCTCGGCCAAATCTTAGCCAACTCAGATGACACATTGGACGTCCAAATAGGCATTCTCAAACATCTGGTGGAAGAAAAAAAGAAAAAAGAGTCACCTATAGCCTCTTCTGTGGAAATAGAAACAGTCAGCCGGGTACCATCTGAAGCTGGTTGCAAGAAAACTTCAAGATCTCTAAAAATGCAAAGTGTAAGTACGCAAACATCAGATGCGAAAATAAAGGAGAGTGAACTTAGGAATTTGCAGTTTAAGGAAAACCCACCCATAATCTTCTCTCTAAAAAAGCTTTTCAGTGAAGAAAAGGAAAACATTTCGGAAAATAGTCTCAAAAACTATCCCATCTTTTCCAATAAAGAAACTGAGATTGGCGATGGTAAGATATCCACCGAAAACAATTTACATCGGCCGAATGATAACAAAGACAATGAAAACAAACAGACAGGAAAAATCGAAAAAATCACTGATGAGAAAGAAAATATGGGCAAGAAAAAGCGAGGACGCCCCCTGAGAAGAATCCATAAGAAAAAAGGGAACAAACTCAAATTTCAAAAACATACTTATGCTAACTTGGTGATCACTCCACCGACTAAAACAACTACGCCGACGAAGCCTTTGAATCCTAATGCAGATGAATATTGCCAGTCAATAGTAAGAAAACCACTAGAGCAAAATATCGTCAATCCAAAAAATCTACAAGACCATATAACAAGGCAGTGGGACAGAACAACATCTAAACACTTAACTATCGAGGAACTCTTTCCAACAGATAATATCCCGCTCAATCGAGGAAGAATAGTCCAGCTATTGCAAGAAATTCCCTCCTTGATCACTCTGACTAGTAGAGAAATAGACCTAGTAAGCTTTCCAAAAACAGAAAATACTCAATTCGCACAAGTGTCATTCTTCTCTTCAGTTCTCCCGGGTCTAATCATGAGAGAAAAAGAAATTCTACAAAAACACGGATATGATGTAATCTCAATCTCAGACATCAAAACCAACTTGCAAAATACCGTAATAACTAAACAACATCCTACTGATAAAATACCTAACATAGAAAGGGATGAATGTACACCAAACTACATGAGGAAAGACAAATTAAAAATACAAGTAAGGCAAGGCGCAAGGTCGGTGTGGTCAAGGAACATTAATCCAAAAGAAGATGAAGATTACCAACAAACTTGGTCGTGGTTACCAGAAGTATTAAACGGCAATAAAATTGACAATCTACATCAACGTCAGGTTTAACAAAGGTCTGAAAATATCCCTATGGAATATGGCCGGGAAAACTCACAATAAAATGAAAGATGTAACAAAAGATAAACCAGATATATTAGCGCTGCAGGAAACCTGGTCAATTACCTCCTTTTCGCAAAAAGGTTATTACGTCTACGACAACCCGGCAAAAGAATCTAAAAGGGGTCATGCGAAAGGAGGTATGGCAATCCTGCTGAAAGAAGACTATAGCTGGTCACAAGAAAGTATTGAAACATATTCGCACAATCTACAATGTATCAAAATCCAACTCAGATTACAGCCTACTGACACTTATAAGAAAATATTTCTTTTCAACATTTATGCACCGCTTAGTAAAAAACATGACTCCTTATTCGATCATCTCTTAGAAACCATATCCAACATCCTCGAAGATCAACATCAATTACCGTATATTTTGATGGGTGACCTAAACGCCAAAATATCAAATAGCGAAATAAAGAAATGGTCATCGTTATTTAAGGAGGAATCACTGGAAATAGCACTCCCGCAACTTCCGAAAGGAGTGAAGTCGGACAAAAGAGGAAGCCTGTTATTGTCGTTCCTCCCAAGTATAAACGGGAGAATCCTAAATGGAAATATTAATGGAGATAAGCCAGCTTCATTCACAAGACAAGGAAATGGAGTTTCCTCCATCTTAGACTACTTTATATGTGAGAATGAGCTAAGAGAACAAATTTCCGACTTGTCTGTCAAGTTTAACGATGAAAGTGACCATGCCACTCTCTGCTTAACTACACTCTGGATGCCTACAACCACTTATCAGACCGACCCAATATTCAGTAAGCCCATAATAGAAGTAAATCCAGTCCAGCGTCGGATTTATTGGGAGGCAGAAAACTTGGACTATTTGAAAGTATTAATTACACAATTCCAATTGTTAACCAATATTTACTCTGAAGATCCTATCAAAAACTATGAAATTGTACTACAGGAACTCAAAAATGCAATTCAACGCAAATTAAAACAGGACAGACCAGCACTAAGAAAGTGCGTCAGCAAGCACAAAAACTGCAATCAGCCTACGGTTAAAATGTTAAATAGGATGATTCGGGCTCAGTACCTGTGTAAAACACCATTATATAAAGCTGAAATAAACAAATTAAAGAACCAAATCCGGAGGCAACGTGCTAGACAGGAAAGGCTGATACAGGATCGCAACTGGATAGATATCCAAATAGCAGCAAGGCAATGTAACCAACGAAAATACTGGTCCTTGATTGCAAAGATGACGGGAACTAAAAAGAAGCTCGAAGCAATTCCCGTCTCAGAAGAAGATTGGGTTACATTCTTAAAGGATCTGTATAAATCCAACATGCAGGATAAGGCGAGAAACGCATCTGAACAGAAAAAGGAAGACAACGACACAAAACTCTCCAGGGCCTCGGCAGCGTCAATTGCCTTGAACATCAAAAAGGCAAGAAGTACGGGTGCATCCGGTCCTGACCAGATCCCGATAAAGGTTTATCAAGCCGACTATAAAGCTTGGGGCCAGATGCTAGCGCCACTATTTAATTACATATTCGACTCAGGGAACATTCCAAACTCGTGGAAAGGAAGCACAATAATTCCTATCTATAAAAAAGGAAAAAGGACTATTGCTGGCAATTATAGACAAATTGCCTTAATGGATTCTGGCGGAAAGATCTTTGCGGCTGAAATTCTTGACCGGTTAAAGCTTTGGGCTTTTTCAAATGGACTAATCCCCATGTTCCAAGCCGGGTTCCGATCGCACCACTCGGTTACGGATAATATAGCTATCTTTCAATTTCTATTAGATAAATACGTAACCGGGAAATCGCAAACAATATATGCAGCCTTCATTGACTACTCAACAGCATTCGACAGGGTCGATAGACCGACACTATGGTCGAAACTGAGAAAAATGGGTATCCCAGAGCCTTTACTGCAACTAATTGTGAACCTACATAGCAATACCTGGTGCCGTGTCCAAATGGGGGGCGAGAGGGGCATGTCAAAAATAATACATACGTCTAACGGCCTAAAGCAAGGGTGTCTGTTGGCCCCGATTTTATTCTCTCTCTACCTGAGCGACCTGCCGTCGCATCTACAACAAGGGCAAAGCACCCCACCGAAAATGGCATCTCATCCGATACATTGTTTACTTTATGCGGACGATATTGTTTTGTTCGATCTGACACCCTTTGGTCTCCAAAATCTCTTGGACACTTTATACATATACTCGAAAGATCATTTTCTAACTCCAAACATCAATAAAACTAAAGTAGTTGCATTTACAAAAAAGAAGAAAGGAGTGAGGTTCCAATGGAAACTGGGAAGCGAGATCTTGGAACAGACTAAGGAATATACCTATCTAGGAAGAATCTTCTCGCATAACTTGAGTAACGGGAAGCAAATCACCCATCTAAAAAGGAAATGTGACCTACACGCAGGCGCAATATCACGCCTGTATAGGAAGACTGGAAGTAGGCACTTCTCAGCATTAATAAAAATATACAGAGCCAAAATATCTCCGGTTCTATCTTACGCCTCAGAACATATTCCCCTAAAACAATGGAGTTATATGGACACAAATGAAGGGAAAACTTTAAAAAAACTATTGAAAGTTTCCAACTCAACACCTGTACAGGCCCTAAGACTCGAATGTACGATCACCAGCGCATTTGCAATATCAATAGCAAGCCTCATAAGGTGGGCCTATAACCTTCTGCACGCTAAGGCGGGTACCCTACGACATCTGCTAAAAATCGAGATCTTCAGAGAGGATGCCATCAACTCTACTTTTGTGAAAAACCTGGGAGAGGCGTTCAGTTTAGCAAAAATTAAAGCAGAGATGTTATCCTCTTGGACTCCCGCACAACTCAAACTATTTTTAAAAACATTTTCACCAAAACTAAGTTACGAGTTAGATTATTTACATTGTACTAAACTTTCCTTGTACAAACCTTATGCTGACTCCCAAGAATATAAGTTAATATTGCCATATCTGGAATACACTCTTACCCATGGCGTAAGGCGTACGATCATGATGTTACGTCTGGGTATTCTCCCTTTGTTATCTTTTACCTCCACCTGGAAACCAAACAGTTCCTCTCAATGTAACCTGTGTTCGGGGGGTAAACAGAACTTAGAACACATGCTCTTTGTATGTCCAAATAAAGTCGTTGTTACTGCTAGGGCAACATGCCTAGAACCAATATATCGGTCCTGCAGGATTACGAAAGCAAGGGATTTCATCTCCATGTGTGCTTTTCCACCTAACGAATATGTTTGTAATAAGATTTACAAATTTTTTAAAATAACTCTGAAAATGTTTTAAATTATATGTAAATTATATGTAAATGTACTATGTATTTTCCTCTTAATGATTTTGTGGTCCTCGAAAGAGTACCGAAACAAAATAAACTTTTTGACTTTGACTTTGACTTTGGCTGAACACGTTGTCTTAGTTCATTTATATACCTCAGTCGAAGCTGTTATTAGATCGTATACGCGTGCACATCCCTCATCGGCTTTTCTGACATTTGTCTTTGGGGTGGGAGTCATCTTCAGTATCAGACCCTTCACTGATAGGATAATTTCATAGGCCCTTTTTGGTGACAATACTCGGCAACATAGCATATGTGGCTGTGATTTTGCAACACATTCCAGGTTCATATTCAAGATCTACCCCCAAAGTTGTGCGGACAGCAACACTTGCCTTTCAGCAATTCAAATGTCCTCTTCATGATGGATCTAGTTTGCTCGTGAGCAGCACTGTACCTTCTTTATCTATGCGTCTGTGAAGTAAAGTAACTTGGCATGTGTGATTTCTGGGTATTTTGCAACTAGGTCAGTGATTTGTCATGTAGCATTACACACCACCTGTATATTTTAAATTTCGGTACATGTACTCCCTCAATGAGTCCGTACATAGAAGGACCTGAGGCCCATCACACATCCAATTGAATGGCTTAAGAGAGTTGAGCTATAGCATAGAATTGTGTACTTGTGGATCTGATGGGCTTAGATCTGTTCCAAGAAGGCATCAAGAAAATCCCTTAAAAACGATGATAAGGCATTCTGTGGCATTTACCTTTCAACTACTATTGTACGTAGGCTGTTTTAGAAGCTACTAGGTGTGACCTACACGAAAACATTATGTGGGTGGGGAATGCCAGTCTGCATTGGGTGTGCCTGTCTACAACACCCTGCAACTCATCTATTTCATTTGTAATTACCTGCTTAATAGATTTATATCGAGCATAAACCTCCTCGTCTGTTCAAACAGTGTCAACTCTGTCTGAACATTCTCTGTCTTCCTTCTCACTATATTATTGAGTGCTACTATTGTAAAATGCTTGCAATGGATTTAGCTGAGCTTTCATCCATTGCACCAGTTTACCACTGGTTCCACTTGATGGCAATTTGCATGTGCAAATCACTTTTTTGTGACTATTCACAATTTGCAACTATGAGCCTCATTTATGAGGTTTTACCATAGGGCAGCGCTGCAGGCCTTCCTGCTGCGCTGCCCTACGGTAATAAAAAAGGGCAGTAATGCGCCTTATCTATGAGATATGGTGCATTCCTGTATTTTTCCCCAGCGTTGGCACACAATGGGCTGCTGTGTGCCAATGCAGGCACCTTTGCACCGTGGTGCAAGGGTGCCTGCTGTGCAAACATGATTATTTTTGTGCACGAAGGGGAACCTTCCTCTACAAAAACAATCACAAGAGGGCAGCACACCTAGAAAGAAAAAGGAAAAACGAGGAGACATAAAGATATTTTTCTTAGTTGTGCCTCCCTTAAGCCTCCCCCGGGAAAGTGTACGTTTTTTGCGCTGCCTCAGATCTACAATTTCTCGTAAATCTGGGGCAGTGCCAAAATGCCCTGGATGTTGCTGGGAACTCCCCCAGCAACACCCATGGAACGCCCCTTTAATGCAGAAAAGTAAGTTAAAATATACCATATTTATGAGGCAGGATTAAACCAAAAACAGTGGCATAATGCTGCCTCGTAAATATGGAGCAAGCAAAAAGTCACGTTCTGGTGGCACAAGGGGGCTCATAAATGAGGCCCTATGTATAGTATAAACGGTCTATGAACCGATATTTGGTAATCAGAAATTAGGAATCACAAGTTGTTGCTACAGTTACAAAATGCTATTCATTCACAACTCTGTGTTCTTTTCCAAGAAACATTGATTTCCACTTTTTATATATGAGAAATTGTCCATTTAGCAGCCACTACCAAACAGTTTGTAACTGCTTTGCGTTTCTCTAAGTGTATAGAGATAAGGCCCCAAGTCACATAAACACATATTTTACATTTGAATTTAAACCAACATCAGACTTGGGCTCTGAATATACTGTCAATTTAGGTTTGCAACAGAAACAATTGATGGAAGGAATGCTGGACTATGCAAACATTCACCCCCAGTCATACGGATCTGGATTTAATCCAACATTTTTTTAATCACCACACCACCCCAGTGTTGACCCGGCCATATGCAAATCAGTCTTTACCCTGTTTCTTGTGGGAACAGTCCAGCCAGAACTGCCACGCCAGCTCCTCCCTGGACTGGAAACAAGCATTGTGGGACCAATACAGGGTATCACCCTTCATCAGCCATGCTAGCTTGAATCCAGTGGTGTAGTGAGCACGGGTCCCATCTCTGGGCATACCCTTCCCACTTAGAACGACATAGGCAAAAGAAAAAACTGATGGACGGAATGCAGGACAATGCATCAATTGTTCTTTTTGCGTTCAATTTTTGTTAGCTGAATTGGCACTATCTTAAACAATTGTGGTTCCACATTTTAAAAAAGTGCACATCCACTGGGGGTCAAGCATGTACCTCACGAAAACAAGATAAGGAGAGTATTCCTTAATCACTGGGTTGGGGCTTACTTTAGATAATAAAAATACAAGCACCAAAGTTGACCATAGATCTCCTGATATTTCATTACCAATTTCAGTGACAATTATAGGTGTCAGGCTGATTAGTATTTGAAAAATATCTATTAATATATTTTTTTTGTAATTGACATTAGTTTACTAAACTGTCCAAAAAGCAAATTCACAAACGTATTAAAACGGATATCATTCAAATACAGTGAAACAATCAGAACGTTCAATAGGTTTGAAAAAAACAACAAAGGACCAAATAATTACTAAAATAAATAAAGTGCCTAGCTGTAGTTTTGGAACCTTAGCTCTGCCGGCACCTAGGGAAACATAGCAAACATACATTTTTTAAAACTAGACACCCAGGGAAAACCAGGATGGGGTGTCTTGACTGTCTCTCACCAGGTTCTGTTACCCAGAATCCCTTGCAAGCCTAAAATTTTGTACACAAAAAACACATTTTCCTTAGATTTTTGCGGTGGAAAATTTGTGAATCTGCATGGATCCACAGAATCCCACACCCCCATCATTCCCCAACGTGTTCTGAGAAAAATTGTACCTCACTTGTGTGGGTAGGCCTAGTTCCCGTGACAGGTAATGGCCCAAAACGCAACGTGGACACACCACATTTTCACAGTGAAAACTAACAATTTTTGACATAGTGCCTAGCTGTACATTTTGAACCCTTGCTCTGCCGGCACCTAGGGAAACCTATACATTTTTGAGAACTAGACACCCAGGGAAATCCAGGATGGGGTGAATTTACTGGGTGTCACAAGGTTCTGATACATGGATTCCCTTGCAAACCTAAAATGCTGTCCAAAAAACACATTGTCCTCACATTTCTTTGGTGGAAAGTTCTAAAATCTGCGTGAATCCACAAAATTCCAACCACACCGCGTTTCCTAAAGTCTCCCGAGAAAAATGGTACCTCACTTGTGTGGGTAGGCCTTGTGCACGTGACAGGAAACGGCCCAAAATGCAACGTGGACACACCACATTTTCACAGTGAAAATAGACCCTTTTTTAGCTAAGTGCCTAGCTGTAAATTTTGAACCCTAGCTTTGCCAGCACCTAGGGAAACTTAGCAAACCTATACATGTTTGAAAACTAGACACCCGGGGAAATCCAGGATGGGGTGACTTGACTGACTCTCACCAGGTTCTGGTACTCAGAATTCCTTGCAAACCTAAAATGTTGTCCAAAAAACTAATTTTCTTTACATTTCTGTGGTGGAAAGTTCTGGAATCTGTGTGTATCCACAAAATTCCAGCCACTCCACATTTCCCAAAATCTTCAGAGAAAAATGGTCCCTCACTTGTGTGGGTATGTGTTGTAACCTCCTTCTCCTTTCCTTGGTACAATCCTTCCCCCCCTCCCTCCTTCCCCTTTGGAATGTTGGGAAGCATGTCAGTACGGAGAGTGGATGACAGAATAAAGACGTTCTTACTTACCCTGCCTGAGTAAGATTCTTCATTTCAACACTGGTGACGAATTGGCGAAGGGGGCCATTCCTGTCATCTCCCTTTTCTTTACTCTCTCCCTCCTACTGGTTCAACATAACGACTCTTCAATGAGTCTTCAGTTCTGATGTATTGATTCCAGAGAAGCGCTCTCTTAAGCTGTGAAGAATTTGCTCCCTTTCTGATGGAGTAGAGGTCTCACGGAAGGTTACCAAGCACTAACTGATTCCTCAGTTCTTTTTGTTTGACTCCTGAGAAGGGTCTCTTTCTGTGAAGAAGTCTACAGCATCTTCCTTTAAGATTTCTTCTCATCCCGGTGAATTCTTTGTTTTTCTCCTAACCTGTGACACCTTGCAGGACTTCCGGGTTCCTTGCACCTGCTGTTGCCTCGAGGCTGTGGGGTTGCCTGAAGGAAGCTGATCTGCGGATCGCTCCTGCCCTGCAGTGTTGGCGATAGCAGGTAGCCCACGTGTCTGCTTTCTCTGAGGCGCTGTCACTATTCCACTCTGATAGCCTTGGTTGAGGACCCTGTTCTCGCTGTCCCTTCCATCCCGGTACCTGACGTGGTTGGCTGACCGGAGAATGTTTCCTCAGGAGTATACTTTTTATGCGGTTTTCCAGGACATCCTGTCGTGCGAGTCAACATCCGCCGAAGTGTCTGTTAGGAGGAGTCCTCACCTCACTACCGTCCGTCACACCAGTCCCTCAAAACTGTTCTTCTGTGAAGAGCCCCATGGGTTCTCCATACCAGCGACGCACCAACTTTTCCTGCCCAGCTGCATCACAGCTCGACGGCTGATGGCGCACCAGCCTCTCAGGACCGTAATGTTGTCAAGAGCCCTGTGGAGTTCTCCACACCAGCGACGCACCAGCTTTTCCTGCTCAGCTGCATCACAGCTCTTCGGCTGCCGGCGCACCAGCCTCTCAGTACCGTAATTCTGTCAAGAGCCCTGTGGTGTTTTCCACACCAGCGACGCACCAGCTTTCCTGCTCAGCTGTGTCACAGCTCGATGGCTCCCGGAGCACCAGTCTTTTCAGCGCCGTTTCTTTCTCTAAGGCTGTGGTGAGCCGCCTGCATGTTCGCTTTGACTCCGTCTGTTGTTTCCAAGAGGAACCTCTTGAAAGCTGTGGTGAGTTCCACAAGCGCTGATACCAGCAACTTTCGGCGTTACAAGTACGCTTTCCTCGCTTGGTGTTTCAAGCGTTTTTGTCGTTTTCACGGCTGCCTCAGACTTTCTTGCAGTTGCCTATACTTCCAGGCTTCCACGTTTTCTTTTCTCACCAGACTGTTCCAGCCATCATGTTCTTTTGCCTATGTTCCCTCCGAGTTGGGCAATCACTTCACTGTCCTACCTTTGTGTACACCCCAAAGTGATGTGCACACCTGACATTCTACAGGACTATAGTTCATGGTGAAACACACTTCACTCTCCTACCTTTGTGTGCCCATTCATGATTTATATTTTCCAATTACACTATTTGTGAAGGAAGTTTGTGTAGTGCTTCACCTCAAAAAAGTGTAGTTGTATTTGCACAGTATTTCCTATGCGATACCATCTGGGGGTTGTTTTGCTACTTCTTCAAGGACAATAATACTACTTTAAGGTCTGTGTGGATTGATTCCACCCAATTTTACTCTTTCCAGGTAATATTTCAAATATTGTGTTCTAGATTTATGTAGTGCTACCTTACATGCACATTTCATATCAAGTTATTTATACCATAGCCCTTTGTGGAACCCCACCATTATGATTTAGTCCCCCATCCCCTCCCCTAGTACATCTGGATTGTGTGACCTTTTTTGACCTGTGATTCCTAAAGCAGCTTGCTAGTTCTGCCCCCTCAACTATGGCTGGACAAGCTATGAGTCAACCCCCTCCTTTCCTAAATGAAATCGGGGAACCGGATATTCATTGGAAGGAATGGATACATTTATTTGCCTCATACCGCGTTGCCATAGGCAGCGAAAGGTATTCAGCAGTTCGCAAACTACACATATTGCTGCATAACCTAGGTATACAAGGTAGGAAAATTTATGACATCTCACCTGAACCTGAGTTAGAGGAGGATGAGGATGATACAGATGAGTTCAAAATTACCCTTTTAAAGTTAGAAGCACATTTTGGTGACCGGGTGAATGTAGTTTTGGAGCGACATAAGTTCTTTACCCGCATCCAAGGCAAACAGGAGTCTGTCATTAATTGTATAGCGTCACTTAGAGGCCTGACACAACTATGCGACTTTGATGAACTTACTAACTCACTCATCAGGGGCCAACTAGTTAGGTGCACAAACAATAGTCGCATCCAAGAAAAGCTTCTAGCAAAAAACCCCACATTAAAAGAAGCGGTCAGTATAGCAGTCTCAGTAAAACACGCGGCTAAGTGTATTAAAGAGATGAAGGCTCCTAATGAGCTCATTGACAATGTTAGAAATGGCAAGGATGTGCAAGGCAATTACAGTGATAATGAAGTTCTCAAGGTCAGACCTGGAGAGGTCAAGGATAATCATCCAGTCAAAGAAAAGGAAAGGTTAAAGTGCTATAGGTGTGGCAGCAGCAATCATCTTGCCAATGATGCATGTTGCACTGCCCGTAATGTCGCGTGTGTTAAATGTAACAAGAAGGGGCATTTGGGTAGAATGTGTAATAAAAGTGACAACTACCAAGTGAAAGTAGTACACAGTGAAGGTGATGTGCCCCCTAAGTATGTGTTCCAAGTAAAAGCCAGAGTTTGTCAAAATACCCCAAATTCTCATGAACAATACTGTGACCACAAGTCCATTGAATATCAGAATTGTACCATCCTTCTGAATAATAAGCCCATTGAGGTGTTTGCTGATTCGTGTGCCCCAGTTACCTTATTCAATATGGATATCATAAATGAGTTATTTGATACCTCCAGTCTTAACATTGTGGAACCTGATATTTCAGCTGTAGAGTATGCAGAAGAGAACATCCCGTTAGTGGGGATGATGATGGCGAATATTCAATTCAAAGGGAGAACCACATGGGGCAAAGTGTACATGGTAAGCAAGGATTCCAATCTATTAGGCTAGCATCTTCAACGAGAGTTGGGATTTGTGCTCGACCCCAATAATAAAGATCAGGTCCAATTAGCTGAATGGGAGGAGGTAACCAGCAGTAATTTATCAGTTATGTTATGTTAATGTTATGTTAATTGGGCTCTTCTATAGCGCAACGGCTACTCCAGTCGGAGTGTCCCGGCGCTTTGGCGAAGAAGTCCTTTAATGGAAAGGAACATAACTGCAAAAAAAGGAACAGTAAAATTAACTAGTAAAAAGCCAGGTTTTTAATGCCTTTCTAAAAGACAACAGACTGGGGGCCTGTCTAAGAACAATAGGAAGTTTATTCCAAGCGCGCGGAGCCAGGTAGTGGAAGGAACGCCCTCCTTGTCTGGTTCGCTTGATGGATGGAACGACCATTTTAGACAAGGAGGCAGATCGCAGAGCTCTGCTCGGCTTGTAAAAAGCAAGGCGCTTTCTAATATACCTAGGGCCTGAGTCATGAAGAGCCTTATAGGTTAGCGTCAGGCTTTTGAAGAGAACCCTCTTGGCTATAGGGAGCCAGTGCAGTTCCTTCAACAAGTTAGAGGCACTAGCTCGTCTGGGGAGTCCATAAATAGCCCTAGCGGCTGAATTTTGGACTACCTGCAGTCTCCTTATCAGATATTTTGGGAGTCCCAGATAGAGGGCATTTGCATAGTCCAAACGCGACCCGACAAGTGCTTGGACTATGACCCTTCGATGGTTCACCGAAATCAAGGGGAGAAATTTCCTGAGCATCCGCAGGATTCCAAAGCATTTCCCCGAAAGACACGCAATTTGAGGCCCAAAGGTTAACTCATTGTCAACAATGATACCTAGGTTTTTAGGCTTGGTACTAGCATTGGCAGGAGGAAACAGATCTTGTGGCCACCAACTTTTCCAGTTTGGTTCAGAGACACATCCGAAAAAAAGCAGCTCCGATTTATCGGAGTTGCATTTCAAGCCGTGTCTTTTGAACCAGTCAAAGACTGCCTCTAAGCAGCCTCTGATACGGATCCCATCGAACACCTCGTTCTTGTTATAAGTAAACAAGAGCTGGGTGTCGTCAGCGTAAGACACGATCTGAGCGCCAAACGACTCCGCAACCTCTGCAAGGGGGGCCATAAAGATGTTAAAAAGCAGGGGGCTAAGAATAGACCCCTGAGGGACCCCCACTTCCAGGGTTGCCATAGCTGCGGAGTGAGGTGGCGCCCAGATCGTTTGTCGACGGCTGGCTAGAAATGATTTAAGCCAGTTCCACACCGTCCCCCTGAGGCCACAATTCCAGAGTCGAGTTAGGAGGGTATCATGGGGAACGGTGTCGAACGCCGCCGACAGGTCTAACATGACCAACATGGCCTTTCCTCCAGTATCTAAAACCTCTCTAATGGCGGTGGTGACTTCAAGTAACGCGGTCTCTGTGCTGTAATTCGCACGAAACCCAGATTGAGTAGTGTGCAACAAGTTGTTATTCTCGATAAAGTCAGAGATAGATCTGTGCACGTGTCTTTCCGCCACCTTCGCCAGAGCGGGGAGGAGAGAGATAGGCCTATAGTTGGCATGTATGATGGGATCCAGAGTTGGTTTTTTTATTAATGGAAGGATGAGAGCGCTCTTCCAGGCCTGAGGGACTATGCCAGAAGACAATGAGGAGTTGAGAATGGAATTGATGGGGCCATTTAGCAAAGGGGCTATTTTGTTGAGGCAAGAGACCGGGCAGGGATCTAAAGGAGAGCCCGATTTCAAGCCTGTCAGATGGTCTAATGAGGCAACAAGACTTAGCTGTGGAAATTCCCAGAGGGTGGGTTGTAAGGAGGAGGGGGCATCAAGATCAGCCGCCTGAGGCTGTTTGGAATAAGTAGCAAGAGAGGCTTGGATGGATGTTATTTTGTCTACAAAATAATGTGCGAGTTCATTCAGCCAAAGTTCTGAGTGAGACTGAGCCGAGATGCCTAGGGATGGAGAAGTGAAGTCCTTAACAATTTTAAAAATTTCCTTACAGGAATTATCAGATTCGTCTATCCGACGTTCAAGATAGGATTTTTTTCCACTCCAAATCATCTTGTGGTAGGATTTAGTTAGGTTTTTAAACTTTTCTTTCTCAAGAGGATTGTAGTCTTTCCTCCAGGTTCTTTCTGCTCTCTTGCAGTTTTGCCGGGCTTCTCTAAGCTGAGATGTGAACCAAGGAGCGGAAGGACGTTTGTTTCCGAGTTTGGCGGCATTCTCGGGCACGAGATCCGCCAATATAGTTGAGAGCCATTCCGTGTAGCGAGCTAGATCGATTTCCACATTCCCTGACAAAGTGCAAGGTGAACGTGCCATGGCCTGTAGTAGCGTCTCATTAGATAACAGATGAAAAGGCCTGGAAAGACGTTTAGTAGGGATAGTGGGATTAGATCTAAGAGGAGGAGCGCTTGATAGGCTAAAGGTGATTAGGTAATGATCCGACCATAATACCGGTTGAGGAGCAAGTACGTTGATCGGAACGGTGGAAAAAACTTGGTCTAGAATATGGCCCTTATTGTTCGTAGAATCATGGATGAAAGGTGTGAGTCCTAATGTTGCTGTGACCTCCATGAGTTTCATTGTATCAGGATTTGTAGCCTCGTCCATGTGTATGTTTAAGTCACCTAAGAGTAGACAATGTTCAGATTTAAGGCATGGGACTGAAAGTGCTACCTGTAGTTCATCCAGAAAAGAGCCTAATGGACCGGGAGTACGATATGCAAGAATACCAGTGCATGCTTGATGGGGAGACAAGTGAAGAGTGAAGCCGAGTGCCTCGGTGTCCTGAATATTGTCTATCAGGAAGGTAGTGCAGTGCAGCTGGTTGTTAACTATAATAGCCACACCACCCCCGCGCCCAGATGTTCTATCTCTCCTAATGATGGAATAATTAGGTGGAATGGCGTTGACTAAATCCGGGGCTGAGGTATCACTAAGCCATGTCTCAGTGAGAAAAAGGCAGGATATATCGGAATTATCGAGCAAATTCCATATATCTAGCGCATGACAGCCTAAAGAGCGTGTATTAAGGAGTAGGCAAGTGGTGATGATCGGAGGATGAGTCAGTTTTGGTTTGTTATATATAGGAACGCGCCAACCACAGACATTGCATCCTTTTCTGAGGATGCGACGGCCCGGAAAGACAGAGTGGCAGCGACCTACCGGAGGACGGAGATTGGAGAGGGTCTCTGACGAATATGAGATACACATAGCTAACACTGACAGTAGTAAGGTACCAGCCAGAGGAAGGTTCCAGCCAGCCGTCCTGCCCCGTCTGCTGCCGGAACGCTGACGGGCGCAGACGGGCAGGACTCTGGCGAGACTCCGGGAAACACTCTACCGGGAAACACTTGAAGTGTTTCCCGGTAGAGGTTACCAAGCAGACAGTAATGCCTGCGGTGTACTTCCCACGGAAATTAACATAATCAAGTACCAAAGTTCTGGCTCTGGATCTGATGGTGTTAAAATGGGGCATGGAGAGGAACCAATGATCTGGAGGGACATACTACTAGAGGTCCTAAAACAACATGGACTAAGTTAGGATTAGAAATAATTGGCCCCATGGAGTATTTAGGAGTTCTGAAAAGATTTCTGATCTTACTTGCGGACTACAAGTTTGTTCCAGGGGTTTCGACTAAGTCCCTCATCGATTTCTTAACAGATTCTTTCGCATGTGAAGGTGTGCCAGATTGCGTTGTTACCAACAATAGTATTAAGTTCTCTTCTATTGAAAGGATGGCATTCTTAAATGATCTGGGCATCAAGCATGAGAAAATCACATTGCAAGTTTGCGGGAACTTTGACCTCATGAGTAAATCGGTAATCCTGTTAAGAAATCTTACGCAACTAGCTTTTGCCAATAGTATGGATGTGGACAATAAGGTAGGAGAAGGCATTTGGGCATATCACGCCTCCTACGTTTTGGTAACAGGAGTAACCCCTTTTGCTTCCATCAGGGGTAGAGATCCGATTGCCAAATCAAGTATCTAGCTTTGCTCATAGTTGTAACCTACAGTGTATTTTTTCTTTCTCACAGATGTACCATAGCATTTTATCCTCCTGAGCAGCAATGTGTTATCTTTTTTAGCATCTATCAGGTTCCATTGTATCCTTCCCCTGCGAAGGGAGATGTCTTGTAATTTTGTGACCTATAGTGTTTTATCCTACTTAGCTGAATTGTGTTCACCCCTTTTAGCTCTGTTTGGTTCCATTGTATTCTTCCCCTTCTAGGGCAGATATGTTGTAATCTCCTTTCTCCTTTCCTTGGTACATTCCTTCCTCCCTCCCTCCTTCCCATTTGGACTGTTTCTTGAGAGTTCTCCTTAGAATGTTGGGAAGCATTTCAGTACGGAGAGAGGAAGACAGAATAAAGACATTCTTACTTACCCTGCCTGAGTAAGATTCTTCATTTCAACAGTATGCCTAGTGCCCACGACACGTAATGACCCAAAAGGCAAAGTGGGCACACCACATTTTTACAGTGAAAACTGACCCTTTTTTTACAAAGTGCCTAACTGGAGTTTTTGAACCCTAGCTCTGCCGGCACCTAGGGAAACCTAGCAAACCTATACATTGTTGAAAACTAGAAATCTAGGGGAATCTAGGATGGGGTTACTTTACTGGCTCTCACCAAGTTATATTACTCAGAATCTATTATAAACCTTTACTTTTGTTCAAAAAAACACATTTTCCTCACATTTCTGCGTTGGAAAGTTCTGGAATCTGCCTGGATCCACAAAATTCTACACCCCCCGCTTTTCTCAAAGTCGTCAGAGAAAAATGGTACCCCACTTGTGTGGGTAGGCCTAGTGCCCACGTCAGGAAATGGCCCAAAACGCAACGTGGACTCACCACATTTTCAAAGTGAAAACGGACCCTTTTTTTCCAAAATGCCTAGCTGTGGACTGTGAGAAATAGCTCTGGTGGCACCTACGGAGAGCTAGCAAACCTATACATTTTTGAAAACTAGATAACCATGGAAATCCAGGATGGGGAGACTTTACTGGCTATCACCAGGTTCTGTTATCCAGAATCCCTTGCAAACCTAAAATGTTGCCAAACAATACAAATTTTCCTCACATTTCTGTGGTAGAAAGTTCTAGAATCTGCATGAATCCACAAAATTACACCCACCCCATGTTCCCCAAAATCTTCCACGAAAAATGGTACCTCACTTTTGTGGGGGAGGCCTAGTACCCGCAACAGGAAACGGGCCAAAACGCAATGTGAACACACCACATTTTCACAGTGAAAACTGACCCTTTTTTTACAAAGTGCCTAGCTGTAGATTTTGAATCATAGCTCTGCCAGCACCTAGGAAAACCTAGCAGACCTATACATTTTTAAAAACTCAACACCTAGGGAAATCCAGGATGGGTGGCTTTACTGGCTCCCACCAGGTTCAGTTACTCAGAATCCCTTGTAAACCTAAAATGTTGTACAAAAGAACAACTTTCCCTCACATTTCTATGGTGGAAAGTTCTGGAATCTGCCTGGATCCATAAACTTCCACCCACCCCGCGTTCCTCAAAGTCTTCAGAGAATATGGTACATCATTTGTGTGGGCAGGCCTAGTGCCAGCGGCAGGAAACAGCCCAAAACGCATTGTGGGCAAACCACATTTTCACAGTGAAAACGGACACTTTTTTTCCAAAATGCCTAGCTGTGGAATGTGAGACCTAGCTCTACTGGCGCCTACGGAAAGCTAGCACTCCTATACATTTTTGAAAACTAGATACCCAGGGTAATCAGTATGGGGTGACTTTACTGGGTTTCACCAAGTTCTGTTACCCAGAATCTCTTGCAAACCTAAAATTTTGACAAACAATAGACATTTTCCTCACATTTCTGTTGTGGAAAGTTCTAGAATCTGCATAAATCCACAAAATTGTACCCACCCCACATTCCCAAAGTCTTCCACGAAAAATGGTACCTAACTTGTGTGGGGAGACCTAGTGCCCGTAACAGGAAACAGCCCAAAACGCAATGTGGACACACCACCTTTTCACAGTGAAAACTGACCCTTTTTTTGCAAAGTGCCTAGTTGTAGATTTAGAATCATAGCTCTGCCGCCACCTAGGGAAACCTAGCAAACCTATACTTTTTTGAAAACTCAACACCAAGGGGAATCCAGGATGGGTGACTTTACTGGCTCTCACCTGGTTCTGTTACTCAGAATCCCTTGTAACATTAAACTGTTGTCCAAAAAGCAAATTTCCCACACATTTCTGTGGTGGAAAGTTCTGGAATCTGCCTGGACCCACACACTTCCACCCACCCCGCGTTCCTCAAATTCTTCAGAGAAAAATGGTACGTCATTTGTGTGGGGAGGCCTAGTGCCCGCATCAGGAAACAGCCCAAAACGCAACGAGCGGCACACCACATTTTCACAGTGAAAACATCCTCTTTTTTCCAAAGTGCCTTTGCTGTGGATTTTGAGATCTAGCTTGCTGGCACTTATGGAAAGCTAGCAAACCTATACATTTTTGAAAATTAGACACCCAGGGGAATCTAGGATGGGGTGACTTGACTGGCTCTCACCAGGTTCTGTTACGCAGAATCCCTTGCAAACCTAAAATGTTGTCCCAAAACACACATTTTCATCACATTTCTGTGCTGGAATGTTCTGGAATCGGCGGGAATCAAAAACATTTCAACCATCCCGCGTTCCCCAAAGTCTTCAGAGAAAAATTGGACCTCAATTGTGTGGATAGGCCTAGTGTCCGTGCCAGGAAGCAGCCCAAAATGCAACGTGGGCACGGCACAGTGAAAACGGTCCCTTTTTTTGCAATGTGCCTGGCTGTAGGTTTTGAACCCTAGCTATGCCTACACCGAGGGAAACCTAGCAAATGTATACATTTTTGAAGACTATATGCCAAGGGGGAATCCAGTATTGGTTAATTTTACTGACTGTCACCAGGTTTTGTTACCTAGAATCCCTTAAAAACATAAAAGTTTGTTAAAAAAACACACTTTCCTCACATTTCTGTGGTCTCAGTAATGGGGAGCAGTGACCCGAAACAGCGCTCCTTCAGTCCTGTCAGTAACCCCGGCAGGGGGAGCTGAGGGTCCCCTGAAGGATGCCCCCAGATTATCCATGACTAAGGCCCCTGCACTTGAGGGCACTGCGGCGATCATGGGTGAGCTGAAAGCAGGGTTCAAATCAATGGATTCCCGCTTCCATGCTCTCTCTGCCTGATTCAATGGCATGCATGAATGCATGGACAGTGCTACCTAAACAAATGATGGAAGAAATGCTGAATAAATCATAAAATCACCCTCAGTCAGGAGATGAGGGTTAAATCCATTGTTTTTTTGCTCATCATGCAACCCCTGTTTAGACCCAGCCATATGCAAATCAGTCTAGACCCTGTGCCTCATGAGAATAGTCCAGACCGAACTGCTAAGCCAGGTCCTCCCTGGACTGGGAACAAACATTCTGAGACCGGTTTCTGTGTGTTACCCTTCATCAGCCTGGCTAGCTTGAATCCAGTGGCAGAGTGAGCAAGGAACCCACGTCTGGGCATACCCATACCACTTAGAATGAAAAGTGCCAAGCATCAGCAAGACTAGCTTGAATCCAGCACTTTTCCACAAACAATCACACTGCGGATGACCTACAGTGGTGGGTACTAGATAAGATCACTTTGCACCCTAGAGGAGGTAGCATACTCATATTGTTAAACCTTAATGAATGCATATGGATCCAAATCTTGGATTCTGTAAACACAGGGTTGAATGAACCTGAAGAAACATATAGGCAAATAGTCAGACTCTAGAATTCTGAATTCTACATCTAGATCTCTCTGTAATATCAGACTGTATTCTATTACATCACTTCTACTGTGTACTATTGTCTGAGCAAAGATGTTTTTCTGATTTCATTTACAACCTAAGTCACAAATGAGATGTCTGCGACGTATACATAAATATTCTGGATATGATCACCTAGCCTCCTCTGAAATCTAGAAATATCGGATTGCACTCTGCAACACGACTTCTACCATTCATTCCACGATCCAATCACAATCCAAACCTAAAATAAATTGGATGTGCTATTAAGACATATGCTGGATGATTTCACGCATGGTTTACTCACCATGGCATATGGCACACATATACTTGAAACGCAAATTTCCTATGCCTCAATGATGTCAGATGTTTCCTTTAGCCCCGCTTATGAATTGGCACGAATAACTTTTGAAATGACATGTACAGTTCTCTTCTAAATTGCTGTTCATATTATGCACTCGCCCAAATGTATTTCTAAACGAAACGCATATTTCCTATACCGTAAAAATGTTGGACGTTTCTGTTTAGCATCAACGTATGCATTTGCACAAATGACTTTTACATTGCTATGTACAGTTTCTCCTTCAACCTGATGTGCCATGTACGTACTCGCCCGAATGTATCTTTGATACACTCGTGAACTGTCTAATTGTGCATTCCTTCAAATTGCTGCGCCTTGCAATATCGTCACGTTGCATGCTTTACATATAGCGCTATTCTTTATTCACATGTGATGTTTAAACCTGCTCGTCACAGCCGGGTCCTTTTGACAGCCTCACCTAACTGCTACACCATGCGTGCACGTTGCATTCTGAGCAGGCACGGTCGAGCTCCCATGCATTGAAAGGTATTTATAACCTGCCTCTGACTCCGGCCCCACTCTTTAAACAAAGCACTTGCCGGACGGACGCGCCTCCTCCAGATCAAGGTGAGATGATGTTAGGAAACACTTTGGGAAGCGCGCCTTCACGAGAAGAAGAACTCTGCTTTAAACTAATGACTCGCACACCCTTTTTAATGAACTATTATTATTATTATTATTTTTCTAGCAAATCACTTGACTGGCTATAACCAACGACTCCAACCGACAGGTGGAAGTTGATTAAAGAACACTATCGAGGTATGTCACATTTAAAGCAGACTACTTATATAAAAGGCAATAATAGTACTGCCAGTCACTGAATTATTTCCTTTCATTTTCCCGTAGGCTCCAACCGGAGCCCTGAGAGGCAGTAAATGTAACCCTTCTCTGAATAAGAAGCTCTTGAGACTTGCAGACACAATAAAGAATCTGCATTTTGGTAAGCTTTACTTTGAAAGCCAAACCTTGACTTTATAATTCTGTTTCATAACAGGCACCTTATCTAGCTTTGTAAGTAAGTAAGTAATTTTTATTTAGCATAGTTACTTAAAACCATTGCAATATAAAACAGATTAAAAGAGAACAATTTTTGTATTCTTATTTTTAAAACTACATGATCAATAAAAACTGGTGTAGCACAGTCGCAGTTCCGCAATTTGATTAGGCACAGAATGTCTGATAATTAAAAAAAAAAAATGGATTCACACTTTGTGTTTATAAAATGTTTTTGATTTCCCGGTGTCTTCATCAAGTCTGCAGTGACAGTGGGAGGTGCAATGCTTAGTCAGCTGTATCGAAACCCTTGGAGATTAGTTTTTTGGCATCTTCCTTTCCACTGCCTTCATGAATTTTACAAAACTGCAGTTCAACTGAGGATCCTGAGATGAAAAACAGGCAAGGACTGCATTCCTTCGTGTGCGTATCTCTCGTCGATTGAAGTGGTGTTTCAGCAGATGTTTCCGTTCGTCCAGCAGTTTCTCACAGGAGCATAACAAGTGCAGCATGTCCTCTTGCGCTAAGCCGCATAGCCGACAGAGCGAGCCAGCTTTGATTTTGAGCCAGCGTGGAAAGTTTTCAATACAAGGTAACAAACCCAGCCTATACTTTAAGAAGCACATTTTAACGGATTTGGCGTAATCCACTCCGAAGTAACTCTGTGGCGCTTTTATTGTATAAGAGTTCAGGGTCATCCAGCCGTGTGTTCTTTTAGAGAGGGCTGCCTTATCTTGAACCCACGATAGTTGTTTTCTCGATTTCTTGACCAGATTTTTGAGTGTTGTGTGGCTTACTGGGGTATCCCAAAGCTGCTTTAAACCCGTATTTACCAGACTACCCATGAGGAACTTGGCTGCTGGTGAGGATTGGTGTTGCTCCAGCTCTGTCCATAGATGCTCGTTTAATGTTCCTTCTTTGGATTTCCTCACTTTGTCCCAGGCTGAGATATAGGCCCCCTGTCTTGCTAGGAACTGTTGTTGGATGCCAAATTCTAGCCTGATTTGGGCTGGTGAGGTTTGTTTAGGCAGGCTGAAAATAATTCTGTAGGCAGCTGTAATTTTATTATCGAGGATCTTGGCGTCCCTACCTCTAAGTACCTCAATCCCATAGGCGATTGTTGGGAGGAGTTTAGCACGGATTACTTGTACTAGTGGCAAAAGAGAGGGACCGGAAAGTTTGCTGTTAAGTGTTTTCAGTGAAATTGCCAAAGATAGCCCTTTTCCTTGTATGCTCGTTCTCTGAGTGTAGAACTGCCCATTGTTATCGAACTTTACTCTTAAATATTTGTATGATGACGTGTCTCCGATTCTTGTCTTGTTCCAAAACCAGGATATTGTTTTTCTTTTGTTCTTGCTGATGGTCATCGTCTCGGTTTTCTCCAGATTTATTGTCAACTCATTTGCATTTGAGTAGCTATATGTGGCGTTCAGGAGATGTTGAAGCCCTACCTTTGTGTGACTTATTAAGACTATATAATCTGCATATAGTAGGCAGGGTAGTTGGAGCCGTCCTAACTTCGGAGCGTGAGAGTTACAGCTGTTTAAAATCGGTACTAGGTCGCCTAGGAACAGGTTAAATACGGTGGGGGCCAGGACACAGCCTTGTTTCAGGCTTTTTATGGTCTGTATTGCCTGGACAGCACCGATCCATCACCCACCTTTATCTGAACCCAGGTCTCTGTGTAAAGGTTGACAAGCAGGTCCAGCAGAGGTCTTGATATTCCCCAACCGTTCAGTTTAGACCATAAGATGTTCCTATTTATGTGATCAAAGGCAGCCTTGTAGTCTATAAAGCAGAAATGGATGGGCATTTTATTCGAGTCTGCCTTGTCTATGAGCATGCCCATAGTCAAAATGTTGGTCATTGTGCCTACTGATTTGGCAAAGCCTGTCTGGTTGACCGGGATTAGGGATCTCGCTGTAGCCCATGCCAACAGCTCATCTAGGAGAATGCCTGCAAAATACTTTGCCTCATTATCAATTAAGGCCACCATTCGATAGTTTTGAGGGGAGGCCTTGTCTCCTGCCTTGTGAATTGGAGAAATGATGGAGCCCTTCCAGGAGCTTGGTAAGATGTTGAAATGTCTTATCTCCAGAAAAAGGTGTTTGAAAGCTGCTGCCCAACCCTTCGCATCTTGTTTGTAAAGGATTGGCGGGATTCCATTCGGTCCTGGAGCTCCCTCACTTCTTCCTTTCTTAATTTGGTGCTGGATGTAATTTTGTAATTTTGGCAGATCATCATTTAGAGTCGAGTTCTGGCCATCTAGAATTCTGATGTCACTGTTGGGTGAAGGTTTTTTTGCAAATGGCTGTTTCGCGATCCGATATTGACACTTGGTTGTTTCCCGTTACCTGATTAAAGTGGGTTCTGAGGTAATTTGCCCATGTCTCTTCAGTGATATTGGAAGAAACCCCGTGGTGCGTGGGTCTTATAAGCAAGTTTATGGATTTCCAGAACCTTGCCCCATCGTTTCGTTCAATGTCAGAGTGAAGTCTTGCCCATAGGTTATCCTCCATGGATTTGTTAGCTTCCCATCTTAGTTTCTTCAATGTTGATTTTAATTTCCATAGATGGTCATGCTTTACTATATCCCTGGGTTTCTGTTGAAGCTCTCTCATTGTACAGTAAATTGATGTTTTTATGCCTCTGATTTTTTCTTTGTACTCTTGAGTAAATTTTGCGTGTGGCTTAGATCTTGTGGCGTAAGTAGACATAGAGTTTGTGAATTGTTCCCATTTAGCAGTTTCGCTTGATCCAGTATGAGCCCCAAAATGCTGTTTTGCCCTTTCAACCAGAGTTTCATCTATTGCTACTGAGTATTTGATTTTTTTGAAGTTGATGGTGTGGGCTGATTCTTTTGGTTCATTGGGTAGCTCGAGTTTGGGCTTCACGGTTTCGAGGGTGGTTTCTTGAGGATAATGGTCAAGAAACCATGCTGCCTATCCGAAAAGAGCTTATATATTGGAATAAGGGTAGTGAAATGAAAGTATAGTCTAATATACAGCTTGTTCTTGTTGAGTGAAACGTTAAGGCCGTAGGGTTATCTCCGAAGATCCTTCCATTAAGGGCCCTGATGTTGAAGTATTCCAATTCCTCTCGAGTGTTATTGCCTAGTTTTGTTTGTTTGGATATTAACGGCTTCCCTTGTAGTGGGATGTCCCAGATTAAGTTTTGGGTTAGGATCTCATCTTCTTGCGAGCTGCCCCTGAGGTTGAGATTAAAGTCACCAGTGAGCATAATGTTAGTTGTAGGTCTTTCCCTTATGCATTCCTCCATGTAATTGCATAGATATTTAGCTGCTTTTGTTTTCTTTTTCGGATGAACATAAGCATTGATTAGAATGAAGTCGGAATCAGCGATACCGATTTTTGGTTGCGCCAAGGGAAAGTTTACTGCCAGCATGGCTGTAGAAGATGGCCCAACTGCTTTTACCGTCAGGATGCTTGCAGCTGATACAAAGGTTACTAGACCACCTTGAAGGTGCCCGTAATTGGCTGTCTTTTATGCACCAGTGTAGAAGCGCAGGTATCCCTGAAGGTGCGGGGGATCTGCAAGCCATGTCTCCTGTAGTGCCATGACGTCGAAAGTTCTAATATAATCCATAAATTCTGAGTCGGGTATTTTTGAGGCTAAGCCGTTGATGTTCCATGAGCATATTCGTAATAGGTCATGATTGCGGTCTCCTGACTTAGGGACATTTTGTCATTTGTTGTTGTTTAAAGTTCTGGCCATTCATCTTAAATCAGACGATCCATTTGGCGGTGATTTTTTCGTCACTGATCCTTCGAGAGATGCTGGTATGTTGGACATTGTTTGTTCCACCTGGCCCTGCCGCTCCTCTTAGAACAGTGATTCTGGGGCCTTTTACAGTAGCTAGATCTGCCACCTTTTCCACCTGGATTAATATTTCTGGGTAGCCTGGCTTTTTGTATGGTTTTATGGTTATCCCCCATTTTTAAAAGGTCTCTGCTTCGGCTTGTATATTCTGAGCGATAGCCATAGTTGCCCAAGTTGCTTTCGTTTTTTCAACACCTGTATCATTGTCTGTAAATTCGATGGATACCAGGTCAGAGCTTTTCAATTCTGCCAAAGAGGGGATGTGGGAAAGCAGCCGTAGGATATTGCCTCTGTTGAGTCTTACCAAGTTTACCATTGGGATCACATGCACTATAGCACTGATCAGCAGTAATAAAGTGCCCAGAGTCATAAAATCACCAACAACAGATCAGAAAAAATACAGGAGGAAGGCAAAAAATTCTGGGATGACTTTGAAAAAAGGGCCAAGTCCAACACAAAGCCTATAATTCTGTATCATAGGGAAAAATAACAAAAGTGACAGTAATTATGTGATATAATACGATGTCACATCATTGATTAAAGAAAAGCCCCAAATCATTGTAAGTTAGCATGAGCATGAATTCTCACATATTATACACTACAATTTAGAAAAACAGATCCCAAAATTAATAATAATAATACTAATCTTTATTTGGATATAAAATAACATCCTTAAAAGAAGCACCAACAGCAATACATATTGTAAACAACTAAAAACTAGCATCACATAAACAACGATGGGTAGGTACAGGTGTTCCACATTGCATTATACAGCTCCCTATTGTAAACAATCCACATAGCATTGAGCTAACTTTAAAAAATAAGTAAGTTGTAATACCAATGATTAGCAATGTTGGACTTGTAGACCAACCAACTGATGACAATAATTACAAATTTTAAAAGTAAATTCAGGTAAAAATAGCAGCAAGAATTCAGAAGCAGCAAGTTATAGGAAAATACAAAGGTAAAAGGAAAATAATGCAATATAATTTAGGCTGTTGCGGACAGAAGGAGATATGCGAGGCGTAGGCAGGTTGTGAGGCCTATGTTGAAAGCTGTATTTTCTGGGCTTAGGGCCGCAATGATCGCCTGTCTGCAGGACTGGAATCCTATACTGTTCCACTCCGCTTTCAATTTACATCTACGCTGAGACATGAGGGCTGGGCAGAGACAAACCACGTGCTCCATTGTTTCAGCCGTCCTGCCGCACCCTCTGCACCATAATGCATCTGACGTTCGACGCCAGCCCGGCAGGTCTTTTATAAATTGCCAGTCACCGAGTCTGATGGCCATAAAACTAAGTTTTAGATGTAGGGAGTAGGTGCATGACAGGTAGGTTGCAGGAGCTAAACGCCCATTCGAGTTCATAATGGCCCATGCGTGTCTGTGTTTGGCAAGGTAGTTTTTATCAGTAATGAGGGAGCTCATTCTGACGCATTTCTTTACGGTACTTTTAAATACTGTCGTACTGGGGTTGAGGTCCCATAGATCACCCGCGGATAATTCTTGGATGGAATCATTAAAAAGGCGACCATACCAGCCCCCTGGATTTTTCTCAGTGATGTCTAACCAAACTAGTGACTCTAATGAGCCTGTGTCTGCTTGTCTGAGTTTATGGCAGAAATTTAAATACATGCCAGCGCTAGAACCTTCATCATTTAGTAAGCCCAGTTCTAGCCTGATCTGGGCTCTGGGCTGGGCAGAGGCTCTTTTGGGCAAGCGAAGGACTTTTTTATAGATTTTAGTCATGTGTTGGCTTAGATTCGTATTTAATTTACCCTTGAAAATCTCAATACCATATGCCAGTGTCGGACCAATTTTTGCTCTCATAACCTCTAATAAGGGTTTTAGACCTGGGCCGAACAGTTTTTTTGAGAGCTTGGAGAGGGTCACCTGTAAGGTCACAGCTTTGCATGATATCTCCCTATGTTGTTTCACAAAATTGCCCCTAGAGTCAAAATTGACCCGTAAGTATTTGTATGCGCTTCCTACTGCAACACTCATGTTGTTATACGACCATGCTCCCCCGACTTTTCTTTTTTTCCCAAAGGTAACCACTTGGGTTTTCATTAGGTGGACCTCAGTACAGTAGTGTAATGTATAGTTTAGTCAAGAGCCTACACATGTAAGACTAAAAAGCACTAAGTCATCAGCATAGAGCAGGTTACTTATGGGAGCTCCACCCATCTTTGGTGGGTGGCTGTTGATTTCTTCTAGGGCTGTCGGCAAATCAGCTGTAAACAGATTAAAGAGAAGTGGGGTCAGCACACAGCTCTGTTTGACGCCCCTGGTTGTCATGATTTTCCGAGAGAGATGTGTGCCGGACCCCAACTTCACCTGGATCCATGTACCTGAGTGTAACTGAATAATTGCCTCCAGGAGTTTTCGTGGGATTCCCCATTTCTTTAACTTTTTCCCATAAGGCTGCCCTAGGGACCCGGTCAAAAGCGGCTTTAAAATCAACAAAACAACAAAAAATAGCTCTGGATCTTGCACAAACTTTGTCAATAATTATGGCCAGTGTCAATAAGTTGGTCATAGTCCCGGATTTGGCAGTGAAGCCTGTTTGAGTCATTGAGATCAAATTGTTCCCGTCCGCCCATGCTCTCAGCTCGTTCAGGAGAATGCCAGCATAATGCTTAGCCTCAATGTCCAAGAGAGCAATTAATCTGCAGTTATTTGGTGATGAATGGGAGCCTGATTTATAAATTGGGTGGATTATTGCCCCTCGCCAAGAATCCGGTATGATTGAGGTTCTGAGGGAATAGTTAAAAAGGTTGGTTAGATGACCCGACCAAAGTGCTATGTTTGATTTAAATAAATTCTATGGTAGGCCATTAGGACCTGGAGCAACGTCCGATCTTGCTTTTAACAGTACTTTAGTAACTCTTTCTTGAGTTGTCTGCAGATCGCCGGTGCAGGGGTCCAAGCGGCCAATAGACCTACTCCGGCACTTGCTCGGGCTTATTTGCGTCGACCTTGGAACACATGCATCTGTAGGCTAACCCTGGGCAAAGCACTACGCTCCGCTCGCGTAGTTTGCGAAGTTTGCACAACTTCGCACTACGCGAGCGGCACGTAGCACAGTGCGAACACTCATAGTGCAGCGTAGCGTAGTGCAGCGGTCATTTTTGCTTGTACACGGTCCTCAACGTCATGTTCGCGACCGCGAGCAAGCAAAATGACATTCCAGCGAGATTCTCAACGCGGAGAGGTCAGATTTCTCATTGTGAGTGGTTGTGCATGCTCGCGACCGCTTGCGATGAGAAACTACCAGTTCGCGTTGAGGAAGCTGCTGCTCGAGTAAAAATCTACTCGAGCAGCAGAAAACTACAGCTCGCACTGTGCAAGATGCTGTTTTCAATGATTGCACAGTGCCGGATGCTTGTCCGCACTGTGCAATCATTGAAAACGCATCTTGCACAATGCGAACATGCTACTACGCAGCTCGCGTAGAGCTACGTGAAGTTCGCTTACTGCGAAGTGCACTTCGGGTAGCTTCGCGTAGCGCTACTTCGCGAACTACGCCCACCCTTACTGTAGGCGCTATTCCTTCTGGGGACTTAAAATGCTCAACCAGAAAAGTGACCCAACTGACATCTTGAATGTTAGCTGACCCAGAGCTGGACTTGCTGGATTTTTGCCGATTGATTAAGGCCCAGAATTTTCTTCCATTGCGATTTTTACTTTTCCATATTAGTTTGCACCAGAATTCATTTTGTTGGAGTTTCTTTTCTTTTTGTATTGCCTGCCTAAATCATTTTTGAGCGGATTTACACGCCTTAAGGTGCTCAATATCTCCCGGAAATTTCATTAATGACCGCAAGGCGCTGTTTCTAGAAATCTTCAGTGCCCTTGTCTCTCGTGAGATTGTATGCTGGCGACTGGCAAAGTCCGTCTGAGAGTGCTGTTTGGTTGGGAAATGAGATGTCAGTTGTGCACAAAGCATCAACCATGCAGCAGCTGGAGAAAACACTGGGTCGGAGCAGTCTGAGATGTAAGCCAGGCTTGCCTCCGTAATAGAGGGTATTATGTCATCACTCCATCTTTGGCATTTCAGATTGTCACTATATGTTCCTGTGAATGTTTCTGGAGTGGGTATGTGGAACTCTGGCTTTATTTTAAGGGTTACGGACTGAGGACGATGGTCGCTTTTGTTTCGTGGGTGAATACTAAAATTACCCAGATGTTTCAGCAGAGCCGAGTTGCAGATGGTGTAGTCTAAATAAGAATGCTCGCGGCCATTCATCCAGGACCAATTTGGTGGAGTGCCGTTCGTGGATCTTCCATTCATTACCAGAAACCCTGCGCTGTGGAGTTGCAACACACAGAGTTCTCCCAGGCCACAGTAGACTTGGTTTGGTGGTTTGGACTGTTCCTCTACATCTGCAAATGCAAATGGGGTTAGCCCTTCACAATCTTCCGTGTTACCTTGGAAGAGGTTGGTATTGAAGTCCCCTGTGATTATGCAGTCCGCGTGGGGATGATCCACAGCCAGGCCCGCACAATTTTCATTAGACGAGTTAGATGGATATTTTTTGTGCGGGTACAGGTGTTGATGTAAATGTTAAGCAAAAGAAGTGGACGTTGTTTATTCCACGAGTTGATTTTGACACTCAGTAGCCAGTCTTCATCGAAGTTTAAAGGCACAATCGGGCCTTATAGATTGTTGGAAACATAGATCAACAGGCCCCCTTTAGGGTGGCCGTAGAGACGGTCTCTAATTGCTGGTTTCCAAAATTCAATGAAGCCGGTCACTGGTGTGTTTTGGGTGGCCCATGTCTCTTGAAGTGCTTTTGCAGTGTGCCCAAATATAAAGGAGTGTCTCCAAGTTTGTGTTTTTGTTATGGAGACCACTGATGTTCCATGAGCACAGGGTAAATGAAGAATGTCGGTCCCGGGTTGAGGCCTTTACGCATGAGAGAGCTTGGGGTTTCGCTTGGACCGAGGCCTTGCAATTTGAGTTTAGAGGAAGGACTTCTCGAGTTCAGGCCATTTTATTGCAAGACAGAGCAGCGGGGAGCCACCCCTAGTCTTGCGTTTTGTCCAGATTAGAGTTTATATTCAAGGGAATTGCGTTCTCCTCTGTTATACCTAGGGCGTTTTTTAAAATGGAGTAAGGCCTAATTTTGGCTCCTGATTCAGTGGTTTCGACTTTTTTCAGGATATCCTGATGGTTTAGTAGCAATGAAGGATAACCTACGGGGTTGTAAGAGTAGATTTTAATGCCCCATGCCCGAAAGGTAGCCCTGTGTTCAATGAGTGCTCGCCCCCAGATTGCTGATTTAAGTGACACCAGGGTTACCTCAGAGGGTTGTGTGCCTCTTGGTGGGAGGAATTCACTAGACTCGATGTCTTCCGATGTAAAAGCCTCAAAGCCCGGGACTCCATTCGTTAGTTTTATTATATTTGACCTATTGAGGGTGTCGTGCTGACCCTTTGAGATGAATTCCGGGGCAAAGAGTATTTTAGCGCCCTGTGTGTTACATTTAGCACCCTTACTGCTGGGGCTTGTATTGGGGTGGGGAATTCTTTCGGTTAAACACCCTGCGTCTCGGCCCAGTCAGTCTGGAAAGGATTTAGAGGGACTCTGCTCGGTGTCTGAGTGTTTGAAGACAGAATTTGTTTGTTGTATTGGATTTCTTTTACAGAGCTAGGCTCAATGATTGGGTTAGCCTGGGTTGGTATGTTGTTATGGAATACTTTTTCAAAACTGGGACCAGTAGTTAGGTCGACCTGCAGAGATGAGCTAGAAATGGGTGAGGGTTGAGGTTGTGTTATCTTGGCTGTAGTCATTGGTTGAATTAGGTCTCTAAGATTGACCCTTAATGGTTCAGTAAAGGGTTTAGACTCCTTTACCGCTGCTTCCGCAGATTTAATGGTACAGACCTGTCTGCAGCCCAGAGTTTGTTGACAGAAACTCGGGTTTGAATCATCCTTAAATGTGCTTTTACTGGGGGTTACTGAGCTGGGTGTTAGTTGAGAGGCACTTAGGGCTTTTGTATTGCTGGCGTTTACAAATAGCGGAAATAGTTTAGGGGGAACAATTGTTAGATGTGGTCTTAATTTATTTCTCTGTTTGTGCTGACGTTTGCGCTCCCTCTTGCTAATGTGAGGGGGAGGAACAGAGAGTGTGTCAAAAGTGGGAATGGCCGCAGTGGCAGGGCTGACAGACACCGTCGCCCTATTGGTGCTGGTAGAATCCGAGTTCCCATTTGCTGGGTCAATATTTATGGCCAAGGGTGCGGGCAGCACTGCTAAGGTGGAGGGGCTCCTGGAACCATGAGGGACTTCTCAATGTACAGTCTCAGTTACCAAGGGTTCTACCAACCCACTCGGCTGTGGCGCGGCCATTGAGCCATGCAGAGGGTTAAATAGTTCAGGGTCATAATTGAAGGCTTTTGATTTGACTGGAGAAAGCATTCAGATCGGTTGCCTCCCTTCAATTGCTTGACCTCGCTTATGACAGTAGATAAAAAGGCCGAAAGCAAGGATAGCAAATCGATAATGGGCGAGCAGCAGCAGACTGATTGCACTAATTTGGAAGATGATTGCGCTCCTATAATTAGATTATTTAGTTTGTCCAATTTGTTGTCGATCCCTGCTGTGAACAATGCAAGAGTATTCAGCAGGTCAACCTGAGTGTCCAATTTGTCCGAGTGATAGTTTAAAGCGGTAACTGTTGATTGAAAAGTAAGTAATAATTGGGGCCAAATACTCGATTTTGTAGGGGCATCTGACTGTTTTTGATGTTAAGTTAGGCGAGTTCTGGGAATTTTTAAAAAAGAAGGACAGGTCCGCTAATAGTTGATCATTGGAGTCAATTTTTTGGGGTGGATTTGGGGAGGCTATTATTTCTACTGGCGGTGCGCAAGAATGTTGTTGAGGTGTTGTCGTGTGTACACTTCCCTCTGGAGGACTTGGGGCATGGTTGGTGGGGGAACTGAGTAAATCAAAATTAGATACAGGAACCTTTTGTGCATGTATTTGTGCAAAAGTTAAGTGAGAGTGTGTCGCTGGGAGGCCCTCCCTGGGCCTAGGAGTTTGGGGTAAGGGGGCTAAGGACTTCACTGATTGCTGAAGCTGCCGTGCTTGGGGGCTTTGGTTGAGGGTTAAAGTCAAAGGAGGCGGTTGACTAGGGCCAACCACTTGCTTAGGGGGATTGGGTTGGGGTAAAAGCTGCCTTGAACCGAGTTGGTGACTTGATAGTAAATTTTGATGGACTCTCCCTGTGCGTGTCAGAGGTGGTGATTGACTAAGGCAAACCTCTTGCTTGTGGAAGTCATGTTGGAGGGGAGGCTGACTTGAAGCTAATTGAAGACTTGGGGCCAGATGTAGGTAAGTTAATTTTACCAATTCATAAATACCGAATTTTACCGATTCGGTATTTATGAATCGGTAAAATAGAAGGGGGGAGATGTAGAAAGAATCGCTAATTAAATTACCGATTCTGTAAGAATCGGTATCTACCGAATCGGTAAATACCGATTCGGTAAGGCCTGTGGGACTCAGAAGTGTCCCACTTACATTTCAAAATTGCCGAATCGGTAAAAATACGGATTCGGTATTTTACTGATTCAGTAAATTTACCAATTCGGTAAATTTACCGAATCGGTAAAATAGGCCACCTACATCCAGAATAGCCATTTACCGGTCGGTAACGTCCGAATCAGCCGTTACCGGTCGGTAAATGTCTACCTGCATCTGGCCCTTGGTGATGAATTTTGAGAGGCTCTCCGAGACAGGTCCTCTAGGTCGATGTTCTGGTCAACGAGTGGGGATCAAAAAATGAACATGTCCATGACAGGAGCAGATTTGTTGATTAATGATGATGACTGCAGTTGGGACGGGAGCGTGTTTGGATCCGCAGCTCGCTCAATCACACAAGGCTTATTTACCTCTAGGGATTGAAAAGGAGAGGTCGGCTTGCCCCACCCGGACCTTTTTTTAAAATGTCCAGAAGAGTGAGGGATTTTGAGTCGTTCGAGGATGGAAGACATAAGTGGACCGTACCCGTGTTGTTTGAATATTGCCATCCATTTTGTGGGGGTTTGGGGGCCTTCAATGTGGCCTGGACGGTCTGTGGACTCACAGGGTCAACAGGGAGGGCTCTGCAGCGGTTTCTGGATGTTTAAGTTTCTTCCATTTTGTTATGGGCGGAGGTTTTCTTGTTTTTCCTGATCTCATCCTCTTAATGTTTGAGGGGTTGTTCGGGGGTTGTCCAAGCCAGTAAAGATATGTGCTTCAATGGCAGGAGACGTCTTGCAAACTCTCTCTGTATTGCCGGCAGCGTTTAATTAGGTTTGCTTGGTTGTGGTTGCTTGATTGTAGTTGTATTTTACTTGATGTTTTGCTGAGTCGCAAAACCCGAAATGGTCACTCCAGGATGGACTGCTGGTCTTGACTTGTCTTAGGAATATGTTGTCATAAACCTAACTAACCAGGTTACGTGGCCAGGGTTACGTGGCCAGGGTTTAAGCATGTGGCAGTGGCACCCCCCGCACTTAAACCCTACCCTGTCTCCCGCCTGCTAACACCTATCTGATGATCCCTGTTGCCCCCTCGTCTCAGACCCGTGCTTGGCACCTCTCCCCTCCGATGCAGCCCCACTACCAGAGGGGTCGCACAATGGGGTAAAAAGGGCCGTCGCGGCCCTGATGCGACTGGGCTGTGGTACTAACAGTGATGGAAGCAGATTGGGGGTGTGGGGGGGCGAGGGGAGCAGGACAAAGACTGAAGAGGAATTTTTGCAAGCAAGGACTGTAGGCTCTAGGCGAACGGGCTAATAGACAGCAGGGGGGGGGGTGGTCTGCAGAGCAGAGAAGGGGCTAGCCGGAGTAGAGGCAAAGCAACCAGGCTTAGGTCGAATACCGAGGCGCAGTCGCAGTTGCTAAGTGGAGCGTGGCAGGGAACCCTGGTGGGTGCCTACTCCTACACCGGTCGAGGAAAAAAGGACCCAAGGTGGTGTAGGACCTGCTGGGCGGTTATGCTGGCGGTTTTACAGGCACAGGGTCCAGGGGGGCAGAGAGCTTGCCCGGGGCTTGCTTTAATCAAAGGACACACTTTATGTGTGCAGACAAGCAGACACCACCACCACTCTCTCCCCACTAACGAGACTTGAGAAGCCCCCACCTTACCGTCCGTGCCGTGAAACCCCGCCTCCAGGCTGTCCTCGCTTTCCTTTCCTCGTCCGCTTCCTCGCCCGGTAGTAGCAACCACAACAACAACTGTGCAGTGGCGGATCTCAGCACTCCTGCACCTCAGTCACGACCTCCCCGTCCCTCGTGGGACTCCTGGACGCACACAGGCAGGGTTTTGACCCGTTAACACGGAGACAACCCGTACTGCTCCGAGCCCCGAGCTCCGAGCTGCTCACTGCACCGCGCCCCTCTCTGAATGCTCGACTCCTCCCCTAACCACTGCCTCGCCCTCTCGAGTCTCGTGCTCACTCAGTCACTCCGTCAGCAATCAGTGTCCGCGGCCTTAATTCTACTCACACCTTCCCATAATGTCCTCATTGTAAGTCAAAAGAAAAATCTGTAGTAGAATTCTTATTGGAGTTTCACAATACTGTTGCTCAACATGAACTTTCTAACTTCACAGACAAAGAATGTTGTGGATGTTTTTATTGGTGGCGACCTGTTCAATTAGTAGGTGATTTATCTTTTGGATTTTAGAGTTTCTCACATTTGGATCAAAACTAGGACCTATGTTTGTTTAATTAACACCATATTGTATAAATGTGATGTTCTGTCCATAATATATCCAGGGCTAGTTTTGTTTAATAATCTATTTTCTTTATTGTGGCTTGTTAAAACTGTCAGCCTTAGGGTCATCTTCCCCCAAACCCTTTGCCACTCATCTCCTGTTTTGCTGAATACTTTTGGTTGGTCAAAGGACTGTGCACTTTACCACTGCTAACCAGTGCTAACGTGTTTGTGGTCACTCTCTACAACATGGTAAAATTGGGTTATACCTGATTGGCATTTTTTATTTACTTACAGTCGCTAGGCAAGAGAAATACCATATACCCAAGTCTGGTAAATTAAACACAAATGCTATTATTGGGCCTGTAGTACTTATTGTGCCACTCACTTAAGTAACCCTTTGAAACATATCAAAGGTCTGCACTGCAGCCTTCATGCATTTTTTAAACAGCCAATTCGATTTGGCAAAGAAACCTTTAACCATAGCAAAAAGCAACTTTTTCATTCATATAAGTCATCTCTAGGGTAGACCCTAAACCACCCATAGGGCAGGGTGCATTGCATTTTAAAAGCTGGACATGCAATTTGAGGTTTTCCAGGTCCTCATAGTGAAAAATTCACCAATTTGTTTTCACTTCTGAGAGACCTTCCTTTCCAATAAGACACCCAGACTAGCCAGCAGGGACTTTCTCCCATTGTCCATGCAAGCTCAACCACTACAAATACTTTCCTGGTGTTTGTAGTAGGGGTGGGCAGAGTTTTCGGAGTTGCACTCTGTGAAATTTCGCAGTTTTCTAAGAAGACTCCGTGGAATTTTGCGGAGTCCCCCTCCACCCTAGTTATAGTAGCGACTGACCCTGTACCTCACAAGAAACAATGAGCCCCTTCTAATCAGATTTCGATCGGGCTATGTATCTCAGCATTTTTTGGAAAAAGTTCCGACCATTAATTGTCCCATTATTGCGCTATTTTTTGTGTTATTTACTTGTAAAAATCTCACACCTGCCATTATTACAGAATCGCAGTGCTATTGCAAATACTGCCTGAAAATAGTTCAGAAATATTAAAAGACGCAAAGATCTGATGAAAGAGCTCAAGTTTTCTAACAATTTTCATTTTTTAGTCTTGCCCAGGAGTCAGTCGCCTCAACATACACAAGCATTATGAAACGTGCCTCGAGACCCACGTTTTATAATTTGGCTCGATACATAAATAATACTTTTCAGCCCCGAGACAGGGGGGGGGGGCGTTCTGAATGAGGCCGCTAATGGCAGCCTGGGGATGCATTAAACAATGCATAGTCTCCTGTTTGTAGAGATATGGAAGGGATCAGAGTAGGAAGGTAACGAGGCAGGATATGCTTGGTGTGCAGTACTGAGCACTGTCTGAACACTGTGCACAGGACATGGAGGAGATGCGCTAGCAGCCGGAGGGGCTCTTGGAGGGGCGCTGGTGTCTGGAACACGGAGACAGGAGCATTTAGTACAGGAAGGGGGGAAACAGAAGAAAGGTGAGGATGTATAAACGGGAATGCGGAGGACGAATATAACTGCTGTATCATGCTGGCAGCAATCCTGCCTTAAATTACCACAATCATGTTGATGAAGATGGTATGCCACTGTAATGAAGCCCTACTAGTGTAAGGTCCATCTCCTCCTTCCAGAAAAGGGACGTGAACCAGTCCAACAGTTTATTGATGAGGATCAGCATGTCAGTAACAAGAATTGGCATAGCCAATAGGTCTCGCCTTTGGGACCTTATAAGTATTTAGTTATGCAGCACAATATCCTTGGTGCAACAACATCAACTGTTGCATGGGTAAACACTCAAAGGCGAGACCTATTGGCTATGCCACTGCTTGTTTTGTGATGCGTTGAGAGGTGCCTTAACTTGAGGACGCATTACCTCGTGAAATTGAGGTGTAACACTGTCTTCTATCGAGCAAACGTGGCCATTTTGAATGAGCAGAATATTGGAGTGTTTAAAATTTCAGGTTAGTAGCCCCCACCCAAAGATGCGAGTCTCGCTAACAGCTAAGAGGGGGCGAACGCATGCAAGTCCTCTCTCAGCACCCCAATTAGAGAGGTCTTTTAGTCCCACAACTGGATTATAGGAGTCGCTTTTCTAATTTGCATAAGGGCAGTTGTTAAATAAAAAAATGATGGGCCCCAAGCAGAATGTGGTAAAGGTACCAGAGTCTCCAATAGCTCATAAATAGTCACAGGCTTTGCACTGAACGTGGGCCCCATTTAGGGTTGGGGCATCCCTTCTGCCAAAGAAGCATGTGTTACGCCCCTGCAATAGAAAATAAATATTACACATATCTAACTGGTTAGGGTGGCAAAACAAAGGTGGAGGATGAAAGGGAGGGGGCAGATGACAGAGGGGAGGGGCAGGGTTATATGCTTGTGAGGACTGTCCAGGTTGGGGGGTGGGGGGTCGGGTCCTGCTTGCTTGACTACATTCAAATCAGACCCCACAATCTATCGCCAGGATGTATGTAGCACACTGGGTGGAGGGGGCTCAGTGACATTGTCATTGTGTAGTTGGTAGGTCAGAGGCCCCTGAGGGATCACCTGAAAGACATGTCTCGAGGGCAGGTTAAACAAAGGGTCTCCATCCCACAAACGAGTATCCTGTTCTCTCCTGAGAGGACATTCAGCTTTAATTCCACTAGCCACACTTCCGTTCCCAGTCCCCACAGCACACCGCGAGGCCTGCCAAGCGCCTTAATGAAAAACACTTACTATTTGAACAACAGCCATTATATTTTACGCTCCATAAAAATCAGTTGCACTCACACACACTGCCTGGCGAAAACCTCGAACTCCTCTGAAACACCATTAACGACGACCCCTTCCGGTTCACAAAACAGCTCGGACATTTTTTACAATGGATCCATAAAAGCAAAACTACAAAAAGCAGAGGTTTAAAAAGTCACGCTAAAGTTTAACAAGGAAAGCAATCTTTTGACTTTGTCATTTTCATTGCAGTGCAACAAAATACCACCTTCAAAACAGTTAGATGTTTGCAAGGATTAAACCTGTGTTCAGTTCAAAGCAGGATTTCCTGGCCCTTGGACTAATTGGCTTGAAAGAGACAGCCGGTTCCCATGAAACACACTTAAAATAAATGCTCTATGTTTAATTAGCAGGCCTCCCACGCTGCACTTGGCAACAGAGCCAGAGGGGCTGCAATCTTCTGATTAGAAGAAACAAGCCCTTTTGCTTTTATGAATTATTAAATTAAGACGTAAAAACGTCCATGTAGAAACCAACTTCCGGTCGATAAAACTGTCTCCAGATGCTAACAAAAGAGTAGATTTTTTCAAATCCACGTTGCATGTTGGTTCTCCAAGCAGTAGTAAAGCACAGAGTCATTAGGAAAGTAACAGAATGCAAAATTTAGGAAATGCTCTTGGCCAGCTCTGGCAATGGCATCCTGTACAAGTGAAGAAGGCGACGTGCTGAACCCTTTAACACATTTTCTTTCGACTTTAACAATTTTATTAAGAATGTTAGATAATATCAGGTCCCAGGATTGTTAAAATATCTCAGAGATTCTAGAACATCCTGCTTTCTCCAAACTAACCTTTAAATACCACAAACAAGAGCCCGAATGGTCATCCGGAAACATTAATCTGTGCCAAATATCATACTCTCCGACTTGACTTGATTAGAATTGAAACAAGTTAAACAAGCCACGGCAAGGTTGAAAGGAAACCCCTGGAAGTAGTGCGAGAGGCCAACGGGTAGAGGCGGCAGAGGCAGAGACGGGAGGAGGGCTCAGGCATGCAGACTGCAGGGTCCAGCCCACGCAGGAAGTGGCAGTGACAAAGAGCACACAAAAATGCGACGGCAAAAACAACAAATTAAACAAGCCGGTAAATGTGTGCGAGCGCGTGCAAGTAAAAGAAAGGCGGAGCGTAATAACAAGCTGGTGGCTGTGGTAGCACTTGAAAAACCCCCTTACTAAATGTATCACCAGACCAGCGCATGCGCTGGATCTAGCGAGACCTAATAAAAAGGCATGCACCCACAGAGCTGGAGCAGAAGAGGGGCTACAGGGAAGCACCGCTCTGGCAGCAGATATCAAATGACCATTACAAGTCACAAGACAATAAATTGAGATGTGACAGCAATTGGACTTTAACTCCTTGTGGTGCCCCCAGGTACAGACAGGGATTAATGCACTATGGATACCAATATTACGCCTCAGGGTACTGTTGGAAAGTATAAGTATTTACTATGATTTATTCCTAAGGGCGTGCCTTCGATTTGGGTGGGCGGTGGGGGAAAACTTTGCTACCCGGCAGAATGGAAGTTATTTGCTAAACTCACTGTTCCCAGCAGAGTGCGGATTTACAAAAACTCTGCATACTCCGCTAGCAGAGCGGAATTCACCCCTAGTTTACAGTGCTAATCTGTCCCACTATGATACACGTGAAAACAACAGTTAATGGACAGAATGTAGAACAATGTCATACATTCACCACAGTACAGAGATCTGGGCCTAAATCCATCGTTTTTTTGCTCACCGTGCCATTCCAGTTTGAACCCAACCATGTACAAATCAGTCTTGACCCTGTGCCCCATGGGAACAGTCCAGCCCGAACTGCCAAATCAGGTCCTCCCTGGACTGGAAACAAGCATCCTAGGACCCGGTTTCAGGCTTTCAGCCTTTATCAGCCAGGATAGCTTGATTCCAGTGGCATGGAGAGCACGGGACTAAACAAACAAAAAATGGATTTCGGCCCAGATCTCTGTACTGGGTTGAATGTATGAAATTGTTATGCATCTGTCCATCAATTTGTTCTTTTTGCATTTGTCACCACTATGATACACGGCTGGTCTGTGTGAATCAGCACCTGTGCTTGTGTCATTTTACCAAAATCATTCCTAAATGTTTTGTATGTACATTAATCATGGATAACTGCTGTTAGAGTTTATAATGTAGTGGATTCTTCCCTGCCTTGGGTAGAATCACTATCACTCCTTCCCTCAATGGATCTAGAATAATCCTCTTAGTTATAGCTAGTCCAACAACAAGAAGGCTAAAAGTTCTATATATTCTTCATTAAATTCAGGCAGGAGGTGTATTTCTTGCCCATTCCCATGCTTTTTGTCTCTCACTATAGTTTCCATATCTAAAAAAACATTGATCTCATCTCTTAGGTCCACTGCTAACCTAGCTAATTGGGCTTCCTCCAATATATCATCAATTTATCTACTGTCATGATGTACCTGTTAAGAGTATAGAGCATCATGGGATTTGGTATATATCTGTAATCGATTGCTACAAGTGTGTGTCTCATTCCATTAACCTAAATACCTACCACGGTTCTCTTTTCCTTGCAGGACCTGTAATTACATCAGGCCGTTCTTGGCTTCCAACTACTGGCTTCCAACTATGCTATTTCCAGCATGCAAAACACTTTGCTCTAATGTGAACCGTATCTCAGCTTTCTTTCCCTCTACAGCTCATTTATTGTGCCTATAAGGATTTACTGATCCAGTATGTATCTTAATGCATCTTCCCCAATTTGTTACCATAAAAGCTTCCTGGAGCACCACTACAGTTCACCTTAACCTTATTTATTTAAATATACTTCCTTATTGCCTCTCTTTTCTCTGTTGGATCTATCCTGGAGAGCCAGTCTGCAACCTCCACTAGGGTATTGGGGTGCTCCAGTTTCCACATTTGCTGGACAAGGGTCCATGATCCAATAATGTAAGATCTAAGTACCTGATTCACAATGGTCAGATTACACTTTGCCTACGTTTATTATATTTTGGTATTCACAAATTGCCAGGTAGTATAACTATGTAAGAAATTGGGCTGTTGGTTGGCTGGGGTGTTATCCATGGCAAAATAGCAACAACAATCCTTGCCGGGGTAAGCCACAAGCAAACCCCAAACTAACCTGTGCTCACCCCATTAGTAGCTTGGAACAGAGCAGTCAGGCTAAACTTAGAGGTGGGCCCAATCCAGCAGCAGCTGTGATGCATCAGGTTTGTGCTGGGATGTGCCAATCAGTCAGGGAGATGCATCTGTTCTGCTTAGGGATGCGTTGCTCAGCAGACAAGATGCATTGGTTCCACTGGTAAGTATCTTAGGCCTAGTTCTAATGATCCGGGACTGGGGGTGCACCACTTGGCAGGGCAAACTCACAGATGACAGAGACCGGGTGCAAGATGGTTGGAAGCCTGTTATATCCATGAGGCTTCAGATTAGTAGGCCAGAAAACTAGCCCTTGGGGTCACTCTGAGTTCTGAGTTCAAGTGATGCAGGTACAGTCTTTCTCACCCAGGCAAGAGGGTAGAATGCAACAGGTTAGACTAGCAAAGTAGGAGTCTAGCAGAGTGTAGTCCAGCAGATCAGCAGTCCGTCAGCAGTAGAGCAGTCCTTCTTCCTGACATAGTATCCACAGGTCCAAAAGTGTACTGAAGTGGTGGTGTCTGAGGTCCTTCTATTATACACAGTTGTGCCTTTGAAGTAGGGAGTTGATCCTAGAGGCATGCCATTGGAATGCACAGATGCACAGCCTCCCCTGTTCTGGTTCCAGACTTACTACAGGGGTATGCAGCTGTTTATGTGGAGACAGGACACAGGCTATTCAGATGTAAGTGGGGCTGGGCCCAGCTCTTCTCTCCTTCCAGTGATAGCCCATTCAGTCCCACCTAAACTCCCATTGTGTGTGGCTGTCTAAGAGGAATACACAGAGTTCCACCACCAACTACACCCTGTCTAGGACTAAAGACATGCTCCAGGCCCCAAATAGCTACGACAAGAAAATGTCAACTTTCTAAAAGTGAAAATAAACCCATACAATGATAATTGTGTGGAACAGCATGCTCTCAATCAATCAATCAGTCAATCAGGGGATTGCAAGCGCGCTACTCACTGTGAGGGTCTCAAGGTGCTGGGTGGGTGGGGTGTTTCCAATTCCGTTCAGCTGAACAGCCATGTCTTGAGAGCATTCCTGAAGGTGTTCAGGGAGGGGGCACATGTGATGTTGATTGGGAGCTTGTTACAGGTCTTGGCCACGATGTAGGAGAAGGAACCTCCCCTTGCTTTGGCTCTGTGGATCTGTGGGGTTTTGGCAAGGACAAGGTTGGCATTCGGAGGTTTCTTTTGGGTATGTGGAGGGTGATTCTGTCGTTGAGTATTGGGGTCCTGTGTTGTATAAGCATTTGTAGGTGTGGGTGAGTATCTTGAAAGTGAATCGCCTCTTGATGGGGAGCCAGTGGAGTTTACGTAGGTGATTGCTAATGTGCTCATGTCAAGGGATGCTGAGGAGGAGTTAGGCGTTGGTGTTCTGAATCATCTTGAGCTTGAAGTGTAGAGACTTGTTTATGCTGGCATAGAGGGTGTTCCTGTGGTCCTGGCTGCTATTAAAAAGTGCATGGGTGGCTGTCTTCCTTGACTCAGAAGGATCCATTTGAAAGTCTTACAGAGGATGCGTAGGGTGTTGAAGCAGCTGGAGGCGATGGCGTAGACTTGTCGATTCATGAAGAGGGAGGAGTTGAGTATGATGCTGAGGTTTCTGACATAGTCCATAGGAGTTGAGCGGCTGCCTGGGGCGATGGGCCACCAGGTGTTGTTCCATGCCGATGGGGTGGTTTCAAGGATGAGGACTTCTGTCTTCTTTGAGTTGAGATTTAGGCAGCTGTTGTTCATCTAGGCTGTGATGTCCCGCATTCCTTCCTGGAAGTTGAGTCTGGTGGTAATGGGGTCTTTGGTGAGGGAGAGTATGAGCTGGGTGTCGTTGGCATAAGATACTATGCTGAGGTGGTGGTGTCAGACAATGACGGTGAGGGGGGCCATGTAGATTTGAAGAGGGTTGGGCTGAGTGATGATCATTGTGCGACTTAGCAGTCTGATCCTTTGTCATTTGCTGGTGAGGAACAATCAGATCCAGGTGAGTGCAGATCCTTGTATGCCGGCGTCATGTATGTGCAATGGGAGACAGTGTCTAAAGCTGCTGACAGGTCGAGTAGGATCAGGGCTGCAGTGTGGCCTTGGTTGAGGAGGGTGCAGATGTCGTCTGTGGCGGCGAGTTGGGCGGTCTCAGTGCTGTGGTTGCTGTGGAATCCAGATTGAGAATGGTCAAGGATGGCGTTGTCTTTGATGAAACTTGTCAGTTCTGAATTGACAGTCTTCTCAGTGACTTTTGGTGCAAAGGGGAGGAGCGAGATGGGCCGGTGGTTTTCGAGGTCCATTGGATCTGCTGAGGGCTTCTTGAGCAGGGCCCTGACATCTGTGCATTTCTCGTGGTCAGGGAATGTGCTGGTCTCGGAAGTTGTGTTAATGGTGGGTCTCAGTTCGGGTGCGATGGCGGCTCTGTGGCAGTATGGTGGGCAGGGATCAATGGGGCCCCGGAGTGGATGCCTTTCATGGTCACAGCAGTCTCTTTGGTTGTGATCGGTGCCCAGGAGGAGATAGGGGGTTGGCTGGCATTGCTGGGCGTCAGGATGGTTGAATTGTCAGGTGTATGGTCATTGAAGTTGTAGTACAGGTTTTTGATCTTCAGATGGAAGTAGGATCCATGCTTGTTGCATAGGTCCTGGGAGGGGGAGGTGTCCATGGCTTTGCTGTTGGGGTTGGTGAATTCCTGGATGACGTTGAAGAGTTCCTTGGAAGTGCTGCAGGTGGTGAGGATTTTGTCGTGGATGAAGGACCCTTTGGTCGTTCTGATACATTTGTGGTATTCCGTTGTAGTGTCCTTATAGGTGGTGTAGCTTTTAGGTGTCTTTCTGTTTCTTCAGTTCTTCTCCAGGCATCTGTAGGTGCGTCTAGCTCCTCTGTGATTGGTGGTGAACCAGGCGGCTTTCCTGTGGCGCTGTCTGTCAGAGTTCAATAGCGGGCCGAGCATGTCCGCATATTTAGAGATCCATGTGTGGAATTCCCTAGCTGTGAGGTTGGTGTTGGTTGCTGCGTTGGGGGTGTTGTAGTTGAGGGTGGAATTGAGTTGCTCCTCAGTGACTCTGCTCCAGTTCTTTCACGGGGGTGCTGACCGGGTTTGGGGGGCTTGGATTTGTCCATGAGGGAGTGCACATAGTGGTGGTCGGTCAAGATGGTTGGGTGGTGTGACTGAAGGGGACGCTGTCACCACCTGCAAAGATCCGATCGAGGGTGTGTCCTGCCTTGTGGGTTGGTGTGGTGATGAGTTGTTTCAATCTAATGTTGGCAAGACTGTCACAGAGGGTGGTGCAGTTGAGGTTACTGGGGTTGTCAAGGTGGAAGTTCAGGTCTCCAATGATTGTGTAGTCCATAGCGGCGATGGCACGGGGTGTGATGAGGCCGGTGATTGTGTCGGCGGAAAGGGCCTGGGGTCCGGGGGGTCTGGAGGCAAGGGTGTCGTGGAGAGTAGAGTTGGGCTGGTTCTGGACCTGGAAGTGCAGGTGTTCAGCAGTAGGGAAGGTGTCGCTGGAGGTGGTGAGGTGGAGGGAGTTTTTGTGCATAATGGTAAGGCCTCCTCCCGGGTTGTTGGGGTGGTCCTTCCTCTGGATCTTGTATCCATCTGGGATGGCGATGGCGATGTCAGGGGAGAGGAGCCATTGGTCCAGGTGTCTGTGAAGAAGGCAACGTCGGGTAACAGTGAGTCCAGGAGATTACAGATCTCCACAGTGTGTCTGTGTACAGAAGGCACATTAAGGAGGATGCATTTTAGGGCTTAAGTGGTGTTGGCATCCATGTGTTGGTGAAGGTATGGTGGCAGTGCCAGCAGGAGAACTGGCCATGAGTCGTGTTTGGCGCAGACTGCTGCAGTTGTTGTTTCTTCTGGGGTTGAGTGCGAGGAGGGCAGCTGAATCTTAGCGGTGGGTGGCACGAGATCCAGGGTCCCTGGCACTGGTCGTGGTCTGGTAATGGACGGGGACAGACGGACTTGCCTTTGGTGCGTCTAAAGCACGCCAGTGTCACGCCCGCTGCGGGCGTCCACTGTGCATCTGCGCAGCAGCCACCATTAAATAGAGGAGAGGGGGAGGGAGGAGCAGCTGGTCAGTAACTCCTACCACCTAGTCAGTAACTCCTGAGGCGGAAGCCAGGAGGTTGTGTTTTTAAGTTTACTTTAGAATTGTTTCTTGTGTCACAAATTGCCTCGCGATATCCCACGTGATACTTTTAAAAGCTGCACAATTGCTACTCACCCACCTGAATCTGCTGATTAGGAGCAGAGCAGGGGCGCTAGGCAACACCGGGAAGTGCAGCTGAAAATCGCTGCCGCCATCTTAGAGGTATTCGGTGGGGCAGCGGACTAGTTGTTGGGCGCAGTCAGGATAAAAGATGTCCAGTTCCTCCCCCTACCTTAATACCACCTAGTCAGTAACTCCTGAGGCGGAAGCCGGGAGGTTGTGTTTTTAAGTTTACTTTAGAATTGTTTCTTGTGTCACAAATTGCCTCACGATATCCCACGCAATACTTTTAAAAGCTGCACAATTGCTACTCACCCACCTGAATCTTACGATTAGGAGCAGAGCTGGGGCACTAGGCAACACCGGGAACTGCCATCGAAAACCGCCGCCACCATCTTACAGGTATTTGGAGGGGCAATGGACTAGTTGTTGGGCGCAGTCAGGATAAAAGACGCCCAGTCCCCCCCCTACCTTAATACCACCTAGTCAGTAACTCCTGAGGCAGAAGCCAGGAGGTTGTGTTTTTAAGTTTACTTTAGAATTGTTTCTTGTGTCACAAATTGCCTCGCGATATCCCACGCAATACTTTTAAAAGCTGCACAATTGCTACTCACCCACCTGAATCTGCCGATTAGGAGCAGAGCAGGGGTGTGCTAGGCAACACCGGGAACTGCCGCCGAAAACCGCCGCCGCCATCTTAGAGGTAGTCGGAGGGGCAGCGGACTAGTTGTTGGGCGCAGTCAAGATAAATGGGCACTTTAGACTCTACGCGCAGCGGACGCTCGCAGCGGGCGCCAGAGCCTAGGGCCAGAACCCCTGGTACAAATATAACGAAGGAAAAAACAACGAACCCAGCCCCTCAAAGGATTCATAAATACAACTCTAGTACCCTGAAAGCCCTCAATAAATCCCCAACATTTTATTGTATCAAAACTCACGCTATTTCCGATCCTTTCTTTTGTACCCACTGTGGCTTTCACTTAATTCCCACATCCGTTGGTGTTGAAATAACCTCCCAATCCAAGTTTTATACCATGAGGAGCATAAACTGCCACTCACTCCCCAAACATAAATCAAAATTTTTTCACCTACTCCTAAATGACCAGATCGATGCGGTTTTTCTAACTGAAACCTGGCTCCATGGGAGCTCGGCCCGAAATAGCAATAGCCCTACCTTCCAACTACGCAATAACTAGACTAGCTGGAACAAAAAAGATTGGAGGTGGCATTGTGATAATTTAAAAAAAAAAAACTATTGTTGTTCTCTAGAGACACTAACCATCACCACATGTGAAGCTGCTTTATTTAAACTCTTTCCCCTAACTTTATGTTCTCAGGAGTACTAATATATCGCCCTCCTGAATACCATGCTAACTGGATCCCCACTTTCATGGAAGAGATTTCCCCTTTAGCCATCAACAAAGCTAACTTTACAGTCTTAGGAGATGTGAACTTACATTTGGAAGACCATATCTGCACCAATAGTACTAGATTTATATCAGACATGTCCTCACTAAATTTAAAGCTTATAAATTCTTGTCCTACCTATATGGCAGGACATTTTCTCGATCCAATCTTTTCTAACCTTAGTACCATCACTTGATCCCCAGCACTTCCTACCAGTTGGTCCGATCACTACCAGATACATTTTAAGGTGAGCTCCCCCCATGATAATCTCAACTCCAATAATAACAAAGGAGTGGGAGAAATACAAAGAAATTGGAAAAAAGTAACATCGGCAAACTTAACGAACGTCTGGAGAAACACAAACCTACTCTAGAACAAAAAATTGGTCCCCTTGTGAGTCAGTCCATAAACGGCTCTCTGAAGCCATTGACACCTGCCTGCCTACCACCGAATACAGAAGAACCATTCATCGTCCCCCAGCACCTTGCTATAACGATTCCTTAAAAATCTCTAAAACCAACTGCAAGATCCTCGAAAGAATGTGGAGGAGAAATTATGATCTACCCTCCAAACAGACCTATAAGATGGCTCTGAGCAAATACCACCAAGAATGTAAACAAGCCCGAGCAACTTTTGTTGATTTGACACTCTGCAATGCCGTTAACAATGCCAAAACACTCTTCAAAACAGTGAAGGAACATGCTGGCTCAGAGACAGTAGCTAAACCACCACTGCTATCTCAAACTAAATGTGAGGATTTAGCAGCCTTCTTCATAAATAAAGTCGAGGGCATCTACCAAGAGTAGTAGTAAGTAACTTTTATTGTTTAGGTTAATTAAAACCATTACAAACAAATATACATTAAAACAATCTCCACAAGTGGAATTAAAAAGGAAAATGTAAAAGCAAGAAATTTTAGTTAAAAAGTAACATTACTAAAATCAATAAACGTGAGTAGCAAATTGTTCATAGCAGCTGGTCACAGCCCGAAATTTCCTCTTTAGCCGACTGCCTGGCATGGTAATTTTCGTTCTGCTAGTATCAGAAATTTCACCAGCTTCCCATTTAGCAGAGGAAGACCAAGATGAAAACAAGCAAGAACTGCTTGTCTGCGTGAGCGGATACTTAGTTCGTTAAAGGCTGTTTTTAACAGGGCTGCTCTCTCCTCTTTCAGCCTCGAGCAAGTGCATAGTAAATGTTCTAAGTCTTCGACTCCTATTCCGCACAGCCGGCATCTAGTCCCATAGTTCGTTCTCAGCCACGGTGGTAGATATGGAATGGCAGGTAGGATCCCCAACCTATATTTTAAAAAGGCTTCTTTTGTTTTCCAGCCATATCCCAGACCAAAATATGCTTGGAGCCACGGTGTTTTGTATGTCCACAGAGTCATCCAGGCATGGCGCCTGTGAGAAAAGGTGGCTTTGTCCTCCACATGAGAATGTCTTTTTAAGCTCTTGTTCACTGCATGCTTAAATTGTGCATGCGATAGAGGAATCTCCCATAGCTCTTTTAGACCTTTAATACTCAGAACTCCTCTAAGCATTTTTTCGCCGGTGTTCCAGAGGAGTTGGTCAGGTATTGCCAGAGCTGTTGATTCAAGGAGTTTTCCGGTGAACTCTTTATTTTGTGCCAACACTTTATATATGACCCTCTACGTGCAAGCATTTGGCTTGTCAGACCAAATTCTAAACGAATCTGAGCTTGTGAGGTATAGGATGGCAAATGAAAGAGAAGTCTGTAGGCCTTTGATATAGTTATATCTAGAAGTTTTGCATCAGTACCTCTTAGGGCCTCACTGCCATACGTGATTGATGACTCTATTTTAGTTTTCGCCACTCGAAGCAGTGGCAATAGAGTCTCACCACTCAAGTTGGACTTTAGCTGTTTCAGTGTCATGGTTATTAGCATCCCTTTCCTCTTAATGGCTTCTAATTAATTTTGGTAGCGGCCACCTTTATCAACTATGATCCCAAGGTATTTATATTCTGAGCAGTTAGAAATTACTTTTGTGCCAAGGGACCAAGTGTGCAACGTTTTGTTCCTAGTTATGGACAACACTTTGGTTTTGTTGATGTTGACTTCTAATTGATTGTCATCGGCGAACCCATGGAGCGTGTTAATCAGATTTTGAAGACCCACTTTTGTGTGGCTGACCAGGACCACGTCATCAGCATAAGATATGCTGGATACCAAGAGATAATCTCACAGGAACAGGTAGAACATAGCAATGCGAACACTAATACATCTTCACCTTTGATATACCATCCCCCAGATGCATTTGAATACAATGAAACAGGCAAGGACTACATCTTAACGGAATGGCCCGTTTTAACAATTGAAAATACGAATTCACTCTTGAATTCCACAAATCGGATACGCCTATGGACCCATTGCCAGCCAACATTCTGAAGCCATTAGATCATTCTGTGCTATCTGTGCTAACGCATCTTCTCAACAAATCAATCAAAGAAGCTGAAATTCCTCGCACTTGGAAACATGCCATGATTCACCCACTGCTAAAGAAATCCAACGCAGATCCAGATGACATTAAAAATTATTGTCCAATATCTCTGCTACCAATTCTGTCCAAAGTTCTGGAAAAACATATACACATTCATCTAACACAATATGTACCCTCACTTCACCTACTTCACCCCTCACAGTCAGGTTTCAGGGTGGGTTTCTCAACAGAAACCACCCTGTTAGGGGTCACAGAAACCATCCGCCAGAATTTTGACAAAGGAGAAACAGTGGCGCTCATTCTGCTTGATTTGAGTGCCGCTTTCAACACCATCTCACACACGGTACTCCTAATCACACTGAGTGAATTGGTGAGGGAGCTTTAAAATGGATTCAAGCTTTACTTTCAAACAGAACCTTTCAAGTCTTTTCTCAAAAAGCCTGTCCACAACGCATTCCTACGCACATGGAGTTCCTCAGGGCTCCATCCTGAGTCCGTTACTCTTTAACCTATACGTGAAACCCCTGGCAGAGCTAGCAGAGCAATCTGGTCAAGTAAACTTCTCATACGCAGATGATTCCCAAATCATGTTCTCGCTATCGGCACAAAATCCTAATGACACCATAACATTCAAGACAGGACTTACCAACATTGCAGCCTGGATGCAATCTAACTTTCTCAAATTAAACGTAGAGAAAACAGAGGTGCTCATAATGGGTAAACAAAAAAACCTCTGGAACACACAACATTGGCCAGACAAAATGGGAGCTCTACCCACCCCTGTACCCCACGTACGTAGTCAAGGCGTAATTGTGAACGACACCTTGAGCATGCCGGCCCAATCAGTAAAAGTTGTGGCCACCTGCTTCTCTATCATCAAATGGTTGAAAATAATCTGCTGGATGTTACCAGAAACTACCAACAAAACAATAGTCAATGTCTTAATTACCTCCCGGTTAGACTACGGAAACATCCTTTACGTGGGTTCCAACAAACAAGTAACTCATAGACTACGAATGGCCCAAAATGCAGCAGTTAGACTTTTATGTAACATGCCCAAAAAAAAAATCCATCTCCGTGTTTCGATGGAAACTATATTGGCTAACCATAGAAAATAGAGTAATGTTTAAGGCACTTATTTACATGCATAAAATCAAAGCTGGGACAGCCCCAAATACCTTTGCTCCTTGGTCACACCATGTGTTTCATCGAGAGATCTTAGGTCAGCCTCCGAAGGACGCTTTGCGGTTCCAAAATACAAGTTAGCCCACATGGGAGGAAAATCCTTTACATACCTAGGGCCCACATACAGGAATTGCCTTCCCATTCCACTTAGTAGAGAAATAAGTTATTCCAGTTTCCGCAAGCAATTGAAAACTTGCCTGGTCGATAAATAATCTTCCATTACTTCATGTGTTATTTTTTCATGGTATGCGCCGGGAAACCCTTTTGGGGTAACTGTTGCGCAATATAAATGCTAGATAACATAACAAAGCTGGAGCGGGGAGGCGCTGCAGGGGAGCAGCAGGTAGAAATGGGCAGGGAACAACTACCCTCGGGGAAGGCAGGAAAAGAGAAGAGGCAGCGATGACAAAACAAAATAAGTGAAATTAAACAAAATGAAAAAGAGTGATATCACAAGCAGGTACGCAGTAGCAGGCAGGCACGTCACCGGGATACGAGGACAGCAGCCTTGAACCCCTGCCTGGTGCAAAGGAGGAATGGGCAGCAGCGACGTTGAATCAGCGAGCCGAGCGGCACGGGTGGAGAGCAACATCACTGACTTCATTCTGAATGTATCAAAAAAAATTAACAAGTTTTATCAACGTATTCAACGTATACATTTAACTCTCAGTGATCATACATGTTTCAAAGTAAATTCTTTCATGTATTTAAAAAAATGACAATAATATTTCTTTTACAATAGCATTTATATTCTCTATGAATATATTCTTCATACAAGTTGTGCCCAATGCATTTCGGAATTTGATGATTCATTCCACAAGGGCAATTGAAAATAAAGTCAATCAATAGGATGAATGTATAGTGAAAGTGTGTAGTGAAACAAATGCTGAACAGAATGAAAAGAGAAAACCAAGGCCTCATCCTGCAACCGGCCTGCAAACCAATAGTGACCGTAGTGTGAAAAATTCCATGGCCATTTAGTGGTCCACATAGAGATGGTAGCATTCTATTTTAAAAAAACACTGGCACTCACATTCAAAACTAATCTGTGATGTCAGAACAAAAAAATCACTCCAGAGTAACCAAGATTTATAGTCTGTCTTATGGACACCGAAATCCTGTCAAGTTGAAAGCAGCAATTCAATATTACTGACTATTAAAGCTATGTGTCAGCTTTTTTAAAGATTCCATCATATTACTGAAACATACCTCATGAGAGTCGAGGTGAGAGCATCCCCATTTGCGAACTGATATGGAGCTTCAAAAATAGTGCAAACTTTAAGGAGGTTATAAGAAGATGTCGTCACCCGATATCTACAAACACTAACTTTCAGTTATTTTCCACGTGTATTAGACAGTACACGTCACTGCATAGCACACTCATAGAGATTCATACAATAGGAGGAAAGGGTTTAGCTGACAAACAGTCAGGTGTGAACCAGATACATTTCATTAAGGATTTCTAGAATTTACTCTCTACAGGTATATAGTGCACCCATAAAAATGTAGTTTGAAAGCATATGAAGCATTAAGGACAACCAAGCAGACACCTGGGCGTATAGGTCTGAACAAGTAGCAGAAAATTATGCATGAAATTAAGGAAACAAAGTCATTTGGAACGACAGGAGGTACCACAACATAACAATTGAAACAATTGGAATATTTGTTGTACAGAGAATTGAATCAAAAACTCCATGCATCACCTCTAATCCAATATCATAAAGCAAAGCAAATTCCGAGGGGTTTACGACTGGCAATTAAACCTATGCTATTCAGATTCCAGTACTCCAAATTTTTTATGGAAAAATGGTTATCCATTCTCAATAAATGTTCCTTGGATTTTATACTTTTACTCACTGAAGAGTTATCCCAGTCATCAAAGAAATTGAGGAAAAGAATATAACATTAAACAAGAAGTATCCACACGGTTAGAACAAACTACATGGTAGACAACCTTGGATGAAGTGACAACTAATTTAGAAAATGATGGCAAAGAATTACAGGAACAAAAACTACGTAAATTTAGGAGGGACACCATTGACTATAAACCTAATAAAGTTTTTACATGGTCCGAAATGTATACCCAAAGAAGACATGTGGGAAAACAAGAAACCTCATCAGAAGAGAGCGTAGTATCAGACAAAGACATAGAACCTACAAGGTTACCACTCCCTCAGAGTGATGCAAACATTGGACAATCAGACAAAATACCACCAGCCAATATCTACTTCAACTTTTTTATCCTCAAGTCTGGATTGTGTCCATCCACCAGAAGTATCAACATAAAAATGATCAACACTGTACACAAAACCCGGAGAGGAAAAACAAAAAATAAGAATTCAGAAAAATCTTCGAGCCAACCCAAAGTTTGGGTATGAATTTATCATCTACAAAACTGACCAACAAACAGCAATTCATTTGGAGAAAGGAACATCATTTGTGCCGACTTACATCCCAAACTTATTGGAAACAGAAATTTTCCTCTATAAACTGATGAGAACTCTAGAGCTAGGTCATTTCTTTGAAAATGTAGTACCAACAATTTCTTGGAAGACATAAAGCAAAAGGAATTTAAACCGAAAAGCACCTATGTTGAATCTAGTTTCGCATAAGACCTTAGATACCTTTGAAAAACTCAAGTTCTCAACCAACAAACATTCAAACCTGTCAAGATTAGAGGTCAATGTCCTAAGGAAATTATCACAAAATTCCAATCTGACTTTTCAATCAGCTGACAAGGGAGGAGGCTTGGTTATAATGGATACAAGCTATTATATCAAGAAAGTCAACAAACATCCCGCAGATAATTCCACATACATCCCGCAGATAATTCCACATACATGCCGCTGAAACGTGATGCCATGAATGAGATTAAGAAGACTTTAACAGAGATTCTTGACAAAGGTGGAAATGGATTGGATTAATAACACGACAAAGATAATTTTTATTGACCGAATTTCCAAGGAGACCCAGACTATACATGCCACCAAAAATACACAAGGAAACTCTTGACCCTCCATTTAGACCAATAGTTTTGGCATGCAGATCTTTACAAGAACCATTGGGAAGATATTTGGATTCGTTTTTTACAGCCTTTTATGCAACATTGGAAATCTTACATACAAGATAATAGTCATTTTTTGAAACTTCTACATAAACTGCCACCATACGCTCCAGCCAATTGTTGGTTGTGTACTGTTAACATAACATCACTGACTGTATACCTTTATTCAACACTATGAAGGTTTCAAAGCAGTAGAATGGGCACTACTACAACAACCTGAACTCAAGGCAAACAAAATATTTTTACTGGAAGTCTTACACTTTTACTTCAATGGGTTTCACTGAGTTCCAGCATATACATTTTCATGATGAAATTTGTAGAAAAATACATTCTTATGAACCCAGAAACCCATTATCTTCTGTCATGGGTTTATTGATGATTTTTGTATTGTAGAATGGAACACAATAAACATTTGGAACTCATATGGAAATGCTAAACTCAAGGAACCCGAGAATCAAAATCACTTGTGCCAAGGATAGATATAATCTGTCTTTCTTGGATGTACAGTTGGAAAATTGTGATAATCAAATTCAGACTAGCATCTTTTGTAAGAGCACGGACAGGAACACCTGCTTATTATAGGAGAGTTTTCACCCACCTCTTTAAAGAGAAATTTACCGAAATCACAATTTATGCGAATAAGAAGGATAACGTCTGATAAAAGGATATGTCTATCAACAATTGAAGAGCATAAGCAAATGTAAAAACATAGAGGATATCTGCAAGACCTTTTGGCTAGCACAGCAATAGAAGTTATGTCCACATCCAGCAAAATTCTCTTAAAAAAAACTGCAAAAACAATGATCAACTAACAGACAGAAATGCCTCTCCTTGTGTCAAGATTCTCAATGAGTTCTCACATTACAAATAAGATCATTAAGAAAAGATGGGAATTATTACAGCATGAGCCAGAGTTTCGATGTATCTTCTCCAAATCACCCATATTCACATATACTATGGCAAAAAACTAGAAAGACCTTCTAGCAACTAGCAATAAGGGTATCCCACCACAATGGACTAGGATGAAAAAAATGCCTTAACTGCACCCATTGTAACAATGTGATTATGGGTAACACCATATCACATCCTCTAAAAGGAAAAACCACTAAACTGGAATACTCCGCAGACTGCAATACCAGCAATGTAATTTATTCAATAAAAGTCAATGTGGACTGATGTACATTGGCAAAACCGAGAGGAAGATTACAATTTGCATTACAGAGCACACATGTCGCATAATAAACAGAAACCCTAGTTCAAACCTAGCATCTCATGGAAGTGATATAACCATAACCTGGCCCACTTACGGTTTCAAATTGTGGAGGCACTCACAATGATCTCAGATTCAAACAATTCCAAGAAATTAATTCAGAGAGACAACTTTTGGTTAAAACATTGTAACACCCAGGATCATAAAGGATTGAACAAAACAATAGTATTTCGTTGCTTCTTATCACTCAGCTTTATCCGCTCATACATTTAACACAGTATATTACAATCCAAATTAGATTATTGAATGTACAGGAACTTGAGAATATTATACCTGGTGAAGTTTTTTGTTTTAACATATGGTATGTTCCAAATGTTTTGTCTACAACATGATACATTTGCTGAAATGTGATCATTCCACTCTCTGTATGTAATCCAGTAGCTTTCCTCTCACTTTATCAAAAGCATGCAAATTATCCCCATCACTGCAATTTGTTTACCATTCACGAAACGGTCACTATGGCCTCTCTTACTCTTGACTATTTAGCTCGAGATCTAATGCCCAATATTATGTATTGGTTTATTCACCATTTCACACTGTTTTAATATGGCCGAACTGGCATTTAAAAACTTGAGCAATTGAACTTTGTAGTCCTATATTTATTTCTAATGGCACCTCGGTTTCACATTATACGTGATTACGCAGGAGATAGCTTCATATCATACAGTAGGGAATTGACAAAACACGCCTTGGCTCTGGAGTGCTGTCGTCGATGTGTTGACAGTCCTTTTCAACTAGTGAGGTAAGATTTGGGGCATTACTTTTTTAGTTAGTGTTTGAAGATATTGGTTGATGACAATTTCTTATAACCTTCTAAAAGGTTGAACAATTTTTTAGTACTTAAAGCAATCTGAAGCTCCGTATCAGTTCCCAAATGGCGATGCTCTCACCTCGACTCTCACAAGGTATATTACTGTAATTTGAAAAAGCTGACACATAGCATTAATAGTCAGTTATGATGAATTGTTGCTTTTAACTTGACAGGATTCAGGCTTCTATTATAGGGGCTACAAATCTGGGTTACTCCAGAGGATTTCTTTGTCCCCATAACGCGTATTAGTTTTGAATGTGAGTGCTAGAGTTTCTGTAAATAGAATGCTACCATGGCTATGCAGGACCACAAAGCACTGCAGGGTAAACACAATGAGCCATGGACCCTTTCATACTGTGGTCACTATTGGTTTGCAGGTTAGTTGCTTGATGAGACCTTGGTTTTCTCTTTTCATTCTGTTCAGCATTTATTTAGTTCAAGTGTGGGTTGAATGGCTGAGAGTAGATATAAGTATTTTGGTTGTAGATTACATACAACTATGTTTCGGCAAATACATTCATCCTGTTGTTTGACTTTGTTTTCAGTTGACCCTGAGGAAGGAACCATTAATTTCGGAAATGCATTTTGTATGAAGAATATATTCACGGTGAATATGAATGTTAATGTAAAACAAATATTATTGTCATTTTCTAAATACATGTAAGAATTGACTTTGAAATGTACAATCACTGAGAATTAAATGTATACGTTGATAAAACTTTTTTTTTAATAAACTTAGAATATAGTGCATGCTGCTTCACACAATCATTATTGTATGGGTTTATTTTCAGTTATTGCCCATGTGTATTATACAGTACAAGCCACAGTATAGCACACTCATAGAGACTTATAAAATAGGAGTGAAGGGTTTAGCTGAAAAAGAGTAGGGTGTGCACCAGATACATTTAATTTAGTAGTTAAACTTTCAAAAAATGCAATTTTAAGAATTGCAATTTAAAACCTGGCCCCAACTTTAGGTTAGAATTTTGTATTAGGATTACAGAGACACAAAACTTGAACCAGTTATATATGTGAATAAGAGGAAGACATGCGACACGTTTCCAGACATTGAGTTTAATAGGTACTCTTCGCACTTAGTTCATATACTTTATGAGCCATGATGCAATACACGTGGGCTGAATGAAATTCACCTCCTTGGAACACAAACTTGACACTTATTTTAACTTGGGGGCAATACTGTTTTTTAATTAACAGGTTTGAGGGGCTTGGGTGAACTTACCAGTTCTCTATTCCCTGGTCTTCCGCCCTGGTCCGATGCAGTGTTTACCGTTGAGCGGAGGGCGGGGCAGACAGAGACAGGCACTTCCAGTGGGGGCAGCGCTCTAGTGTTGGTGAGGTAGCCTTCAAATTGACCATGCCTCTGCGGCCGCACAGCTGACGCGAGCAGTGGGTGCACCGCTGGCGCGCAGAAGGCGCGCCAGAGGCAAGCCCGTCTGCGCCCGTGTTTGCCCATCTGCGCCCATCCGTGGCCGACCGGGACTAGGCGCCAGAACCCTTGATGGATTTGGGCCCACCATCCACTATAGCGCCCAGACACTCCGCACACTCTGCCCAACTATGAAAGCGCAGTGTAAGCACAGTATAATTTTAGATAGCAAATGTTGGCAGTGTGAACACTGTCCATTTGAAGCGAAGGTGTTGATGGAGAACAGGAAAGCAGGCTCCCGGCTCGCCCTTTCTCTAATTAATTGTAGGTCCATGAGGAAGCATAAGATTGAGATACATGACCAACTCATGGAAGGACAAATAGATGTCCTATTCGTCACTGAGATATGGTTAGATACGGATTAAATCTAAGTGCCGCGTTTGACACTGTCGCCCACCATACCCTGTTGCAAGCTTTAAAGAGAGGTGGTGTTATTGATGGGGCTCTGAAATGGCTGGAATCTTTTCTGACTGAGCGTAGCTTTCAAGTTATGCAAGGGGACCACTATTCTAGGAACATCAATCTGATGCAGGGGGTTCCTCAGGACGCAACTCTGAGTCCGACTCTATTTAATCTCTATGTCGCCCCCCTGGCAAAAATAGCGGATACATTTGGGATTAACGCCCTGTCCTATACCGATGACACTCAGCTAGTGGTCTCCCGGACTCAGGCTCGGCCCGATGCGGTTGTTAACTTTATGTCGTTCCTGCAAGAACTGGTCGAGTGTATGGCAAGTAATTGTCTTAAGCTTAATGGTACTAAGACCGAGGTAGCGGTACTAGGGAAGGCTCTGTCACTTTGGTCATCGGCATGGTGGCCTCAGACGTTGGGCTCTACCCCGACACCGTGTGAACAAGCAATAAACCTCGGCGTATGGGTGGATAACAAACTGTCTTTTGAGTACCACACCAGGCGGGTGACAGGCACTTGTTTTAGCATCCTACAAGGTCTATGGAAGACCCTGGATACCCTCCCTAATGCATCCAGAAACATCAAGGTGCATGCCTTGGTGACCTCGCACCTGGGCCACTGCAATCTCCTGTATCTGGGCGCAACCGACAAGTGCATAAGGAGATTGCAGGGTATCCAGAATGCAGCTGCAAGACTTGTTCTTATGTTACCTAGGAGAGCGTCTGTAAAGAAATCACTTGGCTTCCTGCACTGACTTCCCATTAGGGAGGGCGTGAAGTTCAAGGCTATGTGTGTAAGCAACTGGATTTTACAGAAAAAGGGTCCTGTGTATTTACACAACCTTCTTACTCCCTATGCACCTACTCGATTGCTTAGATCAAGTGGGAGAGGACCGGTGCACATTTCTAAGATCAGGAGAGCCAGGATGGGTGGCCACTCATTTCGGTATGTGGCGGCCCAGCTGTGGAATACCCTCCCTCAAGTATTTGGAGCCATCTTTCATAAAGGTCTGAAGACCTTTCTATTTCCTGTCGGTTAATCTAGTGTGTCATTTGTATATTTATGTTGTGGATTTCCGGTTTTATGGCTGCTACCTTAGCGCAGGGACACACTGGTTAGTGTAACCAGGTGCTCTACAAACTCAAATAAAATAACATCTCGTTGTCGCTATACCGATCTGCGAAGTCTCCAACCTTGGAGCATCTTTGGTATTATCACAGATACTTTTCAAAATTGGAGATGTACCTCATTGTTGCCATTCTGATCTGAGAGGACCGCTAAACCTGGAGTAGCTTGGGTACGATTACAGGTTCCATAGCTACCCTCTGATCCTAGACTTGGGTCTCATCCTCGCCATATCGACTTAATATGTCTTCCATCCTGGAGGGGCCTGGGTGTTCTTTGTAGCTACCTCCAGATCATTGATTTATGCGGATGGGTTCAACATATCATAGTTGGATTTCTCTCTAATATTTAGTTGCGGATTGGAAATTTCTGTTCTTTCCGAAACAGGATCACAAAGGAGCATTTCATTCTGTGTGAACAGCTATCGCTTTTAGACAACGGGCTCTTGCAATTCTGGCAGATATACCTTTCGATCAGTACCTAACCGTATGATACTGTGTTTGCCCTGAGGAAGTTCCCTATAGGGGAACGAAACACGTTGGCTACATTATCTACAATCATATGCCATTTAAAAAAAAATATTCGAATAAAAAAGTTACTTTTTCACTTACACTGGCCTGTTGAACTTTTTTGAGCTGCACCCCCCTTGATTAATTCATCAGTTATATATTTCCATTTGTAAATAACACTTATAAAATAACCTGTTAAGGTAATACCCATGTTACTCTATGGTACATATAGGCCTTGCAGTAGTGAAAAAAGGAGTTTAGGAGTTTTTCACTACCACGACATGTAAAACTTAAATGTACATGTCCTACCTTCTTAAATAAATTACACCCTACCCTCTGGGCTTTCCAAGGCCTACCCTAGGGGTGACTAATATGTATTGAAATGAAAGGTTTGGGCCTGAAAAAAAGTGGAGTGGTGTGGCTCACTGGTTAGAGGCAGCAGACCCAGAAGCAGAGAATGGCCCGGGACCAGGGTTCAATTCCCGACGTGGCAGGGTCGTGGACCAGGGTCAGCGGACTCGATAATTCTCGCTTTGGTGCCTACTCTAACCAGGGATCACACTCGGCAACTCTGGGCATTAGCTTGCCTCATCTCCACAACGGCCCCCCACAAACGCCGGGGATGCCTGGTTTCACCTTGGAGATACCCAGAAGGGACCATCTCACAGGGAAAGCCAGGACGGGTTCCCCAGCGGTCTTCAGCGCCAGGACACCCCGAGATGGGGTAACAGTGCGCTTTACAAGTATCATCATTATCATTATCATTTATTTCACCAGATCGAAATGGCAGCTTAAGCTGCACATATAGGTTCTGCAATGGCAGGCCTGAGACATATTGAAAGGGCTACTTAAGTGGGTGGCGCAACCAGTGCTGCAGGCACACAAGTAGCATTTGATGTACAGGCCAATGGGCACATGTAATGCCACTTTACTCAGGATATATAAGTAAATTAAATATTCCAATTGGGGATAAGCCAATATTTCCATTCTAAGTAGAGAGCAAAACTCTTTAGCATTGGTTAGCATCGTGCAGAGACCTACTGCCAGCAAAAATGAGATCAGAAAAAGTTGAGGAGAAAGTCAAAAAGTCAGGTGGAAGTGAAGATCATGCTAAGGCTGACAGGTTTGTAATACTAATAGTACTTTTTGGACTGTGAAGACATCGTACATAAAAAGATAGGCAATCAAAAGATCAGCTGAAATTAAAAAAATAAATGCTTCATTTAAAAGCAATCACAGGCATGGTGGTCCACTGACCCTAGCAGGCCACTCTCACTTGGATCGCAGTGGTCATAGTGGATCACAAATTGCAACAGCCCTCAGTAATTTTCATGAGGTAGGTCAAATTGCTACCCACTGTGAATGAACCAACCTAGTAGTACATTGGTTGGTTTGTAAAATACGTTTGGATTAGCTAAAAGCTGATGCACAACTTGCAACCATTTTTAGCGAATCCAATGTGCATACATCCTGTCCCACATATTTACCATTTAAAGCTCCATTCATACGCTTAACATTCTATATTATCACTGTTATTGCTGTCTGTTAGAGTCTTTACATTGTAATGAGGATAGATTGATATCCGATATCCATTGTATTTAATATCCTTCTGCTGTCATGCCATTGTTAGTATGCAACTTGTATCTCAATACCCTTCATTTGCTCTGATGTCATTCAAGGAGGAGCCCCTGTATTGTGTGTGTTCTGTCTCCATCCAGGCATGCTAGCAACTCTAGCAACACGTTTTCAAAGCATTGCAGTGAGCATGTTTCCCTTCCCACAGGCAATCCAAGAATGTGCATATAATTCCCCCTTGACGTATCATATGGGTCTGTCAATTTCTCTTTATCTCTTTTTACCATGGCTTTCATATCAACAAGATGTCTTGAGTACTCCCTTGCGTCATCTTGAAGTGCTGATATTTTATGTTTAACTTCCATGGAGAGTGCCCTGAATGTGTCCAAGTCTTGCTGCAGCAGAGCTACATTGGTTGCCACACTTTCATTTTTTTTAGTGATTGCTCTCCCTTCCAAATTAGGTTGCTTCACATCTGTCTAAGTGATTGAGGATTTGCATTGCATTTAATTGTTTGTTGGCTCCTGTGCATCTGTACTCCATGCCACACCCTCCTCCATGGTGTGTTCTTTATATGTGTACAACAAGCCACCCTTCTTTCCTGAGGCATCAGTCCAACCTATCATATAGTGACAGCCTCGCTCACCAGCATCCTTGTGTTAGAATGGTGTGACAAGCTTCAGCCAGCTCCTTCTAACTGCCACTAGTGGGGAAAAGCTACTTTATCTATATTCACTAGTCATGAAAAGATGACAACTTCCCTTGTTTCAGTGCCTTAGGTGCACAAATAGTACTTTCAATAATCCTCTCTGTGTCACCTCTCAGTGACAGCACTGCCTCCGATGCACAGGAGCCTGAGCATGCAGTAGCTTTGAGGCCCAATCAAGCGCCCCGGCTGATCACTGCCTTAAGGGCCTTCATTACTCAGGATGGGAGCTTGTGCCCATGGGGGTTCTTCACCAATAGAAGGTAAGCTCCCTTCACACATTGCTCTAGGTCTCGATGGTGCAGGCTCCCCTTTATTCATTTTAATAATAGCACTTTGCACTGTGCATGTCAGCTCAATTGATACGACACCTCAAAAAGTACACTGCTGCAAAAAGAGCAATTCCTTCCAGTGGTGCAGATATGTCTCCATGGCAAAGAAAAGGGAAAAGTTCAAAAGTTTATAAAACTTTAATAAAAATACCCAAACAATTTTTATGTTCAAGACCAATGTAAATCGATTGTATATATGTATTGTTAATGTAGAAGAAAAATAAATATGCAGCACTATTAATTTAATTTTGAATTAAATATGTAATTAAATAAAATATGAATGTTTCTAAAATGTAATGAAACATGAATTACTTACTTAAAAACATATTTTTATTATGTATTGATAAGTATTAAAAGTGATATACGCAATTAATTCAAAATAATGTAATTATATCCTAACAAACCATAATTATACATACATTTTTTATTTAAATAAAAATAAGGTCACATTTTTAATTAAATAAAGATTAGTTGTTATTTTTGATTTTTTAAGCATTAAATCAAATGTATTTATGTTTTTAAATAGTTTAAATAATCAAATAACATTTTACAATATTTTATATGGGGTTTTATTTTAGACCATGAACTCCTCCATTGACATCCATGGGAGGGTGTTGCAGTACCAGGGGCTGCAGGACTTGCTCCAGTTCTGCGCTGGAATATATTTACTAAATTTTAGGTCCATTTTGGCTATAATACCTTCAGTGCAATTAGTGTACAATGGGTTTAGTCCTTGGTGGATGAGTGGATGTCCATACCCAAAAAAACTCCCTACTGCTCCCTAGACCCTCCCTCCCTGCCCCTCTTTTCTTCCCACATTTACAACTAAAATATTTACTTCCCTTTGCGGAGATTTGATAGTCAGGGCTATGATCTTTACACAAAAACAATAGGAAGATGGAGGCTGAGCTTCTGAAAAGGGGGGGCACGCTGCCCCCCACCCGCATGGCGGTGCGGCGATCCCCTTTCCCCTTGCCTCTCGTGGTGGGGGGGGCGTGATCTCCCGGAGTCCAATGATTACGCGGGAGGTGTGCGCCACACCACCGGTTGGCCAGCGCCCGATCCCTGACCCGGAAGGTGTGTGCGGACCTCCGGGTCAGAGGGGGGGGGCGGCTAGGGGAGGGGGGAGGGGGAGAGGACGGCCCGCCCTCTCCCCGCGTCCCTGGGAATAAAGGAGGGGGGGGGCGCTCAGGTGGCCCTTCTTGTCGCCTGACGCTCCCCCACACTGGTCGTGCCCCGCGCTCGGGGACTCCTAATTTTCCCCACCCACCATCCCTGGAACAAAGCTATGCTGTACATTATGAATACCTGTTCTGATATTAATTAATTTGTTTTCCCATTTAGGATGTATTATTGTAGCATAAATGTCGGTTACAACGTTTTGGTACATACTGTTTGTTGTGTATATTTCTCGTGTATTTTCTTTAGGCCTTTTTTCCCCTAGTAGACTGATGATGGATGTCATGCATGTTGATTTCGATAGTGTAGTTGTCCTTTAGTTCTTTTTCCACAGGTCGTCGTATTTATTAAGGTATTGGACATGCGGTAAGGTCATGACCGGTGAGCAGCTATTTTAAGGTCTGAGGGGGCGGCATCATCCTTTGGAGTTGTCCGCCCAGGGGGAGGAAGGGGCCCCTCCTAGAACTTCAGGGGCAGGTATAACTGGGGGAAACATCACTTACAACGCATTTATTACAACGCACTACCATTACAACGCAAACCATTACAATGCATTGCGCTGGGGGGCGCTCTAGGATAGGGAATATATTTAATTTACTATCCAACACCTTCCCTACTATCCACGGGGACTGGAGTTGGAATAGTAAATTAAATAAATCACTATCCAGCGCTTAAAAGCACTATGCGTTGTAGTAGTATGCGATGTAAAAACCGTGTTGTAACAGCAGGCGTTGTAATAGCCTGCGTTGTAACGACACCAATCCATAACTGGTGACGCGAGTTGGGGCCCTCCTTCAGTGGTTAAATGGAGTTCACCGGGGTGGACCGAGTAATTAACGGGCTCGGCTGCATGGGTGGACCGAGTAATTAACGGGCTCGGCTGCATGGGTGGACCGAGTAATTAACGGGCTCGGCTGCACGGGTGGACCGGGTAATTAATGGGCTCGGCTGCTGCGTATGCGCACCTGCGGTAAGGGCGCAGCTTGTAAGACCTGACACCGGTTAGCGACCTTGCCATATGGCCATAAATGTTAGTATGCAAAAACTTTCAGATGAGGATGTTAGATTCAGTTAGGAAACAAGCTGTATTAGAATCTTGTTAAGGTTAGCCGATCATACTTGTCGATATGATTGTATCTAATGTTCCTTAATATTTTTGCATAAAAAATTGTATATTTTGTTTAATCATTTTATTATTTTGTATCTTAATAAATACGGCCGGGGGGTCTTGCGATCCCCCGCCTTCCAAAGACAAATCCTGTTCCGTGTCAATGTGTTCTGGGTTGATGTGGGTACACAGGGAGGGGGGCGGTAGCCGTCACTGACCATGCGCACATATGCTTTTGAATAGCATTTAGTACACTAGTAGTACCACAAAATGCAGTTTTGAATAGACCACTATTTGTGTGAGCGTTTTATGAAAAGCTGTAGTATTGTGGATAAGTGGGACTGTACAACATGTACAAAAGAAGTGCAATTCCTGTTGTTGAGTGATGCTACGAATTGCTGTTGTTAAATGGTTGGTAGTTGGTCAGCAATGGTGTGAGTGACTTTGGACAGTATTACCCTTGGGAGCGAGATGCGGTGTAAATGGATGATTGATTGGATGTGCGTGTATGTTGATCTGTGTGACTTATTCAGGGTAAACAGAGTTGTGGGTGAGCCGAATTAGGCACTGTATTTCATGAGTGTTGTTGTGCAAGTGGATATTTTTAAATTCAAGGGTATTCTGTGTGGACGTACGAAGTCGAGATGTGAGTTTTTGGGGAATATTTTGTATAATACTCTTTGTGGAATGGTGCGCTGCCTGGCTATGTGTTATGTGCATCTGGTGTATTTGATGTGATGCCTGTAAATAACATTGTGATATAGATGTGTTGTTTACACTTGTGTGTGAGTGATGCTGTAAGTGGATGGGATAATGGATGGTTGCTTGTTTGTTTGGAGGTGAGTTATTCTAGTGAATGGCATTTTAGTGCTTTTAATTGAATGATAAAGTGACATATTTCCGCAAAGTATTTTTGTACTAGTACTTTATTTACCTAGATTGACATTATTGGGTACCTCCTGCATTTTTACTGCATGACAGAAAGATAGTGAGAAATGGCCCAGCATTGGTGAAACAAGGGAGAGGAAGGCAGAGACAGGGATAAACAACAATGTAACATTGAAGCAGTAGAATATCTTTGAACATTCATGGACAACTGCGAGGCTTGGGACAACAATCTTCCTCAGAAATGGAAAATGGAAGCTATTATCCAGATTCTAGAAGGATACTATCATAATGTGATTATATGCTGAGTGCATAAATGGCACAGTGGAGTAGTTATCAATAGTACAACAGATGCAGTGCACACCAGGGCCCACGAGTGTGAACAGCCCACAGGTCCCCAAGCACATTTGTTTCTTACTACCAAAACAGGGGATACAACCCTTTCTCTTGACTGCAATAGGGCCCATGGGATCTTTGCCATATCAGCCCATGATAATTCGAAATGCAATGGGATATATTCACCTCAATTACATATGATATGTTACACTTTGTTCTAACATAAGCATAACTCTAAATGTAATACCTCATATGTGTAGAATCTTGTTGCATGTGTTGAAAAATCCTATGTTTTGATCTTCAACTTTACACCTATGATCACATCTCTTTCCTTTGATCTCCAGATAAGAGTGAAACATTAATTCTATAGATTACTAATAAAATCTATATAGGAACACGTGTCCAAGAGTATACTTAATTCATCCTTCTACAAAACTATCACTTCTACTCAAAGATATAGTGTTTTCATCTACATTTGTGAAGGAGTTTCATAACATATTTGTAAACAGTTGCTTTATCTATCATTTTCTATGCCGGCAACTGATGACTTTCTTTATTGCTTGCTTTATGTCATTGTTCCTCAGGCTGTAGATCACCGGGTTAATCATAGGAGTCACATTAGTGTATATGACAGATACCAGCTTATTGAAGTCAACAGCATTGATGGTCTTTGGTCGAACATACGTGAAAATGGTGGTGCCATAGAAGATAAGGACAATGGTGAGGTGAGAGGCACAGGTAGAGAAAGCCTTTTGTCGTCCATCTGTTGGGGGTATTTTCATAATGGTAGAAATTATATTTGTGTAGGACATTAGCGTGAGCAAGACAGAGGTAAGTAGCACCAACGATCCCTCAACAAAATTTATTATGTTGATAATGTAAATATCAGTGCAAGCAAGTTTCAGAAGTGGAGGGGCATCACAAAAGAAGTGGTTGATGATATTGGACCCACAGAAAATGAGGGTAAATGTGAAGGTTGAAGGCAAAATTGGAGCCAAGAAACCACCAAACCAGCAGCAGCTGGCAAAGCGAATGCACATACTTCTGTTCATGATGGTGCTATAGTGCAAGGGGTTGCAGATTGCTACGTACCTGTCATAAGCCATTGCAGTTAACAAAAAGCATTCTGTTGTCCCCAAGAGAAAAAATATATGCATCTGTGCAAAACAACCTGAAATAGAGATTGTTTTGCTTGCAGAGATGAAGTTGACCAACATCTTTGGGACAGTAACGGTGACATATCCAATTTCGAGGAAAGATAAGTTAATAAGGAAAAAATACATAGGTGTGTGAAGGCGATAGTCCTTGTAGATTACTACAATGATGACTACATGTTCCGTGATGGTGAGAATGTACATGACCAGAAACAACACAAACAAGACCATTTCCAGCTCCCAGACACTTGGGAATCCCAGGATGATGAACTCAGTCACAAGGGATTGGTTTACCAGTTCCATATGAGTGGATAATGCCTGTGAAAAAAATAGAAATTGTCAATTTCCCATGCTGAACATGAGATAAATTATTCATAATCAATCAAAATGAGTCAATAATTTAGTTTTGCATCTGCTGTCTATATATCTGATTTTAGACAGTTCATTGACGTGGGTTCCAAAGGACATAAGAGCTTTACTCATGAGCGCCCTGATGCAGCATGTAAATGTAAATTGATACTTGTATAGCGCACTACTCACCCCAAGGTTCTCAAGGCGCTTGTACGAATACCGCTGTAGAACCCATCCTGGCTTTCCCTGTGTGAGGAGTCCACTCCTGGGCACCCCCAAGGTGGAGGCCAGGCATCCTTAGCGTTGTGGGGGCCGTTGTGGAGATTAAGCAAGCTATTGCCCAGAGTTGCACAGTGAGACTCCATGATTGGAATAGGCACCGAGGCGAGAATGATCAGGTCCATATAATTTTTGAGCCCAAGACCCGCTGAGGCGGGGAATTGAACCCTGGTCCCGGGCCAGACCTCTGCATCAGGGTCTGCCACTCTAACCATTGAGCCACACTTCTCCACAATATGGCTATGTGAATTGCAGACTCACAACCAGGCCACATGGCATGCAGATACCTTGAATTAAATGTGGATTTGTATGCTTTGAGAGGACCAGACAATGAGTGTAAGCGATGTTCCTATATCCCACTAAAGGAGTAGCAGTTGAACAAATATTGTATAATATGTTATACATTCCATGTATTCATCTACAAGATGAGAGGAACCAGCATCTTGGTAAGTCAGCAGGCCAGCTGACACATACATGACATCAATTTAGAGGATCTGTAGTAGTTGTTAAAATATGCACTTCTAGGCGTATGCAGTGTTAGATCCCAGCAATACATATTTCTGCAAGTTTGGCAATTGCCATGTAAGGCCTCTCTCCAAATTGCACTTACTACTGCGTTAGGGTTTTAAAAAGTCCTACCAATTTGTAATGTAAATTTTATTGTTTAGTTAATTAAAACCATTACAATGTTCTTCCCTATTGATAGCAGCCAAGAATTTAACAAAATTTAAAATCATTCAACCGTCAGTTGCACCAAAAAGTCTTCCAGATTAAAATCACTATTAGATCATAATTACATTCTAAAATTCGATTAAATAATGCCTGTACTCTACTTTTTCTACATATATTACAGATAAGAACCAACAGTTTAACAGATGTCAGATGATAGTCCCTTCGGCACCAGCAATAAGTCAATATGAATAAAGGTAGATGAACCGGACCACTTGCTCCCTCCTTGTGATGACTCCGTAAAACAATAATACTAGCATCAAGCTTTCCATGAACGAACCCTCTCATTGTTGTGTTGACTTTGTTCCCTGATCGTGTACATACAGGAACTTAATCAATTTACAGTTCATCTGGGGATCAGATGGATCAAGCCCTTTAATTATAGCCTCCCGACATGTCCGTATTCCTCTATCCAAAAAAGCTTTTCTTAGTAAGGTCTCTCGTGCAGGTCGAAGTTTCTTATAAATACATATTAAGTGGATGAGGTCTTCTGTAGGGCTTCCACATAGACAACAGCTTTTTACTTCTGTATTTTTCTAATTTGGGGCATCTGCCAGTGATGGATATTTACCAAAATGAAGTGCCATTAGCTGTTTTTTTAGATGGATCGAGTATGTTAAATCTAAGTATGCTGCTGTTTAAGTATCTTGTAGTTGTTAACGACAGTCCACGCGTGGGACCTCTGGCGCAACATATTTTTGTCAAGCAAAATCAAGAGCAATTTTGCAACTTTATTTATTGTAGACTTAAATGTAACATAAGGCAGGTTTTTATTCCACAGGTCCAAAGTGCAAGTGGATTTGAGAGCATTTTGAAAATAGCTCTTATGTGGTGTATTGGGACCGTTCTTTTGTTCTGACCACAAAGCCTCATTTATTTTAGAGTCCATGTTTTGCTTTATACGGTACCACACTTTAATTGTTGAATATTGCCTGCCAACTGTCTCATTCAGTAAACTAAATTCTAATTGAACTTGTGCTGGAGATGCTATTTGAGGAAGCTGAGAGACCCTTTTGAAAATGCCGGTTGTAAATATATTGAGTATGCTTGCATCTTTGCCTTGGAAGGCTACACTGGCATAAGTTAGCGAAGGTAATGTTTTAGCCGTTATTACAGTAATCAGTGGTTTGAATGAGTGGCCCCTTAGCTTCCCTGCTTGTGTCTTATATGCAAAGGTAAATGCGGTTGCCCTCTGAGCTATGTAATTTTTCTGATCTTGCTGGCTCAGTTTATTGTCAAGGTAAATTCCCAAATATTTATAGCTTGCGACGTTTTCCAAGTCTTTACCTCTAAAGTTGATGTTAAACGGGCGAGCTGTCCGGTTACTGATCAGCATTGTTTTTGTTTTTGCTGTAATAATTTCCAGCTTATTTGTCATCAGAAATTCTGCGAGGCCCGTCAGTAGCCTTGTGAGACCAATTTTAGTCAAACTGATTAAAACTATGTCGTTGGCATAGGCAAGGTGCGAAAGGGATACTGATCCCAGATGCGGAGAATGAGAGTTAATTAAATCAAGTTTGTCAGATAATTCAGCTAAAAACAAATTAAAGAAGTGGGGAACAAGCACGCATCCCTGCTTCAAGACCCTGTCTGTGTTCCATTTTCTTGAGACTGTTGAACCGTCACCGAGTTTTATTCTAACCCATGTATCCAAATAAAATAACAATAAACATTTTAAAATTCTTTCTGGAATGTTCCATGTCCTTAGTTTCATCCACAATAATTTTCGGTCCACGCTGTTGAAAGCAGCTTTTAGATCAATGAAGCATAGGTGCAAACTCTGTTTTTTTATTTTGCATTTCTCAGCTATTAGCGTAATGGAAAGGAAATTCATGATTGTCCCAATACCTTTTCTAAATCCCGTCTGGTTTGTGGGGATCAGGTTTAAGTTTTTAGACAAAGCAACCAGATCCTCCAGGATCAGGGAGGCGAAATATTTATCTTCGACGTCAAGCAATGCAATCAGTCTATAATTCGATGGATTGGATCTTTCGCTCCCTTTAAAGATTGGTGTCAGGATTGAGACTTGCCAGCTGTCTGGAATTTGGTTTAACAGATCAACTTGAGCAAAAAGAGTCTCTAACTGGAGGCTCCAAAAATCAGGGTTGTGTTTAAAAACTGCTTGGGGGACACCATTGGGTCCGGGAGCAACATCCCTTTTTTCTTTTATTTATTAGGTTTTTTATGGCAACTGCTGTGTATGAAGCCTGATTTGGGCTAGCAGCAAGTGTACGGTCTGAGTTAGCGCTCGTGGAATTACCCATGATGCGTGTGGCCCCAGTGCCTTGTTTTTGTCTAGGGCTTGAAGGGGCCTGGTAGGTCAATTCCTGCTCATGAGAGTGGTATAGGGTCTCAAATTTTAGAGCTATATAGTTGGCCCAGTCCTGTTCCTTGACGTTTGATGCTAGAATGTTCTTAGGCCCATTCAGCTGATTTATTGTTAGCCAAAGTTTATTTGGATTATGTTGTCTTGCATTATAAATTAACCTTAGGCAAAAATTGTCTGCATTTGCTTTTTTGTTCTCCCAGAGCTTCTTTTCAAAGAGTTTTCTCTGCATCCTGAATATTTCCCATGTGGTATCTGTTCTAGCATTTCTGTGTAGTTTCCTAGCTGTTTTTTAAGTCCCTTCTTAGTTTTTCAGTCTCACTTGTTAGCCTGATATATGGATTGGAGGAGACTGCCTTATGTCTTGACTTTACAGTTGCGGTTGGAAGGCTAGCGAGGAAGTACGACCATGCTTTTATAGCATTACTATTCCTTAAGGCTGACTCAGCAAGTAATTCCTTAATTGAATCAAGATGCTGATCACGCAATTCACTTGTCCAGGTTAAACGTTTTGAATTTATAGTATTCAGTTTGCCTTCTAGGTCAGTGGCTTTATCCAGCCCTGGTAGGGCTAAATTGAAAACAATGTGTTGAATTGAGTGGTGTATTTTATATAAAAATGTGCTAGAAGTGGCATTAATGGGAGTGTCAAAATCATATAGTCCAGTATTGAATGCGAATATGGTCCATGATACGTATAGTTTGGTGGTGTGTCTTCTTCGGCATTTCCGTTAATCACTCTCATTCCTTGATATTCATGGGCGGTTACTAGCTGTTGTCCACGAAGATCTTTACAAATATACTTATTTGAACATTGTTGCTTTATATTCCAAAAAGTATTTTCAGCTGTCAATATTTTGTCTTCATCTGGAGTATGAAATACATTTGCATTGAAATCACCTGTCAGAATAATATTCCATGCTGGTTTGGCACAACGTAAATCCCAAGTTGTTTTAATTAGAAGTGAATTATTCTTCCTTTTATTTTGTTCAATTGGTTGTGTGTAATAATTCATCAGAATTACAACTTTAATGTTTCCATGACTTTTGTACGTAAGCTTAATGAGTTGAATGCTTGGGTCAGGAGAAATGAGCTGCTCCGTTGTAATATATAAAGGTAGTGCAACGTAGACTGCCAGGCCTCCCTTTGCTCGTCCATAGTGATTTACATCTTTCCGCTGCCACAGAATAAAGTGTAAAAACAACTATGGGAAGATCTTCTGTAGCCCATGTCTCTTGCAAGGCTATCAAGTCGTGTTTTTCCCAATCATAGGGGGAAGTCCTTCTTAAAGAAGCCTTTTTGCACCCGCTATGTTCAAACAGAGTATATGTACAAGAGCTGTTGTTGTTAAAATATGCAGGCCCCCTGTTTAGGTTTCCCCTGCTTGGTTCTGGTGTATGATGGTTCAATTGCTATTATTATTATTATTAAGGGGCATTTATAGAGCGCCTGGTTACGCAGAATGCGTGTCCCCGCGCTAAACTGAAGCACTCTGAAAGAGAAGTAGGGGAGGAGCCCACTTATTTAGAAAAGAGGTAAGTTTTTAATTTCCTCCGGAAACTAGATTCGGAGGGGTCCAGTCGGAGGTTGAGAGGTAGATTATTCCAGCTTTTTGCCGCCAGGTATCGGAAGGATCTTCCTCCCATACGGGCCTTTTTCACCCTAGGGACCTTAAGTAAGCCTCCTTGCGAGGAGCGCAATGCACGAGTTGGTGCATACCTTGTAATAAGGTTCTGGAGTGGTGCTGGCGCCTTCTTAGCGAGGATACGGTGGCAGGTACAGAGGGACTTAAATTCAACTCTGCTCCTCACCGGCAGCCAATGAAGTGACTGGAGGGCGGCCTTGGAGTTCGATCTTTTAGGGAGGTTTAAGATAAGGCGGGCTGCAGCATTCTGTAGCACCTGAAGTCGATTTATCGCTTTACAGGTTGCTCCCAAATAAAGTAGGTTGCCAAAGTCTAAGCGTGAGGTGACCAGGGCGTGCACCAGTGTTCTGCGGGCGGCCGTAGGAAGGAGAATTAGGACCTTCCGCAGAGTTTTTAGAATGCTAAAGCAAATGCCCGTCACCCTGTTGATCTGTGGTCCGAAAGACAGGTCAGTATCTAGCCAGACCCCGAGATTTCTGACTTCCTTCCGAGGTGTGGGGGCCTCACCTAGGCATGGTGGCCACCATGCCGACGTCCAGACAGATGGGCTGCCTCCCACCACGAGCACCTCGGTCTTGTTGCCATTTAATGTCAGGCAATTGGTGGACATCCAGGTTGCAAGATCTTGCATGCAAGCCCTGAAACTGTCCATAGCAAGGCCGGGTGTACGCGAGAGGGAGACAACTAACTGTGTGTCGTCGGCATAGGTAACAATTTGTAGTCCGTGTCCCACTACAATTGGAGCCACTGGGGAGACATAGAGATTGAAAAGAGTTGGGCTCAGGGACGATCCCTGAGGAACGCCCTGACCCAATTCTATGTCTCGGGAATAGTGGTCCCCTTGACGGACCTGGAAACTTCTCCCCGTTAGGAAGGATTGGATCCATTGGAGTGCGGCTCCAGTTATACCTCCATCATTCAGACACTGTAGCAAGGTGGAATGAGCTACAGTGTCGAATGCCGCACTCAGGTCCAATAGGATAAGGGCCATAGTGTGACCTTCATCCACCCCCTGTCGTAGGGATTCCACAGCCGTCAGTAGTGCTGATTCCGTAGAATGGCGGGGGCGGAAGCCAAATTGGGTGTCGTGCAGTAAGGCAGCTTTGTCTATGAAATCCATAAGTTGGATATTGACCGTTTTTTCTGCTACCTTGGCCAGATATGGTAAGAGAGAGATGGGCCGCAAATTGTCTAATTTATCAAAGCTGATGGTAGGTTTTTTCCTGAGAGGAAGGACCACCGCTTTTTTCCATTCTTTAGGCACCGTCTTTGTCATAAAAGACACATCCAGTAGATGCCTAATGTAGGGCTCCAAGGCCCCCAGGCAGTCTTTTAGGCGTTTGGGAGTGGTAGGGTCCCGTGGGGAACCTGACTTTACAGATCTGCAGATTTTTAGGAGAGTTTCTGTGGGTGGGGTAACAAAGTTGGTAAGGGTGGGTGAGTTTACCCTATCCCTAGGGTTTTCTACAAACTCTATCCCATTCGTGGGTTGAGTTGGGAAAGCCGAGTAAATTTTTGATATTTTCTCGGCAAAGAAATCTGCGATTCTGTCACAGGATTCAGGCGAGCAGTCATCAGGGACAGTGGCGGATTTTCCACTAGAGAGAGTTTTGTAAAGTAGAAATAACTCCTTCGTCGAGTTACCAGCTTCGTTGATCTTAGTCTCATAGTGTGTAGTTTTCGCCTTTCTAATCAGTCCATGGTAGACTCGCCTCTCTGACAGGTAGACCTCTCTAGCATCTTTGGAGAAAGCCCGGCGCCATTGCCTTTCTGCTCTCTTCAATAAGGTTTTAGCATTCCGCAGTTCAGTAGTAAACCAGGGTGCGGTTTTTTGAGCACGGTCACTGGGTTTAGTTTTGGATAGCGGGGCTGTAAAATCTAGTGCATCGTTGATGCGTTTGCAGAGATTGGAGTTAGCCGTGTCTGCATCGTCCCCCCCTGGGTCGCCACCTTTTGTTAGTTCCTCGCAGAACTTAGACTGGGAGAAGGAGGCCCATTTACGCCTAAGATGGTACAATGCTGTGGGTTGTCGGGCTCTACCTTCAGGAATTTGAATGGTAAAAGGTACCAGGTGATGATCCGACCAGGGGATAGGGATGGGAGTCTTCGCTTCTACTTCCCCCCAGTTAACAAATATGGGATCTAGTAAGTTCCCTAACTGGTGGGTGGGCCCGCTTACAATTTGATTTAGTTGTAAAGCTTCTAATACTTGGCAGAGGTTTTTACTGGCGTTGTCGGAAGGGTTATTGAAATGAAGGTTAAGGTCACCAAGTACCATGAATTTATTTTTGCATATCGAGGTCTCTATAATGCATTCAGCTAGACTCTCCTCGAACCTAGCTGAGGGGCCGGGGGGTCTGTAAATTAACAATCCTTCCAGTGTATAGTTGTTATTCACTTTTATTGTGAAGCTCCCTGCCTCGCTGTCCAAGATAGGCACATGATTAAGTTGGCAGCGTAGACTTTCCTGTGCAACTATTGCAATGCCCCCTCCTCTGCCTATGGGTCTGTCCTGTCTGTATATTGTATATCCCTCTGGGAGTGCCTCTAGGGCGTCAGGTGTAGATTCCTCATCCAACCAAGTTTCGGTTAGAAATGTCAGGTCCCATTGTGTTTCAGTGAGTAGATCGTATAGATCTAACTTGTGTTTGCGTAAAGAACGGACATTAATCAGTCCGCATTCTAGGGTATTGTCCGTAGTGACCATACTCCTACCAGGATCATAGGAGAAGTGACAATGTTCGCAACCTATGTTATCCTCTGCTTTTAGTTTGTGCTTGCACAGCTCAGTAGTGCTAGGGCAAGGCGCTAGCAGTTCTAACTTACTCCACCGTGTATGGTTCACACGAGGGACATGGGGTATAGCCCTAGACCGCGTGCGATCGCGGACGGGCGCAGACGGGCTTGCCTTAGGCGCGCCTTCGGCGTGCAAACGGCGCTCCCGCTGCGCTCGTCCGCTGCGCTTGCGCTGGAGGCACATTTGGGGAGAAAGGTTGAGGGCGTGGCCTGGCAGGGGGCGTGGCCTCGTGTCGCGAGTGTTAGGCGTTCGTGCTCCGACTCTGGCACCAGACAGCGCTATGTCCGCTGTAAGTGGAGTGGTAGCCTGTCCTTTTTAATCAAGTTCAGGTCGTTTAAAACAGATAAACAATAACAAGTAAGTGTTTTAAAAAAGAGCGTCAAACCTCCGGCTTCCGCCTCAGAGGGTGTCAGTTTCAATAAGACGCGCTATTGGTCTGCGCAGTCTTATAGGCGGGAAAGTGGGCGTGGCCTGGCAGGGGGCGTGGCCTCGTGTCGCGAGTGTTAGGCGTTCGTGCTCCGACTCTGGCACCAGACAGCGCTATGTCCGCTGTAAGTGGAGTGGTAGCCTGTCCTTTTTAATCAATCAGGTGTAGATAGAGCAATTTGTCCTGTGACTTTGTTAGAATGGCTACTGTTATGTTTTTCCAACGTGGACGTAGTCTGCCAACTAGTGAGTTTAAAAGGAGCTAGTGGTGTTATCAGACGCCACTATCATATCTCTTGTTTCAGCGAATATAGCTGAGCCCTCATCCTTCAGAAATTGAAATCTGGAGCTTGCAGTACCAGCATTGCTTAGTTGGTTTTCCAAACTAGTGGGGAAACTAATGGACTCCTTAATGTAGAGGGCTTGCCCTCAGTTTGTTTATCTATTTGTTTTAGTTTGTTTCCTTTTTTGATGGTGGCTGTTCTGTCACATGGTGTCTTACTGACCCTGCTAGACCACATGGTTACTTAAGTTTATTGATGTTTGTTTGGAAAGGAGCATTGGATGGGGAGGAACTCTAAAACTGCCCCTCTTTAAATTCTTTTTAAATTGCTTTGTCCTTATTTTCCAATCTGAATTCAATTGGAGTCGCTTCCCTCAAAGCTTCTGATCCTGGTTAACTTTCCAGTGGGGGGTCTTAATTACGCAGACAAGTATCCAGGAGGGAAGAGGGCAAACAGTTGAAGGGGACGGTGAGCGATCTCTGCTTGCACTACCCTCCCTACTGATATAAAAAATGCCTTAGGTGTAGCCTCAGGGTCCAACTCACCTCAAGTAATAATTCTGTGCTGCACCTTTCTCCAGCGCTGCACCACGCTGTCCACTTGATACAGCTGTCCTTACAAATGTTGTAGATGTTGTGGAGGAAAAAACAACAAAAGTTGGGCAGGCTCGCTTGGAGGGTTAGAGTAGACCTTACCACTGCAAAGTCCATCCACTCCAATCCAGTAAAAAAAAAACTCTTCTCCCTTTTCCTTTCTTTTCTCTACTGCTGGTTCAGTTTTCCCCTGCTGCCTTCCAGCTGACCACCGAGACTGGTTGGGTGTGACAGCAGCAGCCGGCCCGAACAGCTGACATCTGTCTCCGCTCCCCGTGAGCTCTCCGTGGGCTGCCAGCGGTGGAGCTGGCAGAGAATTGTCCCTAGGTAGGGAGAAATTAGAGGTAGGTCCACCTCACCTGTAGCACCTCCGCAGCTGTACCTGGTCCTGGAGCCTCAAGGAAGTTTCCACGGAAGCACCCTGAGCTTGTTCCCGCACACCGAGGAGCTCCACCACAGGCTCAACTCAGCGCGGCTCAGCACACCAGCAGGCAGCAACCGGAAGCGCAGTAACAGGGAAAACAAGAACTGGAATCACAAATCAATCTCAGACATACCAGATTTAATGGTTTTGAGAGCAAGCTAGTCCATAACTGAGTGTTATCCTTTGGAAATGTGCGCTCATCATGGCCCAAACCCAGTGAATTGAGTTAAAACTCCTATCACAGTGCACACACAACTGGAACTTGTAAACTGGGTTACCACTTTTTGTGTATTTTTTCTTACCTTCTCTTAATCTAAGTGAACTTTATGTAGTTTGCTACAAAGTGCTACAAAGATGATTCATAGTGATGGGGTTCTTAATTGCATTGCTGAACCAACTCATCTGGGATTAAATCATGTTTGCCCTGCATGCCAATGATTTCTCATCTACAATGGTTGTATGGCATAACAACACATGCCTTTACCATGCAGGCTTTGCCATGGAGAAACCATTATCATGCACGTCTTTACCATCCATTTCTTTACCACAAACATAAATAAGGGTACAATATAAGTATAATTACCATGCATACCAATACCACATATACTTTTATCACACAAATCTTTACTACACCACTTTTTTTATATAAGAAAAGCAAATACATTTGAATAAATAGATTTAAATGATATGCGCATAAAAAAATAATTATGGTGTGTGATAATATTTTTTATACATTGTTGTGAATAAAACACGTTTGCGAAGCACATCACAACAAAACTGAACACAACACAATGCAAATCGGTGCAAAGCATTACAATCTTATAGAAATGTTTCCAATATAATACTCTCACTCAACTCTATGCAAAAAACGGACCATCATTAAATATAGACACAGAACCAGGCAAAATATTTTGACCCTTTAAAGAATTATTTCGCTCTCCCCCCCAAAAAAAGAAAAAAGAACACATCAGAATGGTAAAGACATTTTATAGAGCAGTTTAGCAGTTTAAACCCTTAAAGATTGCTCTTTTTTTCATTTCTACTTATGCAGAGACCCTTATCCCAACCAGGATGGCTGTCACATACTGTGAAGAGGTAAAAAATGCATTATTTTTCACAGATATAAAAATGTACCTTTAGTCACTATTGAATTCATAAGAAAGTTTACTTTTGAATGCTTATTTTTTATATAATAACCCTTGAAAACATAAAAACAGCCATCCACCATTTTTTCTGCAATGATTCACTGCCCTCTGATGTGCCCACACACCACATAGACCATAAGAGTGAAGCACAGCCATTTACAAACATTGCCATCTACCTAAACAAGTATATATAACCTTAATAATAATGCCCTCTCAAACAACTAATGATATCACTGGATATACATAAATGTTTTTAATTTCGACAACCAACAGTACTGGTAGATTTTGAACTATTACAACAATATACATTACAATTCAGCCTTTTTTTAGAATAAAAAATGGTAGCCACATTTATTTAAATAAAAATATATGACAAACTAAGCTTGGTTGCTGGAGAGTGTCTGTTGGGAAAAATGATTATTCTAACTCAATCAAGCCCTTTTACCTCAGGGAAGGTGCTGGACAGCATCTGGGGCAAAAAACTATTCTAACTTTGCCAAATACTTACCTCAGGGTAGGTGCAGGACAGTGGCTGGGGCAAAATATTTATTCTAACCATGCCTATTACTTAATTTATGTAAAATAACCATGGGGTGACCCAGTATTCCTCAGAACCTCCCCGAGGTAAGTACTTGGCAAAGTTATAATAGTAAATCTTCCCCACAGACTCTGTCCATCAGCTTCCGTTTGGCATAGTAGGTACTTGGCAGTTGTCGAGCATGTGACGTTTGCCTGGAGGGTTCGAGCTATACCCACAGTACTAAAACTTACAAACTCGCTTCGTTTACTAACTGCAACAGTCCACAGGTCATCTATGATATCACATGCCCCAGTGATTTGACCTATTTGGGACAGACCAAACAATAAGTTAAAAAAAGGATCCTATAACACATGAGTAGAATCAGATGTAACACAGTGGGTGCCCCGTTGGTAGAGCATTTCCCCACTCATAACCATACACCAGAAGACATCAGGTGGAGGGTATTGGAAAAATTGACACCTAGCCCCAGGGGTGGGTCCATCACAAAGTCACTCAATTATAAGTAGTGTAGGTGGATACACTCCCTCAATGCAATACAGCGAGGGCTCAATGAGTGAGAGGAGACAGCCAAACAAATGGGGCAACTGTATAAGTGAGCGTAACTGTGACATGATCTAACTGTCATTTTAGGTCTGGGTACTTCACATGAATATAATCTGCTGTCAATTTCTGCAGTTTGAAACATGTCTGAAAAAACGAGAATGCCATACAATGTATACTGTGTTTTACTATGTAAATATGTTTTTTTAATTAATTTGTGTACAGGGAAGGATCGTGGAAATGCTTTGTTAAGTATGTGTCACGTTCATGTTCAAGGATGCGCACCAACATGCACTTGTTTATAAATATGAATGACCAGTTGATTATCCCAGCTCCTTTTACTGCTCGATATTGGTTTAATTCAGCATGTTTTTCGCTAAATTAGGAGTATTTACGTCTTCCTCATGAGTCCCATAATTTTGTTAATGGAACAATAGCGTGATTAATACGAGTAAAAAGTGAGTCGCACACTTATTCTTTCATTTAAGATGAGGCTTAGCAGCGCCAGAGTGTATGGTTGCTTGGCATCGATGCGTAGCCGCGTCATAGCGTAAGATTGCTTGGCAACGAGGCAACGCGCACGTGATCAGCGTCCTCGCGCCTAATGAATGTAGCCTTTGTCAAGGCATGGCCTCAGTGCGTGGAAGCGAACAGACTGGTCCACAACTCGCTGCCTTTACGGATCTGTACTGGAGCGGACCGTTGCCGCCGGACTCCATTAAATGAGAAGGACTGAATCTGTTCCTTTAGGTAAGACGTGTATGGGGTCCCCCATAACGTCCAGTATTTAACACTAATTACTTTGTAACAAACGCTAATCCTTCCTACCCATTACTTCTCAGGTCGCACAAGTGACGCGGCGACTCTTAACTTGCCTAAGCCTCCGCAAGATTGTCGGACTTACAATACCTGTCTGGCTGAATAACTATGTACAGCACTTGGGTAAGTGCAATTAAGTTATCGATCTGAAAATTTTAAACTTTGAGGAAATCAAAATAGCCCTCCTAAGGCGATGTACAATAATAGTTTCATACGCTTACTGACTTTGCAGATTTGATTAAATCTACTACCATTACCGCATCCCAGGTCCAAGTTTTGAAAGACTTTTTGCGGTGAGTGGACGTGCATTTAAATCTCACCCACGCTCAGTCATAAATTTGCAAATCCACATTGATTATTTATTTCTCTGACCCTTCAGGCGCTACACCTCTATTTTATGTCCTGAAGAAGACCTGACCTAGACCCACAACTAAGGCGTCCAGAGGGTCGAAACATCAACGATTTTTAATGATTGGACCAGTATAGGACTTCCAGCTATGAAACAATCCAACTAGAAGGATCCTATATTAATGTTGAAACTGGCCATAAAACTTTTGCTTGTTTTTCCTTTCTTACTCAGATTCACTGTTTACTAAGTACACTTTAAATGTCACTCTTGCACTTTATGTCACACTTTAATTACTTTCTCTTTCCAATGCGCCGTTGTATTACCTTATTGATTAAATGAATTTAAATATAGTGTTTCTCATGTATAGATAGGGTATGTATTTATCAATGAATAATTAATTGATGAATTAAAAAACGGATGTAAATGTACAGGAATTTATATAGCGCAAATCACCGAGTGGTTTCTAAGCGCTTGCTTACGGAACCCGTCCTTGTTTTCCCATGTGAGATAACCCTGGCAGGGTATCCGCAAGGTGAAAGCCAGGCATCCCGCCATGAGGGGCCGTTGTGGAGATTAAGCAAGCTATTGCCCAGAGTCGCAGAGTGTGAAACCGTGAATCGAGTAGGGACCGGACCGAGAATTGTCGAGTCCATGGACATTTTAGGACTCAAGACCCCGCCGAGCCGAGAATTGAACCCTGGTCCCGGGCTGACCTCTGCTTCCAGGTCTGCCTCCTCTAACCCTTATTTAGAAATTTTCTTTGTATATTGTGGATTTGCTTTGAATTGAGCTCGAATGGTTGGAGCTCTGGTCTGATTAGCTATATGATGGAATGAAATGTAAAGTGATTTAATCAGAACTTAAAGAAATCAGGTTTTTTTGAACCCGACAGAACCATTGTAGATATTACATTATATTACTTAATTTAGAGAAGGTGCTGAACAGTGGCGGGGCAAAGTTACTATTCTGACTCAGCCAAGTACTTGCCTCACGGAAGGTACTGGAATGGGGGGCAGTTACTATTCTAACTCCACTAAGTACTTAGCTCAGGGAAAGTTCTGGACAATGCATGGGGGCAAAGTTACTATTCTAACTCTGCCAAGTACCTACTATGCTATAGGGAGTCTGTGGGGAAGATTTACTATTCTTACTTTGCCAAGTACTTACCTCGGGGAAGGTGTGGGACAAGGGCTGGGGTAGACTTACTATTCTAACTTTGCCAAGTACTTACCTCAGGGAAGGTGCAGGACATTGTCAGAGGGGCAAAATTACTCTTCTAACTTTTCCAAGTACTTACCTCAGGGAAGGTGCTAAATAGTATCTTGGGGCACAATTACTATTCTAAATCTTTTATTTACTTACCTCAATGAAGGTGCTAAACAGTGTCGGGGGTCATAATTTCTATTTTACTACACCAAGTACTTACCTCAGGGAAGGTGCTGGACAGTGGCTAGGGGGCAAATTACTATTATAGCTCTGTCACCTACTTTCCTCAGAAAAGTTGATGGACAGTGGCTGGTGGGAAAAATTACTATTATAGATTTGGCAAGCACTTACCTCTTTTGTTTTCCTTAAAACTTAAAAAAGAAAGTACACACCTTCTAAAAAGGGAAGAATTCGAGTGAACTGAAAACATATACTGCAAATTCAACAACCTTCACTGAAGAAAATCAGCAGCACAAAAGTAAGTTATCAAAAAAACAAAGTAAATACAAGAAAATCAGAAATGCATGTAAAGCTGAAAATATTTTGCCATTTTCCTTTAAACCTGAAATAGATATCCAACAAACAACAATGTCAACAGACCTGAATACCTGCCCGATTCAAGCAATACCACCCAGAATTTTTTGGACAACACAGGAACAAAAAACACATCTTCAGGTAAAATCTAGTTTAATAAATATACATTGCCACTGTTAACAACTTTCTTTTCACAGAGCACAAACGTAACAAAGACTCAGAGCCCAATTACGAGTATGGAGGTCTAAGGATCACCCTACCCATGGTGGCGGTTCCACCACTGCCTCCTTGTTGGACCAACTGCCTTATTATGAGTAGGGTGATTGGACTACCACAAGCCCAGTGCCACCCACAGGATCATAAATCCTGCAGCTGTTTGGAAAGCAGGGGGGTAGGCACCACTGTGGGAATTACAAGTTGCATTTCCGACAACCTTTTCATGGCAGGAACCCCTCCATGAAAAGTTCAGATGAAAGTTAGGGAAGGGGCCCCCAGGTGTTTTAGCCCATTGCAAAGTGTGACTGGGGGCACATGTTGTGCCCCCTATGCCTGCACTGTTGAGTGAGCACTCTGTGCCATACATGACCCAATTAGTGCCATTGAAGAAAAGAGTGGTGTCCCCCTGATCTTTTAGGTTCGAGACCAAGAATAAAGAAAAAAAGGATAATCCAAGGATATTCTTGATCTCAAAACTAAAAGACTTGGGGGACTGTGAGAAGGATCAGGACCATGGGGGCGAACAACCCAATAATAATATGCTCAGCTGGACTCCTTACCGTCCTAATGATAAAAACGGTGACGCCGACAAACAGACTGGTTGGTAAAGAAGAGTCTTTTCCCTGCCCCACAGTATGCCTAACTTGACCCGGAAGTCGTTCCTCCTGGAAGCGGCGTGACCCAACGGCCTGACCAATGGGAAACCAGCCAAAGGGGTTGAGAGCAGCAGAAAATGCTGAAAGCTGAGGGAATTGGCGCACCAACTGAAAGGAAGCTTACAGAGATAGGAACAGACGCCGAAGGAAACGAGGAAGCTGCTGTGCACCAAGAGACCGCCAAAGAGAATCCCACTGAAGATCCGGAGGGTTCTGATACCTGGACAGAGGAGTGGTGGAACCCAGAGGACACGTACAAGCCGCCACAACTCAGGAGAGTTGTGGCAGATAGCGGTACGTAATGGGAGCCGCGGGGACAACAAGGGAGTGGGGTGGGATAATTTGGGGAGATATTGTAACCCTTTTAACTCCCGCCTTTCTGCATTAGCCCTTGAACCACTCTGTACCGCCCCGTCTGGTAAAAACTTCTAGAGACCCACATTAGCCAGGAGCCCACTACCTCTTTTCTCTTGATTTTCCGATACTCGTAGATAAAATCCCTCCCATGCATTTTTCCTATCTCACATATGGGACAACAACCTTGTGAATGCTGTTTTCTTTTCTTTATTTGAGTGATTTCAGCACTCTGGGGAAAACCATACCAAAGAGAATACCAAGAGCTGCGTGGACCACCTGACAACTCATCTAACATAGGACCCTTGGAAGACAACTCCCTAGAACGTTCTGGGCTCTTCCAACAGGACTATTTGTTTATAGATTTTTCTCTGATTTAAACTATATCCTGACTATTACTGTGGGTTATTAAATACCATTAAAAAAAACCTGCAATATTCACCCTATATGGCTTCCTCGCTTCTGTTTCCGACCTTACCTCCAACAGGGGAACATCAATGAGGAAATGAGAATCCACCAAAATGAGGAATAGATCTATTTTCTATCTGTCTCATCTTCATTTATCTGCACTCTGCTTTTAACAATCTGCCATATTGAATGTTTGAGCTGAATAGTTAAGCTCTTCTCCTCCCTCTTGTCTCTTTGAGACACTATTCTACTGATTTTAATCTATTCTGTGTTCTAATTCACAATATTTGTCTGTTTTTTGTTTTAGGATGTAGGGAATGGGCCCACCTGGGTATGTCTGCAACTACAATACAGGTTCGATACGATTTTCATCAACTGCACTCTTTGGTTGACTCACCTAGAATAAGACAAGATTATATCCATGTTCATTTCCTGTTTGAATTTTGAGCTGCTTGTATATATATATATATTCTCTACAACAGGACTTATGTAATGAATCAAGATGAATTCAGCTGACCATGTTTTCTTCTATATCTCTACTGATGTTTACCAACAGATTGTACATGTTCTGTACCAACTCGGTCCTGGAACACACCTCGACCATATGGTCACCCCTGCCACTTGGACGGTTAGTGGCTTCTCCATTCCAGATAACCATTACAGAGGCACATGCCTCCTTTCATTACTTTTCCTTACCCCACCTACTTCATTGTCCTTTCTATCACAAGGGATTGAAATCTTTTGGTACCTGTTACCTTCCCATGCCAAAACCTGGAAGGTCCTGCAAACTCTGACCCAGGGACAGGGGCACACAGTGACCATACATTACATGTCCATTTGGACACCCAGTGGGCCCTCTACTTGAAGCAATCTATCCAGTGGCACTTGCCTACTTCCTCTCGATTTACCATTACCCCTCTGACCTTTTTTGCCCATTTGGGGACTACTTGGACACACTCATCCTCCCTGGGCCGAGGGCATATCTTCTTTTCACCTAGAGGCAACATTTTTCCATGAACGGGGTAGCACAACCCCTCTATATCTGCTGAAATCACACACAGGTCCAGAGCTTCAAAAGTTGTCTTTCCAGCCCCTTAACCTTACCTCCTATGCCGTCCGACCCATTCGTGGCATAAACAACCCCCCTCAGCGGATAGATGCTGCTCATACAGCACATTTAGATGCACTGCTTGTATACACATTATGAACTCCAGATTAAACATGTACCACTCAGAGGTCTGTGCTTCTGGACAGGACGCCACCTTCACTTTTGAAACACCTACATGTCACAGGACTCTTCATTTCACTCCCTACATCATGCAATGTCAATTATGTGCAATTTACATGCATTTACATTTGCCCAATATAGTATTTGTTTGTTCTTGTACAGAGTGACTTGATGACTTGCATACATTACCAGTGCATTATCCCTTGACTCTTATCATTTTAACATGGCTGTCATCATTATGTAAATCAAACACATGTATTTTCAACTATAGTCTGTTGTTTATGTCAGTGCAAGCAGCTATTTAAGGGCACTCACACTAGGTGTGTTCTCATGTTATCAGGACTGCGAGGCAGTTAAAATGTGTAATGGGAGGTTTGGATTAAACCTTATACAGCAATTCTGATTGAGTCCTGAGTGTCCGTTGTTCATGTGTGCAAAACATGCCTTCTGCCTCAAGGACTCGAAAATCACGGTTGTGCTGTCTCATTCTGCAAAGGTGAGGACTCCAAGAACCCCGGAGCCCCTCTAGCCTTCACCAAATTGCCAGAGAATCTCCCTAGGAGTGGAGGCTCTACTCCCCTAAACCAGTAGGTGACTCTGATGCAGCACCTGTAGCAAAAGTCACACCTGTTCTGGAGGGTCAGATTTGTCCTCCCACCAACTTGGGGACATCAGAACCTACCGGATCCATACACTACCAATTCCCGTGGTACCTGACACCCTGCAGGTTATTTTGAGACTCTAACTGTCCAAGAAGCAAGCACCCATCATGGGACCTCAAGACACCTGGGATTCATGTAAGGAGTAGCCAAGCATTCCCATAATCATTTCTCCACATTTCATGCTCCTGGCCACGAGGACAACTTAATGCACATGGCTCATCTGACCTATTTGCTCTGCACCCGGCCTGACTGGCCCTAGCAACAATGATCCAGATGTGCTTCCATGGTCCTGAGGCCCTTGCAACCTGCTCTCTCACGTGGGCCCACTCTGACTTACCTGTAAGTTGCCATGTTCAAGTTCAAGTGGCCCCCTCTACCATAGCGCAACAGCAACTAACAAACGCAGGGCCTCCTTTATGAGGCCCCTTGCACAGATGGAACATCAGTTTTTGTGATGTTCCATGATGCAGGAGCCTGCTCCATATTTATGAGGCATCACTAAGCCACTTTTTTTGGTTTCGTGCTGTCTTGTAAATACTGTTTCCTTTAACATGGTTTTCTGCATTAAAGGAGTGTGCAATGAGTGTTTGAGTGTTGCTGGTGGCATTCACAGCAACGCCCATGGCTTTTTAACACTGCCCCATATTTACGAGAAATAATAACTCTGAGGAAGCGCCAACAATGTACGCATCTCCAGGGACGAGGCGCAACTAGGAGAAATATCTTTATTTCTCCTTGCTTTTCCCTTTTTTATGTGTGCTGCATTATGCAGCAAATACATTTTGCCATAGGGCAGCCCAGCAGGAAGGCCTGTGGTGCGCCCTCTGGCAAAACCTCAAAAATGGGGGCCTCATCACCCTGCTAGTGGTGAATCCAGGACTCTCCCAAAAATCTGCTGGTGGCACATTGGACCTGACTTGGCTAACTACCAAAATCCAAGAGGTGAACCTTGAAAGTCGACTGAACAATTATACATGCATTTTTGTCTTTTTCTCCTTTGACTTCAATTATTCCTTATTGCACACAATTGTGTTTGATTTTGAAAACTCCAAAAATACATAACTTTTGAAATACTTACTGAAGAACCAAGTTCTTGGTCTGAAAAATTATACAAAATCGATATTATTTTTACAAATTGATCATTTATTGACTCTGTGAGTACCACAAATGCTTAGCAATACCCTCTGATATGCCTAACTGCTCGCCCTTACTACCACAAATAGAAACAAGGGTAATATCTTCTTTTGCCTATGTTAACCAATAAGGGACCCACTGTCTCTCCACAGTGTACTTTGTTGTAGTACATTATGCAGAGAGCCAACGTCATACATGCTCCCTGTCACAGACCCTTTCAGACACAAACCCACTCAGACACCAAAAGACCCACTCACAGACTCACACACACACTAACTGACCCATTCAGAGACTCATGCACCCATTTGCAGATCCAGTCAGACACTCATTTACCCACTCACAGACCTACTCCGACACTGAGTCACTTACTCAGAGACCCACTCAGAGACTCATATACCCACTCACAGACCCACTCAGAGACTCAGGCACCCACTCACACACCCAACTCAGAAACTAATGCACCCACTCACACACCCACTTATGCACCCACCTAAAGACTTACTGATATGTTCAGGCACCCACTGCCAGACCCACTCAAACACTCACACACATACTCACAGATCTACTTAGAGAGTTACATACCCACTCACAAACCAATGCTGACTCTCATACACTTACTCGCAGACCCATTCCGAGACTCATGCACCCTCTCATAGATGCAGTCAAGCTCTCACATACCCTCTGGCAGAGATTCTGGGACAGTTATGTACCTACTAACAACCCCACTAAAACTCTCACAAAGTGTGGGCACCTGGGTACTTGTTGCAATACCCCCTTGTTTTGGCTGTTCTTGCTGTTAGGTGTGCTGTGTCCCTGCTAACAAGGTTCCCAGTACCAGAGATCCTTCCCTAACACTCTACCACGATTGGCACCACTTCAGCATTCCCTGTAAGTCCCTAGTAAATGGTACCCCTGGTACCTAGGGCCTGGGTATTGAAGAGGGTCCTCTAGGGCTGCAGCACAAATTGGGCCACCTTAGGGACCCCTCACCAAGATCATGCAAACTGCCATTGCAGGATGCATGTCTTGGTGCAGAGAACATCCAATAGTCAACACGGCACACAGTCCTGTTTGCCATGCCACACTACATGAGGAATAGGTGAGTCACCCCTACTGGAGGCTTTACAGTCCTTAGACAGAGTGCACTATATCCCATGTGTGGACATATCTGCAAGACCACATATGACCCTAAAATATCTAAGACTATGTTGGATACTGAAAGTGCACAGGGAAGCCATAGTACATACATTGGCTGGATACTTGTCATTACGAGTTTCTTAGCTCCATGATGGCTTCACTGTAACTTAAGTGTTTGGCACCAACTATCTCATCTTAATAAATCCTCACTGATGCCAGTTCTGGATGTATTAATAAATGCACACAGGAGGCCCTTTTAGAGGTTCCCCTGAAAATTTACCAAGCACTCGTATTTTCTCTAACTAGTCTTAACCAGCCTCCCACCACCATGCATGATTGTGAGCTCATGGGGTGAGCGCCAGCACTCTCAGAGGCCAGAATAAAAGCCTGCTCTGGGTGGCAGTGCTTCACACCTTTTCCAGGTCGAGAGGGCTTTCCAGGGTGGGAAGCTTCAAAGGTGATGCCACCTTTGAAATGAAACCCAGGCATCCCCAGATAGAGCAGGATGGCAACCTCCCTTTCCTGTTCTTCTTTTGGTTGGAGGACAGGCAGGAACTTTTGTTAGATTAGGAGGTGTGCCCACGTTCAGCAAGCACCAGCCCTAAGGTGGGGCAGGCGTTCTGGACACCACTTTTCTGATTCCTCCATCTTGAGGTGGTTGGGAATCATCCGATCAGGGCTAGGGTAGTGCCCCTTCCCACTTGAAGAAGTCACTTAGAGTATGTAGACACCCTAAAGGAAGGTATCCTACTAGCTACTAATTGTCATCCATTTTAATGCCCCTAAATTCAGTATATAGGTGGCATTCCCAGACCGTGGATTAGATTTGACGGACCGAAGATAAGCAATGGAGAGAAGCGCTGCTGAACTGAAAACCAAAGAACTGCTTCAGAAAAATGGCACCAAACTCTGCAGGCTGCTACCAGTACTCAACAAATGTGATGTTCTATTTCATCCTGCAAATGTGATGCCTCCAAGAAACCCGAGCACCTCCAACCTTTGGAGAAAAGGAGCTACTCCCTGCAGCCTGCAAGCATTAAACCGCAAAGCCCGGTTTACCAATCTGCTGCTCCCTGGTGACTCTGATGCCGCACACAAGTCAGAAGAGGTACATCAGCTTTGAAGGGTGAGATCTGTCCCCCAGAACATGAGATGAAACCAAGACCTACCAGAGCCATTCCAATACCCAGTGTACCTGACTCCCCACACCGATGCCCGAGAAGAAAGAGTCCAATCTGGAATCTAACTAACCAGGTCGCAGACATTAATGAGGGACTACGAGACCCCTAGGACCCACTCCAGGAGTCCCCGAATTATCCCTGTAACCTGCCTGCCCCTAACAGCAAGGACCGTCTTGACACATGCTGCTTGGCTATCCTATCTGCTCTACACCCTGCCCACCAGGCCTGGGTAACTATGGCCCAACTGCGCTACCATGGTCCTGAGGCCCTGGCGACCTGCTCCCTCAAGAAGGACCCCCAGGACTTACCCTTAAGTCCCTCTATGCAGTATGCTTTCAGGTGGTCCCCTTCTTCATAGTGCCGGTTACCAAGAATACCAGCACACTGGTCCTGAATACAAGACTCTCCTGATCTTTTGCTGCAGAAGCATTGAACCTGGCCCAGCTGCTTACCTAAATCCAGGAGGTGAACCTTGAGAACCTACTGTGTGATTTTATATTCTTTTTCCTTTTTTCTCCCATAGACTTCGATTGTGCATAATAGCACACAATTGTGATTTATTTTGCAGACTTTGAAGAATCATAACTTAAAAAGTATGTACCTTAGAATGAAGTTCTTGGTCTGACAAATTCCATAAAAATAAATGCTATTTCTACAAATTGGTCTCAGATTTATTCTTAAATGTGTGTGTGTCATTTATTGCCTCTGTGAATACAACACATGCTTAGCACTACCCTCTGATAAGCCTAACTGCTTGCCCACACTACCACGGAAAGAACATTCATATTATCTATGTGTGCGTCTGTATACCGGTAAGGGATCCACTGGACTCTCTGCACAGTGTACTTCTTTTTAATACACTATGTAGAGAGCCAGCTTCCTACATACATGCACTCACAGACACACTCTGAGACTTATACACGTTTTATAAATTAATTTAGGTAGTGATGTTTCCAATGTATACTTCCTTCATTAGTAATTCCAGTCCTACCCCAGTCAGTTTGCCCAGTTCATTGCCACCACTGTGCACAATCATGAGGTAAGGGGGTTGGGATTCCACCATAATTTCAAGCAAAGGCAGCAATCAATGCCACTACAACCCTCTCCAGCCAATCTAAGCAATGTTCACATTTGTCAAACCCATGTCCCTGTCAATACCACTCTTTCTAGAAGACTCTCTAGCCCAAAAGACATAGCTGTGGCTCACAGTCCACGTTCTAACCATTTTGAAGTGAAGCATCAGTAGCAGGCAAGAGAAGGCTGGAGCTGACTGGAAAATGAAAAGCAGTTAAAATGGAGGTGTGCTTCTAGCTTGAAAAAAAAATGAGATGATTGGATGCTGTGAACATGCAAGTAAATATAAGTAGATAGTATCTTCAAAGGATAAGTAATTAGATTTATGATAGAATCTGGCACAAAATGAAATGCAGAGCTTGATATGCTTTTAGTTCTGTACTGTAAACCATACCTGCAGCAGCTAATGCTGTAACTAGTATGGTCTTTCTAGAATGTTCAGTGAATTTGTGAACTATTACTGGTTCTAGTGGGTTCCTATGGAAACTGTGAAAAGAGTGTTTTGGAGGAAGGGTGTTAAAGAAAGAATTCTCTCTATTTAGAGTATTATAGGAGTTTAGATTGATTGGTGTATGAAATGGGTTTATTTTCCTAATGAAGGCTTACTAATAAAGTGTACTATACTTTTAAAATCATTAAACCAGCACGGTACATATGTTTTTTGACTCACATTTTTTGGCAAATTTGTCATGACAATTGGAAATTATTTGCAAATGGGCACAAATACCCTAACATGTTGGGCTTCTTTATAAAAGTGCATGAACAGGTTACTTTGGAGTAACCATTCGGAAGTGGAGTTACAAAACTAAAATATGAAATCTATGTTTTTATTTGCTGCCTTTTGCAGTATCAGAGAGTGAAGTTACAAAACTAAATATGAAAATATATATGTATGTACATGCTGCCTTTCGCAGTATCAGGGAATGCAAAGTTGAAAAGGTTGTTATTTACAGTTCCTTTGAATGAAAATTAGTTGTCATATTTCCTGGAACTATTGAATCTATCTTATAGGAGCAAAAAAATTAATTCTCCAGCAAACTTAATTTTCAGGTATGTGACTTACATTTAAGCTTGTGAAAAAAATGGATTAATAGTATGGTAGATGTCTATGTGAGATTGTTAGAAGTAACACTCACACAGATATGTAGATAGGTACAGACTTGGTATCTCCAGGTGTAGCGAAACAGGACACACACATTACTGCTAATTACTTTCAAGAAGAGATTAGAAAACTCACAACAGTTTGTTCAGATGAACCGAATTTTGTTTGTATATGTTGTCAACACACTCTCTACAAAAGTCGAACTCGTTATGTGGTTCTGTCCTCAAAAACTACAGAGGAGAGAACTGGCAAGAATAAAACATATGAAGGGTGGCACATTGCCATCAAAAGGTCAGATTGAAAAGGTGCATTCATCCCAATCAGAAGAAAACTATGAACCCTACAGTATGCACTATCTGTGTTCTAAAGAGATTATTGGTGATGCTATTAATCTCTTTCAAATGAGAGAAGCAAGAGGCGTACCATTGAGTGTGTGGGAGTAAAGTTCAGAAGATTGGTGTTTGCTGCATCTCTTTCCCACAGGAGTGAGTGATAGGTATGATGACAGGCTCGCACAGTTGCCAGCATCTGAGTACAGATCAACCAGATTATACTCAGTGGATCCTAGATTTCCCCAGTTTATTCCCTATATATTTCACCTTTTATTTGAGAGTGACTTATGAGGCGTATCTTATGCAGTAAACCACATTCTCTAGACAGGAATGAATCTGCAAAGTATCACAGCAAGGGAATTTATTGGCAAAGTTCAAGGTGAAAATGAAAACCTGGAAAACAACTTTGCTGGCATGCCAATGTGGCACCAATGAATATTGGTATCATCTTCATGGTGAACTGAAATACATGTTGAGAAACCTATTAGCATCTACTTGGTATCTAACATTCAGTTGTGCTTATAATTCATGGGATGAGCTGCTTCAATTCTTGCAAGAAGCAAACTCAATCATAAAAGACATAAATCTGAAGACACCAGGAGAACTATGTGCGCTAGACCCTGCAAATATTTGCAGATATTTTAACCACAGGTTTCAAGCAATGATTGCTTTCATCTGCAACAAAACTAATCCTCCTCTTGGCCTAGTTAGTGATTTCTTTTGGTGCAAAGAGTAACAAGCTATAGGTGCTCTACAAATTCACATGCTGGTATGGGTAAAAGATGCCCCAAAATTTGGACAGACACCTATGAGTCATGACATGCCCCATCCCAAGAGATGGTGCTGATAAGGGCTTGAGACAGATGTTGTTTTGGATTCCCATGACCTGTCATCTCAGAAGAAAGAGTCAACAGCTTTTTGTCTGAAGTCAGACATACTCAGAAATCACCAAAAAATACAAACAACCTCAGTAGAACAGATGCTTCCAAATATGTCACTGACAACCTAGTGATACTGAAGATGTGGAATGCAAATATGTTGCAGGTAACTCCATATCTGTTGCTCTCCAGGTGACTTCATATATAACAAAATCAGAAGAGATAGAAACAAATGTGGGAGGAGATTTCTGCAGAAATCTTACCAAGAAAAGGCATAGTTTCAGTTTGAAGAAGCTTTCCCACTGTGAAATAAGATCCTATGAATTCTCTGACAGCTTGAGCTCAGCTAGTTTGTTCTCCAAGTCAAGAGGAGCTCTGTGGTTACGTGTAGGCCTTGCAAGCAGTCAAAATAGAGTATTGAAGTTGTTCCCAAAAATGTAGTATCTTACAGAATATGATCCTGAAATCTGAGACATTGGGAAAACTAACATGCTGGATAAATGCTACCCAAGAAGGAGTCTTCATCTTCAAAACATAAGTCTCTGTGAAGCACAATAGCCCCATACATATAGAAGTTATCTAACTGAAACCATAGAAGAAGGAAGATATGCAGTACTTTGGCATGACGGTTGTTTGGTGGGACACAATAAAGGGAATCTATTTAGCCACCAAAACCTTAGATGCAAAACCCCGAGGAGAAGAGAGTTTTTCCACTTGGCACTTTTGCAGTTGTTCAAGCCAAAGTGTGTGAAATCAGATTTACTTGGACATTATGACTGTTTGAAAGACTCTTTAAACACTGTGAAAAACAGTCTTGACTGTTGAGTCTTTCCAACCTACTTGCACATTTTGAAATATGAGATTGAACAGGAAGAAACCATTAGTGCTGAGATAGATAAGGAGAGTTCACAGATCATCCAAAGTTCTGCACCGGTGAGTCAAGATTCTCTTAGAGGAATGATTCTTTAAAATTAAGCTGCTATATCTATTAATGAGGCGCAGACTGCAATGCAGCTGGAAAGAGAAGAAATTGTGGTTTTCAAACATTTAATAGAACAACTGAACAATAAACAAAAAAATTACTACAAAGTTAAAGATAAAATAGAGTATGGATTTCTCCAGCAAGAGGAAGTAGTGTGAAAGTTCATTGTACAAACCAATATTACTATATATCAGTGGTCAAGGTGGCGCTGGAAAAAAAGCATCTTAATTAAAGTTCTAAACACAAAATCCAGAGCACTACATGAAAGTTATGTTTATTGGTCTGGCAATGTAGCAGATCCAGCATTTTATTTTGAGCATAAATCACAGATTTTGTTGACAGGCAAGTCAGTTTCAGATGACAGCAATCAGCCTTCTGATTTTGAACCTTAGGCTGATTGCTGTCATCTGAAAGTGACCTGTATGTAAACAAAAACTGTGATTTATGCTCAAAATTGCATTTTGGATCTGCTATATTTCCAGACCAAAAAACATAACTTTTGTGTAGTGCTATTTATGTTGTATTTACATTTGTTAGTATATTGTAGTAAATCTACTCTACATGTTCTCTACTTGTGTGGCATAGTATTTATCCATTGTAGCACACGTTATTACTGTGTTGTATGTAGTCACCATAATTTGTCCGTTGATGTGGTAGCATCTTGTTATTACCACTGCCATCTCTCAATTTCTAGTTAATTAAAGTTCTCACTGGTTATTCATAAAAAACTGCAGAACTAAATTGGGCATGTGTATTCAACATCAATAACAGGATTAGCTGCATATAACATTAAATGTGTTACTTTACATCACCTACTAAGACTACCTGTTGAACATGACAATAAACTGGAATACCAGAAATTATCTGGTGAAGCTTGCCATGTGGTTTCAAGAGTATTGAAGAAACTGAACCTTTTAATCATTGATGCGGTTCTCATGTTATTCAACTTAATGCTCACTTTCATACACTTAAGAATGCAGCAGATTTAAAAAACAAACTACAATTGTATTTGATGACCTAATGCAAGTCACATTCATCGTGTGAAACAGATTGTCATTGCGTTGCACATTTTTTGCTAGCTAAAGACTTATTTGTGGGGGAAAAACAGTTACAGCTCTCTCTAGCATAGGCTGTAACTCTCCATAAATCACAATGATAAAGTTAAGAATCAGCTTTTGTTAATATTAGAAGTACTGCATTTAGAGAAGGAACGTCAGTTGTTCCATTGTCGCGAGGTAGAACATTGTCAGTTTGGTTTTTGAAAGATTTTGGTGGTAAAATAATTTGTGCCAACGCAAGCTGTGTAAGAGAGTACTGTTGGTTAAGAATTGTATACACTCTTTATTTAGACCAATACCCTGCTTATAAGAAAGGAATAGTCTTTCCAAAGCATAAGATTACATAGGAGCGTACAGATGCTGACTAAAAGAAAGGACACAAGGACAATCCTAAATCTGTTAAGAGAAAACTAGAAAAGGACAGAGATATCGTAGGTTACCAGTTGGAAAACATTTCAGGTGTCAACTGCTAGCAAATGTTGCTCTCAATGTACTGCTTCATTTACCACATCAGGGAAACCAAATTCAACAATAACCAGATTAGAGATTGTGTTCTGCACTGTATCCCTTGCTCCAACGTTTACTGAGTGACAGAACTGTGTTACATTCTGTTCAGGTATTCAAGATCTTTCAGATATATATAGTGGATCAGTAATGTTTACTCTCAGCAGTCAACTAGCCACAGAAGAGTTTATTATGGTTATGTTTGCAGTTTTAGAAGAAGAATATGTAAATATTGATGATTTATTCGGACTGAGTAACACATGGAATCATGACCGTGAAGATAGTGATTATGCAATTACCATTCACATACATTCTGAGCGTTTTCTTTATTTAACAATACCAGATTCCAAACTGTGACTGACAAATTGTTAAAGAATACTAACCAAAAAATTACCTGCTCAAACTGCTGATCACATGTTATGTCTAAGTTAATCCTAACAAGAACGGAAATATCCTATAGTAATGCTACAAAGATGCAGAGGAGATGGTTCCTAATTAGAAACTCAAATAAAAAAATCTCAAAGCTGGATGAATTTAAATTTAAGGAACAACCTTTACTACTTCAGCTATCATCATTCAGGAAGGGATTATTACAACCACTGGACACTACACTGTCTATTTAAAGAGTAAAACTGGATAGACGGAATGTAATGACATCAACCTAAAATTCAAAGGAAAGCTTCCTTTCAAACTACTAAATTCTTATCTTTTCTTTCATAAAAGTTCTAAGGAGGAATACTGGATAAAAATGTGGTAGTAAGTGCTTCTTCAATATGGTTCATCAGTTTTTCAGACTTATTATTCGGTCTGCTTGGGGTAATGTCTTTAAAAACATCTTCACATTTAACAGTCCTTTTATTTTCCACAAAGGAATTAATACCACATATAAATACTACACTGTGTAGTCTGAAGCTGAATGGACATAATCCAATTACAGCAGGCCTTAGTTGAAAGCAAAAGATGTCTTTGTAAATGATAAATAAATAACACCTTTTGTTTCATCAATCAAACGTCTATGTACTGTTTGTGAAAAAAAACAGCAGTTTGAGTGTCACAAACCTGGGGTCAAGAATTGTCTCCCCGGAACCTGCTGCACCTTTCATGTTTTGCAGGCCTGCGATGAAACCAGAAGTCAGGCAAATGGGGTGAAATAGAGACTTTTGTGGACCGCTAGCACGTCAGGAGGAGGAAATGAGGCAATCGCAGATGAGGAAGTAGGAGGAAAATAGGACCATTTTTTCAGCCGTCCGACCGAGGGAGTCCACTTCATGGGAGCAAAGTCAGTGGAACCGGGACCAGAGGAAAGGGAGAACCTACCCAATGACTTGACAGTGGACTTCAAGGAGCCCAAACGAGAAGACCTGAAGTCAGAGGGCAGCACAGAGACCCAAGAAGACGTACCCTGCTTGCCGGTTGGACTCCAATTCCAGCCATGTCCAGGGAAGGACGAGGATCAGTCAAGCATGTGAAAGGCTGCTAGGTAGAGGGTAGAGCCTGTAAAGGGGAGGGGAGACTTCAAGCAGAAATCACCTGGGATGTGGAAAAAAGGGGAAATAGGTTTGAAGTAAAGAGAAAGGGGGGGTTAAGGAAGGGCATTTGATGACTTAACAATGCTAAAGGTCACCAAAAAGCCAAGACAATGCAGATTTTGCTATAAGCTTTTTCTTTTTTCTCCTTTTCACCCTCAGGAGACTTCCTCTGCCCACCGTGTCACTGGTTCTCTCCTATGATAGCAGCCCCGCAATTCATCTCCCTAAAAAAGCACTTCACTAATGCACAAACCATAGGAACAAATAAATCAGTGATTTACCTGATTTCTTCTTTCTGTTGAGGGTCCCGGTGGACAAGAACTCTAAAGGCCCTGCAGAAGAAATTAAGACATTTCATAAATGTTTTACTTTTGAGTCATTCCTATGTATCTTGCTATAGAACTGTGACATAAAGCATAGCAAGTTAAGCATGAAATAGATTCATTGTGTGGTAAACATTCTAGACCTGTTCACAATGGGATTTTTGTCCATATAGATCAACTGCATTTTAAATATCATTTGGCCTATCAGGGATGATTTTTGAAGAGCATCTCCAAAATTTAAGAGTGCTTTATATTTATTTGTAATGTTATACAATACATAATAAATGAACAAATATTTTTGACATAGGTTTTTTTAGATTACTGTACTAACTCCAGAAAAAAGCAACTGATTGATGAAGTGTAGTGAGTGCAATGCATAGTGTCACTTATTTGTAGTGATCTACTATGTAGCGTTGTTGTTTTTTAACAATCCATTGATGTTTTTTTTTCCTACTGTTTGAGGATGATAATTCATACAGACCACAGTTTATGGTGAAGAAGTATGAAAGCTGAGAAGTGTATAAAAGGGAAAATTATATTTTATTACATTGTACTACAGTGTTCTAGCATTAGCAATGAGTATTGTTATATTTTTGTAATTTTGAAGAATAAATACTAACATATCTATATGTTCTTTTTCTTTCATCACTGGACATATCAAAACACTTTTTCTACCACAGTCATATTGGTTAGAGATATCCATGGAGAGTGTTTTTAAATATGAAGTGCTCTTCCATAGCTTCCCATTAGTTTGCCTTGCCTATTTTGTAATTAACACTTTCAGTGTAATAGAGCAGACCCACAGTCAGTCACACAACACACTCAATCATTCAGGCACGTATCCATGCGGCCACTTAAATAACCAGTCACTTACCCATACAGCCTCTTCTACAAGAAGTCACTCACCCATATATTCACCCACATAGCAATTATTATGCTCATTGAAAAGATCACATCCAAACGTATTTATTTAAACAGCCACTGACTCTGAATTCTGAAGAAGAAGTGAGTGTATTTTTTTTGTATTCTCTCATGGCAGCCAAATAGATTTGCTTTCCTTCTAATGAGTAACTCTGTCTCCACTTCCTATCCAGTTGGCGAAGGGACAGTTTTTGAGTCTTAGGTCAGTGGAGAACCATCTCTGTGCATCATGACGACGGGCCAGTTTTATTTTCTTGAGGGTAGGTTGTTTATTACTGGTTGCTAATAGCCAGGCAGAGATAGTTTTCTCGCTAAGATTGCTATCAGATTTAATGATTGGGGCTGAGTTTGGCCAGTGTGTGGTGGAATAGATTTTTATCAATAGCACTCCATTTCCTAGCCATCCCACCATCACTAGTAGCGGATTTGGCTGTCGTAGCATTAATTACGGTGAACTTTATTAAATGGTCGTCCGCAATTTATTTATTTATTTAAAAGTTTTTATATTGTGCTGGCTGGACCCTAGGGTATCAGAGCGCTTTACAAGGTAACATCAAGATCAGCGTAACATTACAGTGTTACTAGAATGCATTCAAGAGAGTTGAGGAAAATTTAAGTACAAGGTATGCTATAATACCATAATAACAGTGAAAAACAACGAAGTGTATGAGAGACAAGGACTAAAGATAACAAAATTACAGGGTAGAATGGCTCAAAGAGAAAGTGCAGGAAGAATGATAGTTGAGATAAAAGAAGGGAGAGGGGGAACTTTTGTAGGTGAAGCAATAAAATGGGGAGGATGAAGAAGCGCAGGGATGGTCTGGAAAAGATCAGTGAGCAAAGAGAGAATAGGGATGAGTGAGATAGGAAGGAAGAGATGAATGGTGTGGTTGTAGAGTGAGGGGGGTGAGGGAAGTTACAGTAGAAAATCGGGGAGAGGCCTGGTCAGAGAGAAAAGGCCCAGAGATCTAACCTCACCTAAATGAGAAAAGAGGGTAAGGAAGTAGGATAGGGGAGAATTAAGAGGGAGGGGAGGAGGAAAGCAGAAAGAAGGAAGGGTAAAAAGAAAAACTGAGAGACGCAGAGTAAATATGGAGAAGTGTTAAGCGCAGGAAATTAAGTGCCTAAGTAATGGTTGAGAAGGTACAATTCCAGAGCTTTTTTGAAGCTATAGTAGGAGGGGTTGCAGCGTAGTTCAATGGGGAGCGAATTCCAGATGGATTGCACATTTCCTGTGAAGGAGCATGATTGGGTGGCTTTTTTATTTAGCAGAGGAGAGATGAGGATGAGGTTGTCAGTGCTTCTCAGATCTCTAGAGGTGCCAGCTTTTAGAAGTTCCTCATATAGGAATTGAGGGGTATTTTAGTGAAGAGCTTTTGTAGTGCAGTGCCTATTTTCCCTATGGGCCCTGCGCATTGGAATAACATAAACAGCAGTGTACACGTGGGACTGAGGTCTTTTAGGTCTCTACTGACTATGTTAGACTTAATTTAGGCTTGCGCCAGCTAGCTCAGAGGTCACTGGAAACTTTCTTGACTGAATAGGAAGGGATCAGCTTCCGTGGCTCAGACAAGAAAGGATTCAGCTTCCAACAACCGCATAAACATGACAACTTTGCTCCCTCAGAATAAGAGTCAATCTCTAGAGTCGTGTGAAACAATAGACAGTTATTTCACTAAGTCAGATGTGCATTCTTAGTTTCACCAGAGTTCATAGAATAGAGAGACGGGCATTTTCAATAAAAGGTATTATTTATTGAGCAGTCTTCCTTCTCATGCAAGAGAAATGAATTGCCACAATTGCAATACTTAATGAAAAGTAAAGTACGTACTGAAAAAGGAGTATTATGAAATAATACTGTAAAAGCATTGATATGGTTTCTTAGCCATAAGACAATTTAAAATGGATAAAATATATATACATATATACATAGGCTAACAAACTCAACTGGTGCTTCTAAAATACGCCTACCCCGGTGTACCTGACCTAAGCCTAATACGTGGGAAGGAGTAAGTAAGTAGCAGTTTAAGTTAAGTAGGTTTTTGCCAAGAATCTGACTCAAGAATTCTCTCTAAGGGTTTAGTCAGCACTGTACCTTGGGAATAGAATGTAGGAGGTCTGGTATCTCTCTCTCAGGACTCGATATCCCAGTCACCCGCAAGGGTAGGCTGGAAACACCGGAGCTGGATTTTCTCGGCAGAAGAAAAGACAGCGTCTTTCTCAGCGCGTCAAAGAGGAGGGGCAGCGTCCGTGGGCTCTCTGCGTCTGCTGGGCTCTCAGCAAGTAGATTAGCTACTCTGCTCCAGAACAACCACTGTGTGTTTGCTTAAGGCAATGTTGGTATATTTATACCTGAAAGGTGCAGAGTTTGACGTAAGGTTTGGACATAAGACGTCAATAAAGATGTCACTAAGAACTGGCCGTTCTTACAGTGCTCGCAGGCGTTCTATTACAAATCAAAACAAAGCAAGCAGGGATTTCCCAGGTTGCTGGAGGTCTGGTGTGTTGAAAGAACTCGTTGTGTTTTCTAGGAATCTAAGGAAGTAGCTTTTGCCATGCCTTGGGCTGCAAGGGCGATTTACTGAAATATGGATCTGTTTCTTATGCCATTATAGGGCTATTCATTGATTATAGCCGTGTAAGGGCATAAAATGGTAATATTGATTCAGGTTCCTAGATAAAAACACTACACTTTATGGGTGAGGCAAGCGTTTTGTAGGTGGATCTGCCTTCAACGAGGAGCCATGTGAGGGATTTAAGGACAGGAGAAATGTGCTTGAAACTTTTGCAATCCGTGATGAGCCTTGCCGCAAAATTGAAGACATATTTGATTGGAGCTAAATGTATTTTAGGAGTTACCATGAGGATAGCATTACCATAGTCAATTCTCAAAAGGACAAATGATTGGACCACAGATTTAAAGTCCTTATTGGGGTTAAAGGGTTTTATTTTCTTGAGGTGTTGTAGTGTGAAGAGGGCACTCTTGGCAGCATTTTTTATGTGTGGTATGAGACTGAGGTTCTGGTCAATGCTGATCCTGAGGGATTTAACTGAGCTGGATAGGGTGAAAGAGCAGCTAAGAGCAATATACATATATATTACCTACTGGCGGTCGCCAGTAGGTATATATAGTTAGGACCTAGTTTCCATAGGAAATCCGCAACATTCTATTGGGAATAACTTTGGTGCCGGTTGAGGAATTTGCATGTAATCTTCCAAAATTTAGGCCAGCTCCGCTCCGCTCCTTCCCTTGAAGTTTCGGGGGGATTCGTCATGCGGGGCTGAGAAAAAAGGGGGGTCCCAAAACGTGCCCGAACCGCTGAATAGAATTACACCAAACTTTGCAAAATTGTAGGGACTGGTACGCAGAAGTGCCTTTTCTATATTTGGTGAAAATTGCTCCAGTGGTTTTTATGAAAATTAACTTAAAAAAATGTATATATCTATATGCGCGCTTCGAGCGCTCAGGGTACGCGTACCGGTCAGCGCACCCGGCGCACCATGGAAGTGCGCGAGCGGAAAGCTGATTGGTTCTCGGGTGTCTGTCAACATTCCAAACAGTCCGGAGAGTCCGCCACCTTGTGTCTCAGTAGAATCGAGACACAAAAGGTGAAAAAAAAGGGGGGAATGATTAAAAGAGGGCAGGATAGACACCCCCTGACCCTCTAGGTTTTCTGAATGGGGCCTAGAAGGATCTTGAAGGGAAAACAACATTTTTTTTTTTAATTCGCGGGGTAAGCGCTGGGTGCGTACCCATGTACGCTTCCAGGTACGCGTACCCTGAGCGTACCACAGTGAAAGAAAATAGTGTAAAATAAGAATTTGGAGTGTTTAGAGGTAGGGTAGCTCTAAAAATAGCTGTTGTTTTATGTGGGTAATTTAAGTACCTACAAATAGGTACCGATGCAGAGTCTCCCCGATGCGTACTACGTGATTTAAAAAAATAATAATGATCTTGGGGCCTGGGGGGTCCTTGTGGGACCCCCTGAGCAGGCCTAGGGGGTCAGGGGGCTTCTACACTGCTCTCTTTGTGTGTTTTGCACCTTTGTTTCACTGCTTTCTTGTGCCTTGGTTCTACTGAGGCACAAGATGGCTGCCAACACTTCCTGGTTTGGAGTGTTGACAGACAGTGGCAGCCAATCAGCATGCCTTCCCGAGAAAGCTGCATGCTCATTGGCTTTCAACACTTCTAACCAGGAAGTGTTGGCATCCATCTTGTGCTAGTGTTGACAGACAGTGGCAGCCAATCAGCATGCCTTCCCGAGAAAGCTACATGCTCATTGGCTTTCAACACTTCTAACCAGAAAGTGTTGGCATCCATCTTGTGCTAGTGTTGACAGACAGTGACAGCCAATCAGCATGCCTTCCCGAGAAAGCTGCATGCTCATTGGCTGTCAACACTTCTAACCAGGATGTGTTGGCATCCATCTTGTGCTAGTGTTGACAGACAGTGGCAGCCAATCAGCATGCCTTCCCGAGAATGCTGCATGCTCATTGCCTTGCAACACTTCTAACCAGAAAGTGTTGGCATCCATCTTGTGCTCGATAGACAAAGGCAAAAGAAAGCAAAAAAACAAACGTGAAGAACACAAAAAGGGGGCAGGGTAGATACACCCTCACACCCTAGGCCTGCCCAGGTGGTCCCACAAGGACAAAAAAGGAGCAAATTCTTTTTTAAAAACCTGGTCTGTTTTTTAAAAAATTACCCCCCAGGGGGACCAAATCGCGGGGGCATAGTGATAAAGAAGTGTGGGGGTCCAAAATCCCCCCTACACTTCCCTGGGGACTGCCGCCCCAGGGGCAAGGCAACGCAGCCCCTTGGAGCATACTGGAGGCTCCTGGTGGGCTAGTTGGCCCCCAGTGACCCCCAGTATGCAAGGGGAATTAGTTCCCCCTCTTCAAACACACCCGGGGATGCATTGTAGAGAGGTGTAAAAAAGGGTATGGCCTCATTACACCTCTCTGCAATGCAGCCCCCTGGCTTATACTGGAGGCTCCTGGTGGGCTAGTTGCCCCCCAAGGACCCTCAGTATGCAAGGGGAATTAGTTCCTCCTCTGAAAACGTGCCAGGGGTTGCGCTGCAGAGTGTTGTAAAAAGGGGGCGTGCCCTCTGAACACCTGCCTGGAAAAAATGTAGTAAATCAGTATAAAAAAAATTAATACATTTAAAAATTGTCATTTAAAAAAACCGTTGAAATTCAATGAAAAAAACATAGGTTTTTGGCCTTATATAGTTAGGAATTAGCATTTAAAAAACCTTTGAAATTCACTGAAAAAACCATAAGTTTCAGGCCTTATTTAGTTAGGAATTAGCTTTTAAAAAACCTTTGAAATTCACTCAAAAAACTATAAGTTTTAGGGGTGTTATAGTTAGCTGGACATTTAACTCATACAAAACAATTGAAATTGCTCCTATATAGTTAGTTGTACTAACTATATTTTGCGTACCCGCAATCCACTGCTGATGATGTCACATATTACACCATTCATGACATGGTCAGAAACATCACTGATGACATCTCAAATGACATCAAGGATGATGTCATCAGTGATGTCATCAGTGATATCATTTGAGATGTCATCAGTGATATCATGAGTGATGTCACTGATCATGTCATGAGTGTAATATGTTACATCATCAGCAGTGCATTGCGGGTGTGCAAGTTATAGTTGGCTGAACTGAAATGTCCAGCTAACTATAACATGTGTGAAACCTATTATTTTTTCCAGTGAATTTCTAAGGTTTTTTCAATGCTAACTCCTAACTATAACGTGGCTGAAACCTATGGTTTTTTCAATGAATTTAAAAGGTTTTCTAAATGATAATTATCACATGTATTATTATATTTCTTTATTTTTATACTAATTTCCTACATTTTTTAAAAATATATATTTATTTATTTTATTTTTTAAGTTCTATTTCATATTGTTAATGTAAAATATTAAAACAAAATGTAAAAATATATATATTTTTTAATATATATCGAAATTAAATTCAATATAATTCCTTTTTAAATTTTTTGGGGGGAAATTGTACCGTACGGTGTTCGCACCATACTTTGTACAGCTACTTGTACTCTGCGCGTCCCCGCGCATACATTATGAATATGCTTTGATATTACGCGTCGCATCAATGCTTTTGTGAGACGTCATGTACGGCACCCCATTTGCGTACAGCGCAAAAGTTTGTAATTGTTTAAAAACATATATTTATGTATTTAATGTACATACTAAGGGAAGACTTTATCTGGGATAATCATGTAAATTGAGTTTTTTTTACTTTTAATGAGCGTATATTACTTTTAAAAGCATTTACGCAAATCACGGCGGTACGTCGTACATACTCGCAGCGTAAGAGCACCGTAAGCGCACCGTAAGTGTACACAAAGCCATGTGACTTTAAAAGAACAGATTTGATTGGTTCATAACACTTCCTATTCCAACTGTTGAAAGACCGCTCCCATCGTAATCATTCTTCTTTGACTTTCTCAGGAGAAGCATCTCTACTGTTGAGCTTAGAAGGAAAGTTCACCATGGCTGCACCTGTGGAGTCCTCTTCCAGCCATTCTTCTGAGGAAGTATTTATTCCTGAACAGCCTCAGAAGAAACGAAAGGAGGCTCTCATCTGGAAATGTTTTACCTTCCCCGAGGGTGAAAAGTAGGTCAATGCACTAAAAGTGACCTGTAAGATCTGTGAGACAACTCTCTCCAGGGGTGACCCCACAATGAAGTACTCGTTTGGGACAGCGAGCATGGTGCGCCATGTTAAAAATATGCACCCTAATAACTATGCTAGAGTTGCAACACGAAGGTTGCAGGACAGCCCTCTGCCTGCTATTGAGAGTAGTTCGACTGCACCTCCACCTCCACCAAGCAGTCCAAACCCGAACATTGAACCCAAATTTGCTGATCTGATCATTCATTGTAAATTTTGCAAAGAACTATTATGTTCCGGTGAACAATCAATAGACCTCATTAAATGCAGGAAACGGGAGCACCGTTGTGCACGCCGTAATTTGTTTTCTTTGATTGTTTTGTTCCTGTTGGACACTTTTTCGGTTGCCATTTCATTTTTTTGGTTTAAAAAAGAAAAACGTGTTCAAATAAATTCTAAAAAAATATAAACGTTCAAAAAAGACAAAAAAAAAGTTCTTTCAGAACTGCCTTTACTGGTCAAAGAAAGAGCTATATTTCTATGCTAGTGTGTAATGCAATGACAGAGTTTTTGCTGAAAGTGTAAGGAAGCCGACTGGGAAATAGCTGCCTGAGTACTTGGGTACTGATTGAATGATTACAGTTCTGCAAAGACAGTGTCAAGCTGAATGTATAAGTACTTCACTTTTAGCATAGTGTATAGATAAGCACATAATGATATATGGCTCACTACAATACTAAAACAACACTGACAGAGTGTTTGAAGGAAGTGTAGAGGATGCAGACTGGGAAAAAAATTAAAGAATGTATAAGTGAATATATAAGTGCTACACCTTTAGTACAATGAATGTTTTACTACATAGTACTCAAACAATTATTATTATATAACAATAAATGTATTTTTTAACATCTCATAATTTAACAGAGCTTCTAAAATAATTTCATCAGGTATTTCATTGATGTCAAATTCCTGGTTATCAATTTTGGAATTTAGTTGATGAAAATACTCAATGTCATCTAATGCTTCCACAAAATCAGCATTCAACGTTGAGTCTAGGAAATCACAACTGTTATCTGCAGCAGTAATTTCTTGCTCTTCATTCTCGCTGCCCTTGAAAGGTATGTTTAGCTCTTCTATAAGACTGTTGCTAATTTCCAAACGGTCTTCCATATTGTTCCGTTGTTTTTGCATGATTAATTTCTTATGTTGTAGGTCCTTGTACACAAACATAAACACTTTACTTCATCATTTTTCCTAATACATAACACAAAACTTGCTTTATCAACTATTTTGCCCTTTAAAAAAATATTATACAGATACCATTCTCAACTACTTTATAAGATTATATAAGTATAATCATTTATATGAATGTTCTGTTTTTAAATGTTCTTACATTTTCAAACCAGTCACTCTTTATCACTATAGGAAAAGACTCAGGCTGTCGTAATAAAATGCAGTACTAAAAAAATTACAATATGTCTATTCAACTTACCTGTTCCAAACTAGTAAATATGTTGTAGTAGAATGCAAGGAATACTGGGGCATATTACCAAGCAATAGCGACAATTATCGCTATTGCTTGGCTAGAGATAAACATTTACCGCTGAGCTGCGGCGATTTTTACCGCAAATAAACCTTTGTATTACCAAGGTTTATCGCAAATGCGATAAAAATCGCCGCAATGCATGAATATCGCTGAAAACTCAGCGATATTCTTGCATTACCGAGCTAATGCTCTTAGCCATGTTATCCACCTCCCATTGGATAACATGGCTAAGAACTGCTCAGAGCAGGTGTTAGCTTTTGGAGATATTCGCGCTTAGCACGAATATCTTCAAAAGTTGGTAATAGGAGATAGCGATGTTAGCGACTGTTTTCAGTCTCTAACATCTTGGCACGCCCACTTTGCATGTCATTAGTGATAAATATCACTGACATGCAAAGTGGGGCCCAAGATGGTCGCTATCTCCTACTAGCTGTCGCTAACTGGTGTTAGCGACAGCTAAGTAATAGGGAGATCATTTTATCTCCGCTTTCTTGGCTTTTAAAGCCAAAAAAGCGGAGATAAACCCCCTTGATAATATGCCCCACTGTTCGTTGTCCAAAATAACACTATGTATCTGTGTATATTTAGGTAACGTTATCACACTAGTTTTCGAATACTTCATGTCTTTTCAGATACATTAATATTTAAAGACCTATCCAGTAGTCACCTTTTAACAAAATAAGAACGTAGTGATTCTTTATATAAGTTAAAAATACTAACAGCAACAGGTATAGAACAACACTTCAACACAAAATATTGTTTATAATGAGGACATATTTACATAGAGAAGAAAAACTACACACAGTAAGTTATCCTTTCCTACTAAACATAAAAGAGTATTTGAAAACAGTCTCTATGACATATTTTATGAGAATAATTTTATCTCTTTTAATCTTAAAACTATCTCATCTCTACTAGTCAAGCATGTCAGTAGTTATGAACCCATTCTTCAATATATGTTCAAAGATAGTAGGTACTCATGTACACTAAGTATATATGTTAACTTTCTTAAGTATACATAAAATATATAATAGATAATATCTTTGCACAGATACGTGATCCATCCATCTTTTGTTACTTCAGCTCTGTAGAAGCACATCCCATCAACCATTTTTAATAGTTACTTACACTTACCTTACATATAATAAATAATAAAGAAAATTACATGTTATAAAATTAACATCTGTGAAAGACAAAATAAATACAGTTACAATATATATTTTATAACACAAAATAATTTGTAAAGCAGTTCATTTGCCATTTTTGCTGTTCTCAGAATATCTTGAATTTCTCTAGAAACAGTGAGTTCAATAGTACTCATCACATAACAGCGGGCAAAAAAAAGACAATCAAAAAGATTATCTTAAAATAAACCATTCAACATTCTCAATAACAATCTAAAAAATGGACTTGAAACATATGTTAAATGTTTATTTCTAAGAGCAATTTCTTACGTAAGTATGAGATATGTCAAACAATCGTACAATAACAAAACACTATCATTAGTTTTCATACAGTGAAAATAAAGTTACTTACAACTATATGCTGACAAAATATACAACAAATAGTCCTTATTGGTTTTACATACTTTTCCTCATGTCCAAATTGTGTATGTCCAAATTTTTAGTTTGGAAGTTCTTCAATAGTAATACTCATCATCCGCCTCCCACCTTTCTGATCCAAAACACCTGACATCATTTGCGGTGTCCCCCAGGGCTCATCCCTCAACTCAACGCTATTCAACATCTACATGGCTACCCTCACACAAGTGGCCCACCATCACAACTTCAACATTATCTGCTAAGACAATGACAAACAACTCATCTTCTCCCTCACCAAGGAGCCACATACCACCAAAAGTTGTTGCAAACTGCATAAGGATCAGCTCTCTAAATCTCAACTCAGACAAACACCTACAATGATTACAACTAATCCAAAACACCTTTGCCCGACTCAATGTCCCGTGCCGCAGCCACATCACCCACCACCTGAGTGACCTACACTGGCTGCACATCGACAAGAGGATCACTTTCAAGCGCCCCACCCTCACTCACAAAGTACTCTACAACACCAGACCAACCTAACATAACAGCAGTAATCTTGAAAGGCCAAATATTGTTCCTAAAATTTTGGCTTTAAAAATATTAGGTAAGAATTCGGTAACTCTTTAATCAAACGTTGTTTAAAAACCAATTGACTATCATTACAATGTATCCAACCTTTCAGGCATTTTAAATAAACAGTGTAATGTCCAGATGTTGTAGAAGGACCATCATGAAAAATAATTCCTACAACTACAAAAGTTCTTCCTGATATTGAACATTGACCAGCTACAACATTTTTAATTAACGTTTTCAATTTTGTTCCATCAGTTCTACAACGTTGCAGCATTAAAATAACATACTGTCCATATCTTTGTATAAAAAATGCTGATTACATTTCTGATTTACATTGGCTACACTCCATGTTTTGAGTTGCTCCTCTAATTAGATTGCTAACAGACACTGATTCACAGTCTGGTAAAGTCAAATATATAAATATTTCAGTGTCTATGTTAGTGCTACATGTAAACAAACAATTTTCCCAGTCATGTTGCCATTTATATGAACGGCCAAAAAGGTTTTCAATATCTATACCTCATCTTCGAATACAACAAGCATATACATTAGAAATTCCTGACAATCTTGCTGAATAGTTTGCGTAAATTGAGTAGAACCAGAGCAGGCCTTTTTGGCCTTTCATATAAATGGCAACATGACTGTGAAACATTTTGAATATCAGAAATAGTTTGTATTTTACTTGTATCACTATTACATTTATCATAAACAGAATATAACAACGAACAGAATCTTTCCACCCGATTTTCAATAATTTGCTGTTGCCAACTTTCAAGAAAAAAAAAACTTTAACAACTACATTAGCATTGAAGTTGACACCAGAACGATTTTCAAAGTGATAACCAACAATCTCTTTAACACTGTCCTTTTTCTTTTTGCTTGCAATCACAACTTCATTTTGTTTTTTTTCTTTTTCTACAGCTTCACTACAGATATTCACAAATCTTCTCAGTCTACCTACCACATGCTTTCCAAATACTGGATATTGATCTAAATTGGGTGCATATTCTCTTCTTAACCTATTATACTCTTTCACACAATTTGCATCTGCACTAATCTTTGTCTCATCAAAATCAATCAAGTACAATCCAGATAAAGTTCTCGAGACAAAGCAACATATGCCATACCTTCTTTAAACACGGTACTTCCAATATTCTCTAAAGCATACGCCAACGAGATAGGAAACTGTTTTCTGCGAACATACAAATCTTTTACAAGCAAAAACCGAGCTGAACAACGATTACATTTTTGTACTTCTTCAATTTAATAAAATTTGATTTTCAAAAATTCAATACCGTCTCTATTTACATAATCAAAGAAATGAACAATTTTACCCATTGCTCCATTTACTAACCCCTTTTTCACATTCAAATTACGTCGTAAAATTACCCTCCAGTTTACACATGCATGTAAATTCTTTTCTAATCCAGTAGTTTTACTTATCGATTTCTCTCAAGAATCCAATTTCCTCTTCAATGTTTTGGTCAAAATAATAGTGATTCCTTCATGTCCTATTTTATCAATAGCTTCCAATTTTATAATTTCTTCATTTTCCAACTTTAAAATGTATTCATTGAATATAGAACATTCACGCAGTGTTGGCATTAAGCAGATTACAGATTTGTTTTCTGCAATTCTCATACATATTTTCTCTGGAACAATATTTCATTTGGAAACAAATTGGAAAATAATCATCTCTGTAAAGCTTGTTTGCCATGTTCAATCACTTTTCCAATTCTTATATCTTGAAGATTAGTTCCACAATCAGCATCAGTTGCATATTTGTAATAAGCTCCTTATATTCAAAAAATGACCAAATGTTAACATTTCCAATGCTCCCCAAAGACTTTCTGGTATCTTCGTGCACGAGTGTTTTAAACACTGGTTGTCCTTTTACAGGAGTAAGTTGTAGTAGATCCCAAAAAACAATTACGTGTTTTCCTCCAAATAATAAGTCATACTCTGTTTTAAGAATTTGCTGCATTCTTAAATGCACAAAGGCAAGCATTAAGTTCGATACCATGCTTACCTCCTCAATTTTGAGAAGTTTGATTTTCTTCAACACTCTTGAAACTTCACAACATGCTTCTACAGATAGCTTGTGGTATTCCGATTTGTTTTCATGCTCTACTGGCAGCATCAATAAACGATGTAAAGTAATTCCTTTAATATTGTGTGCTGCCAACCCAGTTGGAGCAGTGACAACACAAGACAAATACGACTCAGATGTTTTCTGTAGATAAGTTGTAATTACTTTAATTAAAAAACATTTTCCTGTTCCAGCTTGTCTACTCACTTTCATTCGGATAGGTTGAAATGATGAGCAAGAGCACTCTTTCTTTTCATGAAGTAATCCATGGTCAATCTGTTCTCTCACTTGCTCATATATTTGTTTCTGCTCAACCTTTAGTTGTTCTTCCAAGTCTCCTTAGTTTGTTACATCTTCTTGAGCTTGATACATTGCTGTTTTCACCTCTTCCATAGCAGTTGCTGCTTCATTTTGAACAATTGGTTCTCCTAGTGGATCCTGACTCAACGGAGCAGACGTTTGACTGTCTTGAGCACTGTCTCTAGCAATCTCAGCTGCAATTGTAGCTTCTTGCTTAATTTCAGCAATCAACATTTTTCACATAATTGGCAAAAACAGGGCATTCTATAGTATCTTTACTTGCGTTGAACGAATCTTCATAGCTCTCAAAATCTCCAAGTAATTCCAATTCTGAATGCCACGGCATAAAAAGTTGCAAAAGAGCTAAATAGTAAAATCCCTTTTGTCAGGAGTTTGCCAACTCAGTTTACAGTGATTTATCAAATGTCCTTCTCTTTGTTTTACCAACTATCCTCCAGAACCAATCATGGCATATATACCATTATTGATGTTTTCTGTAATGTTTAAAAATATAGTTTAGCAGCACTTCATATAGACAAATGTTCTCAAGATGATGAGTTCTATTTGGATAATATGTATCCAATATTCAATTTCTTTTACAGATTTAAGTACTGGATTTCGTGTTGCAGCAAGGCCTAGACTCACCCAAATGATTCTTCTAGATTTGGAGTATAGACTTGCAGATGATAAGCGATCCGAGCATTCATACGCTCCAATTTCTCGATGAGATAACATCTTCAAACTGTAACTATATAATTTCTTACTTCCTTCAATTCAGTCTTTTCTGATTTTGTTATGTAGGACGTTACATATCGAGCAACAGCAATGGAATTGTCCGCAACGTATTGAATATCCATGTTAGCATTCCACATGGACAAAATGACTGGGTTGTAGTCATTTATGTATTTTGACTCTTCATTTCTTCTTAAGTTGTAGGTATTTTTTGGAGACTTTCTTGTGATAGTATGTCGCAAAAATGACATAAAACTGTTCATTTTTCCTTTCGATGTTACAGGACGTGGAAATCCTAAACAACATTTGGTGTAGAACTTGTCCTTATATTTGTACTTTCGACAACAGTATTTCCCACAAGGATGGCTTTGAAATCTAAGACTTGTTGTCTTAAGTCCTTTTCTTCTGTGCTTTTGGGTATAGCACATGTAGCATATTCTTCAATGAATGACAACACAGTGTCATCCGAATCTGTACCGAATTTGAGGGCATCTTTGATCCATATTAGCACATGTATGTGAGGAGCACCTCTCGCTTGATACTCCTTTCTCCAAAAGAAATCCAGAACCTCTCCAAGAAGAGGATTTTTTCTATTGGTGATAAAAGATATCATAGCTTCAAATTTATGATTGAAATACCTGCATACATTAACAATTCTCCAGGTGTCTTGTATTCAATATTTACTATATTTGAATTTGCCTCTCGAAGAAAATCTAGTGAATCATCCCAAGCGTACTCAGCACAGCTTAGAGTAAGGAATCATGTTGGAGTTCATAAGTTCCTTAGCATGTATTAAAGTTCTCCATGACAACGGTACCAGTCTGACATGCATGAGATTAATTAGCTGACATGAGATTCTAAAACATTATCTTTCTGCTGTACTTTATCCATAAATTCCTTTGCCAAAACATTTTGTAGCTGTACACCTGTTTTCAATATATGGTTCATTGCATAAGAAAGTCCAGACAAGTCACTCTCAAACAAAAGATGAAACAAATACGGAATATATTGTTGAAATCTTGGATCTTCTGCATACAATCTTGATGTCCGGTATTCAGATGCAGGAATCGGCACAGGTCGGTCATAATATAACCCTCCTTTTCCTGTCAGAAACAACTGAGGGAAACAACGAGCTTTCAAGCTTTCTTCCCATACACTAATGGGACTTCCCTTTGCTTCTTTCATTTGAAAGAACTCTATAGTATTCCCCATCACTTCTTTGGAATGAAGTGGAGGAACACTATAATGTTCGTAGATTTCTTCAGTTTTGGACACATCCACTTTTTTTTATTTGTCCAGATGACGAGTCACAATCTTCTTCTACTGTTAATTCTTCTTCTCCAACATACAAATTTTATAGTATTGATTATTTTTTACCAGATACTACGTTACTTTTTTCATTTTCCACCTATCCACAAATGCTGTTTTTCTTTTCCATTTCTTCACTTCCTTTGTCAAATTGGACACAACTCTATTATAAAACATTATTTTTCTAAGTTCCCGAAATTTGTTCTTCCTCCTTTTATTATATAGTGTTTTTGTACAAGATGATTTCCCATAATTTTTCTGTTTTCTCTTGTTTTTCTTTCTAGTTGCAGATACACTATTTGTATTTTTGACATTGTCCACACTACTCGTAGTGTTACATAAGTTCATCAAAAAAGTCTTCGCTCTCTTATCAGGACTTTTTTCCTTTTTGTTCATACATTGTTGTTGAGGTAAATCTTGTGGATGACTACTCTTTAAATAATAAGCCTTACTATATTATTTACTATTTTCACATTTTGAAGGCATGATGAATTTCTTTTAGTGTTGATAAATATAATCTGTTATAAAAAACATATATAACATTATAAAAATAAATATATGAAATATACTATTCTATTTCTTAGTAAATACAATGTAAAATGACTAAATATAAAACACATCTGGGTAACTGATAACAGAAGTGCATACACACTGTATAAATGTTTGAAGAACTACATCTGGAAGAAAAATATCTTAATGAATTTATCAGTAGTTCAACTTTTCAACAGTGAATACATTAGTATATGCTACTAAATACATCACTAGCACAGCACAAGGGGAAACAAATACTATACTAGCGGGAACATGCCGAAATCCTTAGCAGCAACGCCGCAAGGGGAACGGCCCAATCTACCCTCTAAAGCAGCACTCACCTGTTCTCTTGGGCTCAGCTGCACTACCACACTACAGCACAGCGTCGCCGCCGTGAGGGGACTGGCTTGGCGGCCACGGACCACAAGACCCAGAAGTCCTTGCTTGGCAGGGCGCCATGCACTGACTCCACCGGAGGGCGCAGGAGGAAGCCCTCTTAATCTGTGCGTTCCTCCCGCAGCGCGGGACGCGATGAAATCTTTAGAAGCATTACCGTGAAGGAAACAGCCCAATCTACCCTCTAAAGCAGCACTCACCTGTTCTCTTGGGCTCAGCTGCACTACCGCGCCGCCACCGTGAGGGGACTGGCTAGGCGGCCACGGACCACAAGACCAAGAAGATCTTTAGTGGCAGGGCACCACAAGCTGACGCCACCGGAGGGTGCATGAGGAGTCCCTCTTATTCTGCGCAGTCTGCCTGCAGCGCGGGATGTGCACGGACGCTTCCCGGGTAAAGCCCAGGCCAAGGGCAGGCCCGTCCTTCACCCATCAGCAACAGGAAGTGGCAGGGCAGGGACACTCCCCTTGGTTTTTCTACAAGATATTACTCACGGAGAGACTCTCCTGCTGGATGATGTTGCTGGACTGGATCCCAAACAGCAAGTAGTTATTTTTCCTTCGGGAACTCAGAACCTATTTACAGTGTCTAACTGCTCCCACAGTGTGTGCAGTTATTTTTGGATGGACAGGGACCCAGTTATCCTTGGGGATTTTTAGCTGGGATTAACTAAACTTAGGACTCCAATGATTGTGTCCATTGGATTATATTAGAAATTAGAACTGTATTTTTGCAGCAACAAGGTCAAGGGGTGTTTCCCCTCTAAATATTTAAAGCTTAAAACATAGTGAAACCTTCTTGTGTACCGAAGAAAAATGCACTCCAGGGCCAACCAGTCATAGTAACACCACCACCAGTGACATCAATTGATAACATGTTGCAAAGGGCTCTAGATGTAGTCACCTCAGAATTCCAACGGACTGAAAGGCGGCTTTCCATTACCCCGGAGCTCTGTTTGACTACTTTACATCCTCCTACCGAAATTAATTTGTCTGTTACCCTGATATCCCCTGAAGTTGGGATAATGTCATCTCCATTGCATGTGGACCCTGTTATAGACTCAACACTATCGCCTAATAAGGGTATGGTCACATGTAAAAAGGGGAAGCATAAACTGACATCTGGGAGGCCGACTACAAACAAGATGGCAAGGACAAGGTGTGACTTAAGAGAGAAAGTTCCTACTGATCGGGATCGTAGAACAGAGCCCCCTACTATTACGGCCTCTGCATCTAAATACCCAGTCTGGTCACAGTCATTAATTGCCGACCTCTTGTCCCAACTTGGTGATCTGATTAGGCAAGAGGTCGCCCCGCTAGTCGACCAATTGAGATTATTGACAGATATGGTAATAGCGAGGCAGATGCAACCCACCCCTCTTGATAAAAATAATGGTTCAAAGGGGGGAGGTTTAGCTAATAGTTGTACTCCATGCCCTGGGGAGCCCTTGAATAAACACATGATGATTAGTAGGCAAAGTTGCACCGTTAGACAATCCACCATCCAAGGCCCTAGTAACAGTCTACAGTCCTTGGCCACATAACTTGAGCATGTACAGTGTACAAACAGCCTACAGACACCAGCTCCCGTAGTAATAGAGAGCAGTTATCCACCGGCCTGTCCCCTCCCAAATCCTGTAATCTCCGGGGAGAAAAGGGATGTAAGGAATAAAGAAACAAGGGGTAAGGGTGATGTTGTGTTGCCAACTATAGATCTCCCCTCACAATCATTACCATATGTAGTTGTTCTAACCGGGGTTCCATCTCTAAATGCCTCACAGAGGGAGTCACAGCTGGATTTTAGGAACAAGAGCTTGTTCTAGCTAGCAACACACAGGCACTTTCCTTATGAGAGGGCAGGGGATATTTGGATGGTAAGGAGAGTAGATTGGGTGTGACCCAACAAAAAAAACATCAGGGGTGATTGTGTGATTTATTAATTTCAAAACCCCACAGTTGGCAAGCTCTCTACTTAACAAAATAAGTACCTTTATTGAGTCCGCTATAGGAGTGAGACTGTTCCCCCTTGATCACTTTTACTACAATCGAGCCAACCAGGAGAGGCCAAGCACTCTCTTAGGCCACAATAACAAGAGGGTGGAGGGACAACAACAACTGACCTGTAGCCATTTCACCAACAGGCCATTGTTTTATGACCTGCCAGTACACATCCTCTACGGCCCCTTGGAAGATGTAGATTGACTAACAACCACAGAAGCCATGTTTTTGGTAAGAGTGGAAACGATAAACAGGAAGGGAATGTGCTGGAAAACTTAGGGAGCTTCCAGGAGTTATCTTCGGTTGTTGCAAAACCAGAACTAGTGTCATGTAACTGGATGTCGACTAGGACGGGGGTAGGGGTAGGTCAATTTTCCCCTCTAGCATTGGAAATTTATACCAACAATCCCCACTAATCCTCCTATGGATTCCTCAAACTTTCTCAACTTCCAAACGACGCCTGAAATTTCCCCTAATCATAAAGATGGAACAACTAGGACAGAGGGAGACCTCAAGATTCTATCTTGGAATTTGGCTGGCATTAAGGGTAAGCTATCTTCTCCTGAATGAGGTGTGTTTATTGATCAGTATGATGTCTGCCTGTTCCAGGAGACTTGGGCAAGAGATGATTGTGCAAGGGCGGGCTTTGTCACTCACAACATACCTGCTATCACAGGGGGGAGGGGAAGGCCGTCAGGCGGATTATCCATATGGGTAGCCTCCCATGTGGGCTGCTACCCAACCTCCCTGAATACCTATTCTCAAGATATTCAATCTGTATTGCTTACTTTTCCATCCAAATTGAAACTAGCAATCATTAATATCTACTCCCGTCCTACAAGCCAATCCAGTCCTCTGCTGGAGAAAGAAAAACTGAGCACTTCCACCCTAGAGTTAGTAGAGTTACAGGGACACCCTATTAACCACGAAGAAAGCGGTATGCCACCTTCAACACTCTCTCTTTCATTCATCCGGCCGCAAGGGAAAGAAGTAATACATGATCAAGAAACAGCATTGGTTCAAGGTAAAAAAAGCAGCCATCAAGCCGAACCAAAACCTCAAGATAAAATCATTGCCCATGGAACCCAGGGAGCAAAAATAGAACCCGCAAACTCCTCTCCAATCAGGACCGACGAGACTTCACCCTCCCTAGAAAGGGACATGCCCTTCTTGGAACATCAAGAATGGATCGAACTTGAGGCAGCATACAACACAAAGGACCCCGCAAACAACATCAGCAAAGAGAGTCTAACTTATCCTAATGCGGGGGCAAGGGATACCACTGACACCTTTTGGGCAACCTTACTCAACACTATCCAACTGTCCTCAACAGCACTCCAGTATCAATGTGACAAATTAGATCTACAATTAATTGTGCTGCAAAGGCTGGCAGAGGCCACAATGGGGATCGATAGAAAACTCGCAGATCTCAATGGCCTTATAAAAAGAGGACAAGAGTCAGTAAAACTATCCCAGATCGTAAGAACGGACTGTGTCTGCTCACCTATTGTCGACAAATTATCATCATTACCCACTATGTTGGGTAATCTCCTGGAGGACATAAAATTAAACACCACAAAGTTCCTCACAACAAAGGAAAGGTCTGCCACACCATTTCATAACAAAAGCCCACAAGGGACCGACAACAACCCAAACAAAGCCGGAACGCAATGGTGCCAACAACCAAAATCCAACACTTCAATAGAAGAGTCCCCCCATAATACTCCAACAAGAAAACACATTGAGCAAGCGGGCAGCTCAATGAATGCGCGCACTCGACGCAAACAAAAAAGAAAGGGCAGGAACAAGAAGCAAGTTGATGCTGCCTGTACAGAAGAGAATCGTCAGCTAATTACATTGGGAGGCCCTGATTCGCCAAAATCAAATGAGCACCACAGTACTGAAGTGAACCGCCAGCCAAGCTCGCCGGGGGGGGGTGTACCGCTAGAAGCAAACAAGCGCCACTCCAGCGCTTCACCTCAACTTAAAAAATTCACTGACGCACAGACACAAGCCGGAGAGGGCATGCGAACCCCTTCCTCCCCAAAAGAGAAAATTCACAAACAGATAGAGGAACTCCCCTCTGACCAAACAAAAAACTCAACAACCAACGACTCATCAGAACTGACACACAAAGGCCAAAGTGACCGCCAAACAGTAACAAAGCAATGGACCTGGGCGGTCGGAAAACAGGCCCATGATGAGCCTGTTAAAGCTACAACAAATGGCACAACCACCGACCCCCTACCCACCACTACTCACAAAAACATTAAGACCATCAGCAGTGAGACAAAGTTGAATCTCGAGATATCAAACATCACTAAAACAGAAAGCGGCCAGCCTAAAGACCAACTCTGGTGGGTAAACTTTAATCAAAACCTTACAATACCCACTAGTCAACATTCAAAAGGGCCAAGCGAACTGGCGAGACAGTCACAGCACACACTACAGCCCATAGAGGAACCCAACATAATTCTCTTTATTCCCGAATTTAAATCCAGAGGAAGAGTGGACACTTTAAACAGGGGTAATATACTGAAGCTGATCAACTCAATCGACAACCTAAAAATTATACAGACCACAGACCTGCTTGAACTCGAATTTCTTCCAGCTTCTCACACATGTGGTAATGAAACAACAAAGACCAGATGGGCAACACAAGAAGTTGCAAATTCAACTATGGAGGAAACACTTAGATTCTCCCAGTGGGGAATTAAGTTAGAAGTGGAAATCAGGCCTGCTTACCCGACTTTGCTTCTTGAAGAAATTAAATAAGAACGCCCTAAAATGGCTAAATCAATTCTGAAAGGTGCACGGAGCTACTCACCGGGGCCGGGTACACATCAGACACCCCTCCAACACCCAAGCATCTCCCAGCTAGAACCACATAGAGCACAACTATTAACACGTACCATACTCGGTGTAGACTCTAATTGACGAAAAACATCAGCCTTAACCGTCAACTCTACAGTCACTCCCAAAATAAAAATATGTAACTGGAACATCAATGGCCTCCTAGACAATCTGGAGGACCCTGAGATCTTAAATTACTTAAGATCCTTCGATCTGATCCTTCTTCAGGAGACATGGGAAATAAATGACATTTCACTACAAGGTTTCACTACTGTAACGCACCCGGCAATCAGAAGCTCTCAATATGGTCACAGTTCAGGAGGCTTAGCAATCTTTGCCTCGACATGATACAGGCGCTATCAGTAACAATTACAAATAACCAGGCAACCGAACAGCTGTACATTATCAATGTATACATACACCCAAAGCATAGACATTTGGGCACCAGAGAACTTACCAAAGAACTGACAAGAATCATGGCAGACAGGGAAATGGAGAGCACACTAGTGGCAGGAGATTTTAACCTTCAGCTGTTTGAAAATAAACCAGTAGACGAAATGACCAAGGAAATGGATACCGTTTGGGCCATCCCAAGCCAAACAACCCCATTTCCCAACAAACACATAAAAATCTCAATCGAACTACTGAAAGACCTTGAGCAGCTAAACCTTAGAGTCCTTAACGGACGATTTAAAGACGACATCCCACCAGCACCAACACACTTCTCCACGAGTACATCTTCTCACCTTGACTACATGCTGATGACACTCCCGTTGTATGGAAAAATCACTTCGTTTAAGATCGGGGAAAGTGCTTCAAGCGATCACCAGCCTTTAGAAGCCACATTAGGCATGTCTAGCGAGAATAAAATCATGGTCAATTGTAATATTGGTACAGAATACACTGCCAATTACAAACGAATAAGGTGTAAGACCACAGAGATCGAGGAACTATCAAACAGTGCAAAAACAATCATGCAACGGGTATCTTGCTCAAACATAAACCCGCTAGACGCCTGGGAAGGCTTTACAACAGAACTGGGAGCCAAACACGCTACCGAGCTGAAAACCTACAAAGGGACCACCATTAGGTCTTCACATGGAAAAAGTACAACACCAGAGATAAAAAGCACAAAACGCGAAATAAAAAAGACATTGAAACAGCTCCGAAAAGAGCCCAACAACGAAGGCACTCAAAAGGAGCTTCGAACTCTAAAAAGACAACTAAAAAAGATGATCTGGGAATTAAAAAGACAACAAAGTGAAGATCAATGGATAAAAATCGTCCATAGCTCAAAACAGAAGAATAGCTCCAGCTTCTGGAAAATAATCCACTCTCTTCAACAGCCAGGCCATAAGGGCATTGACTCTAACATATCTGAATCTGAATGGGCCAATTATCTATTTGCACACTTTAACACAGCTGACTCAAAAACAAATAGTCCCAGAGGGGGAGACTGGTCAGAAGACACTGACCAGAACCTCAAACATCTCAAACATCTCGGAACACCTGGAAAGGGCGAGGCCTCAGCCTATAAAAGAAAATCTTCTCCGCCCTACAACTCAAACGCGTGTATAGACTCAAAATCAACCACAAACTTAACAGCAGACATAGAGTTTAACCCACATCTAGAAATAGCAGATAGGATCAAGAAAAAAATCCTAAAAGGCAAACTCGAGGGGGCTCCTGGCCCAAATGGGATCCCGCCAATACTGTACAAAAATGACGCTGGCTACTGGAGCGATTCAGAAAAGGGGGTGGTGATGAACAGAGTGTCTGAATTGAGCAGACCACTCTTACCCAGTCCAAAGATCAGGGCTTGATCCATCACCGTTATTTATCTCACTGCCCCATCCCAGCTCAGAACCTGGCTATATGCAAATCAGTCTGTCCCTGGCCTAGTGTTTCATGGGAACAGGGCAGACTAAACTACCAAGCCAATTCTTCACCAGAAAGGAGACAAGCTACCGGGGACCGGTTTCTGGCATTTCAGCCGTCTTCGGCCCGGCTTGCTTGAATCCTGATGGAGCAGTGAGAAAGGGACTCATGTCTGAGTATACCCTGCCACACCTATAGTGGCCAAAAACGATTCAGAAAAGGGGGTGGTGATGAACAGAGTGTCTGAATTGAGCAGACCACTCTTACCCAGTCCAAAGATCAGGGCTTGATCCATCACCGTTATTTATCTCACTGCCCAATCCCAGCTCAGAACCTGGCTATATGCAAATCAGTCTGTCCCTGGCCCAGTGTAGCAGCACCTTGGCACCGGTCTTTTTCAAAATAAGGGAAATAACAACAACACCAACATCCTGGAGAGGCTCGATAATAAGTCCGATTTACAAAAATGGCCCCAAGAACGACCCAAGCAGCTATCGCCTCATAGCTTTGATGGACACAGAGGCAAAGTACTACGCGGGCCTCATCCTAGAAGATCTGACAGCTTGGGCAACCGCAAGAACATCATCCCAGCAACCCAAACTGGATTTCGCAGTGGTCAGGGCACTACGACGAACATCATGGCGCTAACCCTCTTGGCAGATGCGGCAAAAGCCAGCAAGACTTCTCTGTGTCTGTGTTTCATCGATTATAGCGCTGCATTCGATCACATAAACCGTGACAAACTCTGGCAGAAATTGAGCGTTTGGGGTATCCCAGGCCCACTCCTACAGCAGTTAATACTGCTATATAGTAACACCTGGGTCAGGATAAAACTGGGACCTGGGACGCACCTTTCAAGAGAAATTGGGACCAGCAAAGGACTGAAACAAGGCTGCGTTCTAGCCCCACTGTTGTTCAACCTATTCCTTGCAGATCTACCCGGGAAGCTAGATGCAGTTAAATCTCACGGTCCACGGCTGGGCAACATCACATTGTCAAATCTTCTTTATGCCGACGACTTAGTTCTCATTAGCCGGTCCTCTATAGGCCTTCAACACCTGCTGGACAAAACTAATATGTTTTCTAAAAATAACTCACTAACAATTAACCTAAACGAAACAAAAATCATGATAATTAACCACCACAGAAAACGGAACTTTACATGGCAATTGAACGGACAGAAGTTAGAGCAGGTAACCTCTTACAAATACTTAGGCGTCATACTAGATAGCAATGGCTCATTTAAACAACAACTAGAGGCTATCCGGCGGAAAGGCACGACATTCCATCTGTTGATAAAGCCGTTGCAGAAGGCTCTTCCTGACCGGACACTGGGTCCCCTCTTACAGGTAATTAGAGCTCGCCTACAGCCAATGCTCACCTACGGCAGCGAATCCATGCGTGGTAAAGACGCAACGATATTAGATAACACCATCAGTCGAGCCTACAGAGCAATATTCCATCTGCCCACTTACACCTCGCCTGCCCAAATCCGCCTTGAATTTGGGCTGCAGAAACAAACGGTGGAGAGAAGAGGCGCATACATCAAAAGCTGACGGAAAATCAGAGACGTGGAGTATGGATCCCTAAACACCCACCTGTGGACTGAACTATCCATTAGAGAAAACTCACCGGCAAGAAAATATCTAATGGAATCATTGGAGACCCTAGGACTAACAAACTTATGGGAGTCAGCAACTGATCCCAAGACTTTTAAAAAAATGATATCGAAGGTTACCAAGATGGTCTCATCAATTGAGGACAAAGCAACTCTTGCTAAGAGAGCACATGGATGGGTGGTACTGGATGGCTACACAGCTCTATAGCCACAGCAGTATTTAACAATGGGTCTTACACAGAAAACAAAAAATAAGTTTCTCAATATGTGTCTTGGCAACATACCGATAATCCCTCATTTAGCAGCCTGGAAAAGAGAAAACGCAGCAACCTGCTGCCGACTCTGCTCTACTGGAAAAGAGGATTTGACGCACATAATCTGCATCTGCACAAAACTTCTGGACATAAGACGCTACCTGTATCGGCTCCTATGGATTCAGAGGGGAATAACTAGCTGCAGGCAGGCTGTGTTGCTTTGCTTTAACCCTGGTGAAACCCAGTTAAACTGTAGAACAACAAAATTCTTTTACATTGTGGCTAACAGACTAAAAGAACCAGCTGCCGGGCCAACTGGAATCACTGCCTAATACAAAAAACTGTTAGCATCCAGTCGCCACAATGGATAACAGCATACCAAAACGTGTTTTTAACTATCAAGGAGAACTCAGCTGTTATTTTCATTACAAACACTTTAGTTAGAGATTGTCTTACAAATTTGCTTGTTTTTATAATTGTGAGTTTTTATTAACTGTGCAATAAATCTTTATCTTATCTTATCTTACTCCCGTCCTGAATCCCTTGCTCAGGACTACAAAACTCTTGAGGAATTAAATCTTTTTATCCAGAGAGTGCCACCTAATTCAGGTCTGATAGTTGGCGGAGATCTAAATTGCCATTTCAAACCCCTTTTGGGTTCGTATGATGTTATCACCAATAAGGAGGACCTACAGTGGGCTATACCTGACCCCCAAACTTGTCCAGTTAATTCTTAGTCACCCCTGGTTTTACAAATTAATGCCATTGCCTTGACCCACTCTCTGAGGGCCTGTTATGGCCGTACTCCTTCAGGTAGGCCGAGCAGGCCCACATTAAATAGAACTGGCCAGGCCTCTCAAATAGACTATATTATGGTTGCGTGTTGTTCCTGGCACAGGGTCAAGGACTTTTGGAGAAGTGTGGCTCACTGGTTAGAGGAGGCAGACCTGGAAGCAGAGGTCAGCCCAGGACCAGAGTTCAATTCCCGGCTCGGCGGGGTCTTGAGTCCTAAAATGTCCATGGACTCGCCATTTCTCGCTCCGATGCCTACTCGATTCACACTGCGACTCTGGGCAATAGCTTGCTTAATCTCCACAACGGCCCCTCGCGGCGGGATGCCTGGCTTTCACCTTGCGGATACCCTACCGGGGTTATCTCACAGGGGAATACCAGGACGGGTTCCCTAAGCAAGCGCTTAGAGACCGGTTGGTGATTTGCGCTATATAAATTCCTGTACATTTACATTTACATTTACATTTGAGGTCAACCCACAGGTGGACAGTGACCATAACGCTCTGTCATTAATTTTTAGGGTTCCAGATTCAGGTATCTCGCCTGCTAGTAAAACCCCCATTGACGACAGGTTCATTCTCACCAACAATAGGAGAAGAATAAAATGGGGGTCAATGAAACAGTCTCCAGAGAAATTGAAAGAACTGAACAAAATGGTTATTCCAATTTTGCAGGATCTGGGCACGTCCATGGTTGATGCAATTAATCCACCCCAGACACACTTGGTTGCAACACTCCATAACCAGCTCAAAGATAATTTAGTTAATATTTTAAATCCGATCAGTCATCCAAAAAAAACCCAGAGATTCACCCCATATGTGGTATAATGATGAATATCGTAAGGCCAAGACGGCGTTGCTGGCGGCTATTAAAGGGGTAGAAAAGCAACTAATAAAAGTCAGACGGGCTCAGTACAAAGAAGTTGCCTTTAGTGCAAAACTGTCCTGGGAAGAAAACAAATGGTTAAATATTAAATTTGCCTTACTGTCTCGGGACATGAAAGCATTCTGGACAATAGTAAGAACGGGTTACAAGGACGGTAATCCTATGGGTCTAATTTGCCAGCTGAAGTGTGGACTGAGCACTTTACAGCTCTGTTTGCAACCGATTCAGAACAGGATCCTCAAATAGATTCTAGGGGCATGCCCTGTTTACAAACTGCTTGTGCAGAAGACCAACCAGTACTATATAGTAGACAGGCAAATGAGGTCCATGAATGAATACCACTACGTGAGGTTATTCTAGCGATAGAAAGACAACCAGCCGGAAAAGCACCTGGCTTGAACAAACTTTGTTTGTTCCGGGAAGAACCGTTAATTTGGGGGCCCTATTTGCTAGTGCTATTCAATGCCATCATGAATGACAGGCCCATTCTTGACAACTGGGCCGGGGCCAAAATTGTTCCAATATTTAAAAAGGGCTCCCCGCTACACCCCGCAAACTATAGACCGATCAGTTTGATTGATGTCACACAAAAACTGTTTACCCGGGTAATACTAGTATGAATCCAGAGTTGGCTGGAAGAAAATGACATCATTAGTCCCTATCAAGCAGGATACAGGAAGAACACCTCCACACTGGACCAAGTATTTAGATTCCAACTAATTACTTGGATGACGGTATCACTAGAGGGTGGCAGCCTCTATTTGATATTCGTGGACCTGAAAACTGCTTTTGACCTCGTGCCTAGACCCAAATTGTGGGGGGTTTTAAGAGATATGGGGATCCCTTCCTATCTACTTGATATGCTGATCAAGCTGCATGATGACACCTAGGCCCAAGTAAGATGTGGAAGGGGAGGAGAACTAACCAAAAGGCTCCCAGTTGGCAGAGGCGTAAGACAGGGCTGTGTGCTCCCACCGACCCTGTTTTGTCTCTTTGTCAACGCACTAATCCCAATACTGGCTGAGGTCGTAAACAATGATACCCCAAAGTTAGCAAACACCAAGGTGGCAGCATTGATGTTTGCTGACGATACCTTCCTCTTATCAAAGACACTGATGGGTATCCAGAGGTTATTGGACAGCTTTCCTGTATTTTGCAATACCAGGGGTCTGGCGATTAATACCACTAAAACTAAATGTATGATTGTCAATCCCCCTAAGGCAAAACGCCCCAATCCACAAATAAATGGGTTGTTTTTGGAAAGGGTGCCCGTCTTTGAATATCTAGGCATTACCCTTTCAGATGATAGGCAGTGGGCGCCCCAAATAGCCAAAGCTAAGCTCAAGTTATCCCAGGTTGCCGGGAGCATAGCCAAATTGGCCGGAGAATCATCTTTTAAACCCATCGGTCCCGCGCTTGAAATACAGGGCGCAAGCCCGGGGAGCCACACTGTATTGGGCGGAACTCTGGGGGCACTGTTCGTCTTCTACTTTAGCTGTAGTCGAGAAGAGATTCCTAAGACAAATAATGGGTCTCCCAGTAGGCACCCCGCTAATCCCTCAGCGACTAGATTTGGGTATTTCGCCGATCGAAGATGAGGTCACCCTAAAACCCCTAACTTTTTGGCAAAGGCTGTGGCCAACCCCCAAACTAGTATCTTACCAGGAAGAAACAAACTAGCTTTTATCCTATCTGGGTCTGCTGAAAAAGGTTCGCACATGTGAAGCAAGGGTGCGAAAAGCTCGGTAAACCAACTTTGTGGAGTATCCCAGAAGCTACAAGCCCTTTGGTTCCTCGAGCTTTATTACCAAGGACCTACCACACCCAACAGCTTGAAGCCATGCATTCAAACTCCAAACTGTGCACCCTTACAACTCAGTTTCTTACAGTGAAGGATATCTACAAACTTGAAACCTTTATGGATGATATCTTTCCACAGGTTGCAAGGAAACTGTATGTCCAGTTTAAATATACCACCTTACCTGTACGTGCTTTTACTAATAAATGGGCTGGGCAGAAAGAGGAGGGGTGTCCAGCATGCAACACACAAAAGGAAACAGAAATGCATGTCTTACTTTTTTGTCCTGGTTATCAAAAAGCGAGGCGCTACTGGCTAGTGCAACTTTGCTGGATTCTGGGGTTCGAGCATTGTAGGGAGGCATTTCGGGTTTTAAAATACAATACATCCAAACCCATTGTGTTTGCTGTTTCACGTTACTTAAATACAATGTGGCGAAGGAGATGGGCTTTCATCGAAAAAGGTTAAACAATCATAAATTGCATATCGGCACCTAAATTTTATATAATGTGATCAGTTTGTGTTTAGTTATTTTTAGATACTGGGGAATTGAAGATGTGAAACACAAGAGTACACATGGATACAAAAATACATATATACTGAATAAGGGATTTAAGCAGTTCATCTGCTAAGGCCTACTTCACTGCATCAATAGTCGAGTACTGACTAAATTATTACACCTCTGTAAGGAGAATGCCTGACTAAATTTATAAGTGATTCAGTGTATGCGGATACACGAGGAGTATGAGGAAAGAGGGAAGAATATGAAGAGAGAGGGGTGAGAATCAATCAATCAATCAATCAATCAATCATAACACTTGTATAGCGCGATACTCACCCGGAAGGGTATCAAGGCGCTTGGGGGAAGGGGTCCGCTACTGCTCGAACAGCCAGGTCTTGAGTTGTCTCCTGAAGGCGAGGTAGCCCTGGGTCAGCCGAAGGTGGATGGGGAGGGAGTTCCATGTCTTGGCCGCCAGGTAGGAGAAGGATCTGCCTTCCGCGGTGGCTCTTAGGATGCGTGGTACGGCGGCGAGGGCGAGGCTAGTAGACCGTAGCTGGCAGGTGGCGTTGTAGAAGGTCAGGCGGTTGTTGAGGTACTTGGGGCCCAGGTCGTGGAGAGACTTGTGTGCATGGGTGAGGAGCCTGAACGTGATCCTCTTGTTGACGGGGAGCCAGTACAGGTCCTTCAGGTGGCTGGAGATGTGGCTGTGTCGGGGGATGTCCAGGATGAGTCGGGCGGAGGCGTTCTGGATGCGTTGGAGTCTATTCTGTAGCTTGGCTGTGGTTCCGGCGTAGAGGGTGTTTCCGTAGTCCAGTCGGCTGGTGACGAGGGCCTGGGTGATCGTCTTCCTGGTTTCGGTCGGGATCCATCGGAAGAAGCATGCGAAGGGTGTGGAAGCATGATGAAGAGACGGCGTTGACTTGTCTGGTCATCGAGAGGGAGGGGTCCAGGATGAAGCCCAGGTTGCGTGCGTGGTCTGTTGGCTTGGGAGCGGTGCCCAGGGCTGGGGGCCACCAGGAGTCGTCCCAGGCGGAGGGCAATGGTCCCAGGATGAGGACTTCCATCTTGTCTGAGTTCAGTTTCAGGCGGCTGTTCTTCATCCATTCGGCGACGTCTTTCATCCCTTTGTGTAGGCTGGTTCTGGCGGTGTCGGGGTCTCTGGTGAGGGAGAGGATCAGCTGGGTGTCGTTGTCGTAGGAGATGATGTTGAGCTTGTGTTGGCGTGCGATGGCAGCAAGAGGTCTCATGTAGACGTTGAAGAGGGTGGGGCAGAGTGATGATCCTTGCGGTACGCCGCAGATGACTTCGGTGGCCTCAGATCGAAACGGTGGGAGGCGGACTCTCTGTGTTCTTCCGGCGAGGAACGAGAGGATCCACTCCAGTGCCTTCTCTTGGATGCCGATGTTGCTGAGGCGTTGGACTAGGGTGCGGTGGCAGACAGTGGTGAACGCTGCAGAGAGGTCCAGGAGGATGAGTGCCACTGTTTCCCCATTGTTGAGCAGGGCTCGGATGTCGTCGGTGGCTGCGATGAGGGCGGTCTCGGTGCTGTGGTTGGCTCTGAAACTGGACTGCGAGAGGTCGAGGGATCCGTTTGTCTCGAGGAAGGCGGCAAGCTGTCTGTTGACGATCTTCTCGATGACTTTGGCAGGAAAAGGGAGGAGCGAGATGGGGCAGAGGTTTTTGAGGTCGGTGGGGTCCGCTGTTCAGTAGGGCGCTGAGCTCGGCATGGTTCCAGCTCTCCGGGAAGGTGGCGGTGTTGAAGGAGTTGTTGATGACGTCCCGGAGTTGGGGTGCGTTGGTGGAGTCGGCCTTGTTGAAGACGTGGTGGGGGCAGGGGTCGGTTGGAGATCCGGAGTGGATGGTGTTCATCATGCGGGCTGTGTCTTCGGTGGTCACCGTGGTCCAGGTGCGGAGGGTGGCGGTGTGGTGCGTTGGTTCTACGGTTTAGTGCGTGGATGTAGCGCCGAAACTGTTGTGGATGTCGGCAATCTTGCGGTGGAAGAACGAGGCGAGAGAGTCGCAGAGATCTTGTGAAGGAGTGATGTCGTTGTTGCCGGTGCTGGGGTTGGAGAACTCCTTGACGATGCTGAAGAGTTCCTTGCTGTTGTGGGCGTTGTTGTCGCTCCTTCAGTGATTTCTTCTTGGTGGTGCGGATGAGCTGGTGGTGCTTGCGGGTGGCATGTTTGAGGGCGGTCATGTTGTTGCTGGTCTGGTCGAGGAGCCAGGCTTTCTCGAGGGTGCGGCAGGTCTTCTTGGAGTCCTTGAGTTCATCAGTGAACCAGGGGGCCTTCTTGCTTCTGGGTCTGCTGGGAGGGTTCTTCAGTGGTGCGAGGTCGTCGGCGCAGGCGGTCAGCCACTGCGTGAAGTTGCGGGCTGCTTCGTTGGGGTCCGTTGTGCTGGCAGGGGTGTTCTGGCTGAGGGAGGTGGTGAGCTGGTTGGCGGTGATCTTGCTCCAGCTCCTGTGAGGAACCTGTTGCGGGTGGTGGTGGGTTGTGGTTTTTCTGAAGCTGAAGTGGACGCCGCTGTGGTCGGTCCAGTGGAGTCCGGTGGAGTGGCTGAGGTGATGTGCTTGCTGGATGAGAAGACGGGATCAAGCGTGTGGCCGGCGTAGTGGGTGGGGGTGTTGACCAGTTGCTTGAGTCTGAGGTTGGCAAGGTTGTCCAGCAGGGCGGCGGTGTTGCGGTCCTTGTTGTTCTCCAGCTGGAAGTTGAGGTCCCCTAGGAGGATGTAGTCAGCGGAGGGGAGGGCGTGTGGGCTGATGAAGTCCGTGATGTCTTCGCTGAATTGTGTGCATGGTCCCGGGGGTCTGTAGATGAGGGTGCCTCTGAGGGTCGTCTTTGGGTTGGTGTGAATCTGGAAGTGGAGGTGCTCGGCGGCGGCGAAGGTGTCGTTGGAGTCGGTTGGGATGCGGATGGTGTTCTTGTGGACGATGTCGATGCCTCCTCCTCTGGTTGACGCGGTCCCTCCTGATGATCTTGTACCCGTCCGGGATGGCGATGGCGATGTCGGGGGCTGAGGAGACGTTCATCCAGGTTTCGGTGAGGAAGGCGATGTCTGGTGATGTTGTGTCGAGGAGGTTCCAGAGTTCCACGGCATGTCTGTGGACGGAGAGGGTGTTGAGCAGGATGCACTTGAGGTTGCTGCTGGTGCTCGGCTTGGCGGGTACGGTTCAGGTTCGGAGGCAGGTGAACTTGCAGGTTCTGCAGGTGAAGGGTCCGCGAATGTGTTTCGGGGCGGCCCGGCAGCAGGTGGGGTTCCGGCCGGCATTGAGTGCGTTGAGGGCAGCGGCGTCGTAGGTCTGTCGGGTCCTATTGCATCGGTGGGGGCCAGGGGTCCTGGCACTGGGTGCGGTCCAGGCGCGGACGGGCGCAGACGGGCTTACCTTTGGCGCACCTTCGGCGCACATACGGTGCTCCCGCTGCACGCGCCCGCTGCGCGTGTCCGCTGCGCGCTCGCTGAAGGGGCGTCATAAGTAAGGAGCCGGGAGGGAGGGTCAGCGGGGTGGCGAATGGGCAGGAGGGGGGGCGGGGCCGCAGGGGGCAGCGGCGGAAAAAGAAATCGGCCGGAATCGGCGGGAAAAGCGGAGGTGGGTGGCTCAGCGGAGGCTGGGTCTCCCACGAGGAGCTGCGACAATCAGGCGCAATCCAGGAAGCAGGTCGGGAGGCAGGAGGCAGGAGGCAGTGTAGCGTGGGGCGACCTCGCCTAAGGGGAGGCTCAGCGGTCGAGGAAATATGAGGAAATACAGGGTAGTATAAGGAAACACAACTGTGTATAAGGAGAGAGGAATCTGTATAAGGAAAGAGAGTGGAGTATCACAAGAGAGGGGGAGTAATGAGAGGACGAAGTATGAGGAGAGGAGGACACATGAGGAAAGAGGAGGAATATGACAAAAGACAAAGGAGTATGTGGAGAGGGGGAGTATGTGGACTGGGGGAATATAAGGAAAAGGGGGGAGTATGAGGAGACAAGGAGGACTAAGAAGAGAGAGGGGAGACTATGACAACAAGGGGGAGTATAATGAGGGAGAGGGGAGAATAAAGAGAGAGAGAAGTAATATGAGAAGAGAAAGGGAGTATGAGGAAAGAGAGGGGGAGTATGATGACAGTGGGGAATATGAGGACAAGGGGGAGAATGAGGAGAGAGGGAGGAGCAATAAGAAAGAGGAGAGAATATGAGGACAAGGGGGAGTATTAGGAAAGGAGGGAATAAGAGGAGAGAGAGGTGAGTATAAGGAAAGAGAGGGATAGTGTGAGGAGAGAGAAGTGAGAATAAGGAAATAGGAGGAATATCAGGATAGAGGCAACAAGAGAGAGGGAGAATGTGAGGAGAGAGGGGGGAGAATATGGAAAAAAGATGAGTATAATTCCTTAATGTACACATACGCTCAGTGTGATTCTAGACAAAAAATATGAGACAATGCATTTTACCAAAACACATCTACTACTCTAAAATGGTTAAGTGACTGTGCACAATCCATGTATATAACTACTACATTTATTTGGACAACCCTGACTCATTTTGCAAATACATATACAATTTGCTACATTATTCTTGCCAACATTACATCAAAAAAGTAACACAATAGAACAACAAAGAGGCGCAGGGGCTTGTAAATCTGCCCAAGAGTGTATAGAGCAGTGTATGTATACTGACTGTGGAATTGTTAAGAGTGAGGTATGAGGAAAGAGGGAGGAGTATGAAGAGAGAAAGGAGAGTATGAGGACAGACCGGAATATGAGGACAAAAGGGATTATGAGGAGAGAGGGGGAAGTAAGAGAAGAGATGGGAGAGTATAAAGACAGGGGGAGTATAAGGGAAGAAAGGGGAGAATGAAGAGAGAATACCAATTTAAGGAGAGAGGACGGAGAATGAGCACAGAGAGGGGGACTATGAGGACAGTGGGGAATATGAAGAGAAGGGGGAATATGAGGAGAAAGGGGCGAGTACCAGGACAGAGGGAGAATATAAGGACAGGAGGAGTATGAGGACAAGGAGCACTATGAAGACCGAGAAGTGAGTATAAGGAAAGAGGGGCAATATCAGAAGAGAGGGGACAATGTAAGCAGAGAGAGGTAGACTGTGAGGAGAGAGGGGGAGAATATTGAAAAAGGGGCAAGTATAATTCCTTAATGTACATAGACGCTCAGTGTGATTCTAGACTTTATTGCACAAAGATGACTCACTAAACACATTAACTTACCAAATTATTTTATCACAATAGTTATCCAAATGCAGACAAACTCAGAATATGATTCTACAAACTTTAGAATGATAAACACATTACTCTTACAAAAAATAAAATGCACCACATACATTCCCTTACAAGTTATCAACTCACCTATCAAATTGATTTGTAGAATAAGACGAATGCCACTCACACAGCAGATATTCCTATACAGAATCTCTCTACTTCAGTGTTTGCAGCAAAACCGAAGAATGGCATATTTTCCCTCTCAATTTACACATATATACATGTTAATAACAAATCAAATTGCTTCACTCATTAATTAAAAATCAACATACATTTCTAGTGGTTCAACATTTCAACCCTTTCCAACTGACATAACTTTGCACCCAACCCCCAACAAATAATGCAAAATTCAACTGTACACGTTTGGACTCTGCATAGGTACTTACTAATAAGTGCCAATAAAGAGAAAAGATCTTATTAGAACTAACCAACATATAAACACATCATTTTGATAGATATCTGTAAAATACATTTTTTTTAATTGTTTTTTTCTTGCTTAGGTACGCTTACGGGACGACTTACAAACTTTGCACTGTACGTCGTACGTACGTGCATGGTACGGTTACTGTAAATCTACCGTAAAAAGAAATAGCCTCCATCACTAATTTTCATAGTCCCGGAGGACCCCATCCCCCGGGGCTGAAATATAATGTTGGGGACCGTAGGGGGAGCCCCAATGCCCCCACGGTCCCAGCCGGCTCCCTGCGTCCTCCAGGAGCCGGCATTGCTTTTCGTCAGAGAGAGCTGCTCTCCCTAATGAAAAGCAATCTGCTTTCCTATTTGAAAGACAGAGAAGGTTAACCTGCTCTCTCTTTCAAATAGGAAAGCAGTTTGCTATGGTAGGGTGGGGGCCATGAGGCTCCCGCCCTACCATAGCAAACAGCAGTGTCCCGGGGAAGGCACTCCCGGACTAAATATGGGCAAAATTTGCAAAAGCAAATTTGAGGTCTGCAAAATCCATGAATTTGTGCGAATTTGCATTTTGTTTTATTTTTTGCGTGTTCGCTGTTTTTTTTAGCGTGGCTACCGCGAAGTTACCCATGCGGTTGTACATGGGCGTGGCCATCTTGTTTTCAGTGTTTGCGTTGCGTATTCCCATTCCCAGGCGCTAGTTGCATTCTCGCGTTGTGCATTTCCTACGTGCGGGGCGCAATTGCATGTTTGTGTCCGTTTTGTGTGCTCGCAGGGAAATATCGCGCAAACTTACCCACATGTTCGCAATGGGCGCGGCCATCTTGTATTTTATTCATTGCTATGGTTCTGGGCATGCTTTTTCAATCCTTCTTTAATCTTTGTAATCCTTTGTTTGTTTGAACTTTTTTCAATCTTTTTTACTCATTATCTATCTCTTTATTTTTGTACATCTATATTTTGTGTTTTTTTCTACGTTTGGTTACTTTTTTTTAACTTTCTCTTCTTTTATTTACTTTCCGTATTTCCTATTTTATTTTATTTTAACTGTCCATGACCATGGCAAAGGGAGCCGGCAAAAACCTGAAAGGGAAGTGTCCCGCACCCCATAACCGTCTCCCTTGCAGGCGGTTAAGGGGGTAGACAGCTAGTCCCAGGGAGATCTTTAGCGCGGTGGAGGTGGCCTCCCCAAGACCATTGCGGCAGGTGGCATGCCCGGTACCGGGTACGGGCTCCGGGAGCATGGCCAGCTATGGGGTAAGGTGTGCCAGGCCATGTATCGTGAGACTGTGGTCCGGCGTACCTACAACCAGGCGACGCACCGGTGGTCTGACATCCTGGACCAGGAACAAGATCTGCTTGACCTGCTTAACGTCGAGATCCCTGGGCTTGGTGAGTAGAAGTAGCTACTTAACCACTACTTTGTTTTCTCCTGCTCTGTGTTATGATATTGCAAATATTTGTTTTTTCCGAAGAGCAAGAATGCTGCCGATTACATTGCATGTAAATTATGTTTCAAAAGCTTCTGTGATTGCAGGTGCTCTCCTGCTCACTGGCGGTGCTACTATGTTTACTTGTTTTCAATTTTGTGCTCATTTGGCCTGGGTGATTATGTATGAGTGTACTTTACAGAACTGCGTAATGCTAGACACTAGAGATTACATTGCAGTGAATTATGTTTCAAAAGCTTCTGTGATTGCAGGTGCTCGACTGCTCACTGGCGGTGCTACTATGCTTACTTGTTTTCAATTTTGAGCTAATTTTGCCTGCGTGATTATGTCTGAGTGTACATTACAGAACTGCGTAATGCTAGACACTAGAGATTACATTGAGATATCAGGTGCTCGCCTGCTCACTGGTGGTGCTACTATGCGTACTTGTTTTCAATTTTGTGCTCATTTGGCCTGAATGATTATATATGAGTGTACTTTACAGAACTGCGTAATGCTAGACACTGGAGACTCAAGTCCATTCCTTCCTTTGTACTCCTGCCACTAAGAAGAGATAGTGGTGGTGGATTGATAGTTTGATTATATTATGACTGGTTATTTAGTAGAAAACTTTTTAGTGGTCTGCAATCATGACGGACTGTGTCTGTCACTTCGCGTGCTGCGGAGAGTTGCCTGCTAGTCCAAGTAGAACCTTTTTGTAGTTGGTTTAGTGAGTTGCATAACTTTCCAATTAGACGGTTTGTGAATCCAGCAATACTAATATCCTAGTAGGCCACATCAGATAGGTCAATAAATTTTGGGCAATTGTTGTCTATTTCCCCGAAATATTTTGTTATTCTTTTTTTGAAATGTTTGATTTGGTTGACAACAATCCTCCATGTTTGTGTCTTTCTTTCATGTTGTACATCACCTCCTCCCAGGGGCAAGAGGACAGAGGAGGAGGTAGTGGCGCCGGCGGAGCAGGAACAGGAAGGCCAGGATCGGTCTGCCGAAGGCTCCTCTGCTGGCCCCAGTAAGTTTTCCTGTTAATATTATTAATTATACTTCCCTATCTTTTACAGCACCTATTTATTCCAAACGTTCCTCATAAATCTATTTTTTCCTAAATCATCTTTGATCTTCTTATAAACTGTTTCTAAATTCTTATCCTGCCTTTACTATGACTCTCTGTGCTACTACTAGATTATTATTAGTCTGTCTGTGTAGCTAGCTAAGCTTGCACAGTTGCCAAAAGGTGTTAAACAAAACTCCTATTCAGTAATAGCTCTAGGCACTGAGTGCTGTCCTCTGGGTTGTCCATAATGTCTATTGAAGTCTTCTAAATGTTTATGCTTTGACGATTCCCAACAATAAAATGTCAATGACCACCAAGAATAAGATACTAGTTTACTTTTTGATTGGATAGGAGGACATACTTCTACTGTTGCAGGGACTATACTGCACATACATAACTATGGACACGAAATATGGCATTGGTGATAATAGGCGGAGTTAGACTTTCCACATACCACAGTCATAACAGAGGTTTAACCCCCAATCTCCTTACTGACTAGCTAGTGAGTCAGAGGAATTATTTAGCTCCCGAATGCAGCGATGATCCCCAATGATTATACAACCCAGAACATAAGACTACAGAGTCAGAGTCCCGACCTCACAGAGTCACGGACTTATGCTTGCAAATTGGAAACCCTTTCGCTCACTCACTCATGACCAAAAACCACAGAGTCTATGTAAGTTTTAAAGCTCTATTAAAAGTAAAACAACTAGCTCCGTGTGTACTCTGTATATTAATTTTCAATTGTGCATTAAATACATTTATTAAAATTAACTTCATAGAAGTTAAACAGTGAACTCATGAACTGAACAGTGGCTGATTTACCCTCACCTGGTTGGAACTTAAAGTCTTGGTGGTGATGATGATGACGACTCCGACTAACATTCATATGATCTTACTCTTGTACATAGAAGGGAAGCTTGTGTCTGTTACGAGAAAAATGGTGCGTGTTAAAAAGCAAGCATTCATCAGTAGTGCCAAAAAGTGTAGCATCACATGTTATTGCTAAGCATAAATAAAAAACACCCTTCCCTAAAGAAAGGGAAATGTTTAGTTTAGACTAGAGAGTCACAAATTATTACATTTCTTTATGTAGTACTAGTAACATATTTTTTCATTCTTAGACAAAATAGGGAGTGGTGTATAAGTGGTGTATATGGCATCTAAAAATATTAAATGTATTTTCTAGGCATATCACCATCAGCACAGGCCACCACCAGTGCCGGGGCCAGTGCAGAGGTGGTCACTTCAGGGCCGGATGCGGTACCACAGCCAGCAGGAAATGCTGTGGGGGATGCCACGGTAGTGGCGGGTAGTGGTAAGCTATTATATTCCTTACTTATTGAGATTGCAGAGTGGGTTCTCTGCAGGAGTGTATATGTTGTACAGTACAACTACACTTTACTGTTTAGAAGACTTACAAATTTAGTACTACGTTTTTCTTAACCAGGTAGAAGACAGTCACCCTTGACTCCGCATCAGCAATAGCATTATTGGCGGGAGTTGACGAGTAACCAATGGCCTCCTCTAAATTTGACTTCGACTCAGCTGTGAAAGTTTTATCGAGAAGCCAAGTCAGATCAGAGATGAACTTGATGGATGGGATGAACGAAAAGGGAAAAGGGTAAAAGGAAGGACGAGCGAGTTAAAATAATGACTGGCAAAGAATGAATGCCAGTTTTTGAACGCTGCCCGAGGTGGCTGGGAATTTGATGCATGGCCGGTTGAAGGCTGAAGCAAGGATGGGTGGAAGGAGAAAGAAAAGAGGACTGCCTGGGTGGGTGAAACAGAAACTGTATGTGTGCACAATATATCCGTTGGTTCAAATTAAAATGCAAGTCAAGCACGTATGCATGGCTGGCGGTTTACAAAATAAAATAAAAAGGGTTTTTTTTGGTGGGAAAAAATAAGGTTTGTCCAGCTGAGACATTAAGAAGAATGATTGACATTTACTTTGAATGGATGAATGCCTGGATGGTATCTTCCTCATAAATAGCATAGGTGTATGTAGACAGAGTAGACGGTCACTGGATGAAGAGTGTTACTTTGAAGAGAATGTAACACTGTACGTCTATGCCAGAGTAGCAAAGCCGAGGAAAATTGTAATTTTTCAGAATTCTACCAAGACTAGAAACGGTAGTTTGCAAGCACAGATTATATTCCGGGATTATGGGGACCAATCACTACCTTTGTTAATAATTTTTTTACAACTCTGTCATTCATGTGTGGACAATCGGTGCTCACTCAATCAAAAACAAAGCACCTAAAGTCATCCCATATGTAAGCAAATATCCTGTGAAGGGATAGATGATCATATTATTTATCTTCTTCATTTTCCTTTTGTAGTAGTCAGGGGCAGGACAGGGTGAAAGTCAAATTAATTAAGCTGTAGCCCTTGTAACAGAGTATGGCCAGTGCCACCCGTAATAGAAAAGTAAGAGCTTCACCACCTGCATGTACGGGACTGGTAACAGTAACGCAAGTGTGTGTCATCATGGCTTGCGCCTGTTTACGCCAGCTTCCACAAGTTTACGTACCAATTTCGCTAAACAAGGGAGAAGAAGAAGACTGGTGTACTCTCTGAGTCTAATGTAGTGAGTTCATATAGTGCTAGTAGAATTCCTGAAACTCCCACTAATGTTAGAGCCGAGGCCGACGAAGTGGGAGGTTAGATAGATACATGCCACAAATATTATGTACTGTGCTTGCAAGTTGCTAGTGCTACTGTAACACAACTTTCTGCTGAATTATTTTGTGTTAATCTTAAAGAGCATTGGTCACAGTATGTTTTTCTTTCTTCATATAGATACTCCTTCTAAACTAACAAGGAAGAAGTTGGCTAGACGGGCCCGGCAACGGAAGCTGGAGGCAATTGTCGCTGAATATCGGCAGCTGGTGGCCCAGGAGGAGAAGGATGACTCGCAGTCGCAGTCAACAACATCCCCGACAGCTGCATCCTCCTCCGCTGCCTCAGGGTCATACAGTCAGCGCAAACCTCCAGCGGTACAGAGCCGTGGTCCGGCAGCTACCCGCCACCGCCAAGCAGCAAAAACAACAGCTGCCACCCACAGTACCTGCAAGTGCAAGACTCATGTGCACCAATTGACCCTGCAAGTGTCCAACCTTGAGCAGGAGGTGGCAGGCTGAAAGCCCTGCTCAAGGTCCTCCGGAGAGAGCAGCGTGACCACCTGGCCAAAGGACAACGCCAGCGGAAGTAGAGAGACTGTCCTGTGCCAATTTTTTAAAGACTTTTGGGGGGTGGCAATTGGACTTTGGGATTTTTGGACTTTTGGGGACTGATTTCATGGACATTGGTTGGGGTTAGGTGGGTGGGTCGGTCTTCTTGTGGGATAGTTTATTTTTGTTAGGGCTCAGATAATTATTTATTGCAACTTAAACATAGCATATGCGTTTTTTACTGTTTGTGGGGGAGGCAGGGGGGGTTAACTGTACGTTTGTTTTCCTGAAACTGGCTGGTTGATTCAAATTGTCTAATCGCCCAAATTTGTACAAAAGTGCCACTGACAGAGTTAGTAAATTCAATTGTCCTACTTCTTGTAATTGACTGATTTATGGTACTATTCTTGCTCCTCTCTAGTCGGCCCAGCCCACTAGCAATCGACCATACAGAAGTTGGTCCATCAGATTCCTGACATTCGGAGCCGGCTGGCCCGAATTACCATGGTAAATAATACTCTCTCATTATTATATAGCTGAATTTTAAATTCACTTTTCGTTTGAATTCAATTAGTCCTTTTTACTTTTTAGAATTGTCTGGCCCCACCACAACTTTCCCTGTCCTGATGAAGACCCCGTTTAAGGGCTCAAGTAAACCTCCCATGGAGGGGTCAAAACGTCGACGGCTCTACCTGTCTCGTCATCCGGCATTATCCATGACTAAAATATTTATGAGTGTGACCGTAGAATTACTTTTGTACTAGTTCAACTGCAACTTTGGCTTGAATAAGTTATAGCCTTTTCTTCATTATTAATGAATGTCTTGTTTTGAATATGAAACTTAGTTCTCTCCTTTGAATCACCCTACCCTCTTTTCATTTCACACCTTACACTTCCTCCCCATTCTGTACTTGGGGCTTTAATATTTTTATGTCAAAGATTTGAATTGATTCAGTTGCACATTGTGATTTAATGACAGTGTTTGCTTTATTAAACATGATGAATTATATATCTATAAAGATTTTGAATCATTAATTGCGTACCTTTTCTGTCCTTCAGTTGGTGCTCTAGCATGCACAACAATGGGATAGCTTTGCCCAAAGTACAGTCCTCCCTGCTGACTTCACACGTGAAAACCCCAAAAGGAGGAAGCATGTCTCTTTCAAGCTTTTAACTAGGTCCCATTCCTCCACCTCTAGCCTCATGTCTTTCATAGAAGCACCCGTGCGTTAAAGACATACTCATTGATTACCAAGTAGTGCTCAAACAGCCGCTCAAGCATGTAGAAGGTTGAGTTCCAACGTGTTGCCACCTCCTGGATGAGTCCTCTGACTGGTACTCTATGGACACGTTGAATGATCCTCAGCTGCTTCCTGGTCTTAAAAGAATGGCTGAAAAGCGTACAGATTCTTTGGCAGGTGGTCAGTAACTTGCTGACTGTGTTTTCTTTTTTCTAAAAATCTTGAACAACAATGTTAATACTGAGTGCCAAACACGGCACTCTGAAATAGCCACCATCAGACATGGCCCTAACTATATTACTGCCATTATCCGTGGAAACATAACCAATCATGCGCTTTCTTGGATGCAGCCATTCAAAGACCTTACTGTTAAACTCCTCCAAGATGTTTACTTCAGTATGACATTTCTCCATAGCAAACACGGCTACTGTTGCATGTTTCCGAGTAGCTTGAAAAATTGTGGCACTGTGACCACCTGCAGCTTTCTTGTCTCTAGCCCCCGCAAAAGAGACCCAGTGTGCGGTGATGCACATGTAATCAATGGCATGGCAACTAGTCCACATGTCCGTTGTCAGGTGGATAGTGTGAACAGCACACTTCTGCACAGCTGCCCCAATCACCTACAGCACATCTTGATGTAGTGCTGGAACCGCAACTCTGTCAAAATAGGACCGGCTAGGAACCTTCCATTTAGGGCAGACTGTTGCTACAAATTCTAGAAAACCCACCCCTTCCACGAAAGAAAAAGGGAGAAGGTCCAGCGCTAACATTTTAGCCAGCATTGCATTATAAACACGTTCCATTGGGTGGTTGCGTTCCAATGGCGCCTCCGACCAAAACATGCTTTTAATGGTGGTCTGGACCGTTTTCATATATGGTGAGGATCCAGACCTCTTCAACCCAGTTAGGCTCATTGATGTACTTTTTCGCATTGGTGTCTCTACCAGACTACTGTGGCTCCTTGATGTTGCTGGGGTAGAAGAGGGTGTGGGCGCTACCACTGCAGTGCTGCTGCCAGGGATAGTGTGTGTACCAGAAAAAATGTCTCTCGGTTGTTCACCGACCCCCTGCACAATCAGCTCCTCCTCATCAAAGGATGCAATACTAATGTCTACATTTGGATTTGTACTTTTGGCTTTCCGGATGTTACTTAGGTGCACCTCCCACTGGATAATGTGGTGTTTTTTGAGATGACCTCTCTGGCCTCCGGTACCATAGTTGGTACCAAGCTTACCCCGACTAACTACTTGTTTACAAATCAAACAAACGACTAGGTTTTCTGCTTTTTTGCTAATACTTAAGAATTCCCAAACTGGGGAGTTTAATTTTCTGGTGGTGGTGAAGGTGTTACTTTCAATGCCAGATGAAGTGGAGGATGGGCGTGGCTGAATTTGACTCTGTTGTGCGCTTACAGCAGCACCACTACTTGAGGTAATGGAGGTCGAGCTGGATGGAGGTCCCTGCCAGCCCTTCTGACGAGAAAAAATGGAAGCTGTAGGTTGTGTTTGTGTAGTAGTTACCTGTGTTGGTGGTGGTACCACCAGTGGTGCCACGCCACACACATCCTGCACAGCATCATTTTTGGATAGGGTAAAAATGTGTGTCTGCTGCATGCCCGCTGGGGCTGGAGTGACGTCTGTGATGACTGGGTCATCATTGTCAGACTGTTCATCAGCAGCAGAATACACACTTCTACTTCTTCTTTGTCCTCACCCATAAGTGAAAGCCTTGCGGGAACCTTCCTTTTAGCTTGATTTGTCGGCTCTTGGCATGCCTCCCTCTCAGACTGCATTGGTGGGTGCCAATCAAGATCTAGATCATCGGAAGGAAGGGGGCTTGAAGAAGAACTTGTACTAGCCCTCCTTGACCTTTTTCTTGCTGGGGATGGGTAAGACAATGGATCATCAGGAGGAGTGGCTTGCTCAGATGATACCTCCGCTTGAATCTAGATTTCCTGATGTGCCCCTACTTCTGGAGGAACAAGCATTGTGGGCAATTGTGCCTCTCCATGCGCCTCTATTTGCTCCTCTACTTGCGCCACTCCTTGAGTCACTCCTTGCGCCACTCCTTGCGCCACTCTGGGTGCCACTCATTGTGCCACTCCTTGTGCCTCTCCTAGTGCCACTCCTTGTGCCTCTCCTAGTGCCACTCCTTGCGCCTCCCCTTGCGCCTCTCCTTGTGCCTCTCCTTGCGCCTCTCCTTGCGCCTCTCCTTGTTGCACCTGTGGTTGCCGTTGCGGCTGTGGTTGAACACTTGTCAATCAATCAATCAAAGAACTTTATTCGGTTATTGTATAAATAATAACCATAAAAGTACAATTTATAAGTCACACATTAGTTCCACAGATATATTAAAAGTCAAAAGCAGGAGTAAAAGAAAAACCTATAGTTATCATATTGCAATTGAGCACTTGTCAGATGAGTTACACCTGCGTTGATTGGATGCTACTTTGCGATGAGTCAACGCCAACATCACTGGTCGATGGTGAAAGAGCAATTAAAGAGGCTGCCTCTGCAGCACTCCTGGATTTGGGCCTAACTTGGCGTGGTGGCACTGAGACCAATGAAGCGGAGGGGCTGCTCCCCGCTTGGTCCCCGGCGGAAACCGCTGCTGCAGGCGTAGTTTTTTTTTCTCAAACAAAATGTGTCTGTCGGCACACCAGTGTCCTTGGTAAGTGGCACCACTTGCTTCTTCTGCTCCTTCTTACTGGCAGTGGCACTGGCGGCTTTCTTCGTAGAGGAGCTACGGCCTCCTTTCTTTGGGCCCACCTTCTTCAGATGTCAGAACAGCAGGACGCAGTTGCACGAGTTGCAGTGTTGTCTGTGGCCACCACACGTGACGTCACGTGACATTGTGCACACACCGCAGCAGAACTTCTTCCTGGCACTACAAGTGATGATGATGAATGGTTGTCAGTCTTTGAGCACCTAAAGCAAAGGAAGCCAGAGGAACATCAGTTAAATAAATGTTGCATATGTCATGCTTCAATTAATATTTGCAACTAGGCATTTATTATTATTAACACAACACAACCAAAAACGAAAAGACCCAAAATAAAAATTGCAATTCTAATCCAAAATGGATGTTTAAATTAATAGAAGAGAGACCACACAGAGAAAGTTGTTTCATGTACCATTGAGTACCCCTGGGCATAATGGATGAAAGCAAGGCAGACTGGACCCAGGCCTAAGGCACAACGCATACTGCCTGGCTTCAAAATGGCCCCTAGACCCCCACACACATGGCCAAGCCCTGGACCAGTCATCAAAATTGCCCCCACCCACATGGCCAGGCCCTGGACCAGGTCCCAACAACACCTAATAAATCAAAATACACACACAAATCACCCCAATCCAATGCCATCCATGCCCTACATGATGTTTAAATTCAAGAGAACACACATAAAGACTTGGCCCATGCACCACTGACTGCCCCTGGGTACAATGGATGAGAGCAAGGCAGACTTGGTGCAGGCCTATGACACAAAGCACACTGCCTGACTTCAAAATGGCCCCTAGACCCCCACCCACAGGGCCAGGCCCTGGACCAGGCCTCAAAATGGCCCCCACCAACATGGCCAGGCCCTGTACCAGGCCTCAACAACACCCAGAAAATCGAAATACACACAGAAATCACCCCAATCCAATGCCATCTATGCCCTAAATGATGTTTAAATTCAAGAAAACCCACAGACAGACATGGCCCATGCACCCCTGGGCCTACAGGCTAGTGTGGCTTTAATACGCACCCCAAAATTACCAAAAACATCCAAATAGATATATTAACAGTGAGCTATTCAATTCCAAGCCATAAATGATATTTAGGTTAAAATAAACTCACAGAAACAGTTGTATTGTGCACCAATGACTTACCCTGGGCCTACTAGATACTGTGGCTAACCACAATATATATTTTTTTAAAGTTGTGAAAAAGTTTATAAATTGTAGTTGCAGCAACTGCAATGTCCCAAACAAACAGCACCAAGTTACTTATAAAATCTCAACTCCAAAAGTGATCCAAACAAAAAGTCCTCAAATACAAATATCCAGCAGCAGCCATAGAGTAATCCTTCCAGATCCAGATCAAATTTAAAGTGACCAGGACATGTACAGAGCACTGGGAGGGGCCTGCTGGACAGGAACAGGAAGTTGGAGACTCTGGGGCACTTCTTTCCTCCCAACCCCCCAAAAATGGACTCCTTTCACAAAAAAGTGCAGCCAAATGTTAATTTGAGGAGTTATTCTGATCCAAATCATCAATTTTAGAAGGTGTATGCTGCCAGCGATATATTTCTTGTGCAGAATTGCAATTTTTGCTATTTCGGGAAAGCGAGCTGTTTAAATCTCCCGCCGGACGTCAGCTGCACGGCGCTTCTACGTGTTTGCAGTTGTTTCCTCTTGCAATGCGTGATCAGGGGCCCTTATGACGTATTCGCATTCTGAAGGTCTCCCAGTGCAAGATGGCGGGACGCCATGACGTACTCGCGGTCGAAAAGTCTTGCGCGATCATGCAGCAAGATCGAAAAAGGCACAGCACACTCAAACCAGGAGGAAAACAACTCGGCAAACTCAGAATCACGGTAAGTCAACGCTGCGCGCAAGAGATTGTATTTTTAGAGCACGACCAAGCAAAAAAAATCCGCCAACTCGCAAATTGCAAATTCTTTGACAATTTCGCGTGATTCACGGACCGCAAAATTGCAAAAAATTCGCAAATTCTCCGAGCAGAACTGATTTTCAGCCCACACTTACCCGGGACACTGCAGGAGCCGGTCCTGGGAGGTGGCGGTCCCCAGGGCCATCAAAGACTCTGTTGCGTTCTAATCTAGGACCCTGATCGATACGGTGACCTTATGCCCCTATACGGCTATAAATCCATTTATTCCCTATATTGGCATAACCGATCAAATGCAATATTCAGAAACTCGTCTCTGGCCTCACACGAACAGAGCCACATTTCAGAATCACTTCCTCTGAAAATTCCTTTGCAGCTCATTAGTGCAATGACATAGCAGAAGTTACTATCTAAGATTCCTAGATTAACACTCCGAGTTCTTCAACAAGATAAAAACTCAGCAACCTGGGAAAGCCCCGCTTGCTATGTTTTGATTAGTAATAGAACTCTACTGAGCACTGATAGACGATCACTTCCTAGTGACATCTTTATTGACGTCTTATGTCCAGAAACTTACGTCAAACAAGGCACCTTTCAGGTATAAATATTACCAATGTTGCCTTAAGCAAATGCTGCTGTTATGCTGAAGCTATTGCAGTCAAGCTAATGCTGACACTATCGCTACTGCTATCGCTGCTAACGAGCGAACAATGGTGTGGTGAACACAGGAGCTGAACAGCCGTCCCCTGCAAGAGCCCAGCAGATGCAAGCTGCCCGCGGACGCTGCCCCTCCTCCTCCTCCTCGACGCGCTGAGAGACACGCTGTCTTTTCTCTTGCCGAGAAAATCCAGCTCCGGCGTTTCCAGCCCACTCTTGCGAGTGACTGGGATATCGAGATCCCTGAAGGAGATACCAGACCTCCAGCATTCTATTCCAGAGGTATAGTGTTGACTAAACCCTTAGAGAGAATTCTTGAAGCAAACCTTGGCAAAACCAACTTAACTTAAAGCTACTTACTTACTCCCCTCCCAAGTATTAGGCTTAGGTCAGGTACACTGGGGTAGGCGTAGTTAGAAGCACCAGTTAAGTATTTTAGCCTAATGTATATATGAATGTATATATGTTTTATTCATTTTAAACCACTGTATGGCTAAGAAAACATATCAATGCTTTTACAGTATTATTTCGCAATACTCATCTTACTGTACGTACTTTTTATAATAACAAGTCTTGCAATTGTGGCAATTCATTTCTCTTGTACGAGAAGAAAGACTGTTCAATAAATAATGCCTTTTATTGAAAACGCCCGTCTCTCTATTCTCTACATATTGTGAAAGTAATCTGCACAACAACTGACTGAGTAAAATAACTGTCTATTGTTTCACACGACTCTAGAGATTGACTCTTATCTGAGGAGAAAAGTTGTCATGTTGCACGGTTGTTGGAAAACGGAATCCCTTCTTGGCTGTTCCAGGGAAGCTGATCACTTCCTATTCAGTCAAGAAAGTTTCCAGTGACCTCTGAGCTAGTTGGTAACAAACCCAATTAAGTTTAGCATAGTCAGTAGAGGCCTGGAAGATCCGCACTTCTACGTCGATACTACTGTTTATGTTATTCCAATGCGCAGGGCCTATTGGGAAAATAGGAACTACACTACATGGCGCCCAAACGTTTGGTAAGGCGATAAACTAACTCAAGACGTTAGAGTAACTCAGTCGTGCATTTTTCACACAGACCCCTTTGTCGTAATTTGACAGTGATCGGGTTAGCGTTAAGCTTTGCTACATGTACTTTTCCCTTATCTTGACTATAGTTGTCGGACGCCATTTTGTATGTATCGGCGGCCATTTTAGTTGAATGCGTTGCCTCGTGGTCAGCACGCCCTTTGTCCTTCCTCTGTACCACTGACCACTCGAGTTTGCCCAGCAACAGGCTATTTTTAGTATTGGTCAAGCTCACACATGCGCAGTTTAGATTGACCAGTCATCACTTAGGAATGTTTCGCCAAACTGACCAGTGGTGTTATAGCCCCTCCCATGAGTTGGCTGCGTTCCAAAAATGACCATATATGTACCTAAAACTCTGTAACTGTGTACCGCCTATGTTTTTATTGCTGTAAAACTGTATAAAAGAAGGATTTGCACCGATGTTCGGCGTGATACTTCTTGCATTACCGAAGGGTGCTGTAGGAATGTACCACCACCCCATGGGGTCTTAATAAACTTGTCTGTTGCATTTTCGAGCTTCCGTGCCAACATCTTTCATGGTGTAGAGGGTATTCTGCGGATTATGTAGGCCTGGAGAACCCAATACCACACCTTTCTCTCGTAAATACTCCAATATTCTCCAATATTCTCTCATCTCATCTCGCGGCTGGATTTCAGCAATGCGCTATTCCTGGGCGCACCCGAATCTACCCTGAATAAACTGCAGCAAGTGCAGAACGCGGCTGCCAGGCTTTTGACGGGTCTCCCTAGGCGTCAATCTGCTCGCCCGGCGTTGAGGGCACTGCACTGGCTCCCTGTGAGGGACAGGGTGAAATTCAAGTCACTTTGCATCGCCCACAAAGTTCTGCACAGGGTAGGTCCACCTATTCTGGAGGAGATGGTCCAGCCTTACAAGGCCCCTCGTTCTCTCCGCTCTGACCATCAACATCTCCTTCAGGTTGGCAGGGTGAAAAAGGCAAGAACCGGTGGCAGAAGGTTTTCAATAAATGTGGCCTCCTTGTGGAACTCATTGCCCCTACAACTGCGCTCGGAAGCTAGTCTTCTTCGGTTCCGTAAACTTTTAAAAACTTTTTTGTTTTCCGTTTAATCCCTGCATTCTTTTAGTAGTGTTATGTTCTGGTAAGCGCTGGGATGCCTATCGGTAACCAGGCGCTATACAAAACTCAGAATAACAATAATAGACGTCTGGAGTGGGTGAAAGGTTAAAATCCGCCCGAACTCAGTAGGAAGAGATTCCTATGTAAAGCTCTGGTTTATTCAACGTTGAAGGATACAGTGTTCCAAAATATTGTGCACCTAATCCTTGTCTCCTTGGAGACCTGCTCTGCAAACCTTGCATTTATACAATGCCAGGAGAAAACGGGACCGAAGAAACCACAGTAGATGCAAATCAACGGGACACCGGTACTACTGAACCGGGTGCAATAATCATCCTGGCACATTAAAGAAAATCTATAACGTCAAAACTTATAGAAAATGGACTGACCACACAAGGTGGCACAGTCGTCTTCGTGATAGAGGCACACGAATATCGGCAGACAGAGGTATTCTATTCATGGATAAAATTTCCAGCGGCAAACGCTGCAACACATGAGTTCCACTATTATAAAATAGAGGATCCACCGGGAGAGTACGCTCCTTTCGAGGAGATTGAAATCCCATTAAAATACCAAGAACATTTACTTTGGTTTAAAGGTGCCCTAAAACAGAATGATCATATTACCAGGCTCGGTCCACTAGGTAGACCAGGAGCAACGTGGCCGGTTCTAGCCAGCTACACACCACATCCAGACATTGATAAAATGTCAAGTGAAGAACTCTTAGTTAACATAAGAGAATTAACAAAAGCATATAGAGAGCTAGTAAAATTATTTATTAAAAATAATTCAAACAGTCCTAAAAAGAGCTGGGATGGAAATAAACAATCCACTCCCAAAGAAAAAGTTTTCCAGTCCAGAGGAAGGTCTCCTCGACGGAGGGGAAGATCTCCGACTCGAGAACACCATTCTCCCCAGAGGGAGCCCTCTGAGAAATAGGGATAATTTGAAAAAACCCGATAGATATCAAAGTATTGATACACGTCCCTCTCGATCTTTTTCGCAGAAATCGGAAAGAAGAGGACGGTCAGACCCAGGAGAGCACACCAAGTCCAAAGACAAGAAACCTGCTCAGAGTAAAAAATCTCAATTTCCAAAAAAGAAGGTAGCCAGTATTAGAGTAATCGAACATGCCGAGAATACTGAGGACACAGTTGAAAAACGGGGAGTGGGCACAGACAATGCTAGACAGTGCAGCAGAAATCACTATAGCCCGCAAGATCTTGATGAGTCATCTGGAGACACTGGACACGAATGAATACATTCAGGTTGAAACTGCCGACACCAGACTTAGCGAGCCCCATAAGATATACGAAATAACATTGCGTATAGAGGGTGATAAGACTAGGAAAATAAGGGGTCTATTTTGGGATAAACTCTCAAAACGCTGTGATATTCTGTTAGCTGAAAAAGATTGGCCCCCAGAGTTTGTCAGGGAGTGCCCTCGTGGCGAAGAAATGATTATGCCTGCCTTCTCGAATCACATTCCGATTCACAAAAAATATACTTATGCAAGGAAATGGGCAGTAGCCCAGGCACCGGCATTATATAAAAATCATGTAGGATGGGATGAGGACTCTCCTCCTCACAAAATCCAATTAAAAAGTGAACCAACTGCACAAAGGCAGTATCTCATTAAGCAAGAAGCTAAAAAACAAGTCAGGGAGATCTTAGATCAACTTGAATACCAGGGGGTGATTGAAACATGCACCTCTCAAATGAACAATCCTTTGTTTCCTGTCTCCAAACCAGACAATTCATATCGTCTAGTTTTGGACTACAGACACCTTAATGCATGTTGCAAAACTTTTGCAGTGCAGAATTCGCATAGTGCTGCACTAATGAACAACATAGTTAGGAAAAAATATAAAACGACATTAGACATATCAAATGGTTTCTTTTGTCAAAACATTGCACCAGAAAGCAGATACTTGACCGCTTTCTCAGTAATGGGGTCTCAGAAAAATTTCTGTAGGCTCCCACAGGGGTTCAAGAACAGCCCAGGACTATTCTCAGCTAGAGTAACAGAGTTACTACAAATATATGATGATGAGGCATTATCTTACGTAGATGATATCTATCTCACAGACGATGACTTGGAGACTCACTTGAAAAGAGTGAACACCATTATACTTGGATTCGCAGCAGAGGGTTACAAGTTCAACTTTAAAAAGTCTCTCGAATTGCCCATCTGACAGTATTATTTTTAGGATACAAATTATCAAGTGAAAGAAAAAGCCTAGCAGACAACTTCTTGGAGAAGTGCGCTGTACTCCAAGCTCCAAAAACGCTGAAGAATTTACAATCGATTCTAGGCTTCCTGAATTTCGGTAGAACTTACGTTCTAAATTACGGGTTAAACCTCTCTACAAAATAATCAAACCTGATTTTAAAAAAATTCACCTGGACTCAAAAACAGACAGAAATTTTGAGATCACTGCAAACAGACATGTTAGCAAAAACGAAATTAGATACACGTGACAACACACGCAATCTTGTAATCCGAGTCATCCCAGGAAGATGCGGATTCACGTACCTGACCTCTAATGAGGGAGAAAAGGTACCAATTTCAATTAAATCTCACTTGTACACATAAGTAGAAAAAACATTCAGTCCCACAGAAAAAACTGTGAAAGCAGTAGAAATTGCATTAACAAATGAACAAGAACTAGCACACGGCAAAAGGATCAATATCCTCACAGCGGAATCCGCCTTTGAGGCGCTATTCAGCCCAGTAAACCTGCCTACAGTGTCACTGGATCCGAAATGGATACAGTGTGTAGATTCTCTTGGAGTGGAAAATGTGAAATACTATTTCGCCCCGCAATTCGAAGAGCTGAATGATTTAGAATATGAAGAAGAATATCCTCTGCCAATCGAACTTCTGCCTCTCCCAGAGTACGCCTGTATAATCTATACAGATAGATTTGTACAGCATTTCAATGTAGAGAACAAATCCTACGATGCAGCCTGTGCGATTGTTAAAGGTCGTTGGCTGTGCGGTAAATTCAGACCGAAAATAACAAAAACTGAATCAGTAAGAAACTGTTCGGCTCAGAGAGCTGAAATCAGATCTTTAAAGATGGCGCTTGAAAATGCAGAACGTGAATTCCCGACACTAATCGTGTACGATTCTCATTTATGCGTCAACTCTTACAATAATAAGTTGCAGAGCTGGATTAAAAACGATTACAAAGATGACACAGGTGCCACAATAAAGCATAAATTGCTCTGGAAACAGGTAGCTCTTTTACAGAAAGAACTACAAAAGACTCACGTGATACACACTCTGAGTCATCAACGTGATGGCGTTCACGTTGCAGGGAATTCATTGGCTAATACAGCCACAGCGTAAGCAACTAAACCGGCTTCCATAGCCACAAAAAAGGGTGCAGAAAAATACATAGACGGGGAAACCATGCTGGCAGTCAAAACGTCCGTAAAAGGCGACTGTGCAGCACTACCCTTGAACTATCCACTCAATTATGCATACGTAATCGATGCAAACTCCGTTCCTTTTTCTCGAATCCCTGGAGTGGGGGATAGGGTAATTCCAAACAGGAACCAGAGAGATTTCCTATTACAGGAAGCACATATGGGGTTGGGTCTGAGACACCAAACAATCAGGGACTTTCTGAGAGAATTGCAATCAGAGTACTGGTGGCCGGAAATGAGTGAAGGTATTCATGAGTTTGCAAAAAACTGTGAAGACTGCAATAGAGATTGCAGTGGAGAACCGGCCAGTGTAGTGTCAGAAGCCCTAATAGAAAGCATTAGGCAATCTATCCGCGCTATCAAAAAAGAGAAACGCGTCCCATTGTACATCATGAAGGCTAAACACACTTAAAAAATGTGGCCCCCAGCGCTCGGCTGACGCCAGAACGGTTATAAAAGATCTGCGAGTCTTTATCGGCACATACGCAATTGCCATGTTCCATTCTGACCAGGGTCCTGCTTTTAGCTCTCGAGCTTATAAGGAGGCCATGGCCAGCATGGGAGTTGGGTTGCGGTATTCTTGTCCGTCACACCCCGAAGGGAACAGTGTGGTAGAAAGAAAAAACCGGGACATAAAGCAATCTATAACAGCGAAGGTATTAGGTTCGGGTGCTGGGTGGGTCAAACATTTAATAAGTGTCCAGATCAGTCTTAATAATTTGCCAAGAAATTCTCTAAAAGGTTTCAGCCCATACGGACTATTGTTCGGAACTAGAATGCGTATTCAGGACTTAGATAGTCAGGTATCAGTGGTACAAGATAAGAAAACAGACTTTGACATCAAAGATCGTTTGGCTGTTTTACAGGACTTGAATGAAACAAGAAAATCCTTAAGCAACATAAAGTTAAAGCAACAGCCAGCTACCACTGACGAGGTACCACCAGCAACAGCCCCAGCAAGGCCTGTCTGGATTCCGAAGATTGGGGTTCTAGTCAGAGAAAAAATAGCGGTGAAGAAGGAATTTGGGCCTTCTTACAGAAAAGCAGTACCTGTCTTAGCTATCAACGGAACAAGATCAGTAGTACTACCGCCCCTTGCTGGTAAAAAGAAGAACAGAGTTGTATCAATCGACCTGGTAAAACCACAAGCATGTGGCCTATAATCAACAGTAGGCCCAGTGGACTCCCAAGAAACAACAGAATACCCAAACTTGCAACAATCCAAGAGGTCCAAACTGAAAGACTAATCACATTCGATCAGCCTGCAGTGCACAGAGATGGACTATGCAATAATGCCATGGAACTCGTGCCTCTTGAAACACAGATTGAAACAGTTCGTCAAGAAACACTAGTCTACAATGATGTGGCATCAGAATGTGCTACCGGAAGACAAATTGAAAGAACAATTCCAACAATTGACAGAACTGCCTCTGGTTATTTCATCGACTTCGACAACTTTTCCGAGGATCAAAGCAACTCCGAATGCCAGAAACAAAAAAGACTTTTAAAGTAAAAGTAACAGAACTCTTTCAACAAATCAAAGAAGTATATCGGGATGCAACATTGAGTGAGCATTGGATTATTTCAGGGGTATTTATACTCCTACTATGCCTAATTTTAGTTTTAATTTTAGGAAAGTTTATTACAATACAATGGACACAGCAAGTCAGAACATCAACTTAGTCCTCAAACCACACAGATCATCCCACGTGAAGAAAAGAGTAAATGTCACAGCCATTCCAATACCCGGTGGGGTAGTATGGGAGAAAACTGACTATGAGATCTATGGTCCGGTCGAGATCCTGAAGTATCCTCATCAATTCAAGGTTTCCTTAAGTGACTTTGTAAAACCTAGTACATTCTCTGATGATTGGGACTTTGAAAGTATTAACAATATGATGTCTGATTTGGTAATGTCAGCTAGATTCACAGAACATGATTATTTACAAGGTTCGTCTAGTTATGAACAGATGTTCTGCTTCACACAATATGGTGATCATTATTTGCATAAATCTGCACAGGCTAGAAATGTTTTTAAGTATAATCAATGGGAACAATGTTCTACACCATCTAAAAGCAGTTATAAAACATTCTATGAGAAATTTCAGTACTTCTCAGGGTTTAACACCAGTGATGCAGAAACGTTTTATTATAAACTGATAAATAAAACAGGATTGAAAACAATGCTGACAAATACTAAATTGATATACTCAGAAGCATTTTATGAAAAAATGATGACATTTGGTTTTGATTATTGGAAAAATAACATTGAAACAAAAACCATCTGGGGTACAAAAGAGTGGCAGGTACAAAGCCTAGAAGCACTTTTTCGAGCCTGCATGATCCCAGAACAAATGATGTTTTTAAATGACACCATTCACCAAACATCCTGTCTTGGTCTAGCTAAGATTAAAGACCTTAACAAACCGTCTATTCCAAAGCCAGTACATGAGAATTCAACAACAGATATTGAGATAGACGTATCTAAAATTTTACATTTAAACAGAACACATCCTGATTGGAAAAAGTGGTTAATCTGGCCTACTGACACAAACAACTGTCAAGATAGATTCCTGAATAAAACACAGGGGTTAAAAATGTCCAGACAAGACCCTAGATACTCCCAGAGACAACATCCAGGGATAGTTACAACATACAGTGTAGGGAAACTCTGCCTTGAATGGCTAGGATCATCCACACTGGCTGAAATTAAGCAACACTTGTCTTTACTTAAAGAGGGTGCTGATTTGCGCGATTTTGTTATGGGACCACGCAAACAGCGTCAAAAGCATTTCATAGCGACCAGTATCTATGTGGCATACAACGAGGCTTGGAAAGTCACACAAATTGAAACAGCAGAAAAAATACGAGAAATTGATCGTATTAATTTGGAAAAATCACATTCTGTAGTGGACAATGGGTTAATGACTCTGTCCTCCAGAATATATTCGTTATACAATATTGTATCCTCTGCCTTTGATATATTAGACAGAGACTTGCTAATGTTACAGCATGGCCAGTCGCAATTACGTTCTATTGTACTATTAGGCTGGACGCTGCAAAATCTTCGTTCAGGCTATGTGCCTTGGCGTTTAATCAACACAACGTCATTGTTTTCCATTTTTAACCTTACTGACAAACAAATCAGCTTGGCACAGAAAGGAGCAGACTATACAATCCTGAGCATCGAAAAACTTGAGAGATTACCTTTGACAATGTCAGAAAGTCCTGTCATTGAATGGATAATACACGGGATTATCACAATTCCGATAACAACTTTCCCATAAAAAAATTGCCTTGAATACATACCTACTGGCCAGTAGGAACGATTGGGTAAAGGATACGTTAAGTCAACATGGAAATTACCATACACACACACATGCTATAGTGACAGCAACAAAAATGTATTTCTTGGTGGTGAAAATTGTAAACATTCACTAAGCGGTATACTTTTGTGCCAGGGTATTAATTTACACGGAGCCTGTGAAGGTAATTCTAACAACCTTTCATGCCACCAGCTTGTCACACCTGCAATGCAGTTAGAGCCTTTCTTTATGCAACTCGCGAATGGGAGTTACATTCTAAGGACGGATCACAGATGTTGTGGCCTTTTGCCAGGGAAAGCCTATCTCGTAAGCGTAACTTCCATGGTAAAATGCTGTATGCAAGCATTGTTTCCGAGTAGCCCTGGAGACATAGAGACTCCCATCTGACCTCGTCTGAATTTCTCTTCTTTACGAATTGATACTTTAAGCAAAATGAAGTCTGTGCTTTTGCAGACAACAGTGCCCATCACGTCATCAAAAGAGACGTATGATCTCCTAGTTGCAAGGACAGCTACGGAGGTTCATGACCTTCTATCAACAAATTGCCCCGTGCATTTCGTAGAAATGCTGAGCCAACTCCTTAACATGTCTAGTGCCATAGGCATCCCAGGCATATTTAAGACTATTTTTACGGGACTGCTAACACCATTTCAAGCAATTCTGGAAAGCGTTCCCAATTTTGTCCATTCAGTCTTTGGCGGCATACCCCTATTTTTGGGACTTGTAGCAGGGATTTTATTTTTGACCCTCCTGCTCCGATATGGCAAGCCACAGCTCAGACATGACTCCTATGGGAATGGAAGAAACAATCCTAGCAGTGCGCTACCGGGACAGAATAACTAGAGTCCTTGGATTGGCCAGGCTGAGAGATCTAAACATGACCTGGTTCCTTTCATTCAGACCTATATGGCAAAACTGCATCTTACCTGTGCTTCGATGTATGCTATGCGGAGATGAGTGCGTGTTGGACACCTGTCTTGCACTTCCATTAGAAGTACCAATGGATATCGATACTTTGCTCAGTCCGATAACGGCTCACGCATTGTGTTGTCCCCAGCGGCTACCAATCCTGATTACGGCATTCGTTGAGACTCCTGTACTACGACTAGGTGGTAACAGTGGAGCGAGTGACAAAAGCAACATCACCCAGGTACGACCTTCTGTGAACATTGCTGATCCAGCCTTTGATGACAGCAATCATTCTCACACCTGCCAAGTTACAGCACTATCGAATTTGGTCGAACTGTCACCTGATTTTGTAGACCAATTCTTTGAGAGCCTGTCTGATATGATGTTCTCACCCGAACAGAAACAATAACTTTAGAAAAGCATTCCGACACACAGCGTTCCCATGAACTCTGAATTTGGCCTTCAGTTTTGAACAACAAAAACTTCAAAAAGCGTTGGAACTCTATTCCCCCGTTCACAAGAAAATATTTTTTGGATTGAACTATTTTTCATAATATTTTCCCCTTTTTCTGGCACGAAAATTCTTTGCTTAAAGTAGACCTATTCATAGAGAACAGAAGCTCCGACTTCTATTTAGGTAAATCTAGAGACATGATAACTTAACACCAGCCTCTAGCACATTTTACTGAAATGCATTTATATGTGATGAAATTATCTCGCCCTTCTTTTCTGTATTCAGAGATATTTCATGTGTAATTCTTTTGCAAAATCGTTCATTGATTGCATATGCTATAATTTGAATGGTTTCTATGCTTCAAAGACGTACAGTACCTATATTTTCACGTATTTCAAATATGCCTATTTCAAATGCATATATGTATTTTGGGGTGGGCAATGTTACACATGCATCTTATTGCTCTAGTTTTAGTAATTTGATGGACATAAATTCGTGGAGTGGGTATCGCGTTCTAATCTAGGACCCTGATCGATACTGTGACCTTATGCCCCTATACGGCTATAAATCCATTTATTCCCTATATTGGCATAACCGATCAAATGCAATATTCAGAAACTCGTCTCTGGCCTCACACGAACAGAACCACATTTCAGAATCCCTTCCTCTGCAACTTCCTTTGCAGCTCATTAGTGCAATGACATAGCAGAAGTTACTATCTAAGATTACTAGATTAATACTCCGAGTTCTTCAACAAGATAAAAACTCAGCAACCTGGGAAAGCCCCGCTTGCTATGTTTTGATTAGTAATAGAACTCTAATGAGCACTGATAGACGATCACTTCCTAGTGACATCTTTATTGACGTCTTATGTCCAGAAACTTACGTCAAACAAGGCACCTTTCAGGTATAAATATTACCAACGTTGCCTTAAGCAAATGCTGCTGTTATGATGAAGCTATCGCTGTCAAGCTAATGCTGACACTATCGCTACTGCTATCGCTGCTAACGAGCGAACGATGGTGTGGTGAACACAGGAGCTGAACAGCCGTCCCCTGCAAGAGCCCAGCAGATGCAAGCTGCCCGCGGACGCTACCCCTCCTCCTCCTCCTCGACGCGCTGAGAGAGACGCTGTCTTTTCTCTTGCCGAGAAAATCCAGCTCCGGCGTTTCCAGCCCACTCTTGCGAGTGACTGGGATATTGAGTTCCCTGAAGGAGATACCAGACCTCCAGCATTCTATTCCAGAGGGATATATGACGGTACCACGCGTACTTTTACAACGCGTATCGTTACAACGCTACTTTTACCACGCAAGTCGTTACAACGACTTGCGTGGAGGGGCGCTGGATAGTACATTTTTTAATTTACTATTCCAACTCCAGTCCCCGTGGACTCTAGGGAAGGAGTTGGATAGTAAATTAAATTATTTACTATCCTGGAGCGCCCTCCAGCGCAAGTCGTTGTAACGACTTGCGTGGTAAAAGTAGCGTGGTAACAGCACCGCGTTGTAAAAAATGCGTGCTAACCGCTGTATACCATTCCAGAGGTATGGTGTTGACTAAACCCTTAGAGAGAATTCTTGAAGCAAACCTTGGCAAAACCAACTTAACTTAAAGCTACTTACTTACTCCCCTCCCAAGTATTAGGCTTAGGTCAGGTACACTGGGGTAGGCGTAGTTAGAAGCACCAGTTGAGTATTTTAGCCTAATGTATATATGAATGTATATATGTTTTATTCATTTTAAACCATTGTATGGCTAAGAAACCATATCAATGCTTTTACAGTATTATTTCGCAATACTCATCTTACTGTACGTACTTTTTATAATAACAAGTCTTGCAATTGTGGCAATTCATTTCTCTTGCACGAGAAGAAAGACTGTTCAATAAATAATACCTTTTATTGAAAACGCCCGTCTCTCTATTCTCTACATATTGTGAATGTAATCTGCACAACAACTGACTGAGTAAAATGACTGTCTATTATTTCACACGACTCTAGAGATTGACTCTTATCTGAGGAGCAAAGTTGTCATGTTGCGCGGTTGTTGGAAAACTGAATCCCTTCTTGGCTGTGCCAGGGAAGCTGATCACTTCCTATTCAGTCAAGAAAGTTTCCAGTGACCTCTGAGCTAGTTGGTAACAAACCCAATTAAGTTTAGCATAGTCAGTAAAGGCCTGGAAGATCCGCACGTCTACGTCGATACTACTGTTTATGTTATTCCAATGCGCAGGGCCTATTGGGAAAATAGGAACTACACTACAACTCCATGAGGGGAGCCGCGCGGCCCCGCTCCCCAACATTGAAAAGCCCCGGGGCTGGTGGGTCTGAAACGGACCCCCCTATTTTCAATATTTGAGCCCCAAGGAGGTGGCGGTCCCCTGGGGTGTGTGGAGGGGCTTGAGCCCCCCCACACAAGGTTTTTTTTTTTTAAAAAAGAAGCTCCAGGGGTTGGCGAGCCCCGGGGGTGCAGGGGGACCGTGAGCCCCCCCCATACATATAGTTAAAGCCCCAGGGGTGGCGGTCCCCAGGCTGGGGGGTCCCTCTGGTCCCCCCATTATAAATAAAAACATTGCCCCCGGGATTTTTCCCCTGGGGCTAAATAACAATTATGCGGCTTCCGATTATTTTTTTTTCACACTGTACGCGTACCATTCTGTGATATAAAAAAAGTCCTATAACAAATAGGAAACTTTTCCTATCAGTCTACACACTCAATATACACAAATATACAAATAAATAACAAATCACATTTATTCCCACTTTAAATCAAAATGAAACACACTTTTCTATTGCTTGAACTTTTCAACCCTTTCCAACTGACAACACTTTCAACCCTACCCCCATTCCACATTCTGCCGGTTACCATAGAAATACTTCAGGGAACACCTAACTGAGCACACAGGTGAAAAGTTCATCATACATTGTTGCAAATCAAAACTACAAGTGTTCTTGACTCGTCAATATACGAGCTTACCTTAAGTAACGTTCTTTTCTATCACTTTTTGTTAACCAATAAAAAACAGTAAATTGCACCCTAGTTTTCTATGTAAAATGTTTTCAAGCAACCAATCATTTCTCTGCTTTTTTCAAAACTCCACTTATCCACCATTTTAAAAAAAAATAATTTCATACTGCCATTTCATTTACAGAGACCATCTGAGTGCATCAAGACCACTCTTCAAGATGCTTAGAGTGTGGATTGTGGGACACAGCTATATTTTCTGGAGTCAAAGGTACGCAGAACAGAAAAGATTTCGCAAAGACCTAGGTTTTACCAAATGTAGATATTAAATGGATTGGACAGAGATGGTTAAAGTTGCACCAATTTATGCCATTGGTGAAATCCTTTTTGCATCTCCAACACCCTGACCTCATAATTGTGCACTGTGGTGGCAATGACCTAGGCACTTTGACTGGGGTAGGTCTGGAAATATTTATGAAGGACACCTTTATAGAACTGATGTCACTTTTCCCCCAAACTACCTTTGTCTATTCTAGTATATGCCAAAGGCAGAATTGGAAGTGGTTCAATCAATTTTGTCCACAGATTGAGAAAGCTAGGAAACATGTGAAAAGATCTGTTTCTGCTCTTCACCGAGACTATAGAATGGGTTCCATTTACAACAACAACAATCTGTGTTTCAATTTGCAAGGCATCTACAGGAAAGATGGTGACCATTTTACAGATGAGGGGAACAGAGTCTTCCTCTTAAACTTTAGACTCTGCATCAGTACTTACTTGTGAAGGTACTAAAATCTCCCAATAAACACAAGGGCTATTTTTAGAGCCACCTAACATCTAAACACATACACTTCACAAATATCTGAAAAACATTTTTTTTTCTTGCTTAGGTATGCTTACTGGATGACTTACAAACTTCGCACTGTACGTCGTACGTATGTGCATGGTATATGGCCGAGATACCCGCCACCCCCTCGCAACACAATCCCCAAGGATGGGAAACCGGAAACAGTTCTGAACTTTTGGAAGACGGGAGGGAGTGACCCTCCCGGCCGTATTTATTAAAATATGAAACAAAATTAAAAACATGAAAATAACAGTTTCATATTATGTACAATTTCATTTCCACATTTGCGATGTTTGGCTAACCTTAACATATGCTCTAATACAAAGGTTCTCCTAGCCGAACTAACATCCTACAAAATATTAACTTGTAATTTGAAATTGTACATCCTAACGTTTAAGGGCCAACGGCAAGGTCGTCACCGGTGTCAAGATCCCTAAACCAGAAATGACCCCCTCACTTGTGAGGGGCGACCGCACAGAGGCGTACCTCAAGTGCCACTACCAATTTCCCTTGACTTGACGGGGGCCCCATTAAACTCGACGCCACTTAAAGGTCGTTCGAGGACTCGTGTGAGGTATCTAGAAGGTAGCGTAGACCCCCCTCCCAAACCCCACACAACTTACCACATCTGCCGTCGCAGATGACCTGGCCCCGGGAAATTCTCCAGGAGGGGGCTGTAACCCCTCCTACCCAGGAAGGGGCCTTGACCGCCTTTCCTTTCCTTTCGGCGGCCCATCCTTAGAAGGAACCGCCTCCCCGTTGAGGGGCCAATGGCCACCTCCCTCGAGCGCTCCCATCCGTAATGGGTGACGCCCACTCATAGGGATCTACCAATTAGTGCTCACCAATCATGACCTTACCGCCCGACAATAAATACGACAAACTATCTAAAACTAACTTACTAAAGAATTATATATTATAAGCATGATTATTGATCAACACTAGTGCAAATACTTTATTTGAAAATATCCAATACATGACCATCTTTATTGCAGATTCAAAATATCACGACAGTCGTCACAACCTGAAAGAAAATAGAGTCACCACATCAAAACTTTATTCACAACAAGTAGCTGTCCTCAGGGGCTGGTGGGTGGGTCAAAATTGGCTCTTCGTTCCGTCTCGAGCTCACGTGCAGCGAGAAGGTGCAGCTTCAGAGCACAGGAACAAGAGGATGCTTTCTTGGCTTGTTGCTCCTTTTATCCGTCTTCAGGGCGGGCGTACACCCGCCCCTGCCTGCCCCAAAGGGCGTGGCCGGCCGCGTCAGTGTCTAGGCCAGCCCACTCCAGGGCGGGAAAAAGGCGCGCCCCGGCTACGCCGCTTCGGGCATACCAGCCGAGGCTCGCCTCCCGCCCAAGATGGCTTCCCGGGGGGATCGTGGTACTCCACCATACGTTCGGGGGGACCGAATGGTCGCCCCTTTCCATATGGCCGAGATACCCGCCACCCCCTCGCAACACAATCCCCAAGGATGGGAAACCGGAAACAGTTCTGAACTTTTGGAAGACGGGAGGGAGTGACCCTCCCGGCCGTATTTATTAAAATATGAAACAAAATTAAAAACATGAAAATAACAGTTTCATATTATGTACAATTTCATTTCCACATTTGCGATGTTTGGCTAACCTTAACATATGCTCTAATACAAAGGTTCTCCTAGCCGAACTAACATCCTACAAAATATTAACTTGTAATTTGAAATTGTACATCCTAACGTTTAAGGGCCAACGGCAAGGTCGTCACCGGTGTCAAGATCCCTAAACCAGAAATGACCCCCTCACTTGTGAGGGGCGACCGCACAGAGGCGTACCTCAAGTGCCACTACCAATTTCCCTTGACTTGACGGGGGCCCCATTAAACTCGACGCCACTTAAAGGTCGTTCGAGGACTCGTGTGAGGTATCTAGAAGGTAGCGTAGACCCCCCTCCCAAACCCCACACAACTTACCACATCTGCCGTCGCAGATGACCTGGCCCCGGGAAATTCTCCAGGAGGGGGCTGTAACCCCTCCTACCCAGGAAGGGGCCTTGACCGCCTTTCCTTTCCTTTCGGCGGCCCATCCTTAGAAGGAACCGCCTCCCCGTTGAGGGGCCAATGGCCACCTCCCTCGAGCGCTCCCATCCGTAATGGGTGACGCCCACTCATAGGGATCTACCAATTAGTGCTCACCAATCATGACCTTACCGCCCGACAATAAATACGACAAACTATCTAAAACTAACTTACTAAAGAATTATATATTATAAGCATGATTATTGATCAACACTAGTGCAAATACTTTATTTGAAAATATCCAATACATGACCATCTTTATTGCAGATTCAAAATATCACGACAGTCGTCACAACCTGAAAGAAAATAGAGTCACCACATCAAATTTTTATTCACAACAAGTAGCTGTCCTCAGGGGCTGGTGGGTGGGTCAAAATTGGCTCTTCGTTCCGTCTCGAGCTCACGTGCAGCGAGAAGGTGCAGCTTCAGAGCACAGGAACAAGAGGATGCTTTCTTGGCTTGTTGCTCCTTTTATCCGTCTTCAGGGCGGGCGTACACCCGCCCCTGCCTGCCCCAAAGGGCGTGGCCGGCCGCGTCAGTGTCTAGGCCAGCCCACTCCAGGGCGGGAAAAAGGCGCGCCCCGGCTACGCCGCTTCGGGCATACCAGCCGAGGCTCGCCTCCCGCCCAAGATGGCTTCCCGGGGGGATCGTGGTACTCCACCATACGTTCGGGGGGACCGAATGGTCGCCCCTTTCCATATGGCCGAGATACCCGCCACCCCCTCGCAACACAATCCCCAAGGATGGGAAACCGGAAACAGTTCTGAACTTTTGGAAGACGGGAGGGAGTGACCCTCCCGGCCGTATTTATTAAAATATGAAACAAAATTAAAAACATGAAAATAACAGTTTCATATTATGTACAATTTCATTTCCACATTTGCGATGTTTGGCTAACCTTAACATATGCTCTAATACAAAGGTTCTCCTAGCCGAACTAACATCCTACAAAATATTAACTTGTAATTTGAAATTGTACATCCTAACGTTTAAGGGCCAACGGCAAGGTCGTCACCGGTGTCAAGATCCCTAAACCAGAAATGACCCCCTCACTTGTGAGGGGCGACCGCACAGAGGCGTACCTCAAGTGCCACTACCAATTTCCCTTGACTTGACGGGGGCCCCATTAAACTCGACGCCACTTAAAGGTCGTTCGAGGACTCGTGTGAGGTATCTAGAAGGTAGCGTAGACCCCCCTCCCAAACCCCACACAACTTACCACATCTGCCGTCGCAGATGACCTGGCCCCGGGAAATTCTCCAGGAGGGGGCTGTAACCCCTCCTACCCAGGAAGGGGCCTTGACCGCCTTTCCTTTCCTTTCGGCGGCCCATCCTTAGAAGGAACCGCCTCCCCGTTGAGGGGCCAATGGCCACCTCCCTCGAGCGCTCCCATCCGTAATGGGTGACGCCCACTCATAGGGATCTACCAATTAGTGCTCACCGATCATGACCTTACCGCCACAGGCCGGATAGTTGACCGGCTATCCGGACCCCCCACAAAACTCCTACCTAAAGGTCATGTCTTAAAGTCTTTAGCCAAGCTACCACGTCTCCTATGAGTAACTCGTTCCCCACCCGGGACAAGTGAACACCATCCCCCAAATACATACTGTCACCAGTAATACAACCATGCGAAATCGAATGCAGTGTATTGGAACGGAACAATCTACTCACTTTGTTATTGATTTTTCTTACTGAATGATTCAGAGCAGAAACAGAAATAGCCCCCCGCCATACTTTTCGTGGGATCATATGGGACCATGCAATCGTGCACCCTGAAACTCTCCTCGCCAACCAACTTACAGTGGAAAGCATCGCCTCAAGAAGAAGTCGTCTACCAGTGGTGACCAAATCATTACCCCCAAGATGTACTATGACTATAGACGGCGGTGACCTCGTCCGCCCTAGCAAACCCTCGAAAAATGATTGAAACTGGTCAATACAGAGTCCGCCCCTTCCGTAGAAGGACACCCTGTACCCGTATTCCCCAGCCACGTGAATCATATCACCTGCTTTGAATACGTCTGCGGCACGCCTCACGTATGAGTGGCCCACGACCCACACCTCCTCTTTCACAGCCGGTGATGTCTGACCGCTGGCCCGGTGTTGGGTCGACTGCATAGTCGGCCCCGCCTCGTAGGCTTGCGCAACTGAAACCAAACAAAAACAAGAAGCGTGAGTACATCATTACAGCTTCACAACATGTGCAACCGCACATACCTCTTATAACAATTGGAGGACCAACGCCCCACACGTTTAACTTGTTCGACATTCAGACCCCTGGCTGTAGCCTCTGTAGCAGCCCCTATCCGAAAGGAATGGGTCCCAAACTCGCCCGGGTTCAAGCCCGCAGCAGTAATCGACATCGCAAGCACCCGCTGAAACTGAAACCTCGTCAGTGGGGTGGTGTCAGCGTGTCTCAACAAGGTCCCCCCCCATGATGCCACTCTGTGTGCCAAATATTCCTCTACACAACTCACCGGGCACATGGAGGACCCAGGTATCCTTTGTATGATTATGCAATCACCCCTTGCACCCTGATCGGTCTTGGACCTGACGAACGAGAGAGTCATCGTCCCCCCTCCGATCTGAACGTGCTCTCGGCACAGTCCCCCCATCACATCCTGCTTGTTCCTCGCCACTAGTTCGCTTACTCGCATAGCCCCATGGAATGCCAGCGTAAAAGCGGCTCGAAATAACACCGTTTCATACTGGGATGAACATGTTGCAGGGAGTTTAGATAATAACAGGGCCAACCTATCCAAACCTATCGGGCGCCTTTCATCTACTCTGCGACCCTCAAGGCGTTGCCACCCACGTAGCGCTTTTTGTACAACGAAAGACGCTGTCGGGTCCTGGATCCCATGAGCCCTAGCCACAAAGGAAATGGCGGCCCGATGCCTCTGGGCCGTAGCCACTGATTTGCCTGCGTGACGTAACGACAGCAGGAATTTCACTACCAACTCCTCCTGACCCCAAAGCTCCCCTCTAGCCGCCCCCAAAAAGGCCCAATAGGAACGGAACGCCCCTTCATATGCCTTCCTCGTCCTGGGTGCTAAACTCTCTCCCACGAGGTCCTGTAGTTCTGGGCACCGAGAGACCAGAGAGCTTCGGGAAAGGGTGCTGCCACCGGGTCCGCTGTGGGCAGAAAACCCCAGAAGGCCTGCATACGAAAACGAGAAAGCGCATCAGCCGCTTGGTTCATCACCCCCGGGACATGTCGCGCCCTAAATAGTACATTCAATTGCATACACAATAACACAATTTCTTTGAGCAATCTCAGAATCCATTTGCATCGTGCTGCCTGGCTATTGATACACTCAACAACGGTCATGTTATCCGACCAGAATACCACCGAGTGATCTCTGAACCCCTCAGGCCAAGTTCTCAGGGCCACCAGTATGGGAAAAAGTTCTAGGAAAGCAATATTGCTCGTCAGACCACTATCATGCCACCATGACGGCCATTTTTGTGCCGACCACTGTGTGCCGAATATGGCACCAAAACCAATGCTCCCTGCCGAATCCGTCCACAGCCCTAGCTCCTCAGAGGACACGGCCGTTTTGTTCCAGACAATTCGACCATTGAAATCCGCCAGAAATGCCAGCCAAATGCGCATGTCCTGGCGAACCTCTGCCGAGAGCCTTGTGCGATGATGACCCTCCCTCAAGCCGACCATGGCTTGAGCGATCGAGCGAGAAAAGGGGCGGGCCATCGGTATAACTCTCAGGGCAAAATTCAACTGTCCCACCAATTGCTGTAATTGATGTAGCTTCACCTTAGACTCACTTATACACATCTGCAAGGATGCCCTGAATCTTAACACTTTGTCATCTGGTAAACGAAAACAACCTTCTTTGGAATCGAGCTCGATCCCCAGAAACTCAAGGCAAGTCGAGGGACCCACAGTCTTACCTGGTGCCAATGGCACGCCAAATTGATTCATCAAGACACTAAATGCAGTCAAAGCCTGTCCACATTCTGGATCACCGGCTGCCCCCAGAAACAAAAAGTCATCGAGATAATGCATAACATGTTTAAACCCCGTCTTCCTTGTGAAGACCCATTGCAGGAAGCAACTGAACTTTTCGAAATAGGCACACGATATAGAGCACCCCATCGGCATGCACCTATCCATGTAGTAGTGACCCTGAAACATGAAACCAAGGAGACGCTGATCGTCTGGATGTACCGGGAGCAACCGGAACGCTGACTCGATATCACATTTTGCCATCAGCGCTCCGGGCCCCAGGCGATTCAATATGGCTACGGCCTCATCGAAGGATGCGTACCGCACCGAACACACTTCCGGGTCTATTGCCTCGTTTACGGAAAGACCACGTGGGGCTGATAAGTTATGTATCAGCCGAAACTCACCCGGGCCCTTCTTGGGGACCACCCCTAAAGGGGAACAAACAAAGTTAGCAACTGGTGGCACATTAAATGGACCGGCGACTCGACCTCGAGCCACCTCTTTCCCGATCTTTTCCTGTACCACGGTCGTATGCTGTAAGACCGATATCTGGTTTTTACATTTTGCTATACCCCGGAACTCCCTCACTGGGATGCGGAAACCATACGAAAATCCGTCCCGTAACACCCCAGCGGAAGCGTGATCCGGGTATTCACTGAGCCAGGGAATCATTGCCATGGTATCAATCGGAGTAGGTAAAGGCGCCCCTCGGACTATGTCAGACCTGTTTAGCGCCTCCTCTACCCCCGTTATCACCCGTTTTGGCTCTGCACATGGACTCAGGATGGGATGATTGCCCGCACCCCCCACATTCGTGCCTAAATTTGCATGACCCCTGGGGCCTAGTACATTTCCCCCTGTTAAAGTTCCAACAAACCCCCCTTTTTCCTGCGTTGCCGGTCGGCCTCGAGTGATTGTCGTTACTTGTACCCGATCGAAAGGGCATCCCCGCATATTGGCGGGGGGATTCACCCACGTAACTCCCTACAAATGGCACCTTCAACATACCAGAATCCTCCATTTTGGACCAGGACACAGAATCATAACAATCCCAAGTTAAGTTTTTATCGTGCTCTTTTGCTTTTCTGAAAACATTGTCGTAACAAAACCAATGGTTGCCCTCATGAGACACTGAATACCCCATGATCCGTGACTGATAAATCGGCAATTCGGGCAGCAATTCGGGCCTACGTTCACCTAAGATGGATGTAAAAACCCCCCATGCTTTGCCCCAATTACCAATGTTTTCCTTTACCTTAAAGGCGGCCATCTTTGCGCGCCAAACACTCGGATGCATGAGCTCCTTTTGACTCTTAACATGCTCCATCTCATAATGATCGGTAAGCAACGAGAAAATGTTTATATACTCCCCTGCCCATATCTTTTCCTTGATAGCCAAAGGGACATGTTGACCCAACCTTTCCCTTCGAGAGGGTGCCGACTCATCCCTCGCAATCGGCAATGGCCGCTTACCTGAACCGGAAGCTGTATCTGCGACTGGACCTGATCCAGATGGTTTCTCAACTGCCGCAGCCGGCGATGGTGCCTTCGTCGCTTCCCTTGTTTCCCGCAGCTGTTTCATCAACACCTGCGCGTCATCAGCCGTGGCGCCCTTGCTACCTTCACCCAACCACGCTGCTAATTGTGCCGCCAGCTCGGGCGGCATATCCTCCCCGGACACGGGGGTGACCACTACGGGAATCGGATTTCCTTCCCCCGGGACCGGAGTGGGTGCTTCGAGCGGAGTACAGGGAACTGGGACGTCTCCCCCCGCTGTTCCCCTCCTGGGCCTCTTGCCTTTTCCCCCTGGAGCTGTTCCCGCCAGAGGACGTTTCGGCCCCCCTTCCTCGTCTTTCTCCGCCATTCGCTTCTTTAGGTCGGTTACCTCTTTCATGAGAACTCGCAGCATCTGTTCGGTAGTCAATCGTTTTCCCACCTTCTTAGGCATTCTCCGACAGAGTATCTGCAAAACAAACAAGAAGATTATAACGCTCAAAATTGGCTCTTCGTTCCGTCTCGAGCTCACGTGCAGCGAGGAGGTGCAGCTTCAGAGCACAGGAACAAGAGGATGCTTTCTTGGCTTGTTGCTCCTTTTATCCGTCTTCAGGGCGGGCGTACACCCGCCCCTGCCTGCCCCAAAGGGCGTGGCCGGCCACGTCAGTGTCTAGGCCAGCCCACTCCAGGGCGGGAAAAAGGCGCGCCCCGGCTACGCCGCTTCGGGCATACCAGCCGAGGCTCGCCTCCTGCCCAAGATGGCTTCCCGGGGGGATCGTGGTACTCCACCATACGTTCGGGGGGACCGAATGGTCGCCCCTTTCCACGTGTACTGTAAATCTACAGTAAAAAAAAATAGCCTCTATCACTAATTTTTAAAATCCCCGGGGACCCCAGCTCCCAGGGCTCAAATATAACACTGGGGACCGTGAGGGGAGCTCCAATGCACCCACGGTCCCAGCGGGCTCCCTGCGTTCTTCGGAAGCTGGCATTGCTTTTCGTCAGAGAGAGCAGCTAACATGCTGCTCTACCTAACAAAAAGCAATCCTCTTTCCTATTTGAAGGAGAGAGCAGGCTTACCTGCTCTCTCTTTCAAATAGGAAAGCAGTTTGGTATGGTAGGGTGGGAGCCGCGAGGTGACGTATCTATATAAAGTTAAAACAGCGAGATGTATAATTGTGTTAGAGAGAGGATTCTGATCTTGCAGGCTGTTTCTGGATTTTCAACATAGCGATTGTAAGTTTAATGAACCGTCTTGAATTTTGTTGCATATATATGTTTAATTGTCTGTTTGCCCAAACATACTTTAGAAATGACTAATTCGGGTTAGTTTTGAAAACACAGGCTGTAGAGGTCGGGATCGAACACCCATCCAGGGATTTGACTTTAGGACCTGACAGTGATCGAGTTTTCGTGACTCTCACTGTAAGGTCTGGCAAGACTTATTATACCGGAAGGAAGGTGAAAGGGGTTTCCGCACATGGATTGAAAGGATTGTGAGACGCGATCGGGCTCCGCAGTTTAGAGGTAAACATCCAAAATAAAAGTAAGGAGATGATCTTATGACGACTGAGTCATTGGGAAAACGCGATTCTATTATCACTGACGCGTTCCCCCTTTTTACTTAAACAGGCATCGTCCTTTTCAAAATATATTGCTACAAATCGGACCCTCGATCCGGAAGTTAACTAGGCTGTCCGGCAATAATTCTTATGGCCTCAGATAACTAAGTCTAATACAATTTTAAACATGGTTGTGAAATGCTGACTTAAGAAACATGCGTGTAGGCAGTTTCTACCCGCGTGTATTTGGTAATCTTACTATTTTCAATAGATATTACCCTGAGACAACTTTAAAAGTGCTACTGTGCTCACATAATTCGTCATAAATCTTTGATTACTACATGTGGTGAGTACCTGGCTTAAACATGGTGCAATAGTCACACATGTGATAATATTGTATAAATCACATTAATTGTTACCCCATCCATTATTTTGTCCTTCCCATATCTGCTTTGACAACAGTACCCGGCTGGGTTACCTGTAAGTGCGCTTTTTCATTCTCACCATGCATGGGTGAATACAAGATAATATCCAGGTATTATAGGTCCCTTGTCTAAAGAAATATAAATTGGTCTTTAATATAAAGCCGTCATACAATATATTCATTTCCACTTCGTCCTTTTAAATTGTAGATGTCCTTCACTGTCCTGTCCTGACGAGACCCATACCCCAAAGGGTCGAAACGCCGTCGACGCAACAAGGAATTGAACCTTTGAAAAGTGTCTACGACTGTGTAGAATCACTTTAGTAATCAATAATTTTTCTGTTGGTCTTTTTCCTTTTTTTATATATCCAATAAGAAACCACTGCGCCCCTATGTAGTTTATGTCTTATGTATTGTTATTTTGGTTTCACTGATACACTTGGGACACTGTGCACCTTTTTATGTATGGTCTATGTATTTGTATGCACTGAACTGTATGACAAATTCTAACAGAGTTTATATGATGAAGTAAAAACATGATAATAAGTTATATAATGGGTCGTGTATATCTTTCCGCCATTCTTGTCAACCCTCGGTGCTGATACTTATTGCTATTAAGCTATATATTAATTTCATATCATTTTTATTATACCACAGGAACCATTGTTCTTTGATATAACTACCATAGCAAACAGCAGTGTCCTGGGGGTAGGCACCCTGGGACACTGCAGGAGCCATCCCTGGGGGGTGGTGGTCCCCGGGGCCATCAAAGGCTCCATGAGGGGGGTCGCACGGTCCCCCTCCCAACATTGAAAAACCCCTGGGGCAGGTGGTCCCCGGGGCTGGCGGTTTCTAAAACAGACCCCCCCATTTTCAATATTAGAGCCCTGGGGAGGTGGCAGTCGCCGAGGTGTGTGGGGGGCTTGAGCCCCCCCACAAAGGATTTTCTAAAAAAAAGAAACCCCGGGGAGTGGCGGATCGCAGGGCTGCAGATGGGCCATGAGCCACCCGCATACATATAGTTAAAGCCCCGGGGAGTGGCTGTCCCCGGGGCTGGGGGGCCCCTACGGGCCCCCCCATTATAAATGAAATTATTACCCCCAGGATTTGGCCCCCCGGAGGCTAAATAACAATAAAGCGGACTTTGTTTTTTATTTCCATTTTCACGGGGTACGCGTACCATAAGCGTATCGCGCGATTTTTACAAAGGGCCTTGGGGGTCCTTGTTGGACCTCCTGAGCAGGCCTAGGGGGTCAGGGTGTTTCGACCCTGCCCCTTATGCATGTTTTTTGCGGTTCTTAGACTGCTTTCTTGTGCCTCGGTTCTACTGAGGCACAAAATGGCTGCCAACACTTCCTGATTTGGAGTATTGACAGACAGTTGACAGGCAATCAGCATGCAACTCATGCTCGAGAAGGTACGCTTACGGTACTTCATCTATATTACATGGTGAAAGCACGTTTTGGGAACCCTCTTTTTTCTCAGCCCCCCGCTTCACAAATCACCCTGAAACTTTCAGGGAAGGAGCGGAGCGGAGCAGGCCATTTTCTTGAAGAATTTCACATGTATTCATCAACCGGCGCCTAAGTTATTCCAAATAGAATGTTGCCGATTTCCTATAGAAACTAGGTTCTAACTATAACTACCTACTGGCAACCGCCAGTAGGTAATATATATATATATATATATATATATATATATATATATATATATATATATATATATATATATATATATATATATATATATATATATATATATATATATATATATATATATATAAAGATACCTACTAAAAACATAGATAATTAAAGAACATGATAGGCTTATCAGAAAATCTATTTAAAATATAGTGTACATATATATTGAGAAAATAATCTAAAAAATAAAATAAATAAAATACTTTGTATGTGCAATATTTAAATTAAAATATACGAAAATCTAAAAATATGTACAATAGTTAAGCAATCTACAGAACATATACATATTTACATAATTTAAGAACTATAAAATGAAATGCATGTTCAAACTACTTTAAGTACATATTTATTAAATTATTTTTATTTTTTGTTTGCAGTTTTTAGCTTAAGCGTATCCCAATGGTGTTAGATCGCTTCACAATAACACAAGATTACATAACTAAAGGTCAGGTGCATTTTTTTGTTTCAAGTACACGTTTACAAATTTACTAAAAACTCAGGCAACGCAGTATAGCAAGTAAAGTTGTGCTCCAATGTGTGAATGGGAGAGTGCAGAACAGTGCCATATCTAGTAAGATATGGCACTGATCTGTTCACTGCCAGAAATGGCACACTTTTTCAGCCATTCACCTTCCTAGACACTGTTGTGCCATAGTGCTAGGGTGTCTGTGTTCTTGTTAGCTCACTATTTGTACAGGAAGGGGCACGTTCTTGTTTAAAAATTATGTTTTGAAGCAATGCCCACATTGTATGTCTTCTGTAGAATGAAGCACGCATGTTAAGTCAGAAAAAAGGGAGAAATAGAAATATTTCTCCTTACTCCACCTGCCTCAAAAAGACACATAATTTTACTGAGAATACTTGTCAAACAATTCTTTGCAGTGAGAGATTTTTAGCGAAAGGCTGGGTGGTTTTATGGGAAAGCCCAAGCACCACCGATAAAACTTGCTCTTGTCGCAGTATACCACAAGGCAATGCATTGCATAGTGTTACATTACTTTTGGTTATAAACTAACTCAAATCGTGATTTGTGCTGGACTTTAAATACTACCACAACGGCTTTTGGTTAAAAATGTTATTCAAACCCAAAACAAAGTGTTTGTAAAACTGGGCCAGGAAGATTAAGTGATCTGCCTAGAATAAAGTGATGAGGAACTGATGCCAGGACCTTAAACCTTGTTTCCCAGTTCTAAAGTTAGCAGCCCTAGCTTTTACACCACATCTCCTAATTGTTATTAAATAATATGATCAAAAACAATTCATATTAATAGCTGTATTTAAATGATTCAATGCACATTTTGTGCAGATCTATCAAGTGAAGGTCAAGAAAGGAGGACTCACAAAAGTAACATTTGACATCTTTTTCATGATACAGAAAAAGGGTGAAATTAATTACACCAGTGTTGCCATGTGAAGAGATCTTTACTAAAGTCATTTTTCTGCTTATTTTGGTGCAAATTGTTCAGTAGTATTAGAGATTTTGAATTCAAAACTTATTCCAATCTGCTTATCGAATGGTTACAATTAAGCGATATCTGGGAAGTTAATTTATGGGTTCTTTGCAGTTTCATAAACCCATGGGTGATTTTCAAATCCAATAAAAAAATAATAGTTTCTTATATTTACGTGTCACGCCCACACCATGCACCGTTGATTACATCCAATATTACATCACTTATGACATATTCTATAACCTTACTGATACCATCACTACAACTTCTGAAATGACAACATTGTTGACAACACTATGCATGGCAGGGACGTGAGATATCGTTATATATGGCTCAAGCTTTAGTTCCTAGAGATAACCATAACTTAGGTATTTTAGTGGTTTTGGTATTTTAAAATGGTACGTTTCAGACAACATTTTTACCTAAATCTACTGTTCCTATCACCTATGTTTTTAGTGAATATAAATACATATATTCAATGGAAAATAAATATTACAAATATTATACAGTGGCGGTCACCACTGTGTAGCTTTAGCTAGGTTAGAGATTCCATACAAAGAAAATGTTTTGTTGCAATAATAACTTTAGAGTTGTTTGACAATTCTTCACAAACCTTTCCAAAACAAAAGTTCTTTCAGCTAGCTCCTCCCAGGAAAGTTTTGAGGTAGTCCATGAAGCAGATTCAGAAAAAAAGGGTAGTCCCAAAAAATAATTTTTCCTTGATCATTCCCATCAGAGATTTTAAGACGTTTTGACAGAACTTTTAAGAGTGATGTTAGGGATTTAGTGTAAATCCATTCAGTAATGTTTGAGAAATGTGCATTTAAAGAGCTGCTCTGGGTGGTTTTGAAAGTGTTCTAGGCATGCATAACTAGAGGAGACCCATGGTACCATAAATGTAAAAAATAAGGGTTTCTGAATGGCCAAGAGAGTTTTTTCTCTCATAGCCCTTATTAGCCCCCTGGTACCTAACAATCTGATTAGCTGACCGCAGCTTGAAGAATCCTGTTGCTACTTTCATTACAGGATGTGGGGACTCAGGCTCAGAATCTGGAAGTAATTGAAAAACATATAAGGAGGCAGGGTAGGAGCACTCTGCCTTCTGGCAATAATGTAGGTGAATGAAAGGGACCCCTCAAGGCACCATAAATAATTACAAAATAATTTTCACTACAGATACTGCACTACCCCTGTGGGGTCTAGTGCAGCATACAGTGTGGTACCGTCATACTTTGGCAGGAGATGTACCACCATCCCAAGGATGTGACATTTAAATGTCATACCATGGGGGTACCATGGTACAGCAAAAACAAATAAATACCTAAAACATTTAATATATTTGTTGAAGTTGGATGTTAGACCGGACACCCTTGGGTGGTAGTGCCACAAGCATTTTGCCTTCACCCGGTCTGTTTTCATGAAATAATGTTGGAAAGCTTTGACATGCTGTCCACTTTACCACTGCTAACCAGTGCTTAAGTGCTATCTCCTTTAAATGTGATAACATTGGATTGCACCTTATTGTTTGATTTGATTTGATTTGATTTATCTATTTCTAGAGCGCGGGAGTGCCCGGAGGCGTCTTGGCGCTATGATATGTCCATAGTCCTGAACTGGTCTTAGATTTATGCAGTGAACAACCATGTTTTAATTTGCTTTCTGAACAAGTCCAAAGATGGGCTGTTTTTTATATCTAATGGAAGTTGATTCCATGTCCTTGCTGCGTGGACGAAGAAACTTCTTCCCCCCCAGTTCGCTCGTTTGAACTTAGGTATTGCTATAAGTTTTTGTTGGCCAGATCTTAGTAGTCTGGATGGTTCGTATTTCCTCAACTGGGTTTTTATGAAGAGAGGTCCTTTGCCCTGGAGGGCCTTATAGGTCAAACATAGTGATTTAAATTTGACTCTTTTGGCGACTGGAAGCCAATGAAGTGATGCTAATTTGTGGCTGACGGACTGAAACTTTAGTATGTCCAGGATCAGTCTTGCTGCAGCATTTTGCAGGCGCTGCATCTTATCTATGATTTTTATTCTGGCTCCTGCATACAGTGCATTTCCATAGTCCAGGCGGGATAAAGCTAGCGCTGTGACTACCGTTTTGCGTGCATCTTGGGGCAAATATGGTAGTATTTTTTTTTATCATTTTTAATATTAGCCAAAACGAAGATGCCAATTTGTTTACTTGGGCTTCGTATGCTAGCTTGGTGTCTATCATGAATCCCAAATTTTTCACTTTCTCTGAGGGGTCTGGACATGTTCCCAGCTTGTCAGGCCACCAGTCTGGGGACCAGATGTCTGCATTACCTCCCAAAAACATCACCTCACTCTTTTCTCCATTAAGTTTAAGGCAATGTTGTTGCATCCAATGACTGACTTTTAACATGCAGTGTTGGAATTTGTCGGCAGTTACCTTTGTGTCTTTATCTATGGATATGACGATTTGGGTATCGTCTGCGTACGAGATTGGCGTGCAGCCATTTTCCCCTATTACTTCTGCAAGGGGGGCCACGTACAAGTTAAAAAGCGTTGGGCTTAATGATGAACCCTGCGGGACACCACATGGTACCTCAAAGGAGTCTGATTTTGAGTTTCCTAGTTCCACTGTGAACTTTCTATCCTTCAGGTATGATTTAATGAGATTGCATGTAGATTTGCTTGCTCTAGCTTCTCTAATGCGGTTTATTAGAATCTCGTGGCTGACCGTGTCGAAGGCCGCCGAGAGATCCAACAATACCAAGGCGGCCTTCTCCCCGTTGTCCAGTACTTTCCTAAGCTCTTCAACTGCCGTGAGGAGAGCTGTCTCTGTGCCGTGCCCTTCACGGAATCCGAATTGGGAATGGTCAAGCCAATTATTGTCCAATAGATATTGTGATAGCTGTTTATTTAGTAGTTTCTCTAATACTTTTGGGGCAAAAGGGATCCTCGCTATGGGTCTATAGTTGCTAGGAACCTCACAATCCAAGTTGGGTTTCTTCAGGAGTGGCCTGATCGATATAGTTTTCCAATCGTTTGGAAATGTGTTAGTGTCTAAAATTATAGCAAACAGTTTTTGTAGTACCAGTCCTATTTGCTCTGAGCAGCTTTGCATCACCTTAGGTGGACAAGGGTCTAAGGGGCTGCCCGAGTTAGTTACCAACATTTCTTTGCTAATTTGTTCCACTGTTGGTAAGGCCCATTGAAAAGATGGTGGGCAGATGGGTGGGTTGGTTGGCTTTGCAGCAATGATGGGGTCTAGAGTAGTTTTTTCTACTTGATTATTTTTAAACAGCTCATAGACTGATGTCACTTTACTTACGAAGAAGTGGCCTAGTGTATTACAGAAGTCGGATGATATATCCTCGGGGTTATTATTTTCAATTTTAGCAAGTTTTTTGACTACTGCAAATAGGTCTTTGCTTGAGTTCTTTGATGCCAGTTCATTTTTATAGTTTTCTCTTAGTATGGGGTCATAATGTGTTCTCCACTTTTTCTCTGCTCTTCTGCAGGTCTTTTTTTGTGTCTTCAAGGCGTCTGAGTACCAGGGTCGCGAGGGGGATTTTCTTTTAAATGTCACTCTTTTTTGAGGTACTGAAGTCTGGATTGCTGTTTTAAGCCAGTCATTAAATTGCGTACAGGCTGTGTTACAGTCACTGTCCAAAATTGGGTATGAGGACTTCAATGTCTCTACCAGCATGTGGGGGTTGACTTTAGACCAGTCAGGTTTTTGACTTTCGTTTGGTTTCCTCAGCTGCTCTGTAATTTCTAGTTGAAATGAGACCAATTTATGATCTGTCCAGGCGATTGGGTGGACTTCTACCTTCGTTAGTTTTTGACATGAAGTGAAGATACCATCTAGCGTATGTCCAGCTACATGCGTGTCTAGATGGACTTTTTGATCTAGATCAAAATTGGCCATTGCATCTTTAAAGGCATTTAAATTTAAATTACACACATTTAAATTACTTTTAAATCATTACATTTAAATCACATTTAAATTACTTGTAAGTCCCTCTAAAAGGCAACATTTATTGTTCCACCCACTTAAGTAGACTTTTTGAACATGCCTTAGGTCTGGCATTGCTGCCTATGTGCCAATGTCTGACATTTCAACCCGGAAGAATAAAACGTATCCCAGGCGCAAACCTATAGCTATGTCACCCCTAGAGTAGGCACTAAACAGCCCGCAGGGCAGGGTACACTCTTCTTAATATTTACACATATACTTTTAAATTTTACATACCCTGGTGGTGAAAAACTATCACATTTGTGGTCTACCTGTCTTATAGGATAACATTATTTTACCTTATCACATTTGGTGAGTGATAACGTTTGTTTGGGAGCAGTCGGGAATGCCATGTTTGGTATCTGAAAAACTGCAATGGTCACTTGTAGAAAGTTGGCATTTGCTTGTCCTAACCATTTGGTGCCTGCCGACTATTCCTTGGTCACATGACTAGGTGCAGCTGTTTTTTTTTGTATTCGTACCGGACAGCCACACATTAAAGGGTGTTAGTGTTGCCAGGATGGGAAAGAAAACAGTAAACACTCACTTGTATGAAGGGTCCTAGAGAATATTTGAAGTCCTGGTGTGGATATACTCCCCTATCACAAACTCAATACATTAATTCACTATCCACGGATCTATGCAAGCACATGGAACCACAATGAGGCCTCAAATATCATAACCAATAACCTATACAGCCATTGCAGATTATAAAGGAATGATCAAAACTAAAAACAGTGCAAACAACAGTTTTCAACTAATGACTGTCTGGATGTAAAGGGTCAACATGTTTCAGCAAGATCTGACTTTTTATCCTATGCCTTTTTCAGGACCACTATATTGTTGCTACTGCAAGAACGTGAAATATATATTAAACAAAATATAGTGTATGAAAGGTTGGAACAAATACAACCTCTTCACCTTTTCTCAGGAGTGAAAGAACAATTCCTCTGTAAATGATGTACTGTTGATAATTTCTGCAAGAGAGTAAAATACAACGGTCTGAAATGTAAGGGTTGGAATGATCTTTTTGAAAGAGCTCAAGGATTCACAACAAAAATTATATTTGATAGCATGACCAATCCAATCAATTAATTGTGCCATTACTTCATTGAGTATAATGCATGCTTACCCCTCTGTTACGAGGATAACTCCTCACCTCACCTGCAGCTCAGGAAAAAGGAGGCATCGCTCTGTGAGAAAAAACATGGAGAAATAACAACAATTGTCCATGATGTCTCCTTTTTCCTGATTATTATGACTCCCAGACTGCTCTTTGCGCAGCAGTGAGGACTATCCGTGACCCTCTCTCTACCCTTCGTTATCTCTACCACGAAAATAACTCTTTGCCCTGGACTTAAAAAGTAACCTTTTTAGCGGATTTAAGTTAGTCTCTGTATCTGGCCTGTGTTTCATCGCAGTCGGCCTGAACTTTTGACTTTCACCCTCTGTTGCATGACCAGATCACTACAAGTGACACTTTGTGCTTTTAGGCACTATACTTACCATAAATCTGTGATATTGCCTATCTCCTGTTCTACAGATTTGATTTTGGTCATTTTGGTTATGAATAAATTAGAGTGCTTTTTTGTTTTTTTTAAAGGTTTTTTTTTTGTGTTATTTAACACAAAATGATTACCTCATTTAACTTTTGTTTTTTGTCAATGAATTTCTAGGGTTTAGTAACATAAGCAAGCATCTTAGTACCTGACCTCATAATAACGTCACTTTAACATTTGTTTTGTTTCAGTAAATGTTCTGGATTTTCAAGTTTTGTGAAGATTCGTCTCAAAAATATTTTGCAGAACAAAAAACAATCTTTTAATGGAAATAGTAACCTAAGATGTGTGTGTGTATTTTAGTATGTAAGATAAGCACCACCCCAGGGCGGCGTTCCATAAGGTTGTGTATGTTAGGCCCTCGGGGCCTTAGGCCGCTCTCCTCTTTTATTTCATAAAAGTCATCCCTAAAGTAGGCCCTCGGAAAGCTATAGTGGATGGTGAGAGAATGTGGCCTAATGGCGAGGGCGGTCAACCTCAGAGCTGGGGAAGCAGGTTTGAGTCTCAGAAGGGACGCTCAAAATGTTGTGATTCTGGACAAATCAATTATTCTCCCTGTGTCTACCAAAAATGAATGTGTCTGCCTGTAACATAACTGGTGCTCATGTAAAGCGCTCTGATACCTTCAAGTCTATTTCACGCTTTACAAATCCCCCCCCCCAAAAAAAATTAAAAGACTCAACATGTACTTTTCAGTTTTGCAAGTGCGGGTAGTGAAAATGCCTACATTTTAATGTCCACTACTGTTTGTCCTACCTCTCCCATAGAATAGCATTGGTTCACCTTGTTACTTATAAAAAAGCTAACTTTTTAATCGGTAACAGGCAAGCATTTTGTTTTTGGGGTCTAAACACTCTTCAATGGTAAAGCTGAATCTTAAGTTAACTTTTAGAAAATGCCACTTTTACAAAGTTTGCATTTTCCTCCCCTAAACTATTTGATGCCTGAAGCCTCTCCTGGGTCACCTTTCCTGGTTGTAGTTCATAGTTCAGCTTTGTTTATTCTTCCCAGACAGCCACAAAATAGAGAGATTAGGTGTTCCTTGATCAGTGGGGCACAGCTCCAGTTGCAACTGAATAGGCTGTACTTTGCTTTCACACAAAGGACTTGTCACCTCTGTTTTGTTCATGCAGCCAGTATGGAGCTAGGGCAGGGGAGTCAGGAAATGAAAACGCACTTCAAAGGGAATTCTCTAGAAATGCCGTCTACTTCATAGAATGCATCATGTATAAAAAGTGGACCCTCAGATCCACTCTCCAGTTCAATTTCTGGACCTGAGCAAGGACTCTCAGGACTGCCAGCTACTGTTGCATGCTGTGTACTCCATTAGACCGCTTTTCTGCACCTGGAAAGACTACTTTCCTGCCTGGGACCTACCATGAGCCCTCAGAGGCTTGCCCTGCTGCCAAAGTGATTCCAAGGGCTAGTTGTCTGGCCTCCCAATTAGCACCTCAGGGACAGAAATGCCTTGAACCATCTTGAACTGCACCCAGACCCAGCTTGAGTGAGTCCTGACCCCTAAGTGGTAAACCTTCTGTTATAGTCCCATGGTGGTGGTACTAGAGGTGCCCAGATAGCCAAACTCAAAAATTGGGACTTTTTTGGTAAAGACTCCTTGTAACCCAAGGGAAGACTGGGACCAACCTCCTCATCTATCCACCATAGGTGCATCAACGGCCTGCTTGACTTTGCTTTAGCTCCCACTATATTTATTTCCACAGCAGCAAATCATGATCAGTGGCCCGAGGTGAAAGACTGTCCAGCCTCCATGAACGCTTATCGGCTACAGTCTCCAGCTTCATAAAGATTTTTAACTTCCAATAAAGTGACTAAGTCCGAAAGCAGGAATCTGCAATGCAACTTTGTCAAACGGCTCCCCACCAAAGACATTGTCCTTGGACATTGCCTCCAGCCTTGCCCTGCTGAACTTCATCTTTTCAGAACAATTTCTTCAAACTTTTTTTGAAGTGCAAAGGAAGTATCAACCGGGACCCAATCCACGTTTTGTATCCAAACCGCTATCCTTTGTGCTCAGGCATATTTATTTGCTTTGACACGGTCTCACATGACTAGATGTCCTCGGTTGGCATTTCTGTCATTTCGGTGTCCAACAATTTATAAAATGTTACTCTATTTTACAAAATTTGTGAGAGATGTTTATTGTGTTGTGCTCTGACTTTATTACTCCTTGTGTGCTGCCTGAATACTTTACATAATGCCTTTAAGTTAAGCCTTACTGCTTTGTTGCCGAGCTACCAGAGGGTGAGGCATAGTTTAATTTAGTGAATTATGTGGTTCACTTTGGCAGGGATTGATATTATTGCTTTATCAGGGGTCACCAAATTTCTCACAATATATGTATATATATATATATATATATATATATATATATATATATATATATATATATATATATATATATATATATATATATATATATATATATATTTATATTCACTGAAATAAACATAGCTTTCAGGGGCGTTATAGTTAGTTGGACATTTGACTCATATAAAACCAGAGAAATTCGCCAGTTATAGCAAGTTGAGCTAACTATAACTCGTGCGCCCGCAATGCACTGGTGATGATGTCACCTATTACATCAATCACGACATGGTCAGTGACATCACTGATGACATCATCCAATGAATGTGTGTTTCTGTAAAGTTTAAATATTTTGCATGCATATATCTATACCAAGGTGTTTTGAAGTATAAATGGATTTACCAAGTGCCTGAAGGGATTATTTAGTAGGTGCGTGACTGACTGTGTAAGTGAGTGATTGAACATGTCTTACTGAATGCATGGGTTAGTGACTAAACTGTGTGAAAGTATGTATTAATCTCTTGGTGTGTACGTGGCTGCATGCGTTGGTGAGTAGCTGTATCTATAAGTCACTGGATGTGTGTATCAACCTAAGAAATAGTTGGTCATATGTAGTATCTGGCATTGTTGTGTGTATGGTTTCAAAAGTAGTAGTCTGTATTTTAGAGTGGGTGTACCAAAGTTAATATAAGAGCATCAGTATGTGCATCAGATTATGATGTGGATGATGTCATCAGTGATGTCATTTGAGATGTAATCTGTGATGTCATCAGTGATGTCACTGACCATGTCATGAGTGATGTAATATATGACGTCATCAGCAGTGCATTGCAGGTGCACGAGTTATAGTTAGCTCAACTAACTATAACTGGCAAATTTCTCTGGTTTTATATGAGTCAAATGCCCAACTAACTATAACGTCCCTGAAACCTATGTTTTTTTTGTGAATTTCTAAGGTTTTTTAAATGCTAATTCCTAACTTTAATGTGCCTAAAACCTATGTTTTTTTCAGTGAATTTCTAAGTTTTTTTTAAATGTTGATTTCTTATTTTAATGTTTCTAAAACATATTTTTTCAATTTTTTTTTTTAATATTTTGGAACTCAATTATGCTTTTCTTTTTTTTTACTTTAAAAATGATGTAATGTTTTATATCTTCCCCAAAAATATGCATATTGTCTGTTTTTTGGGGGAGAAAACTTCACTCCCATACTGGTAGCGTACCAAGCTCCATCACCACACGAATCCTATCCGCCATATTGCTAAACTCGTAAATGATGCGGATTTCGTAACCGACGAGTTCGTGTTACCGCTTCCCACCTAACATCAAATATGCATGAAGACACCCCAAGGTGCTACTTTGGTATCCAACGAGTACGCAGTGCAAAGACACACATTATGTCATGTACATATCGGTTTGAGCCCGCTGTGCTTTGAGCATGCGACGAGTACACACTGTCAGGCCCTGGGTTACGTCACAGACGTATAGTATTGCACTGGGTACGTCATTCCTTTTTCTTTTGTCTCAAAAGTATATCTAAATAACTTTAAACAGAATATGAGAGCAAGCGATATTCTAAAGTATTTTAAACATTTATATATTCCTAACTGTAATAAAATTATATTTTGTCAAAATCACGTCGGGTGCAGCCTCCTTGCGCGCTCGGTGCGCGATTGCCATTTAACCTTAAAAAAAAGTATTTGATTGGTTCATAACAATTCCCATTGTAACAGTTGGACGACACCACCCATTTTACTCATATGGCCGAGATACCCGCCACCCCCTCGCAACACAATCCCCAAGGATGGGAAACCGGAAACAGTTCTGAACTTTTGGAAGACGGGAGGGAGTGACCCTCCCGGCCGTATTTATTAAAATATGAAACAAAATTAAAACATGAAAATAACAGTTTCATATTATGTACAATTTCATTTCCACATTTGCGATGTTTGGCTAACCTTAACATATGCTCTAATACAAAGGTTCTCCTAGCCGAACTAACATCCTACAAAATATTAACTTGTAATTTGAAATTGTACATCCTAACGTTTAAGGGCCAACGGCAAGGTCGTAACCGGTGTCAAGATCCCTAAACCAGAAATGACCCCCTCACTTGTGAGGGGCGACCGCACAGAGGCGTACCTCAAGTGCCACTACCAATTTCCCTTGACTTGACGGGGGCCCCATTAAACTCGACGCCACTTAAAGGTCGTTCGAGGACTCGTGTGAGGTATCTAGAAGGTAGCGTAGACCCCCCTCCCAAACCCCACACAACTTACCACATCTGCCGTCGCAGATGACCTGGCCCCGGGAAATTCTCCAGGAGGGGGCTGTAACCCCTCCTACCCAGGAAGGGGCCTTGACCGCCTTTCCTTTCCTTTCGGCGGCCCATCCTTAGAAGGAACCGCCTCCCCGTTGAGGGGCCAATGGCCACCTCCCTCGAGCGCTCCCATCCGTAATGGGTGACGCCCACTCATAGGGATCTACCAATTAGTGCTCACCGATCATGACCTTACCGCCCGACAATAAATACGACAAACTATCTAAAACTAAATTACTAAAGAATTATATATTATAAGCATGATTATTGATCAACACTAGTGCAAATACTTTATTTGAAAATATCCAATACATGACCATCTTTATTGCAGATTCAAAATATCATGACAATCGTCACAACCTGAAAGAAAATAGAGTCACCACATCAAAAACTTTATTCACAACAAGTAGCTGTCCTCAGGGGCTGGTGGGTGGGTCAAAATTGGCTCTTCGTTCCGTCTCGAGCTCACGTGCAGCGAGGAGGTGCAGCTTCAGAGCACAGGAACAAGAGGATGCTCTCTTGGCTTGTTGCTCCTTTTATCCGTCTTCAGGGCGGGCGTACACCCGCCCCTGCCTGCCCCAAAGGGCGTGGCCGGCCGCGTCAGTGTCTAGGCCAGCCCACTCCAGGGCGGGAAAAAGGCGCGCCCCGGCTACGCCGCTTCGGGCATACCAGCCGAGGCTCGCCTCCCGCCCAAGATGGCTTCCCGGGGGGATCGTGGTACTCCACCATACGTTCGGGGGGACCGAATGGTCGCCCCTTTCCATATGGCCGAGATACCCGCCACCCCCTCGCAACACAATCCCCAAGGATGGGAAACCGGAAACAGTTCTGAACTTTTGGAAGACGGGAGGGAGTGACCCTCCCGGCCGTATTTATTAAAATATGAAACAAAATTAAAACATGAAAATAACAGTTTCATATTATGTACAATTTCATTTCCACATTTGCGATGTTTGGCTAACCTTAACATATGCTCTAATACAAAGGTTCTCCTAGCCGAACTTACATCCTACAAAATATTAACTTGTAATTTGAAATTGTACATCCTAACGTTTAAGGGCCAACGGCAAGGTCGTAACCGGTGTCAAGATCCCTAAACCAGAAATGACCCCCTCACTTGTGAGGGGCGACCGCACAGAGGCGTACCTCAAGTGCCACTACCAATTTCCCTTGACTTGACGGGGGCCCCATTAAACTCGACGCCACTTAAAGGTCGTTCGAGGACTCGTGTGAGGTATCTAGAAGGTAGCGTAGACCCCCCTCCCAAACCCCACACAACTTACCACATCTGCCGTCGCAGATGACCTGGCCCCGGGAAATTCTCCAGGAGGGGGCTGTAACCCCTCCTACCCAGGAAGGGGCCTTGACCGCCTTTCGTTTCCTTTCGGCGGCCCATCCTTAGAAGGAACCGCCTCCCCGTTGAGGGGCCAATGGCCACCTCCCTCGAGCGCTCCCATCCGTAATGGGTGACGCCCACTCATAGGGATCTACCAATTAGTGCTCACCGATCATGACCTTACCGCCACAGGCCGGATAGTTGACCGGCTATCCGGACCCCCCACAACACTCCTACCTAAAGGTCATGTCTTAAGGTCTGTAGCCAAGCTATACAGTCCCCTATGAGTAACTCGTTCCCCACCCGGGACAAATGAACACCATCCCCCAGATACATACTGTCACCAGTAATACAACCATGCGAAATAGAATGCAGTGTATTGGAACGGAACAACCTACTCACTTTGTTATTAATTTTCCTTACTGAATGATTCAGAGCAGAAACAGAAATAGCCCCCCGCCATACTTTTCGTGGGATCATATGGGACCATGCAATCGTGCACCCTGGAACTCTCCTCGCCAACCAACTTACAGTGGAAAGCATCGCCTCAAGAAGAAGTCGTCTACCAGTGGTGACCAAATCATTGCCCCCAAGATGTACTATGACTATAGACGGCGGTGACCTCATCCGCCCTAGCAAACCCTCGAAAAATGATTGAAACTGGTCAATACAGAGTCCGCCCCTTCCGTAGAAGGACACCCTGTACCCGTATTCCCCAGCCACGTGAATCATGTCACCTGCTTTGAATACGTCCGCGGCACGCCTCACGTATGAGTGGCCCACGACCCACACCTCCTCTTTCACAGCCGGTGATGTCTGACCGCTGGCCCGGTGTTGGGTCGACTGCATAGTCCGCCCCGCCTCGTAGGCTTGCGCAACTGAAACCAAACAAAAACAAGAAGCGTGAGTACATCATTACAGCTTCACAACATGTGCAACCGCACATACCTTTTATAACAATTGGAGGACCAACGCCCCACACGTTTAACTTGTTCAACATCCAGACCCCTGGCTGTAGCCTCTGTAGCAGCCCCTATCCGAAAGGAATGGGTCCCAAACTCGCCCGGGTTCAAGCCCGCAGCAGTAATTGACATCGCAAGCACCCGCTGAAACTGAAACCTCGTCAGTGGGGTGGCGTCAGCGTGTCTCAACAAGGTCCCCCCCCATGATGCCACCCTTTGTGTTAAATATGTCTCTACACAACTCACCGGGCACATGGAGGACCCGGGAATCCTTTGTATGATTATGCAATCACCCATCGCACCCTGATCGGTCTTGGACCTGAAAAACGAGACAGTCATTGTCTCCCCTCTGATCTGAACGTGCTCTCGGCACAGTCCCCCCATCACATCCTGCTTGTTCCTCGCCACTAGTTCGCTCACCCGCATGGCCCCATGGAATGCCAGCGTAAAAGCGGCTCGGAATAACACTGTTTCAAACTGGGATGAACATGTTGCAGGGAGTCTGGATAATAACAGGGCCAACCTATCCAAACCTATCGGGCGCCTTTCATCTACTTTGCGACCCTCAAGGCGTTGCCACCCACGTAGCGCTTTTTGCACCACGAAAGACGCTCTCGGGTCCTGGATCCCATGAGCCCTAGCCACAAAGGAAATGGCGGCCCGATGCCTCTGGGCCGTAGCCACTGATTTGCCTGCCTGATGTAAAGACAGCAAAAAGTTTACTACAGACTCTTCCTGGCCCCAAAGCTCCCCCCTAGCAGCCCCCAAAAAGGCCCAATAGGATCGGAACGCCCCTTCATATGCCTTTTTCGTCCTGGGTGCTAAACTCTCTCCCACGAGGTTACGAAGTTCGGGGCACCGAGAGACCAGAGAGCTTCGGGAAAGGGTGCCACCACCGGGTCCGCTGTGGGCAGAAAACCCCAGAAGGCCTGCATATGAAAACGAGAAAGCGCATCAGCCGCTTTGTTCATTACCCCCGGGACATGTCTTGCCCTAAATAGTACATTCAATTGCATACATAGTAATACGATTTCCTTGAGCAATCTCAGAATCCATTTGCATCGTGCTGCCTGGCTATTGATACACTCAACCACGGTCATGTTATCAGACCAGAATACCACAGAGTGATCCCTGAATCCCTCAGGCCAAGTTCTCAGGGCCACCAGAATGGGAAAAAGTTCTAGGAAAGCAATGTTACTTGTCAGTCCATTATCATGCCACCACGACGGCCATTTTTGTGCCGACCACTGTGTGCCGAATATGGCAACAAAACCAATGCTCCCAGCCGAATCTGTCCACAGCCCCAGCTCCTCAGAGGACACGGCTGGTTTGTTCCAGACAATGCGACCATTGAAATCCGCCAGAAATGCCAACCAAATGCGCATGTCCTGGCGAACCTCTGCCGAGAGCCTTGTGCGATGATGACCCTCCCTCAGGCCGACCATGGCTTGAGCGATCGAGCGAGAAAAGGGGCGGGCCATCGGTATAACTCTTAGGGCAAAGTTCAATTGTCCCACCAATTGCTGTAACTGATGTAGCTTAACCTTAGACTCACTTATACACATTTGCAGGGATGCCCTGAATCTTAACTCCTGGTAAACGAAAACAACCTTCTTTGGAATCGAGCTCGATCCCCAGAAACTCGAGGCAAGTCGAGGGACCCCTCGTCTTACCTGGCGCCAGTGGCACGCCAAACTGATTCATCAAGACACAAAATGCAGACAAAGCCTGCCCACATTCCGGATCCCCGGCTGCCCCCAGAAACAAAAAGTCATTGAGATAATGCATAACATGGTGAAACCCCGTCTTCTTTGTGAAGACCCATTGCAGGAAGCAACTGAACATTTCGAAATAGGCGCAAGATATAGAGCACCCCATCGGCATACACTTATCCATGTAATAATGACCCTGAAACATGAAACCAAGAAGACGCTGATCGTCTGGATGTACCGGGAGCAACCGGAACGCTGACTCGATATCAGATTTTGCCATCAGCGCCCCGGGCCCCAGGCGATTCAATATGGCTACGGCCTCATCGAAGGATGCGTACCGCACCGAACACACTTCCGGGTCTATCGCATCGTTTACGGAAAGACCACGTGGGGCTGATAAATTATGTATCAGCCGAAACTCACCCGGGTCCTTCTTGGGGACCACCCCTAAAGGGGAACAAACAAAGTTAGCCACTGGTGGTACATTAAATGGACCGGCGACTCGACCTCGAGCCACCTCTTTCCCGATCTTTTCTTGTACCACGGTCGTATGCTGCAGGACCGATATCTGGTTTTTACATTTTGCTATACCCTGAAAATCCCCCACTGGGATGCGGAAACCATATGAAAACCCGTTCCGCAACACCCGAGCGGAAGCGTGATCCGGGTATTCGTTGAGCCAGGGAATCATTGCCATGGTATCAATTGGAGTAGGTAAAGGCGCCCCACGGACTATGTCAGACCTGTTTGGCGCCTCCTCTACCCCCGTTATCACCATTTTTGGCTCTGCACATGGACTCAGGATGGGATGATTGCCCACACCCACTACACTCGTGCCTAAATTTGCATGACCCCTGGGGCCTAGTACATTTTCCCCTGTTAAAGTTCCAACATACCCCCCTTTTACCTGTGTTTCCGATTGGCCTTGAGTGATTTTCGTTACCCGTACCTGATCGAAAGGGCGTCCCCGCATATTGGCGGGAGGATTCAACAACATTACTCCCTACTAATGGCACTTTCAACATACCAGAGTCCTCCATTTTGGACCAGGACACAGAATCATAACAATCCCAAGTTAAGTTTCTATCATGCTCTTTCGCTTTTCTGAAAATATTATCGTAACAGAACCAATGATTGCCCTCGTGTGATACAGAATACCCCATGATCCGTGACTGATAAATCGGCAATTCAGGCAGTAATTCGGGCCTCCGTTCACCCAAGATGGATGTAAAAACCCCCCATGCTTTGCCCCAATTGCCAATGTTTTCATTTACCTTGAAGGCGGCCATCTTTGCGCGCCAAACACTCGGATGCATGAGCTCCTTCTGGCTCTTAACATGCTCCATCTCATAATGATCGGTAAGCAACGAGAAGATGTTTATATACTCCTCTGCCCATATCTTCTCTTTGATAGCTAGAGGGACATGTTGACCCAACTTTTCCCTTCGAGAGGGTGCCGACTCATCCCTCGCAACCGGCAAAGGCCGCTTACCTGAACTGGAAGCTGTATCTGCGACTGCCGCAGCCGGCAATGGCGCCTTCGTCGCTTCCCTTGTTTCCCGCAGCTGCCTCATCAACACCCGTGCGTCGTCAGCCGTGGCGCCCTTGCTACCTTTACCCAACCACGCTGCTAATTGTGCTGCCAGTTCGGGCGGCATATCTTCTCCGGACACGGGGGTGACCACTACGGGAATCGGATTCCCTTCCTCCGGCACAGGAATGGGTGCCTCACGTGGGTTACAGGGAACTGGGACGTCTCCCCCCGTTGCTCCCCTTCTGGGCCTCTTGCCTTTTCCACCTGGAGCTGTTCCTGCCAAAGGCCGTTTTGGCCCCCCTTCCTCGTCTTTATCCGCCATTCGCTTTTTTAGGTCGGTCACCTCCTTCATGAGAACACGCAGCATCTGCTCGGTAGTCATTCTCTTTCCCGCCTTTTTAGGCATTCTCCAACAGAGTATCTGTAAAACAAACAAAAAAGATTACAACGCTCAAAATTGGCTCTTCGTTCCGTCTCGAGCTCACGTGCAGCGAGGAGGTGCAGCTTCAGAGCACAGGAACAAGAGGATGCTCTCTTGGCTTGTTGCTCCTTTTATCCGTCTTCAGGGCGGGCGTACACCCGCCCCTGCCTGCCCCAAAGGGCGTGGCCGGCCGCGTCAGTGTCTAGGCCAGCCCACTCCAGGGCGGGAAAAAGGCGCGCCCCGGCTACGCCGCTTCGGGCATACCAGCCGAGGCTCGCCTCCCGCCCAAGATGGCTTCCCGGGGGGATCGTGGTACTCCACCATACGTTCGGGGGGACCGAATGGTCGCCCCTTTCCATTCTCTCTCCAGCATCTGATGAGAGACACCTCTTCTGCTTAGAAAGCTTTTTTGAAAAGTATTTTCCTGTATACACATATCTTATACTACACACAACATGCAACAATCATCTTGATCAATATTCATGCTCTGTACATTAGCCTTCCACGTGTGATTGCCATGCATCTCAAACGTTTCATCAAAAAACAAAAATGTGTTACGCGATGCCTCTGGTGTCTGTGTGTACATATTATTGTGGCCTGGGTATTCATGGCTTTAAGAAGTATCAGGAGCCACGGGCAGAGTGCACATCCTGGATCACATGTGACTAACAGTAAACAGCAATGTGCAGATTGCTTTTGCCGTACGCTCTGGTGTCAAGCTTTACCAATATAGTAGTGTGTTATATGTGAGACTTTCAGATTCACATTTGACATGCATTGCTTGACTGTAATGAGTGTTATCACTCTGTATGAAGTAGCCTCACTGCTGATCCTCCCTCCATCCGCGCACATACCCATGTGTACGCTTCGCGATATCAACACTTTGAATAATACCGCACACCATTGACATGTGTGTCTGCGTATATCCACATCCTTGACAACGACATGTAATGTTCACCATTCAATCTTTTCAAACATCATCTCATTACCGATAGTTTCCTCCCTCCCGACACATGCTACACTAATCTGAATTGCACACTCTGCGAGGTCTAAAACTTCAAAAGAAACACACATATGTACACTTCCTGGAAAGACAGGAACTGAACAACCCCCGGGTCCCTGGAATATTTATTCACACCCCTACGCTGGCCTGGCCTATGCAAGCCCAGCCCACTTTGCGTATGTATAAATTGGATAGCGATGACGGCACATGTCCCAGTTCTTCCACACTGCCTCAGGTGATATGGCCACATGTCACAATGCGCAAAAAAAAAAATGGATCCATGAGGTGTACACCATCCTGGCACTCAACACAGGCTCTAAATTGTGAGCCCTACTGCCCGTAGTCTACAAAAGGGATCCATGAGGTGTACACTATCCTGCAATCAACACTCCATCTGAATTGTGAGCACTGCTGCCCGTAGTGTTTGCTCACACAACAATGACAGCAGGTAAGCAGAGTTACCTGGGTGCACATGGCCTCCAATTGAGTGCGGTGTGGCGGGTGGGGTGGGGTGCATCACCCTGGCTGCGCAGGTGCGAACAAACAATGTTGCCGTGCGTAATGATGTGATCTCTGACCTCATTTAGTCTCATCTCTGTCTCATTTTAAAGACCTGCTGGACCGTACCGTAGGCCTGACCCAGCAGGCAGCGCTGCCCTACAGACACCTCTTGAGCGCGGTGCTGCGGGAGGGGTGGGATGCATCAGCCAGAGTGCACAAGTGTGAATAAGTGATGTTGCTGTGCGTAATGATGTGATCTCTGACCTCATTCAGTCACATCTGCCTCATTTAAAGGACCTGCTGGATTGTACTGTAGGTCTGAGCCAGCGGGCAGCGCTGCCCTACAGACACATGTCATTGGCTTTTTGTACACTGTAGTCAGCTTGTTACTAAGTTTACATGCACACAGGCTTCCGCCACTGCATTACACGCGCACATTATGCTTCTAGCATGCGTTCTGTTCCTTTCTATATAACCATTTGTATAACGTATAATTCTTTAACCTTGTGAACTCTCATGCACTCCAACTCTTCTTTGAACCATGATTACCACTAACAGTTAGTAGATCGTATTTCAAAAACGAAGGATGCACTCAACTCCTATTTTCTATCAAGTTTGGAATATACCTTCATTTACCTCCAAACGTTTCCACCATTAAACAATTTCTCCCTTTTCAGACATTCCATTGATTGCCTCAAGAAGGGCGGAGTGGGAGCTGACCCCACAGTAATGCCCTGGGCATTCTGACACCTTCCATTGTTGTATCAAGACACCGTCCCTGACCGTAGACCTTGTCTACCGTACAAATGTACCCCAGACTCGGAGCTTGCACCAACATGTCGTGGGACACACCGGTGATGGCAGGTGAGCAGGGAAGCCTCAGTGTGCAAGACCTACAATTGAGCACAGTGCAGAGGAGGGGGCTGGGGTGGAGCAGCCTTGGTGCACAGGTGCATGCAAGCGATTTTCCCATAGATAATAATGTAGGACTATATTATCAAAGAACAGCAATAACATTATCACTAATTTAGCTGTAGGAAAATGCCACTAAAGTGGCTATAATGGGCTTGATAATATGCCCTTGGAAATTCCCATAGAAGCCCAGGTTCACACCAGAATCAGGGCTTCTATGGGAATTCACAAGGGCATATTATCAACCCCATATCGCCGCTTTAGAGGCAGTTTCCTGATGCTAAAGCTGCAATAACGTTGATAATATGACCCATAATCTCTGGCCTCATGTGTTTCCTTTTAAGGACTTGCTGAACCACACTCTTTCTCATGACTCCAGTGTCCTAGACAAATGCGTGATGGGAGGGTAAACACTAAGAGCTGGGTGCAGTAGGCCGACGCTCTGTCTTCTCCTCCGTCTCTTCTTTTTACTCTCCCAACCCTTCTTCCTTCCACCCACTCCCCCTCCCTTTTATTCGGACTTCCTTTCTTTACCTCTTCCACATAGCACACATACTTATGTTTCATTTTTGTCTTGCAGGTTTCCTACGCTGCTTCCACAGGAGTCCAACCCACTTTTCTTTTATTATACTGTTTCTTTTATTAAAGTTACGTTTCTATTTATTTGTGTTTTAATAAAGGTTACTTTTTTCAAATAAATAACTGAGTGTATAGGTCTTCTTTTTCTGACAACACTTGTCTAATATTTAATGTGAAAATCATCTGTTTATAAGAGATTTTAAGGATAAAGTTATCTAATATTAGATTGCACCTACCAACATAATCTGACTGACTATTAGACAAATGAAGCCTGGGTAATTGTACAACGGCAAGAGTTCTATGAGTGGATCACTTTATAACACCATAAGTCATGCCCGTGTGGTTATTGAACAAATAAGGCACTGTCTAGGACCACCAAGGCTTCAGGGACTGCCGAGGTCCACCCTACATATTTAAATAAATCCCTGGATTGTGGTGATCCCCGGACTTTAGTTGGCCTCGAACCCCCTAACAATTAGTAAACAATACCCGGGAAGGTGGCGGTCCCTTAGGCTGCAAAACATTTCTGTGTCCTTCCAGCCTAATTTACATGTGACATTAAGATCCCTAATCCTACAGAGACCCGCAACATAATAATTGGATTGACCACAGAACATTACCCACCAGGGGCCTCATTTAAAAGAACGGGTGAGACTCCACTTTTTTTTGGTGTCTTTTTCTCTCTCCATTTTCACCATCCGCATCCCCTCTATTAAAGCGATACAAGGTTTTCCTACTCTCGCTTCAAGTAGTCATTCAAGTATTTGCTATCACAGGGTAGAAGCCATTGAACAGCCCTCTCATTGCAAACACAAATGTCCCGCGAATGCACACCCTGGGACATTGTGTAACCTGCGCCTGACATGTCGCCCTCCCTAGGACCATGAACCATTTGTTAGTATAAACGCATTCTAACATTACTTGTTACATGTGTAGTACAGCAACCAGAATGCAGTGAAGAAGCAGAAGAAGCGCAAAATATAATTCCTACCAGAAGTCAGATGACAGTTCAATGAGCCGACGACCCTGGTTTGAGTAGAAACAGCTACATGAAGAAAACAGGTCTTCAGCATAAAGCAACCAATTTTGAAATATTAGTGAGTGATGCTGTCTTTTTACCTTCTCCCGCTCATCGCCAAATTTATGTAGTGAAGAGGCAGACAGCTGTGGATACAATTAGTAGGTTTATTGCAAGAAAACAACACACCTGAATCAACCACCAACAGGAGCAGACAGCAAGGCAACTATCTTCGTCAGCACTGTGAACAAACTCCGCAAGGTTCCCCTCATGACAGCCCTACATTCTAACCTTACATACTTAGATTCTAGTAGAATTACATGCTAACATTTAGTATTCTGCCTGAAGTTATTAACTATAAGGTAGAAACTACAGTTTTTAGCGATCATAACCCTGTGATTCTAGAGACCATATCACAGGGAGCCTTGGGAAAAAGGTAGATTGATGCTTTATGTGTGACAGAATTAGTCCCGAGAGATCAGAATCGTAGACTGAAATGGGATCAAGTAACCCCAATCACCTTTTTACAGGAAACTCTGGCTAAAGTTGAGGGGGAGGTTGCCATTTGTTTGGATAATAATAATTCTGGTACCACCATGATAGAGGCTTTCAATGTTATCTGCCGCCAGGTCAATTTAGACCTGACCGTAAAGACAAAGCCTAATAGGCTCAGGGGTCCCAAATGGTTTGACTCAAATTGTTCCAAGGCTCACTCAATCCTCCTAAAGGCTCTAAAAAACAAACCTAGAGATAAAGAGCAGATAGCATCACTGAGGAAAAAATACAGTTATGCTATCAGGGTGAGGAAATCTGAGATTAAAAAGGAGGCCTGGAATGATTTATTATCGCCTGATATACAGAGAGACAGCGCCAAATTCTGGGCAATAATAAACCACCCATACTTCGTGGGACTAGAGAATCAGAGAGCAGATTGCATTATACCAGACGAACAGTGGGTGACACATTTCAGTAACATCTATAGCTGTCCTGATACCACTCCAGACTGTGAGATGCCATTTACACAAGCAGTAACTACCATCTCTCCTTTTAGTTTAGAGGAGGTGAAAAAAGCAATTAATGACACACTCTATAAAAAGGCACCGGGGCCCGATGGGGTTCCCGCAGATTTCTTCAAGAGTGCCCCTGAACTAAGTGCCAAGATTCTCACAAACATTTTTAATGCTACAAGGGATCTCATCTTTCCTACTAGTTGGGCCAAGTCCACGATAGTACCGATCTTTAAAAAAGGACAGAGGACAGACCCGGCCTGTTATAGGCCAATCTCTCTCATTGATTCCAGTGTTAAAATCTTGGGAAGAGTCCTTTTAGGAAGACTGACTCAGCTTTTAGAAGGGAAGGGTGTCCTATCAAACGCACAATACGGTTTTAGAGCCAAAAGAGGAACCTTAGACCAGTGCCTAAACCTAGAACTGATCATAAATAAATACGTAATCGCCAAGGGGGGTTCTCTGTACATGGCCTTTATAGACCTCTCCTCAGCCTTTGACCTGGTCAACAGGGCTAAGCTGTGGAGGGTCCTTTTGACCATGGGCATTGACCCCCCTTTGGTTGGATACCTGGCTGAGCTACATAGGGACCTTATGACCTCGGTCAGAGTGACTAGGGAAGGGAGATGCACTTGCCACTTTAAGTCAGAGAGGGGGATTAGGCAAGGGTGTATCCTTGCCCCCCTCCTCTTTCTCTTTACATAAACGATCTCGAGGTAGTCTTGGCAGCATCCCACACCGATATCCCGCGTGCAGGTGAGACAAAGATACCTGTCCTCCTGTACGCGGACGACGCAGTTCTTTTGGCACGCTCCAGAGTGGCACTTAATAAACTCCTTTCATCTTTTGGGGACTTCATGTCCTTGTTGGACATGAAAACCAACACAGAGAAATCTCACGTAATGATTGCAGGAGCTGCAGACAGGAAAAGAAAGTCGAAAACATTTTTTTGTGCTGGGAAAGTGGTCAGGAGAGTTCCATCTTTTCCATATTTAGGGGTGACCTTCGATGAAAAGGGCACTTGGGGCCCCCAGCATTCCGTTAAAAGCAACGCTGTTGCAAGAGCGGCAGCAGGGTTGCTTGGCTTTGCTAAAAAACTGGGAGCCCGCCCCATGGAAAGCATTATAAAGGGCTATAAAGCAAAATGTTTGCCTGTTGCCCAGTACGGTTCTGTTATTTGGGGGTACACTAATCATGACAAAATCCAGAAAGTAGAAAACAAATTTCTGAGAACCCTGCTTTCTGTCCCCCAATCGACTTCCACCTATGCAATACACACAGAGCTAGGATTGGGCTATATAACTGACATTTTAAAACTAGCCCCAGTTATTGGATGGATAAAAACTTGGCTTAACCAGGAGCTTACATTAAATCACATCATCTTAAAAGATTGTTTAGCCCTGGACAGAGCCCAAAACATCCCGTGGGTAAAATATGTACAAACGCAGCTAATTTTAGCCGGCCGACCGGAGCTTTTCTCATCTCCAGATTTGATAAGGCAGGAAGATCTTAAAATAGTAAAAAATACCCTGACAAATTTATATGTTATGGAGAGGGAAGCCATAGAGCTAAAAAAAAAAACATGGTTAGGAAACACTGTTTGTTGACATCTGTCCCAGGAATGGAACCATACCTTTTCCTGGTAACTAAACCATACCATCGTTTCCTAACGAGATTCCGTTTTGATTTGATCCACTTCATTCTGGGCAATTTTAAAATATGGAATAGACCCGATAATGCTGACCCATGTGATTGTGATCACTTTTCCACCCAGGACACATTTCACTTTACCATGTTCTGTGGCCATTATACTGAGATTAGAAAAAGATATTTGCTTCCAATTTTGCGCAATCTAGGTTTTATTCAGGTAAAACCAGCCCTGATGTTCCTGCAACTCCTTCCCAATGTAAGAGTAGCTTTTCATGTTGCTAGTTTTTTAGTTGCAGGAGCACGCATAAATAAGCACCGCACAAGAACTAGGCACCTTATTCCTGAATATTGATTTCCCTTTTTTATTTCACTTATTTTAAACGCTTTTTTTTTTTTTTTTAAAGTCTTTTCTTAATATTCTTAACATTTTCGTATAACTCATCTTGTACATTGTGATTTTAGAGTTTTTAAATATTGATTGTCTGTTAAAATTATGTACTAATTCGTGTTCTGATGAAATGTTGCTATGTAATAATGCTCGTTCTTTTATGATTTTTAATAATCGAATAAAGATAATTGACTGACTGACTGACTGACATACTAACATTCTACTATGACTTACATTGGAATACTACACAGAGCACATGACTTTACAGCAGTGAGATCATGGTTTTATCCACGAGTCTTGAGACCGGTAGGTGTAAGTATTTTGCTCCCCACTCCCTATATTGTATAAACGTAAACTAACACTTCTTCTACATGTATGCTACAGCGCCCAGAGCACATCACTTTACAGCAATGCACTCACAATTTAGGCTCACGGTTTAATCCTTGAGTCTTCACACCAGTAGGGGTGAGTAGTTTGCCTCCCACTACCTATATATTATAAATGCATACTAACACTACTTTTACACTTATACTACAGCAGCTAGTATCCTACAGTGCCCAGAGTCCATCACTTTACAGCAATCAGCTTGGTTTGATTCCCGAGTTTTCACACCGTTAGGCGTGAATACTCAGCTTCCCACTTCCAGTATAGTATAAACACACGGTACCAGTCAGTAGTTCGCTTCCCACTCCCTGTATGGTATAAACGCCTACTAACACTATTTGCACACATATACTACAGTGCCCAGAGCCTATCCTTTTACAGCAATCACCTCAATTTCATCCCCAAGTCTTCACACCGGTAGGCCTAACAACTTCGCGTCTCGCTTCTAGCATACTATCAACACACAGTAGAGGTCAGTAGTTTGCTTCCCACTCCCTGTATAGTATAAATGCCTACTAACACTACTTGCTCACGTATGCTACAAACACCAGACCACATCACTTTACAGCAATGACCTCACGGTTTAGCCTCTCGGTTTCATACCCGAGTGTAGCACCATATTATCAGCACCATGTCACACTGAGCAACCCCGCACTTTCAGATCGGTAACAGTGAATACTTTGCTTCACACTCCACCACAAAGCTTACAGTGCTCCTACCCTCCTTTCCTACTTTTTTCACCCTTTTTTCCCCTTACTCGCTTCACCAGAATTACAAAATGGCAGCCAACACTTCCTATTTGCAACACTATCACAGCCAATAAGTAGCAATCTCCTGCTCGTACCACCTCAGCCAATCAGCTGGCAGAATTCCCAAATATCGATATCTATATATTTCGATATTTCTCAAAAACTACTGAACAGATTTACACCAAATAAACAAAAGACTCTTCTCCCTGCCAAATTTGGGGTAATTCCGTTCACCCGTTCGACCTCTAGCCTTGTATAAACTTTCCTATGGAAATTAACTTAGAGAAAACACGTTTTAGGTTCCCCTTTTATCTCGGCCCCCTTTGATGATTCACCTCCAAAATTTCAACATAGGAGCTGATATGATGTTTTCAAAATTTCATGTAGATTCATCAAATGACGCCAAAGTTATAAGCAAATCAAAAAATGCTCTTCCTATGGAAACTCGGTCCTAATTCTATAACTACCTACTGGCAACCTCCGGTAGGTAATAAAGAACACATTAGAATAGTTCCTTGATTCTTTTAGCTTTCATAACTTCTCTCTATTACTGTCTTTCTAATTTTCCATGTCAACAATTCTATTAATATTCAAGTACACATAGAAGTCAGAAATGCCACGCATTCTATCAACACACTTTCTAAAACATTATACAACATGTGGAGGTTAAAAGTTCATCAATTTTTCTAAACCTAATAATATTTTTTTGCAACATTTTCCCGAACATTTAACGGCACGTGCAGGTTAAATGTTCACGATTGTTTTAAGTTCGAACCGTGCCTTCCACATGCAAGTAGCGGGTGTGGTTGAGTTGAGCTAATTTTATCCTATATTATGTACTCCACGTTCAAACTTCTTTTTCTTAACCAATCACAAAGATGCTTTTCCACAAAATGAATGTGCACCCTACTTTTAAAAAACAATGCATTCATCTCTCAGTCAGGTACAGTTGTGTATGCGAAAAGAAACTAGCTACCCATCTTTAAACATATCTCTTATTCAACTAAGGAACTGCATGTGCTACAGACATCTTTCCATACCTTCCAGCGGATGTATGACGTTACAACGCATGCTTTCACAACGCATGCTTTTACACCGCATTTTTAACAACGCAAGTACCATTACTACGCACGTTTTTACAACAAATACCATTAAAACGCGAAATAGTATTAGTGATGGAAAAGTGCTTTTACAACGAAAACAAATACACCGCATACCATTATAACGCATAAAATACGAATTCATAAAATATTATTAAAATAATGAAAAATAAATCCTGGCACGGGATACGGGGAAAATAGGGGTTTAGGGTGGGGAAGTGTATTAAAAATGTAGAAAGAAACATAGGGCTCCATTATGATGTCGGGCGGATGGCCACAGCCATGGTGGCGGTGGCGATCCGCCCGACAGAAATTCCCCCGCCACCTTTTTCCCCCCGCCGGCGGGGGGGACCGCAGCGGAGGCAAACACCGCCCGCCACTTTTCCGCCCCGGTCGCCTTGCGGCCGGGGCAGAAAAGGGTTCATATGGTGGCGGTGTCTATCAGACACCGCCAGCCATATTAGCATGCGTGTGTATAGGTGCCTTTCCGCGGTGGCGATCCCGCCACGGAAAGGCATGCGGTCGTTGCTATAGGGGGCCCCTTCGGGCCCCCATGGTGAAGGCCGAGGTGGGGGTGCACAGGGCATTTGCATATACAATGCGGCAGGCACCGCGCGGTGCCTGCCGCTTTGTATATGCAAATGCAAAAATGCATTTTTAGCATTGTGGCGGGCGGTGCAGAGTGCACCGCCCGCCACAATGCTAAAAATGAAGGATGTGCCCGCCACTGTGGCGGGCACATCCTAATTTCCCCAATGGGACCCCCGCCCTTATGGCGGGCGGTCCAGAATACCGATAGGGTGGCAGGTGGACAAAGTCCGCCCGTCATCCTAATGGGGCCCTAAAAGTAAATATTAACATTTACCATTTTATTTTCCTAAATTAATACTCGAGTATTAAAATCAGTACCCCAACATTAAAATAAGTACTCGAATTCATAAAATATTATTTAAAATTAGAAAAATAAATCCTGGCACGGGATACAGGGAAAATAGGGGTTTTGGGTGGGGAAGTGTATTAAAAATGTAGAAACAAACTAAATGTAAATATGAATATTTACCATTAAATTTAGCCAAATTAATACTCGAGTATTAAAATCAGTACTCAGGTATTAAAATAAGTACTCGTATAATAAATAATTAATCAAAAATGTAAGAACAAAATACATGTCGATAGATGTAAACGGAAACAAGATAAAAATGTAATAAAAATACACGCGTAAAGGTAACAAATCTAGATGGAAATGCACAACAAGTACAGAAACGCCACTTTAGAAACAAAGGCAAAACTGAGTCCTACAACACTTTCAATGAAAATAACACCAACGAAAACAAAGCAAAATGGTGGACGAAACACAAATGAAAGTCGTGAATAACACACACATTAAAAGACGTAATTTAAATTATACGTTCTCACAGCAAATAAATCGTTTAAAAAATCAATTTCAAACGATACTTTTACCAAAAATTAAGATGATATACGTAAAAAGCTATAAATACCAGTTAGACACCATTTTGAACTCAGTAGTGATTCTACTACCAGAGAGAGCAGTCGCAAACGATTAACCCTCTGACCTTTTGAGTTTAATGAATACTGATACCAAACAGAGAGAAGTCCAAAACATCATCCAAGTAAGTAATAAGGAAAGCAAATAACGAAATAGCATAGAAATAAAGAAAGAAATTTTTAGTAAGTCTTCTGAAACATTATTTTTTTACAGATACGAAAATACATTTCCTTCACTTAAAAACAACGTTTGAAGTACTTTAAGAGTAGGAAAAATTTGTAAGTACAATTTTGATATACACATGTTTTTTAAAAAATATATTGAAGATGGTACTTTAAAAACACATTTTTGGAACGTTAAAAATTGAAACTTAAAAACCTCTCTTTAAAAAAGAGGTTTTATTGTTTAATAACGTAATAAATGAAAGCTAATTGGTAAATATATTTTCAATATATTTTTAACAGCTAACTGAATATTCGAAAAAAACGAGACATCATATCTTTAAAGCATTTTACAAGAACAACCAGCAGAATAAACAATCAAGGAAAATAAGGTAAATAATGCATAGTAGAATACCTTTGATTTTTCTAAAATTAGCAAAAATGTAACTTGACTTTCAAATTTACAAAGACATTATATATATGAAAAGCAATGAAAGTATGTTTCATAATTTTAAAACACACAGGTTAAAAAATGACAAAATTTAAAAAAATTAACAGAAATTTTATCCCTCAACCAAAAAATAGGGATTTCTAAAACAGTAAATAATATATTATTTATATTTTGTACCCTCAACAGATAAAATTACAATTGCAAAAAAAGAACCAAGCAACAAGACCATCAGAAAACCAGCAACAAATAACTGAAAAAACGAAAACCAAGAACCAACAGAGTGAATAAACAGAGAAAATAAGGTAAATAAACAATAGTAGAATAAGTATAATTTTAAAAAGAAGTGAAACTCTTGCTTGACACTCACATTTAGCAAGCCATCTTAAAAATCAAAAGCAATGGAAGAAAAAGTTTTCTTTTTATGAAAAACAGGTTAAAATTCGACAACATTTTGAAATTAACAGAAATTTTTCTACTCAACAAAATCATAGGGTTATTTAAAATAGAAAATATCATGAAATATACATTTTGTATCCACTACAGATAAAATATAAAGCACAAACAAAGAAGCACTGAAAAATAACCACAAGCCAAAGACATCGAGCCAAAGAATCATTTTTAAAGGTAACTCACATTAATTATTTGTAAAAAACAAGAAAACCTAACACATGTGTTAGAAAATGAGTATAAACATTAGTAAGAAAAGCAAGACAAATTTAAAAGAAATGAAAAATAAGTTTTCATTCTTTTCGTCTCATACAGAACAACATTTTACAATTGAAAGACGGCAAAGAACATCAAACGAAAAATATCTTCATCCACAGAGAAGACCGAAACCAAAAAAAATAAGGTAAAATTATAAACTTATACCTAAAAAGTGTGTAATGTACTACTTCATCTCCAAAAAAGTGCAGCAGTAATGTAAGTATTGATTAGTGTACTGTGTAATTTACTATTCCAATTCCATGAAAGTGCAGCAGTAGGATAAGTTTTGGATAGTGTAAGGGTGTAAATTACTATTCCAACACCATAAAGGTGCAGCAGTAGAAAAAGTGTTGGATAGAGTAAGGATGAAAATTACTATTCCAACACCATAAAGGTGCAGCAGTAGGGAAAGTTTTGGATAGTGTAAGGGTGTAAATTACTATTCAAACACTATAAAGGTGCAGCAGTAAGGTAAGTGTTGGATAATGTTAATGTGTAATTTACTATGCCAACTCCAGGAAGGTGCAGCACTAGAGAAAGTGTTGGATAGTGTAAAGGTATAAATTACTATTCCAACACCATAAAGGTGCAGCAGTAGAAAAAGTGTTGGTTAGAGTAAAGATGAAAATTACTATTCCAACACCATAAAGGTACAGCAGTAGGGAAAGTTTTGGATAGTGTAAGGGTGTAAATTACTATTCAAACACCATGAAGGTGCAGCAGTAAGGTAAGTGTTGGATAATGTTAATGTGTAATTTACTATTCCAACTCCAAGAAGGTGCAGCAGTAGAAAAAGTGTTGGATAGTGTAAGGGTGTAAATTACTATACCAACACCATGAAGGTGCAGCAGTAAGGAAAGTGTTAGTTAGTATAATGATGTAAATTACTATTCCAACACCATGAAGGTGCTGCAGTAGTGAAAGTGTTGGATAGTGAAAGGGTATAAATTACTATTCCAACACCATGAAGGTGCAGCAGTAGAAAAAGTGTTGGATAGTGTAAGGGTGTAAATTACTATACCAACACCATGAAAGTGCAGCAGTAGGGAAAATGAAGGATAGTATAAGGATGTAAATTACTATTCCAACACCATAAAGGTGCAGCAGTAGGGAAAGTTTTGGATAGTGTAAGGGTGTAAATTACTATTCAAACACCATGAAGGTGCAGCAGTAAGGTAAGTGTTGGATAATGTTAATGTGTAATTTACTATTCCAACTCCAGAAATATGCAGCAGTAGAAAAAGTGTTGGATAGTATAAGGGTATAAATTACTATTCCAACACCATAAAGGTGCAGCAGTAGAAAAACTGTTGGATAGTGTAAGGGTGTAAATTACTATACCAACACCATAAAGGTGCAGCAGTAGGAAAAGTGTTGGTTAGTATAAGGATGTAAATTACTATTCCAAAACCATGAAGGTGCTGCAGTAGTGAAAGTGTTGGATCGTGAAAGGGTATGAATTACTATTCCAACACCATGAAGGTGCAGCAGTAGAAAATGTGCTGGATAGTGTGAGGGTGTAAATTACTATACCAACACCATGAAAGTGCAGCAGTAGGGAAAGTGATGGATAGTATAAGGATGTAAATTACTATTCCAACACCATAAAGGTGCAGCAGTAGGGAAAGTTTTGGATAGTGTAAGGGTGTAAATTACTATTCAAACACCATGAAGGTGCAGCAGTAAGGTAAGTGTTGGATAATGTTAATGTGTAATTTACTATTCCAACTCCAGAAAGGTGCAGCAGTAGAAAAAGTGTTGGATAGTATAAGGGTATAAATTACTATTCCAACACCATAAAGGTGCAGCAGTAGAAAAAGTGTTGGATAGTGTAAAGGTGTAAATTACTATACCAACACCATGAAGGTGCAGCAGTAGGAAAAGTGTTGGTTAGTATAAGGATGTAAATTACTATTCCAAAACCATGAAGGTGCTGCAGTAGTGAAAGTGTAGGATAGTGAAAGGGTATAAATTACTATTCCAACACCATGAAGGCGCAGCAGTAGAGAAAGTATTAGATAGTGTAAGGGAGTAATTTACTATTCCAAGACCAGGAAGATGCAGCACTAGAGAAAGTGTGGGACAGAGTAAATGTGTAATTTACTATTCGAACTCAAGGAAAGTGCAATGAACGAAAAGGAAAACAATGCATTAAAAATGTGTATCGAATGAGACACTTAAAATTTATTTCTAAAAGCAAAATAATTTCCATATTTTTTTTCTTTATTCATTACAGAACATGTCCGCTGACCAAGCAGCAAAATAGATTAAAAGCAGCAAAGGAAACCGACTTCTGAGTTACAAAGGTTACATTTATTGCACAGAAAGAATTTCAGAACCAAGGAGACATTGGAGGTGTGTACAATATCACTCATCCCATTGCTTAGGCAGAGCGGTTACTCTCGGTGATACAGTTGTAAAAACATCTGAGTATAACCACTCTGCCTCAGCAATGGAGATTGAAGTTAGAGAAACCATCAACGAAATGAAAGATATTGCATGCACCTCCAATGCCTCCACTGGTACAATTTTAAGGGAAGTAGCACAACATGTACCTGATCACATTGCTAGCAGTATGCCCATAATACCAAATCTGAGACGAATAATTCAACGTAAAAGGCAGGCAAGTAACCCATAACCAATCACACCACACACATATGGCCGGGATGCCCGTCACCCCCTCCCAACACAATCCCCAAAGGATGGGAAGTCGGACGCAGTCTTGAACTTTTGGAAGGCGGGAGGGAGTCACCCTCCCGGCCGTATTTATTAAAATATGAAACAAAATTTAAAACATTAAATAAAAGTTTCATAATCATGTACAATTTTACATTTATTACATTTCGATGAAGACATGTTCTTTGGCTAACCTTAACAGATCTCTAATACAAAGGTTTCCTAGCCGAGTCTAACATCCTACAAATGCATACATTCTAAATTAAAATTGTACATCCTAGCATGAAGGGCCAACGGCAAGGTCTTAACCGGTGTCAGATCCCTACTACCAAAACTCTCGCCCTCACGGTGTGAGTGGCGCATGCACAGAGGACTGTACCCTCATTGCCAACTGTAATTTCCCTTGTCTTGGTGGGGGCCCCCCTTTCCACTCGACGCCATCTTAAAGGTCGTCCGAGTTCCCGTGTGAGGTATCTGTAGGAAGGACAGCGTGGACTCCCCCCATCCCCACACTCTCTATCCGCCGTCGCGGATATCCGGCCCCCGCGAAATTAGTAGGAGGGGCATATAGCCGCCTCCTCCCCTGGAAGGGGCCTATGGCCGTCTCCCCTTAGGCGACCCATCCTTATTGGGTGCCGCCTCCCCGTGGGAGGGGCCAATGGCCGCCTCCCCCCGGGCGCTCCCATCCATAGTGGGTGGTGCCCCCCTCTAGGGACCTTGAAATTACTGCACACCGATCATGACCTTACCGCCACAGGCCGGATAGTTGACCGGCTATCCGGCCCCCCCAAACTCCTCCTAAAGGTCATGCTTCCTCAAACCCCTTAGCCATGCTATGAAGTCCCCTATGAGTAAAACATTCCCCTCCCGGGACAGGTGAACCCCATCATTCAGATACATGTGATCACCCCGAATACACCCATGAGGGATGCTATGCAACCGCGCAGAGCGAAACAATCTACCAATTTTATTGTTTACCTTCTTCACCAAATGGTTCAGTGCTGACACCGAAAGGCCCCCCCACCATACTTTCCTGGGAATCATGTGGGACCAGGCAATCGTACACCCCAGGATTCTTTTTGCCAACCAGCTAACAGCAGACAAAACTTGCTCAAACAACACTCGTCTACCCAGTGTCACCAAGTCATTGCCCCTCAGGTGTACTATGACTACAGATGGCGGTGACCTTTGCCGCCCTAAGAGACCCTCAACAAAAGACTCGAATTGGTCAAAACAGAGCCCACCCTTCCCATGGAAGGTCACTCTGTACCCGTATTCCCCAGCTGCGCGAGTAGCGTCACCTGCTTTGAATACGTCCCCGGCGCGCCTCACGTATGAGTGGCCCACGACCCACACCACTCTCTCTTTAGACGGTGATCCATGACCGCTGGTCTCCTGGTACTTGGTCGACTGCAAATTCCGCCCCGCGTGACAGGCTCGCGAAACTGTAATTCAAACAAAAGACAAGAAGCGTGAGTGCATGTCAATTGACTTACAACATGTGCAATCGCACATACCTTCTGAAGCAATTCGAGGACCATCATCCCAACTGTTTCACTTCATCCGCACTCTGACCCCTGGCTGTAGCCTCAGTAGCAGCCCCTATCCTAAAGGAGTGGGTCCCAAAATCGCTCGGGTCGATGCCTGCGGCAGCGATTGTCAGTGCTAGCACCCTCTGGAACTGAAACCTCGTCAGTGGGGTGCAATCCTTGTGCCTCAGCAAACTCCCCCCCCATGTAGCAGCCCTCAGTGCCAAGTATTCCTCTATACACATTATCGGGCACGTGGGGGACCCCCGCTTGCGCTGCACAATAACACTATTTCCGGTAGCCCCCTGGTCGGTCTTGGACCTGGCTATCGTGACTACCATCGAATCACCCCTAATTAGGACGTGATCCCTGCACAAGCCTCCCTCAACGTCTTTCTTATTCCTTGCGACCAGTTCGCTCACCCGCATAACCCCATGGAACGCTAATGCGAAAGCTGCCCGGAACAGAACTGCTTCGAAGTGGGAGGAGCATGTCTCGACTAGTTTCGCCATGAGTAGGGACAACCTTTCTAAGCCAATCGGGCGCCTCTCATCTTGCTTGCGACCCTCAAGGCGCTGCCAGCCGCGAAGGGCTTTTTTCGCCAAAAAGGAACTTGTTGGGTCTTTTATGCCATGCACCTGCGCCATAAATGAAATGGCCGCCCTGTGCCTATTGGCCATTGCCGCTGATCGGCCTTCTCGGTGTAGAGCTACCAAGAACCCAAGGAAGGATTCCTCCTGACCCCAGTTCTGACTCCCTGTCGGGCCCAAAAATGTGCAATAGGAACGAAACGCTCCTTCCTATGCTTTCCTCGTCCTGGGGGCTAAGCTTGCTGCCATGAGGTCTTGTAATCCGGGGCACCGATTAGCCAAAGTGCTTCGGGAATGGTGCCGCCACTAGGTCCGCTGTAGGTAGATAACCCCTGATGCCTGCATATGTGAACGAGAGAGTGCATCAGCTGCATGATTCAGTACGCCTGGCACATGTTTCTCCCTAAACTGTACATTCAGTCTCATGCAAGGCAGCACAACTTCCTTCAACAATCTCAAGATCCATTTGCAGCGTGCTGCCTGTTGGTTAATACATTCGACCACAGTCATATTATCAGACCAAAACACCACTGCGCGGTCCCTGAAGTTGTCCGGCCATGCCATCAGAGCAACCCAAATGGGGAATAACTCCAAGAACCCAATGTCACCTGTGAGACCGCTGGAGTGCCACCAGGCCAGCCATGTTTGCGCCGACCATCGATTACCTAAGATGGCGCCAAATCCCACGCTCCCCGCCGAGTCAGTCCACAGACCTAGTTCATCTGACGACACTGGCGGCTTGTTCCACACGACTCGACAGTTGAAGTCCGCCAGAAATGCCAACCAAATGCGCATATCCTGGCGAACCTCTGCCGACAGTCTCGTACGGTGGTGCCCCTCTTTGAGACCGACCATAGCTTGTGCAATAGAGCGTGAGAAAGGGCGGGCCATAGGTATTACCCTCAAAGCAAAGTTAAGCTGACCCACTGTTTGCTGTAACTGGTGCAGGGTCACTTTCTCTTTACCCAGGCATTGCATCAAGGAAGCCCTAAACTTGGCCACCTTTTCCATTGGTAAACGGAAACATCCCTCCACAGAATCGAGCTCAATTCCCAGAAACTCCAGTGAAGTAGATGGTCCAACCGTCTTACCTGGTGCCAGTGGGACTCCAAACTCCCTCATGAGGATGCAGAAGTCGTGCAGCGCCTGCGCACATTTCGTATCGCCGGCTGCCCCCAAGAACAGGAAGTCATCGAGATAGTGCATAACATGCCTATGCCCTGTGGCCTCGGTGAATGCCCACTCTAAAAAACAACTGAACATTTCAAAATAGGCACAAGAAATGGAACAACCCATAGGCATGCATTTATCCATGTAGTAACTTCCTTGAAATGCAAAACCTAGCAAGCGCTGATCCTGTGGGTGTACCGGGAGCAACCGGAACGCCGATTCGATATCTGATTTCGCCATCAGCTCCCGGGGCCCAGGCGATTCAACATGGCCACGGCCTCATTGAACGATGCGTACCGTACTGAACAGACTTCTGGGTCAATGGCCTCGTTCACCGAGGAACCCCTTGGAGCAGACAGGTTATGGATAAGCCTAAACTCCCCCGGGTCTTTCTTCGGGACCACCCCTAACGGGGAACAGATGAAATCCGCCACTGGTGGGCGATGAAAAGGCCCTGCCACTCGCCCCAAGCTGACTTCTTTCGCAATTTTTCTCTCTACCACACTTGGATTATGTTGCGCCGATAACTGGTTTTTACAAAAGGAGTCCCCTCGAAAATCCCCCGCCGGGATGCAGAAGCCGTGCAAGAATCCCTTCCTCAACACCCCAGCGGAGACATAATCAGGGTATTTGTTTAACCAAGGAGTCATAGCCATGAGATCAACGGGTGTAGGCAATTGGTCACAACGATCTACCTCACTCCTGCTTGGACCCTCCCTTTCCTCCCGCCCCGTTATTTTTCGATCTACATGAACTCTCCGGGTGTGAGGAATTCCCACAGCCCGCACACACATGCTTGAACCTACATGTTCCTTGCGATCTGTTACAGTTGCCTCGATTGAAGCCCCAACAGACCCCCCGCTTTCCACCATTCCCGCCGGTTTTCGGCTGGTGATCGCCACCGGCGCCTGCTCGAAAGGGCACCGCGGGCTTTTGGCGGGAAACCCCTGACCCACTCCCGCCCGGCGAGGATGTACCTGCCGCCCCCGGCAGGAGCTGCTTATGCCATGAAACCGAGTCGAGTGTGAGTAAATTACCCAGGCAAATTTCCTGAACCAACTAACACATGAAAAAATAAATCAATACATATTTAAAAAATGATACTACACCATTGTATGTACATATAAAGATACAAATTTAATAACATGATATTTAATAAAATTGATGCATAAATATACACAAGGGATAAAAAAGATTAATGGCATATAGCCATATGCATATTTTCAATCAGGTAAATAGTTCATTTGATATAAAAGATAGATGGTAAGAGAAAACTCAGCCTTAGATTAGATGCAGAGAGCTGTTACCATATACGCTAAATCTTAAAGAATAGGTAGCAGATAACGCTAGTGTTACCGTATTATTTTTTAGACCGCCAGACCTTTGTGACCTCTCGCAGCTATCAACGAAGCGGGACCTGGATCATGAAAGTCGATTCTGGTAAATAAACGTTTTAAAAAACTAAATACGTCTAGCCTTAGATTAAAACAAAGTCACACAGGAAATATTTAGTGCTGTTTTAACTTTGTAGATTACAAGAACCGGTATACCGCTGAAAACATTTGAAACTATCACCTGATGCTATTATCGGAAGTCGCCAGCTGACTATAACAGAATAATAATTGGTAAATATGATAGCCGCGGTAATCAAGTTAAAACGTATTATATTTCTATGAGCCCATAGCCAACGTTCACTTAATACTTATTACAGATGAGCGACCTATAGCCAGCAATATCGTGAAACTATATACACGGCTTATGAACAGACGCTAACGAGGAATACCTGGAAACACGGGGTAAGATAAATATATAACACAGAGCGTGGCCATCGGTGTAGGTGTCTAGGACAATCCCTCTTGGGCAGGAAAAAGGCGCGCCCCGGCTACGCCGCTTCGGGCATACCAGCTGAGACACGCCCCCCCGCCCAAAATGGTTCCCGGGAGGATCGGGGCACCCAACCTTACGTTTGGAGGGACCGAGTGGTCGCCCCTTTCCATTCTCTGACATTGTCATTCCTCCTGAACTCTCTCTTTCCATTTCTAAAGAACCATTTATCATGCATGACAACCAAAACCCTCAGAAACGAAAATTATCTTTAGCACACCCCGTAACCTTTTTAAGTTAGAAAATAGTGATATTTGGATGATGGATGGAACGTTTAAAAGTAAGCCCCATCCATTCACCCAAATATACACCATCCATGCTAAAATCAACCATACAGTAGTGCCCCTAGTATACAGTTTGCTGCTTGATAAGCAATCCACAACATACACTGAACTTTTAACAGTGATAAAATCTAAAACATCAAACAAAAGTCCTAGGAAGATAATTATTGATTTTGAATTCGCAATGATTAATGTTATAACCAAAACGTACACGGATACCCAAATTCAGGGATGTTTTTTCCATTTTTCCCAGGCAATTAGGCGTAAGATACAAAAAACATCCCTAGTTGAGGATTAAATATCAGACAGCAAACTACAATTTGAACTAAAAAAAGTAACAGCACTTTGCTTTGTACCTCCTGAAAGTGTAGACGAATACTACACTGCAATTACTGAATCTGACTATTTTACAACATATGAAGAAAAATTGGCACCTTTGTTAAATTATTACGAAGACACATGGATTGGACATCTATGCAGGTCGGGTCGCAGGAGGAAGCCACGTTTCCATGTGGAGTGGTGGAACTGCTACACGACCTGTTTAGAAGGAGAGTCAAAGACAAATAATGCCATAGAGGGATGGCACAACTCCTTCAGCCAAACAATCGGAAAACCACACCCTAATTTCTATCATTTCTTGAAAACTTTGAGGAAGGAGCAAAGTTTTCAAGAAATGAGAATTTCACAAGCATTAACAGGTAGTCTGAACCACGCATCTCTAAAAGATCTAAGGAAATGTCTGAACGACTATTGGCTATTTTACAACAGTTTTCGTTGTGCGTGGCTTCTGACTACCTAGATAATGTTGCACACATACTACACTACTAACTCCCCACCACATTATTACTTGCCTGTTTTGCCCTAAATTAAATTATCTAATTAAAATTGACATTTTTCAAAACATTTTTTTACTTAATTTAAAGTCAGATCACCTTACCTTAGAAGTCTTCTTTTTTCAATCATTTTCTTCTGTTATCCAAAGGAAAACCATGCTTATATTGTAATCCATTGCCATACACAAATGTTTTCCAAAAAAAAGTATTCCTTTTTGAAGATCGATTTACCCCCATAAAAATCGCCATAAACAATCTTCTCAAATTCAAAACAAACAACGACTGCAAAAAAAAAAATTTGGTTCCATCTTCCAGTTTTAAAAAGCAGAAAATCCGGGAAATAGATGATTCGATCCATCTTCTTCTCTGACTCGTAATCTGCATCCATCAAAATACAACTCCAAAAAGACAAAACCATTCAAAGCAATCCAAAAGAAATGTTTCCACGAATCCAAAGCACCCCATGTAAAACGATGATTTTTTTCCTTCCAAAACCCATGTTCGTAAATCGATCTTTTTTTTCTACCGAAGCAAACCATATTTTTCGTTTTCACCTAAATACAAACAGAAATATATTTGTTACTAATATTAAACATAATTACTGTAAACATTACTATAATGTTTTACATAAACATGATCTGACGAAGACATACGATAACAATGTGATTAGAATAAACAATATATTATTTGAAACGTAAAATATAAATATACTAATACTACCTATACTTTCCTTGCAATAAACATCTTTCTTATCATTATTTATAAATGAAAAACAACTATTATAAGTTTCCTACCTGAGCGCAGATCTCCAAGCTTCTTCTCTATCCAGCGACGATCAACAATATGGCTACTTACGCATTTGACGTTGAAGCGATTACGTAATCAAAAGCTGCAAAAAAAGAAAAGGGACTATTACTTTACATTTCATGTATATTATATATATATTATTATTTTTTAAAAAAAATATTACACAAGTATCAATAACATTTTTAAAGTACAGAAAATTAATAAAACTCATTTACAATTTTCTAATAAATATTTTTCATATTTTTACAATCAAAAATGTGTCATGTGAATTATTTTTCAAAATGTATTTTTTAATAACAAAGACTAACTTATGTATTATAAAGTTGAAAAATAATTTAATATTAAACTTACCTTTTGCAAACTCCCATTTGCCTGATTGATATGCCCCATACGCACCAACAAGCTTCTTCTTTCCTTACCGCGGTATTCACATAGAGAGCAATAGAAATAAATGTAGGACATGCCTTTACACTGAAATCAATGTAAAAGCGTGGGAACTTTTTTTAAGTTAACAATTTCAATTATAATAAAATAATTATAATTATATAAAAAATATTCCTAAATTTCTAAAATAACACTAAATTATTATTATTACTCTAAAATTATTTTTTTGCAAAAAAATTATATTATTTTTATGAAAATAATAAAATTAAAAAAATAACAATATGTAAACTAAACCCTAAAAATACTCCTTTACATCATAACGCAAACCTAGCCCTGAACCCTAAAAATACACCTGTACCCCAAAACCAAACCTAGCCATAATCCCTAAAAATACCCCTATAACCCATAACCCAAACCTAGCCCACAACCCTTAAAATAGACCTGTACCCCAAAAAAACAAACCTAGCCCAGTACACTAATAATACCCCTGTTTCCCATACCCCCAAATCTAGACCTGAACCCTACAAATACCCCTGTACCCCATAACCTCAAACCTAGCCCTGAACCATAAAAATATACCTGTACCCCATAACCACAAACCTAGCCCTGAACCCTAAAAATACCCCTTTACCCCAAAACCTAAACCTAGCAATGAACCCTAAAAATACTCCTTTATCCCATAACCCAAACATATCCCTGTAACCTAAAAATACCCCTATATTACATTACTCAAACCTAGCCCTGAACCCCAAGAAACCCCTTTACCCCAAAACACAAACCTAGCCCAGAACACTAATAATACCCATGTTTCCCATAACCTCAAACCTAGCCCTTAACCCTATAAATACCCCTTTACCCCAAAACCTAAACCTAGCCCTGAAACCTAAAAACACCCCTGTATCCCATAACTCAAATCTAGACCTGAACCCTAGAAATACCCCTGTACCCCATAACCTCAAACCTAGCCCTGAACCCTAAAAACACCCCTGTACCCCATAAGCTCAAACCTAGCCCTGAACTCTAAAAATACACCTGCACCCCATAACCACAAACCAAGCCCTGAACCCTAAAAATACACCTCTACCCCATAACCTCAAACCTAGCCCTGAACCCTAAAAATACCCCTTTACCCCAAAACCTAAACCAAACCCTGAACCCTAAAAGTACTCCTGTATCCCATAACCCAAACCTAGCCCTGAACCCTAAAAATACCCCTGTGTAACATAACTCAAACCAATCCCTGAACCCAAAAATACCCTTGTACCCCATAACCCAAACCTATCCCTGAACCCTAAAAATACCCAAACACCACAAAACATATTCATCAGCACCCCAAAACATATACTCCTATACTCATACTTTTTTTAAATAAATTAATAAAAATTAATATATGTAAACCTAGCCCTGAACCCTAAAAATACCCCTTTACCCCAAAACCTAAACCTAGCAATGAACCCTAAAAATACTCCTTTATCCCATAACCCAAACATAGCCCTGTAACCTAAAAATACCCCTATATTACATTACTCAAACCTAGCCCTGAACCCCAAAAAAACCCTTTACCCCAAAACACAAACCTAGCCCAGTACACTAATAATACCCCTGTTTCCCATAACCTCAAACCTAGCCCTGAACCCTAAAAATGCCCCTTTACCCCAAAACCTAAACCTAGCCCTGAAACCTAAAAATACCCCTGTGTCCCATAACCCAAATCTAGACCTGAACCCTAAAAATACCCATGTACCCCAAAACCTAAACCAAACCCTGAACCCTAAAATTACTCCTGTATCCCAAAACCCAAACCTAGCCCTGAATCCTAAAAATACCCCTGTATAACATAACTCAAACCAATCCCTGAACCCAAAAATACCCTTGTACCCCATAACCCAAACCTATCCCTGAACCCTAGAAAATACCCAAACACCACAAAACATATTCATCAGTACCCCAAAACATATACTCCTATACTCATACTTTTTAAAATAAATTAATACAATTAATATATGTAAGTTATTTCAAAAAATACAAAATTAATAATATATGTATTTATATAAATTAAAAATAAAAATAAATAAAAATAAGTAATGAAAATAAAAAATATATATATACTTACCTATACTTACATTGTAATGGCTTGCGTTGTAATAGCATCTGCTAAGTAATGTCATGCGTTGTAAAGGCATGTGTTGTAATGGATCCTGCGTTGTAAAAGTTGTGTTATAATGGTAGTGCGTTGTAAAAGTTGCTTTATAATGACTGTTTCCCCCTTCCAGCCATACCTTCAAAATGCTAGTGTGGATTGTAGGACATTGCTATGTCGATCCTCAGCACGGCTCCCCACCCTCGCAAGCATCTCCCCCACGCACTGGTCACCCCCGCTCTCTCTCTCATGCATGGGCCATAAACCTCCCCCCAGTGTCTGTTTACTCTGAGTGTATCTAAGGTTATATTAGAGTCTGAAGAGGTTAATCGTATTATCACATGAATGATGTCATCATTGATGTGATCAGTAATGTCAAATTAGATGTCATCAGTGATGTTATCAGTGATATCATTTGAGATGTCATCAGTGATGTCATCAGTGATGTCATTTGAGATGTCATCAGTGATGTCATCAGTGATGTCATTTGAGATGTCATCAGTGATGTCATCAGTGATGTCACTGACCATGTCATGAATGATGTAATATGTGACATCATCAGCAGTGGATTGCGGGTGCGCGATATATAGTTAGCGCAACTAACTATATATGCGAATTTCAATGGTTTTATGCGAGTAAAATAAGGTTTTGTAAATGCTAATCCCTAACTATATATGGTCTATAACCTATGGTTTTTTCAGTGAATATATATATATATATATATATATATATATATATATATATATGTAAATATATATATATATTACCTACTGGCTACTGGCGGTCGCCAGTAGGTAGTTATAGTTAGGATTTTTTCCAATGCAAAATCTCAAAATTCTATTTGGAATAACTTTGGTGCCGGTTTGACGAATCTGCCTGAAAATTTCCTCAAATTTGCCTCGCGGAGCTCCGGTCCTTTCCTTGAAAGTTTCGGGGGGATTCGTTAAGCGGGGGCCAACATAAAAGGGGGGTCCCAAAGCGTGTTTTCCCCATGTTAATTGCCATAGGGCGGTCAAACTCACTTTTAGCCCGAACGGCTGAATGGTTTTCCACCAAACTTGGCAAAATTGTAGGGACTGGTAGCTCGATGTGCCTTTGCTATGTCTCAAGATATGTGCTCCAGTGGATTTTGAGTAATTTAGGTTAAAAAAATATATATATATCTATAGGCGCTCCCCGGTGGGCGCACCGGGGAGCGCACCAGGCGCGACAAGCGACATGCGCGCAGAAAGCTGATTGGCTCACGGGTGTCTGTAAACATTCGAAACAGTCCGGAGCGGCCGCCATCTTGTGTCTCGGTAGGATCGAGACACAAGAGGTGGCCAAAAAAAAGGGGGAAATAACCATAAGGGGGCAGGGTAGACCCCCCCTGACCTCCTAGGTTTGATGTGGGGGCTATAATAGGGTCCCGCGGGGCAGCGGACCGGGGAGCGTAGCATGGGGAAAACCCAGTTTATTCACTGTGTCACCTCTATGACCCTTTCTTGCGCCTATACGTCCCTTTTGCATACATTACACCTGACGTAGGTATAATGTGGCGCAGGGGCTTACAAAGTGACGCATCTACCTAGATGCGTCACTTTGTAATTATGACTGAATAAGGTGCATTATTTACAGCACTGGTGCGTCACAAAAAGTGACGCACCGGTGGTGTTAAAGTGACGCATGGCCTCATAAATGAGGCCTTCAGTCGTCTAGTCATGCATCATATTAAATATATGACGTATTATGTCGGAAGTTCTTACAGATACGTCAGTATTTCAGACGTATCTGTAAGCGCAAAAGTGATGCATTGCTGAAGTGTGTCTCAAAAATGATGCAACTCCACCAATGCATCCTTTCACATGGGGCCAGGCCCCATGTGAAAGGGCCTGCACGCCTGCTGTGATACAGGCGTAAGATTTGGACGCAACAGCGTCATAAAAGTGATTCAGTGATATCTCATAGATTTCACTGCGTCACCTCTACGACCCTTTCTTGCGTCAATACGTCCCTTTTGCATACTTTACACCTGACGTAGGTATAATGTGGCGCAGGGGCTTACAAAGTGACGCATCTACCTGGATGCGTCACTTTGTAAATATGACTGAAAAAGGTGCATTTTTTACTGTACTGATGCGTCACAAAAAGTGACCTCCGGTGGCGTTAAAGTGACGCATGGCCTCATAAATGAGGCCTTCAGTCTTCTAGTCATGCGTCATATTAAATATATGACATATTATGTCGGAAGTACTTACAGATACGTCAGTATTTCAGACGTATCTGTAAGCGCAAAAGTGATGCATTGCTGGAGTGTGTCACAAAAATGATGCAACTCCAGCAATGCATCCTTTCAAAGGGCTTGCATCAGTCTTACGCCTGCTGTGATACAGGCGTAAGATTTGGACGCAACAGTCTCATAAAAGTGACGCAGTGATATCCCATAGATTTCACTGCGTCACATCTACGACCCTTTCTTGCATCAATACGTCCCTTTTGCATACTTTACACCTGACGTAGGTATAATGTGGCGCAGGGGCTTACAAAGTAACGCATCTACCTAGATGCGTCACTTTGTAAATATGACTGAATAAGGTGCATTTTTTACTGTACTGATGCGTCACAAAAAGTGACGCTCCGGTGGCGTTAAAGTGACGCATGGCCTCATAAATGAGGCCTTCAGTCTTCTAGTCATGCGTCATATTAAATTTATGACGTATTATGTCGGAAGTACTTACAGATACGTCAGTATTTCAGACGTATCTGTAAGCGCAAAAGTGATGCATTGCTGGAGTGTGTCTCAAAAATGATGTAACTCCAGCAATGCATCCTTTCACATGGGGCCAGGCCCCATGTGAAAGGGCCTGCACGCCTGCTGTGAAACAGGCGTAAGATTTGGACGCAACAGCGTCATAAAAGTGACGCAGTGATATCTCATAGATTGCACTGCATCACCTCTACGACCCTTTCTTGCGTCAATACGTCCCTTTTGCATACATTACACCTGACGTAGGTATAATGTGGCGCAGGGGCTAACAAAGTGACACATCTACCTAGATGCGTCACTTTGTAAATATGACTGAATAAGGTGCATTATTTACAGCACTGGTGGGTCACAAAAAGTGACGCACCGGTGGCGTTAAAGTGACGCATGGCCTCATAAATGAGGCCTTCAGTCTTCTAGTCATGCGTCATATTAAATATATGACATATTATGTCGGAAGTACTTACAGATACGTCAGTATTTCAGACGTATCTGTAAGCGCAAAAGTGATGCATTGCTGGAGTGTGTCACAAAAATGATGCAACTCCAGCAATGCATCCTTTCACATGGGGCCAGGCCCCATGTGAAAGGGCTTGCATCAGTCTTACGCCTGCTGTGATACAGGCGTAAGATTTGGACGCAACAGTCTCATAAAAGTGACGCAGTGATATCTCATAGATTTCACTGCGTCACATCTACGACCCTTTCTTGCATCAATACGTCCCTTTTGCATACTTTACACCTGACGTAGGTATAATGTGGCGCAGGGGCTTACAAAGTAACGCATCTACCTAGATGCGTCACTTTGTAAATATGACTGAATAAGGTGCATTTTTTACTGTACTGATGCGTCACAAAAAGTGACGCTCCGGTGGCGTTAAAGTGACGCATGGCCTCATAAATGAGGCCTTCAGTCTTCTAGTCATGCGTCATATTAAATTTATGACGTATTATGTCGGAAGTTCTTACAGCTACGTCAGTATTTCAGACGTATCTGTAAGCGCAAAAGTGATGCATTGCTGGAGTGTGTCTCAAAAATGATGTAACTCCAGCAATGCATCCTTTCATATGGGGCCAGGCCCCATGTGAAAGGGCCTGCACGCCTGCTGTGAAACAGGCGTAAGATTTGGACGCAACAGCGTCATAAAAGTGACGCAGTGATATCTCATAGATTGCACTGCGTCACCTCTACGACCCTTTCTTGCGTCAATACGTCCCTTTTGCATACATTACACCTGACGTAGGTATAATGTGGCGCAGGAGCTAACAAAGTGACACATCTACCTAGATGCGTCACTTTTTAAATATGACTGAATAAGGTGCATTATTTACAGCACTGGTGGGTCACAAAAAGTGACGCACCGGTGGCGTTAAAGTGACGCATGGCCTCATAAATGAGGCCTTCAGTCTTCTACTCATGCGTCATATTAAATATATGACATATTATGTCGGAAGTACTTACAGATACATCAGTATTTCAGACGTATCTGTAAGCGCAAAAGTGATGCATTGCTGGAGTGTGTCACAAAAATGATGCAACTCCAGCAATGCATCTTTTCTTACCCTTCCACATTTTCTTTGAATATCCACATTCCCCATATTCACTCTCCTTCTCCTTACTTTCCTTCCCAACACTCAACTTTTTTCAGTCCCCCTACTTCACTTCCTTTCTCCTTTCATACCTTTCTGTTCTTTCTTACTCATTTTCCTTTCCATTATCAATGCACTCCACTTCACTTACTCTTTTTTCATTTTTTTAAGAATATAGCTCTTTGGTGAGAATTGGAGGTAGTTCTGAAAATAACTTTTTTTTTTCTTCTTTTTTCTTTTTAAAAACCAGAAACAACAAGCATTGGAAATGTAATAGGTCTCGCACCATTAGAGTTAGTGCTTTTAGAATTGTTTATGGGTTTTTTTTGTAAATGTTTAGCATTTTTGTTTCCTGTAGCCAATGCTAAAGTATTACAAATAAAAAAAGCCATAAACATTTCTAAAAGCTCTAACTGAAATGGTCTGAGAACTATTGCACTGTGTGAGGGTGAGGGTGAGTGAGGGTGAGGGTGAGTGAGGGTGGGTGAGGGTGAGTGAGGGTGAGTGAGGGTGAGGGGTTGAGGGTGAGTGAGGGTGAGTGAGGGTGAGTGAGGGTGAGTGAGGGTGAGTGAGGGTGAGGGGTTGAGGTTGAGGGTGAGGTGTTGAGGGTGAGTGAGGTTGAGGGTGAGTGAGGGTGAGGGTGAGGGTGAGTGAGGTGTTGAGGGTGAGGGTGAGTGAGGGTGAGGGGTTTTGGGTGAGTGAGGGTGAGGGGGAGTAGTTGAGGCTGAGTGAGGGTGAGTGAGAGTGAGGGTGAGTGAGGGGTTGAGGGTGAGGGGTTGAGGGTGAGTGGGTGAGGGGTTGAGGGTGAGTGAGTGAGGGTGAGGGGTTGAGGGTGAGTGAGGGTGAGGGTGAGTGAGGGTGAGGGGTTGAGGGTGAGTGAGGGGTTGAGGGTGAGGGGTTGAGGGTGAGGGGTTGAGGGTGAGTGAGGGTTTGAGGGTGAAGGGTTGAGGGTGAGGGAGGGTGAGTGAGGGTGAGGGTGAGGGTTTGAGGGGGAGGGGTCGAGGGGGAGGGGTTGAGGGTGAGTGAGGGTGAGTGAGTGAGGGTGAGGGGTTGAGGGTGAGTGAGGGTGAGGGGTTGAGGGTGGGTGAGTGAGGGTGAGGGTTTGAGGGTGAGGGGTTGAGGGTGAGTGAGGGTGAGGGGTTGAGGGTGAGTGAGGTTGAGGGTGGTTGAGTGAGGATGAGTGAGAGTGAGGGTGAGTGAGGGGTTGAGGGTGAGGGGTTGAGGGTGAGTGAGTGAGGGTGAGGGGTTGAGGGTGAGTGAGGGTGAGGGTGAGTGAGGGTGAGGGGTTGAGGGTGAGTGAGGATGAGTGAGAGTGAGGGTGAGTGAGGGGTTGAGGGTGAGGGGTTGATGGTGAGGGGTTGAGGGTGAGTGAGGGTGAGGGTGAGGGTGAGTGAGGGTGAGGGGTTGAGGGTGAGTGAGGGTGAGTGAGGGTGAGTGAGGGTGAGGGGTTGAGGGTGAGTGAGGATGAGTGAGAGTGAGAGTGAGTGAGGGGTTGAGGGTGAGTGAGGGGTTGAGGGTGAGTGATGGTCAGGGTGAGTGAGGGTGAGGGTGGGTGAGGGGTTGAGGGTGAGTGAAGGTGAGTTTGAGGGGTTGAGGGTGAGGGTGAGTGAGGGTGAGTGAGGGTGAGGGGTTGAGGGTGAGTGAGGGTGAGGGTGAGTGAGGGTGAGGGGTTGAGGGTGAGGGGTTGAGGGTGAGGGGTTGAGGGTGAGGGGTTGAGGGTGAGGGGTTGAGGGTGAGGGGTTGAGGGTGAGTGAGTGAGGGTGAGGGGTTGAGGGTGAGTGAGGGTGAGGGGTTGAGGGTGAGTGAGGGTGAGGGGTTGAGGGGGAGGGGTTGAGGGTGAGTGAGGGTGAGGGGTTGAGGGTGAGGGGTTGAGGGTGAGTGAGGGTGAGGGCGAGTGAGGGTGAGGGGTTGAGGGTGAGGGGTTGAGGGTGAGGGTGAGGGGTTGAGGGTGAGTGAGTGAGGGTGAGTGAGGGTGAGTGAGGGTGAGTGAGGGTGAGGGGTTGAGGGGGAGGGGTTGAGGGTGAGTGAGGGGTTGAGGGTGAGTGAGGGTGAGGGGTTGAGGGTGAGGGTGAGTGGGGGGTTGAGGGTGAGTGAGGGTGAGGGGTTGAGGGTGAGTGAGGGTGAGGGGTTGAGGGTGAGTGAGGGTGAGTGAGGGTGAGGGTGAGTGAGGGTGAGTGATGGTGAGGGTGAGTGAGGGTGAGGGGTTGAGGGTGAGTGAGGGTGAGTGAGGGTGAGGGTGAGTGAGGGTGAGGGTGAGGGTGAGGGAGGGTCCACTAGAAACTGTTGATCTATTTCCACCCAACTCTTAATCGAGCCATAAGCAACGATTGGCCGGTAACTATACACTCATCACCTAATGCTCATAGTGCTAGCTTTCTTAAGAAACATTGTATACAGCATCTGGGTCGCTATTTTATAAACGCCCATATGCGTTAAAATAGTTAGAGAAACGTGCCAGGGCATATTGCGCTAAAGTTAGTCCTTTAGTTTATCGCATAATATGCTGCATTATTTGTCTACCCTTGCGCTATAATTCCGACGGCTGCCCCAGCCCCACAGATGTCTACATAACGAAAGCAAAATGTCAACCAGCCTGATGCTGCATACCGTTATCAAATGGGAAAGCAGGATGCTCCAAATTGACGTGAACATTCGATTCATATTTGAAGTTCCCTATGGATTTAAGTTGTTTGGCTTATGAACAGTTCTCGTTGTTGGCACCCTAATAATAATACACCCAAAAAATCATACTAGCCTTGTTTTAGGGTGTCTTCGCTCCGCTCTCTATCATTCTAACCTGAAAGGCAACCATATGTTAAGGCCTGTGGAAAGGGACATCACCTCAGTATACAGTATACTTATACAAGGAAGTAAAGGCAACTATTCCAATTGAGAAAATGCGAGGCATGTAGGGCCAAACTTGCTGTGAACTTATTTAAAGGGACATCTAACGTATTTCATTTACTGTGAGCACCCAGTTTGCATTCGACAGTGTATGTACATACTACGATCTAATCTTGTTAAGTGCGCCGTCATTGAAAATACTTCTGCCTCTAAATCGGAATAGGATACAAAAAGCTAGCAATGCTACAGGCTGAAAGGAGGAGGCTGAAAGGAGAACGCTGGTTAACAATGCACGTTACCCTCAGATTGTCCCTGGCTCGGACATTTTGTCAAAATTTCTGGTGGTCCGGTGTGTCAATTGAGCAGCGCTTCCCGCTGGGATGCAATACGCGCCTCTGCCCCTTCTATACTTTGAAAGGCGGACAGTTTAGTCGCTTGCATACATTGAGGTGATGGCAACTATAAAAGCATATCTTTACTGTGCGCTCAGACACGAGATTAAAATATATTATATGGTGTGCGCCTGCACTGGCACTGATACCGAGTGGATGTTTTATGATTGATATCGGGCGTCCTGCACCTTTACAGCATGTACCAAGGACGTCTAGGGGGGGGGGGGGGGTGTGGCAGTCCTTAACCTGTTAGGGTTTTAACAAAAGTTCCCTGGAAACGCTGGCTGAGCTATGCACCGGAAGCACATTGCGCTAGATGAACACACACAATCGCCAGCTTCCTAAACCACCGGCTTCCTCACTTATTGCACGAGGCGGGAAACATGTTGGATGCTTGCAAAACTCTTGTGAGGACACCCGTGCAAAGCCCAGAGGATTCATAAGCAAACGCACACACGCATCTATCTACCCCATGATGCATAGGAGATATTTACAATGCGTTTTTCCATTTTGTTAAGTGTTTTTTCTGTACGCTGGTCATAAGAGCACTGTACAAAGTAGCTTAAACAAGACGGAGGGAAGAGAGGGGAGGGGGGAGGAGAAATGCGACACGGCGGGAAGGGGAGGGGGCGGAGCGGGTAAAATAAACAAACAAGACGGAGGGAAGAGAGGGGAGGGGGGAGGAGAAATGCGACACGGCGGGAAGGGGAGGGGGCGGAGCGGGTAAAACAAGACGGACGTGCACGCGCTTTTAAGCTCAATGCGCATGTGCATTGAGCTTAAAAGTCACGGGCACTGCAAGGAATCGCCACGATTCCTTGCAGTGGATAAAGAGTGGATAAGCCCCCATAGTCTCGCTTGCTCGATGCGCATGCGCATCGACAGGCGAGACCTAAAAACAGGGAATGGAAACTGCTCAACAGGAGCAAAAAAACCTAAAAAAATTAGGACTGGGAACGGCAGCAATGGTTTTCCAATGCTCGAACCATGAGCAGGACACTTTGCTCCCCAAAGGTAAGGAGTTGATCGCAGTATCTGCATTTCAGGACACCTTTGTTGAATGCAGTGACGTCACTGACCATGTCATGAGTGATGTAATATGTGACATCATCAGCAGTGCATTGCAGGCGCGCAAGTTATAGTGAGTCCAACTAACTATAACGTGGGAATTTCAATGGTTTTATGTCAGTAAAATTTCCAGGTAACTATAACTGGTGTGAAACCTATGGTTTTTCCAGTGAATATATATATATATATTCACTGAAAAAACCATAGGTTTTAGGGGTGTTATAGTTAGCTGGACATTTCACTCATGCAAAACCATTGAAATTCCTCCCTTATAGTTAGCTGTACTAACTATAACTCGCGCACCCGCAATCCACTGCTGAAATTCCTCCCTTATAGTTAATTGTACTAACTATAACTTGCGCGCCTGCAATACACTGCGGATCATGTCAGCAGTGAACATGTGGTACATGTGGTACATGTGTGTGAAAGGCAGTACATATGTGTGTTGGAGTATATAAATAGATATAAGTGAGAGTGTGTGATTGTGAGAGTGGCTGTATGGATGAGTGTGTGCTTGTATCAGTGATTGTATAAGAGCGTAACAATATGCTCGTATTTGTATGAGTAATTGAGCTGGTTTGTGTATAACTGTAGAGGTGAATAAATGATAGTGTGATTAATTATTTGCATAACTTCCTAGGTGTGTGAGTACCTCTATGGATGAGTGGTGGTGTGTGAGTGTCTATATAGGTGTATGAGTGCATATGATAGCCCTGTACTGAGTGACCATGAGTGTGAGTGACTGTATGGGTGAGTGAGTGGATGTGTGTGTAAACCTAAGAATCAGTAAGTGGCTATGTAGTTATTGGTGTTGGAGTGTTGATGGTTTTGAGAATGTTATAGTTAGTTCAGCTAACTATAAATCGTGTGCCCGCAATGCACTGCTGATGACGTCACATATACCATCACTCATGACAAGGTCAGTGACATCACTGATGACATCACTAATGACATCTCAAATGACATCACTGATGACATCATCCAGTGAATGTTTTTTTCTTACATTTAAACATGTTTTCTATATGTGTATCACAAGGTCGATGGAAGAATAAATGGATAAATAAATGTCTCAATGGATGTTTTTTTTGTAAAAATGATTGCATAACTTATTAAGTGTATATTAGCGAGCAATGTTTAAATATTTAAATATCTGTATCAGTGTCTCACTTTGTCAATAATTGGCTCCATGGGTGCGTGAGTAGCTACATGAGTGTCTATATGGGTTATTATTTGCCTTTTGAGTATCAGTATGAGTGTCTGTATGGTTTGTTGGGGAGTATTGCTTGGTGCATAGATGCATGATTGAGTGACTCACTGTTTGTATGTGTTTTGAAGACAGCATATATGCAGCACTGTATGGGTGCATGGGTGTGCGTATGGGTGTGTTAGTGGGAGACTGACTGTCTCAATAGTATCTTAATGAGTAACTACATATGTTTTAAACTACTATATATGAGTATTGATGTATATAAGTGATTATATGTGAGAGTGAGATATTGGAAGAGTTCCTGTATAAATAAATATGTGTTTCTGTAAGTGATTGCTTAAGAGAGTAAATATATGTACGTTTTTGTAAATGTAAGTGTAGTGCTGTGTATATATCCTGTATATGCAAATACATGGATGTTTGATAGTTTATTTGCATGTGTGAGTATGTGTGTGAGTAAGTCTATGGATGAGTGTCGGTGTGTAACAGGATGTATAAGTGTATGAGTACATATGATGAGTGAGTACATGTATAAGTGACTATATAGAGCCGTTGGCGAATGAGTGGATGTGTATGTAGATGGGGGAATTACTCAATAGCTTGTTGGTAAGTGGTATTGGTATTTCCATTTTTTTTTTAAATTGTTACTTTCTATTTTTGAAGGTGTGTATCAAAGGTTATATTACGCTGAGAGGAGGTCTGCCACTCTTTCACAAGGATGAAATCATCAGTGATGTCATTTGAGATGTCATGAGTGATGTCACTGACCATGTCATGAGTGATGTTATATGTGACGTCATCAGCAGCGCAATGCGGGCACACGAGGTATAGTTAGCTGAACTAACTATAACGGGGGAATTTCAATGGTTTTGTTTGAGTTTAATGTCCAGCTAACTATAACATGTGTGTAACCTATGTTTTTTTCAGTGAAGATAACTATAATGTGTGTGAAGCCTATGGTTTTGTCAGTGAATTTCTAAGGTTTTTTAAATGCAAATTCCTAAATATAACGCGTGTGAAACCTATGATTTTTACAGTGAATTTCTAAGGTTTTTTAATAGCTAATTCCTAACTATTCCGTATGTGAAACCTATGTTTTTTTCAGTGAATATATATGGAGGCAAGATGGCGTCCGAGCTGGACGTTTGAGCAAACTGCTCCTGCTGGACCTCGTGGGTTGTTAGGCTGCTCGAGTTTGGAGCGGGGCTGAGAGGGCTATCTGAACACTGCTACCGTTTTTCGATACCCGTTGTGAGCTGGGTTGATAAAATTTGTGCCTTACCGGAGTAAATGTGGTGGCTGTTACGGGAAGCGGCAGCGAGCGGAGCCGGACTGCGGACCCTGCGGCACTATCGGTGGGCGGCGCTTTGGAGGCAAATAACGCGGGTCACCTGGACAGGAGCTCACGGCGCGGTCACTGGGAGCCATGAGGAGACTGGTGGGGACGTGAGTGCCGTGGAGGGAGCGCAGGAAGGAGCAATGGCTCCTAAAGGTCGAAGAGGTCGTGGACAGGGGAGTGTTCTCCCTGAAGCTCAGTCTGGACAAGAGGTTTCAAGTGCGGCGAAGGCTGCTGCAGCTGAACGTATTGATACACGCAGCAAAGATATAAAAAAGACTGCCAGAGGGGCGATACGAGGCAAAGAATCTGTGGAAGTAAATGCCGGCAAGCAATTAAAAGGGATACCGGAGTTACTTTTCTCTATGAAGCACAAGGAGAAACAGGGTCTTTTAAGTTTTGATCGTCTGGTGAGACTGTAGCTGAAACGACTGCGGAAATGACTCCAACATTGCACGGGTGTCAAAACTTGGGCAGTCAAGTGACATTGGAGTGCCGGTAGGAGACGGAGCACAGGGAATAGAGACAGTGATTGAATTGGAGAGTGGCTTGGAGAATATTAACGATTTAGTTACTGGTCAGAGTAATGCTGAAACAATAAATGCCACAATCTTACATGAGAGCAGACCGGAGATGCTCCTAGATTCTGAATTAAATACGGATCTGTCTATCCAGACTACTCAGACTCCGTCTAATACAGAGGGCTCTCTGACAGAGGGGGGTCCACATGGAGGGGTCCCACATGCTTTATTGATCCCCAATGCAACAGAAACTGACTCTGCTGATTTTTTCTCTTTTTTGGAGCAATCTATGTCTTCTACTGAGGACCTGGCACAACAATATGCTACGTCTATGAGCATGGAGAATGGCAGCATTCATAGTAGTTTTGAATTGGAAGACTCTGACCCACCTACTGTCTGGAGACTTGAATTAAATCAGAGTGGAGCAACAAAACCCAGGGAAACAGAAAAGGACGGAGATACTTTAGGAGCTAGATCAGGGCTGGAGGACGCGCCAGAAGAGATTTCATTAGAACTGATTTATAAGACCATGATGCAGCATAGGCGTGAATCTCAAGAAGACAGTTTGAGAGTGCAAAACTTGTGTAAAAAACTCCAGAACTCAGTAAGGCGTCTTACTAAATCACACTCAGAGTTTGTTGAGAGAGCTAATGAAGCTGAGGCACATATATCCACGCTTGAGGATGAACCGGCCCAACAGAAGAAAGTTATTGAATTACAAACTGCTCATAAGGAAGACATTAACTGGAAACTGATTGATCTAGAAAATCGGTTACGCAGAAATAATTTAAGATTTTTGCAGATTCCGGAGGGCAAGGAGGGGTCTCATCCTAGAGGGTTCATAATTGAACTGTTAAAAAAGCTTTCTCAGAATCTACCAGGTGGGATTGGGACAGGGAGGTGGAGCGGGCCCATCGGTTTCCTTTTAATCTCAGACCTAATCAACGGGACCAGAAACCTAGAGCTATAATGGTAGCATTTAATAGCTTTTTGGCCCGGGAGGAGATATTTGCGAAAGCACGGCCCGATAAGAAGAGAAGCGGGCTTGGCTGTGACTTTTTTGTTCGTCCTGATCTTTGTAAGCAGTCAGTTGACTTACGATGGCAGTTCCGACAGACTATACCAGATTTCCAAGCCAAGGGTGCACAGGCGTTTTTGCTGTTTCCAGCTAAAATAAAAGTTATATTCAAGGAGCGCACCCACTTTTTCATGACTGCCTTAGCTGCTAATGAATTTCTGGCTAAAATGTAATTAGTACAGGTCCTTAAATCTGTTGGTTACTTGATATTTGTTTATGTTCGGGTGCTCTCTTGTTTATGCTCTGCTTCTCCTTGAGTGGGAATTGAATTTTTTTGTGTTTCTTATATTTTTGAAGTATAATGCCCATGGGGGAAAGCAGGAGGCTGGGGGTAGGCTCTCATCCAAAGGACCATAAGTCCTAAAGCCTCTATTCAGGGTTGGGGGGGTAGTAGTTGGGCAGGGGGGGCGCACGGGGGGTAGGTATAGGAAGGGTAGGGGGTGGGGGGAAGCACGAGGGGGTGTGGAAAAAAGGGGAAAAAGGTTCACAGCAACTTGCGCAAAAAATGTTTCCGAATTACTATTTTCAGTTTGAACTGGGACTCATCTGATCTATTTTCTGAATTTAGTAAAAAGATGATTTCAGAAGAAGTTCCTCCATATTTATGTCTGCCTTTTTTCATTTTTCATTTTTTTGACCATAAGCAAAAAATGGCAACAAAAGGGTTACGGATTTGTTCCTTAAATGTCTCTGGTTTGAACAATGTAACAAAGCGACAGAAGGTAGCAGCGGAGCTTAGGTATATATCACCACATATACTCTGTATACAGGAAACTCATATTCCATGGTCGAAGCAAGGGGTGCTATGTTAAAACTGGGTGGAAATTAATGGACACGAAAGGACGATGGGCAATAGCAGAATGTAGCTTTGAGGGAAAGGCGCTGACGTTATGCAGATCTATGGAGCTAATTTAGACGATCCTGAACCTATAATCGAGGTAAATTTGGAGCTGGCCACTTGGCCCCAGCCGGCGGTGGTCTGTGGGGATATGAATATCAATCTAACTAATAGGATATTACAGGAGGGTGTGTCCCCATATAGTGGATGCACGCCGAAGGTCTATAAAGCACTGTATAATTTGGTTAGATTGGATTATTTTTTTACCCCAGCTTCATTACTGGCTGGTGCAACAGTAAGTGTCCATCCCAGAATTACGTCAGATCACGCACCCATTGTATTAGAGATACAGTGGGGTCTTAGGAAATCAAAATGTGCATTTTTACATTTGATAGGAAGTTGGGATTAAATAATGACTTTGAAGCACAAATGGGAAAGTGGATCCAGTTCTTTTTCTAGGAAAATAAGGGGACCGCTAGTCCAGATATTGTCTGGGATACTTTTAAAGCTTGTTTTCGCGGCGAATGTATGAGTTTCATGTTCAGGCAGCAGAAGAAAGCTAAACAAGAGTTAGGGATATTATACCAGCGCCTAGTACAGGCTGAAACTGTATTAACGAATGGTGTAGTTACTGGATTGAATGATTTAGGTAATCTTGAGGATCAAGTAGCCAAATGTCGAGCTAAAGTGGTGGATTATTGGAGTACAGAAAATGCAAGGAAGTACATGACCTCAAAGATGGAAAAACATGAGTATTCTGAAACTATTGGTAAAAGGTTGGCAGTCCAGCTTCGGATGAAGGAGTCGGCCAGAAACATCGCTGCAATGAAGGATGATATGGGTGTGTCCCACTCTGACCCTTATGAAATTCTTCAGAATTTTCAGCAGTTTTATACTGAATTGTATACAGGGACTGACTGTGACGGGCTGGATTGGCTGGAGATGTTTGAAGGGGGCTAAAAAAAGTTGGACTTTATGGTGGCTCAGAGCTTGGAGGCTCCGATAACTGAGGTGGAATTGGAAAGGGCTGTAAAAAGCTTACATGTTGGCAAAGCTGCTGGCCCTGATAGAATACCCAATTAGGTTTATAGACAATTTTATAAAATTATTAAAGATGAGTTATTACTGGTTATTCAGAAGGCCCAGCAGGGAGATCCTCCCAGATCTTGGACAGAAGCTACTATAGCGTTTTTTTGTAAGAAGGGGAAACAGCCAGATTCAGTAGGATCCTACAGACCAATATCATTACTAAATGCAGACAACAAAATGTACTCGAAAATATTAACAAATCGACTTTCTGACTGTATTGCCCCTTTAGTCTCACAACAACAACCTGGTTTTATTCCAAAGAGAGGGACAGTAGAACATGTCAACAAGGTTATTACACTATTTGACAATGCTGCGGTGAAAAAAAATGATTTAGCGCTTATTTTACTAGACGCAGAAAAAGTGTTCGACCGGGTGCAAAGGGGCTATATGTGGAAGCTAATGCAGAAAATGGGGTTTGGGTCAAAATACATTGTGGCAATTCAGTCTTTATATCAAACACCTACGGCTAAGATTTCTGCTATGGGCTTACTCTCTGACTCTGTGAATATTACACATGGCACACGCCAGGGATGCCGGTGCTCCCCCCTTTTGTTTGCTTTATACATTAACCCTTTTTTAGTGCAATTGATTGACAATATTCTTATTCCACCTTATCTAGTGTCTGAGTATTATTTTTCTGTGCTCGCTTACGCGGACGACATCGCGGTGACAACTACAAACCCAGGCACTGCCATCAAAGAAATTGACTGATCAAAGAATTCCATCATGTCTTCGCCTCCAACATCAACTCGATTATTACTGATACTGTCAATTTCTGGTTCATTGATAATCTCGAAATAGGTTGCAGAAAAATCATAAAAAATTACAACGGACTCCTCATTGTGGCAATCCATTTTATATTTAAATTTTCCTGCTGTAACTTGGAAAGAAAAATAAATCACTTTAATTTATCGTTTTTAGAAATACTTAATATTAAACTAGCTTTAGCAAGTCTTTAGTAATAAGAATAGTGCACTGCTGTTAGGGTAGTATAAAAAGACAAGGCAGCATTGGAATTAAAAAAATTACAGCAATGCAGTTACATTTACACGGTTTCCATACTATCATGCAATCTCCATGTCTTTACATTTTAATAAGTCTTAAGGATATGAGTAAACTTACTATATAACACAAAAATGTTGCACTCTATACTACAAATCTCACTTCATACAACTATTATTTGACCACTACCTCATATATTACATTTAAAAAAGTTTTAATTTCTCAGACAAATTTTATTTACTAAATATACATTTATTGTTGTGAATTTTAGAAATTTAAATCATCATCTAACATTGCATCATCAGCAATATCAACATTGAAAACCTCCCAAAAATAATCCTCAAACTCAATGAACTCCAAAGTTTCCATTAAATCTGAATCAGAGGATTCATCATAAAAATCCTCCATGCCATCTCCTCCATCATAACGTTCTCCTTCAAAATTACTCTCATCAACAGGAACATCGAAGACAGAGAGAAAAACAACAATATAAAGAGAAAAGAAAAAGGAAAAGGTGAAACAAAATAATTTTTAGAAAAAGATAAAAAGGGAAAAGAACAGTGGTGGACAGAAAGGGACACAGTGAGAGAGAAAGACAGAGAGAGTAGCAAAACAGTTTTCCTATTAACTTAAACTAAACAACATAGATCTCCTTACAAATTAACAACTCACCTTCTAGAAAACTGTTGAACAGCAAATACTGTGTCAATCTCACACCAGAAATTCAACTCAAAAAAATCCCTCAGAAGTATACCTCAGACACTACAATTACAAAATGGCTGTGTTTCCCTCTCATTTCTCATACATATTCAGATACCCAGCCAATCAAATTTCATCATACACAAAATCAAAACCAAAGTAACATTTTAATTGGTTCAAAATTTCAACACTTTCAAACTCACAGAATCTTCAACCAACACCAACTGCTCTCTATCTATTACCATACTAACTCTCCACAAAACACCTATCTAAACCCAAAGGTGAGAACGTCACCACTCAATATTAGACTTAACCAACATCTAAACACTCAAACTTGTTATTTAAATGTAATTTCTTGTCTTTTTAGACAACCTCTGCGCACGGTGCGCGGACCCCCATGTTTAAAAAAAAAAAAAAAATCCTATCTTCAGGGTCGTTTAGAGACCCTATGACAAAACCTAGGGGGATCAGGAATCTCTACCCTGCCCCCTTTTCAAGTACTAGCCTTCTGTTTACAGCTACCTTCTGCCACAAAAACAAGATGGCGGACAGCACTTCCTCACCTCCACTGACGCTAGTGTCCGCACACAGTGAAATGACCGTGCAAGGACCGTGCATGAACCGTGCGCGGACAGTGTCCCGCCTATTGATATATAATTTGGGAAAATTCAATTTTCTCAATAACTACTGGAGTGATTTTCACCAAATATAAAAAAGGCACTACTGCATACCAGTCCCTACCATTTTGCAAAGTTTGGAGTAATTCCGTTAAGCCGTCCGGGCTGTAGCCGTGTCTAAAGGTCCTATGGAAAATATCATTGGGCTACATTTCACATTCAATTTTTGCAAAACCTACTGGAGGGATTTTCACCCAAAATAGCAAAGGCACATCTCCATACCAGTCCCTACCATTTTGCCAAGTTTGGTGTAATTCCATTCAGCCGTTCTGGCTGTAGCCGTGTCTAAAGTTTCCTATGGAAATTAACATGGGAAAAACACATTTTGGGACCCCCTTTTTTTCTCGGCCCCCACTTGACGAATCCCCCAAAACTTTCAGGGAAGGAGCAGAGCGGAGCGAGGCAATTTTTAGGAAAATTACACACAGATTCCTCAATCGGCGCCAAAGTTATTCCCAATAGAATGTTGGGGATTTCCTATGGTAACTTGGATCCTAACTACATATACCTACTGGCTAATATATATATATATATATATATATATATATATATATATATATATATATATATATATATATATATATATATATATATATATATATGTATATATATATAGATATAGATATAGATATATATATATATCTATATCTATATCTATATATATATATATATATATATATTCACTGAAAAAACCATAGGTTTCACACCAGTTATAGTTAGGAATTAGCATTTAAAAAACCTATTAAATTCACTGAAAAAACCATAGGTTTGACCCCAGTTATAGTTAGCTGGAAATTTTACTGATATAAAACCATTGAAATTCACACGTTATAGTTAGTCGGACTCACTATAACTTGCGCGTGCAATGCACTGCTGATGACATCACATATTACATCACTCATGACATGGTCAGTGACATCACTCATGACACCATCCTTGTGACATAGTGACAGACCTCCTTTCACTATAATGTAACCCTTGAGACACATATTCAAAAATAGAAACTGAAATTTTTAAAAAAATGGAGATACCTATATCAGTTACAACAAGCAATTCAGTAATTCCACTATCTATATACACATCCACTCATTCACCAATAGTTTTATATAGTCACTCATACATATACTCACTCATCATATGAAGTGATACACCTATACATCCTGTTACACACCGACATTCATCCAAAAGTTACTCACACACATATTCACACGTGCAAATAAACTATTGGACATCCATTTATTTGAATATAGAGTTATACACACACTTCCACCTTACTTCTATTTAAAATTACACATATTTATTCTCTTAAACAATCACTTATAGAAACACATACTTATTTAAACAGGAACTCTTACAATCTCTTACTCTCACATATACTCACTTATATACATCAATATTCATATATACTAGATTAAAACATATGTAGTTACTGATAAAGACACTAGTGAGACAGTCATTCACTCACTAACAAACACATATAGACACTCATCCACCCATACAGTCCTGTACATATGCTGTCTTCAAAACACATAGAAACAGAGAGTCAGTCACTCATGCATCTATGTGCTAAGTAATACCCCCACCAAACCATATAGACACTCATACTGATACTAAGAGAAACATCTAATAACCCATATACATACGCATGTAGCTACTTACCAACACATGTAGCCACTTATACACAAAGTAAAACACTAATATATATATTTAAATATTTAAACATTACTCACTAATATTTACTTTTTCAGAAAGGCACATATTCACTGGATGGTGTCATCAGTGATGTCATGAGTGATGTCACTGACCATGTCATGAGTGATGTAATATGTGATGTCATCAGCAGTGCATTGCACGCGCAAGTTATAGTGAGTCCGACTAACTATAACGTGTGAATTTCAATGGTTTTATATCAGTAAAATTTCCAGCTAACTATAACTGGGGTCAAACCTATGGTTTTTTCAGTGAATTTAATAGGTTTTTTAAATGCTAATTCCTAACTATAACTGGTGTGAAACCTATGGTTTTTTCAGTGAATTTCATAGGTTTTTTAAATGCTAATTCCTTTCTATATCGAGTTTGTATCCTTTTTTTTTTTACAATTTGCTGTTTTTTTGTAAGTATTCTTTTTTTTATATATTTTTTTTTTTTGCGCTCTTGGTGCGCGCTCCGAGAAGCTTTCAGCTAAGCGCTCCCGTAAGCTTTCCGGTGAGCTTAGCAGAAAGCGCACCCGGAGCGCTATTGTCGTTCGTGAAAAAAAATATGAATGAAAAGTTAATAATAATGCAAAACTTTTCGTACTATACAAATAAAATCAGTTTTTTTTAATAAGGAAAATGATTATGCATTTCTGTAAAAGTTTGATGACATCACTTCGGCGCGCAACGTAAGTGCCCTCGGAAGCGCCTACGCTCGCGCCTCGTAAACGCACGCAGAAGCGCCTACGGTCGCGTCATATGTGCGCCCCGGAAGCGCCTCAAATCGCGCCGCGTAAACGCACCCGGAAGCGCCTACGATCGCGCCACGTTTGCGCCCCGGAAGCGCCTCCGCTCGCGCCGCGTAAACGCACCGGAAGTGCTCCGAAGCGCGCAGCGTAAGCGCGTCGGGTCATGTGACCCTAAAATAACACTTTTCATTGGTTGCTAACAGTTTTTTTTACAAAGAATGAAATCCCCACCCATTTCCTTCACTATTGCTTTGTACTTGGAGAGAGCAAGAGCTGTTCTGTGTACTATCTTCATCTCCTACTTTCCTGATCTACAGCAATGGCTGCAAGAGAGTCATCCAGCAGTGATTCAGATGCATTTGTAGATGAGGACCCTCCTACGGAGAAGAAAAAAATCCATTTCATCTGGAAATTTTATAACATCCCTGAAGGTGAAAAAAAAGTCAACGCTCCAAAAGTAACCTGCAAAATATGTGGTAGTACTTTATCCAGAGGCAATCCTCTGAAAAAATATAGTTTTGGTAATGCCAATTTAATCAGGCATGTCAAAAGAAGACACCCAAACAACTTTGCGAGGGAGAGTGTCAGAGACCTGGCACGGAAATTACCCACAGATGGCGGCAGCACCTCCACTGGTGGAGCAACACCTTCGGGACCATCCCGTAGAAGAATGGTCCCTAACATACAGCCAGAGTTTGCAGGCATCAAATTTCTGTGCACGGAGTGTAACGAACTGCTCTGCTATGGGGAGCAGAGTGTTGAACTTATTGCCCTAAAGAAACAGCAACACCGCTGCCCTGACAGTCCCTAAATTTTCACATTTTTTTGCTCCTGTTGAGCTGTTTTTGAATTCCTGTTTTTTGTTTTTCCCTTGACAAAAATCCAAAAAAATTATAAAATTGTTTTAAAAAGCCAAAAAAAGTTCAAAAAGTTCAAAAAACACAAAAAAATATAAAACAACAAAAAGAAGAAAAAAAAAAGTTCTTTTCAGAACTACCTCTAATTTATAAAAAAATGCATTTTTTTGTGAAAAAAATCTGTCATTTTTTTTCTCCTTAGTACGCTCCTCAGTAAGCTCCCCGGTACGCGTACCGGGTGCGCCCCCCGCGGAAATCGAAAAAAAATAATTTTTTTTTGAGGCCCCGCGGGGCCCTTTAATGGCCCCCACATCAAAACTAGGGGGTCAGAGGGGGTGTACTCTTCCCCCTTATTGTCATTTCCCCCTTTCTTTTAGCCACCTCTTGTGTCTCGATTTTACCGAGACACAAGATGGCGGCCGCTCCAGACTGTTTAGAATGTTTACAGACAACTGAGATCCAATCAGCTTCCTGCGCGCAAGTCGCGTGTCGCGCCTCGAGCGCTCTCCGGTGCGCGCACCGGAGCGCGGCTATAGATATATATATTTTTTTGAACCTAAATTACTCAAAATCCACTGGAGCACATATCTTGAGACATAGCAAAGGCACATCGGGCTACCAGTCCCTACAATTTTGCCAAGTTTGGTGGAAATCCATTCAGCCGTTCGAGCTAAAAGTGAAATCGACCGCCCTATGGAAATTAACATGGGGAAAACGCGTTTTGGGACCCCCCTTTTATCTCGGCCCCCGCTTGACGAATCCCCCCCAAACTTTCAGGGAAGGACCGGACCGCCATGAGACCATTTTCCTGAAAATTTCAGGCAGATTCGTCAACCGGCGCCAAAGTTATTCAAAATAGAATGTTGAGATTTAACATTGAAAATTATCCTAACTATAACTACCTACTGGCGACCGCCAGTAGGTAATATATATATATATATATATATATATATATATATATACATATATATATATATATATATATATATATATAAACACAAGATTGGCGTGCTTCCGCCGCTTCCACAGCGGGCATTCAACAGGGTCGCCAAACCCTCAATATGTCAGATTCCTGGTACCGCAATCCTTTTGGAAAAAACCAGAGTCGAAGCCCAAATAGATTTCAAAGTGCTTAAAGATTTATTTGGCAGAAAAACAACCCCTACACGTTTCGAGGTGCGCCTACCTCTTGCTCACGGGTGGAGTGTAAAAGTTAGCAGTTAATATCACGGAGGTGGTGTCAAATTTAAAAAACACACTTATATGATTCAATGCAAGCACTGTGCGCATAAACAGTTCAATTGATGAACAATATATAAGTACATTCAGTCACGCAAATGGATGGCTAATTCCTCCCCAAGGTTGTGCCCCCCCGGTTAAATTGTGTTGTATTTAATTATGTATTTGGACTCCAGTTTTCTTAGATCGAGCCACCTGTTGCCGCCTCTTTCTTTGTTTAAATTCATGCAGAGCGGTAGTAACAATGTAGCTACGATAGTCTGTTTTCATGTCAACTATCACGTGATTTGTGCAAACACTGAATCTGTCACTTTAAAAGTTTGGCGCTTTGATTTACACTCCACCCGTGAGCAAGAGGTAGGCGTACCTCGAAACGCGTAGGGGTTGTTTTTCTGCCAAATAAATCTTTAAGCACTTTGAAATCTATTTGGGCTTCGACTCTGGTTTTTTTCCAAAAGGATTGCAGTACCAGGAATCTGACATATATATATATATATATATATATATATATATATATATATTCACTGAAAAAAACATAGGTTATAGACCATATATAGTTAGGGATTAGCATTTACAAAACCTTATTTTACTCGCACAAAACCATTGAAATTCCATATATAGTTAGTTGCACTAACTATATATCGCGCACCCGCAATCCACTGCTAATGATGTCACATATTACATCAATATTTACAACAAGGGGTGGTGAGGGACAGAGTCTCTGAATTAAGCAGAAAGCTCTCACCCAGTCAAGAGAACAGGGCTAGATCCAACACCGTTTTTTAGCTCACTGCACCATCCCAGTTTCAGAACCTGGCTGTATGCAAATTAGTCTGTTCCTGTCCCAGTGCATGATGGGAACAGGGCAAACCAAACTACAAAAGCCAATTCTTACACTGGGAAGGAAACAAGCTCCCGGGGACCGGTTTCTGGCATTACAGCCGTCTTCGGCCCGGTTTGCTTGAATCCTGATGGTGCAATGAGCAAGGGTCTCACATCTGAGAATACCCTTCCACGCTTAGGGTGGACAAAAATATTTACAACAAGGGGTGGTGAGGGACAGAGTCTCTGAATTAAGCAGAAAGCTCTCACCCAGTCAAGAGATCAGGGCTAGATCCAACACCGTTTTTTAGCTCACTGCACCATCCCAGTTTCAGAACCTGGCTGTATGCAAATTAGTCTGTTCCTGTCCCAGTGCATGATGGGAACAGGGCAAACCAAACTACAAAAGCCAATTCTTACACTGGGAAGGAAACAAGCTCCCGGGGACCGGTTTCTGGCATTGCAGCTCTCACCCAGTCAAGAGATCAGGGCTAGATCCAACATCATTCATGACATGGTCAGTGACATCACTGATGACATCACTGATGACATCTCAAATGACATCACTGATGACATCACTGATGACAACACCCAGTGACTGTATGTTTCTGTAAAGTTAAAATATGTCTTACATATTGAAGAATGAGTGGATGTATAAGTGTCTGGATGAAAGGATTAAGTAGGTGCATGACTGACTGTATGAGAGAATGATTAAATGTGTCTCACTGAGTGCATGGGTTAGTGACTAAACTGTCTTAATTTGTGCATCATTATATATGTTGTTCTGTAAACTGCTGCATGTTTAAATCAGTAGCTATATGAGTAACTATATGGGTTATTGAATGGTTGCCCAAGTATTTGTATGGGAGACTGAGTGTGTGTGTGGGTGGCTGGGAGGTGTGTGACTCTGTGCATAGATGTGTGAGTAGTTGATTCACTAAATGTATGGGTTCAAAAGTGCATGTTGAAACAGCTGTATGGACAGTTGACTGTCTGAATGAGTGTATTGGTGAGTGAATGGATTTCTCAGTGCTACATGTCAAAGTAGGTAGATATGTAAAACACAGTGCATGTGAGAGTTGACATATATAAATAACTGTGCATAAGAGCCAGTGAATGTGTGAGTGGCTGTATGGATCATTGTGAACTTGTATCAGGGATTGTATAAGAGAGTAAATATGTGTTAGTATATGTATGAATAAGTAAGGTGTGTATAACTGTATAGTTGAGAAAATGGAGGTGTGATTGATTCTTTTCATGACTGACTAGATGTATGAGTAACTCCATGGATGAGTGACAATCTGTGAGTGTCTGTTTACACTGATTGTATCTAAGGTTATATTAGAGTCTGAAGAGGTTCATCGTATTATCACATGAATGATATCAGTGATGTGATCAGTAATGTCAAATGAGATGTCATCAGTGATGTCATCAGTGATGTCATTTGAGATGTCATCAGTGATGTCATCAGTGATGTCACTGACCATGTCATGAATGATGTAATATGTGACATCATTAGCAGTGGATTGCACTGGATTGCGGGTGCGCGATATATAGTTAGTGCAACTAACTATATATGGAATTTCAATGGTTTTGTGCGAGTAAAATAAGGTTTTGTAAATGCTAATCCCTAACTATATATGGTCTATAACCTATGGTTTTTTCAGTGAATTTTCAAGGTTTTGTAAATGCAAATTCCTAACTATATATGGTCTATAACCTATGGTTTTTTCAGTGAATTTCATTGGTTTTTTAAAAGCTAATATCTATAGCTGTAAAATATATTCTTTATTACGTGACGTATCACATAGCCCGTGAGACGCCTCATGACGCATCGCATAACCGTGACGTATCGTCTCTGCAGCGCAAACAAAACCCATAACGTAAGCGCGCCGGAGCACGCTTACAGATATATATATATTCTTTTAACCTTAATTAGACAAAATCCACACGTGCACATATCTTAAGGCCTTGCAAAGGCACATCAAACAAACAGTCCCTACAATTTTGCCAAGTTTGGTGGAAATCTACTCCTTTAAATTTTATTTTACTGTTTCTCTTGATTTTCCCCTTGTTACGCTTACCGGAACGCTACCCAGTATGCAAACAAACGCTCCAAAAACACAATATGTCGGACTCCCGTTACGCTGCCGGTTAGCTGCCCTGTTAACGTACCGGGAAGCGCCTCTACCGCGAAAAATCACAATTTTTTTTTCTTTTGCCCCGCGGGGAACTTTAATAGCCCCCTCATAAATCCTAGGGGTTCAGGAATGGTCTACCTTACCCCTTTCCTTCATTTACACCTTTTGTTTTTCCACCTCTTGTCTCTCGATCCCACCGAGAGACAAGATGGCGGCCGCTCCGGACTGTTTACAATGTTAACAGCCAATCAGCTTCTCCTCAGACTCCCGTTATGCTGCCGGTTAGCTGCCCAGTTAGCTGCCCGGTTCGCGTACCGGGACGCGCCTCTACGGCGAAAAATCACATTTTTTTTTTTGCCCCGCGGGGCACTTTAATATCCCCCTCATCAATCCTAGGGGGTCAGAAGGGGTCTACCTTGCCCCCTTTCCTTCATTTCCCCCTTTGTTTTGGCCTCCTCTTGTCTCTCGATCCTACCGAGAGACAAGATGGCGGCCGCTCCGGACTGTTTAGAATGTTGACAGACACCGGAGAGCCAATCAGCTTCGCTTCGCAAAGTTCCGTTACACGTCAAGTACGCGAACCGGAGCGCTGCCCGGAGCGCTGTCACAGATATATATCTTTTTTTGAACGCTAATTTCTCAAAATCCACTGGAGCACATATATTGAGACCTAGCAAAGGCACATCGGGCTAAAAGTCTATACAATTTTGCCAAGTTTCGTGCAAATCCATTCAGCCGTTCGAGCTAAAAGTGAGGCCAACCGCCCTATGGAAATTAACATGGGAAAAACGCGTTTTGGGACCCCCCTTTTTTCTCGGCCCCCCCTTGACGAACCCCCCCCAAATTTTCAGGGGCTGCTCAGAAACAAAATGTGCCATTTTCCTGAAAATTTCAGCCAATTCCGTCCACAAACGCCAAAGTTATTAGACATAGAATTTTCAAAAATCCCATAGAGAAAAAATCCTAACTATATATACCTACTGGCGACCGCCAGTAGGTAATATATATATATATATATATATATATATATATATATATTCACTGAAAAAACCATAGGTTTCACACACGTTATAGTTAGGAATTAGCATTTAAAAAAACATGCAAATTCATTGAAAAAACCATAAGTTTCACACGTTATAGTTAGCTGAACATTTCTCTCATACAAAACCTTTGAAATTCCTCCATTATAGTTACCTCAGCTAACTATAACTTGCGCGCCTGCAATGCACTGCTGATGACGTCACATATTACATCACTCATGACATGGTCAGTGACATCACTCATGACATCACTGATGACATCTCAAATGACAACCCTGATGAGATCACTGATTACATCATCCAGTGAATGTGTGTCTTTCTGAATTTTTTTTATTTTTATATATATATCTAAAGGTTGATGGAAGAATAAATGGGTAAATACGTGTCTAAATGGAAGTTTATTTTTGTAAAATTGATTGTATAACTGACTTATTAAGTATATCTTACTGAATAGGTGTACTAGCGAGTAATCTTTCAATATTTAATATCACTGTATCAGTGTCTCACTTTGTATATAAGTGGCTGCATGGGTTGGTGAGTAGCTACATGAGTGTGTATATGGGTTATTAGTTGGTTTTTTGAGTACCAAAATGAGTGTTTGTACGGTTTGGTGGGGAGTATTACTTAGCGCACAGATGCATGAATGACTGACTCACTGTATGTGTTTCGAAGACAGTATGTGTGCAGGACTGTATGGGTGGATGGCTGTGTGTATGGGTGTGTTAGTGAGTAAATGACTGTCTCAATAGTATCTTTATGAGTAAGTACATATGTTTTAAACTAGTATATGCGAGTATTGATGTATATAATTGAGTATATCTGAGAGCGACAGATTCTAAGACTTCCTATATAAATAAGTATGTGTTACTATAAGTGATTGTTTAGGAGAGTAAGTATGTCTACAATTCTGTCGAAGTTAGTGTAGTGGTGGGTATATAGCTGTATATGCGAGTAAATGGATATTTGATAGTTTATTTGCATGTGTGAGTATGTGTGTGAGTAACTCTATAGATGAGTGTCGGTGTATAACAGGATATATAGGTGTATGAGTACATATGATGAGTGAGTACATGTATGAGTGACTATATAGAACTGTTGGTCAATGAGTGGATGTGTATGTATATTTTGGGATTACTCAATAGGTTGTTCTAACTGGAATTGGTATCTCCATTTTTTGGAAAACTTTAGTTTCTATTTTTGATTGTGTCTATCAAAGGTTATATTACAGTAAGAGGAGTTCTGCCACAAGGATGATGTCATCAGTGATGTCATCAGGGATGTAATTTGAGATGTCATCAGTGATATCATGAATGATGTCACTGATCATGTCATGAGTGATGTAATATGTGACGTCATCAGCGGTGCATTGCGGGCGCGCAAGTTATAGTTAGTTGAGCTAACTATAACAGATGAATTTCAAAGGTTTTGCATGAGAGAAATTTTCAGCTAACTATAACGTGTGTGAAACCTATGGTTTTTTCAGTGAATATAAAAATATATTCTTTTTTTTTTAATTTATTTAGGTGTTCACAGCAAAATTGCAATTCAAAATTGACAAATTCAGATATAATAAATTACCAATACATTGCTGCAATTTCATATACAAAGAGAAAAGAAAAAACATCATAAAAAAACATAAACAAGCCAGTTTCTGTTATTACAGCCAGTTTCCAACAAAATTCATGAACATCTCATCTTGTCTTGATTGCATTCTTAATCCTCATAATAATCTCGAAACGCTCCCCATATTTTTATGCCCAATCTTTTCTTCCTAACACCCTTAATAGAAAAAAGTCCCCACTCCAAGATGTAGAAGCTGAGCATTTTAGTACGCGATTGGTAAAACACAGGTGGGTGTTCCTGAAGCCACTCTGTGGCAATGCATAAACGTGCTACAGTCATTGCAAAGAAAATAAAATACCGATGTTGATATAAAGGATCAGCTGCTCTGTCCTTTGGTATTTTCCCCAACAACATCATAGCTAAAGGCATTCCAATTACAAAGGATAAGAACTTCTCTAAATCAGTAATAAAGCATTGAAGTTTGGGACAACTATAGAAGATATGAACACTATCAGCGTCGTCAGCACTACATCTAAAGCACTTGCCGTCGTTCCCTCCACCCATTTCGCCATTCGGATCGGAGTATAGTATAAGTCAAACAGTGTCTTAAAAAATTGTGCTTTTAGATTTGCCGATATTAGTGCCTCCTTGGATAGTAGTAATAAATCATTTATATCTAATTCTTGATCTTCTAATGTACCCACCCATTTTGTCCTTACTTTATCTAAATCGTCGGTCCGATCACTAAGTAAGAGTTGGTAAAGTGTTCCAATTTTCACTAGCCTCCTAATTGCTTCCACAACTTGAATTGGCTGAAGCACAGCTTTTCGATGCAATAAATAATCTTGTATATGCAAAATTTAAAAAAAATAACTACTAGGAATCAGAAACTGACCTTTTAACTCATCAAAAGATTTAGAAATCCCTTCCTCCTTATACATATCTCCTAGCCATCTGACCCCTTTCCGCTGCCATCTTAGGGCCATATCGTCAAAGAATATACCAGGTAATAATCTGTGAGTGTTCAAAGGAGTGTAATAAGATATTTTCCCTATCGCTGTAGTCTTGACTACCCACTTCCACACCTTAAACGCGCCCATTACTACCTTGAAGCAAGTCTGACTCCCATCAATCTCTTTAAATAGTAATTGTTTTGCTACAGACCCTAACTGTATTTCAAAAATAGAAGGGGCAGGAGCATTATCCTGCTCTGTCTCCCCGGTTATCAAAAACCTCATCTTCAATAGAAAACAAGTGACATAATACAAAAAAAGTCTGGCACCCCCATCCCTCCCCTAGCAATTGGTAGAGTCATACACTTCATTGCCCGTCTAGGTTTCCCTGGACTCCAAATAAATTTGCCACATCTTGACTGCAGAGGCTGTATCTTATCTTTTGCAATCTCTAGGGGTATAGACCTAAATAAATATAAGACCTTCGGTAGCACATTAATTTTTATAACATTCGACCGTCCGATAATAGTTAAGTATAATCGTTCCCACCTATCCAAGGAATTCCTAATTTTGGTAATCAGTATCATCCAGTTAGCCTCGACTACCTCTATCATATTAGCCCGCAATTGAATGCCTAAATATGTGGCCTCCTTCACTACTCTACTATCTTGCAGTACTACAGACTCCGAACACAAGATCTGTGTTTTTAGCATGTTTAATTTATATCCTGCTACGCGCCCAAACTCCATGTCATGAATGATGTAATATGTGACGTCATCAGCAGTGCATTGCAGGCGCACAAGTTATAGTGAGTCTAACTAATTATAATGTAGGAATTTCAATGGTTTTATGTCAGTAAAATTTCCAGCTAACAATAACTGGTGTGAAACCTATGGTTTTTTAAGTGAATTTAATTGTTTTTTTGAAAGCTAATTCCTAACTATAACTGGTGTGAAACCTCTGGTTTTTCCAGTGAAAAAAAAAAAATATATATATATATATATTTTTTTTTTTACTGAAAAAACATAGGTTTCAGGTGTGTTATAGTTATCTGGACATTTTAACCATAACTCGAGCGCCCGCAATGCACTGCTGCTGATGATGTCACATATTACATCACTCATGACATGGTCAGTGACAACACTCAGGCATTCAGAGGCCACACCCCTTTTTACACCTCTCTGCAACACAGCTCCGTGGCGCATACTGGAGATACCTGTTGGTCTAGTTGGCCCTCAGGTACCCTCAGTATTGAAAGAGAATGAATTCCTCAGCTTGCAACTCGTTTACACAATGGTGAAGGAAGGGGGTGTGGCCTAAGGTGACATGTCTGCAACTTTCAAGATAGGAGCGGACTGGAGCGCCCCACTAGTTTTGAACATTTAGCGAACATTCGTCAACCAGTGCCAAAGTTATTGGAAATAGAATGTTGTGATATTCCTATGGAAAATAGGTCCTAACTATAACAGCCTCGGAGATGGTGATGTGGGATAGGGATCTGGTTCACCACCTGACCTGCTTCAGGTGCAGCACCTGCAACAAGATGCTGACCACCGGGGACCACTTTGGCATGAAGGGCAGCCTGGTGTACTGCCACCTGCACTTTGAGTGCCTTATCCGTGGGAGTACCAGGTGCATTTCAACCATGCAGCTTGGGTCCCAGCCAAGGGCCTGGGAGGGGTGCCCAATGTGCTGGGGTGCCCCACTACAACGGGGTGGGGACTGTGCAAAAGGGGCAGCCGAGGAAGAGGAACTGCCAGGGCTCGGGCCGACCTGGCAGCCTATAATGCAGGTAAGGGTCCTGCCTGACTTCCGCTCTCCTGTTTTACGATACGTTACCTCACGTCAACCCACGCTGCACCACGTCTTTTATCACGCCCGGTACACTTTTGAGAAAGCACGCATATCTGTGCAAAGTGCCAATGAGGCTCATTCATTCTGAGGGAGAGAGGGGGAGGGCCGTCACATGACCATACCTGAATAATGGGGCATGAGCACAGAAGACAAGATATGCTTAGGGTTTCCTGCAGAAAAGTAGAAGATTGGTGATGTTGTTGTGTAGCGCTGCATCCTGCCATGCTGCTTGGTGAAGTTAGATGACATGGACATTATAAACACTCACAGCACTCAAGGCTCCCCCGGAGCTTTGAAATACATGATTAATGGGAATAGGCATTTAATTATTTATCATCTGATATAGCACTGCATGCTGTTAGTTATTTGTTGGAGCACTACATCACACTTTTGGGGGCTCCGTTTATAACACAGATAATGTAATCACAGGAAACAAGACACTGCAGTCTGTTCACTTTACCCTCGGGAGTGCTAGAGAATATGACCAGTGAATATGTTAAATTGTAGTGCTACACATCGCCAGTCTTCCCTTAAACTCTAGAGAACATATTCAGAAGATTCATTTATTTATAGCACTGCATGCTGTTGTGACAGCCTTAATGCTCTATATTACATTAATACATACATTTATGTAAATCTATGCTGCCTAAATCGACTCAAAGCACTATGATTGAACACTTTACTAATGTAATACACTTATTTATTATGATAAGTTGTGTAGCTCTGCATTCTGGGCACACTGCTTCGGTGTGCTAGATGACATGATAATTAGCTGCTGTATATGTGGATCTGTCCAGCACTTTGGATCACATGACGTCTGAATACTCCCTAGAGTGCATGCACTAAATGTTATTTTGTGTACTGCTGCTTGTCTGCAATGCAGTGTGTATGTGCCAGGTGACAAAGTCATAGCGTTAAATGAAAACTGTCATGTGTGCATTGTTGGCATGATATGCATATCGTTGCACATGCGACACTGCTCTAAGAGCTGGATGTGATCATCTGTGAATACGCCTACTTATAGTATTAATTTCAGCATCGCACTATATTGCCTTTTTGTTAGATCTATAAGTTGTTTTGTCCTTTGTATAGTTATGCAAGCTGCCTAAGCTGCATTGGGGCGCTAGACTACTTGGCAACTTGATGCTGGATGCACCTAAATTAGAAACATACATTTTTTTTTTAAGTTGTGAGTGATGCGAGGGCTGCCTCTTGGCGCTCAATGCTATATGTCTGATTATTGTGCTTGTGCAGCAATGCATTCTGCCGAAAGCTCAAGAGCACTCGATTAGCTGATGGTAGATACATTGGACAGATGTATGTATTTATTAGTACAAACGCTGCATGCTGCCTATGCCGAATCTGGGGCTATATCATCAATAAGTGATAGTTATATATGTATACTGAATAGCTGTGTTCGTATAGCACTGCATAATGCTCTGGCGCCTCGGGAGACTACAGTATTTATGCATTTGGTGCTTGACATGTATTTACTGAATCAGCATTTATTTATAAAGCGGTCCATGCTTACGACGCTGCCTCAGAGCACTAGAGTATGCGATTTAATGACGGTCAATATACTGGTAGATGTGTGCATTGGTATGGCGGTGCCCGTGCCTGCTGCATATAGCAACAGTGCATAAGTTAGTTAGAGCGAGGTACCTCTATACTAGCTAGATGTGTTCATTTGTATAGTGCTGCATTCTGTCCACCCTCCGTCAAAGCACTAGGTTTTATGGTCACTTCTAAAATGTATTTAATTGTCTGCTCTCCTGATTGTCTCTGAGCACTAGATTATCATCTGGCCCTCCGTGATCAGCTCACACTGTCTGATTGCCCCACCCCTTTTCTTCTGCCGCCCCCTTTAAAGCGAGACCTATAATAATAGCTTGAGCTGCTCATCACCCGGACCAGGGGGCATATTATCAAGAAAGGGCCTTACATTGTTGCCGCTTTTATCGGCAGGAAACTGGCGATAATGGGCTTGATAATATGCTCTATGAATTGCTCCTGGTAGATCCTGCAGCCTAGGGACTAGAAAGGGCCATGGAGCCATCTGTGTGATTGGGGGAGCCTGACTGTTCCTGGTTCCCCACCTTGCAGGCCTGTTGAGGCAGCCACAACCCTGCTGGGCACCCTAGGTAGTTGCACTGAGTGGAGGGGCTTCCAAAGTGAAACTTTGGGGAAGCCAAGCCTCCCCAGACTTGCAACCATACCCCCACAGAGGGCCCAGACGTGCATGGGGGTGTACTAGGTCCAGCGGGGAAGTGCGGCCCACAGAGGAGCTGCTGTTGTGGGGTGTGTGAGACCCGAGGACTGAGATACGAGTCCTGACCAGGCCCTGGCTGGCTAAAGACTCTGGCACCACAGGGAGTAGTGAAATTCCTGCCACAGACTCTCTGGGCCTAGTTTGTGGCCCAGTGATAGCTCCAGGAGATGGTGTGGGGTGGCTTGGCCCCTGCGTCCTATCACTTCTAAGAGGCCAACACTGGGGAAGAAGCCACGGACGTCGTGGGAGCAAGGCGCGCCCAGAATACTGGCTGGTCCTGTGAACTTCCGGGCGGCTTGACTGGTGGCAGCGGCCTACATGGTTGCTCCAGCCACGGCCACTGCAGGTAAGAATGGTGGGATGGTGGGCCCGGCTGGGGGGATTTCGAGAGACAACCATGAGAGAAAATTAAATATTTAATTAATTTTCTCATGTAGTCGTCTCTCGAAACCCCCCCAGCCATCCCCACTGCTCTTACCTGCAGCAGCCACGGCTGGGTTGCGCCGTGAGGAGTCCCTAACATGAGAGAGAAGAGGCTGCACAAGCTTGACCAGGGACCACTTGTGGATGAGGGGGAAGATGATGACTTTCCCCCACTGACCATTCAGTACTTCCTGTTGGGGAACACACATGGGTGCTGCACCCTTTTGTGCCGGGGAGCGCTGTAGGACCCCAATCCCTTTATCAATCCTTGGCGGGTGCCCGCCCCCTTGGAGGCCCACTTTGGAATCGGTTGCTAGTGGAGTCCGCACCTAGACTTAACGTTGCTCCGGGGTTCCAATGGACTTTCACAGGCTGGGTCCCACCAAAACCACGGCAATGGGCAAAGCTAAGGTGACACAAATGGGGCCTGCCCCAGAACAGGACGAAGATTCGAGAGAGCAAGAAGAGTGCAGCCTGGACACACAATCGAAGGTGGACCCCTTCCAACAGTAACTACCCAAGATCCTGGAGGCCATTTGAGATACCAAGGAGACGCTGCATCAATACATCAGTAGAGTGTGGGTGGGTCTGGGGCTCCTTTATGCAGAGCACCAAAAATTGAACGAGAGGGTGAAGGTGGTAGACTCGGCCCTCGCAGAGTTGACCCCAACGCAGCAGGCCTTGACTCGACAGGTGGCAGAACTTACAAACAAGGTCCAGAACATGGAGTGCAGGGCAGAGAATGGAGAATGCTGTAGCCGGTGGAACAATACATGAATCCTTTGTCTGCCGGAGGGGGGCAAGAATGGAAATATGGTGGCATAATTGGAGCTCTGTTTAAGCACAGTGGTGGTCTTGGAGGCCCTGATGCAGTCGGGCCACAGACCGCAACCGTGGTTGCTAGGCTACTTCATTAAAGAGACAGAGATATTTTGTTTCAGAAAGCTCGAACGGATGGCCCGGAGATGTGCCTCATTTCTAGTGGCCAGGAGAGCCTTAAGGGAAGTAGGCCTCCAGTACTCCCTCATGTTTCCTGGCCATCTCTGTATATTCCTGGAAGGTAAGACCCACTTCAGTGAAGATCCTGAAGAAGCATGGGACTGGATTGAGGCATACAGAACTGAAACCTCCAGAAAGTCCTTGGGCGACTCCCTGTAATTGAACGCTGCAAACCGATCCAAACGGAGATCTGAGTGCACCCTCTTAAAGAAACCAAGGCCCTCACAGACTGAGGGGTCGATTAGGATCGCGGACGGACTTGAGTCCGTCCGCGATCCCCGAGGAGGAGGGAACTCCCGCAGAGGCTGCGGAGTTCCCTCCATTGCAATTAGGATGTGACTGCCAGGGTGGCGGTCACATCCTCTATCTTTAACATTGCGGCGGGTGCAGCTTCAAGCTGCACCCGCCGCAAGGTTAAAAATGCACGCTTCGCATTTGCGTGCACAAAGCGGCAGGCACCGCGCGGTGCCTGCTGCTTTGTGCACGCAAATGTAGGGGGGTACCATAGGTACCCCCCATGTGCACCCCCCACCCCCCCTTCACCCAGGGGGCCCGCAACGGGCCCCCAAAGTGATTGTCCGTATGCTTTTCCACGGCGGAAAACCCGCCGCGGAAAAGCATTACTCTTACACCATCCTAATATGGCTGGCGGTGTCTGATAGACACCGCCAGCCATGTTAGTGCTTTTCCGCCGCGGTCGGAAGCCGACCGCGGCGGAAAAGCTGCGGACGGAATCCAAGACCCACCAGCCATCCTAATTTGGCGGTGGGTCTTGTGAGGCTCCGCAGAGGATTCTCCGCATCCTCCGGGCCGGCGGTGGCTTCCGCTGGCCCGGAGGATGCGGAGAATCCTCCATCCTAATCGGCCCCTGAGTGTGAGAGACAGCAACACTACAGGCAGTTGAAGAGATTGTGTGTGAGGATAGTTCCCCATCGAGGAGGGATAGCAATCTATCAAAGGTTCGGATCCAGACTCCTCTGACCGAGTCAGCCTCGATTTGCAGTGGTGACCCCAAAAACTGCAGATGGGATAATATAGCTGGGCCCTATACCAAGAGCAGCCGTAATCCTGGATGTTAGAATTGGGGGTCTCTAGTTGGCAGAGGTAGGTACCACTGTCCAAATAGGGACCCTTGCTTCTAGTCAGGGCAAGGAGATAACCCGCTGAGATAACCCCTGCTCACCCTCTAGGTAGCTTGGCACGAGCAGTCTAGGCTAACCAGAGGCAATGCGTAAAGTATTTGTACCAACACTCACAGTAACACAGTGGAAACACCACAAACTGACTCCACAACAGTTTAAAAAAATAAAGGTATTTATTCTAAACTACACAAGACCAAAACGACAAAAATCCAACATACACAGTTCAAGAATATGGTTTCAAAAGAGTTCTTAAGGTTTTGCGATAAAATTCTTTAGGTTGCGGTAGAATAATCCACAGATGCGTGAAAAGTTCACAGTTGCGTCACGTTTACTCACAGTACTTTTTTGTTGCGACAAAGTTCCAAAAGCAGAAGCTGGTGCAGTGGAAAACAAGCGATGCAATGCTCCTGAGACCCTGGGGAGGCGATGCGGCAGCCCCGCTGCAGCAGCGGGAGTGTTGCGGCGAATCCGGTGTGCATGGGGAGGAAGGCCACTTGTATGGATTCCGGTGCGTAGGTTCCGTAGGAAGTTTGTTCTCACAAAGGCATGATGCGACAATCTCGTAGAGGCTGCGACGATCTCTGGGGCGACGATGCCCAGTCCAGCGGTGATCCTCTCCCTCGTAGCTCCTCGGTGCGATGGTTCTGCGACGATGCTCGCAGCGACGTGATGCGGTCCGCAAACAAGCGGTGCGGCGATCTCACCCAGCGACGACAGGCTCTGCGACGACACTCGCAGCGATGTTCAGCTTCCCGCACCGATCGGGTGCGTCCCGCAAACGAAGGATGCGACGGCTCTGGCAGCGGCGTCAGGCGCTGCGACGATCTCAACCTTCGTAGCGACGGGAAACTTCTCGCACTGTCGGGGATGCGCTCCGCAATCGAGTGATGCAACACTTTTCAATTGCAAAAGTCTCTCAAGTTTAGTTTCAAGCTTCCCAGCACAGGTACAAATTCCAGAGGCCCCACAACTTGATCAAGCACTCTAGGAAGGACAGAACTCTCTCAGCAGAGTTCAGGGAAGCTGGGGATGAAGTCCTTTTGTTCCTGGGACTTCAGAACGGGAACCAGCTCTTCTCAGGCCCTTGGCGATTCCTTCAAGACAGGGGACACAGCAAAGTCCTTCCCCTCTCCTTGGCAGCAAAGCAACAGCAGGTCAGTCCAGCAGAGCAACAGCAGGACAGTCTTGCTTTTTCAGATTCAGCTTTCTCCTTGGCAGAGGTTCCTTCTTGATTCCAGGATGATCTATTTTTCTGTTGTAAGGGGTCCTGTACTTATACCCCTAAAAGTCTTTGTTCTCTTTGTGCATGTGGGCCCTGAGCCCGGTCGGAACCAGTTCTGGGTGTCTCCCGAGTACTTTGTTTTCCTGGCTGCTCCTTTCCTTTCAGAGTGAGGAGCAGGGTTGTCAGTCGCCCAGCAGGAGGTGGAGCAAGCATTGTGGAAGGCAGGCACAGCCCTATTCAGGCCCAGGTGCTAACTCCTCCCACCACTACAGTTGCAAATGCAGTCATTCAGCCTAGGGCTGACTCAGCCAGCCTCCTGTGGAATCCCCAGCCCCTGTCACTCTCAAGCCAGACAGTCAATACACAAACAGGCCAAGGCACACAGAAGGGTCAGACAAGAGAACAGCAACTTTCTAAAAGTGCTGTTCTCATACACAGAATTTAAACACAACCTTTCCTAAAAGATGTGTTATTCAATTCTGAGTTCAGGGATACTAGATACTTATGTCCTATCTTGTTCCTATGGGAAGAAATGCTGGAAGCCACTGTAGCCAGCATCCCCCATGTTAATCTACTGTGCAAGACAGCCTTATAATCGTGAAAAACGAAAATGGCTGTAATTCACTACCAGAGCATGTCACCTGCACCAGTACATGTTCTACCCTTCACATACACTGCACCCTGCCCAGGGGGTTACCTTGGGCATTCCATAGGGGTGACTGATGTGCGCAAAAAGGAAAGCGTTAGGCCTGGTCAGTGGGGACACTGACCAGGAGGACATGGCAGTTTCTAAACTGCCCATAGGCACTGCAGTGGCAGGTCTGAGACACCATTTTAGAGCTACTCCTGTGGGTGGCACAATCAGTGCTGCAGGCCCACTAGTAGCATTTGTCATCACCAGCCCTGGCACACCTGGTGCACTTTACTAGGGACTTCATGGTGATACAAATATGCCAAACATGCATATCCAATCAGAATAGCAATTTACATAGGGAGCACTTACAATCTGGCACTGATCAGCAGTGACAGAGTGTCCAAAGCATCTAAACCAGCAAAAACGAAATCCAGCACAGCAACAAAAATACAGGAGGTAGAGGCAAAAAATATAGGGGAAAACCACGCCAAAGATGCCAGGTCTAACACGTGTCCCCTTCAGCTGAAAGTGGGGAGAACTACCCACCCTCTTGGGAGTTCTCTTCACTAAGGCGGAAAAACGTGGACAGACCATCAGTGTTGGCGTGCTCTGTACCAGGGTGGTGTTCCACCGTAAAGTCCATTCCCTGTAGGGAGATGGACCACCTCAACAGTTTTGGGTTCTCACCCCTCATCTGCATTAACCATCTGAGGGGCCTGTGGTCGGTCTGAACAAGGAAGTGAGTCCCAAACAGGTAGGGCCTCAACTTCTTCAGAGCCCAGACCACAGCAAAAGCTTCTCTCTCAATCGCTCTCCACCTCTGTTCCTTGGGGAGTAGCCTCCTTCTAATGAAAGCTACCGGCTGGTCTCCACCCTCCTCAGTGATTTGTGAGAGTACTGCTCCCACACCATGCTCTGAAGAGTCTGTCTGTACTATGAACTCACTGGAAAAGTCAGGTGCCTTGAGCACCGGTGCTGTGCACATAGCAGTCTTTAGGTCATCAAAAGCAGTTTGGCAGGCTTCGGTCCAGGTCACTTTCTTGGGCTGCTTCCTAGAAGTCAGCTCTGTCAAGGGGGCAACGTTGGTGCCATATCCCTTGACAAACCGTCTGTAATACCCAGTGAGACCTATAAAGGCTCTCACCTCTGTCTGAGTTTTGGGGGCTCCCAAGCCAGAATGGTATCAATCTTTGCCTGTAGGGGCGCCACCTGGCCGCTCCCCACCTGGTGTCCCAAATACACCACAGATCCCGGCCCTATCTGGCACTTGCTGGCCTTGATAGTGAGGCCTGCCCTTTGCAGAGCCTTCAACACTTCACAGAGGTGTTGCAAGTGTTCCTCCCACGTGGAGCTGAACACAGCAATGTCATCCAGGTATGCGGCGCTGAATTACTCCAGCCGGGACAGCACCTGGTTAACCAGTCTCTGGAAAGTAGCAGGGGCTTTCTTCAACTGAAAGGGCATGACTCGGAACTGGAAGTGCCCCTCTGGCGTTGAAAATGCTGACCTCTCTTTGGCCCCATCAGTTAAGGCAATCTGCCAGTACCCAGACGTCAAATCAAATGTACTGAGGTACTGGGCAGCTCCCAACCGATCCACGAGCACATAATCTATGGGGATGGGGTGCGCGTTAGTCTTCGTGACCGCATTGAGCCCACGGTAGTCCACGCAGAACCTGAGTTCTGGAGTGGCACCTGGCGCAGCAGCTTTTGGTACCAAGACCGCTGGGCTAGCCCAGGGGCTGCTGGAGGGCTCAATCACCCCTAGCGTCAACATCTTAGAAACCTCTTCCTTGATGCTGGCTCTGACCTTGTCAGCTACCCTGTAAAATTTTTGCTTCACAGGCAGACTGTCTCCAGTGTCCACATCATGGATGCACCAGTTGGTGACTCCTGGGGTCAGGGAGAACAGGGAGGAGAACTGACCCAACACTTGGCGACAGTCCCTCTGCTGCTCTGGTGTCAGGGTGGGAGAGATGACCACACCATCCACTGACCCATCTTGCTCCTTAACTGCCAGGAGGTCAGGGAGAGGATCACTATCCTCTTCCATTCCTGCATCTGTAGCCATGAGCATGGTTACTTCAGACCTCTCAAAGTGTGGTTTGAGGTGGTTCACATGCAAGACTCTCAGGGGCTGCCTGGGAGTCCACAGGTTAACCAGGTAGGTTACCTCACTCTTCCTTTTCACCATCTCATATTGCCCAGTCCACTTGTCTTGGAGCGCGCAAGGCTCCACTGGCGCCATCACCCACACTTTCTGCCCAGGTTGAAATTCAACCAGAGTGGTATTCTGGTCGTACCATCTTTTCATTTCTTCCTGGCTTGCTTCCAGGTTTGCCTGAGCGAGCTTCCTGAAGCGTTGTGTCTGGTTGTGGATGGCCAGCACATAGCTGAACACATCCTGGGGGGTTTTCCCACGGGACTTTTCCCAACCCTCCTTCACCAGTGAGAGAGGTCCTTTAACGGGGTGGCCATACAGGAGTTCAAAGGGACTAAACCCTAAGGACTTTTGAGGCACCTCCCTCTAGGCAAACAAGAGGCATGGTAACAAGACGTCCCACTTCCGTCTCATGGGCTCTGCTAGGCCCATAATCATACCTTTTAGGGTCTGGTTGAACCTTTCAACCAACCCATTTCCTTGAGGGTGGTAAGGAGTGGTGAACTTATAAGTTACCCCACACTCCTCCCACAGAGATTTCATGTACTTAGAGATGAAGTTCGTACCTGGGTCAGAGACCACCTCTCTGGGGAACCCCACATGGGAAAAGATCCCCATCAATGCACGGCCCACCACGGGTGCTGTGATTGTCCTGAGAGGGACTGCTTCCGGGTACCGGGTGGCATGGTCCACCAAGACCAGGATGAACCTGTTGCCTAAGGCTGTCTTGGGGTCCAGAGGCCCTACTATGTCTATGGCCACCCACTCGAAAGGGGTGCTCACCACTGGGAAGGGTTGAAGGGGTGCCTTCAACTTCACTCCAGTATTGCCACTGGCTTGACAGGTTTGGCAAGATCTAAAAAAAAGGAACCAGCATGCTTTCTCATCTGGGGCCAGTGGAAGTGGGTGACAAGCCGGTTCAGGGTCTTGTCTTGCCCCACATGTCCTGCAAGAGGCATGTCATGAGCCAGACCCATTAGGAAGTTTCTGAAGCGCTCGGGTACCACCAGCACACAAGCTGCACCGGGCTCAGCAAACTTAGGCTCGCTATATAGTAGGTCATCTTCCCAGTAAATAAAGTGATCTCTGGACGCTCCACCTGCTGCCTGGTGTGGCAACCGGATTTTCGGACCAGATAGAATCAGCTCACAAAACACCACCATTCCAGCTGAAACGTAACCATCTCCCTCCTCAGGACCCATTTATCCAGGCACCATGGTACCTACCTAAGGATGGGGAATTAGCAATATACAAGCTCATATCATCAAAAACACCACTAAATCTATAGGATTACTAGGAATACTCACTGATTACTAAGGACGGACATGCTCTACACCACACTCATACCTTATAGTCTTGCGGCAACTCAGACCCAGACTATGCTACCCTCCTACTCATAGTGAAGGGGGCAGTTCCGATAACTTACCCTTACACACTGACCACAATCAGTGCTCGCTCAAGCCACAATCCTGTGGGTATACACACTGACCACAATCAGTGCTCACTCAAGCCACAATCCTGTGGGTATACACATTGACCACAATCAATGCTCTCATTAACGCCGCTACACAACGATGATCACTCTCCTATGAATACCTTCAGCTCTCTCTCTTTCTGTTGGGAAGTTTCTCTATATATTTCTAATATCTACTGGGGATGTCTCATATGCAATTGTTATATTTTATGTGGTACACAAGAATGGCCAAATCACAATATGCAAAGGTTATTATCAAATACAAGTGCTCCTCTACTCCCTTTTAATCCATCAGTTACCATTACAGCATCTGGCTAGAAGAAAGGTTAATTATATTATGAATAATAACACCTGCACAGTTGTTCACTAAGAACTGGGGTTCCTTTATTATTATAACATCACATTAACAAGCAATCTAGACATAGCCTGAAAAGTAACACAAGAATGGCCAAATCACAATATGCAAAGGTTATTATCAAATACAAGTGCTCCTCTACTCCCTTTTAATCCATCAGTTACCATTACAACATCTGGCTAGAAGAAAGGTTAACTTTATTATGAATAATAACACCTGCACAATGGTTCACTAAGAACTGGAGTTCCTTTATTATCATAACATCACAATAACTAGCAATCTAGACATAGCCTGAAAAGTAAAAGGGGAATAGACACATACACAGATCTGCGGGGTCTCTTCATTTTAATGGAAAGCTTTATTACTAACACATAAAAAGGGAAATGAATTATAACAGACTGCACACCGCTGAAAGGAAAAGGATTAATCAGTAGGCAATCTAGCCTAGGAAATAAAAGACAAGATTAATGTTTAAGTGTAAAGCAAACTAGTTTAGAATACCTCACCCTATAAGAAAGGAATGTTTCTCTCTCTCTCTGGTGGAATCAGGGCTCTCTCTCTCCCTCCGTCACCATGGCTTCACTCCACTGGCTCAACTGCTCCAGCTGGCAGCTCCAACTCCTCCATCTGACTGGTAACTGCTTTAATGCATTCTGATAAACTGGCAGCTCCAGCTGACAGTTCCAACTTCATTCCAAGATTCATCTGACTGCTCTCTCCAGCTCCAGCAACCATCTGAACTCTATAATTCAACTGAACTGAACTGTTCCAAAGACCAACTGACACTCTGCCTCTTCTGCACTTCGCTAATATGGAATACTCTCCTCTAGTGGAAAGTTCTAGCCAGTAGCCTCCTCCCACCAGATCCATGCACCAGGCTCCCTGCTCCAGACGCCCTCACAGTGATCAGCTGCTAGTTTCGTCTAGAAACTTGAGCCCAGGGACACTTCTTGATAAGATTCAGCTCTGGCCGGTTCTCTCTAGTTTGCAAAGAGCGAACAACACCTCATAACTAAAACATCACCTTTCCCCTGCAAGCATCCCAGTCTGCAGAGGCAGAAAGCAAAATGGAGTCGTTCTGGTTCTGGTTCTGGCCTTGTAGGCCCGAAAAGGATGAAATAGACACTTAACTCTATCAGAGTACATACACAAACCATACCAATATGTAATATAAAGTCAGGACTACAGGACCCACCCTCTACTATAGGTAGGATGATGAAAGGACACATATTTATGTCAAAGCCAATAGGTAATAGATGGATTAGAGTCAAGAATAAGGGATCTATCATCATATAAAGCAGCTATCCTCTAGTTTATGCTTCTAGGTCTGAAAAGAGGCCTAAAAGGACCAAAACAAACTAAGAATAGGGATCCAGGATGGTAGCAAGCCTAAAGTCACCATCACTCAGAAATAGAGCCAAAAACCAGGTCAGCACACCTGGTCTGCCGCCTGTTGCCGCAGACCAATGAGGGAAGGACATTCTTTCTGCGCCCGCCAGAATTCCTCCCTGGAGGGACCACCATCTTGCTGCCAATGGGCCAGCTCAGGTAGGTCGCCCAGTTCGGCCACCTGTTCCCCTGTAGGTTCCAGGGCATCCCCCTTGGGTTCTGCTCCTTCCTGGACCATGGGAACTGCTGGGGCTGGTTTCCCATACCCCTTGCCTCTTCCTCTCCTGGCAGGTCTCTGGGCCACTGTTTCAGGCTCCAGTTCTGCTGAATCACCCCTACTGGCTGCCATAGCACGCGTGGTCACACAGATCCACACAGGCAGACCCAACATTTCCAAATGAGTTCTGTGCTCCACATCCTTCCATGAAGAACTCTCCGGGTCGTTACCTAACAGACAGTCTACAGGCAAGGCATCACTGACAACTACTTCCAAAAGACCAGAGACCACCCCCATTCAAAGGGAACACGCGCCAGCTTGCAGAGGCACACTGAACTGTCAGCTGCCACTACTGGGTGGAGTACATCAGGGATGATTTGCTCTTCAGACACCCACTGACACCTCACAGATGTCACACTGGCTCCTGTGTCTCCCAGAGCCTCAACCTCCTTCCCATTGATGGTCGGCTTCTGCCCATACTTCTTAGTGTTAGTGGGCAGTAAGGTTTCCTGGACCATCTCTCGGTCTCCTAGAGAGACAAGGGTCATAACTGCTAGCTCCCCCAGTTACTAGAAACCAAATCCCCACCCAAAGCTACACTAGATAACGCTGGGGCAGGAGCACCAGTGGGTGCTAGCTTCTTCTTGGGACATTTTGGAGCAATGTGGCCCACCTCATTGCAGTGATAGCAGGTAGGGGGACCTTGGTTATCTCTTCTGTCTCTATTGTCCCGCCTGCCCTTAGGGGGCCATGGCTGTCTAGGTTTGGGGGGTTGGGATTCCATTCCCTGGGAACTATTTTGGCGCCCTTGTGAGAACTCTTTTTGGTTACCCTTGTCCCCCCCCCACTCTTCTGCTGGGGACCCTGCCCACCTTTGGCTGTGGTACCCACAATTCCTCTGTGGACCCTGGTACTGGTCCAGCGGTCCGCCCCCTTAGCAAGCTCAATGGGGTCTGTCAGCTTGCTGTCTAAAAGATGCTGGCGCAGCTCTGGAACACAAAGACTACTCAAGTGCTCCCAACTGATTAAATGCAACAACCTCTTAAAATCCCTTCATCCAACCTTCCAGTGCACGTGAGTACTGATTCACACATTCCATCTCAGGCTCTCTCTTCTTGGAGTTTTTTAAACTGCAGTCTGTACTGCTCTGGAGTAAGGCCATACCTGAGACATAAGGCCTCCTTCATATTGGGGTAGGTCATGGCACCTTCCATCTCTAAGGGCTCTAGAGCACTCCTCCCAGAAGCCTCAAAATGTTTCCACAGGCCCGCGCCCCAATACTGATAAGGCACACCATTCATCTTCAATGCAATTTCATACGAAGTGAACCAGGCATAAATATTCTCACTCCTATAGTACTTCTGTACCAGGTCTTTGGGAATATATATTTTACCAGCCTGCACTGGCTGCGCGCTGCCATCCTTTGAACTGGCATCCACCTCCTTGGCTTTAAGATCCAGTTCTGTCATGCTCAACTCATGAGCCAAAAGCAATTTCTTTTCCTCTAGGGCACGGGCCTCTTTCTTGTCTTCTGCTGCCCTTTCTTTATGCGACTCCAATTGCCTAATTTTCATTTTCATGACTTCCAAGTCATATTCTCTCACTATTTGATTCTCTTGTAAGTCTTCTGGGGTGAGGCCCCTGCTGGAATGGTTGCTGCCAGCTCCTGAGCCTACTATGCCCACTGGCAGATCTGTGACTTGAAAACCATTCTCTCCATTCACATCATCATTTCCATCTTGTGCCTCCCAATGGGCCTTCAAGATTCTCTGCAGCTCCTCCTTTCTGTAGGCGCTCTTTATGGGGCACTCAAACTTAAGGCAGAATTTCCTAAGTTGCTCAACATTGTATGAATACAAATCTCCAATGGCAAACTCCAATTCTACTTTTGCCCCCTCACTGAGTGCCTTTCCTTTCGCAGACATGATGCTCTGAAGTGTTACTCAAAAATAGAATAAAAAATCCAAAAACAGTAGTATGCGGTGGCGTAGGGGTCTGCACTCACTAGTGATGTACACCAATTACTGTGGGTCAAGTACAAATACAAGTTCAAATCCCACCGCCTGACCACCAATGTTAGAACTGGGAGTCTCTAGTTGGCAGAGGTAGGTACCACTATCCAAATAGGGACCCTTGCTTCTAGTCAGGGCAAGGAGATAACCCTCTGAGATAACCCCTGCTCACCTTCTAGGTAGCTTGGCACGAGCAGTCTAGGCTAACCAGAGGCAATGCGTAAAGTATTTGTACAAACACTCACAGTAACACAGTGAAAACACCACAAACTGACTCCACAACAGTTTAGAAAAATAAAGGTATTTATTCTAAACTACACAAGATCAAAACGACAAAAATCCAACATACACAGTTCAAGAATATGGTTTCAAAAGAGTTCTTAAGGTTTTGCGATAAAATTCTTTAGGTTGCAATAGAATAATCCACAGATGCGTGAAAAGTTCACAGTTGCGTCACGTTTACTCACAGTACCTTTTTGTTGAGACAAAGTTCCAAAAGCAGAAGCTGGTGCGATGGAAAACAAGCGATGCAATGCTCCTGAGACCCTGGGGAGGCGATGCGACAGCCCCGCTGCAGCAGCGGGCGTGTTGCGGCGAATCCGGTCTGTATGGGTAGGAAGGCCACTTGTATGGATTCCGGTGCGTGGGTTCTCGCAGCGATGTTCGGGTTCCCGCATCAATCGAGTGCGTCCCTCAAACGAAGGATGCGACGGCTCTGGCTGCGACGATCTTGACCTTCGTAGCGGCGGGAAATCTCTCGCACCGTCGGGGATGTGGTCCGCAAGCGAGCGATGCAACACTTTTCAATTGCAAAAGTCTCTCAAGTTTAGTTTCAAGCTTCCCAGCACAGGTACAACTTCCAGAGGCCCCACAACTGGATCAAGCACTCTAGGAAGGACAGAACTACCTCGGCAGAGTTCAGGGAAGCTGGGGGTGAAGTCCTTTTGTTCCTGGGACTTCAGAACAGGGAGCCAGCTCTTCTCAGGCCCTTGGAGATTCCTTCAAGACAGGGGACACAGCACACAGCAAAGTCCTTCCCCTCTCCTTGGCAGCAAAGCAACAGCAGGTCAGTCCAGTAGAGCAACAGCAGGTTAGTCTTCCTTTTTCAGATTCAGCTTTCTCCTTGGCAGAGGTTCCTTCTTGATTCCAGGATGATCTAATTTTCTGTTGTCAGGGGTCCTGTACTTATACCCCTAAAAGTCTTTGTTCTCTTTGTGCATGTGGGCCCTGAGCCCGGTCTGAACCAGTTCTGGGTGTCTCCCGAGTACTTTGTTTTCCTGGCTGCTCCTTCCTTTCAGAGTGAGGGGCAGGGTCGTCAGCCACCCAGCAGAAGGTGGAGCCAGCATTGTGGAAGGCAGGCACAGCCCTATTCAGGCCCAGGAACTAACTCCTCCCACCACTCCAGTTGCAAATGTAGTCATTCAGCCTAGGGCTGACTCAGCCAGCCTCCTGGGGAATCCCCAGCCCATGTCACTCTCAAACCAGACAGTCAATACACAAACAGGCCAAGGCACACAGAAGGGTTAGACAAGAGAACAGCAACTTTCTAAAAGTGCTGTTCTCAAACACAGGATTTAAAAACAACCTTTCCTAAAAGATGTGTTATTAAATTCTGATTTCAGGGATACTAGATAATTATGTCCTATCTTGTTCTTATGGGAAGAAATGCTAGAAGCCACCGTAACCAGCATCCCCCATGTTAATCTACGGAGCAAGATAGCCTTACAATAGTGAAAAACTAAAATGGTTGTATTTCACTACCAGAGCATGTCACCTGCACCAGTACATGCTCTACCTTTCACATACATTGCACCCTGCCCAGGGGGGTACCTTGGGCCTTCCATAGGGGTGACTGATGTGCGCAAAAAGGGAAGGGTTAGGCCTGGTCAGTGGGGACACTGACCAGGAGGACATTGCAGTTTCTAAACTGCCCATAGGCACTGCAGTGGCAAGCCTGAGACACCATTTTAGAGCTACTCCTGTGGGTGGCAGTGCTGCAGGCCCACTAGTAGCATTTGTCATCACCAGCCCTGGCACACCCAGTGCACTTTACTAGGGACTTCATGGTGATACAAATATGCTAAACATGGATATCCAATCAGAATAGTAATTTACATAGGGAGCACTTACACTCTGGCACTGATCAGCAGTGGCAGAGTGTCCAAAACATCTAAACCAGCAAAAACGAAATCCAGCACAGCATCAAAAATACAGGAGTTAGAGGCAAAAAAGATAGAGGAAAACCACGCCAAAGATGCCAGATGTAACACTGGACATCCCAGAGGGGCCAATACTGCGTTGAGTCATGAAGACTTTAACTGGGCAGGAGGAATACTGAGGCCTGTGCACAAGATACCGCACTGCATCACATCACACTACATAACATTGCTTCTCACACCCTGGTGTGTAAATGTGTTTGGCCACAATCCACCCAAGGCTCTTGCTGTGGTTGGCTTGGGCCTTTATTGAATTCGAAAGATGCATGTATGATTTGGGCAGAAGGCTGTTGCCAATATGCTCTGGGATTGGGTAGATGTTGACTGTTGGGATTTTTTCTGTTTGATTTGCTCTGTTTGTAAAACATGTAGGGGCATGCTCTTTCATTTCTCTGAGGTTAGAGGTGGGTTGGGAGTCATGGGGGGGACGAGAATGATTTAGAATGCTGACGCATGACCAGGTATTGAAATTCCTTACCTGGAACATTAGGGGATGTGGTCAATGTCTAATCGGCATAACATTCACAATTATCTGAAAAGGCGGGATGTACAGATAGCCCTTTTACAAGAGAGACATCTCATTCAGGGGGAAGTGGAAAAGCTGCATAGGCAATGGAGATAGCAGATTCTTGCCACTACATTCTCGGCATAGGCATTTGGGGCTCTTATATGGGTAAAGAAACACGTACCATATTAGATAAAGAGGGCAGGTATGTCCTATTTGCGGGATGACTTCTGGGCCTGGAGATCATGCTGAGCTGCCTTTATGAATCTAATCACGATCAACTGGCCTACATGGCCTGTCTCTCCACTAAATTCATTGACATAAAGGTGGGCATGTGATTTTGAATGGGGATTTTAACTCTGTGGCTGGTGTGAAATGGGAGGCATTGAAGGTGGTGGTGAGGGGGCACTGTATCGGACAAACAACTGGTATCCAGAAGGAACTACACCGAGAGCGCCTAGCCCTTGGGGGAGAGCTGCACACACTGGTTAACATTTAGGGAATAGAGGTACAGCACATTGACTTCTACTTGTTACTCGCAAATAGTACAATGAGGCCCTAGAGAGACTTCGATCCCATGACTACAGGGCATATATGGATCGATTCAATGGAGAAGAAGGGAAAGCTGGTTGCCTACTGGCGTGATTAATCAAGCTGGAGACCCAGGGTGCCCCAATTACCCACATTCAGACAGATACAGGCACAACCTAATTTGACCCGGGTGAGATCAACTGATTAGTCCAGAGTTATTATAAAATGTTGTATAGTGCCCCCTCCAAGAGGCCCCACAAGCAGACCTTAGTACTTTCCTGGCCCCGCTGTGCCTCCAAACTGTGGATGAATATACTGCAGACGAGCTGGGTATCCCGCTAACTGTACAAGAGGTCCAAGGGGCCATAGCGTTGATGGCTAATGGGAAAACACCAGGTCTTGATTGCCTCCCGGCTGAGTTTTACGCAAAATACATAGCAGAGTTGGCCCGCTATTTGGTGTCTATGTATGTTGAGGCTCTGTGGTTAGGGCTCCTGCCAGACTCCACACAAAATGCAATTGTGATCCTGCTACCCAAGAAGGCTGGCCCAGAGACGTTGGAGTAAAAGACTTCAGACCCTGGCCTATGCTCAATACAGACTTTAAGATACTGAGAAAAATCTTAGCGACTCAACTGCACCTGCATATGAAACATTTAATCCACCCTGATCAAAATGGGTTTATGCCCTCCCGGAATACCTCGTACATTTTGCGGAGTCTATTCCGTCCTCTATCATTCCGAAGTGAGGGCTCTTGCACAGGCTGCTTTCTTATCAGTTGTTCTGGATAAAGCTTTTGATACGGTGAGCTGGGCCTACCTACTTGAAGTGATGAAGAGACTGGGGTTAGAAGTGGGAGGGGTGAAGTGGGTGAGACTGTTATATACTCGTCCCACAGCACGGGTTGAGACAGTCAAGAATATCTCCCCGCAGTACATGATAAAACACGGCACCCACTTAGTATGCTCCCTATCCCCACTTTTAATTGCGCTGGCGATAAAGCCCTTAGCTGTGCTCTCCCACCTGGGAGGGGGCGGATTGGGACTGAGGATATGCGGGAGAACCCATATTAACTTGTAATACGCAGACGACCTATTGATTTACTTGAGTAGCACTGCAAGTAGAGCAGATAAAGCTTTCAGGCTCTTCAACGCTTTCTGGGTTTTGTCGGGATTGCGGGTCAACAGGCGTAAAATGTACCTGTTTCTCATAGCCAGACCCTTGCCTAGACCCCAAACGCCCTCTGTTGGACTCCTGACACATTAAAATATTTGGGTTTTAGAGTCTTCCACTCACTAGATGATTTGAAGGAGGGTAATCTAGATAGGGCAATTCAATCTCTCCCGTCCAATGTAACCTTTTGAGGTCCCTGTGGCTCCCTATAATGGCCAGAGTTTCCCTGACTAAGATGGTTATGCTACCCACCTCCTATATTTCTTTGCTAACTTACCAGTGCTAAAACCCATGGCTTAGTTTTGCCAATTATTTGCCTTATCTGGGGAGATGGGAGACAGAGAGTCTCGCTATTAATCCTACAGTGCCCCATGAGAGATGGTGAACCATGGGTGCCAGACTACAAGTTTTTACCTGTTGGCAGCAGAGTTGCAATGGGTAGCCCAATGTTTGGAGGGAGTAAACCAGGAGGGGACCTTCCTCATGGAGCCAAACCAGCATCCAAGCCTCCTGTTGGCAAAGTTTCAGAATTGGGTATCGAGGGTCCCCCACAACATGACACTGCAAATCACAGCTTTGCAGTGCAGTTATCAGCACATCATTTTTCTCCCTTTTGCAGAGCTGGTTGATGGGTCAGGTCTTCCACCGTTGCAATTCCTCACATACGAGGTGCTGGAGCAGACGTTTGAGCCCAAGTCGGGTACGACCGGGGAAGAACCAGAAACTTATTTAGTGCTGCATTCTCTGGTAACACTGGAAACAGCCGTACACCAAATCAAATTGTTTTACACACAGCTACTTGAGGCTTCCTTGACCCCACTGTTGCAGCTGAGGAGCAAATGGCAGAGGCTTTTAGATGGAGAATTCACTGATGTAGAGTGGAGTAGAGTGTTGGAGTCCCCCAAGAAAATCTCTCGTAATACTCAACAAAAATATATCCAATTTAACTTCATACATATGTCATTCATGACTCCATATCAGCTTTTCACTGCCTTTGGGGAGGGGAGCAGAGAGGCTGCCCAAGATATGGGCAGTTAGATGCAGACTTCCTGCATATGACCTGAAGCTGTAAAAAACTGCACGTCTTTTGGCAGGCACTGCTGTGCAAGATTAATGCTGCGTTGGGGCGGGCTCTCGATTTAACATCAGAAGTTTGCCTGTTTGTATTATGTCCTCGTCCACCCAAATATAAGGTGAGAAATAGGTTCATGGACCTGACCTTGAAGTTGGCCATGAGACAAATAGCAGTGATGTGGAAGCTGACCTTAGGGCCACAGATCAATACTTTGACTCAAGAAGTGACCAAATGAGCTGGGTCCGAGGGTAGACCACTTCATAGAGAAAAATTAAAGGGGCTGCGCCAGCATCCCATTCGCAGACCTCTGGAAAGATGCCTTATTTGTTTGGGAAAACCTGAGCCATTCTAATAGTACGGCAGAAGATAGTGAGTCCCGCACAAATTGAATTATTAGGAATAATTAGGACAGACTGGGGCTAGCCTTGATGAAACTAGAGAGTGAGTGTGATCCTTCCCCATGCCCCTCTCCCCACACTCCCCCCATACTTTTCCGGTGACACGCCATGGAACCACACAATTGCACTAGGTATGATTTCAAGCCGGGGTCGCCTTGATCTAAACTATCCCACAATGATTACCACTCGCAATACACCTCTCAAACTCCTTATGATACCCCAAACCTGAGCTAGTTGATTTCCATGGTTTATGTACTGTTAGCTTTTAATATGTTATATTTTATCATGTATGATTATTATATGGCAGTACAGCACTTCCCACCGAGCTGCACCAACCCGGCAAAGGGACGACACACTACTTCTCATGGAGAAACACCATTGAGGACATACACCCTGGCCTAGCTACTGATACTACTGAATTAAGTGGGAAAGTGTTGCCATAGACTACTTAGATCTCTTGTATACACCCATTGGTAGAGGACTACATGTACTTGTACAGTATGATAGTGCCCTCACAAACTATAAGTTAAGGGTCAATAAGAAGTGACAATAAATGAAAGTTACTTATTCTGTAATGTAACGTATGTTCATAAAATGCCAATGAAAATATTTTCAGAAAAAACATACCCCGATCTAATGTTATCTTCAAGCTTTAAATTTCCAGCTTTCAAGCTTTTAGCCTCAAGTTTTTAGCGGACATGTGTTTCATCAATAATGTGTATCTCCCACAACTTCATCAGGGCTAAGAGTAAATAGAAAATCACAAATTACAAGTAGAAACCTCCATAATAAACATACGATAATCCAATTCTGTTATTACTCATCACCATGTGACATGATACTTATACAATAATAATGATTATGTATAAGCACCATACACGGAAACCCATCAATACATCAACAAACTTTAATATAAGGAGCAAAATTTAATCAGCTACTAATACGCCGTAGTTGAGACAAATATTACATGTGACAGATATTGTTACTGCTGAATATATTCTCTGGCTTGCATAGTTATGGGATCTTAGGAGACCCATAGTTACAATACATGGTTATAACAGTTAGGGCAGATTCGACTTAGCTCTATTGCGAGGATGTTTTCGGATGTACCTGTAACTGTAATTGAAATACATATAACTAGTTTATTTGGATTTGTTTACATGTATTATTACAATAGGGCATTTTAAATGATTGTATATATATATATATATATATATATATATATATATATATATATATATATATATATATATATATATATATATATATATATATATATATATATTCACTGAAAAAACCATAGGTTTCACACCAGTTATAGTTAGGAATTAGCATTTAAAAAACCTATTAAATTCACTGAAAAAACCATAGGTTTCACACCAGTTATAGTTAGCTGGAAATTTTACTGATATATAACCATTGAAATTCCCACGTTATAGTTAGTCGGACTCACTATAACTTGCGCGTAAACCATCCATTTAGACTTTTATTTAAACATTTATTCTCCCATCGACCTTTACATATACATATATAAAACATATTTATTTTTCAGAAAGACACACATTCACTGGATGGTGTCATCAGTGATGTCATGAGTGATGTCACTGACCATGTCATGAGTGATGTAATATGTGATGTCATCAGCAGTGCATTGCACGCGCAAGTAATAGTGAGTCCGACTACTTATATCGTGGGAATTTCAATGGTTTTATATCAGTAAAATTTCCAGCTAACTATAACTGGTGTGAAACCTATGGTTTTTTCAGTGAATTTAATAGGTTTTTTAAATGCTAATTCCTAACTATAACTGGTGTGAAACCTATGGTTTTTTCAGTGAATTTCATAGGTTTTTTTAATGCTAATTTTTAACTTTTTGTAGGGCTTCATACCTATGTACGTTTTATTGAATTTCTAAGCTTATTTTTTCGCAAATGTCTTTAGCTGAGAAAGGTATGTTTTTCTAAAAATGAACCCTATAATGTATATTAAGATACTATTTTTATTTTAAAATAGTTTTTTCCTTTTTTTTTATATTTGACTCTGAAGCGCTCCCGGTGCGCATACCGATGAACGCCCCAGTGCGCGCACCGTCAGCGCACCAACAAAAAAAAAGAAAAAAAAATAATGAAGGAGTGACCATAAGGAATGGGGACAGAGAGAGTGGTGTTAAGAGAAAGAGAGCTAAAGGGAGGAACACAGAGGGACTGTGTAATAGATAGTAAGACAGATAAAAAGTGTAAGAGGAAATAACTGAGAAAAAAAAATGAATAAGGGAGCAAAAGAAAAGAAGAAATAGGAAGAAGACTAAAGCAGTGGTTCTGGCAGAATGTAAATGGATGATGAAAGTAAAAGGAAGGACAGTTAAGCATGTGAATGACAGGTAGTGACGGAATGAGAGAAAAGGAATAGTAGTGATGGAGGGAAAGTAAATAGCAGTGAATATAAGCAAAGAGGGGTGAAACAGGGTACATGTAAGTGAATAAGGGTAAGACATGGGGAATAATAGAGCGAAAGAAGAAAGAGAGTAAAAGAAGGAGTGTCACAAAGGGACTAAGTGAACCAGTAAAAAAGGTAAGTGAAGGAGTGTGCATAGACAGAGGTACTGAAAGAAGTTGAATGTGGTAGGAAGTAAACATGGAAGAAAAGAATAAGTGAGAAAAGCAAAGTAAGGAAACAGGGGTGAGGTAGGGTGAGAGAAAAATAGTGAAAATAAAACCAAAGGTGATAACAAAAAAGATTTTGTAAACACACTTACCATATAATCAATGCAAACTTGTATCTGTGAAAGATAAAAGAAAAAACACGTTATAATTACTTAAAAATATATAATAAAATAGAAGCAACAGTTCATGAGGTTTAAAAATCTACAAAAGTTTACTAAGAAATGAAGCAATAGTGAAGGATACAAAAACAGAAAGAAAGTAATGTAGAAAGAGAAAAAAAAAGGAAAAAGAAATAGAAAGAAAACAAATTCCTAAAGATAAATAAGATACTAAAAGAATGTAAGATATCAAATCAAAATCAGTAAAGATAAGAAAATAAAAGAAAAATGAGTGAAAAGGAGAGAAGTCTGATTGAGAAACTATAAATAAAAAAGAGGAATAGAAGATGATTGAGAGTGAGTGAAGTGAAGTCACAGAGTGAAGGGATGAAAGGAATGAAGTTAGTATAGAACGATGGATAAAACAGGAGTGAGAGAGTAAGTACACAGAAAGACAAAAGGAAGAACTAAGTGAACTACAGTACAATGAGTGCGAAAAAAAAAAAAATGGAGAAAAAGAAAGAGAGGGTTGGGAAACTAAAGCAGTGGTACTGTGAGAATATGAAAAAGATAAAAAGTGGTGGAAGGAACAGAGGAAATGCAGACAGTTCCTATTAGATTGAGAAGTTGTGAATGAAGTGCACTAAAGAAACAGCGATGAAAAAAGAGTGTAAATTAGTAAAGAGAGGTAAATAAGGGTGAAAAAGAAAATGAGTGTAAGACAATGTGAACACAATATAAATTACACAATGCAAACTACACAATAACTTCTACAATATGTTACATTATTTATTTTTGCTGTTCTCAGAATATATTGAATTTCACTTAAATTAGTGAGATCAAAGTCTTCATCATATAACAGCGGGAAAAAAAAAACACAATCTAAAAGATTGTGTTTAAAAAAACCCATTCAAACATACATCTCATATATGTACACTAATCTTTGATTCACTTACTTTTCCGTGAGGCCAAATTGCAGATAGTGAAGGTCCTTTTGGTGGAAAAAAAGTCTGCTGTGCTCTATAACTTCCATTTCATCGACTTCCTATGAAAAAAGATCTAACAACATCATATCTTACACTTTCCTCACGGCCAATTTGTGTCAGATATATCAGTATTTTTTACTTTGAGATCCACTTAAAGTATCTACATGAGATTGCAGATAGTGAAGGTCCTTTTGGTGGAAAAAAAGTCTGCTGTGCTCTATAACTTCGATTTCATCGACTTCCTATGAAAAAAGATCTAACAACATCATATCTTACACTTTCCTCACGGCCAATTTGTGTCAGATATATCAGTATTTTTTACTTTGAGATCCACTTAAAGTATCTACATGAGATTAATAATTTAAAATATTAGATTAACTAACGAACTAACTAACTTTTATTATCTATTCCCGTCTTCAAAGGCCAATTCCCTTTACTAAAACTTTGGTTTTAAAAACACTAGATAAGAATTTGTAGAGTCATAAGGCAAACGTTGTTTATAAGTTAAATGAGAATCATTGCAGTAACTCCATCCATTTTCAGATTTTAAGTAGCATGTATAATGTCCTGAGGTTGTCGAAGATCCATCATGATAAATAATAGCTTCAGTTGTAAAGGTTCTTCCTGAAATTGATAACTGAGAAGCTACAAAATTTTTAATAGAAGTTGTCAATTTAGTTCCATCAGGTCTACATCGTTGGAAAACTAAAATGATATACTGACCATAACTTTGTATAAATAATGTGGATACCATTGGACACTTACATTGGGTACACACCATATTATGATCTGCTGCTTTAACTAGATTTTTAAATGACACTGATTTACAGTCTGGTAAAGTCAAATATATAAATCTTTCAGTGTCTATTCTAGTAGTACTTGATGAACTACAATTGTGGCAGTCATGCTGCCATTGATAAGAAAGACTGAAAAGATTATCTACATCTACACCTTCATCTTCCAAAACACCAAACATATACATTAAACATTCCTGACAATCCTGCTGAATGTTCTGTGAAAATTTATCTTGACCAGAACACATATCTAAAATATTTCGAATTTCTGTTACACTTTCTATTTCTGCTGTATCACTGCTACATTTCTCAAACACATAATTCAATAAACCACACAATCTTTGATCCCGATTTTCAACAATCTGTTCTTATAAACTTTTAAGAAAAAAAACAACATTAATCACTACATTAGCATAGCAGTTGACACCAGAACTATTTTCAAACTGAAATCCAACAACATTTTCTCCACAATTCTTTTTCTTCCTGTTTTCAATTACAGTTTTCTCTACTTTTTGTCTTTTTGCAACTACCTCACTACAATTATCCTCATTTCTTCTTTTTCGGCCTACCACACGTTTTTCAAACAGAGGATATTGAGGCAAATGTGGAGCATATTCTCTTCTTAATCTATTGTATTCTTTAACACAATCTAGATCTGCAGAAATCTTTGTCTCATCACACGCAATCAAGTACAATCCTGATAAAGTTCTGACTCGTGATAATGCCACATATGCCATACCCTCTTTAAACACAGATCTTCCAATGTTCACTAAAGCACCATCTACACTTAAACCTTGAGATTTATGAATTGTCACTGCATACGCCAAACAAACAGGAAACTGTTTTCGGCGAACATATAAGTCTTTTACAAGTAAAAATCTAGCAGAACAACGACTTATTTGTTGTACTTGTTCAATGCCATCAAATTTTATTTTTAAAAATTCAATTCCATCTCTATTTCTGTAATTCACAAAATCAACAACATAACCCATTGCTCCATTTACCAGACCTCTTTCAACATTTAAATTCCTTCTCAAAATGATACGACAATTTAAACACACATTCAGAGTCTTTTCAAAACCAGCTGTTTTTGAAATACTTTTCTCCAATGAATCTAATTTAGTTTTCAAATTTTCAGACAAAACAATTGTTGCACCCATATGCTCTATTTTATCTATTGCTTCCAGTTTCACAATCTCTTCATTTTCTAACTCTAACATTTTCTTGTTGAAGATGGAACATTCTTGCAGAGGTGGCATCAAACATATCCCAGATTTCTTCTCAGTCATTTTTTTAAAAATATTCTCTGGAAGAATGTTTTCATTTGGATACAACTTTGAAATTAATCGACTATGCAAAGCTTTTTTCCCAAGCTCAGTCACTTTTCCAATTCTTACATCTTGTAGAATATTTTTATAATCTTCATTCTTGGCCTGTCGCATATTTTGAACCAGTTCAGCATATTTAAAATTTAGCCATATATTAACATTTCCAATGCTTCCAAGGGACTTCCTGGTATCTTCATGTGTAAGCATTTTAAACACTGGTTGTCCTTTTACTGGAGTCAACTGCAATAGATCTCCAAAAACAATAATGTGTTTTCCTCCAAATAACACATCATACTCTGTTTTAAGAATTTCTTGCATTCTCAAATGCACAAAAGCAAGCATTAGATTTGAGACCATGCTTACTTCATCAATGATAAGAAGTTTCATTTTCTTCAAGACTCTTGAAACTTCAGAACACGCATCTCCAGATAACTTGTTGTAATGCAATTTATTATCATGTTCAACTGGCAGCATCAATAAACGATGTAGAGTAATCCCTTTAATGTTATGTGCTGCCAGACCAGTTGGAGCAGTTACAACACAAGACAGTGGTGAATCAGTCCTTTTCTGCAGATAACTTGCAATGGATTTAATTAGAAAACTTTTTCCTGTCCCCGCTTCTCCACTTACGTACAGTCGGACAGGGTCAAACGATATACATGAGCACTCTTTTTCCTCATGTCTGAATCCATGTTCAATCTGCTCTATGACTTCATCATATATCTTTTTCTGCTCAATGTTTAGTTGCTTTACCAAATCTTCTAAGTTAACTCCATCCTCTTGAGCTTGTTCCATAGCTCTTTCCACCTCATCCATGGCAGTGGCAGCTTCATTTTGGATAATTGGTCCTCCTAGTGGATCCTGGCTCAATGAAGTAGAACTCTGACTATCTTGAGAACTGTTTCTAGCTATCTCTTCAGCAATTGTGGTTTCTTGCTCCATTTCTGCATTCAACATTTGCAGATAATTTAGAAAAATAGGACATTCTATGGTATCCTTAGTTGCATTAAAAGAGTCTTCATAACAGAGAAAATCTCCAAGTAGTTCCTCTTCTGTACGCCATGGCTTAAAGAGTTGCAAAAGAGCTAAATAGTAAAATTCTCTTTTGTCTGGAACTTCACAACTCAATTTTCGATGATTAATCAAATGGCCTTTTTTCTGCTTTACTAGACATCCTTCATAGCCAATGAGTGCATATTTTCCATTATTGATATCTTCTGTGATGTTCCTCTTATAACTGTAGTTTTAAAGAACTTCATACAAACAAGTGTTCTCAAGGTGAGTACTTCTATTTGGATAGTATGTATCCAACATATTTGTCTTCAAAATATCTGTACTGTTTGGTTCTTTCTCCGCCAAATATTCAATTTCTTGTACAGATTTCAAAACTCGGTTTCGTGTTGCAGCAAGACCAAGACTCACCCAAATGATTGTTCTTGATTTGGCATAGAGACTTGCTGATGATAACCGATCAGAACATTCATATGCTCCAATTTCTCGATGCGACAACATCTTCAGACTGAAACTGTATAATTTCTTGCTTAGATTCTTTTCATGTGAAATGTCCTCCCACATTTCCTTCAGTTCTGTCTTTTCTTTTTTTGTAATGTAAGATGTCACATATCGAGCCACAGCAATAGAATTGTCAGCAACGAACTGAATATCCATGTTAGCATTCCACATGGACAAAATCACTGGGTTGTAATCGTTGATGTACTTAGATTCTTCATTTCTTTTCAAATTATATGTATTTTTGGGAGATTTCCTCGTCACAGTATGTCGTAGAGATGACATTAAATTATTTACTCTTCCCTTAGAAATCACTGGTCGAGGAAATGCAAAACGACATTTCGTGTAGTACTTTTCCTTGTTTTTAAATTTTCGACGACAGTACTTTCCACAACGATGAGATTGAAAACGTAAAACTTGTTGCCTTAAATTGTTTTCTTCAGTAGATTTTGGAACAGCACATGTTGAATACTCTTCAATGAAACTCATCACTGTTTCATCTGAATCTGATCCAAATTTGGGTGCATCTTTAATCCACAACAACATATGTATATGAGGAGCACCTCTTGCTTGATATTCCTTCCTCCAAAAGAAATCCAAAACCTCTCCAAGGGGAGGATTTTTTTTGTTGGTAATAAAAGACATCATAGCTTCAAATCTATGATTAAAATATCTGCAAACATTCACTGGATCTAAAGAACACAGTTCTCCTGGTGTTTTCAATTCTATATTTTGTATGTTTTCATTTGCCTCCCGTAGAAATTGAAGTAAATCGTCCCATGCATACTCAGCACAGCTAAGAGTGAGGAACCATGTAGGAGTTCCTAAGTTTCTTAGCATACATTTCAATTCTCCATGACGACGAAACCAATACTCGTTGGTTCCACGTTGACATGCCATGAGATTGATTAGCTGAGATTCCAAAATACTGTCTTGCAGATTAACTTTCTCCATAAAGTCCCTTGCAGAAACATTTTGAAAATGAGCTCCACTTTTCAATATATGATTAACTGCATAAGAAAGCCCAGACAAATCACTTTCAAACAGAAGATGAAATAAATATGGAATACATTGACGAAACCTTGGATCTTCAGCATATAATCTTAGAGTCCGGTATTCAGCTGAAGGAATTTGAACTGGTCGATCATCATATCGTCCACCACAACCTGTTAGAAATAATTGTGGAAAACAACGAGCTTCCAAACTTTCTTCCCATACACTAATGGGACTTCCTTTTGCTGCTTTCATTTGAAACAAGTCAATTGCATTTCCCATTACTTCTTTTGAATGCAAAGGATGAACAGTATAATGTTCATATATTTCTTCAGTTCTAGACACATCAACTTTTTCAATTTGACCAACTGAAGAATCACTATCTTCTTCTATAGCTGTTTCCTCTGCTCCAACACTTACATCTTTGTAGTACTCATTATTTTTGACCAAATACAACGTTGCCTTTTTGACTTTTTTAACATCCACTAAATCTTGCCAGATTTTCTTACTCTTTGTTGGAACTCCATTAACTAGAATAACTAGAGGATCCTCTTCTACTCTTTCTACACCAATTGTATCAATATTTTTCTTTACATCTAGAGGCAAATAAACAACTCTTCCCTTTAATCCTCTCAGTAAATCTGATGGAGGCAATTTCCCTGTCTTAGGCTCCATGCGTACAATAGCCTGAAAAGGATGGACACATTGAATCAAAATAGATTCATAAGTATTTAGATCCATCAATTCAGAAGGAATATCTATCAACTGAAGATTATTATAAACTGCTCTAGCAGGCATTTTATTTTCATTTAATTTATTTAAACAATAATTACAAATACGCTGATCCAAACTCAAATCAAATGTATTCTCCACCAACAAATAACTTACAAAATCCTTCCATTCACTATTATTTTCCAATTCACTTTTTGCATATAAATCAACTAACCTAGTCTGAATTTTATAATGAGTCCGTCGACAACACACACAAGTTAAATTAGGCCTTTCACTTGCTTTCACCTTAAACTTGATAATTTCCTCATCAAACTTTTCAATACTTGAAATCTGTCCATTATCTTCTGCATTACCATCCATTACTATATCTATTTCTACACTGTCCTCTTTGTTCCCAAAATAACAAAACTCAATTTCTTCACAAATAGTCTTCACATCCACTTCAGATCCATGCAAAAGAGCACTGTTTAACTGTTTAAGCTTAAGTGCGGGACTTTTTGCATAATACAACTTTCTCACTAATTTCCTCACGTTATTATGATGCACTGCTAACATCCTAAAATGATGAAAAACACTCCGACAAACTTTTCTAGAAAGACAAGCTAGTGAATGCCCATGCAAACCTGTGCTTTCTCTCACTCTACAAGGATCTAACTCTTGCAGGATCTTCATTTTTTGTTTGAGACTTTTCTTACTATATGTACGTAAGAAATTTCTAAGCAAATCGATTGATTTCTGTCGCACACTACAAATACTACTGCATTTCCATGTGTACACTGGACCCTTAGTACGTCTCCCTAAAACTTCATCAGCTAACACCTCTTCTGCATCTCTAGATACAAGTTTCTCTTTTTCCATCACACAACCATCTTTCACTTCATATGCTCGACCACTGGTGTCAACTGCATGCACCAAATCATTTTCCTGAAAGTAACTCTCCTCATTGAAAAAAGGCTCAGAACTTGAACTATGTATCCATTCACCAGAAAATACTTCACAAAAATTACTCCGATTAATAATTCTTTTCCATCTACTGTTCGATTTGAAAACATCAATGGCCTTATTAAGTATCCTAATTCTATTGATTATTAAAATAAATAATTTTTTCTTAACTTCAAAAGCCTGATCAACAATCTTTTCTACACTTTTCTTTTTCTTGTAAAAAGCAGCTCTCAGTTTACTTTTCCTATCATTTTTTAGCAAATTTAAAACTACCCTATTGCGAAACATTCGCCTACGAATGTCCCTAAAAAGATTTACCCTTCTATTGCTATCCATTCTCTTCTCTCCTGCTCCAATCGAGACATTTTTTGTGGGCCTCTCCTTCCTTTTAAGATTTGTTGACTTTTTCTGTATATTCACATTAGCAATATCATTTTTTTTTCTACGACATATGTTGCGAAGAAAAGACTTAATTGGCTTACCAGAAACTTTTCTGGTGTTTTTTGAAGTAGTTGTTGAAGAGGATTCCCTAAACTCTGTTGTTGATGTTCTCCTTTTCCGTATGGTATTTTTGATAATTCTTTGCCTTGAAGGCATTTTTGCTTGCTTTTCAGAAGTTGATTTGAATCTGTTGTTCTGTTAAAAAAACACATGAAAGACCACTATTAGTAAACAACAAAGTAATGTTAAAAAGCAAACAATATAAACAATAAATTGCAACATATTTAAGTTTATACAATAGCAACTCAGGGCCTTATTTATAAAGGCCTTGCGCCACCAGTGCGTCACTTATTACCCATGTTTAAAGTGATGCATCAGCTGCACAAGGCAATCATAAAAAAGGGCCAAATGCAAATATCAATCAATTGCACCCCAAAATCGATTTTTGAATAACATGAAAGAAACACTGCGCAGAACCTATCTACAACCACTCAATATCAGCAAACAAAGTCAAGGCCTCATTTATAAAGGCCTTGCGCCACCAGTGCGTCACTTATTACCCATGTTTAAAGTGATGCATCAGCTGCACAAGGCAATCATAAAAAAGGGCCAAATGCAAATACCAATCAATTGCACCCAAAAATCGATTTTTGAATAACATGTAAGAATCACTGCGCAGAACCTATGTACAACCACTCAATATCAGCAAACAAAGTCAAGCCTTATTTATAAAGGCCTTGCGCCACCAGTGCGTCACTTATTACCCATGTTTAAAGTGATGCATCAGCTGCACAAGGCAATCATAAAAAAGGGCCAAATGCAAATTCCAATCAATTGCACCCAAAAATCGATTTTTGAATAACATGTAAGAATCACTGCGCAGAACCTATGTACAACCACTCAATATCAGCAAACAAAGTCAGGGCCTTATTTATAAAGGCCTTGCGCCACCAGTGCGTCACTTATTACCCATGTATAAAATGATGCACCAGTTGCACAAGGCAATCATAAAAAACGGCCAAATGCAAATACCAATCAATTGCACCCAAAAATCGATTTTTGAATAACATGAAAGAAACACTGCGCAGAACCTATGTACAACCTCTCAATATCATCAAACAAAGTCAGGGCCTTATTTATAAAGGCCTTGCGCCACCAGTGCGTCACTTATTACCCATATATAAAATAATGCACCAGTAGCACAAGGCAATCATAAAAAAGGGCCAAATGCAAATACCAATCAATTGTACCCAAAAATCGATTTTTGAATAACATGAAAGAAACACTGCGCAGAACCTATCTACAACCACTCAATATGAGCAGACAAAGTCAGGGCCTTATTTATAAAGGCCTTGCGCCACCAGTGCGTCACTTATTACCCATGTTTAAAGTGATGCATCAGCTGCACAAGGCAATCATAAAAAAGGGCCAAATGCAAATTCCAATCAATTGCACCCAAAAATCGATTTTTGAATAACATGTAAGAATCACTGCGCAGAGCCTATGTACAACCACTCAATATCAGCAAACAAAGTCAGGGCCTTATTTATAAAGGCCTTGCACCACCAGTGCGTCACTTATTACCCATGTTTAAAGTGATGCATCAGCTGCACAAGGCAATCATAAAAAAGGGCCAAATGCAAATACCAATCAATTGCACCCCAAAATCGATTTTTGAATAACATGTAAGAATCACTGCGCAGAACCTATGTACAACCACTCAATATCAGCAAAAAAAGTCAGGGCCTTATTTATAAAGGCCTTGCGCCACCAGTGCGTCACTTATTACCCATATATAAAATGATGCACCAGTTGCACAAGGCAATCATAAAAAAGGGCCAAATGCAAATACCAATCAATTGCACCCAAAAATCGATTTTTAAATAACATGAAAGATACACTGCGCAGAACTTATGTACAATCACTCAATATCAGCAAACAAAGTCAGGGCCTTATTTATAAAGGCCTTGCGCCACCAGTGCGTCACTTATTACCCATGTTTAAAGTGATGCATCAGCTGCACAAGGCAATCATAAAAAAGGGCCAAATGCAAATTCCAATCAATTGCACCCAAAAATCGATTTTTGAATAACATGTAAGAATCACTGTGCAGAACCTATGTACAATCACTCAATATCAGCAAACAAAGTCAGGGCCTTATTTATAAAGGCCTTGCGCCACCAGTGCGTCACTTATTACCCATGTTTAAAGTGATGCATCAGCTGCACAAGGCAATCATAAAAAAGGGCCAAATGCAAATACCAATCAATTGTACCCAAAAATCGATTTTTGAATAACATGAAAGAAACACTGCGCAGAACCTATCTACAACCACTCAATATGAGCAGACAAAGTCAGGGCCTTATTTATAAAGGCCTTGCGCCACCAGTGCGTCACTTATTACCCATGTTTAAAGTGATGCATCAGCTGCACAAGGCAATCATAAAAAAGGGCCAAATGCAAATTCCAATCAATTGCACCCAAAAATCGATTTTTGAATAACATGTAAGAATCACTGCGCAGAGCCTATGTACAACCACTCAATATCAGCAAACAAAGTCAGGTCCTTATTTATAAAGGCCTTGCGCCACCAGTGCGTCACTTATTACCCATGTATAAAATGATGCACCAGTTGCACAAGGCAATCATAAAAAAGGGCCAAATGCAAATACCAATCAATTGCACCCAAAAATCGATTTTTGAATAACATGAAAGAAACACTGCGCAGAACCTATCTACAACCACTCAATATCAGCAAACAAAGTCAGGGCCTTATTTATGAAGGTCTTGCGCCACCAGTGCGTCACTTATTACCCATGTTTAAAGTGATGCATCAGCTGCACAAGGCAATCATAAAAAAGGGCCAAATGCAAATACCAATCAATTGCACCCAAAAATCGATTTTTGAATAACATGTAAGAAACACTGCGCAGAACCTATGTACAACCACTCAATATCAGCAAACAAAGTCAGGGCCTTATTTATAAAAGCCTTGCGCCACCAGTGAGTCACTTATTACCCATGTTTAAAGTGATGCATCGGCTGCACAAGGCAATCATAAAAAAGGGCCAAATGCAAATACCAATCAATTGCACCCCAAAATCGATTTTTGAATAACATTTAAAAATTACTGCGCACAACCTATGTACAAGCACAGAATATCACTTTTGAAACATCACTGTTTCCCCAAAAACAAATCCTTTATCTTTCAAATGTTGATATCAAGCATTATCAAAAATCCAAAATCAAATCAACAGCAAACAAAGTCAGAGCCTTATTTATGAAGGCCTTGCGCCACCAGTGCATCACTTATTACCCATGTTTAAAGTGATGCATCAGCTGCACAAGGCAATCATAAAAAAGGGCCAAATGCAAATACCAATCAATTACACCCAAAAATTGATTTTTCAATAACATATAAGAAACACAACACAGAACTTATATACTAGCATACCATTTGACTTCTAAAACATAACTATCTGCTTATAAATATTCTCCATAGAGTAAACAAGTCTCTATGTAAATTAAATAAATCATTACTTACCTTTACAAAAGCTTTGGAAGATTGAAAACAGTGTCAGACACACACACCAATTTCTCTTTAACAGAGCAAAAAGTGTGCACTCAATACACTGAAACCACAGACTGGCATAGAAAATCTCTAACTTTGTACACATATGCCTTAATTCAACCAATCAAAAGTTTTCCCTCACTATTTTCAAACCAACACCCTTCCCCCTCTCAGATCTTTCTATCTGTTTCCATAGCAACTCCCTCCTAACTGAACTCTCAGGTTCAAAAGTTTATTGTACAATGTTGCAAATTAACTCAGCAAGGCTGTTTGACCTCTCAATACACCAGCCTATCCAGAGTATTTTAGCTTTTAGTGACTTTTTTTTAACCATTCAAATTGCTTCTTTAACACAACACAACCATGCACCCTAACTTTAAGTTTTCAACTATCTGAATCCACCAATCATTGCTTCTGATTCAAAAGCAGTGAAACTCCACAATTATTTTTTTGTAAACTCCTACTGTTCCAACTGCCATTTCATTCCCACACATCATCTGACTGCATCAGAACCATCTCTCATCATGTTTTCTGTCTGGATCCTTGGACACAGCTACATCCACTGGGCTCAAAGGTATGCAGATAGCAGACATTTTCACAACCTTGATTTATCAAATGTGGAAATCAAGTGGATTGGCCAGAGAGGATTAAAATGTCACCAATTGATACCATTGGTGAAAACCTTTATGCATTTGCCAAAACCTGACCTCTTAATAGTGCACTGTGGAGGAAATGATTTAGGCACTATGACTGGGGTTGGTCTGGAAATGCTTTTAAAGGACACCTTTGATCAATTAATGACACTCTTTCCACAAACTGCCTTGGTATTTTCTAATATATGCCAAAGACAGAAATGGAACTGGTCCAACCAATTTTGTCAACAATTTGAGAAAGCACGGAAACATGTGAATAAATCTGTTTCTGCTTACATGAGAGACTATGGAATGGGTTCAATATACAATAATAACTTGCGTTACAACATGCAAGACATCTACAGAGGAGATGGTGTGCACTTCTCAGATGAAGGGAATAGAATATTCCTCCTGAATTTAAGAATGTGCATTGGAACCTACTTGTAGGTACCTAAATCAACCACAAAACCCAAAAGCTCTTTTCAGAGCTACCCTACCTCTGATCATTCAAAACGTTTATCTTTTTCTAACTTTTTTCACTATTTTTCACCAAATTACGCTTTCCGGTACGCTTAAAGGTGCGCGTACCAGGCGCTCCCCCCGTGGAAAATGAAAGATTTTTTTTTTTTTTTTAACCTTTATAGGCCTCCTAAGCCCCCCTCAGAAAACCTAGATGGTCAAAAAGTCTCTACCGTGCCCCCTTCTACCCATACCGAACATTGTTTACCCTCCATCTTGTGTCTCGATTGTACCGAAACACAAAATGGAGGACTCCCGTAACGCTGCCAGTGCGCGTAAAGGAGCGCGCACCAGTAAGCGCTCGATAAAAAAAGGTGGGAAAGCAATTTACAAAAAAACCACTAGAGACACTTTCATCAAATATAGAATAGGCCCTACTACATAGCAGTCCCTACCATTTTCCCAAATTTGAAGGAATTCCATTGAGAAAATTATGCTGTAGGCCTGACTAAATATCCTGAGGTAAATTACATGACAAAAACACATATGAAATGTTAGAATTTACAACCAATTGGGGCGTGGCTTGGATGCCGCGCAAGATGGCCGGCTAGGTACGGAGCTCCGCCGCATCGATCACCTCACGGCGTGATTTCCCGATGTAACCGGGACCGCTCCTGCACCCAGTTGCTGGATTTCTCCTGCGGAAGGCTAGCGGAGTCGGCGGAGCGGCTTTACAACTCTTGTGGTGCCGTTTTCGCTCTTCTCTGCGATGTTTTCCCAGTCCCTCACGGAACCGCCATTTTGAGACTCTCCCGAATCTCGGAGCCTCGGCTGCCAGGCTTACCGCCACACGAAGTGTCACCAGACACCAACGACCTTCACGACGCTGATTCCATTTCAGGGGTGAGCAGTACCTATTATATAAGAGACTCTTTTGCTGCGTTTTTCTCTCTTCTTTTTCTAACTTGGAGCACACGACAAATACGCACTCTTCACGATGCTTCACCCCTGACAACTGCTTTTTTCATGATCGAACAGGGTCAAAGTCCTACAATACTTTTTCTCCTACATGTCCCTCCTCATGGCGCTATACTGACAATTTCTCTGAGAACTTTCTGTTCATTTTTTCTGCGCCTCAGTTCTCTCAAGATGCCCTTCAGCATGTTACCATATTAGTCACATTCTCTTTTGTGCTCACTGAATAATTTGCTCTACTTCCCTGACGCTCTCTCACATCACTCACTTTGGTGCTTCACCCACTCTTCGGAGATATTTCCGGAACATTCCAAACGCACCTTTAGTTGCCTCTCAGGGAATTGAGCCTATCTAGCGGCAAGACCAATCACTTCTATGGTCAGATTACGTAAACCGCAATGTGTCTTTATACCATCGGTGAACACATCGGGGGCTTCTTCTTCATCTGGTACACATAAAGCCAATTCTTCTGTAAAAATGACCTCTCAAAAATCATCTTTGGCTCATACCACTACCAGTAAATCTTCCCCACCTGCTCCAGCGGGCAAACGCCTTAAGCAAAACTCTCCTACACCAGAAGACAATCCTTCAACCTCTCCTACGGATCAAATTCTGGAAGAGCTGCGAGCATTGCGTCCATTCATTGAAAAAACAAGTACAGACATGCAGCTTCTAAAGGATAAGTGGGAAAACATGGATGCCCGACTTTCTACTGTTGAACAGCAATTCCCTGACATTCAGTCCAACACTCAACGTATAGACGCCTTGGAAAAAACTGTCCTCTCACTTCAAAAGCACACAGAAGATTTGGAAAATCGCAATAGGAGGAACAACCTCCGTATTTACAATTTGCCGGAAAATCTTGAGGGGGACAATCCGGTGTCTTTCTTTACCACCTTCCTGCCGAAACTTCTGGACCTCCCACCTTCTACTTCCATTAGCATTCAACGTGCTCATAGACTAGGGGCCAGAACGGATTCTTCCTCGAAACCTCGTGGAGTTATCATACTCTTTCTGAAATACACGGATCTCCTCTTGATTCTCTCAGCTGCGAGGAATAAAAAACAAGTCAATTGGCAAGGTCAACGAGTGTATTTATCTCAGGATCTTTCTAACGCCACTGCATCCAGACGTAAAGAATTTCTGGCTATGCGTCCCTCTCTGCGCTCCTTGGGAGCAAGATATGGCTTGTTTCACCCTTGTACTTTCAGAGTCACCTATCGGAACAAGACTTGGTCATTTCAGGAACCTGGAGAATTAAGAAACTTTCTTCTTCTTCACAATGAAGAAGGGATGGATGCCTCCTCTTCTGCTTCGAACAGTGGCTGAAATTGAGCTTTTACTGTCTATATGATTGTTCTTCTACTAGTTTGTCTTTGACTTCATGTACTTCTCCATTTTTCTTCTCTCAATTTCCCACACTCTCACTTTGTATCTCTTTTCTCTGATATCTTTCTCTTGCGTCTTCTATGTATCTCTCCTTTCTTTTTTCTCACCTTTGAACCTATACCTTTACGTCACATGTTCTCTATGTTAACAATTTTTCCTTTTTTCCCCAGACGGATATGTATCGGATACTCCTTCCACCATTTTGTCCCATCCCATTTTCCTTTTGTGCGGTCTCGATGTGGTCCTGCTCCTGCTCCTGGTCCGTCCGTCTTGTAACGCATCACCACCTCCCCACCTTCCCTTTGTGTATACTTTCCCTTCCAGGTATGTTCAATACAGTCATCCTCTTGGATTTGTACTGTCTTCTATGCCTTCTCTCTTTTCTTCCTTCTTCCTTCCCTACTGATCATCTTTCCCTATTCCTTCCCCTCTCCCTCTCCCTTTTTTCTTTTCTCCTTCATTCTTTACCTGCTCTTCCTTCTACCTTTTTGACGAGTTTTATGGTTATTATCTCTCTACAGTTTGAATTATTATCTATACAGTATGTTTTTGACTATTTCGCTTTTGATCAATTTAATAAGTTTTCACCTTCAAAGTTGTTTCATGGAATGTGAAAGGATTTAATCACCCTATCAAAAGGCAAAGAGTACTCTCCCACCTCTCCTCATAGAATCCTGATATTGTTCTTATTCAAGAAACTCACCTCTCAGATATTGAATCTTTGAAACTGAAGCGATTATGGGTTGGAACTGTTTTATTTTCTCCCGCTTCTCAAAAAAAGAATGGAGTAGCCATTTTGATTCATAAACGTCTTCAGTGTAAAGTAATTCTAGAAGAAAAGGATGACGAGGGGCGATGGGTTTTAGCTAAACTACGAATTAATAATATCCCAATTACCGTATTCAATGTCTATGGCCCTACATGTTTTGACTCCTCTTTTTGGCCCTCCATTACAGCAAAATGTATTCAATATAAAGATGACTCTTTCCTATTAGGTGGAGATTGTAACCAGATCATTGACCCATTTTTAGACCGTAGATCCTCGGTTCGTTTTTCCCCTCACAAACCACATAAACAATTCCTTGACACTATCACTCAAACTCATCTGGTGGACTCATGGAGACTCACACACCCAGATGTTATGGATTTCTCCTTTTTCTCTCCTCCTCATGCTTCTTTCTCCCGTTTGGACTACATTTTTCTCTCTTCATCTCTCTCTCAACACCTTATTTCCTCCTCAATTGAGCCTATAGTTATTTCTGATCATGCCCCTATTGTTACTGTTTTTGACCTCCTTCCTCCTACTCCTAAATCTTCTCGCTGGCGTTTTAACCCTTCTCTTCTTACTGATCCTCTTTTTTCCTCCTCTTTTCGTTCTTTTGTCTCTGAATTTTTTCATCTCAACCATACTCCTGATACCCCCCCTCATGTTCTCTGGGACTCTTTCAAGGCCACAGCTCGAGGTTTCATTATTGATTTTGTCTCCAGAAAAAAGAAAAAATTCCTTCAAAAACGTAAAATTACCCTTGCACATATTAAATCTCTGGAACATCAATTCTATACTTCCTCTACTAAGATTATGTCTCCTGAATTACTTAAAGCTAAGATTGCTTTTAATAAACTCACTACGGACTCTGCTTCCTCTTTTCTCCTTCGGAGCAGTGCCCGTTACTACGGAGGTCGCAATAAATCTGGCAAATTATTAGCTAATTATTTAAAGTCCCGTAAAGAACGAACTAACATTGATTCAATTTACTCTCCCTCTAATACTCTTCTTCATACCGACGCGGAAATTTTAGACCAATTTCATTCCTTTTATAAGACTTTATACACTCCGGAAAATCCTCCCTTTCCAGAACTAATTCAATCTTATTTTGACAATTTACCTCAACCAGATACTTCCCACCTTGATTTTTCGACGGTTGATTCTGATCTCACTCTTTCGGAGCTTTCCTCTGCCCTATCCTCCCTTACTAAAGGCAAGACTCCAGGACCTGATGGTTTTCCAGTTGAATTTTATTTACACTTCTCAGATCTCCTCTTACCTAAACTTCTATCTCTCTTCCAATCTTTTTGTTCTACTGGATCAGCCCAAGGTTCATTTCAGGACGCTACCATATGCCTTATCCCTAAAGATGGCAGAGACCCTAAGTTCTGTAAAAATTATCGACCTATATCTCTAGTCAATGTGGACTATAAAATTTTTGCAAAATTGCTAGCTCTTCGCCTTGACCCGCTCCTCCCACATCTTATAGGGAAAGAACAATGTGGCTTCGTTAAGGGCCGTTTAACATCGGATAACTCTAGGCTCTTCCTTAATGTCTTAAGTAAAGCCCCTTCCCTATCAATCCCCCTTGCAGCCATTTCAGTAGACGCTGAGAAAGCCTTTGATCGGGTTGACTGGTCCTTTCTCATGGCTTCTCTAAAATGGCATGGCTTTAATCCTAAATTTATATCTTTCATTTCCTTGATTTATTCTATGCCCAAAGCCTCTGTTCTCGTTAATGGTCAACTCACTTCCCCATTCATACTCCAACGTGGAGTCCGTCAGGGCTGTCCTTTATCACCTCTTTTATTTATTTTGGCACTTGAACCCTTCCTTACTTCTATACGTAATAACCCATCCATCTCTGGTTTCCCATATGGTACACAACATCTTAAATTGTCTGCATATTCTGATGATATTCTTTTGTTTATTTCAGATCCGACCACCTCTGTCCCCTCTTTATTAAATGAATTCGAGAAATTTTCTTTGGTCTCGGGTTACAAAATAAATTCTGACAAAACAGAGATCCTTCCCTTAACTAAATTCTGCCTTCCCCACTTCTTCGCGACTACTGGCTTCGCTTGGAATTCCACAAAAATTAAATATCTGGGTGTTCTTTTCTCCCCCTCTATTTCTTCCTCTATTCAACTCAATATGAATGCAGTTATATCCAGAATTGATTCCTTACTCACTTCTTGGAACCCACTATTTCTCTCCTGGTGGGGCCGTCTTGACTCCATCAGGATGATGATTGCCCCCATTTTGATCTACTTATTATCCATGCTTCCCATTCGCATCCCATTCTCCTATTTCCGTCGCATTGACTCGGTGTTGTCCAAATTTCTCTGGAAACAGAAAAAAGCTCGCATATCTCTTTTACACTTGCGTAAATCTAAACTTAATGGTGGAACCAACTTTCCAGACTTTCGCCTTTATCATAAATCCTTCTCACTTCGACAGGCCTCCCGCTGGTTATCTCAGGAACCCTCCCCTTTTTCTCCCCTCTGGCTCACTGTAGAACAGGAATTATTGCTTCCATATTCTCTACAAGAGGTAATTCACTTCACTTCCAAAGCCCCATGCCTTAATCCCCTGCTATTCAAGCATACTTCCTCTCTTCTCCGTCCTTTAGTCTCCCCTACCTCGATGACACAAGAATCCTTCCTTCTATCGCCTATATGGTACAACTCACTTATATTAATAAATAACAGACCTATTGCTTGGCCTTCATGGAGAGCAAAAGGTATCATTTGGGTATATCATCTTTTTGATGGTTCATCCCCTTGCTCCTTTCCTAAACTCCGTTCTCAATTCCATTGCCCTCCTTCTTTTGCAAAGAAATTCCTTATCCTCATGGAAACGATTCTAGATCGATATTATTCTCTTCCTTCTGACGGCCTCGCAGCTTCGTCTTCCTCTTTACTCGCCGTTCTTTCTACTGTTCCTAAAGCTTCCATCATTTACCGGTACTTCTCAGCCCCCAATCCGGATCGTCTCAAATCGAAATTGGAATTGTCCTGGGAAACAGACTTACGTTCTTCTTGGTCGACTTCTCTCTGGGACAAAATATGGGCCAGATCCTTGAAGGTTTCCCGTACTGCCTCTCTTACTCAATCCCTATTTTTCTTTTACCACAGACTATACCTCTCTCCTCTTTCTATTTCTCGCTTTCAACCCAATGCTGTATCTAATTGCTGGACCTGTAATGCCCCTTCTGCAGATCTTTTACACCTCTTCTTTTTCTGTCCTTCAACTCGTATTTTTTGGTCTCAGATATTCTCTCGTCTCTCTCGTATTTTTAACATTTCTATTCACTTTTCTGCCCCTTTAGTATTTCTTGGTAGCCTCTCAGAAGATTTAGATCTCCCAACACATTCCCACGGTCTTTTTGATCTTATGCTAGCTCTTGCATTACAACATATTGTCTCTAATTGGAAATCCTTGCACAAATTGTCCCTAAATTGCTGGTGGAATTTTGTATGTCAAGCACACAGACTTGATGTTGCCTTTGCTTCCTCTTGCAAACCCTTCCGAAATGTTGACCTTTACTGGTTACCTCTTACTCTATATTTAGATCAATCTGCCAAAAAGACTTATTCTCCACTTTCTTCGGATAATTTCAAACCTCCCTGAATGCATATACTCTTGCCTGTAGTTTTTATGATGTTTTTTATGATACTTTCAATTTTGCTATTGTGTTTTTAGCTTTATATTGATCTCCGATATTACTTGCTCTTCATTCCAGTAATTGCTAAATATGATGTTTTCTACTGTACTTTTTTGTTGATATCCATTGTATTTTTTATCTTTTTATCTATCCATCCTCAGTGATAATAACATGTTTCCTCTCCCTTCCCCCCCCCCCTCCACCCCACATAATTCAAAATGCTTTGTTTTTTTATTGTGATATTGGCTGCTTATGTTTAATTTATCCCATCATATACTCCTTTCTCCTATTTTGCTGATATCACCTTCTTGTAATATTTGTTTTTTCTTTAATAAAGCTTTCAAACATAAAAAAAAAGAATTTACAACCAATTAAAAACTTTCTTTCATTTTCTACGACTATTTCCTGACGTTTCATTGGTTAAGTACAAGAATATATATAAAAGAAGAGAGGGAAACACAGCCATTTTGACTACTGCTTCCAGAAGTACATTTGAGAACAAATTACACTGACAACTTCACCTGATTTCTCCAAGGTAAATTGTTATTATGGAAGTATATTGTACACTTTAAGTTAATTTCAGAAAAAATATTCTGTTAGTTATATACTATCCCTCTGTAAAAATTATAGATAGAGATAGACTTCTCTGTAATAGTTATGGATTGAGTTAGGCTTCTCTGGTATACAGTACCCTAACTCTACTAATATAGTTAATTTGTATGCAATTTTCAGAAAGAAAATGGAAGGAGAAAATCAAGGAAATGTTACTTCTATCAAAATAAAGGTGGAAAAACAAGAAGACCAAAAAGATGAACTAGATTTCATGGATGACTCTTTGGATGAACAGTTAATAGAATGTTTGGAAGAAATGGAATCATGTACTTATAATTATGAGGAAATTCCGGACAATATTATGTTAGAAATTTTATTAAATTATGAAAAAGAATCAGAGGAATAAATTTATATTTAATAATTTCAAATTGTTTCAGACAATATTCATTTTTATATGTAATTCATAAAGTATTACCAAAAATGTTTAAAATATAAAGTGAGACTTATAGTATACTGTTCAACTATTTTTCTGTTACATAGTAAGTTTACTCATAGTTACTACCTTTCTCCCACTATATTATCTCCTATGAATATTTTACACCTCATTTTCATAAGGGAGCAGGATAGACTACTCATGATCCCCTAGAAATTCGCAGGGAGTGCTTATAAGATCTGTTTCTCCTTTCCAGACAGACTATGTTATGAATTCCATATACCACAAAAAATACAATAACAACATGCAAGATGTCTACAAAGAAAATGGTGAACATTAAATTTAAGTCTCTTCATTAGTACCTACATGTAGGTACTTACATAAAATAAAAAAAATAAAAAAAAACATAAACAAACAATTTTTTAAAGTCATTATTTTTACATAGTACCCTCCTCGATACGCTCCCCGGTGCGCGTACCAGGCGCTTCCCCCGCGAAAATCGAAAAAAAAAGGTGAGACCCCGCGGGGCCCTTTAATGGCCCCCACATCAAACCTAGGGGTACAGGGGGTATCTACTCTGCCCCCTTATGGTCATTTCCCCCTTTGTTTTGGCCACCTCTTGTGTCTCGATCCTACCGAGACACAAGATGGCGGCCGCTCCGGACTGTTTAGAATGTTTACAGACAACTGAGAGCCAATCAGCTTCCTGCGCGCAAGTCGCGTGTCGCGCCGGGAGCGCACTCCGGTGCGCGCACTGGAGAGCGCCTATAGATATATATATTTTTTTGAACCTAAATTACTCAAAATCCACTGGAGCACATATCTTGAGACATAGCAAAGGCACATCGGGCTACCAGTCCCTACAATTTTGCCAAGTTTGGTGGAAATCCATTCAGCCGTTCGGGCTAAAAGTGAAATCGACCGCCCTATGGAAATTAACATGGGGAAAACGCGTTTTGGGACCCCCCTTTTATCTCGGCCCCCGCTTGACGAATCCCCCCCAAACTTTCAAGGAAGGACCGGAGCTCGACGAGGCCATTTTCAGGAAATTTTCAGGCAGATTCGTCAACCAGTGCCAAAGTTATTCCAAATAGAATTTTGAGATTTAACATTGAAAAAAATCCTAACTATAACTACCTACTGGCGACCGCCAGTAGGTAATATATATATATATATATATATATATATATATATATATATATATATATATATATTCACTGAAGAAGAACCATAGGTTTCAGGCCTTATATAGTTAGGAATTAGCTTTTAAAAAACCTTTGAAATTCACTCAAAAAACTATAAGTTTTCAGGGTGTTATAGTTAGCTGGACATTTCACTGATACAAAACCATTGAAATTGCTCCTATCAACTATATTTCGCGCACCCACAATCCACTGCTGATGATGTAACATATTACATCATTCATGACATGGTCAGTGACATCACTGACCACATCTCAAATGACATCAATGATGACATCACTGATGACATCATCCAGTGAATGTGGTTTGCTTTGTTATTTAAATATGCGTTATATATATAGCAATTTGCATTGAAGTATGAGTGGATATCTAAAAATATATATTTGGATAGAGGACATTAACAATGTATAGTGTCACACTAGATATAGTGGATAGTGACTAAACTGTGTGAATATCTGTATCACGTTGTCAGTTAATGTGTAAACAGGTTCTCCAGTTGGTTACTAGCTATGTGAAAGTCTATATTAGTTATTGATTAGTTAATTGAGTATTTGTATGGGAGAGTGAATTTGTGTGTGGTTCGGTGGAGGGTGTGTGACTGCCCAAAGATGTGTGAATAGTTGATTCAGTAGATATCTGAAGTTAAAACGACATGTTCTAACAGTTGTTTGGGTGAGTGAATATCTTTATGGGTGTGGTGATGAGCAAATATATTGCTCAATGGTACATGTCCAACAAACTAGAAAAATAAAAGGCAGTGTCTGTTGTTGTATATAAATAAGTACACATAAGACTCAATGATTGTGTGAGTGACTGTATGGATAACTGTATACTTGTAATAATGATTTTATAATTCACTAAGTATTATTATTATTATGATTATGTTTCTTATATAGTGCCTGAATCGACCCCCCGAAGGGGTATCTCCGCGCTTGCCTTGGGAACCCGTCCTGGCTTTCCCTGTGAGATAGCCCCTACAGGGCATCCCCAAGGTGAAAGCCAGGCATCCTGCCACGGGGGGGGCCGTTGTGGAGATTAAGCAAGCTTAATGCCCAGAGTTGCAGAGTGTGAACCCATGATTAGGTCAGGCACCGAAGCGAGAATTATCGAGTCCATGGTCATTTGAGCACAAGACCCTGCCGCGTCGGGAATTGAACCCTGGTCCCGGGTCTGACCTCTACTTCAGGGTCTGCCTGCTCTAACCAGTGAGCCACACTTCTCCACAGTATGATTTACTATCTAAATAAAAAGATGAAGCTGTGTTTGTATAAGTATGTAGCTAAGTAAATATGAAAGTATGATCCATTGTTTGCATAAGTGAGAAGGATGACTTAATATGTGAATAGGATGTATGCTGGTGTGTAATGTCGATATAGGTGTATAAGTATTTTTGATAGTGTTCTATTGTTCATTGAAAGCATGTATGGACTTGGAATATTTGCGGATTGAACGACACAAAGAAACGCAAGATTTTCTACAAAATGCTTCAGGTTATGCAGGTAGATTTAATCTGCCTGCAGGAACTCACATCCCTTGGAGTAGTCGAGGTCTTCTCAGGTTTTCTGGGTACGATTTAGTTGCCTGTACTCGCCAAACGTCTACAATTAGGGGTGTTGCTATCCTGTTAAAGGCTGGGGTTGGCCAGGCTAAGAGAGTACAAGAAGACAACCATGGAAGATGGGTAGTTTTGGAGTTAATTGTGAACAACCGTCCGCTGTCTATATGTTCGATCTATGCTCCGAACCTAGATGATCCTCAGGTGTTTAGGAACTTAAATTTGGAATTAGCTGCTTGGCCCCATCCAATGCTGTTTTGTGGTAACTTTAATATTAATATTCCCAGTTCAATTAATATATTGACTCAAATTGCTTATGTAGGGTGGAAGCCCCAAGTATATAAGACTCTTCAAACTTTCTTAGTTGAACACGGCCTCATAGACCTTTGGCATTATCATTATCAAAATAAAGATGGCAATACTTTCTATTCCATTCTGCATAACAAAATGGTTCGTATTGATTATGTTTTTATGTCTGATCAAGGGGCTGGTTCTGTCAGGATAGAAGTTGTTCCTAGGACCATATCTGATCACAATCCTGTAATTGTCAATTTTCCATGGGATCGTCCTATTAGACAGATTAGACCATGGACTGTTGACAGGAAATTGCTTCTAGACAAACAGTATCAGGAGCAGCTTGCGGCTTGCATTTCAGAATTTTTTAGAATTAACAGTGGTACCGCCTCAGTCTGTACTGTCTGGGATACATTTAAACACGCCTAGTGGGGAGAAACTAAGAGATTTTCTTCTTATCGCTGGAAACAAGAGCAGCAGGCAACTAAATATAGAATAGAAATACTTCAACAAGCAGAACTCAATTTAAGCACTAATATCCGTATGGGCCAAGACATGGCAACTAGCCAGAAATTGGTCCCATTAGCAAAGTCTAACCTATTAGAATATTGCAGCCAAATATATGCAATTTCGAACTTCAATGTATGAGTTCGGGGAAATTTCAGGCAAGGTTTTAGCAAAGAGGCTTCAGCAAAGGGCTGTGTCCAGTCGTATTGTCCAAATTATGGACCAGTTTGGCACCATTCAAGAGACTTCCAGCGGTGTTCTGAATGCTTTTGTTCATTTTTATTCGAGCCTATACACTGAGGATCCTATTACTATTGTACAACAACAAATTAATATGGATCAATTTTTCCATTCTTTGGATACTGCGAAGGTTACTTCTGAGCAAAATGGATCCTTGTCTGCACCTATTAGCTGGGAGGAAGATGAAACCGCTATAAAATCTCTTTCTAATGGTAAAGCAGCTGGCCCTGATTTTATCCATCTGGAATTTTCAAATCAGATGTCACCACCTTTGTTTAAGCAAGAAATGTTAGATCTTTTTAGGTTGGCTCAAGCTGGGAATGTCCCCGATTCGTGGCGACGGTCGATAATTGTTCTTTTCAAGAAAAAAGGCAAGGATGAGCTGAATCCTGCATCATATCGGCCGATAGCACTTATTAATACCGACAGCAAAATTTATTCAAGGATATTAGCCGTTAGATTAGCTCAAACTATTGTTCCTCTGGTCTCGCTCCGTCAACATGGGTTCATTCCCGGCAGGGACACAACCGATCACATACGTTGCAGAGGGGGAACTAATTCCCCTTGCATACTGGGGGTCCCTGGGGCCCAACTAGCCCACCAGGAGCCTCCAGTATGCGCCAGGGGGCAGTGTTTCTTTGCCCCGGAGGGCACTGGTCCCAGGGGCAGTGTGGGGGGATTGGGCACCCCCCACACTTCTTTATCACTATGCCCCCGCGATTTGGTCCCACAGGGGGGGTATTTTTTTAAAAAAAATACCGGGTTCTAAAAAAGGACCACCTTATCAGGCCAAGGGGGTCAGGGTGTTTCTACCCTGCCCCCTTTTTGTGTTCTACACGTTTGTTTTTCTGATTTCTTGTGCCTCAGTCTAATGAGCACAAGATGGTTGCCAACACTTCCTGGTTTGGAGTGTTGACAGCCAATAGGCATGCAGCTTTCTCGGAAAGGTACACGCACCGTCCGCGTACCGTACGAATAGGTACGCGGACCCGTGCGCGCACGGTACGCGCACCCAGTGATTTTTCATTTTTTTTTGTTTGCCTTGGGGGTGGTCCAAGTGGGACCCCTGAGCAGGCCTAGGCGGTCAGGGTGCTTCTACCCTGCCCCCTTTTTGAGTTATACACGTTTGTTTTTCTGCTTTCTTCTGCCTCAGTCTACCGAAACACAAGATGGCTGCCAACAATTTCTGTTTTGGAGTGTTGACAGACATTGGCAGCCAATCAGCATGCAGCTCGCGCACGAGAAGGTCCACGCACGTCTGCGCACGTATACATAAATATATATATATTATAGTTAGCTGGACATTTTACTCATACAAAACCATTAAACTTCCCCCGTTATAGTTAGTTGTACTCACTATAACTTGTTACATATTACATCATTCATGACATGGTCAGTGACATCACTGATGACATCACTGATGACATCTCAAATGAAATCACTGATGACATCACTGATGACATCTCAATTGACATCACTGATCACATCACTGATGATATCGAGGATTGGCATCATAGCATAAGCGTACCGTCCCGATCACGCGCTGAATTCTAATTGGCTGTCAAGCAGTTGTAAACCTTAGAAACCAGGAACTGTTGGCAGCCATTTTGGGCCTCGGTAGAAGCGTGGCTGAGGAAGTCTGTGAAATATGTGTGAAAAACGTGAACAGGGGCAGGGAAGACACAGCCTGACCCCCTAGGCGTGCTCAGAGGGTCTCATAAGGACCTGTAGGGCAAAAAAAGTAAGAACATTTATTTTTACAAAAAAGTCGCATAATGCGCGTAGGGTCCGCAAATTTTTCCACTGAAAAAAAACGAAGCATGTATTTTTGAGCTATATATCAAGCTTATGTGTTTAGATGTTGGGTGGCTCTAAAAAGAGCCCTTGTGTTTATTGAGAGATTTTAGTACTTACATGTAGAGTCTAGTTTTTTACCAGTTTATTTTTTATTTGCTTTGGTACTCCACTGAGGACCCCAAATATTATACAGATAAGATTCAATTACTGCAACGTTTAAAACTTCTCATGTTAGTACAAAGATAAAAAAGGTTTTAAAAATGTATACAATTTATAACATACTAGTTCATTCGGTGGAGATTTACATGTGATAATCAGTTCCTTTACGGTGGTAATACGGCATCTTACATATATGGGGTACAGATGTTTTGCCTTTGCCGCTACTACTTTTGGATTGGGACAGGTGAACAGTAGATGCTCTAAGTCTTGCTCCCCGCCATTACATAGGCTGCATAATGTGGTTTCGTTTGGGTGCCATTTCGCTGTTATAGTTTGGACGGGTAAAATGCCCCGCCTAAGCAGGATGATTGATCTCCTAGCGCCAGCCGTGAGATTAAAATCTATATATTTCTGCGTTTTCTTGAGTGCCACTGTTTCCGTAATGTTTTTATATAAAGTTAATTTGGCGCAGTGCGAGGAGTCAAGTTCAAAGCTAAGTCTTAAGTTATAGCATTTCAGAAAAAGTTTCAATTGAGATGGTGTCCAAGTTAGCAGCAATTCGGCATTAATATCCTCCAGTTTAAAGGCAATAGACATGTTTTTGAAGAATACCTGTTTCGATGAATCGGAGTCAAAGGTCTCTGCTTTGAGCAGGGAGCGAAGAGTCCCATCTTTTGCATGTAGCAGGTTGTATGCCCACCTAATCACGTTGGCGATACCTTTAGAGTAAGAGCTCGTGAGTGAAAGTTCGAGGCGGAGAGCGTGTAGTGGAATAGATTGCGATACCTTTAACATTCTCCTTAGTATTTTTCCTTCTTTTAGGTCCAGGAATGACCACTGTTTGATTGGAATGGATTCCAAGGCGTATGATAGGACTGAAGGAATCTTCACACTGTAGACTTTTAGCAGGGAGGAGAAGTGTCTATTTCCAGAGGCTGCGTATAACCTTTGCAGAGCTCCTGCATGTACCTCGGATTTCCTAGACAGGTTTAGAAGCTGTTGATTGTTTTTTAGAGACTTAGTAAAGATCCTGCCCAGGTAGGTGTAGTCCTCAACCTCTTCAACTTTTTCGTCGCCCAGTCTCCAACAGTATTTGCTGCTTTTTTTCCTCCCTGAAAAAGAGACTATTTTTGTTTTGGTTAAATTAGGAATTACATTTTTTTCCTGGGTATACTTATACTGGGCATCCAGATCGCTTTGCAGACCAAAGGGGGTTAAGTCCAGTACTATAATATCATCTGCATATGGTAGGGCATGTATATTTTGAGCTGCTACCTTTGGTGGGAATCTTCGCACTTGTTGTAGACGCTGCGGCAGATCACTGAGATATAATAAAAACAGCATGGGGGCAAGGAGACATCCTTGCTTGAGTCCATTTGGCGTAGGGATCGGGTTGGTCAGGCCTTTTTCACTCCCCATTTGAACTTGACACCAGGTGTCTGTGTGCAGGGCAATTATAATTCGTAGTAGCTGTGCTGGGATTCCTAATTTCCTCAGTTTATTCCATAGCAACGCTCTGTTCACTCGGTCGAACGCTGTTGTAAAGTCAATAAATGCTGCATACACAGGCTGGGATTTAACTACCACATATTTGTCAAGGATAGTTTGCAGCATCACGATATTGTCTATGACTGAGTGGTTTGGCCTGAAGCCTGCTTGGTAGAGCGGAATCAGTCCCAGTGAAAATGCCCACTTTTTAAGTTGGTCCAGGACCTCTGCAGCAAAGATCTTTCCTGTGGCGTCCAATAGCGCTATTTGTCTATAATTGCCAGGTTGGTGTCTCACTCCCTTTTTATGAGAGTCTTAAGTTCATAAGGAAGACTCTGTTCCCTTCATCTTTAAAATGTACACTCTATAGATGCCATGCATATTGAAACGCAGATTGTTGTGGTATATGAACCCCTTTCTATAGTCTCGGAGAAAAGCAGAAACAGATTTATTCACATGTTTCCTAGCTTTCTCAATCTGTGGACAAAATTGATTGGACTAGTTTCATTTGTGCTTTTGGCATATGTTAGAGTAGACAAAGGGAGTTTGATTGAAAAGTTAAATCAATTCTCCAAAAGTGTCCAACATAAGCATTTGCAGACCTACCCCTGTCAAAGTGCCTAGGTCATTGCCACCAGAGTACATAATTATGAGGTCAGGGTGTTGGAGATGCAAAAAGGAATCAAGCAATGGCATCAATTGGTGTCACTTTAATCCTCTCTGTCCAATCTATTTAATGTCTACATTTGATAAGCCTAGGTCTTTGTGAATTTCTTTGTGTTCTGCATTCCTTTGGCTCTAGAAAATATAGTTGTGTCCCACAGTTCACACTCTAAGCATCTTGAAAGGAGGTCTCGATGCACTCAGATGGTCTCTGTAAATGAAATGGCTGTTTGAAAACTAGGATCTTTCTAAAATGGTGGATAAGATGCAGAGATGAAAAACAGAAAAGAAATGATTGGTTGTTTGACAACAATCTACACAGAAAACCAGGGTGCATATTTCTATTTTTTAAAAGCATGATTCTTATTGGTTATCAGAACATGATTGAAAATAACATTACGTAGGATAAGGTTGTATATTGAGAAGTCAAGCACACTTGCTGTTTTATTTAGTAATATTGTGTGATGAACTTTTGCGTTCTTCGGGAGCCTGCATTACTTTTCTGCATGGGTAGATGCTAATTTGTAAGTGGAAATGCAATCTGCTTTGAATTTTGAAAGTGACAACAGATTTCACTGCTCTATCTTTCAAAATGCAAACTAAGTTTGCTATTGGAGGGCGGGAGTTGTGAGAGTTCCGCCCTGTCAAAGCAAACAGCTGTATACCGGGGGTTGGCAACCCGGGACACTGCAGGAGCCGGTTGTGGTAGTTTCCAGGGCCCTCGAGGGTACCAGGCGGAGGGCCATTCAGTCTGCCTTCCGTAATACACAAATTCCCGGGGGTGGTGATTCCAGGGGCTTGAGGGGGGTCGTTGAGGCCCACATCCTTGTAATTTTGTAGGGGGGGGGTTGGACGCAAAAGTGGTGCAAGGGGGTTGTAAATCTAATACACAGTGTTTGGTTTTACTTAGCTTTACTTTTTGGTCTTGTAGAGGATCCATGGTAAATATAACGGTTTTTGTACCGCCAGTAACTTTTAACCCTACCCCCAAACGGCATTCTACCTGTTACCATAGTAACAGTTCATGGAATACCTACATGAGCACAGTGGTTAGATGTTCACCACACTATAGGCATAGACTCTGGTAAAGAACTGGTAAAGAGTTAGACTCAGAATTATACTTCAAATTATAAATATCATTTCTATTGGGGAATGCTACCCCCACAAAAAAAAGACCTAAATACTTTTTAAAACTAACTTTTATTAAAAAAATAAATAACTGGAAATATAACTAAAAGATCATACAATAAATAACTAGAACCATAACTTTAACAAAAGAATATAATAAACAACATGTGATGTGGACTCCAATAGAAGTACGGTAGTTAATCTGCAAAACAAAAAAGAAAATGAGTGTTCAAAATTAGATTGATGTGACTAAATGAGGTCAAACATTACAAGTCAAAGTAACACTTGAGGATGTTTACTATTTATTAATGTGTGCAGTGTGCCTGATACATTTCACTTATCTTATAGGCTTGCATTAAAGCGGTGTCTGTATAGAAGTGTCTACTGCATCAGATTTATATTTGAGATCAACAGGTCTTTAAAATGATTCAGAGATGAGACAGAACTAGTCATTATGCAGGACAATATTTTTTAGGGCTTATTTACAAAACTCTTGCGCCACTTTTGTGTTCTTTTCTCATGTTGAAAGTGACGCAAAAGTGGTGCAAGGGGTTTGTAAATAAGCTCTTTTATTTCTAATGAATTTAATCAGAGGCATTGTATATGTAGGCCGCTCTGCTTACTTTGTGTAAACACTGTAACCAGCAGAATTCAGAACTTCAACTTAGCTTTGGTTCTTCACATCAGAGTGGACAGCAGCGTCCATAACTTTAAAAGAGAAAGATAAAACGATGTGAAAGAGAGTGAGAGAGAGAAAGAGAGAAAAAATGACATTAAAACTGTGAGAGAAAATTATAGATGGAGATTTACAAACCCAGCCTTCACCATCCATCGGCCTTCCTCCCCATTGTTGCCACCTCTTTTGCTATGCCAAATCAGTAAAATCTGTCCTTGGGTGTACACGCTCTCAAAACACTTCCACTGGCCATTGTACATGCAGACTTTGGTCCACCCTTTTTATCAGTTTTTGCACTTTGAGATATACCCTCCTACCTCTGTTCTTCATCTCCTAGTTTCTCCTTTCAAATTCTCTTGTAAAGACCTTATCAAGCCTTCAAAAGAAAAAGTAGGAAGTCTGGGAAACCACTTTATATGTGAGTTCTGTATGGCATCCTATCAATCAATCACGGTGCTAGAGGGGGTGGGATCCGCTATTGCTCGAAGAGCCAGGTCTTGAGCTGTTTCCTGAAGGTGAGATGGTTCTGGGTCATTCGTAGGTGGGTGGGGAGTTCCATGTCTTGGTCGCCAGGTAGGAGAAGGATCATCCTCCGGCGGTCGTCTTGCGGATGCGAGGGGCGGAGGCGAGGGCGTGGCTCGCGGAGCGGAGCTGGCGGGTCGGCGTGTAGAATGTGAGGCGGTTGTTGAGGTATGTGGGTCCCATGTCGTGGAGAGCCTTGTGTGCGTGGGTGAGGAGTCTGAACATGATCCTCTTGCTGATGGGGAGCCACTGCAGGTCTCTCAGCTGGGGAGTGATGTGGCTGAAGCGGGGGGTGTCCAGGATGAGTTGTGCTGAGGCGTTCTGTATGCACTGGAGTTTTTTCTGTAGTTTGGCTGTGGTTCCAGCGTACGAGGTGTTTCCGTAGTCCAGTCGACTGGTGACGAGGCGAGAGGCGGACTCTCTGTGTTCTACCGGCGAGGAATGAGACGATCCACTTTAAGGCCTTCCCTTGGATTTCAATGTTGGATGGGGTGCTGTATCAGAGTGCGGTGGCATACGGTGTCGAAGGCTGCCGGCAGGTCCAGGATGATGAGGGCCACTGTTTCCCCATTGTGGAGCAGGGACCTGATGTCGTCGGTGGCTGTGATGAGGGTGGTCTCAGTGCTGTGGTTTGCTTGGAAGACGGATTGCGAGTGGTCGAGGGATCCGCTGGTCTCGAGGAATGCGGAGAGTTGTCTGTTGATGGTCTTCTCGATGACTTTGGCTGGAAAGGGGAGAAATGAGATGGGGCAGAAGTACTTGAGGTCTGTGGGGTCCACAGTGGGTTTCTTCAGGAGGGCGCTGAGCTTGGTGTGTTTCCAGCTCTCTGGGAATGTGGCGGAGGTGAAGGAGCTGTTGATGATGTCCCAGAGTTGGAGTGCAAAGATGGAGTCAGCCTTGTTGAAGATCTGGTGTGGGCAGGGGTCGGTGGGGAGCCGGAGTGGATGGTGTTCATCGTGCGGGTGGTATCTTCGGTGCTGACCATCGTCCAGGTGTGGAGGGTGGTAGTGGGGGGCACCGGATCAGTGGTAAGGTGCGTGGTCTGTGCGACAAAGCTATTGTTTATGTTGTTGATCTTGCGGTAGAAGAAAGAGGCGAGTGAGTCGCAGAGGTCCTGCGAGGGAGTGATGTCGTTGTTGCAGGCACTGGGGCTGGAGAACTCATTGACTATGTTGCAGAGTTCCTTGCTGTTGTGGGAGTTGTTGTCCAGTCCTTCTTTGAATGTGGTCCTTTTGGTGGTGCGGATCAGTTGGTGGTGTTTGCGGGTGGGGTTCTTGAGGGCTGTCATGTTTCCGGTAGACTGGTCGTGGCGCCAGGCTTTCTCGAGGGTGCAGCAGGTTTTTTGGAGTTTTTGAGGTCGTTGGTGAACCAAGGAGCTTTCTTGCTGCTGTGTCTGCTGGGGGTGCGAGGGCATCGGCGCAGTTGGTGAGCTACTGTGTGAGGTTGCGGGCTGCTTCGTTGGGGTCCATCGTGTTGGTGGGTGGGTTCTGGCTGAGGGAGGTGGTGAGTTGATGGGCGGTGATATGGCTCCAGCTTCTGCGGGGAACCTGTTGAGGGTGGTGGTGGGTTGTAGTTCTCCTGAAGTTGAAGTGGATGCAGCTGTGGTCTGTCCAGTTGAGTCCGGTGGAGTGGCTGAAGGAGACGCGCTTGCAGGAGGAGAAGATGGGGTCAAGCGTGTCAATCAATCAATCAATTAATGCATTTGTATAGCGCGCTACTCACCCAGAAGGGTCTCAAGGCGCTGGGGGCGAGGGGTGCGTCACTGCTCGAACAGCCAGGTCTTGAGCTGCTTCCTGACGGAGAAATGGTCTTGGGCCAGCCGGAGGTGGATGGGGAGGGAGTTCCACATCTTGTCTGCCAGGTAGGAGAAGGATCTTCCTCCGGCGGTGGCTTTGCGGATGCGTGGTACTGCGGCGAGGGCGTGGCTGGTCGATTATAGTTGAGGTACTTGGGGCCCAGGTCGTGGAGAGCCTTGTGTGCGTGGGTGAGGAGCCTGAACGTGATTCTCTTGCTGACGGGGAGCCAGTGCAGGTCTCTCAGGTGGCGTGAGATGTGGCTGTGTCGGGGGATGTCCAAGATGAGTCGTGCGGATGCGTTCTGGATGCGTTGGAGTCATTTTTGAAGTTTGGCTGTGGTTCCGGTGTAGAGGGTGTTTCTGTAGTCCAGTCGGCTGGTGACGAGTGCCTGGGTGACGGTCTTCCTGGTTTCGGTGGGGATCCATCGGAAGATCTTGCGAAGCATGCGCAGGGTGTTGGAGCAGGATGACGAGACAGCGTTGACTTGTCTTGTCATCGTGAGGGAGGAGTCCAGGATGAAGCCCAGGTTTCGTGCATGGTCCGTTGGCTTGGGGGTGGTACCCAGGGCAGGGGGCCACCAGGAGTCGTCCCAGGCGATGATCCCAGGATGAGGACTTCCGTCTTGTCTGAGTTCAGTTTCAGGCGGCTGTTCTTCATCCACTCGGCGACGTCTTCCATCCCTTGGTGTAGGCTGGCTCTGGCGATGGCTGGGTCGTTGGTGAGGGAGAGGATCAGCTGGGTATCGTCGACGTAGGAGATGATGTTGAGGTTGTGCTGGCGTGCGTTGGCTGTGAGGGGGCTCATATAGACGTTGAAGAGGGTTGGGCTGAGTGATGATCCTTGAGGTACGCCGCAGATGACTTTGGTGGCCTCGGATCTGAACGGGGGGAGGCAGACTCTCTGGGTTCTTCCGGCGAGGAACGAGATGATCCAAACCAATGCCTTCTCTTGGATTACGATGTTGCTGAGGCGCTGTACTAGGGTGCGGTGGCAGACAGTGTCGAACGCTGCAGAGAGGTCCAGGAGAATGAGGGCCGCTGTTTCCCCATTATCGAACAGGGATCCGATGTCATTGGTGGCTACGATCAGGGTGGTCTAGGTGCTGTGGTTGGCTCGAAAACCTGACTGCGAGGGGTCGAGGGATCCGTTTGTCTCGAGGAAGGCGGCGAGCTGTTTGTTGATGGTCTTCTCGATAACTTTGGCCGGAAAAGGGAGGAGCGAGATGGGGCGGAAGTTCTTGAGGTCGATGGGGTCTGCTGTTGGTTTCTTCAGTTGCAGAGGGTGGTGGTGGCGGGCATTGGTTCGGAGGTTGGGTGCGTGGTCTGTGCGCCAAAGCTGTTGTGTATGTCGGCGATCTTGCGGTGAAAGAACGAGGCGAGTGAGTCGCAGAGGTCTTGCGAGGGAGTGATGTTGTTGTTTCCGGCGCTGGGGTTGGAGAATTCTTTGACGATGCTGAAGAGTTCCTTGCTGTCATGGGCATTGTTGTCCAGTTGTTCTTTGAGTGCTGTCTTCTTGGTGGCGCAGAGCAGCTGGTGGTGCTTGCAGGTGGCGTGCTTGAGGGCAGTCCTGTTGTCTGTGGTCTGGTCGTGGCGCCAGGCTTTCTCGAGGGTGCGGCAGTTCTTCTTGGAGTCCTTGAGTTCGTTGGTGAACCAGGGGGTTTTCTTGCTGCGGGGTCTGCTCGGAGGGTTCTTTAGTGGTGCAAGGTCATTGGCGCAGGCGGTCAGCCACTGTGTGAAGTTGCTAGCAGCTTCATTGGGGTCCATGTGCTGGTGGGAGGGTTCTGGCTGAGGGAGGGGGTGAGCTGCTCGGCGGTGATCTTGCTCCAGCTCCGGCGAGGAACTTGTTGTGGGTGGTGGTTGGTCGTGGTTCTTCTGAAGCTGAAGTGGACTCAGCTGTGGTCAGTCCAATGAAGTCCGGTGGAGTGGCAGAAGGAGATGTGCTTGCTGGATGAGAAGACGGGGTCAAGCGTGTGGCCGGCGTAGTGGGTGGGAGTGTTCACCAGTTGCTTGAGTCCGAGGTTGGCAAGGTTTTCCAGCAGGGTGTTGGTGTTGTTGTCATTGCTGTTCTCCACTTGGAAGTTGAGGTCCCCTAGGAGCATGTAGTCAGGGGAAGGGAGGGCGTGCGGGCTGATGAATTCTGTGATGTCTTCGCTGAATTGTGTGCGTGGTCCCGGGGGTCTGTAGATGAGGGTGCCTCTGAGGGTCGTCTTGGGGTCGGTGTGTATCTGGAAGTGAAGGTGTTCGGCGGCGGTGAAGATGTCGTCGGAGTTGGTCGAGATGTGGATGGTGTTCTTGTGTACGATGGCGATGCCTCCTCCCGTCTGGTTGACGCGGTCCCTCCGGGTGATCTTGTATCCATCCGGGATGGCTATGGCAATGTCAGGCGCTGAGGAGGCGTTCATCCAGGTTGCTGTGAGGAAGGCGACGTCTGGTGCTGTTGTATCAAGCAGGTTCCAGAGGTCAACGGCGTGCCTGTGGATGGAGCGGGTGTTGAGCAGGATGCACTTGAGCTGGTTGTTGCTGGTGCCTGTCCGTTTGGCTGCGGTGCAGGTCCGGAGGCAGGTGAACTTGCAGGCTTGGCAGGTGAAGGGTCCGTGGGTGCGTCTCGGAGTGGCTCGGTAGCAGGTGGGGTTTTGGCCGGCGTTGAGTGCGTGGAGGGTGGTGGCGTCGTAAGTCCGTCCTGTGGGCTGGCATCCTCGGGGGCCAGAGGTCCTAGCGCGGTCCAGGCACGGACAGGCACAGGCGGGCTTGCCTTTGGTGCGCACCCGCTGCTCGTGACCGCTACGCATGCGCACGGGCTCCATATGAGGCGAAGTGGGAGGGCGGAGCAGCTGGGAGGCGGGAGCGGGGGGCCAATCGGGAACAGAAACAAGAAAGGGGGCGGGGCCGTGATGGAGCTGCGGCGGGAAGCGGGGAGCAGGTGGGGGCACCCGAGGGGATAGCGAGGCGCGCTAATATCACACAGACAAGAAAGGCAGCAGTTAAAACACAGGAACAGGAGAAAAATACAAATGTTAAGTTTAACCCACAATTACAGGAGGAAATACAGTGAGCACAAAAACGGGCCAACCACCGTGGCAGGGAGAACGAGCAGCAGCGGGGGACACCGCTGGCGAGCTGTGCGGCGTGGGGGGTGTCCTGAGGTCAGGTCACCGGCATAGTGGGTGGGGGTGTTCACCAGTTGTTTGAGGATGGTGAGGTTGTCCAGCAGGGCGGCGGTGTTACGGTCATTGTTGTTCTCCAGGTGAAAGTTGAGGTCTCCTAGGAGGATGTAGTCTGAGGAGGTGAGGGTGTGGGAGCTGATGAAGTCCGCGATGGCTTTGCTGAATTGTGTGCGTGGTCCCAGGGGTCTGTAGATGAGGGTGCCTCTGAGGGTGGTCTTGGGGTTGGTGTGCATCTGGAAGTGAAGGTGTTCGGCGGCGGTGAGGGTGTCGTCGGAGTTGGTCGTGATGCGGATAGTGTTTCTGTGGACGATGGCGATGCCTCCTCCGGTTTGGTTGGCGCGGTCCTTCCGGGCGATCTTGTAGCCATCCGGGATGGCTATGGCGATGTCGGGGCCTGAGGAGGCGTTCATCCAGGTTTCTGTGAGGAAGGCGACATCTGGTGAGGTTTTGTCGAGGAGGTCCCAGAGTTCGACGGCGTGCCTGTGGACGGAGCGGGTGTTGAGCAGGATGCACTTGAGGTGATCGTTGCTGGAGTCTGGCTTGGCGGGTGTGTTGCGGGATCGGGTGCAGGAGAAGCTGTAGGCGTGGCAGGTGAAGGCTCTGTGCGTGCTTTTCAGGGTGGCTTGGTAGCAGGCTGGCTGTCGGGTTGTGTTGAGTGCCTGAAGTGTGGCGGCGTCGTATCTCCTTCGGGTTGGCTGGCTCCGATGAGGTCCAGGGGTTCTGGCGCTGGGCGCGGTCCAGGCATAGACGGGCTTCCTTTTGGCGTGCCTTCGGCACGCAATCGGCGCGCCCACTGCGCGTGACCGCTGCTCATACGCGTGGACTCCGCCATAAGTAGCGCGGTGGAAGGGAGGGGCAGCTTGGAGGCAGGAGCGGGGTGGTACAGGGAAGGATACAGAAAGGAAAAAGGGGCAGGCCGCAGGGGAGCAGCGGCAGGGAGCGGGGAAGGGACAGAGGAGGGAAAGCGATCTCAAGGGGCAAAGGGCCAACTGACACATAATAGGGGCACCAACAACAGAACCTAAGCACAGGGAGCAAAAAAGTGCTAAAAGAAACCTTGCCACAGGGCAGCGGCGAAGCGGAGTTAGGGAGACCGGGCGCACTCAGGGGAAGCTGCCCGGCGTGTGGAGCGACCAGCACCGACCAAGGTCAGGTCAGGTCACTAATCCTAATCCCCAATCATGTAATTTCTTGCTTTCTACCTTTGTGTAATGCACTTCATTTGCAGTTTTTATTCTTGTCTGGCTATGTGCGTTACAACAATATTGAATATTTTGAAATTAATTTCCACAAGTCAAAGGTGAATGCAACAAGTTACTTGCCTCATAGGCATGACTGCTTTCAAGAGGACACCCCAATAAAGAGTACTGGTGTGGAACTGCAAGTATGGAGAAGCACTTGCAGACTAAGGATCCGGTCAACTTTGCAAGCGAAGAGTTAAGGAGATTGAGAGAGGCTCCTCCTGCTTCATGAGAAGGCCCAAGTATCAGTGGAGCAACACCGTCAACCTCTACTGCATAGCCTAATATTCGTCCCCAATTTGGAACCCTTTAAGAGAAAAAGTAAGAAGGTTGGGAGCTCTGTTTACCATCCTAATACCTAATCATCCATTAGTTATACAGAGATCCACCCTGTATCAGCCCCATCTGTACAAGAGTAAATTGGAGATTATCTGCCACCAATAATCCCTCAAGTACTTATATCTGTTACTTTTTAACTTAGTTGACTAGTCATATTAAGAGTATTTACCTTATAGCTATCCGTTAACAATGTGTGAATGTTGTTGGCTTCTCACAACTAGTTCATGCCATATTTGAGACATTGGTGTAAGGAGCTAGAACAGGAGGATATACTTTCTTCAATATCTGCAATTTGCTCCTCACTTATGTAACATTCTGTAAACTGAAAAAAAGAGTTAAAAATGTATATGTTGTACATATGCCCAAGCTTAATTTTAATGTACATAAAAACAATTGTTGTCAATAGGATTGGGGTTGAAAAGCAATCATCAACCGCATTAGGATCATACTAGTGGTTAGACAAATTCATATGCGAATACCAATATGCTTTTGAGGGGCACTATGGACATGCTCGGTAGGTGTTCATAAGTGTCATCCCTAAGAGCCCTCTTTCCTATTTACAACTATTCTAACAAAACAGTTATTAACATAAAAGTGTGCTAAAATACAATATTGGCCAATCAATTACATGTGCATTACACAAGAAAAACTACATTGCATAAACTTGAACAGCACGTAGCATACTGCTGCGGAAACGGCCACGTGGCGATTAGCAAATTAAAGAAACATGGTAGGATTAAGTGATTTGCACAGAAGAAAGGATCAGAAATCAATTTTAACGTTATTAAAAAAACATGGAGAGCGTGCTAAAATACAACATTGGTTAATCGATTACATGTTCAGTGCAGGGGGAGGAAGCAGAAGCGTGGCGCACTGCTCAAAAAATTAAAGGCGGCAGGATTAAGATATTTGGCTAGAAACATCGACTACCAAGGCAAGATATTTGAGGTATAATAGCTGGAAAACGTGCTAAAATACACTATTGCTGAAAACATTACTTTTGCAATGCATGGGGCACGTGACGCAGTACTTACACGAGAAAAAATATGCCGCATTAACTTGAACAGCAAGTAGCACACTGCTGCGGGAACGGACACGTGGCACTTGGCAAATTAAAGAAACGTGGCAGGATAAAGTGATTTGCATATAACAAACAATAAGAAATCAAGTTTAACGTTATTAAAAAACATGGAGAGCGTCCTAAAATACAACATTGGTCAATCGATTACATGTGCAGTGCATGGGGAAGAAGCAGCACGTGGAGCACTACTTAAATAATGAAAGGTGGCAGGATTAAGATATTTGGCTAGAAACATCGACTACCAAGGCAAGATATTTGAGGTATAATAGCTGGAAAACGTGCTAAAATACACTATTGCTGAAAACATTACTTTTGCAATACATGGGGCATGTGACGCACTACTTACATGAGAAAAACTACATTGCATTAAGTTGAACAGCATGTAGGACACTGGTGCTAGGCGTCACGTGGCGCTTGGCAAATTAAAGAAACGCACCAGGATTAAGTGTTTGTCAAAACGAACACAAATTTGCATTTACGCAGAATTTAATGATCGTTCAGAAAAATGTATTCTATTACTCTTAAAAAAGTGCTCACCTACAAAGAAGTGGATATGAACACTATCAATGGCTGTGACTGTGGAATAGTAAAAGTTCAAGAAGGTTTGCAGGTTATAAATGCTTTGCAGAACGATGATTGGTTGAGCATGATGTCACTGGATGTGAGAGCTGTGATTGGGCATGTTGTAATTGAGCCAGACGGTGGGACGTATATTGCGCATGCGTAACATTAACATGCATACACTACCACAAACATGCATGCGCAAAGTGAAGGCAACTGCTAGGGGGTAAATACACAGATGGAGTTTGGATGTCGTTTGAATACCGGCTTCTGCAGGAGACGGGGAGCCGGCGGAACAGTGGGGGAATTGGAGACCCTCCCACAGTCCCCAACGTTGACGGCCAAAATAAATTTAAAGAAAAGGCCATTTCTGGGGAATGGGGTCCCCGGGACCTTGAAGTGGCTTCAGAACAGGGGCTATGTAGCCCTCCTCCATAAAATAAAAATATATATTAGCCATGCCCCGGGGGATGGGGACCCCGGTGCCCGGAATTGGCTACGTGTTGGGGGCTAAGCGGCCCCCTTCCCATAAAAAAATTCAATACAGATACTCCGCTTATTGTCATCGTACCATAAGTGTACCCTTCCGATCCCGAGCTTAATGGTAATTGGCTGATAAGTGGTTGTCAACATTCAGAACTGGAAACTGTTGGCAGCCATTTTATGCCTCGGATTTTGGTAAAATAGCGGGGTGCGCGTGTGATCTGTGCATTCTAGCGATATTAAAGAAAAACATGGGCTTCTGCGCGTCTTTAGTAATTTGCACTCTTTCAACTGTTTAGAGGAGATGCAGAAGTGCTATCCCTGAGTAAGAAAAGGTAACGATAACACTACTCATCTGCTACGTGAATTTCCTTTCATAGGGTGTGGAGTTTTGGAACTTTAAAAAATCAGCCGAACTGCAAATTCCGATTTACTCACCTGTTAACAGGAGAGACCTCAGTGCTGCATCTTTCAACCCACTACTGATCCTGAAAAGCAATTCTAACCATACTTACAGTAACTTAAATATCCTTCCATTAGGCTAACATTGAATGGTTTCACTTGGAAATTTTTCTAAGTGTGTAGTTTTGGAACTTTAAAATATTCCTCTAAAATCAGCCGAACTATGAATTCTGATTTACTCACCTGTTATCAGGAGATACCTCAGTGCTGCATTTTATTGCCTGCTATATAAAATATATATAAATAAAAAAACATAAAATAAAAAAATATATATTAAACATTTTTTTTTCAATTTATATAAAAAATATGTAATATAATTAAAAAAAAATATCTGAAAATAAATAGTTTAAAACAATGTAGTAGATAAGTATAAAAAATATATAACAATTAATACATTTAACAATTATCATTTACAAAACCTTTGAAATTCACTGAAAAAAAACATAGGTTTTAGCCACGTTATAGTTAGGAATTAGCATTTAAAACCTTAGAAATTCACTGAAAAAAACATAGGTTTCAGCCACATTATAGTTAGGAATTAGCATTTAAACACCCTTTGAAATTCACAGAAAAAACCATAGGTTTCACACATGTTAGAATTAGCTGAACATTTCACTCATAGAAAACCATTGTTTTCTATGAGAGGTGTTACCTCGAAACCGGTCCGGTCCTCGGATGCTTGATTCCGTTCTGGGAAGGACATGGCTTTTGTAGTTCGGACTGGACTGTTCCCATGGGGCACAGGGTCAGAGCTGATTTGCATATCGCCATTGTCTAACCCAGGGTGGTGTGGAGTGCAAAAAAACGATGGATTTGGGCCCAGATCTTTGGACTGGGGTGAATGTGTGACATTGATCCACATTCGGTCCATCACCTGTTTTGTTTGCAAATTCCGCCATAAGTGCGCTGGGGATGCTCAGACGTGGGTCCCAGGCACTCCACACCACTGGAGTCAAGCTAGCCGGGCTGATGAGAGGTGTTACCTCGAAACCGGTCCGGTCCTCGGATGCTTGATTCCGTTCTGGGAAGGACATTGCTTTTGTAGTTGAGACTGGACTGTTCCCATGGGGCACAGGGTCAGAGCTGATTTGCATATCGCCATTGTCTAACCCAGGGTGGTGTGGAGTGCAAAAAAATGATGGATTTGGGCCCAGATCTTTGGACTGGGGTGAATGTGTGACATTGATCCACATTCGGTCCATCACCTGTTTTGTTTGCAATTGAATTTCAAGCAACTGCACCAGCAATAGTAACTATTTCCATCACCTTCACTGAAAACATGATTTGGATCTCTTTTCTAATTATAATTCACATACTGTAATTTACTGAATTCACTGTCCATGCAATCTGACTTACATTGACCAGCCAACACAGGTGCATAATTCACAGCAAAATACTCACTGATCTTTCAGTTGATCACTTTTTTAAGGCCAAACAGACCAGGAATTACAGTTTTTGGCCGGTCATTGATGCACTGAATAATCCCCCAAGAGGAGGGGACATTGCCTTAATTTTAAACAGACTTTAATGCAGGTGAATTTTCAACTGCCAATCTATAACTATTGCCTTGAACACAGTAGACAAATTTAATGTAATGATGTAATTCCTCTTCACATTTCTTCACACAGATTATTTCTCTATCTCCAACAGCTGACTTTACAGGTCATATTAGATCTTCTTGGCTGGTGTGTTACTTACAGACATATTTATGTATTCACTTAGATGACACTAAATTAGATATATTCATATATGTCTGTAGTTTGTGACTTTTATCTAATTGTTATCATGTATTTATTATTGTATGTTTTAAAATATGGTTTTGGTGCACTCCTTTATATCCTGTTCACAATATTTATGCACTTAATCATAATATTGTGTATGCGCTTTTTGGTGGTAATTCCTCAAGAATCATTTTCTATGCTGCAATACCCAAATATACACAGAAACCTTGTTGTCTCATGAAACTGTGTTTCTAATTCTGATCAACCTATAAGCATTGTTTTCTTATTTTAACGTTGCCTTCACACTCTCTTCTATTCTTACTGATACTGTCTGTGACTTGTGCTGACTCCACCTTGACTCAGGACCCTGTTTCCAGGAAGCCTGTGCCGGACACAAATTGCTCAGTGCAGCTCTGCGGACAGCCGGAATGAGCTTTTAATTTAAAAGGCACTCCACGGTACAGAGGGGCATATTATTAAGGACCGGTCTTAAAATTATCGCCTGTTTATCGGCAGGAAACTGCCGATAAAACGGCGATAATTGGCTTGATAATACACCCTTGTTAATTCCCATAGAAGCCCATGTTCTGATGTTAACATAGGTAGGTTTGGGAAACAAGGGTACCCCGTTAAGCTAACCTGGGGTTTAATATTTATAGTAAGTACAATGGTTCAGGGGAGGCCTAGTAAGGTAAATATTATTCGATCTAATCAATAAATCGCTAGCGATGTATTCATTAGATCAAATAAAATGTAACCTTGCGTTACTGGACCTTACTAGGCCTCCCCTGAACCATTGTACTTACTAAAAATAAACTGATGTTAACATGGGCTTCTACGGGAATTAACAAGGACGTATTATCAAGCCCATTATCGCTGTTTTCTCTGCAGTTTCCTGCTGATAAAACGGCTATAATTTTAACACTTGTCCTTGATAATATGCCCCATAGTCACTTCCTGGATTATTTCGAAGAGAGCACTCAACACTTGCATACAGGGCTGCATCTCAGATGGCCTCCTAGCACTATTACTTGAACCTGACAAGATGTACGCAATGGCATTGAGCGCCCATGGCCTGCACCTCAGAATTTCTTTCATTCTTGAGAAATCAGGATCTGATTCACTCGTCCACTGCAAGCATCTACTCTTTGCTGCCCATGTTCTTTTTTTTTTGGAAGTATGTCCTTCAGCCCTTTTTGCATCTAGACTCCGCTCCTACTGTATGACTTTTTTTTAATGTCTTATTTATCTCATTACCTCATACAACCAACAATTATTTTACTCTATTTAATTATATTTATTTTTGTTATTAATTTTTCTTTATTAACCCAGATTTATTTGCTTTTCCCAATTTCTTCTGGCAAGATCTTGACCTTGCTCTGACCCGAGGTTGAAATGCTGTCGACTGCAGACGCTCTATATACTGCATTAGTTGTTTACAGACCCCTTTAGTACATGACACCACCGGCTATCATACCGATGAATGGATAGTAATATCACTTTGTGAACGCATTGAATTATTATACTATGAGTATACACTGGAATCAGAGTATTGGTAAATCATTAAGAGGCAAATAATCAGTTATCGCTGTACCTTTGCAACAGTGTGGCTAATTCATTGCTACGAACACTTGTACAAATATTTTTTTTATGGCCCTGAAGAAACCATATGTTTTTGGGAAACACGTGTTGGCCTCAATGAATAAATATTTTATTTTTCAAGAATGCATACCACTAGAGATCGTTTAAAAAGCCTCAATCAATAAACAACTTTTTGTATTGAGAATATGAAATACTTGAGATTAAAACTCATTAATTAAGTATGTATGACTCCAAGCATGAAATGCATCAAAAACAGTCTGAGTTTTTAAATTTTCTTACTTCATTTTTATGAATCATTTGAGGAGGTAAGAGTCACACATGTTTTCTGTGCACTGATGCACCCTTCACTTCTTTATTCACATTTTCCCTCCACATTTTGAGCACTTTTTCTCTGATAAATTGTTGGTGATTTTACTCATTAGGATGGTGGAAGGACTGCCACCGCCAGCCATGCGGTGGTGGTCCCTCCGCCCGTCGACCGCAAGTTTTCCCCTGCCGGATTAGGATGGCGGGGTGAATCATTTCCTGACTGCGGCGGCCAGAAAGACCGTCGGCCACTTCTCTGCCATAATCAATCATTCAGATTGCCAGGCAGGCGGGCCAGGAAACATAAAATGGCGGAGGCGTCCCGAAAGGGCGCCGTTCACCAAGTTATGATGATGGTATTTGCATACCTTTCCATGACGTCGTTGAGGCTGTGGAAAGGCATGTGGAAGGCCTGTAGGGATACTTAAGGGGAACAAAGCAAACACAATGAGATGATGGACGGAGCGCTGAAACTTTCGAGACACTCACCCCCAGTCACAGATTTGGGTTGAATCCATCATTGTTCTTTAGCTCACTTCGCCACCTCAGTTCAGACCCAGCTATATGGAGAGCAGTCTTGATCCTGTGCCTCATGGGAACAGTCCAGCCCTAACTGCCAAACCAGGTCTTCTCTGAACCGGAAACAAGCATCCTGGGTCTGGTTTCTGGGTAACACCCTTCATCAGCCAGGCTAGCTTGAATCCAGTGGCAAAGTGAGTAAGAGACCCACGTCTGGGCATACCCTGCCAACTTAGGGTGACCAAAGTGAACATAAGAGGATGATGGTCAGGTACTGGGGGGAATGTATGACATTGTTCTGCATGCTGCCCATCAATTGTTCTTTTTTATTACTTAAGGGGGCCCGCTGCGGTCCCACATGTGTTGGGGGGAGGTGAAGGGGCACTTGGGGGGTACCCATGGTGCCCCCTGCATTTCACAACACTACATGGCAGGCACTGTGTGGTGCCTGCCACATAGTGCAGTGAAATGCACAACATGGTATTTCGCATCACGGCGGGTCCTGCTATGAGCAGCAGCCGCTGCAATGTTAAAAACCAAAATGCGACCGCCATGGTGACGGTTGCATCCTGATTTGTTATGCAGGATTGACGCATAAATTGTGGACTGTCCTGGTTTGCTACAGTGTGGCGGACGGCCTAAAGTCTGTCCGCAAACCTAATGCGCCCCTAAGTTTGTGAATACATTGAATCAAGTGCAGTTTTCTACGGTTGTTTTTCGAATTCATTGGTCATGTTAACAAATGTAAAACTATGATAACATTTGATTAATACATAACTCATGGATAGCGAGCTACAGCCGCATTATCAACAAGTTGTTTTTGTAAATGGTCTTTAAAGACCTGTTAAAAACTCCGATGGGCGTCCTGGAGATAAGACTCCAGACACTGCCCAGCTGAGGCCCCAGCAGCTCGAGTTACACTTCAGAAGCCCGGGCTGAGACACAGGGGAAGAGGGGGGCTGAAGCCCTTGGGCCTGAGCAGAAGTGTGACTGGGAGCGCGACCCCCTTTGCATCGCTCCACGGCCCCCCTGGGGGTCGCGCCCCACAGTTTGAAGACCCCTGGCCTACAGTGAACCAGTGTTGTTTGTTATATTCCTTATTTTCTGCCAGAATTTCAACTAGAAGTTTCACCTTCTTTTGCACATAAAATGGCCCAGGTTATTTGCTTTCAGTAAGCAAAATGCACTGATGAAAGACTCTTTACCCACTGTGTTTCTACAAGTTTTGTAATCCTGATTTCGCTCGGTGCTCCAGTTACCATGAGCATCATGATTACTGGCAACTCACCATCAACCCCTAGATCTTTTAAATCATTTAGTTCACAATGTAACCTCTAATTCGATATCAGGTCATAGTTATTTTCAGGATGCTTGATTTAATCTAAATGCTTATACAGTTAGGTTATTGTGTTGACTAAGTAGATATACATCAAAGGTAGTAAATACTAGACATTCTTCATAATCAAATTTATTTTGGATCATCAGTGATTGTTTTTTTGTTCTCCTCCTTCTGACCAATGGTCACTGAGTTAGGCAATGCAGCTTAGTGTGCATCTACTTGCTCTAACAAAGATTACACATTTAGGCCCTTATTACGATGAGAGTCGGAAAGCCTCTGACCAAGATGTAGGCCGGTCGAAAGTGAAACCGACCGGTCATTCCAGCTTGCTTCCGACGGGCTCACCTGTCGGCCAGTCGGAGGCTGGCCCGTAATCCCCATGGGAGGCGTTTCTGCCAAAGGGATTACAATGTCGGTTTCCAACAAGCTTAACATGTCGGACTTTCCCTGCAGCCTCCGATTGGGTGCAGAGGGGGGAACTATAGCCCGTACATTCCTGCATTGAGTGGCATGCACACTGAGTTGCCTGTTACATGGCGCAGGGATGAACAATTCTCCCATTTCTCTATGGGAGCTTGTGCTACGGTTGATTTACAGCCACAGCACAAGCTCCCATTCGCAAATTGGAGTATTTGACCGCACCATGTGCGGCCGCATTGTAATAGTGGTGGCAGGACCCTGACCAGTGGTCGGTTGGTCCAGAGACAGCAATGGTTACATCCGCCTGACACTGTAATTAGGCCCTTAATTTTAAGGTTACTCTTTGGTAGTATCAGTGTGACCCTTGGATATGAGTATCACACAACATGGGTCAGATGTCCACCATTCCTTGAATTAATGATACCTGCTGGTCAGCTGAGAAGTAAGGAATTACCAGAAGAATCAGAAATTCGGATTCCGATTCCTCCAGAATTCCTTATTTACCACACTTTTCGCACAAAGATTGTGGCTGTTTTGAGTAGCTAAAATCTCCATGTGAAATTAAAGAGATCTGCCATGTTCTAGCGGGACTTATAAATCTGATGGGGCCAGTAAAAGCTGTCACCAGCCTTATTAAAAGTAAAAGGCTTCTCATTAAGGGGAAATTACCTGTTCTGCAATATATTCACGAACTCCTCATTCTTCTTCTATAAGCACAGTAAAGCACTGAGCTACTGAATGAAGCATATTTCATCATGCAAATCATGCATATTCTGTCAATAAATAGCTACTGCGGTACTACTGTTTCACGGGGTCTGATCAGAGCTTTGTTTGGTTAACAATTCATGGAAAAAGATTAATGTTGCCTCTTGTCTATTGCAAACACAGAACATGTCATCAACATGCTGCATCCATGGTGTATCCAAGATCCTAAGTTCTAAATGTCTAAAAACACCTCAATCACTCTCCAAATGTGCTTTTATGGCATGTTTTGTATACAACTGGAAACAGTTCCAAAATTTGAATCAAGTGTTATCCTCTGCATATGGTTGTATCAATAGAGCACGGATTCTCAAGAGAAAATATATTCACTTGACAGGAACTCAAGGTTTGGGACACAGCCACTAAACTGTGGTCTATATGTCAGATATTATCGGCTCTCATGAATGCTAAGAAAATGTAAAGTGTTTGGTTTGAGCATTAATCCCTATGGAACACGCATACATCTCAGTTAGGATATTGTATGCAAATTGTAGTTTCTTTAAAATGCACATTATGGTTGGCAAGAGAATTGTATTATTAAGCCCGTGGTCTCACAAACTGAAGTAAACCCAACGAAGGTTGTTTAATAGAACACTTTTTGAAAGTGTGGAAAATATATATATGTTTGTTAGCTTCTGTTTCTTCATCCTCATAAAACAAGTAATAGTAATATAAATACATCCTCACAGCCTGGCCAAAGCCAACCATAGAACAGACTGTCAAACTTGATTCTGAACTGCATGCAAGCAAGCAAATGGTCTATGTATAAGAAAACAATGTGCAGGTCATTTTTTTAATTTGCCCACTTTCAGACTTCTAACAGAAGAAGAGTCTGTCAGACACTAAAACCTATTGTTCTGTAACATTGCTGTACCTTTTTAAAAGAATATAATACACTGCAACAAATATTGCAATGAAGGAATCGTCATTAAAGTCACCCACTTCATTCAATCAGATACAAAGCTACGATTGAAGCAGTGGTGACCATGACAACTTTTTTGAGAAATTTGCTTCGGAAGAAAGTGTTCACTTTCAATTGATATTCTAAGAAACAAGCAACAACACGACTCTTCAAGGATTAGTGACATATTTTAAAAAAATGGTCTATATTGAAAGCCAACATGCATAATGGTAAAAATAGTCGTTTTTAGAAGCATAAGCAGTTCAAGAACATGTATTTAGATGAATACGCAGACAAGTTCAGCGTGTGCATTTTCTGCTGTCTCAGAATATAAAGTAAGAAATCGAAGCTGCTATGAATAAGTCCGATGCTTAGTTTGCCAGATTGTGACTGAACCCAATCAACACTCACCTTTCTAATCTTTTTTAAATAATCTGCAGCCACAGGATCCAGAAATCTTGTTTCTGCTACATCTTTTCAGGATTGAAAACATAAAACTCTCATAAAACAACCTGAGAAATTGTTCAGCAGAGCATCTCCCAATTCAATGGGTTGATACACCACCTAAACAGGTTATCATGGATTAAGTCAGAAGCAAGAAGAACATTTAAATCCTTTAGAGCTCTCCTCTGAGACATGGATTGCAAAATATCTCATAGAGTCACATAGGATTTGATCAGAACAAACAAGAATTCCCTATTCATTTACTTAGTAGCATTCACTGTCAAAAATGTTGCTTCTCTTTCTGCTATTATCTACTATTATCTGAATGAAAGTCCCAATAGCAGTCTCATTCTGAGTTCCTTTTTATGCACAGGGGAACATACCAGGACTGGATTTAACAACACCGGCTGCCATCTTTCAGTGTGATAACAACTTTACTCCATGGAATAGGGAGTAACACGTTGAGTCAGTAATACTGAGTCCAGTTCTGTATGGTTTCCCCCATCCCAGGAAAAAAAATGGATCCAAATCATAAAACATTTATCACCTGCTTTGAGCAAGTGTTAAATGGTTTAGGGCTTTTTCTGGCTGTGGGGGAGGTCTGGAGTTGGGGCAGCAGAAGGACAGAGACCCTTTTTTTTTTTATTTTTTTTTATTGAAAGTTCATGACAATATCGTATCAAATACATAGGAGAAAACACAGACTAACATGACAATACCAGATAGTTATACATATTAAGATATAAATATGGCTAATAAGAATATTCGAGCTAATTAAAACCATTAATATAGCAGGAGATACAAATACAGATAATATGTTAAAATCGTAAGGGAAGTAGTGCTATGGATGTTAAAAAAGCTATAAGCCCGGGGTTTTTGACCGTCTCCATGATGCCACAGGGTCCCAGAGCCTTAGTCCCATATCCCTGGATTTCACTCCCTTCAGTGCGTACAGCTCTGACTCAATGTTGTGGATCCCTAGTAGCCTACACATCCACATCTGAAAGGTCGGGGCCTCAGTGTCCTTCCATGCAGCAGCAATTAATATTCTAAAGACTGCTGTTGCTATGAAAACGAGTGCCTCCATCTCTACGCTCAAACCCATTTTGGCGTCAACCCCGAATATTAAAAGTGTTGTGGATAGATCAATCCTGATATCTAGCAGCCCCTCTAAAATCTTTACAATTTCATTTTTAATTGGTCCTAATTTCTCGCAGCAACAAAACATGTGAAGCAGATCGGCCGGGCCCTTACCACATCTGGGGCAGTTGTTATCTGCTCTCTTGCCCCAGTCAAACAATTTTGCCGGTGTGTGATATAGGTTAAATAAAGTTTTAAAATGCTGCGCTCTTAGGTTTGAAGATCTTAGAAACCTTTTATCCATAAGAATGGCTCTATCTAGATCAATATCGGGGTCATTCAGTTTCCCAACCCAAGTTGTTTCTGTCTTAAGCATATCATCCGACAGTGTATCCAAAAATAATACATACATTTTCCTTATACGACGGCCGCCTCCCTTCATATAATCTAAAAGTGCACATTCTTTAGATATGTCTATAATAGGTCTCTTGGATTTAATTGTGTTAGTCAATTGCATGTATTTAAGCTCTTGAGAACCTTGAAGTGCATACCGTGACATCAGGAGATCGAGGGGCCTCAGGACATCCTTTACCATCACTTGACCCAATGAGGTGATTCCCTGTCTTTCCCAGTGTCTCCAGGGCCCATCTGTGCTCAAGTGAGGGAATAGCCCTGAGTTCCAAAGTGGAGTGTGCTTATTAAACTTCGGAATACTCTGGTTCTTCTGTATCGCCACCCAAATCGTACGGATATCTTCCAATATTTTGTACCCTTGGGACTTAAAGAAACGTTTATCATAGTACCTTAATAGTACACCATAGGCTTCATTCCCTAATAGTAGCTTATAAATGGACGGAATACCGCTTTGACAGATTATCCCGTCAGCAGGGAAGAAAAGTATAGCCATATCTGTAAGGAGACAAGACCAGTGGTAGAATTTTAGGTTTGGTATACCCAAACCGCCCTTTTCCTGAGGTATAGACATAAATATGATTGATCTCCTCACCTTACCATATTGCCAGACAAAATTCATAAACATTGCCTCCATTTCCCTGATCAAAATATCATCAATTTTAAAAGGAATAGATCTGAATTTATATAAAATTTTTGGAAACATTGTCATTTTAATGACATTAGCTCTGCCTATAATTGATAAATGAAGAGTATCGATCCGCTTTTGATCCTGTTTCATTTTCAACAATAATGGTGAGAAATTATCCTTAATAATTTCCTGTGTCTGGGCATTGATTGTGATTCCCAAATAAACAACAGAGTCCACATATCTATCATCCAATTTGACTGTCTTACTGGAACATAGTACCTGTGTTTTTGCCACATTTAATCTATATCCGGATACACTACCAAAGTCGGAGGTGATATTAATTAGTTCCCTCATGGCACTAGCAGGATCCACAGTGGTAATGGCTATGTCATCCGCATATGCGAGGATTTTGGTTGCAAATCCGTTAGTGATGATTGGTTTTATATTAATGTTACCCATAATGTGGCAGATCAGGGGATCGATATACAGAGCAAATAGGATAGGCGAACACGGGCACCCTTGTCTTGTCCCTCTCGAAATAAGGATCGGATTAGAGCCCTCACCCATTAGCTGGATACTAGCTGTTGGGGTGTGATACATGGCCTTGATTGCCTGGAGAAATCGGGGGCCAAATCCTCTGCCCTCCATCACTTTCCATAAAAAGCTCCACTTAACCCGATCGAACGCCTTCTCGGCATCGAGGAGGATCATTGCAATCCCCTCCCCTTCCCCGGCATGCATATCAAACAGAGTTATAGCTCTTTTTATATGGTCGGTAGTACCCCTTCCGGGAATAAAACCATGCTGCCAGGGAGAGACGAGGCCTGCAATAATCTTCCCCATTCGTGTGGCCAGTATTTTAGCGTAGAGTTTGTTGTCGCTATTTATTAATGATATAGGCCGGTAAGAACCTGGGCTCTCCTTGGGTTTACCTTTTTTATGGAAGACTACAATATTGGTTTTAGTCCAGGATTCTGGTATAGTGCCTGTATTAATAACCCCATTAAATAGATCTAATAGGAGAGGAGCCGTCTCTTCACTCAGGTATTTATAAACTTCCAGGGGTATGAGGTCAGGCCCTGCTGCCTTTCCTGCTGATAAATCTTTCAGTGCCTGTCCGAGCTCCTCCATAGTGATATCCTGTTCTAAGATTTCCCTCTCAATGGGCAACAGATTATTTTCTGTATCCTGCCAATTCTTACTTGGATAGGTTGTATCTACATCCTCTTTATAGAGAGCCTGATAGAAGCGCCTAAAAACCTCTAGGATTTCTGTTGGTTTTTTATAGGTATGCTCCCCCTCTTTAATTTCAGTAATAATATTTTTTGAGGTCGCTTGTCTTATCCTTAATGCTAAGGCCCTACCTGCATTCTCACCTGTTTCATACATTCCCAATCTGCGAGTCTGATATTCTGCTGCAGCTTTCTTTGCTAATTGCCGATGAATATCTGCTTTTATAGTATTTAAGCTATCTAGACTCTGAGACCCCTGAATCCCACTGTATACATCTCTCCTATGTTGTTCCTCGGCCTTTGCCAGCCTATTCAGAAGACCCTCCCTGTCTTCCTTTGTATTTTTCCACAACCGTGCAGAAAAGCTAATAGTCTCTCCTCTTAAGCCCGCCTTGAAACTGTCCCAAACCATACCACGAGAAGCGCTATATCTATTGGCATCAAAAAACGATTGGGACCACCCCTTTATATGTGCGATGTAGTTACTGTCTAATAGAAGTTTTCTATTAAAGGACCAGGATCTCATTTTTTCCCTTGGTTTAGTAATAGACAAATTCAAGACAAGTGGATTATGTTCCGAGATTAGCTTTGGGAGCATTGAAATTTCTACAGTGCTGAGATGAGTGGCTGATACTAAAAAATAATCCAATTTTGTGTATTTGTTAAATGGGTGTGAGAAGTATGTAAACCCAGGATCATCTTTCTTTAGATTACCCCAGACATCCTTCAGACCGTAAGAGTGGATTATCGAGGAAACCGCCCTAAATACCCGGGGTTTTCGTCCTTTATATTGGGTATTGCCTGTGAAATCTGCCGAGATATTGAGGTCACCACAAAATACCAAAGGTGATGGCCAGTTGGTAAGCTCCCTTTCAATGTAATCCATCACCCCTGGATCGTCCAGATTGGACCCATACACTGAACAAAGAGTGATGCCTAACCCCAGTTCACATATAGCCCATCTTCCCAACGGGTCAGCTTTTGATTTTTTGACCCCCCCCAATCCAACCCAACCTATGATGGCTACCCCCCTTACAGTTGAAGTCTGCGAGGAACAAGAGAATATTTCATACCCCCTTATATTTAACCAATGTTTCTTTTTCCATGGCAGATGAGTCTCTTGTAGGCAGACGATATCGGGACTTATTAATTTAACATACTCCTCGAACTTTTCCCTTTTTTTCCAGTCGTTCAATCCACCTATATCAAGGCTAATTATCTTAATCCTTGACATAGCCCTGAAGAGAGACCAGCCAACGAACTAACCAATCGCATTTTATCCTATATTTAGCAATATCAAGTATAACTACTTTCAACATCTCCAATGTATCAACAAACATATTTAATGCATGAACTTTCTTTTTGCTTCTTTTTCTTCCCCCTTCCCCCCCCACGAGAAACCCGCCCTTCCCCCCCCCTGAGAACAACTCACCCCCCGGTGAGGCGCGCAGACGAAGTCTGTGCATGTGATGGGTGTGGCAATGGACACAGTGCAATCAGTAGATCCAATATCAGCTTCGGCTTATGTACACCCCAAATTTTCCTACAAATCTCCCACAAATCGCACCACAAATCTCCCTAACGTGACACACTTTACTATGTGATATTCAAACTGAGCCTTAAGCTAAACTAAACCTAAGACTTCATTCAGTAACGACACTTGCTAAATAGAGTCTAGGAACTCCTGAGCCTTGATTTCCGAGGAGAAATACATGGTCTTGCCAAGGTGGATAATCTTTAGCTGAGCAGGATTGATGAGGTAAACCTGAACTCTTTTGTCCTGGAGAGGTTTAATTAATTGCCTTAATCTCCATCTTGGTTCCACGGTGGAGTGACAGAAATCCGGCCTGACAAAGAAGGACCCTCCTTCGAATGTTCTTTTAGCGTCTGGCCGGGCTTTCTCTGAAATGGACTGGCGAAGAAGAAAATTGCCTATATAGATTAAGATTGCTCTAGGCTTATCCCCTTCTCTGGCATTTTTTCTCATTCTGAAGGGTGTCCTATGTGCTCTCTGTATTTCAGTAGTCCAGTTCCAACCGGCGATGTCAGGGAAAGCTTTCTCAAATGTTTTGACTATAAACATCTTGGCATCCTGGCCCTCTGCCCCTTCCGGAATACCCAGGACTCTGAGGTTGTTCCTTCTTTGCCTGTTTTCAAGGTCCTCTAGCTTCCACTGGATGTCAATTGCTTGGGCTCCAAGAGTTTCCACTTTAGTCGTGGCTGCAGCCGCCTCGGCTTCAGTGGCGACCACCCTCTCCTCTAAATTTGAGACCCTGTCGCCGACATTTACCCAGGCTTTAGAAAGCTTTCTGACCACTGCTTTCATCTTTCTTATCGTCGCCTGGGATTTGATGCTGTCTGCCCGGGTTTCCTCTCTATGAGCAGTTATTCCTTGGTGGATTGACTCCATCATCGTCATCATTGACAACTGTGTAGGCTCATTGCAGTTTACGTTACCCGACGCCGAGTTAAGATTCCCTTGAAGGGATGTTGTAGGAGAGTGGTCCCAAGCCAGCGCATTATGGTCTCTTTGTGGAGGTGCATTTTTTATGATCGATGATGGTAACCCTACTTCACTATCGCTCTCTGTTTCCGGGTTGCTGCCATCAATATCTGAGCTATTTAGCTCATCATCCTCTTCTGACCAGTTGGCCTCCTCTGTAACAGAGAAGAAGCACTCGCTGGGGGTCTTTTCCTTTTCCATTTCCCTCTCACCGTGATTAACCCCAGAGTAGATAGTTTTAACTTTAGGGTTGGCAGGTGGACCCCTATTTTTTTCCGAACCCGTTGCAAAACTGGTACCCTCTTTAAATGAATCAGGATCAACTGTAGATAAGCCTTCTTTAGTTAATGAAACTGCTGAGCCTCCTGTTGGAGAGAGCAATATATCTTGTGAGGGCACTGACAAGGGTAGTAAGATGATGGTCTCATTGTTGCTGGAAACACCAAGGTCGCCAGATCCCAATCCGACATCTAGAGACTCTGAGTGCGTTATTACAGACTTGTCCCCACCTACTATGTCGTCCCTGACTGCCTCCGATTGACATAATTGAGGGATCTGTGGGTCTATGCCTGGATTTTCCTCAAGAGTGCTGGCCGGTAATAGTATTGGTCGATCAATGGGCTCACATGTTGCAGAAAGTTCAGGTTGCAGAGGTATTATAGATAGTACCGATAGCCCAGGATCCACAGCTTCTAGGGCTGGCTCAGTATCCTTCAGTTTTCTTTTTTTTTCATTCCGATTCAGCATTTCAACCACACTGACCATTGCTGTGGCTGTAGCTTGACGGGTTCTGATCTTAGGGGAATTCTGACCCACAGATGTCTGCAGCTTTGCCCGCCCTGACCCAGCTTCTACCGCTGCCCCCTCTAGCCCGATGTTTGCACCATTGTCCATACTTGAGCTATTGACCGAATTGCCAGGTACAGGGGGGCCATCCGCCATACCCTTTGTCTTTGTCTTCCCACCAGTATTAACTTTAGGAGGCATAGATGTAACCACTATTAGCAGGGAGATCCCCTGCCTCACCTCAACTGGTGTACTGTAACGCGGAGCCTCTCCACTACTCCGTATTGGGCTGCTGGATCTGCTCAGTCTGACAGGTCTTCTGAAACTGCAGCCGCTTCCACCTCGCCTTGCTGGTCCCGCCGGTCCTGGATGACTCCGCCTCCAGGCTACGCGAGCTCCGCTAGGGCCAGCTGAACCGACTCCCAACACCGCTGCAGCTGTGACCAGGAGCCTCGACAGATCTGAGCGAGGCAGCCCTCCGACGCAAGCGCTTGACAGCATCAGAGTCTCACTGGGAGGTAGTTTTCCAGCCCCTTGTGCGCCGCTATGCTTCTACGGCGAATTACGCTTCAGAACTTTTTAGTTATGTCTCGCCAGTCTCGCCAATACGCCAGTACACCTGAGGTTTCATGCATATCTTGTGAGTCAGGTAGCCTCGAGGTTTTTCTGTAACCTTGTTACTTTTTGTTTCTCTTGTGAATTTCTGTGCTGCGCCGATCTAGCAGAGAAAACGTAGAATCGGTGTTTTGACACCGCTGCTTTGTCCCGTTTTGTCCCGCTGTGTTCCGCTGTGGTTTCTACAGCATTCAGTATTTCAGTATTTAATTAAGGGTCAGGTAGATCCATAGGGATTTTTATGGTCTTTTCTTTGCTTTCCCTTCTCCAGAGGTACTTTTAGTTATTCCGTAGTTGTTCTGTATTTTCTGCTATACAAGGAGAGAGCCTGGATGCCGAGGTCGCGTCAGAGAACATCATTCCATCCCTGCGCTGTGTCCAATGCTGCCGCTCAGCCGCTGGTCACGGCCGCCATCTTCCTCCCCTACTTTCCTCAATCTGGGATGAGTCCAGGACAGAGACCCTTTCAATTAATCTGGGTGGATCTTTTTCTGCTGCCCCACCTGAAAAATCCGGATGGGTGGAGTATAGGCGCAGTAGCTACCTGCAGACACCACAGCTTTTTAGAGGTCTTTGAGTTTGGTGTCTGTGGGGCTGAAATTATCTGGTCTGGATTAGAGAACTTAACCGCATCGCTGCGGCAGCTTTTCCCGCTGTGTGCGGCATTATTGAAATTACCACGTTACATGACGAGCTCAGCTCGTCATCAGCACACGGCAGGTAAGCCTGATGACGAGCTGAGCTCGTCATCAGCATCGAAGTGGTTAATAAATGTGTCCCTGAGACACCGTAAAACATGTAGTTTCCCGAAGCACAGGGGATACTATTTCAGGTAACTCATAATGAGGAATAGTGTGTTAAGATGTGCAGTTCCGCTTTTTTTAAGTTTACTGAAGTGACTTTGAGCAATTGCCCTGGAAACCTGCACTTCACTATCCCTTGAGTTATGGTCCATTTGCTTTTTCTGCTCCCCGTCAAAGAAATGTGTATGCTAAACTGTGGGTTCACACCAAATATACAGGCCCCTCACCAGGGTCTAGAAAAATTATTGGCGATCTGTTATTTTGTTGTGCGGGTACACAGACCTTTTAATGTGCACCCTTCCCAGTCTACCCCTACAGGCCTGAATGCCTGGTATCTGGTTGACGTATTTGTGGTATGTAAGGATACTATGTACTTAGCAAATGTCCTCTGTGAGGATACATTGCCTGCTACACTGGATGATTGTTACCTGCAACAAATTCAGGCGATTCTGGTTTTCCTGTTGTTGAAGTAGCCTCTGTTGCCACTACCTGGAAACCTTGTAGGATATTGCTATTGTCTGGAACTCCTAATGTGCTCAGATTCCATCTGGAACAATGGGCTGACCAAATCCGATGTGGCCACCCAGGCAGTCTTCCTCCCAGTTTTCCTTCAAAATGAGTCCAGCAAAAATGTAACCTTGCTTGGGATATCTGGTGTGACATCCCAATACATGTAGCCCACATGTGTAGCTCCCCTAAAACTCAGTGTTTGAATACCAGGAAAATATATGTGCAGAGGCACCCTGTCCTTGTGATTGAGGTTATAGAGCTTTCTGGAGGCACACTATTTGTTTAGCTTTGTTTTCCTTTCCAACAGTGCCCACAGTGTGCTTTAATTACTCCCCCTCAATTGTCAGAACTTCATCTTCATTTTGACTCAAATTGAAGTCCGGAAAAATCATCTAAAATGAGCGTGAAATACAAAGGCAGTTCGTTGCTGCACATGCATAAGGCTAAGAAAAGGCCTTGATCCAGAGAACACACAACTGATATGCCTTGAATGGAAAAAAACAGGAATTGAACTGCTACCGACTCCAATAACAAGACCAAGACCAATTGTCAGGATTTGAAATCAGTATGGAGTTGCTCTTACTCCTCTGAACTGCATTCAGTGCCAGTTACCAGGAGCCAAGGTTTGAGGTCCTGATTTAGCAAACACCACAGTGGCTTCAGTGTTTGACTAGTTTACCTTTTCCAGACAGTAGCAATTCCTTTCAGCCGTTGAGATCAATTCCATTGTGAATAGTGAACTACTGGTTTTGAGGATGATCTCTGCAGCACCACCTCAGGTTCTGTGAAGTTTGTCTCTTGAACCTGAGCTGTACTGGAAATTATTACAAAGGGCAGCCATAACATATTTAGTAACAATTTGTTAACTTGGATCTGACTGATATGTCTGAGAGTAGTGTCCATACTTAACAGAAACAAAAAATGTAACAGTGATTGGCATCATGTGAAACAATCAGCTTTCAATGCAAAATTTAGCACCAGGATAATATTAATGATAGCTCCTCTTGCTGTAAACATGCTACAATGTTTAGAAAAAAGATGGAAAATGTGTGCAGTCCTCTAATTTTGAACCAAACGCAGGTTTGACCCAGCAAATCCAGACCCTATGTGTTAGTCCCCATTTCAGAGCAGAAAACTAGGGTTAACCACTATTTCGAGGGGGCGATGCCATCTAGAATTATTAACATCCTGATATCCTCCATCTGTTGGCCAATCATCTCGTAATGAGGCCCATAGTGGAATATACCTAAATCACTTGTTCAGATTTATGTTTTAAAACAAAAAGTGCAACAGGAGCTCCTGGCTTTTCAGTTGTAGTTCAATGCTACCAAACTCCTGGAAACACAATTTGCATCAATCGGCACATGGTCATGTTCTATGTCAGTCATACCTTAACCTACCATTTGACTGATTATGGATACAAATACTCTCACCTCGGCAGGAAGCTTAGGTGGAAACTCACAAGTTTGCGTTTGCACTAGGGAGAACAAATCAGTGAGAGAGAGAGATGTGTTTTCAACTCCACAGCTCTTTTTTGTACCAAGAATGGGCCAAGCCTGAATTGCGAGAGAGGAACAAAAACGGTTGCAGTATATGACTACTTCGGCATGTGGGGTGATACCTACGAGGATCCCTGGCATCTAATGCCTCCTCTCAAGTGTGGCTATGAGGGAGCTCATCGACTGGGGGCCACATCAACCAGCTTTTCATTTTCAAGCTTTTTTTGATGAACTTATTGTTTTATGTCTAAAATTCAGAAAATATATTTCATCAGCAAGGACTCACAGCCTGACATAAATGATGAAGCTTACTCGTTTGCTCTCCCTGCTCCTTCTTGCATATGGGACAGCTTTATCCCCTCTAATTTTGAAAAATTACTGAACTCAGTTTTGCCAGAGTCCCAGTTCAATGAAAATCGAGAGTGCTAACAATAGACAATCTTGAAAGTGCAGTGACAGAACATTATAAACCAATCACATTGCTATTTCATCTTGCAAAAATGCAGAGCACATTGTAGCAAAACAATTTGCCAAGTACGTAGAAGATTATGTTTCCGCATACCCCTAAGACTTGAAAAGTCTCTTACTTTTGCAATGGATGAGTTAAAGTCCTTCTGTGATTTTGTTGCTCTTGTGCTGCTTGAATCGTCAGCGGCCTTTGATACACTGGACAACCTCATTTTGCAAAAGTGGCTTATAAGAATTGATATCTGGGGCGCAGTTCTTGCTTTGTTTTCATCTTTTCTTAATGAGTATTTGTGACATGCATTTCCTCAGGGATCTTTACTCTCATAAATGGTTTTTAATGTTCATATTCATCCCATATCTCTGTAAACTGGTCTTTTTGAAGTTTGGCTGTTCCTTATGCAGATAATACACAGTTTATCATCCATTTACGTTTATTTGCTCACGAATCTGTGACTAACTTTACCATCGGCTTTGAAAATGGAGGGAACTTCTAGTAAACATAGTGGCCACCCCACCTGCTTTAAATGTGGGAGGACCATAGGTTTAATCATGGTGCAAACTATTCCGTCTTCACTGTTATTAAACTCCTCAGACGGCCCTGTGGATTAAGGGCCATCGGAGGCGAAACTCTAATTCCACCCAATTGTTTTAGATGGGTGGAGTTAGATGTCGGTTTTTACTGCCCATCACCACCAGGAAAACCCTGGCAGTAAGGGGCACTGAAAACGGATAAATACTCCCCTCATCAGGGGAGTCCACTCCCATTACTAGGAGAGCATTTTCATTTTTATTTTTAAAAGAAGTCCTGTTTCGGGATTAATAAGGAAAGAAAACACGTTCGTTGATGGAGTCCTGCAACAAACTGCAGAATGCATTGACAGGAACTGCAGTGACAACAGCAGCTGCTAATGCTCTATAAATGACGACCAGCTTGGCAGTCATTTATAAATTAGACTGATGCCATTTCCATAAGGACTATGGAGTAATTTACTCCGTCGCCCTTGCGTAGAAACGGGCCATCCACAATGATCAAAATTAGGCCCTCTAGGCCCTATTCTCAAAGGTAAACTTACATTTTTGTGTAAGTTTACTACTTTTTGGTATTCACCAAGGTAAACTTAGCTGGAAAAGTCTGACCTGGATAGCAGCAATTTACCTTTTTAATATTAAAATGTAGTAAAGTTAGACTTTGTGTCTAAGTTTTCCTCTCTGAGAACTGAAAAGTAGTAAAGTTAGACTTTTGGTCTAAGTTTCTTTGTGAATACCGAAAATTATTAAACTTACACAAAAGTGTAAATGTACCTTTGTGAACCGAGCCCAACATGTTTTCTGCATAAGATTTTGTATCAAACTGAAAAAATCTACTATGACTAAATGCTTTAATCATGACAATCCAGTAAAAACTCTGCAATCTAAATCACAACTGCTTTTCTCAATGTCACCATAATGTTGTCTTGATTGGTAGGTTGTTTACTCAGTTGTTGAATGCTCCATCACTGCACATATAATCATTAGGGTAGATTTACAAGCCCCTTGCGTGACTTTTGCACTGCTATAGCGTTAATTTAGTGACACAACTGTGGAGTAAATGTTGCAGCCCATTTACAACGTGATATGCTCAAGGAGATGCTTCATGTTGTATAGCCCTTTATCAGATTATACCTGCATCAGGTAAAATGTATGCAAGGTGGGCGTTCCCCCGCAAAAAGGCATGTAGAACTGTCGCAGTGAAATCTACAAGATTTCACTGCACCACTCTAAGCCTTCACTGCGTCAAAAATCCCTACGCTGGCTCAGACCAGGCATAGGGAATGACGCACAGTTTTTTGAATGGGAGTCACCCATCTTTTGATGCGCATTGCTGCAGTCACTTTCCTGAGCAACTCCAGCAATGCGTCACTTTTGCAGCAATAAATCCATTAGAATTTCTGACGCATCTGTTAATTCTTGCACCATGGAGCACTGTATTGTAAATACAGTCCATCCATAGTGGCGCAAGGACATTCAGCGCTGACGTAAGGAAACTGACGCATCTATGCAGATGTGTCAGTTCCTTGTAATCTGCCCCTTTGTCTTCTCTATCTTAATTAGGAAAGTCTTAAAAACATTTTTATTTTATTAGTCTAAATAGTACTTCTTTTCCTTGCACTTTGTTTTTATTGCCAAGATGCTGAAGGGTGAGCATGTTCTCCATAAATTATCAAATCAATGAAACACTGCATGGTGTACTAGCAGTGTACCACCTAATGGTTTGGTTGCCCCTTTCCCTGCGTCAGGAATATGGTAACCGTTCAGTCACACTTCAAAACAGGCTGCACAAGTTAGTTTAACATTCTATTACCATGTACTTCAGGAGTTTTCTAAAGGATTACTTGTTTTTAGATTAAAATTATCACTTTGAAGATTATTCCACATCAGACATGGCCCAATAGATTACTATGAGGTCGGGGTAGCTCAGAAAATAGGTGCATCTTTTGTTTTTACAGTATAGCAGAACGTCGCTTTAAGGAAAAGAAAACATTTGGATTCAGGTTGTGGATGGGTGGGTTCTAGGTAGGGTGGCAATCTTCATGCTGTACTCCTTTTTCTCTTTTCTCTAAGTCTGCAGGCAGGAATGTTGACCAGAGGAGATTTCTTTCTCCAATGGACCTCAGAAAAACTATATTGGAAGTATTAATAAGAGAGTTAGAGGCTTTTAGTAATCATTCCCTCTCCTATGATGTGTTCTGGTACCCAAGCTTAAGGTTAGCTATGCTCTTTTCATGGGGTAGTTCCTATACAGGTCCTGTCTGGCATCTCCCCTCAATTTTAGTGAGTTTTCTCAACTCATCCATACTTTTTGTTGGACTGAAAGTTCAATTGGGCAACCCAAAGGGAAAGCAAATATGCTAACACAAAAACTAAAAAAAAACTCCACTTGTTAAACTATCCATCTTCTTCCCTCTCCCTCTCCCCGCACCTTCTCCCACTTTCTGCAGTTTTTGAAAAAGGATGGCCTAGGGCTAGGGGTAACTGGTGCGAGCCCGATCCCTCCTTCGGATGACTGGGTGCTTGGGCCGGAGGCCCTACACAGCCTACCTCCTCACTCCAGTAGAGTTCTGTGAAATTGCAGCCCCAGAGCATCTTTGTACAGCTCTTGATTCCAATTCTCTGTATGTGCCCTGCTCTTACCTCGGCCTTCCTGGGTCATCTCCTCTCCTGCTTCTCTCCCTTTGGCAGCAGTGCCCTGCTTTTTTAAATAACACTGTAGTGTCAGGGTAGAACACAGGAGTCCAAACAGTGTAGATCGCCTCATAAAGTGTTTATTCCAAGGAAATAAAGTACAAATGTAAAGAACCAACAGCAAACACCTGTTGCTCTGGAGAAAGCAACTAGAGAAGGAATGTGGAACATAAGAGACATTCTATAAATGCAAGTAAATTAAAACTAACACATCACAACAGTAATATAAGTAACATCAAATAGTCAATGTAAGCACAATACTGCATCACCTTCCCCCTTATAAAAACAAATTTCGATAAAACAAAATCTTGAAAACAGGAAGGTAGTCTAGAAATCCTTTTGGACACAACAGAATCAGTGGAGTGAGAAGAGGGTGTCGTCTGGGAAGTAGACACAGGAGCAGTAGGTCTAACATGTTCAACAGATAAACAATTTGAATATTTGGCATCCAGAGAAGAAGACATTTCAACATCAACCAAAACATGCGAATCAGTAGACATTTCTTTAGAACGTGAACTGAAAACCTTGGATTCAAACAAAATGGAGTCATACACTAAAGGAGAACCATCATAAGTGGACGCATGTGATCTGCAATAAATATCCTTTTGAATGTTGGAGATAGGAACAAACCTGTTTTTATTCCACCAACCTCTCCCTTGTAAAAGGATAGAACCTTTGCTGATGCGCTCAACTTTGCAGGGAAATGAAAATATAGATTCTCCCTTAGAAACTCTGACATGTTTCTTGATAAGAACCCAAGGCCCAACCACAACATTTCTCTCAGAAACATGCTTAGAAGAGTCAAGATATGCTTTTTGTTGTTTTTGTTTACATAAAAAAATGTTCTTTAATGATCAGGCATCATAGGAATTAGACACATTTTGAGATTCAAGGCATGCAGATAAAATTTGGGATCTGCATTTTCTGCCTCTCAACAACTCAAAAGGTGAAAAACCACTTGTTGAGTGAGGAGTGGAGTGATAGGCATTGATTTTGTCCTTAAGAAAGGTATCAACATCAGCTCCTGAAGCAAGGGCAGATTGTATACCTTCTTTTATGAAGCAATTGGCTCTTTCGACAAATCCATTAGAAGATGGACTGTAAAGAGCAAACTGTAGGTGTTTAATATCAGATTCCAAAACAAAACTCTTCATGAGGGAAGAAGAAAAGTATGTGCCGTTATCAGTAACTAATTCTTTAGGGGTACATTCAAGAGAAAAGACATGTCGTAAAAATGTAAGACAGAATGTGTAGAAGCAGATTCAACAAATGAGAAATAAATCCATTTTGAAAAATAATCAATAAGAACAATGAGAAACCTTTTACAAGATGGAAGAATGTTGAATGGGCCAGCAAAATCCAGTGCCACTTTAATCAAGGGACCATCAGGTATAGAAACAGGATGAAGATGTTCCTTAGCTGCTTTCCAATGCTTATAAGATATTACACATTGAGGACATCAGTCAATAAATGAAGAAACCTAGGTGTTCACTGCAGACCAGCAGTAGTGCTCTCTTAAGCTCTCACATGAAGCAGTTGTGCCCAGTTGTCCATGATGAGCCAATTCAATAAGACATGTTCTGAGATGAAGAGGTGGAATACATTTCAAATTTTTGGTATAAACTTGATTCTCAATTGAAACTTCTGGTGAGATTTGAGCAAAAGGTTTCAAGTCATTATGAAGATTGCGCAAAGGAGGCCAACCAGACTTGATGTATTCCATGACTTTCTTGAGAAAGTCATCCTGTGAAACAGCGTCTAACCAGTCTTTTTCAGAACTTAAATTTTTGCAATGAGAAACAGCATCCAAAACATCAACAACACATTCATAACCATCATTAAGATCACAGTCAGAAGACAAAGGCATGCAACATAGACAATCTGCATGATAATTTTTACCACCCTGAATGTAGTTAATAGTAAAATTGTATTCCTGTAACACTAATCTAGAGGAAGCCTTGCTTAGAATAGGGGTTTGAGAACGGTCAAAATTACAAAAGAACAGCCCCATAGGTAAGGTTTCAACTTCTGAACAGCCCAAACACAAGATAGAGCTTCCCTTTCGATTGTGCTGTAGTGTGATTCTGATTGAAAAAGAGCTCTAGAGGCAAAGGCTTTGGTGAGTTCTTTGCCTTTAACTTTTTGACCAAAAACTGCACCAATACCCTTCATGCTAGCATCAACATAAATAAGACAGTCATAACCTGGACAAAAGGACTGAGTGCATGGGCAGTGGAGACTAAATGTTTGAGATCAGTGAAAGCATGGTCAATCTCTTCGTTCCTGAGAATCCCTTTTTTGAGAAGTTGCCTTAGGGGTTGAACAGCAGTGGCATAGGAGGGAACAAAAAAGCATAAAGCTCACAGAGACCATGAAAAGAGCTCAAGGAATCTCTATCTGTTGGGACAGGCGCTTTGAGAATGGCTTCAATGTTGCTGAACTTAGATTTAATACCACTGGGTGTAATAGAATGACCAAGATAGTCTAAAATTTGTACCAACAACTTGCACTTTTCAGATTGAATGGTAATCCCCATGGAAGAGAGAATATTTAAATCTTTATAGAGAACTAACAAATACTGTTCTTTAGTTTCTGAAAAAACAAGAATGTCCTCTTGAAAAGCTTTGACATTTTTTATATCTTTGAATAAGTTGTCCATGGCTTTCTAAAAAATACTTACTGCTGAAGCAAGACCAAAAGGAAGTCTTAGATATTTGAAAGCACTAAAATGTGTTAGGAAAGTGGTACGCTCTTGTGAAACAGGAGTGAGGGGAATTTGGTGGTATGCAGAATGTAGGTAGATGGTTGAAAAGTACTTACCCCCTCCAATATTAGCCAACATCTTTTGATTGTGTGGGAGAGGATGGCAGTCTACAAAAATATGGCGATTAAGGGATCTCAAGTCCAAACACAGACAAAGGGAACCATTTTATTTTTTAGCTAAAATGATGGTAAAAACCCAGTCTGAAGAGTCAGTAGGAGTGATGATACCCTCCTCAGTGAGTTTGTCAAGTAGCATTTTCAATTCTAAACAAACAATAACAGGAACAGGACAGATTTTATGTATTACAGGTGTACCATTTTGTTAAAGTTTAATATTATGTTCAAACCCTTGAAAGGTACCAATACCATCCTTAAAAACATTGGGTAATGTGTGCATGCGGTCCGAAAGAATGTAATCAGAAACATCAGAAAGAGCCAAAACGGGTATCTCTCCCATAACAATAGGATTTTTATGACCAGGTTTGAGATATATACCCAACTTGGCTAAATTCATCCATCCAACAAGGTCTTTACCATTAATGGCGACATAAATCTTGGTATGTACAGACCTCCCCAGAATGCTTAAATCACCAAAGAAAAACCCAAAAGATCAATCTCTTTGTCACCAAAAGCTTTGGGACAAATATCAGACAGAATTAGTTGAACAAAAGAACACCACAAATCAAGAAATGTTTATTCAGCTAAGACAGTTATGGGAGAACCTGAATCTGCCATAACATTTAAATTTTTGCTACCGATGTAAGCTTGGCCACAAGGACCTTCAAATTTGCTTAAGGTTTGACCATCATCAACAGTGAGTAAAAGATTTGACATCCTGTGAGCAGAATCATTAACGTGGCTATCAACATTTTGTAAAGGAATTTCAGGTTGTAAAACATCTTTTGATTTTAACTCAAGTGCTTGAATGGTTGTGATCTACACTGTGTAAAAATGTCCTCATTTCTTACAAATAATACATTTCTTTCCAATTAAGGATATTTAGGTTTATTGCCAATATGTGTTTTAGAATCAGACGGATAACAGAAAGATTATTTGTTTTAATCTTTGGTATCTTTAGAAACAGTTACTGCTGCAATGGTGGAATCATCGTTAACCATAGATGCAGTAGGCTATACTTGACGAGAAGCAAGAGCTTGAAAGGATAATAAAAGAATCCTCAATGCTTTTGGCAATGTCTATACCCTCAGATAATGAGGGATTATGGCAGATAAGCAGGCTTCCTGCATTGTTTTTTGAATAACAGTTAAAAAAATTGATCCCTGATGTAAGTTTTAACGGAATTTTCAAATTTGCAAGTGGAAGCTAAGGCACGTAAATCAGCATTATTTTCTTACACAGTTTCATCACTGGTTTCTTTTCGCATAACAAAGCTATGTGTTTCTAATAATACACTTGGTTCATCAGAAACATATTTTTTAAGACCCTCCCTAGCTTCAAAGTAAACATTCCATGCAGAATCCTCAGATGGATGTGGAAAAACAGGAAGGTTGTCAAAAATATTCTGACCTGCAAAACCTAAGCTGTTAAATAGTAAACCAACTTTTCTAGCAGTATTCAAGAGCATCAATCGCAACCAAATCACCTTCAAAACCTAGAAGCCAGTGTTTCAACTTGATTTTAGGTTTTTCAGGCTTCTGTAAAAAAGGAGGAGGATGTAAAACATTGTTAGATGAAGCCATATTGGAAAGAGAAACAGGAAGAAGAATTAAAAAGAAGATACAAAAGAATAAGTGAAATAGTGTAAGTAGAGAATAAAGTAAACTAAGTGAAGTGAATTAAAAATATATAGCAAAGACAGTGGTTGGAGTAAGAATGCCTACAATGCAGACCGAAACTCTCACAACCAAGTCAATAATGCAAAAAATGAAAATATAATACATGTGGAATGTAGAATTATCCTGGCTGGAGCAAGACTGCTGAAACGCAGACCAAAACTGCTGCAGCAGAATGTAGAAGGTGGGACAAGCTTGTGAAAACGGTAGGTAATTACACACAAGTGCGGGATCCCACATAGAAAGAGTTGGCAGAGTAGAAGAAATTAATGCTCAGGTTGTCCACTAGATGTCAGGGTAGGACAAGGAAAAAGGTCCAGGAATCTGAAGGTTGGAAAGTGGGTTATTGGTAGGGGCAAATGTAGGTCTTCAACTGGCAATAAAGACACTAACACAAGGCAGGACTCATCAAAGGTCTCAGAAAATTATTTCTATGCTCAACCCTTGGTAGCCTGGCTGCGAGCGGGCAGGCCTAATTTCAAAACAGGTTAGTTAAGCATTTAAGAACAATTCTGTAAACAATTAGGACACAACACATAATAAAAATCCACCACCAATTTATAAACATAGGAACTCATTGTATCTTTAAAATGACACCAAAATGACAAAAATCCAATGTAGGGAACCAGAAATGTGAATTTTAATATAATATAGAACTTAGAAGATTATAGCACCATATTGTGATACCTACTCACAATAGACCGGTCCAAAGTCAAAGTTTCAAGCCGGGCGCGATGGAGCCCTGAGCATTGACAGCTCCCAGCAGGTCCCGGTCTCAGTTTCTACCTTCACACTTAAAAACTTTTCTGAAGCGTTTCTTCCCAAGGGCCCTAAAAAACTCCCAGCCAGTCCAGATCTGGTGAGGGTTCGCCGGCTTGATTTGTGATGAGGTCCCGGTCAACTTCCCTGGAGTGGACTTAGAAAATTTCTCAAGATCACTACAGCGGGGCAACCCTGGAATCCAGGCTGGCATGCAATGGAAGGCAGGCAGCTTGGCTCGCGTTTTCTACTAGGGGACTTAGAAACTTTTCTGGAGCTTTTTCTCCCTTGGTCTCCCGATGCTCTTCAAGTAGCTGGATCCGGTGAGGGTTCACCGGCTTCAGATTTCTCCTAGTCCTGGTCAATCTCTGGAAGTTGGCACAATGTAATTTTAGTGGGACAAACCTGGTGGGCTTAGCCGGCTCACGGTTAAAAGCAGGCGGCATGGCTGACAAGGTTGAGTCGGACCCTCTATGGAGCTTTTTTTCAAAGTCGCACCAAAATTCTCCAAACTTCATAATCTTCTTCTTGAAGTTCCTCAAGGGGTCCCAAAGTGTCTCAAACTCCCTCCAAGGGTATGGAAGCTCCAAGATGGTCAAGGAAATTTGAGGACTTCAGTTCCCACAATCTACTTGTACAAAACCCTTACAAATCCACTGATGGTTCTCCAAGGTGCGGATTTAGTTGGAGATTTTCCAGAAGAGCTCCTTTATCCTGTAGATTTCAGGGAGTCTACTCTTTAGCTCTTTTTCAGCAGAATAATCCACAGGGCTGTGTTTTCAGATGGTGCAATTTTCAGAGGTTAGGCCTTAGAAATCTTTGCACAGCAAAACTTCTCAGCTTGGCAATGTCTTGCTTCAGCAAGTTTCAAGCAGCAGTTCTAAGAGGCTCTGCCCCTCGCAGATACTTATTTCAAGTTCTCTGGGTCAGGCAGGAGGTCACTTCTGACCAATGGGAGCAGGGTAACTCCTCTAAAATATGACCACAACCTAGAGAGTGTGGCATTATTTTGTCCCAGAATGCATCAAATCTTCCAAATCCATATTGGCTGATTTTCCAGCAAGGAGGTAAGAGCTGGCTAAAGAAACCTCTAGGATAGTTACTTTACTTAAACTCTTCCCCTGCATCTGCTCATACCTTCCTTAGTCCTACCATCTGCCTAAGGTGGGAAGTTCAGAGCTGTAAATGACACGGGTCTCTACTCTCCTCTTTGAATAACATAGTTTACGACTTCTCCCCCTGGCCTGGCATTCCTATGGAACAGCACACTGCACTGCCAGTAGAGCTGGTTACCACCAGGGGCTCTTTATAACCTCTCCAAGGCAGCCTGGCTAATCCACTTAACTTGGACCAATCAGGACAGAACAAAATAAAAGGCTAAATTTGGACTTCCAAACAAGAAAGTCTTATAACTTCTTGTATAGACACTTTAGGAGCAATTCAACAATATGACATTGTTAGATATATTAATTAATTCTGGGAAGTCTTTGAATAGCATTTCTTGCCCTCTCCTATCAAGAGTTAATAATCAATACATTCCTACCATGTTAACCTATGTAACAGGGGATTTGCAATGGGAAAACAAACTTTGGCCATTTTTCCAGTTCCAGGACTTATAAAACATATTTTATAAGTACTTATCCTATATCTACAGGACCACCACCCCATGTGCAACTAGGGGTCCTGAATCTGTAGAAATATTGCAGATCCTGGCTCCACAGTGTTCCTAGCATCAAAGTTGAATCTGAGCAGCACTTTACCACAATGTGGGGAGTGAAATGTGAAATTCCACTTTACCCAGGCATATTAAAACTCATTTTATAAGGTTGTATCTTGTAAATACCTGACTCCCCACCCCGGGATACCTAGGGGAGATCCTGAAGGTCCCTAATATTCCAAAACATTGTAGGTTATCCATTGTTATGTGCCCCAAACACCAAGGTCGAGTTTGGGCACAATTTACTTTTTAAAAGCAGTCCTGGCACCCAAGACTGCTTTTAAACTGACCTCAGGCTTCAGCCGTGCACACATGCAAGAGCTGCTGGCCTCTAAACTGCCATGCCCTAGGGTACTAGGGACTTCTAGGTAGTTTTAATCCCCCTGCCCTATTATATACTAGGTGCTAATAAGGTAGGTCATGCCAATCACAAGGGTACCCCACCATACCATTGTGAACCCTAGTGTATGTGGGTGTTTTAACTGTATACTAATGCGTCTCTTTCAGCATAGCACTGGCCCTGGGCCTGGTTAGGCAGAGTCTAGGGTCACTCAGTCACCAGTATCAGTCAGGACCACCAGTATCAGTCAGCAAAAAGTGGGGTGGTTCCCAGGGCACAGGATGACTTTGCAGCACTAAACAACCAAGTAAAATATTAACAAGCCAATTAAAAAAAACACAGGAAGTAGCTGTGATTTGCAGAGATCCGGAGACATAAGCACATTATGCTTAGACAGCAGCACGAAACACTCCCTTTCTTAAATCACTCGTGAAATAGGCAGAGAGACGCTCAAGCGGCTGCTAATGGACATGTGTCTGCGTGGGTTTGAGCCCCACTCCTGCTACCAGATGTAGTGTTGCGGTAGAACACAGGAGTTAGGAACAGTGTAGATTGTCTCATAAAGTGTTTATTCCAAGGAAATAGAGTACAAATGTAAAGGCCTCACAGCCAATGCCAGTTGCTCAGGGAAAGCTCAGAAGTGCTGATCTTTCTCCTAGCAACTAGAGAAGGAATGTGGAACATAAGAAACATTCTATAAATGCAAGGAAAGAAATACTAACACATCACGACAGTAATGTACGTAACATTAAACAGTCAATGTAAGCACAATACTGCAAACATGTACCTTCCGCTGCACATGTGTCCTTTTCCTGTGTCTATCTCTGCTGTTTCCCATAACAGGAGTCTCTTGTCTCCTTTCTGTTTCCTATGTGCAACAAGACCTAAGGCAGTGAGTGGAGCGTGACGTGGCAAGTAAAATGTTTACAGGTTCCCCTCACATTCCATCCTTGCTCTCACCCTCGTTAATTAATCTATTAACAAATAAAATTTTCATAATGAGCATGGAGCGTATAAAATATACTTCACAGAAAAACACATCAGGGTTGTACTGCAAATATAAGAAAAATAATTCATAATAAAACCAAAATACAAGAATATAAGGTGTAAACCACATCAGCAATGCAGCAGAAACATGTATATTTGAGAGCAAAGGAGCAAGGAATTTAACATGACAATATTGTATCAGCAAGTCAAATGTATATTCATGCAATGTAATGCCCGGACTTATAGGCAAATCACACTGAGGCAGGGTAAGCATTACATGGCATCAAATAATGTATTTGTGCATTGAAGTTCAAATGATTTTTGCTCAGTCAGCAATATGCCCATAAAACATATATTTAAAACAATTACAAATTTTACATGAATCAATATCACAGTTTAAGATACAAGTGCATGGAGGGAAAGAAAGATGGCGGATTGACTCTGCTCCAGAGGACGCCTCTCGTAGCTCTCCCAATGGTGCTCGATGCTCCTAGCAATCCTCACCTTACTTTCCACTGAATTACATCACTGAAAGCTACTACGCTCGTGGCGAGGGGTACACAGTCTAGGAAATAAGCATGCCCCTTCACCCTTCACGTTTAACAAGGTAATAAGCGACAAGCAATGATACCGGTAACTTGGAGGCTTGATGTGCCGGATTGGGTCATCACGGAGCCATATTTTTGCAAGTCGAGCAGCATGGAGGTTTTTGCTGCAACTGCTGCTGCTCTCTGATCCCTGGAACCTTACTCCAACTCCCGTCAGTGTACGGACTCTGGCTGCGGCATCTACCAAAATAATGGCACAACATCGTATTGCAGCCTCGAAGGGACGCGGCCATGCGGAGGTGCTTCCGATTCAGGATGCGGGACTGCTGTCCCCGGCGAGGAGGCGTACTGAGGCCGATGTCAGAGGGGCTGTAGACCCAGCGGTCTCTCCGGACGTGACTTATGTATTGATTGCGGCTGTTCTGGAGGGCTGGGGGAGATGGAAGGCTCTCTGGCTTGTCCTGCTGTAGGATTGTCATATTTGGACCCATACCAGCAAGGGAGTAGCGGGGCAAATACTTCTGTTGTAAGGGCTATGGCAAATATAGTTAATAATGTGGGAAAATATATCACTCTAGGAAAAGAGGCCTGCTGTGATTTTGAAGCTGGCCCTCCTGGCTTTTTAGATTCATCTGTATCATGTATCAATACACCTGTCGTACTTACACAAATACTGATGCAGTTGCAAATGCAACCCTATATGAACAGTCTTTGTCTGGTGATTGTAAATTCCAAAGTGATGTTACACTTGAACCAGGGTCCCAGCAACAATCTAGCCCATGTGCAGCTGACTCCCGGTCTGATACTGCATCAGGCACTGTTGTGAACGTATCTAGGACCCTAATTAAATATTCCCGATTTATGCCCTTATGCGGTTATAACAAATCATATCCTTATAAAGGCATAAGAATCATATCCATATTTAGTAATAGCCAATGCAGTCCAAATACGGCAAGGCAACTTCCTTAAGACTCCTAGAAAGTACAAAGCGTTCTTTAAACAAACCAAACCTCCAGCAGACCGGGAATTCCCCTTGGGCCTGGTTAGGCAGAGTCTAGGGTCACTCAGTCACCAGTATCAGTCAGGACCACCAGTATCAGTTAGCAAAAAGTGGGGGGGTTCCCACGGCACAGGATGACTTTGCAGCACTAACCAACCAAGTAAAATATTAACAAGCCAATTAAAAAAAACACAGGAAGTAGCTGTGATTTGCAGAGATCCGGAGACATAAGCACATTATGCTTAGACAGCAGCACGAAACACTCCCTTTTTTAAATCACTCGTGAAATAGGCAGAGAGACGCCCAAGCGGCTGCTAATGGACATGTGTCTGCATGGGTTTGAGCCCCACCCCTGCTACCAGATGTAGTGTTGGGGTAGAACACAGGAGTTAGGAACAGTGTAGATTGTCTCATAAAGTGTTTATTCCAAGGAAATAGAGTACAAATGTAAAGGCCTCACAGCCAATGCCAGTTGCTCAGGGAAAGCCCAGAAGTGCTGATCTTTCTCCTAGCAACTAGAGAAGGAATGTGGAACATAGGAAACATTCTATAAATGCAAGGAAAGAAATACTAACACATCACAACAGTAATGTACGTAACATTAAACAGTCAATGTAAGCACAATACTGCAAACATGTACCTTCTGCTGCACATGTGTCCTTTTCCTGTGTCTATCTCTGCTTTTTCCCATAACAGGAGTCTCTTGTCTCCTTTCTGTTTCCTATGTGCAACAAGACTGAAGGCAGTGAGTGGAGCGTGACTTGGCAAGTAAAATGTTTACAGGTTCCCCTCACATTCCATCCTTGCTCTCACCCTCGTTAATTAATCTATTAACAAATTACATTTTCATAATGAGCATGGAGCGTATAAAATATTCTTCACAGAAAAACACATCAGGGTTGTACTGCAAATATAAGAAAAATAATTCATAATAAAACCAAAATACAAGAATATAAGGTGTAAACCACATCAGCAATGCAGCAGAAACATGTATATTTGAGAGCAAAGGAGCAAGGAATTTAACATGACAATATTTTATCAGCAAGTCAAATGTATATTCATGCAATGTAATGCCCTGACTTATAGGCAAATCACACTGAGGCAGGGTAAGCATTACATGGCATCAAATAATGTATTTGTGCATTGAAGTTCAAATGATTTTTGCTCAGTCAGCAATATGCCCATAAAACATATATTTAAAACAAATACAAATGTTACATGAATCAATATCACAGTTTAAGATACAAGTGCATGGAGGGAAAGAAAGATGGCGGATTGACTCTGCTCCAGAGGACGCCTCTCGTAGCTTTCCCAATGGTGCTCGATGCTCCTAGCAATCCTCACCTTACTTTCCACTGAATTACATCACTGAAAGCTACTACGCTAGTGGCCAGGGGTACACAGTCTAGGAAATAAGCATGCCCCCTCACCCTTCACCTTTAACAAGGTAATAAGCGACAAGCAATGATACCGGTAACTTGGAGGCTTGATGTGCCGGATTGGGTCATCACGGAGCCATATTTTTGCAAGTCGAGCAGCATGGAGGTTTTTGCTGCAACTGCTGCTGCTCTCTGATCCCTGGAACCTTACTCCAACTCCCGTCAGTGTACGGACTCTGGCTGCGGCATCTACCAAAATAATGGCAGAACAGCGTATTGCAGCCTCGAAGGGACGCGGCCATGCGGAGGTGCTTCTGATTCAGGATGCGGGACTGCTGTCCCCGGCGAGGAGGCGTACTGAGGCCGATGTCAGAGGGGCTGTAGACCCAGCGGTCTCTCCGGACATGACTTATGTATTGATTGCGGCTGTTCTGGAGGGCTGGGGGAGATGGAAGGCTCTCTGGCTTGTCCTGCTGTAGGATTGTCATATTTGGACCCATACCAGCAAGGGAGTAGCGGGGCAAATACTTCTGTTGTAAGGGCTATGGCAAATATAGTTAATATTGTGGGAAAATATATCACTCTAGGAAAAGAGGCCTGCTGTGATTTTGAAGCTGGCCCTCCTGGCTCCTCAGATTCATCTGTATCATGTATCAATACACCTGCCGTACTTACACAAATACTGATGCAGTTTCAAATGCAACCCTATATGAACAGTCTTTGTCTGGTGATTGTAAATTCCAAAGTGATGTTACACTTGAACCAGGGTCCCAGCAACAATCTAGCCCATGTGCAGCTGACTCCCGGACTGATACTGCATCAGGCACTGTTGTGAACGTATCTAGGACCCTAATTAAATATTCCCTATTTATGCCCTTATGCGGTTATAACAAATCATATCCTTATAAAGGCATAAGAATCATATCCATATTTAGTAATAGCCAATGCAGTCCAAATACGGCAAGGCTACTTCCTTAAGACTCCTAGAAAGTACAAAGCGTTCTTTAAACAAACCAAACCTCCAGCAGACGGGGAATTCCCCCTGCTTTTGTTTTGATTTGTCCTAGAACTCCTGCGAGTCCTGAAAGAACAGTTGTTAGTGACGTCTTATGTCCAACCTTACGTCAAACTCGGCACCTTCCAGGTATAAATATTCCAGCATTTGTCTTAAGCAACACGCGGTGGTTTGGAGCAGAGCAGCTATCTACTACCCAAAGCCCAGCTGATGCGAGTGCCGAAGGAAGCCAACCCTCCCATTTGACACACTGAGAGAGACGCTGTCTTTTCTCCTTTCGAGAAATCCAGCTCCAGTGTTTCCAGTCACCCTTGTGGGTTGTTGGGAGATCAAGTCCTGAGAACGAGATACAAGACCTCCTGCATTCTAAAACCAACGTATGGAGCAGATTAGATCCTTAGAAAATTCTTGATTCAGATTCTTGGCAAAACTAAATTAACTTAAACTGCAGCTCACTTACTCCTTCCCACGTACTAGGCTTAGGTTAGGTACATCGGGGTAGGCGTATTTTAGAAGCACCAGTTGAGTACGTTTAGTCAACTTTTATCATTGTATGTAATTGTATTTATTTTATCCATTTTAAGTAGCATATGGCTCAGAAACCATATAAATGCTTATACAGTATTATCTCATAATGCTCCTTTTACTGTACGCACTTTACTTTATGACAAGTATTGCAATTGTGGCCATTCATTTCTCTTGCATGAGAACAAGACTGCTCAATAAATAACACCTTTTATTGAAAACGCCCGTCTCTCTATTTCTCTGCACTCTGGTGAAACTAAGCATGCACGATTGACTGAGTGAAATAGCTATCTATTGTTTTCACACGACTCTGGAGATATACTTATTCTGGAGGGAGCAAAGTTGTCATGTTTATGCGGTTGTCAGAAACTAATCCCTTCTTGTCTAATCAGGAAAGTTAACTCCTTCCTGTTCATTCGAGAAAGTTTCTAGTGAACTCTGAGCTAGCTGGCATACCTAATTAAGTCTAACATATTCAATAGAGACCTAGTCGACCTCAGTCCTACGTCTAAACTACTGTTTATGTTATTCCAATGCGCAGAGTCTATTGGGAATATAGGAACTACACTACATGGCGCCCAACGTTTGGTAAAGGCGATAATCTAACGCAAGATACTAGAGTAACTCAGTCGTGCTTTTCACACAGACCCCTTTTCCCGTAAAAACTCCAATAGACGTCTGGAGTGGGTGAAATGTGAACATCCGCATAGCAGGAAGAGATACCTATGCATTAGTTTTTGGTTTAGTCAACGTTGAAGGATACAGTATTCCAAAATATTGTGCACCTAATCTTTGTTTCCTTGAAACATACTCTGCAAAACTTTCAGTCAGTAAAATGCCGGAAAGTGACGAAGAAAGAGATGCTTTGGCAACTCAACTCTTAGCGGATGACACAACAATCCAAGATGACGACCCGAATGCTATAATCATCCCGGTCAATATAAGAAAAACTATAACTATAAAACTTATAGAAAACGGAGTAACATCAAGAGGTGGTACAGTCGTATTTGTGGTAGAGGCCCATGAATATCGGCAGACAGAGGTATTCTATTCCTGGATAACTTTTCCAGCAGCACATGCTGTAACACATGAGTTTCCCTACTACAAAATAGAGGAATCTCCAGAGGAATACTCTCCTTTCGAGGAAGTTGAAATTCTACTAACATACCAATAGCACCTGCTCTGGTTTAATGGCGCCCTAAAACATCAAAATCACATTATCAGGCTCAGTCCACTAGGTAGACCAGGATCCACATGGCCGGTTCTAGCCAGCTATTCACCACACCCCGACATTGGAAAGATGTCAAGCGGAGAACTTTTAGTTCAACTGAAACAAATAATTAAAATACATTAAAATACATAGACAATTGGTCCAATATGTCATGCGGACTTCACCAGTCCAACCTGCAATTAAAATTCCACAAAACACCCCGCAACAGAGGAACACAAATAAAATTACACCACAGAATATACAATCATGTCTTGGTAAAGTACCCGCAAAACGGGAACAAATTCTATTCTGGTTAGCTCAAAAAATCACTCAAATAGAGGCAGTATTTCCTGATACTACCCCTCACGCAAAACACAGCATCCTGACTATCTGTCTCCCAAAAGGGATCACACCACATGTGGAGGACTGTGACACTTGGGGCACAGTCCTTGCTTCTAACTACACAAAAACACATGGTGTTCCGTCTATGGCGGTTATACCAGATGTACTAAGACAAATTCAAAATGAATACGGTCCAGAACCTGCTTTAACTCTGGGTATGAAATTACTGAAAGACTTTAAGCAGGTCTCGGCTATATTACTAGCCAACATAAAAGGAGAAGCAGCATCTGTGGCGATCTGCCAAAAATTGAAAGAAACAGACATAGCAGAACAACCTTTTGAACTTGCCGGAATAATTGAAAAATCCAATGAAGAATTGGGTAGAGATAGTTTGGGTGGTAAACCAGTAAAACCCTAGCTAATTGAAAATCCTGAAAAGACTTTCATTAAAAATAAGCTCAACTCTCAAAAGAAGAAGTGAGAGGGTAATAAACAAACCACTTCCAGAGAAAAATAGTTTCAGTCCAGAGGAAGGTCTCCCCAACGAAGAAATAGATCTCCAGAAGGGGGGGGGCAATTCTCCCCAAAGGGAGCCCTCTGAAAAAAGTTATAACCTCAGAAATAGGGACAATTTGAGAAAACCTGACAGATATCAAGATATTGATACATGTCCCTCTCGATCTTTTCAGACTTCCTCACAGAAATCGGAAAGAAGAGGACGGTCAGAACATAAAGAAGAGCACGTCAAGTCCAAAGACAAGGAACCTGCTCATCAAAGTAAAAAATTACAATTTCCCAGAAAGAAGGTAGCCAGTATTAAAATAAAGCATGCCGAGAATTCTGAGGACACAACTGAAAAACGGAGAGAGTGGGCCCAGACATAGCTAGACAGTGCAGCAGAAGTGACTATAGCTCGCAAGATCCCGATGAATCTTCTGGAGACAGTGGACAAGAATGAATACATTCAAGTGGAAACTGCAGACACTCTAGTTAGCGTGCCCCATAAACTATATGAAAAAACATTACGTATAGAGGGAGATAAAACTAGGAAAATAAGAGGTCTCTTTTGGGAGAATCTATCTAAAGGCTATGATATCCTTCTAGCAGAGAAAGACTGGCCACCAGAGTTTGTCAGGGAGTGCCCACATGGCGAAGAAATGATTATGCCTGCCTCCTCAAATCACATTCCAATTCACAAAAAATACACACTTGCTAGAAAATGGGCAGTGGCCTAAGCCCCTGCATTATATAAAAATCATGTAGGATGGGATGAGGATTCTCCTCACCATAAAATCCAGTTAAAAAATCAACCTACTGCACAGAGGCAGTATCTTGTTAAGTAAGAAGCTAAAAAACAAGTAAGAGAAGTTTTAGATCAACTTGAATATCATGGGGTGATTGAAACATGCACCTCACAAACGAACAATACTTTGTTTCCTGTCTCCAAGCCAGACGATTCATATCATCTTGTTTTGGACTACAGACACCTAAACTCCTGCTGTAAAACATTTGCAGTACTAAACTCACACAGTGCAGCACTAATAAAAATATACCTCGCAAAAAATATAAAACGACATTAGATATTTCAAATGGTTTCTTCTGTCAAAACATAGCACCTAAAAGCTGATCCAAAATGGATACAATGGGAAAAGTCTCTTGCTACGGAAGACGTTAAACACGCTTTTGATCCGAAAATGAAAAAACTAGAAGATCTGGAATACAAACATGAATGCCCTCTGTCAATCGAAATTCTACCTCTCGAACAGTACACCTGTGTAATATACACGGACAGATTTTCACAACACTACGTTGTGGAAAAACAAACTTACAATGCTGCGTGCGCGATTGTTAAAGGTCGATGGCGCTTAGGTAAATTCAAACCGATGGTCACTAAAACTGAATCACTCAGAAACTGTACAGCTCAGCGAGCTGAAATAAGATCTCTAAAGATGACGCTTGAAAATCCCGATCGCGAATTCCCCACACTAATAGTGTGCGATTCGCATTACTGCGTCCGGTCTTACAATAATTCCATGCAGACTTGCATAAAAAACGGTTACAAAGATGAGACAGGTGCCACAATAAAGCATAAAAAACTATGGGAACAGGTAGTTCTTTTGCAGAAAGAACTACGAAAGACTCACATGATACATACGCAGAGTCTTCAACGTAATGGCGTTCACGTTGCGGGGAATTCATTGGCTGACAGAGCCACAGCGGCAGCTGATCACTCGGCTTCCGTAGCTACAAAAAAGCGTATGAAAAAACAAATAGATGGCGAAACGCTGCTTGCAGTAAAAGCCTCAATGGAAGGCAATTATGCGGCGTTACCTCTAAACTATCCATTCGGCAATACATACATAATTGATGCAAACTCGGTTCCGTTTGCTAAAATCCCTGGAGTGGGGGATAGAGGAATTCCAAACACAAACCGGAGAGTCTTCTTGATTGAAGAAGCACACATGGGATTGAGTCTGAGGCACCAAGAGATCTTGAAATCTCTGATTGAATTAAAATCAAAATACTGGTGGCCGGGGATGAGCGTGCAAATGTATAACTTTGCAATGAATTGTCAGGACTGCAACAGAGATCGCAGTTGTGAACCGGACCAGACACCTGCCCAGACACCTCTATTAGACAGCATCAGGCTATCTATACGCAGACATCCAGACAGAAAAATGCGATCCAATAATTATTAAGACGAGATTCATTTGGATGTGGCCCCAGCGCTCGGCTGACGCCAGAACTCTTATAAATGATTTGCGAGTCTTTATAGGCACATACGCAATTGGCGTGCTACATTCTGACCAGGGTCCTGCGTTTAGCGCTCGGGCTTACAAGGAGGCCATGGCCAGCATGGGCATTGCGGTATTCTAGTCCATTCCATCCCGAGGGAAATGCAGTAGTAGAGAGAAAAAATAGTGACATAAAGCAATCTATAACAGCGAGGGTATTAGGGTGGGGTGACGGGTGTGTCAAACATCTAATGAGTGTCCAACGTAGTCTTAATAACATGCCAAGAAATTCTCTAGGAGGTATCAGTCCGTACAAACTTTTGTTTGGTACTAGAATGATCATCCAGTACCTGGATTGTCAGACTTCAGTGGTGAAACAAAAAACCTTTGATATCAAAGATCGTTTGGCTGTTTTACAGGATTTAAATGAAAAAAGAAAAAGTCTAAGTAACGAAAAGCTAAAGCCAACAACTACTGAAGAAAAACCACCTGTCCCAGCAAGACCTGTCTGGACTCCAAAGATCGGGGATCTAGTCAGAGAAAAAATTGCGGTGAAGAAGGAATTTGGGCCTTCGTACAGAAAAGCAGTACCTGTCTTAGCTGTCAGCGGAACAAGATCAGTAGTACTACCGCCCCTTGCTGGTAAAAAGGAGAACCGAGTTGTATCAATCGACCTGGTGAAACCACAACTATGTGGCCAATAATAGGTAGTAGGCCCAGTGGACTCCCAAGAAATAGCAGAAGACCAAATTTTGCTACAATCCAAGAGGTTCAAACTGAGAGACTAATCGCTTTTGATAAACCTGCAGTGAATAAAAAAGGACTATGCAACAAAGCCATGGAACTTGTGCCTCTTGAAACCTAAATTGCAACAGTTCGTCAAGAAACACCAGTCTACAACGATGTAGCCTCTGACTATACAAATGTAACAAAAGAAAATCCAAAGATCAATGGAAATCTGGAAGCAATTCCACCAATTGACAGAACTGCATCTGGCTACTTTATCAACTTTGATGACTTTTCCAATGATCCAAGTGAACATTGAGACAAGCCAGCAACAAAAACTTTCAAAGAAAAAATTACAGAGCTCTTTCATCAACTCAGAGAAACATATCTAATTTCACCATGGATTAAACTATGGATTGTGTTAGGTGTACTTTTCCTCCTTTCGTGGCTCATCTTGGTTTTAAGTTTGGGTAGATTTATTGATGGAAAATATAGTACAATGGACACAGCAAGTCAGAACAACAACTTGGTCCTGAAACCACACAGATCTTCTCACATCGAAAAAAGAGAACTATCATCAGTGAACATCACAGCCATCCCTATACCTTTTGGTATAGCATGGGACAAAACTGACTATGAAATCTTTCGCCCGGTTGAGCTCTTGAAATATCCACATCAATTTAAGATCTCCTTAAGTGACTTTGTATCACCTAGTACTTACTCTGATGATTGGGACTTTAAAAATATTAATAATATGATGTCAGATTTAGAAATGTCAGCAAAATTTACAGAACATGATTATTTACAGGGTTTATCGAATTATGAGGAAATGTATTGTTTCAATCACTTTGGGCATCATTATCTGCATAAATCTGCTAATCCTAGAAATGTTTTTAGTTATAATCAATAGGGACATTGTCCAACTCCGCCAAAAGGCAGTTCAAAAACATTTAATGAGAAATTTCCATACTTCTCAGGGTTTCATTACACCAACCCAGAAACGTTTTATTTTAAAATTATAAATAAGGCAGGAGTAAAAAACATGTTGACAAATACTAAACTGATTTATTCTGAAAAATTTTATGAAAAAACGTCTACATTTGATTTTGAATTTTGGAAAAATAATATTGAGACAAAAACCATCTGGGGTACAAAAGAGTGGCAGGTACAAGGTCTAGAATCATTGTTTAGAGCCTGCATGATCCCAGAACAAATAATGTTCCTGAATGACACCATTCAACAAACAACCTTTCTTGGTATAGCCAAGATAAAAGATTTAAACAACCCGTCTATACCAAAGCCTATGCCTGGTAGAAACACCACTACAGATGAGGGGTTAGACGTGTCCTATATTTTAAAACAAAACAGAACAATTCCTGATTGGAACAAATGGTTGATCTGGCCCACAGACACCAATAACTGTCAAGATAGATTCCTGAACAAAATACAGGGGTTCAAATAGAACAGGCCAGACCCAAGATATTCCCAGAGACAACATCCGGGGATAGTTACAATATATAGGGTAGGAAAACTATGCCTTGATTGGCTACAAAGATCCACACTTCCCGAAATTAAGCAACACTTAACTTTACTTAAAGAAAGTGCTGACTTGGAAGATTTCATAATGGGACCTCGCAAACAGTGTCAAGAACGTTTCATTTACACCGGTATATATGCAGCTTACAATGAAGCTTGGAAAGTAACACAAATTAAAACTGCAGAAAAAATACGAGAAATTGATTGTATTAATTTGGAAAAATCACTTTCTGTACTGGACAATGGGTTAACGACTCTGTCCTCCAGAATTTATTCATTGGACAGCATTGTATCATCTGCTATTGATATAATAGAACAGGATATGCTAATGTTACAACATGGCCAGTCCCAATTACGTTCTATTGTACAGCTAGGCTGGACGTTACAAAACCTCCATTCAGGCTACGTGCCATGGCATCTAATCAACACAACACCATTATTTTCTATCTTTAACCTTACTGATAGACAAATCTCGTTGGCACAAAAAGGAGCAGACTATACGGTGCTGAGCATTGAAAAACTAGAAATATTACGATTGACAATGTCAGAAAGACCTGCCATTGAATGGATAATACATGGCACCATTACAATCCCGATAACAACTTTTCAGTTTCAATACTGCCAAACGTATATACCAGCAGGCCTGTATGAAAGGTTGGGTAAAGGATACATCAAATCAACCTGGAATTTACTATATACACATAGATGTTATAGTGAAGGGAAAAAAGAGGTATTTCTTAGTGGTAACAATTGTAAAAAATCACTAAGCGGTACACTTCTGTGTCAAGGAATTAACTTGCATGGAGCCTGCGAAGTTCATCAAACAACCTTTCATGTCATCTGCACGGCACCCCTGCTACACAGATAGAGCCCCTTTTCAGACAACTTTCAAACGGTAGTTACGTTATATTAAGTGACCACAGCTGTTGTGGCATGATGCCAGGAAAAGCCTATCTCGTCAGTGTTACTTCCAGGGTCATTTGTTGTATGCAAGTATTGTATTCAAACAGCAATCCAGACATGGAGGCAGCAATATGGCCTTCTGTGAATATCTCTTCTATTCAAATTGATACTTTAAGCAGAATGAAGTCTATTCTTTTACAAACAACTGTGCCTTTAACCTCATCCACTGAGATATATGACCTGCAAGTTGCAAGGACAGCGGCAGAGATACATACCCTATTATCGACAAATTGCCCCATGCATTTCGTAGAAATGTTAAGCCAAATCTTAAACATGTCAGATACCAGTGGAATCACACTTGTATTTAAGAAAAAATTTCGGGAGGTAGCACCCTTTGAAACAGTTCTGTGCATCTTCCGGAATTTGGTGCATTCCCTTTTCGATGGCCTGCCTTTTATTTTGGGACTTGTAGCAGGAATTTTATTTTTGTTCCTTCTGCTCCGATATGGCAAGCCAAGTCACAGACAAAACTCAGGCTACGATGGAAGAAACGATCCTAGCAATACGATACCGAGACCGTATCACTAAGGTCCTCGGGTTGGCCTGGCTAAGAGATCTGAATACTACCTGGTTTCTTTCAGTCAGACCAATTTGGCAACATTGCATCTTACCTGTGCTTTGATGTCTGCTATCAGGAGAAGAATGCGTGTTGGACATCTGTCATACATTACCATCAGCCGTACCAATTGATATCGATGCTTTGCTTTGTCCGGTAACGACTCATGCAGCGTGTTGTCCCCAGCGGCTACTTATTCGGATGACGGCATTCATTGAGACTACACCATTACGATTAGGTGGCGGTGAAGTACGAGAAGAAAGCGGCACCACACAGGTACAACCTTCTGTGAACATTGCTGATCTGAACACCGATGATGGCAATGCATCGCATATATGCACTATTTCTGATTTTTCAGCGTTGGCCCAACTTTTACCTACTGTTGTAGACAAATTTTTTGCTGGCCTAGCTGAGGTAATGTTCTCTCCTAAAAACGAGAATAATATTTGAAATAGCGAGCACACAGCGTTGCCTGAACTTTGAATTTGGCCTTCAGTTTTGATAAACAGCACTGCTGAAAACATTTGGAACTATTTTTTCCCATGAAAGTGAAACTATTTTTCCCAATTTCCAAAATATTTACCTTTTTTTTGGCACATGATACTCTGCTTAACATAGAACGTAGAACGTAGAACGTAGAACTATTCTTAGAGAACAGAACTTCTATTCTTAGAGACTCTAGAGACAATATTTTATGTACAATCTTGTATAAATATGTGATGAAATGGTCTCGACCTTTTTTCTGTATAAAGAGCCATTTCATGAATGTAATTTTTGTGATTCATTCAGTCAACATTCTAAATGAACAATATTTTATCTGAATGATACCACTGCTTGAAAGTGTACAGTGTAATACTCATTTTCATGTATCTATACCATTTCAAATGCAATTTAATGTATTTTGGGGTGGGCTGGAAAACACATGCATACTTATATGTTTATATATTGCTTAGTATTTAGTAATGATGGACATTATACGTGCAGTGGGTCTTGTGAATGTATCTAGGACCCTAATTAAATATTCCCGATTTATGCCCTTATGTGGTTATAACAAATCATAACCTTACAAAGGCATAAGAATCATATCCATATTTAGAAATAGCCAATGCTGTCCAAATACGGCAAGGCTAATTCCTTAAGACTCCTAGAAAGTACAACGCGTTCTTTTAACAAACCAAAACCTCCAGCAGCCCGGGAATTCCTCCTGCTTTTGTTTTGATTTGTCCTAGAACTCCTGCGAGTCCTGAAAGTACTGCCAGTTCTTAGTGACAGTTCTTAGTGACGTCTTATGTCCAACCTTACGTCAAACTCGGCACCTTCCAGGTATAAATATACCAGCATTTGCCTTAAGCAACACGCGGTGGTTTGGAGCAGAGTGGCTATTTACTTACCCAAAGCCCAGCTGATGCGAGTGCCGAAGGAAGCCGACCCTCCCATTTGACGCACTGAGAGAGACGCTGTCTTTTCTCCTATCGAGAAATCCAGATCCAGTGTTTCCAGTCACCCTTGCGGGTTGCTGGGAGATTGAGTCCTGAGAACGAGATACAAGAGCCTGACTCGTGCAGCATCGGTCGCTCCCCCAGGCTCCCTGAACACTGGGTATCGTAGCGCTTGAATTGCAATTGCCACCATCAGTGTTTGTGCTCTGCATTTTTGTAGCGCTATTTAGCTTAACTCTTAGCCCACATCACGCGAGTGATTTTTATTCCTGAAGCGCGAGTTAATACTAAATTGCCTGCTGCACTATTCACAATTGTTGGTTCTGCCTGCTTCTAAGATTATCTGTGCCTCTGCCCACATTTCTGAATTAATTCCCTGCTTGTGCCGATCTCTTCGTGTTTGTGCTTTGAATTTCCGGCCATTTTGTTTGTTGTTGTGCCTGCCAGCCCGCCCCTCCACCCCGATCACACCTCCCTGCGGCCCCTCCCTCCCACGGATAGTAGAGAGCTGACCCGCCTGAGCCTCCGCTGTGACCAGCCTGACTCGTGCAGCATCGGTCGCTTCCCCAGGCTCCCTGATTACTGGGTATCGTAGCGCTTGAATTGCAATTGCCACCATCAGTGTTTGTGCTCTGCATTTTTGTAGCGCTATTTAGCTTAACCCTTAGCCCACATCACGCGAGTGATTTTTATTCCTGTAGCGCGAGTTAATACTAAATAGCCTGCTGCACTATTCACAATTGTTGGTTCTGCCTGCTTCTAAGATTATCTGTGCCTCTGCCCACATTTCTGAATTAATTCCCTGCTTGTGCCGGTCTCGTCGTGTTTGTGCTTTGAATTTCCGGCCATTTTGTTTGTTGCTGTGCCTGCCAGCCCGCCCCTCCACCCCGATCACACCTCCCTGCGGCCCCTCCCTCCCACGGATAGTAGAGAGCTGACCCGCCTGAGCCTCCGCTGTGACCAGCCTGACTCGTGCAGCATCGGTCGCTCCCCCAGGCTCCCTGAACACTGGGTATCGTAGCGCTTGAATTTCAATTGCCACCATCAGTGTTTGTGCTCTGCATTTTTGTAGCGCTATTTAGCTTAACTCTTAGCCCACATCACGCGAGTGATTTTTATTCCTGTAGCGCGAGTTAATACTGAATTGCCTGCTGCGCTATTCACAATTGTTGGTTCTGCCTGCTTCTAAGATTATCTGTGCCTCTGCCCACATTTCTGAATTAATTCCCTGCTTGTGCCGATCTCGTTGTGTTTGTGCTTTGAATTTCCGGCCATTTTGTTTGTTGTTGTGCCTGCCAGCCCGCCCCTCCACCCGATCACACCTCCCTGCGGCCCCTCCCTCACACGGATAGTAGAGAGCTGACCCGCCTGAGCCTCCGCTATGACCAGCCTGACTCGTGCAGCATCGGTCGCTCCCCCAGGCTCCCTGAACACTGGGTATAGTAGCGCTTGAATTGCAATTGCCACCATCAGTGTTTGTGCTCTGCATTTTTGTAGCGCTATTTAGCTTAACTCTTAGCCCACCTCACGCAAGTGATTTTTATTCCTGTAGCGCGAGATAATACTAAATAGCCTGCTGCGATATTCACAATTGTTGGTTCTGCCTGCTTCTAACATTATATGTGCCTCTGCCCACATTTCTGAATTAATTCCCTGCTTGTGCCGGTCTATTCGTGTTTGTGCTTTGAATTTCCGGCCATTTTGTTTGTTGTTGTGCCTGCCAGCCCGCCCCTCCACACCGATCACACCTCCCTGCGGCCCCTCCCTCCCACGGATAGTAGAGAGCTGACCCGCCTGAGCCTCCGCTGTGACCAGCCTGACTCGTGCAGCATCCGTCGCTCCCCCAGGCTCCCTGAACACTGGGTATCGTAGCGCTTGAATTGCAATTGCCACCATCAGTGTTTGTGCTCTGCATTTTTGTAGCGCTATTTAGCTTAACTCTTAGCCCGAAAATCCACCATGGGAGGAAGATCCTTCTCCTTCCTGGCAGTCAAGACCTGGAACTCACTCCCCACTCGCCTCCGCCTTACTCATAACCACATCTCCTTCAGAAAAGAACTTAAAACCTGGCTATTCGACAAATATTGAACCCCTTCCCAAGCGCCTTGAGACCCTCTGGGTGAGTAGTGCGCGATATAAATGCGCGAATTTGAACTTGAGCTTGACCTCCTTCATTCTAAAACCAAGGTACAGAGCTGATTAGATCCTTAGAGAATTCTTGATTCAGATTCTTGGCAAAACTAACTTAACTTAAACTGCAGCTCACTTACTCCTTCCCACGTACTAGGCTTAGGTTAGGTACACCGGGGTAGGCGTATTTTAGAAGCTCCAGTTGAGTACGTTTAGTCAACTTTTATCATTGTATGTAATTGTATATATTTTATCTGTTTTAAGTATCATATGGCTCAGAAACCATATAATGCTTTTACAGTATTATTTCATTATACTCCTTTTACTGTACGCACTTTACTTTATGACAAGTATTGCAATTGTGGCAATTCATTTCTTTTGCATGAGAAAGAAGACTGCTCAATAAATAACACCTTTTATTGAAACGTCCGTCTCTATATTTCTCTGCACTCAGGTGAAACTAAGCATGCACGATTAACTGAGTGAAATAGCTATCTATTGTTTTCACACGACTCTGGAGACATACTCCTTATTCTGGAGGGAGCAAAGTTGTCATGTTTATGCGGTTGTCAGAAACTAATCCCTTCTTGTCTAATCAGGAAAGTTAACTCCTTCCTGTTCATTCGAGAATGTTTCTAGTGACCTCTGAGCTAGCTGGCACACCTAATTAAGTCTAACATATTCAGTAGAGACCTAGTCGACCTCAGTCCTACGTCTAAACTACTGTTTATGTTATTCCAATGTGCAGAGCCTATTGGGAATATAGGAACTACACTACAGCACTGACCACTCTGAGTCCATTCATTATACTGAAGACACACAGACTTGTCTCTAGGCAGAGCCCATCATTCAGCAATCTGAACTAACTGACCTGACCAGTGAGGCAATGGTGCCCAGCATCTCTAATATCTGTACTCCATCGGGGGAAAGGCGACAAGGCAAAAGGTCCTTGAACCATCAGAGCAACCAAGGAAGCTGAGGGCTGTGGTGGAGTTAAGCCTCAAGTTACCGCCGCACTGGGACAACTCAAGAATTCTGCCTCAAGTAGTACAACTACCAGTGCTCAAATTTTTCCCCTGCGCAAATGGGTGGTGTCAAAGGGGAATATTAAATCTATTATTTCACGACTTTCTACTTCTGGCTATATAGAGGTTGAAGCAGCAGAAGTTGAAGATCCGTCACTAATATCACACTCCTGCTCTAATCCTGCCACTCCACTAACTCAACTGGACATTTCTTATGGGAATGAATTCAGGCAGAGTTAATAGAGGATCTTCTAGTTCTGTATCTTTATCTCCTGCCCCAGCCTCTAGCTCTTTATCTTCATCCTTGGTACCAGCGAAACTGACTGACTCCGCGGGGGTACTGCATTCGGCCGCTTGTGAGGAACGTTCCTGTCCACAATACTGCAGGTGTTGGTCACTCAGAGAGCAGAGGCCCAAGAACACGACTTGCAAGCCAAAACAGACAGAAGGGAGATTAAACAAGCACTGATGAATGTCACCACCAAGGTTGCCCCGCTAATTGGTGAAGTCATTGACTTAGAAGAACGCGTTGCAGCAGTGGAAGAGGCTAACACTTCCACTGTGAGAACAACTAAAGCCCAAGAGTCTCAGCTAGAATTTCTGCAGGCGAAAGTTGAGGACCTCGAAACCGCCAACGTTGTCAGAATCTGAGGATTTTTGGCATACCAGAAGGGAGGGAAGGCTCTGATCCACAGGCCTACATTGGTAGCCGCTTCCAGCAAGCATTTCCAGACTTGGCAGACTGGGATATGGATACACAGGTACAGCGGGTACATCGATTGCCTCTGACTCTTTGTCAGGGGAATCAAGTCAAGTAATCTTTCTCACGGTCTAGATTGGTGTACTTTGGCAATTTCTTGCTACGTCAAGCAATCTATGTGAAAGTTAGCCCCTCTACTCCAATCAAGTTGTACACTCTGATTTGTGCAAATTTACAATAGACAAACGCTGGAAGTTGTTTCAATTAGTGGATCCTTTCAAGGCAGTCTGCTCACAAGTATTCTTGCAGGAGCCAGTCAGCTTCAAAGTTACTAAAGATGGACATTTGCATTTCTTCTATACTGAACAAGATGCCAAACAAGCACTGGCAAATTGGCAGTCTGATACCAGTAACTCATCTTATAATTGAAGGAGGCACGCGTAGGGGACTTGGTGATGTACTTCTCACTCTTCCTTTCTTCATTTTTTGGAAAATTTTTCATACATATTGGTGGGGAAGGTGGTGGGGGTGCGGGTTTTTCAAGGTCTGGGAGGGCAAAGGGCGATCTCCTAAGGCTGTCAGCCACGACAGCAGGGAAGGGGATGATTACTTTCTGTTGGCACAGGGGGGTCAGCAATGGTAAGTGGTAGGTTAGCAACGGTAGATAGGGCTCCTTGTCAATCTGTTGGAGCGGCCGGGGAGGGTCTGGGGAAAAAAGAGGTTATTCAACCACACTTTAGTTAGAAACTCATTGGTAGAGCAAAAAGAAAATGATGATAGAAAAGGGTGGAGATGATTGAATCTTGCTTATGGAGTCTATTTAATGTCAGACTTCAAATACATGTGTTGGAACGTCACAGGGCTGAACCAGGTCAGAAAGCATTAATTAGTTGCAGAGGAACTCCGTGTGTTTAAACCTCATATATTGGGTCTTACTGAGATTCACCTTGCATACTAAAACAGCGTGCCTTTTATACACTTGTTTGCACTTCACAGGCGATCTCTATTCGAGGGGTAGCCATATTGAAATCTATCAACCTTAAGATGACAGTTTTAGGCACATTACCTGATTCTAAGGGGAGATGGCCAATAACCAAGCTATTGATTTTAGGACGTTAGACCGCTATTTGTGTGGTATACAGCCCTAATGCAGACTGCCCCGATGTTTTCTACTATTTAAGCTCAGAAATACTGGAGTGCGCAGGGGATTTGATAGTTATGGGAAATTTCAACTGCATTATTGATAATAAGATTGATACCACTAATACCAAAACTCGGGCTAGAATGGTGAGGACTAGGGCAGTCATTCTTAAATTCTCCACATACAACAACTGGATGATGTTTGAAGGAGACCGTGTCCAACACTCCCAGGTTATACATACTATTCACCCCCACATAAACAGTACTCACAAATTAACATGATTGGTACTAATAGAACTCTGCTGGAAAAGGCACTTATAGAGGTTTGTCCCAAAATTACATCTGACCATAATCCAGTGATGTTAACTTTGCAGATTCAGCTGGGGGATAGAGAACCTCTCTGGGCTTTTTAATTTCCTGGACATCTGCTTAGCAAATTAGATTTTTGGGTATTCATTCAAAGAACACTCTGAGAACAATTAGAAAATAATAGGGGCACTGTTTCTACATCAACGATGTGGGATTGTATGAAGGCTTATGTTAGGGGGGCCACTCTCCAGTATAGCCTAACACATTACCTGATTCTTAGGGGAGATGGAAAATAACCTAGCTATTGATTTTAGGGGGTAAGACCACTATTTGTGTGGTATACAGCCCTAATGCAGACTGTCCTGATGTTTTCTACTATTTAAGTGCAGAACTACTGGAGTGCGCAGGGGATTTGATAGTTATGGGGAATTTCAACTGCATTATTGATAATAAGATTGATACCACTAATATCAAAACTCGGGATAGAATGGTGAGGACTAGGGCAGTCATTCTTGAACTTCTCCACGTACAACAACTGGATCATGCTTGGAGGAGACCTTGTCCAACACTCCCAGGTTATACACACTATTCACCCCCACATAAACAGTACTCGTGAATCAATATGATCGGTACTAATAGAACTCTGTTTGAAAAGGGCACTTATTAGAGGTTTGTCCCAAAATTACATTTGACCATAATCTAGTGATGTTAACTTTGCAGATTCAGCTGGGGGATAGAGAACCTCTCTGGGCTTTTTAATTTCCTAGACATCTGCTTAGCAACTTAGATTTTCAGGTATTTATTCAAAGAACACTCTGGGAATAATTAGAAAATAATAGGGGCACTGCTTCTACTTGAACCATGTGGGATTGTATGAAGGCTTATGTTAGAGGGGCCACTCTCCACTATATCCTAACACAGAACCTGCATGTTACTCAGGAGCAGAGCAGGAGCATATGCTCTATTTACATTTGGAATGACAACATGCAAGAGCTTTTGCAGTAAGGTGCACAGCAGAACAGTTAAAATACCATCAGATTTAAGAAATAAGAGCTAAAATTAACAGAGGGCTAACGTCGCCACCAACTACCACAAGTATAAAACTATGCAATATGAATAAGGTACTCAGATCACCGATCAGAGGGCCAGATCCTACATTAAATTAATAAAAGGTGCAGATGGTCTGTCCCATACTCGACCACTGCATATAGTCAAACAGTTTACACTATTCTATGCTAATTTAAATAGTGAGTCAGCTTCTTTTTATAAACATACAGTTTTAAATTATATACTGGAAAGTGCATTACCGACTCTCGACCCTTTGAAGTCTGTTTGTTTCCAGAAGGACAAAGAGCTGGGTGAGGTTGAGGATGCGATCAGTGCTTTACCCTCAGGCAAGGCCGTCGGTGAAGATACTATTCTACTTGAGTTTTACAAAATCTTTAAGGACATTTTGGCACCTGTCTTCTCTCTGTTACTCATTAACTCATTAACAGGGCTGATGCCCCAGCATCTTGGAGTATTACTAACACTGTTGTATTTCCTAAGAAGGGGAAACTAGTAGAGGACAGGGGCTCTTACTATCCTATATAACTGATTAATGCCAATGCTAAAATGTTTTCTAAAATCCTCACCTCTGGCAACTTTTATACATCACTTAGTCTTGGAGCAACAGCACGGCTCTGTCCCAGGCAGAGACGCAGCATCTCACATTAACAGAGCCATCACCGCCTTTGACAATTCTGGTCAGTTAGATCAACATTTAGGGATGGTGATGCTCGACGCCGAAAAGGCCTTTGATCGAGTTGCTTGGGAAGCACCATGGCTTACTATGTCATCATTTGGCATCGGTCTTAGGTATAGTTCTGCATTCCAGAAATTGTATAACAACCAGGTGACAGCAGTTAAGCTGAACAGTCTCTCCTCAGCCCACTTTGCAGTTTAACGTGGTATGCAGCATTGCTGTCCGTTATCCCCATTACTGTTTGCCCTTTCTATTGAGCCTTTTATAAGGCATATGTTGAAAAATGTTAGGAGTTCTCCACAATGTCTCAGTGGACTCAAATTAAAATTAACTGCATATGCAGATGACATCGCCATTTTTTATTCTAATCCTGTCGATGCTATAGTTGAAATTACACGAGAGGCGCAGCACTTCGTCTCCTTCTCCGGCTATAAATTAAACTTGACTAAGACTCAGACAATTTTAAATTTCCAACCTGAAATGGCGCCGATATCATTAGGGGTTGTAAGAACATCTCCTTATTTGGGAGTTTTCTTAGTAGTTAAGTGGACAACGTGGTTTCCTTGAATTATGAGCCACTGCTTAAAACAGTCATGGCGAAACTTTGTAGTTGGCATCGGCTCCCTCCCTGTTTATAGGGAAGATGCAATATAGTGAAAATGAATATTCTCCCTAAATTTCCATATCTATATCGCACAATTCTTCTAAGGGTTCTGTTAGATCTGGGGGTCTCTAGTTGGCAATGGTATTCACCTTTGTCCAAATAGGAACCCTTACTTCTAAGTAAGGATAAGGGGATTACACTACTTAATAACCCCTGCTCACCCCCTTGGTAGCTTGGCACGAGCAGACAGGCTTATCTCAGAGGCAGTGTGTTAAGAATTTGTGAATATACACAGTAATACAGTGAAAACACTACATATGGACACAACACAGGCTTTATAAAAATAAGTTTCCTTTATATAGACTTAAACACAAGACCACAAACGACAGAAATCCAAAATACTACACTTAAGATTGCTTTAAAGATGATCAAAGTTACTTAGTTCAAGTTGATGATAAATGCGACAAAGTTCTCAACAAAGTACCTGGATGCGTAACGCAAAGTAAACAAGAGGCTTGCAAAAGGAGATATGCGTCGGTTCCGTGATCCAGGGTAGATGATGCGTTGTGCCTCAATGCTTGCGCAGAGTAGGGGATGCGTCGTAATCATGACCGGTGCGGAGGTGATGCGTAGATTCTCGGCCTGCAGGCCCATTGCGGTGCACAAGATGGCGCCTTGATACGATGATCCAGTTACGATGCGAGAAGATGGCGCCCTTGATGCGGCGATGCGGTGATGATGCGTAGATGCCCTGGCAGCCTTGCGATGACTCTGTACTTTGGAGCCACGACAGTTCCTGCGACACGCTTCTACGGTGATGCAATGGCGACTCTCTCGATGGCGTCACGCTTCTCCGGTGATGCGACAGAAGGCAGCTTCGATGAACACACACTTCCAGGGAGATGCGGCGAAGGCTCGCTTCTTTGGCAATGCGACAATTTTAGCTGCGGCAGCGACACGCTTCTTCTCGATGCATCGAACTTCCAGCTCCCAGCGACACACACATGTCTGGAGTTGAGAATTCCCAGCAAAGAAATTCAGATTTGAGCTGAAGGTGAAGTCTTTTGTCCCTGAGACTTCAGCAGGAGGCAAGCACAGTTTAAGCCCTTGGAGAATATTCTGTAAATGATAAAAGTCCTTAAAAAGTTTCTTCTCCTTTCCTTGGCAATGAAGCAACCACTGCAGGCCAACCCAGCAAACAGCAGACTGGCAAAGGAGCAGTAAAACTCCTGCAGCTTCCTTGGTTCTTCTCCTTGGGAAAAGGTTTCTTGTTTCAGAAGCTATCTAAAGTTCTTGGGACTGGGTCCCAATATTTATACCCCAAATTCTTTGTTCTCTGAAGGCAGAGGGGTCTCTGCCTAGTCCAAAACAGTTCCTGAGCACTCTGTTGACATGACTCTCTTTTTCCTTTCACTGTGCAGGGCTGAGACAACAGGTGCCCCACAGGAGTTGGAGTCAGCACAGGAGAGGGAAGATACAGCTTGGAGCACTTTGTTGACATGATTCCTCCTCTCCTTTCACAGTGCAGGGCAAAGACATCAGACAAGCCACAGGAGGTGGAGCGAGCATTGTAGTGGGAAGGCCCATTCAGGTCCCAGGTGCAACTCCTCCCTCACATCTAGTTGCAGATCTCTCTATTCACCACTGGGCTGCCCCAGTCAGTTACCTGGAATCCCCCAGTCCTGTCACTCACAAACCCAGACAAGGAATACACAACCTAGCAGAGGCAGGCCTGGACAGTTAGGCAAGAAAATACTTACTTTCTAAAAGTGGTATTTTCAAACACAGAATGTTAAAACCAACTTTACTAAGAGATGTAATTCATTATTCTGAGTCCTGGCATACTAAATTTGAATTTTTACCATGTTCCCTGAGTCAGTTAGGATTATAAGAATGTATTAATCTAACTGCCCATTCTGTCCTGTAGAGAACAGGTAGCCTTCAAGAGTGAAAAACAAAATGGCTGTAATTCACTACTAGGCCATGCTACACACATCAGAGCATGTCCTACCTTATACTTACAATGTACCCTGCCCTTGGGCATACCATAGTGGCGTCTAATATGAAGCAAAGGGAAGGTTTAGGGACTGGCAAGTGGGTGCACTTGGCCAAGTTGACAAGGCAGTACGAGACTGCACACAGGCCTTGCAATAGCAGGCCTGAGACACACTTTACAAGCTGCTGCTGTCGGTGGCACAACCAGTGCTGCAAGCCCACCAGCAGCATTTGATTTACACGCCCATGGCCCACATGGTGCACTGTACTAGGGGTTGACAGGTAAATCAAATAACCCAATCATGGAATCTCCAATTAGTACATCAATTTAACATAGGGAGCACTTGAACTGTGGCACTGATTAGCTGTGGCACAGTGCCCAAAGCATAAATCCAGCAAAAACATATCAAAACAGAGGAGGCAATCCGTCAAAACTGGAAGGGAGACTCACGCCAATGGTGTCAGGTCTAACAATAGCTATTTTACTCAGTCAATCGTGCATGCTTTGTTTCACCAGCGGTGCTGAAAAAATAGAGAGATGGGCGTTTTCAATAAAAAGTATTTATTGAACAGTCTTCTTTCTCGAGCATAAGAAATGTATTGCTACAATTGTAATACTCGTTATAAAGTACAAGGCTTATAATACGATAAATATTATAAAGTAGTACTGTAAAAGCATGATATGGTTTCTAAGCCATAAAATACATAAAATACATAAAATACATACAGTGATAAAATAATGACTAAAAGTACTCAACTAGTGCTTCTAAAATACGCCTACCCCGGTGTATCAAACCTAAATCTAGTACAAGGGAAGAAGTAAGTGAGGTGTAGGTTGAGTTTAGTATTCTTTGCCAAGAATCTATTCCAAGAATTCTCTTAAGGGTCTAATCAGCTCCGTACCTTGGTTTTAGAATGAGGAGGTCTTGTATCTCTCTCTCCGGACTCGATTTCCCAGCAACCCGCAAGGGTAGCCTGGAAACACTGGAGCTGGATTTCTCAGGCAGGAGAAAAGACAGTGTCTCTCAGTGCGTCAGCTGGAGGGTCGGCTTCCTTCGGCACTTGCTGCAGCAGGGTGTCGGGCAAGTAGTTAGTCGATCTGCTCCAAACCACTGTGTTATTGGCTGGGCAAATGTAGGCATAGTTATACCTTAATGGTGCCGTGTTTGACGTATGATTAAACATAATAACGTCAATCAAAGACTCAGTTCTTTGAAAACTCTATGATTTCCTAGATAAATTAATATTCAGTCGAGGAGAAGTCCCTAGCTGCTGAAGGCGCATTTCTCTAAGAAATCGTTGTTGATTCTCGGAACTTAGTGGAAGTAGCCATGCCGTATTTGGGCTGCATAGGCTCAGTCTAAATATGGTAATGATTTCTATGCCTATATAAGGATCGGGTAATTTATACCTATATATGGGCATGAATCGGGAAAATTACACTAGGGTCCTAGATTCCTACAAAACACCCATTCCACGATATTAAGTTCAATAAAACTAAATGTATATCTAAGGCAAGTGTTTACAATCCCACCCAAAATACAAATTGCATTTGAAAGGTTTGTTCACATGAAATGAGTATAAACTGTATGAAAAAATAGGTCTCAACCAATATGAAGCATAGTATGGGAGCATACATTCTAACATTTATGAAAAACGAAATTACATTCATAGAATGTCTCTTTAAGATACAGAAAAAGGTCAAGACCATCCCATAGCATAATATTTAAACTGTTTTGTTTTTAGGACAAGGCCAAATATTGCCATTAGGAAGTTTTCAAAAGATATTTTGTTCTCTAAGAATAGTTCTACTTTAAGCAGATTACTATGTGCCAACAAGTTCTATTTTGGAAAAATTTCAAATTTGTTAGACGATTTGTTTCGAAAAAATCAAGTCAGAATTTCAGAGTTCAGGGTACGCTGTGTGAATTAGTCAAAAGTTATTCTCAGTGTCAGAAGAAAACATCAGATCGTCTAGCCTGGCAAAGAAACCGTCTACCATAGTAGGCGAAAGTGGAACCACTTCAGTTAGCAGGTCAAATGTGCATAGATGAGGATCATCGCCGTCAGCGTTTGATGCATTAACAATGTCCGCAGCAGGTGGTACCTGTGTGCCTGTAGTGTCTCGTATCTCACTCTCAGTTAGACTTGCCGGTGAGACCTCAATGAATGCCGTCATCAGAATGGGCAGCCGTTGGGGGCAACACGATGCATGAGTCGTTACCGGACATAGCAAGGCATCAACATCCAATGGCAGGACTGATGGTAGTGTAAGACAAATGTCCAACATGCATTCTTCTCTGCAAAGCAGGCCTCGCAGAACAGGTAAGATGCAATCTTGCCAGATTGGTCTGAACGAAAGGAATCAAGTTGTGTTCAGATCCCTTAAACAAGCCAAGGTAAGAATCTATGTAATTCTCTCACGATACCTCATGGCAAGGAGGGCTTGTTCTATGGTAGTCTGGGTATCACTGATCACTGTACTTGCCATATCGGAGCAGAAGGAACAGAATGGAATTCCTGCTAGGAGTTCCAAGATGAGAGGCAGGCCGCCGAACACAGAGTGTACGAAATTTGGAAAAATGCAGAGGACTGCTTCAAATGGTGCTAACAGTCCCGAAAAAATCGTCTTAAATACATGTGTGATGCCACTGGTATCAGACATATTTAAGATTTGACTTAACATTTCTGCAAAATGTACTGGGAAGTTTGTTGATAATAATGCATGTATCTCTGCAGAAGTCCTTGCAACTTGCAAATCATACGTTTCTCTAGACGAGGTCAGTGGCACAGTTTTTTGAAAAAGAATGACTTTCATTCTGCTTAAAGTATCAATTCGTATAGAAGAGATATTTAGTGAAGGCCATAACGCCGTCTCCCTTTCTGTCTTGCTTTTTTGATACAATACTTGCATACAACAAGTGACCCTGGATGACAAACTAACTAGATACGCTTTTCCTGGCAACATGCCACAACAGCTGTGATCATTGAGCATAACGTAGCTGCCATTGGATAGCTGCCTGACAATTGGTTCTATCACTGTGGAGGGTGAACCGTGCAGGTGGCAAGAGAGGTTTTTTGCAGAACCTTCGCAAGCTCCGTGTAAATTAATACCTTGGCACAAAAGTGTACCACACAGTGAGTTCCTACAATTTTTACGACTAAGTAATACCTCCTTTCCCCCATTCCAACATTTGTGTGTGTAAGGTAAAGTCCAGGTCGACTTAATGTATTCTTTACCCAACCTTTCATACAGTCCCGCTGGTATATGATGTAGACAATACTGAAATTGGAAAATCGTCACTGTTATTGTGATGGTGCCATGTATTATCCATTCAAAGACAGGCTTCTCAGAAACTGTCAATTGTAATCTTTCCAGTTTCTCAATGCTCAGCACCATATAGTCTGCTCCTCTTTGTGCTAAAGAGATTTGTCTATCTGTAAGGTTAAACACATTAAACAATGACTTTGTATTGATGAAACGCCATGGCACGTAGCCTGAATGGAGATTTTGTAACGTCCATTCTAGCAGCATTATACAACGTAATTGAGACAGGCCATGTTGTAACATTAGCAAGTCTTGCTCTATTATGTCAATTGCAGAGGATACACTGCTGGCCAAAGAATATATTCTGGAGGACAGAGTCATTAACCTGTTGTCCACTACAGAGAGGCTTTTCTCTAAATGAATACGATCAATTTCTCGTATTTTTTCTGCAGTTTCCATTTGCGTTATTTTCCATGCTTCGTTGTAAGCAGTGTATATACCGGCGTATATGAAACGTTTTTGAAGTTTCATATACACCATTAAGAAATCTCACAAGTCATTGTCTTCTTTAAGTAAAGATAAGTGTTGTTTGATTTCTGGAAGTGTATATTTATGTAGCCACTCAAGGCATAGCTTTCCTACACTGTAAGTAGTTACTATCCCTGGATGTTGTCTCTGGGAGTATCTTGGATCTGTCCTATTCACTGTGAACCCTTGTGTTTTGTTCAGTAATCTATCTTGACAGTTATTCGTGTCTGTGGGCCAGATTAACCATTTTTTCCAATCAGGATTAGTTCTCTTTTGAATTAAAATCTGCTGTACGTCTACCTCCTCATCCGCAGATTTATTGCTGTCAGGTGAGGGCTTTGGTATGGACGGTTTGTTTAAATCTTTTATCTTAGTCCGGCCAAGACAAGTAGTTTGTTGAACAGTGTCATTGTCTCAATATTGTCTTTCCAAAAGTCAAAACCTAATGTAGATAGTTGAACATAAAAGTTTGCAGAATAAATGTGTTTGGTTTTGGTCAGGATTGTTTTCATTCCTGTCTTATTTTCATTCTTAAAATAAAACGTTTCTGGATTTGTAACATTAAAACTTGAGAAGTACGGAAACTTTTCATAAAATGTTTTTGAGCTTCCCTTTGGCGGCGTTGGACAATGTTCCCATTGATTGTAAGTTAAAACATTTCTTGGGTTTGCAGATTTATGCAAATAATGGTGACCATAATGATTAAAACAATACATTTGTTCATAATCTGATGAACCTTCTAGGTATTTATGTTCTGTAAATTTAGCTGACATTTCTAAATCTGTCATCATGTTATTAACAGTTTCAAAGTCCCAATCATCAGAAAATGTGCTGGGTGAGACAAAGTCACTTAAAGAAACCTTAAACTGGTGTGGAATCTTTAGCAGTTTCACCGGGCCATAGATGTCATAATCAGTTCTATCCTATGCTATACCACCAGGTATAGGGACGGCTGTAATGTTGACTGATGACAAGTCTCTTCTTTCAGGATGAGATGATTTGTGAGGTTTCAGAAGCAAGTTGATTTTCTTACTTGCTGTGTCCATTGTACTGTATTTTCCATCTATCATCTTTCCCAAACTTAACACAAGTATGAGCCAAAGTAGGAGAAAAAGTACACCTAACTCAATCCAATATTCAACACATGGTGAAACCAGATATGTTTTCTCAAGTTGATGAAAGAGTTCTGTTATTCTTTCTTTGAAAGTTTTATTTGTTGGCGTTGCTTCAAATTCACTGGGATCCTCAGAGAAGGTATCAAAGTTGATGAAATAGCCAGAGGCAGTTCTGTCAGTTGTTGGAATTGCATCTGAATTACTTGAATTCGTTGGAGCAGTATCTTCTTTTGCCATGTTGGTATAGTCAGATGCTATCTCATTGTAGACAGGTGTTTCTTGACGAACTGTTATTTGGGTATCCAGAGGCACAAGTTCCATGGCTGTGTTGCTCAGTCCTTCTTTTCTTACTGCAGGTTTATCAAAAGTGATGAGTCTTTCAGTTTGAACCTCTTGGATTGTAGCAAGATTTGGTTGTCTGCTACATCTTGGGAGTCCACTGGACCAACTACTTATTATCGGCCACATGATGTGGTTTGACCAGGTCGATAGACACAACTTTGTTCTCCCTTTTACCAGCAATGGGCGGTAGTAACACTGATCTTGTTCCGTGGATAGCTAAGACAGGTACTGCTTTTCTGTAAGAAGGCCCAAATTCCTTCTTCACCGCAATCTTTTCCCTGACTAGATCCCCAATCTTTGGAATCCAGACATGTCTTGCTGGGACAGGTGGTTTTTCTACAGTGGTTGTTTGCTTCTGTATTGTGCTACTCAGACTTCTTCTTGTTTCATTTAAGTCCTGTAAAACAGCCAAACGATCTTTGACATCAAAGGGTTTTTGTTCCACCCCTTAAGTTTGACAATCGAGGTCTTTGATTATCATTCTAGTACCAAAAAGTAATTCATATGGAGTGATTCCCCCCAGATAATTTCTTGGCAGATTGTTAAGACTACGTTGGACACTTCTTAGATGTTTGACCCACCCATCCCGTAGCTGTTATGGATTGCTTTATGTCACGTTTTTTTCTTTACACTACCGCATTACCCTCAGGATGGAAGAGACCAGAATACCGCAGTGCAATGCCCAAGCTAGCCATGGCCTCCTTGTAAGCTCGAGAGCTAAACGCAGGACCTTGGTCAGAATGTAGCGTGCCGATTGCGTATGTGCCGATAAAGACTCGCAAATCCTTTATAACAGTTCTGGCGTCAAAAGAGCACTGGGCCCACATCCAAATAAATCTTGTCTTAATATTTGTGAGATCGCGTACGTCTATGGTGATGTCTGCGTGTAGAAAGCCTGATGCTGTTTAACAATGGTGTCTGGACTGGGCTGGCTATACTGTAGTCAGGTACTTGGTGGTTATCGAAGCTATGATCTTTGTAACAGGTGTCACAGTTAATTCTGAATTTGTAAACATCAACGCTCATTCCTGGCCACCAGTACATCTCTTCTAATTCTATTAGAGATTCTAAGACCCCTTGATGTCTCAGACCCTCTCCCATATGTGCTTCGTGAACCAAAGCACCTCTCTCATTCCTGTTTGGAATTACTCTGTCCCCACTCCAGGGATTAGAGCAAAAGAAACGGAGTTTGCATCAATTATGTATGTATTACCGAGTGGATAGTTTGCAGGCTACCTCCGTTGAGGCTTTCAGGCACATGCATCAAAGGATTTTGCGATTGCAAACGGTGCGAATCGCAAAAATCATCTGTTTGCGATCACAAAATCTGCTTTTGGAATGCATGAAGGGTGAAGGCCCTCGCGATTTGAGAATTCGCAAATATTAGCGAATTCTCAAATTGCGATTGCATTTAAGGAATTGCATTTTAAATGAAGGAGGTCTTGTATCTCTCTCTCAGGACTCGGCTTCCCAGCAACCCGCAAGGGTAGCCTGGAAACACTGGAGCTGGATTTCTCGGCAGGAGAGAAGACAGTGTCTCTCAGTGCGTCAGCTGAAGGGTCGGCTTCCTTTGGCACTTCTTGCTACAGGGCGTCGGGCAAGTAGTTAGTCGATCTGCTCTAAACCACTGTGTGTTTGTCTGGGCAAATGTAGGCATATTTATACCTTGAAGGTGCCGAGTTTGACGTATGATTGGACATAATAACGTCACTCAAAGACTCAGTTCTTTGAAAACTCCATGATTTCCTAGATAAATTATTATTCAGGTGAAGGGAAGTCCCTAACTGCTGAAGGTGGGGTTTTCTAAGAAATCGTTGTTGATTCTCAGAACTTAGAGGAAGTAGCCATGCCGTATTTGGGCTGCATAGGCTAAGTCTAAATATGGTAATTATTGCTATGCCTATATATGGATCGGGTAATTTATACCTATATATGGGCATGAATTGGGAAAATTACACTAGGTTCCTGGATTCCTACACAACAGTGTTGTGCCTCAATGCTTGCGCAGAGTAAGGGATACATCGTAATCATTACCGGTGCGGAGGTGATGCATAGTTTCTCGGCCTGAGGGCCCGTTGCGATGCGCAAGATGGCGCCTTGATGCAATGCGATGATCTGGTTATGATGCGAGAAGATGGCTCCCTTGATGCGATGATGCGATTACGATGCGTTATCGCCCTTGCAGCCTTGCGATGACTCTGTACTTTGGATCCGCGACAGTCCCTGTGACACGCTTCTCTGCTGATGCGATGGCGACTCTCTCGATGGCGTCACGCTTCTCCGGTTATGCAACAGTAGGCAGCTTCAATGAACACATGCTTCCAGGGAGATGCAGGGAAGGCGCGCTTCTCCGGCGATGCGACGATTTTAGCTGCGGCGGTAAAACGCTTCCTCTCGATTCATCGCGATTCCAGCTCCCAGCGACACGCAAATGTCTGGAGTTAAGAATTCCCAGCAAGGAAATTAAGAGGGAAGCTGGAGGTGAAGTCTTTTGTCTCTGAGACTTCAGCAAGAGGCAAGGACAGTTCAAGCCTTTGGAGAATATTCTGTAAATGATGAAAGTCCTTAAAAAGTTCCTTCTCCTTTCCTTGGCAATGAAGCAACCACTGCAGGTCAACCCAGCAAATAGCACTCTGGCAGAGATGCAGTCAAACTCCTGCAGCTTCCTTGGTTCTTCTCCTTGGCAAAAGGTTTCTTGTTCCAGAAGTGATCTAAAGTTCTTTGGACTGGGTCCAAATATTTATACCCCAAAATCCTTTGTTCTCTGAAGGCAGAGGGGACTCTGCCTAGTCCAAACCAGTTCCTGAGCACTCTGTTTACATGACTCTTTTTCCTTTCACTGTGCAGGGCAGAGACATCAGCCACCCCACAGGAGGTGGAGCCAGCACAGGGGAGGGAGGATACAGCTCTGGAGCACTTTGTTGACATGATTTCTCCTCTCCTTTCACAGTGCAGGTCAGAGACATCAGACAAGTCACAGGAGGTGGAGCCAGCATTTTAGAGGGAAGGCCCATCCCTATTCAAAATACCTACTTTCTAAAAGTGGTATTTTCAAACACAGAATATTAAAACCAACTTTACTAAAAGAGGAATTTTATTATTCTGAGTTTAGGCATACTAAATTTGAATTTCCACCATGTACACACATCAGAGCATTTCCTACCTTCTGCCTACAATGCACCCTACCACTGGGCCTACCATAGGGGTGTCTAATATAAAGCAATATAAAGCAAAGGGAATGTTTAGGGACTGGCAAGTGGCTGCACTTGGCAAGTCGACATGGCAGTGCTAGACTGCACACATGCCTTGCAATGGCAGACCTAAGACACACTTTACAAGCTGCTTCTGTGGGTGGCACAACCAGTGCTGCATGCCCACCAGCAGCATTTGATTTACAAGCCCTGGGCACATATGGTGTACTGTACCAGGGGCTAACAGGTAAATCAAATAACCCAATCATGGTATCACCAATTTGTACATCAATTTAACATAGGGAGCACTTGCACTGTGGCACGCTATAGCAGTGGCACAGTGCCCAAAGCATACAACCAGCAGAAATGTATCAAAACAGAGGAGGCAATCCGTCAAAAATGGAAGGGAGACTCACACCAATGATGCCAGGTCTAACAGGTTCCTTGGTCTTTCTTCAACCTATTAGATAGTGCTATAGCTAGTTTTTATGGGCATACAGACATGCACAGAGGGCTCTTCAATTTATCAAATTATCTTACGAGCAAGGGGGTTTTAAGCTTCCAGATTTCAAACTTTACTTCTATGCTGCATTTGCCGGTCGGATTCAGAGCATGCTCAGTGGACCTGATACCGATATTCCTTGGCTATCATATCAGCTAACCTGCAGACCAACCACTGGGTTCATGCTGTATAAGACTTCTGATCCCAATTACTTTAAGCGGGTCAGGTTCAGATAATTAGAGACATTACCAGGATCTGGCAAGACATTTGCAAGGAATACTCTCTGCCCGTGCTGTACCAGTATTCGGTGTTGTGGGGCAATCCTATGTTGCCCAACATATTCCAAGATCACATCGGAAGATGCTGGCAGCACGAGGGCATTAATCAATTTTGACCGTTATATGATGGACAGGGATTTTGATATTTTTCAGCCCTGAAAGATGAGTTTGGGTTTTCACAGAGTACATTTTAAAATGTTTGCAAGTACGGAACTATTTCCTATGGGGCAGAGGTTATCAGAAATGGCAAGTCCCTCTAAAATATTATCAGTATTATTTTTTACCTCTGGCTAAGGAACTCTCGGTACAGTCTATCAGACATTTCTTGCATCTGTTAGCGATGACAGTTTGCAGATAGCTGCGAAATTAAGCCGTATTTTTCAAACCGACATAGCAGGTGAGGATATACAGGCCTCCTTGGATACTTTGTATGTAGATGTAACCTCTGTCAATTTGAAACTACAACAGCGGACAGTTGTTATGTTGTATTACACACCTGAGATTATCTCAATCTTCGGCTCAATCATTCTGTCTAAAATGCCAAGGGGCAGATTTACGTTTCCTTGCGCATCCCTGTAAATCAGCAGGGATGCGCCAGGAAACTTGCAACTCGAAAAATCACCCGTGTGCCACCATTGATACGCTGCACGAAATTGGAAGATGCGTGTTGCATCCCCAGCAGAAATGCGGCACATTGCTGGAGTCACGTCGCAAGCGTGACGCGGCTCCATGCCCTATGCCTCCCATGCTACGTCAATCCTTATGCCTGCTTCAAGCATGCGCAGGGTTTTGATGCAGCATGGCCGTAAAAGTGACTCAGTGAAATCTTGTAGATTTCCCTGCATCACTTTTACAAGGCTTACCTGCGAGGGAACGCCCACCCTGCGCTGGAACGCCCACATGAAACCTGACGCAGGTTTCATGTGGCGCAGGGGTTTACAACGTGACACATCTCCCTCGATGCGTCATGTTGTAAATATGGTGCAACATGTTTTAATGGAGGCGTAAATGTGTCGCAAGAGGCTTGTAACTCTGCCCCCAAGTCTTTGCTGCAGATTTAAGACACATGCTTGTTACCTGTCCAAGGTTAAACACATTCTGGATAGATGTATCTTCCATTCTTACACTACACCACGGCTAATAATGTTCAGCTCACTGAGAGGGAAATAGTGTTGGGGGCAATATGTGACATGGTTAGTCACTAGAGATTATTAGCTTCAACTGGTATAGCATGTGCCCACTTATGTAGAGCCCTAATTTAGATGAAAAGCACAAGCCTAATCATTAACGAAGTCACAGTTTTACTCGTACATGTGTATGAAATGGAACTTGCCCAGCTAAGTCCAGAGGCCCACGCTCTTGGTTAAGATTCAAAAGGATCCGGTCTAGCCTCTAATGGGATTAATGTATTATTGTATTTCTGTATTTTTGCATCATCCTCCATTTATTGCAATTCTAAAACTATCATGCTTATGGATACTTTACATATTACTTGACTTGGATTTTGTTGGTATTTTTTATTTTATCGTGCTACATATGCTTTATCTTTTTCTTATGATTTCCAACCACATGCCCAAGGCTTCCCTAATTGCTGCGAAAGATGACATCAGATGCATCTTCGACCTAGGAGGATGAGTAGCCCTCATCCTCCTTGACCTCTTGGCAGCCTTTGACACCCTCTCCCACCAACCACCATCACCCGCCTCCACCACATAGACATCCAGGGCAAGGCCCTCAAATGGATCTCCTCCTTCTCCATCCGTACCTAGCAGGTGCTCCTTCCACCTTCTCCTCCGCACCCAAGGACATCATCTGCGGCCTACCCCAGGGCTCCTCTCTCAGCCCCACCATCTTCAACACATACATGACACCTCTGACAAACATCACCTACTCTCACACATTCAACATTATCTCCTACGCCAATGACACCAAGCTCATCCTATCCCTCACAGAGCGCACAGACACAACAAGAATCAACTTCCAAACCACCATGCATGAAGTTGCCACCTGGATAAAGACCAACAGCTGGATGCTCAACTCAGACAAAACGGAGATCTTCACCTTCAGAAACAAACACTCTTCCTGGGACAACACCTAATGGCCCTCCATACGTGGCTATGCCCCCATCGCTACTGAAAATGCCTGCAACCTCAGAATCATGCTAGACTCCCATCTCACAATGAAGCAACAGATCAACGCTGTCTCCTCTGCTTGCTTCCACACCCTCCTAATGCATCAGCAAGATCTTCCAGTGGATTCATGTATCAACCAGGAAGATAGTCACCCAAGCCCTCATCTCTAGCTTACGTGACTATGGCAACACACTCTACGCTGGGACCAACATCCGCTCCTGAATCACCTTCTAACAATTCAGAACTTGGCAGCCAAACAAAGCCTCAACCTCCCCAAAAAAATCCAGCATCACCCTACACCTCAGATCCCTCTACTGACTCAAAGTCCAGAAGAGATGTCTCTACAAGCTACTCACACACGGCTACAAAACCCTCCACAGAACCTGTTCCACCTATTCAACAGCCTCCTGAATTTCCACCAACTGACCAAAGACCTCCTTGGCCTCCATGGCCTCCATGGCCCACATCCCCCGCATCTGTTGCAGCTGATGCCGAGGTAGATTCTTATCTTACCTCACCAGGAATGACCTCCTCTTCACCTCTGCACCACCCCATCCCTGAAGGACTTCAGAAAACAGCTCAAGGCCTGGCTTTTCAACCACCCCCCTGCTGAACAAGGCACAGACTTCAACCCAGTGCCTGTAGACACCCCCTTGGTGACATGCAACCCCATAAAAGACCCTATGGCAAGCCCAGAACCAAAAGCTCATGTAACCCCCTTGAAAAACCAGGTAATTTTCAGATACATTGGCAATGTTGATGTCTCCACAATACGTTTTGGGCCCTTGCCTATCGCAGGTACTTCACCCACCCACACAAGTGAGGTATCATTTTTATCGGATGATTTTGGGGTGCGTGGAATTTTGTGGATCCACACAGAGTCCAGAGCTTCCCATCACAGAAATGTGTGTAAAATGTTTTCTTTTTTTAAAATAAGTCTGAGGTTTGCAAGAGATTCTGGGTAGGAGAACCTGGTGAGAGCCGCAAAAGTCTTCCTATCCTGGATTCCTCTTGGTGTCTAGTTTTAAAAAATGCATAGGTTTGCTAGGTTTTCCAAGGTGCCCGCAGAGCTAGGGTTCAGAAGCTACAGCTAGCACTTTGCCAAGAAATGGTCAGTTTTCACTGGAAAAATGTGATGTGTCCACGTTGCATTTTGGGTTGTTTCCTGTCACGGGCACTAGGCCTACCCACACAAGTGAGGTATCATTTTTATAGGAAGGCCTTGGGGAATGCTGGCTGGCTGGAATCTTGTAAATCCATGCACATTCCCGAACTTTCCATCACAGAAATGTGAGGAAAATTTGTTTTTTGACAAAGTTTACAAGGGATTCTGAGTAACAGAACCTGGTGAGAGCCAGTAAAGTCACCCCATCTTGGATTCCCCTGGGTGTTGAGTTTTCAAAAATGTATAGATTTTCTAGGTTTAACTAGGTGCCGGCAGAATTAGGGTTCAAAATCTACAGCTAGGCACTTTGCTAGGAAAGGGTCAGTTTTCACTGTAAAAATGTGGTGTCAACATGTTGCATTTTGGTCCGTTTCCTGTTGCAGGCACTAGGCTTTTTTTAAATTATTTTTATTAAAGTAACCGCCTCCAAAAAACAGTTGCATACTGTAAAGCATCGGATAGCATGTGGACATACAGAAGGCAAGGTCATTCATAATACAGTTCCGAACATTTCGATATACATATTGCTAGAAGGTTTCGGAGACAGACTGGGTTTCCAGTAAATCCCCCCTGTACATTTTCCAGCCCGCCCATATTTTCTCCCATTTCTTGGGACACCCACTACTTTTATATATCACTGCTTCAGCTCTGTGGCACCAATCTAGGTCCTTTTCCCAGTCTTCAACTGATGGTAAAACATTACTACCCCATAGGCTCGCTATATTTCTTTTGGCAACCATGCTCGCTAATGCCAGCCAGATCTTTTCCGACTTGGGCCATGTGATGTCGCTCATTAGACTCCTAAGAAGTGCCATCGGGCCTCAAGTGGAACCTCAGAGCCAACCACTTCAGACATTGCGTCAGCCAGTCTGGACCAGTATGTCTAGATCCTGGCAGAGTACCACAAAATATGGAAGAAGGTTCCCACCTCTCCACAGCCCCTCAGACAGAACTCTGAGTCAATGTAGCCTATACGGTATTGTGATGTGCGTGGGGTGTAGGAGCGGTGCAGGATGCGCAGCTGGACGAGCCGAAACCAGGCGTAGATTGCCACTTCCCGGGGACTCTGTGGGACCTCCCTCCAATCGTCTTCCTCCAACAACCCAACCTCGGACTTCCATTTTTTGCATAGAGGCCCCAGGGGATCAGCTATGGTATTTATTAGCTTTTTGTACGTGAGGGAAATGGCTTTATCTATCATGGGATCGAGCAATAATCCATCTTCCAGTGGGGCATATTTTGGTAATTGTTCCCCATGGTGCAGATGTTGGTACAGGGCATGTCGGAGCTGCTGTTAGTAAAGGAACTCCCCCTTTCCCATTTGGAATTCTGCCTGCAAGGTAGTAAACTCTAGCATGTCCCTTCTTTTCCATACATCGCCCAACACATCAATGCCAATGAGGCTCCACTTGCAAAGGCCCTTCAATTTAGCAACCTCATGCAAATAATTCCCAGGCCATAGTGGGGTTTGTGCTGTAAGCTTTGCTCCCCAACCCAGCAGTTTAGTCGCCTGTTTCCACGTCTCCACAACTGTGGCCGTTTGAGGTGGCAGAGGCAGACTGTGTCTACCCTTGTGGTAAAGGGCGGCCAGGTAGGTATCCCCCCAAAAGCCCATACGGTCCACCCTATACGCTCGTTCATCCATCGGAACAAACACCCACCCGTTGATGTTGACTAACTGTGCCGCCCAATAGTAGAGCCTAATGTCTGGGACGTGGAGCCCCCCCTCGTACATTCCTCGCTGGAGCTTCCTCAGTGCAATTCTCGGTCACCCCACTACCCATAGAATTGTGCGCTGCTCTGATTCGATCGCCCTGAAGACCTTCTCAGGACCTGGAAAGGGAACACTTTGCAGAACATAGAGCAACCAAGGAAGGGCCTTCATTTTAAAGAGGACGGCGCGTCCAATCAAGGAGACCAGGAGAGTTCTCCAATACTCGACGTCCCCTCGTAGCTTCTCCAGTTGAGTGTATACATTCAAACGCATGAACTCCTCGATTTTGTGATCCAGATACCTAAATAGCGGAAGGTCTCTTTCCAGACCGGCCCCGACACTCCTTGGATAAGTTTGGCGGAGGTCCTGCCATCAAATGTCCTAAGGACTTGTCCCAGTTAATGCGATAACCGGAGTACTCGGGAAACGTGTGCAGAATCTGCATGAGTCTATGGATAGAGTCGGCAGGTCTTTGGATATAGAGTAGAACTTCAGCAGCGTGCAAAGATATACACTCTTCCCAACCGCCCCCTAGGTCAATACCCCACACCATAGGATCCGTCCGTATCCAGGCCGCCAACTGCTCCAAGGTCAAGGCAAAAAATGTCGGGGAGAGCAGACAGCCCTGCCTCATGTCCCGCCGTAGTTGGAACTCCCTGGAGAGGGCACCGTTGACACGGACCCTCGCAAGCGGTGCAGTGTACAACAACCTCACCCATGCTCGAAAGCTATCACCAAATCCCAGTTTGGCCAAGACTGCATATATATACTGCCATTCAATACTGCCAAAGGCCATATGGGCATCCATTGACAGGGCCGCTGGTAAATTCGGGCGTTATACGCGTTTGAAGCACCCCAAATAAGCGTTGCAAGTTAAGCCTAGTGTTTCTGTGCGGCATGAAGCCCGATTGATCCGGGTGGATCAGGGACTGAATGATTGCCCCCAGTCTGGTGTCTAGGATTTTGCCAAGGACCTTTGTTTCATAATTAAGGAGTGAAATGGGCCTATAGGAGCTGCATAAATCCTGTTTGCCAGGCTTATGTATCACCACTATTGTTGAGATCTAAGATCCTTTGGGAGTAACCCTTCCTGTTTAGCCTCATTAAACATTTTTAACATATGGGGTGCTATCCTTCCTGACACACACCCGAACGCTTCCGCTGGAAACCCATTGGGGCCCGGCACTTTCCCTGCCTGTAAATCTCCCATAGCAGCCTCTACCTCCTCCACAGCAATGTCAGAGTCTAGGACATCCCTATCGTCAGGATCTAGAGTAGGAAGGTGGATGTTGTGCAAGAATTAATCACAATCCCATTCCCGTCTCTCAGTGTGCGTTTGATAGATAGCCTCATAGCATTGCGCAAACGACTCGCAATGCCTATTTCCGTGTCTTGTGTATTCCCGTCTAGTTTCTAATCCCAGGCACCTAATTACGGTCCCTGTCTCACTTCTCAAGCCAGGCTATCATCTTATTAGCCTTATCTCCCAAGACATAAACACGCCTCTGTGTGGCAATAGTAGGCAATTTTGCTTGGTCGGACATCACGTCCTTCAGTTCCTTTTCCTTAAGTTGCAGCTGATGACGTAGTTCTTGTTCCTGCTCCTGCTCCTGCGTCTTACCCCCTGGACCACTCTAAAGCGTGGAACTCTTTTTCCAGTCTATCAATTTGCGCATGTTTTTTCTTTCGCCGTTTACCCATCTCCGCCTGCCAAAAAGGCCCTGGCAATGGTCTCATAGGCCTCCCAGAGGGTACAATGAGATCCAACGGAGCCCATATTCTAATCAAAATATTGTTCCACTCGCTCCCTGAATTGGTCTTGAAACTCCTGGTCCTTAAAAAGGAATACATCCAGTCTGGGGGGCATAGACCAGTCTCTCTCGGGACCCCCTAACTGCACCTCCACCGGGGAATGATCAGATATACCTCTAGCTTTATGACAGCTATTGTGAAAGAGGCCCATGTGACCCACCTGTGTAAAGAGGTAATCTATCCTGGACCCTGAGCCGTGCGCCGTGGAGATATGCATGTATTGTCGAAGATGGGGGTTATGCACCCTCCATAGGTCCACCAAACCCATCGCATGCACAACGTCCTTGAGATGGCGTACTCCCCCATGGTCAGGCAGGGCTGTGGTCCTATCAGTGTCCCTAGCCATCACATCGTTCATGTCTCCCCCCATGATCAGGATTCCTTCTGGCATTTCCAGTTACAGTTTCACAATATCTGGGAGGGTTGTGCTATGTAGTTTTGGTGGAATGTAGACAGAGTAAAGATTGATCGTATGACCCTCCCACCATCCAGTAATAGCCACATTGAACCCTAAGGGTCCAGCCACTTATGCCCAACCACCAATGGAAGAGAGTTTTTAATGAGGATCCCGCTTCCCCTGGATCCAGTAGTGAAGCCTGCATGGGCCTGTAGTGTGTATCCAAATCTGTTAAGGGCCTTATAATGATTACCTATCAGGTGCGTCTCCTGGAGGAAGACTATATCTGGGGCATGTCTATGGAGATATTGGAGGACCATAGTGCACTTTATCTTATTCTGCAGACCATTGATCTTCCAGGATAATATGTTAACTCTTTGTGCTTTCGGTGTATGCATCATAAACGTCAAGTATAAAGAACCTCAGAGCCCCAGAACAACCCGCCACCCAAGCGCCCACCATTAATGCCACAGGAGCCAAAAGAACAATACCTTGCATAAACCAGAATGTATAAAGCAAACATTCAACTTCCCACCCGCAACCCCCTGTGCCCTCCCCCTTCCCTGCTACCCTGCTTCTCAGGCCAATGTGACCCAGCTTACCCCAATGAGCGGAGCGCCTGTCGCCCATAAAACAAAAACTTGGGAGGTGTACGCTACAACCGGTTAGTCACCCTGAGGACCCCGCCCAGCCCTCAGCATTATAAATCTAGCCGCTATAACATCACTTCCTAGGGAAGACAGGACAGTAAGTATAACTAGTTCAGCCAGATACATGGTTCATCTTCTCGCCCCAATTGTACTGTGTGCGCTGAACCAAGTCTGACCCAGCACCCTTCCTGCTATTCATTCAGACTAGGCTCCCCGCAATATATCAATGTCCCAGCAGCTCTGCACACAGAAGAAACTGTATACATACGTGCATCCCATATCAACACCACCGCCCAGGTCAGGGCGCCCTCCGTGCCCTCATCCATCTCCAGGCCAGGCAGACAGACTCTGCGACCTGGACCTGGAGGGCGAACGAAGTCTGTCTCGTACCTGTAAAAGAGGTCGAGTAACGCACTGTGGTGTTTCTCCAGCTGTCTCTCGGACGTGGGCTTTCGGGTTGCTTTGCGTTCTCCTCTAGCCAGGCTTGAGCGCTCTCCGGGGACACGAAGAAAAAGGATTTCCCATTAGTGAGAATCTTGAGACATGCCAGGAGGAACACCATGTATTTAATGTCGCGATCTTTGAGATCCTCCTTGATGCCATCAAACGTGCGGTGCTCCTGTTGGGCTTTAAGAGTAAAATCTGGAAAAAATCGAATGGTGGCGTTGTCGATCCGGAGGTCTCCATGTTGTCGAACGGCCTGTAGGATGGCGTCACGGTCCCTATAATTAAGGATCCGGGTAATGATTGTTCTCGGGGAAGCTCCAGGACGTGGTGGAGGAATCGGTGCCCTGTGCGCACTTTCAATGACAAAAATCTTTGACAGGCTTTTGGTCCTAAGGTGGTTCAAGGTGATGTCTTCCAGGAACAGGCAACACTCCCACCACTTGAATATTATTCCTGCGGGCCCTTTCTTCCTGGTCTTCCAGTCTGGCAGCTGTCTGCTTCTGTTGGTGGGTCAGCTGATGGACCCTCTCTTCCAACATTTTGGTCTTTTGTTGAAGCTCAGCAATAGATGTGGCATTCTGAGTGGCCTTCTCTGAGGTCTTATTCTAATCCGCCCGCAGAAGAGTCATTTCAATGGAAACCTTATCAATTTTAGTCTCTAGTGTCGCACCCAAAATTTGTATGGCCTGCATGATGGAGGCAAGGGATGGCTCCGCAGCATTGGCCCACCCCCCTGGGGAGGCCTCCTCCATTCCTCCAGTCGAGGCTGTATATTTGTCCATTTTATTAGTTTGCGTGGTGGTGGACTTCTTGGGTTTCATTGATACAGCTGACAGAACCCACGAGATGATTTAAGGAACACTCCACTCACTGTTTCCACGGTCCTCCTGCTGCCGCACCGCCGGGCTGCCCGCCTGCCACTCCGGAGCTGTCAGTCCCGTTCCGGGTGTTTGTCCGCCTGGAGAGTACAGTGATCTGCGATAGGATAGACAGCCCCTCTGGTCTACGAGTGCTTGGTCACAAGCTGGCATTCCACTGTCCCCGGTGCATCTTCACAGAAAACAGGGCCCGAGTTCCCGCCTCCCTGGTCACTAAGGTCCGACACCCAGTTATCCTTGTCTTTTGCGCCGAATAGGCTGTGCGCCAACCAATGGTACCGCCCGCCCCGGAGCCCGTCCTCCCAAGGAAGCTGGCCTCACAAGGGGGCCCTCCCAAAGTCCCCCGCGACTGACTCCGAGGATGTGGAGAACCGGGGTTGGCAGCGCCACACTGTTATTATTAGGATGGACAGCGATAGGCAAGATGCTCTGTCCAGCTACTCTGGTGATCCTTACCAGCCACTCAGCAAGCGGATCCGCCACTCCGGGCGCTTCGGGCCACTTCACTCTGTCCCAATGAGGGTCAGCGCCTCTCAGGGACCGCCACAATGTGGAACCTGGAGGTTCTGGTGTAGTCAGCGGGCCGGGGCACAGAGGCGGGAGTCCTCGCCTTATCGGTTTGCAGGCCTCGCAATGAAGCTTCCGACCTTCGCGCGGGATCTCAGCGCCCATCAACACAGTCCAGGCACCAGCGTCTCACTGGGTCTCTCCCCAGGCCGGTCCCACCTCGTTAGGCTCCGAGGCCTCCAAACTCCCCGGGACCCAGCGCCGACCCACCGTGACAGCACCCGGCCCCCGCTGGAACTCGAGGCCAGTGCTCCGCTCCTGGTTCTTGCCGCGTATAGGCCGCAAGGAGCCTCGCCTCCGCCGTTCAATGTTGCGGTGCTTCCTGCGGTCGGATAAAGACCGGAGCAACTCTCTCCAGCTCCGTAGTACCTCCGACAGCGGAATCAGCGTTTTTTACAAACCGTGCGGCCGGATTAATGCAGGATGTTCGGGGCCTACAGCTCGCCCACAGTAGCGCCTCGGAACTATGCGGCCATCTTAATTGCCGCCAGGCCACGCCAACTGCCTGCAGGCACTAGGCTTACCCACACAAATGAGATATCATTTTCCTTGGAAGACTTTGGGGAATGTGGGGTGGGTGGAATTTGTGGATCCACGCAGATTCCAGATCTTTCCATCACAGAAATGTTAGGAAAATGTGTTTTAAAAAAAATAAAGGTTTGAGGTTTGCAATGGATTCTGGGTAAGAGAACTTGGTGACAGCCACACATGTCACCTCATCCTGGATTCCTCTTGGTGTCTAGTTTTTAAAAATGTGTAGGTTTGCTAGGTTTCCCTAGGTGCCGACAGAGCTAGGGTTCACAATCTACAGCTAGGCACTTTTAAAAAAAAGGGTCCGTTTTTAATGTAAAATGTGGAGTTTCCACGTTGCTTTTTGAGCCATTTCCTTTCGAGGGCACTAGGCCTACCACACAAGTGAGGTACCATTTTTATCTGGAGACTTTGGGGAATACAGAATTTTAGAGGAACTGTTATTATCCATTGACTTTTGATGCATTTATGCCTGCCAAATGTAAGGCAATGTATAAAAAAGAAATCACTTTTAAAAATGTCCTATAATTCACATGCTAGTATGGGTACCCACAATTTTGGAGCTGTGAAAATGGCTGATGTTTCTAAATTCTATATGTTGCTCCCAATTCAGAACTACATGGGTGTTTTTCATACCAATTTTTAACTGTTTATATTTTCCCAAATGAATTTCTATATACCCGTTATAAAATAAAAAATCATTGCTTGGCACTGCTCAGTTATTGGGTCTAGGTTCGTCGGGTTCTTGGTGAACCTACAAGTCCTATATTTCCTCACAACAAGAATGGTCTAGAGGATGTAACGGTATACTTCTTTAAAAAATCCTTCATACTTAGAAGAACTTACATGTGAAAACGTTGGCACAAATGGCTGCTTTTTTAAACGAATTTAAAAATGTTCCAATTTTTAACTGTTAGTTTCTATGGAAAAAAACCTTGAAGGATTTACACGAAAGCCCCCTAGCTGAATTATCAATGTTATCTTCTTATTTTAAATGTATAGCTTTACAAGATCCATTATTGTGCTCATACCCATTTCTACCATTAACTGGAAGGAGGTTGAAAGCACAAAAAATAGCAAAACTGTGTACAAAATATTGGTTGTTTGAGAAAAGTTAGTATGTCCCTAAAAGCTGGGATGAGGGTGATTTCAGCACCACAAACTCTGTGTTGATACCATTTTCAGGGAAAAAAACTGACGCTTTCATCTGCAGTACTTTTTACATTTTTCCCCCGGAAAACACGATTTGGCTGTATTTTGGCTAATTTCTGGGTCCCCGCCAAGAACATAAACAAACCCTGGGTACCTTTAAAACCCCTATGGTGTTGGGAGAAAAGAACGCAAATTATGTGGTCAAAAAGCTACAGGGGCCTAAGCGCAAACTACACCAAATAGACCTAACCAACTTCATAACACAAGTTCTTCATGTTAACATTTTCTGCTAGTTACATTCATTTCCTATGTTAATTTTCCATGCAATTTGTCAGTAACATGTTATGTAGTTACATTAATACATTTCACAATTCTAACACCTCACATTTACTTAATATAAGAATATATGTGGGTGTGCTCTACACATGATTATGATTCACCCCGGCAAATGAAATGAGACTTCCGCTCCATAAATATCTGAGTGTTGCAATCAATCTATGAAAGTTTGCGGCCTACAATTTAATAAGAGTGTGAGTCTTATAGACCCCCAAATATATGATCTTGTCTTTAGCATATGAGAAATACGAAATTCCAGAAATAAGGTTTTTATGTCATAGGCCAGGCCTACACTTAGCAATTACAATTTGGCTAAGATAATTTTAACCAGAATCAGATTTTGTAAGGATTTTAAGCCCTTGATTTCAATCAAAACGTCTTTTACTGTAATCAAATTTCAGTTTAACTTCAGTGTAATTTCAGTGCATTGAGTGATCTTGTGAAAACATGTAATGTCCCTAGGAGCCTCTCTTTTAGCTTCCTCTACACTAAGAGGGTGACCATTGGAGTCGATAAAAGTAGGATGTAGCTAATAGGTTTAGTTGTCCCATCAGAAATGTCATAAAATCAGAGAACTTTAGGAGAGCTAGATTATTTGTATTTCCATTCTGATGTCTACCTTCATTGGTTCCCTGGTAAAAATGAATTTCCGCCTTTGCTCTTTCCCCACATTGGCACCTAATAACTGCTTGAAAGACTGCCAATAGAGTGCTGAGGGACCCCCCTTTCTACGGAAAGTAGATCTGGAAGCCCTATTTAGTATTGCTGCTATAGATCTATATTGGTCCAATTTCCATTTATCCATATAATTCCCAGGTAAGCATGGTATGATTGGGTATTGCAATATGATCCTGAATGATAGCTTTAGTGGATTCCAAAATAGATTGGGAGTCCCATGCCAAGACTATTCTCAGATAATTTCTAATAACATTGGAAACGTAAATCAACTCCTTATTATGAGCGTGTGTTTCTCTACATACATCAAGGAGAGCTCATTCCTGAAATCTTTTTCACAGCCTCTGGGACATAATTTCTTATAAAGACCTATCTTATGTATACCTGTCTAGCGACACATTTATGGCCAAATTAATGTCCTCCAACCAGATTAGTTATTTCTGAGCCCAGTGTTTCAGAGTATCAAACATGGAGGCCAAAAAGACTTACTACCCTAGGGATGTGGCCGGGGAGGTAAAGATGGTGGACACTTTCTAGGAACTCTCCCAAACTTCCTCCGTCATCTCTAGGTATACTGCTGCTCACCCCGCTGAGCCATCGTGCAACTCCCTTCTGAGGAACCCTCTCAAACCCCACCAAGGAGGGATCATGTTGGGAAGCTTGCACATGTGAAGATCACAGCTGGAGGACCCAGGCACTACTGTTGTCTTGGCTGTCATGGTGACTGCCAGTGTGGGTGTGAGAAGTTGGCCTGAAATATGCTGTCCACTATTCTAGTGGGCACTGTGTACCAGTCCAAATGACTCTTTTTTATGGTAGGTTAAAGACAACCTTAATAGAAAGCTATCTTAGTGGTAGATGTGAAGAGCAGCCTTCAGGCTAAGTCTTGGGGGAATGTAAAGCAGCTTGTTTTACCAGTGTATAATCTCATGAATGACCAAATGAAAGGAGAACCACACCAGGTATATATATAAAATATATGTATTTATTCTACACACATCCCACTAGTCTCTTTATGAGGCTAGAGGCAAAAGTACATAAGGAAAATGTTATATCACACAGTAAATTAGCACAATATACTTTGAGCCCTAAGGGTGTACCAAACCATACACTAAGAAAGTGGTATAAGAACCATGCCTTGCATAGATACAAGGCCTAGAGCCTGTAGAACCGCTGGGTCCACCAGGAACCACCCAAGGTAGTGACACAGGGGACCCAGGGGGGATGCGTGCAGTGTGTGAACACAGCCGTCAATCACAATTAACTTCTATGGGGAAAGTCGCTGTTGGAATTTTAAAGATAAAGGACACTTAGAAGAGGACTTAGAGTAAATCCCTTTAGAACTATAGGGTTCTAGAGCCAACACCCATGGGAGCACCGGAGTACTTGAGTTACCTCACCCAGGGAAGCCGTATGCGCCGTTTTCAATGGCAATCTGCTGCAAAGTGCTGGCGTCCAAGTGGAAAGTGACTGGTGTGATCCAAGCCTGGATCAAAGATGAGAAGAACCTGAAAGCAGAGGGGACAGAGTTTGGGTTACTTGCTAGTGACCAGGAGCACAATAGGCGGATGCCCACTGATGTCAGGTGATTTCAGTTGAAGAAGGTGAAGCTTGACTCTTCAGCCACGAGGACCAGGAGGTGTTGACGAATGCCAGGATCTGGATTCGAGTTGTCCCACAAAGGATGTTTAGTGCCGCAGTGTTGGTGCCCAGGATTGGATGCAACAAGCCTTGGCAACAGCAACCCATGCAGGAATCAAAGAAATGCTTTTATGCAGACCAGTAAGGTCTGAGGAACTCCCCACATGGTGGAGAGTCAGGGCATATCTGGAGCAACCAGGGAAGCCCAAGGAAAATTAGAGTTACCTTCGAGGGAACCCATCAGTCGATGGACCAGGGATCGCGAAGGAGCCTCAAGCAGAAATGCAAGAAGTGGGCCCACGGAACACTCATGGAATGTAGGCCCACAATCTTTGGTGCAGATGGGTCTCGGACTAGTAACCCAAAGCACTACTTCAGGAAAGCTCAGGAACTCAAGGCACTACCAGATGTGCACAGTGTCCAAGGGTTCCAGTTCCACGTCACTCGTGAGGGCTGTGGGTCTCAGCTTTGCTAGGGACTCGGCTCGACCTCAGCGAAGTCTGGAAATCCTCTTCTTGGGCTGCGAGTACTTCAGAATCCGGCGGGAGCTTCGAAGATGCAGAACACCAAATGCTTTGTTGGTGCATGCTTGAGCAGGGGAGTCACTCATTTAGTCTTTAGTAGAGTGTTGAAGTTCCAGGATTCACTTTCAGTGTTTCATCCAGGTGTAATGTAAAGTAATGTTGCCAGGGGTCCCTTACTTATACTCAAGTAAGGGGTGGGACATACTCTCAGGACCCATCTATTGGAGGGTTTGGAAAGAGGGGTGGCTACACCCATTTCCTTTGTCCAGTTTCATACCAAAGCAGGGGCTGAGTGTCCCTGCTACTGGTTTGAACTGGATTATACACAGGGACACCAAATGTGCCCCCAGTGCAGACTTTCTGGCACTCTCAGACGCACCCACCCAGCCCCAATACACAAAAGCCTGTCTGGGAGGTGGTTACACCTCCCTGTGACAAGAAACCTATTGTCCAGGCCTCCCCTGCCGGTTTTTTGATCCAGCAGCAGGAGGTCAGACACGTATTTGTGGCTCCAGCATCCATTTTGTGATGCAGGGGCTCGCTTAAATTGCCGGGCAGACCAGTATGTACATGTCTCTCCCTCAAAAAGGGTGGAATTCTACCCCGGCTGCCAAGAAAGGCAGGGGGTAGGATTCCAAAGTGTTTGACACCAAACAGGACATGTTTCCACGCAGCCATTCCAAAGTTAGCAGTTACAGCAAGGTTATAATACACTTAAAAGTATATGGTCTGGCTGCATCACAAAACAGCTTCAGAGAATAGATTTTGAAAGCTGCAGAGGGGCACTGCTCATGCATTGGCACCCTCTCACACAAAACCAAGCACTCTACCTTCAGGATTGATAAGGTCTGTCATGGGAGTGACTGATAGGTTTATATGTGTCAGTGTTTAAAGGTATATATAGGTAAACCTATATCTTAGTAAGGGGACATGCACCACCTTACCCAGGCTACTGTAGCAGTCCTGTGGTGTCATTTTGGAAGGCTTCCCCGGGGTGGCATAATACATGCTGCAGCCCCTGGAAGGCCTCTGGGGTACCTATGCCCTTAGTACCTAGTGTAGCATACACTAGGGACTCACAAGGGTAACCCAGTAACAAAACAAGAGTGTATCTATAGCACATGCAATCAATTTAGAGAGGAAGCACCTAGGCTGGGGTCCTAAATAGCAGGGCCCCAGGCAGACTAAAGTCGAAAAACAGTGAAACACCAGCAAAACATGGGGGCAACCATAGTAAGCAGATCCTACTCTCCTGCAGTGGGCCCATAAAGTCTTGCCTGCGATGAGCCTGAAGCATATGGCTGGCCACGCACAGGCTTCTGTGGAGAGGGTGGATGCGCCAAGAGGAGCCGGTCTGGCTTGACTTTGGTTTAATGACACCCCAGATGCCAGGTGGCAGAGCTATGACTTCCCGCACCCTGACCCGCACCCTGACCCGCACCCTGACCCACAGAGATTGAGCAGGTCTAGGGGCACTAGCATCGCACCTTCCTTGGGAGAGAAAACAGTACTACAGGTCCCCCTTGGTGAATGGGAGTGGGTGGGCATGGCAGTATTGGATTCACCCTCCATGCTCCTCCACTACTTTACACAGAGGTGCCCAGAGGAGGGGTGCTGCTTATTTGGGACCTCATGCTGTAAGGGGGACCTTTCGGAGTTCGATCACTGCAATCCCTATATGACCCGGAGCTACAGAGTCACTGAGACAGGCCTCGCTCTGGGACTTGATCAAGAGGAGAGCAACCCCTGTGAGAATACTAAGGGACCCTGTAGGGTTTGAAGGCCTGACCTGCATGGAAGAACCCCAAAAGCGCCCCCAGCTACTCAAGCTGACTCTCTTGGACTCACAAAGTGGGTGGCCTGGTCTCATACCGCATTTCTCTGCACATCACCTGCGCTGGTGGAACCCTTGTACCAGTTCCCTTAATATCGTTAGGCACATCGTTACGGCGGGGCCAGTAAATTGCAGCACATTGTCAGTGTGAGGAACTCTGGACTACTACCCCACTCGAAGCTTCATAAAGGGTCACCTAGCCGGCTATATTCTTCTATTTACTAGCCTCTGTGATCGTGACGGGGAAGGACAAACGTCACTCACTCCTCATCATAGATGCAAGAATCGACACGTACATGACCCCCACGTCAGACCAGCTAAAGCAGCACGATGAGCCTCCCTCACCTTAGGAGCAGCTGGAATCCATAAAAGGTGCACACATTTTCCATTGATTCAAATCTCTGGAAAGGCAGTCAAAAACGAAGATTGGGAAAGTAGGGTTGGACATTGCGCTGCTCTGTCAAGACCTCCCAAATGACGCTGGGAAAGATGCAGAGACAAAAGGGAGGGCTTCTATCCTGGAAGATAAGGTAACTGATCTTAAGACGAAGGAAATTAATCTAATCTCGGTCACCAGCACACTGGAAGCCTGTGCTGAAGATGCAAAAAGTCTCTTGCATTGTCATGATTTTTGATTTGTGGTATTTCCAGAAGGGGACACAGCTTCAGCGTCTGAACCCTTCCTGGAATGTTGGACACAATACTCTTTCTCAGTGGTTTGTGATAGAATGCGTACACTGATCCCTGACCCAGTGGCCCCCAACTAACGCACCTCTGTGTTTCATTATTATGAAGATTCTCAATTATCGGGATCCAGCCAACATTCTGCATATAGCACATGAGCAAGGTGCACTGCTCCACCAGAGAGCAAGATTAATGATTTGACCTGATTATACCAAGAAGTATGAAAGTCAACACAAGTCATTTGATGCAGTCAAAAAGAAATTGCTATAAATACTGATCTTTCCTGCTAAACTGAAGGTGATCCACCAATCTCGTTACTATTTATGGAGACTCCTGAAAAGATCTGGGAATGGGCACCCTAGGTGTGGGACTCCTGCCCATGTCCCATCAACCCACTCTGTCTAACCAGACAAGCAGCAGAAGTCTGGAGACAGTGGAAGAAATCACCAGACACCTCGGAATCTGAATTTGGAGGTCCCTGTGAGGCGGGACAGTCCCTAAAACATATCAAATTCCCTCACAACGAACACACAACCTCTTCTGAGGCTGATCCAGCAGGGTGGACATCTGCAGCAAGCTTTATAACCGGCTACTTCAGTGGGACCCACTAAAAAACAGCTGAGGAAGAGTCACTAAAAACAGTTGAGAAAGGGTCATGGGGGCAAGTTATTACTTGGACCCCCAAAGTGGGCTTTCGGTGACACTTGGTATAGGATCCTGTATTAGGAGGAGGTCCCCCTTCCAATTCCTTAATCTTTCTAGGCACAATTGAAATGTTTGGGGAATCAAGGCCAACACATGCTTCTGGGGAGGAACTATGGGGAGGGGATTGTTGGGGGATATGGGAAGTTTCAAGTTTCTGTTTGTGTTGTGTTTTTATGCCCCTCTGTTTTCCAGCACATCCGCACACTGACTCAACATGTACCCACATTGATTTGGGAACGGAGGGCTCTTGCTAATAGGAACCTGTAAAAGTCAACTACCCACACTCCGGATGCCAAATTTGTAAGTATTTTCTCAGAATTGTAACAGCCTTTTACACTGCATCAAATGTACTGCTCGACTACGATTTGCAAAACGGTTCACAACGGAGGTGCTCCTATTGCAGGAAACCCACCTGCTGGGAATCATATGTCCCTTCCGAAGTAAATATGGTTATGGTCATTTTAGGTCATGTGCTGGGAAAAACAAGTTACAACTGCGATTTGTCAATAAGACATCTTTTATTCTTGTTCATGGTTCCATAATTAAAATATTCATAGAAAATATTCTTCAATCTTTTCAAATATTAGCCTTGATACTACATCTTCATTGACGAAACAAGAATACAGCCAAGCCAACTGGTGTTTCACGGAAAAATTATGCTTCTTTAGGGCTTTTGAATGTACAAATGTTTAAATATGTGATGAGTCCTGAATAATATTATATCAATTCCAAGGAATAATATTTCTTCTGGTATATTTGTCCAATAATTCAAACAAGCTATAGCCACACACTGGTAGAGAGCTTAAGTGAAATAGAGTTGGCGCTACAGGACATGCAGGCGGGTAAGACTAAGATCCTGAGCCCCATGACATTTTGCTCGAATACTACAGCAGGTTTAAGGACAATATTGGTCCATACCTGCTTAAGCTATTTACAGAGGTGTTGGACAGGGTTTTTTTCCAGACTGAGAGGGGGTAGCCACCTTTATGGAGCTTCAGAAGAGAGGACATACAGGGGATTAATGTGCATCCTACCTCCCATCGCCCTATAGTGCTTTACATGAGCACCAGTTGCGTTACACAAGGACACAATCATTTTTGTTAGGCACCAGGAAATTAAGTGATTTGCCTAGACTCACAGGACGTTGAGCGTATACATTGTTGTTAAAACTGCTAGAAACCACAATAACAGTACTCAATGTGCGATCGGATAAGTTAGACACACAGATTGACCTCATGAATAAAATAGCCTCATATATCTTAGGAATCAATACTAAATTGGAAACACTAGCGGACCTGATAATCAAGGAGCGAGAAACAAACACAGTAGAAGGCAAAGATTGTGTATGTGGTCAAAAAATCGATAAGCTAAGTAATGTACCAGAAGTCTAACAAACATCACATCTTAAAGGAAAGGCATAAGACTGGCGATAGTCGGACAAAAAGTACAAATCTTTGCTGGTCAGTCAAATGTATTGATTACATCAGATTCGTCAATGACCTCGAATAGAGGGACAGGTCTCAAATATAACATCAGTGATCACGGAGAAGAACCACTAAAAGTACTGCTCACATCTGACTGACCATAGATTATCAGTGAAGGGACAAGGATGGCAGATAAAGACATGGGCCAAGTCAATACTCTTCCGGCCTTACTAGATGACCAAGGCAATACAGAAACATGCTTGCAAACCAAGAGACAGAGGAAACTAGCAAAGAAATCTAGAAAGAACAATCTGAATACAATAAAAGATTCTAATATTAGTTGGAGATGGTTTCATATCTTCAAAACTAAAAAACATCAAACAAGTCTAGAAACGCCAAGTACGTATCCTGAACAGAGGATTATAGTTGAGGAAGAGCAAAAACAAGGACACCACAACTCGCCAACTTCATTAAGTCACAGTCTACAAACAGACTAATCAACAGATCTGATTCAGACAAACCAAGCACAAATACAAACAGCATCCATTGACAGCAAACCACTGGAAGTAAAAAGAGGAATGCCTAAGCCCCAACCCAAGCACAAATCTGGAACCAATCAGAAAACCCGAGATATAAGTGGAGAAGAACATAAAGACAGAATAATTGTAAACCAAGCAACGCAGGAAAATGTCAATACTACCAGAGATGACACCAGCACAGAAAACAAAGGAAAACAGAAGCAAATAAAATGTGCATTGGAAATGACTCTTGTGAAGCAAACATTTGAAATTAGGAATAATCTAAAGCAAACAAAGGACAGTCTTGAGATGGAGCAAAGAAGCCCTCCAAAAGAAGATGAACCGAAGGAAAAGTTCACAATCAAAATCAATATGCAAATAGGTGATAGAGCTGGAATCAATCACAGAGAGGTATTACAACACTCAGCCCCTACAGTAGTAACACCGGACAAAAATCAATAAAACACTTGGAATAAGCAGATTATATTAACTTCCCACTACATCTCCCAGGGGCAACAAGACCTCCTCAATAGAGGGAATATACTGAGACTTATAGGTGAAATCCCTACTTTAAAGCATCTGACCATCATAGACCTATTGTCAATTCAATTTATTTCTCAAGAAAAAAAGGACGGAAAAAACACTATTGACTTGGAAAAATTATGAAATAGTGACTTTAATAATGAATACCAGACAAGAGTTCGAAGGATGGGGCATTACAATGGCAAGACCAACAATACTAAATGTACCAAAGAAACCCAGTATAGAGGAACACAACATCCCAGTATACTCAGTACTACAAAATGCAAGGGGAAAAACAAGCCATTCTGATGAAATTATGGGCAGACAGACTCCACAGCAAGATACCAATAAATGGAATTGGACAGCCTCAGCTCTAAATGGACAGAAAAAAGAATGACTTGCCACAAAGGGAAAAAGCACCATCAATAATAGCGTTAAACTCCTATCCTGGAATATCGCAGGTGCAAAAAGAGAATTACAGGACCGCACTGTCCGACATCCTGGGAGTATTATGATATAATCGCACTCCAAGAAACGTGGCTGACGGAGTGCAAGGAAATGGTCAATTACACATTTCACTATGTAACGGCAACTAGATCACACATTATATGGAAGGCCAAAGGTTGGCTTAGCAGTACATATATCAACTGCACTAAATATTAAAACTGAACAGCTACCTAGTAGGACATTAGACCTACCAGTAATTAAAAATGGACCAAGCTATCTAAAACATCTGCCAGCTCCCATTGAGATGCTTCCACTGACCACAACTAATCTGAAACATACTCGATGGTCAGCAGAAACGCTGCCAGAATTAATATTGCTAGCAAAAGAAATAATTGAAACAAAGATCATTCCCAGCACAAACTCAGAAGACAATTGGTTCACCTTAACCAATAAATTATCAATTCAAGCACCAAAAATGAATTATGCACAGAAAATGAGGTTTAAGCCCATCACAAATATTTCTAGTAAGTCCTATTTGCTACAAAAAGAACTGAGAAAGGCGGTGAGGAAAAACATCACACCGAAAGTTCCAAATCATGCCTGGGAGAAAATAAAGAATATCAGGAAGCAGAATAAGAGGCACATCTGGAATGACCAGAAAGCACAACAGGAGATATTCTGGACAAAGTTATCATCCCGATCTTCAAGGGAGGTGACATGTCGGACCCGGCAAGCTATAGGCTAATCGCACGAATTGATGTTGAAGCAAAATATTTTGCATCATTAATTCTGGAGTACTTGGTAGATTGGTCCAACATAAAAGGGCTGATCCCATTCAACCAAACGGGATTTCAAAAAGGATGTGGCACAACAACAAATATCTTACCCCTTGCCTCAATAGCGGACAAGTACAAACCCCTGCAAAAAAAACCAACAACTATGTTTCAAAGACTTCAAAGCTGCGTTCGACCGTGTGTATCGTGGTCTGTTATGGAGTAAACCACAAAAACTGGGTCTCCCAGAAACAATATTACGACCCATAATACAATTGTATACATGCACATGCGTCCGTGTGAAAATCACAAATGTCCATGAAGATATAAACAGAGATTGTATTAAAACAAGGCTGTGTATTAGCCCCCCATGTATTTATTCTATTTATGGCAGATCTCTCACCACGATTGGATCGTGGAAATACACATCCTCCGCGCCTGATTACACTGCCCATAACGCATCTCTTTTATGCAGAAGACATATGCCTGCTTAGTCTAACTAGCATAGGCCTACAGAGAGCACTTAATGAGCTGTTATTGTTTGCTAATACTAATGCCTTGGAAATTAACATCACAAAAACTATGTCAATCACGAATTGTCTGTGACATCAATATCAATTCAAGCTGGGAGAAACAAGCCAGGAATGCTTTGCTCGCCCACACCACCCGAGGTGCATCAGCCCCTCCCTCCGGCTGCTACTTAACTCCTCGCGGCACCCACTGCGTGGAACGCGCACCGGGCCAAGCCCGTTTGAGCCCGTTGGTGACCAGAGGAGGCCGGGCCGGGCCCCCCTTCCAACGTTTTATCCTCCGAGGGCAGGCATCGTAAGTACTTAATAAGTGTCACTAGTTTACATTCTGCCATATTTTCTGAACAATGTCTAGGCATGATGGCAAGGGGAAGAAAGCGATAATGGGTGGTTACGTTGCCGGGACTCTTGACCAATTTTTCACGAGGGTTACGTCTGTGCTGGCACACGAAATAGCTATTACAGAGTGTCGTCTCTCACAGGACCCAGTATTTGTCAAACGATCTTCACTAGGGGGCTTGATGAAAGCACGAACACTGGAGCGGCACACACAACCTGCTCTCATTTCTTGGTCCTTGAGCCAGAGAAATAGCCAATTATCACAAAAAATAGATAATACTTCTCTGGTTGGAGAGATCTCCAAACCTGTGCCATCTACCCATAATCTATTGCCAAACCCCGATAGTGGCACGGCTACATGCAGCGTGGAAGCCCCTAAAGACTTTTCACATCCCGCAATTTGTGAGGCTGGACCACATTCCCAAGAATTAGCCCCTCCTCATATTAGCTTTGAATCCCCTGGACTGTTAGATAGCCATGAATTGGAGGTAATTGTTGGGAGTGGTTTGGAAGTGCGATCAGGTGGTCCTAGAATTTTGTCCTGGAATATTGCGGGCCTGGCGGCTAGATTAGATCTGCCTGATTGGGGAGATTACATTGACTCCCATGAGATCTGTCTATTCCAAGAAACTTGGGCCCTAAATCCACTATATAGAGTATGATTTGTGACATATTGCGAAGCAGCAGTGAAGGACCCTAGGGGCAGACCTTAGGGGGGTTTATGAATATGGGTGGGAACACACTTAGGATGTACGGTAAAGAGAGTAGAAACACACTCTCCTGACATCATATGCATTCTGCTGACCCATAGAAACCTACCAAAATTTGGCCATTATTAATGTTTAGTCTCTGCCAGTTCAGCATGGTGGGACATACCCGACGTTAGATTGTTTGGTAAGCCTCCTTAATTCACTCTCGGGGAATGTGTACTTTTTAATCGGCTGGGATTTTAATTGCCACATTGAATCTCTCAATGGTCTTATTAAACCTATTACTAGCAACGAGGATTCAACCTGGTCAATCCCAGTAGCTAACACATACCTGATAAGGGGGTGGACCCCGCTTGTCCACCAATTGACTTCTCTTACCCTCACTTTTTCCTTGAGGGCTTGTAACGGACGGTTTCTGGGTGATAATCCAGGGCATTCTACCTTTGAGAGACCTGGCCAGGAATCAGTTCTTAATTATATTTTATTAAGTGTCGAAATCTGGCATAACGTTGCAATGCTTAGCGTCGATTCGCGCATTGAAAGTGACCATAATCCTCTGGTCGCATTGCTAGATTTTCACATGGCAGAAACAGAACAAGGTCCTGATAACCCCGTCCAAGATAATTTAGTCGCTATGGAAGGAGGGAGAAGTATCCGTTGGGGTACAATAAATCAATCCAGGAAACAATGTCAAACATGTTTAATAGTATTATCCCTCTGCTAGAAAAGGCAAGCCTTGCATCCTGAAATACTGCCAACTTAGGTAATGGTAATGACTTAGGGGAAGTTCATCAAGATATGGTTGCAATTCTGGCGGATTTGTTTTATAGTACCAGGTCCGTTAAGTGTAACCACCATAGTGATAAAAACCCCTCCTACAGCAGGTGTTGTGAGCCCTGCTATCATCCCTCATGGGGGGTGATAGCTTGTGTATTAGGGAAGCTCTGGCTTTTTTTAAGAAAACACTTTTACAAGCAAAATCCGAATAGGAATTAGATAGATGGTAGACTATTAAGATTGCCTTGGACTCAAAAGACATTAGAGGGTTTTGGCGTTTAGTCCACACTGGTAAAACTGAGGGTAGGACTATTATCGAGCCAAATATTGATGAGGAAGTATGGCGTCTTTATTTTAAGGAGTTATACTCAAGCCCGCCTATTGGATCAAGTGTGAGTGATATCAGGGTGTCTAGTTTTACCCCTGATTCTCTATGGGATATACCCCCCTCTACTATGGATGAGGTATTATCTGCCTTAGCCAAGTTATTACCTAACAAAGCACCAGGATTAGATAGAATCCCTGGGGACCTGTATAGAAACGAACAGCGAGTGTGGGCCCCATATCTCCAATCACTTTTTAATGCAATTCTTCATGGCTTCCCAGCCCCCTCTACGTGGGCTGGTGCAACAATTATCCCTATTCACAAAAAAGGCTCCCCCATTGAACCTGCTAATTATAGGCCAATTAGCCTTATTGATGTAACACAAAACATCTTTGCAAGTTTGTTACTGGGAAGATTGCAGGAATGGATGGAAGACCATGATGTCTTAACCCCATTGCATGCAGGCTTTAGAGTTAAAACTTCAACCGTAGATCAGCTGTTTAGGCTACAGCTGATCTATTGGAAGCACGTAGTGCTGGAGAGCGGGAGCCTGTACCTTGCCTTTGTGGACTTGAAATCAGTGTTCAATATGGTGGACCGTGACCACCTGTGGTGTATTTTGCTGGACATGGGAGTTCCACCATATATCTGTTTCCAGCTTAAACGCCTCCACGAGGGTACATTTGCTAGAGTAAGGTTTGGAAAGAATGGGCAATTAACGACTTCTTTTTATTGTTGGTAAGGGGGTGAGGCAGGGCTGTGTGCTTGCTCCGACCCTTCCTTCCCTCTTCCTCAATGGGTTAATTGAAGATTTACTTGCTGTTAGGGATATAGAGTGCCCAAAACTAGCACTACGTAAATTCCCTCCATTAATGTTTGCCAAGGACAGCCTGCTCCTCTCGAAATCACCACTTGGTATGCAGCGTGTGTTAACGGAATTTAGCCGCTTTTGCAAAAAGAGGAAACTTGTGGTAAACATTAACAAGACAAAATAAATGGTTTTTAATGCAAACTCCATAAACTGCCCACACACAATGATGGATGGTAGACCTCTGGAGAGGGTACGTATTTTTAACTACTTGGGCCTCACTTTAAATGATAAAATGGTGTGGGGACCTCAAATCAATAAGGCCAACTTGAAGTTAACCCAGGCTATTGAGGGAATTTTAAAAGTCCATAAGAGTTGTGTTTTAAAGGTTATAAGCCCACCGCTAGAAATCTACAAAGTACAAGCCAGGCCAGCCACCATATATGGGGCAGAATTGTGGGGGCACAGTCCATCCAATGCCCTTACTATAACTGAAAATAATTTCATTAGGCAAAATCTCGCCTCAGAAAAAAACACCCCTAGTACCACTAAGGATGGATTTGGATATCCTCCCAATTGCAGATTAAATCTCCTCACATCTGTTGCTATATTGGCGACGGGTGGGGAGTACTCCTGAGTTGGGTCACTAGAGGGAGGAACTAAAAGTGGTATTGTCATCTCTGGGGGTTGGTAGTATACCCTGGTTGTCCTTTGTTAGGGATTCTTTTGGAAGAGAGGATCTATGGACCACTGCTGAAGAATCTTGCCTAGCTACTTCTAAAAAAACCTTGGCAAATGCAGTGAAAGAGCACAAATTGACTAGCATTTTAAAGGCAGTAAACCCTTCGAGCTTAACATATGGGTTTTTGGTTTTTAAGTCCCAATATAAATTTAAGCTGGTGTTGGACTTAATACAACCGCCATTAGCTAAGAAGTTGTTTTTGCAAATTAGGTATGGGACGCTCCCCCTTCACTCCACAACCAATAAATGGGCGGGTGTAACCCACCGCCTATGTCCTGGATGCCTAGTGGAGGAAGAATCAGCAATTCATGTTATGCTCTTCTGCTCGGCATACAAACAGGCTAGGTCTAAAGGGGTTATACAACTTTGTAGAAACCTGGGTATTAGGAACTATTGTGACTTCTTTAGGATCCTAAAATCTGATACTAACCCGGTTTATGTTGTTGCAATCTCGAAATTTCTTTTTGCTATGTGGTCTAAACGAAGGCACCTACTAAAAATCTGACCTGATATCAAGCAACACCTGGCTCTTTCCTGTTACCTGCTTTGATTATTTAGTATGTAAAAACTAAGACTGTAAGTCAGGTATTGGGAGTTAATTCTATGTGAGAGCTAGAAATACCTCCCAGCTGGCAGGCACTTTGGTCCTAGGCTTTATAAAAATAATGGATGTGATTAACTACTTTTTATATATTTCAGCTTAAATTATATTTTTAATGTATGTTTTAATTCTTCGAATTCCCCATAATGATGATTTTGTATTCCCCATCTTTTATAGTGGCTTTCTTTTGTCTACAGGTCTATATTTCAGTGTACTTAACGATCTTGTATTTTCCCTTTTTGAGATTTTATTGTGCTGTAAATTTAAATGTGCTTTCATGGCTGTAATAGCCGAAATAAAGTTTTTTGATGATGATGAATATTAGAATAAAGATTAATTGACTGAGCCCTCAAAGTATCACACATACCGCTATGCACAGAATTACATGACTTTGCATCATGGGTGTTCCCAGATTCCCAGCAATGGTTTTTGAGACAAATTGGTTGCTATTATAATTGGTAGGCAGGGCTTTGCACCAAAAATAAATTCCATTTTGAGATAAGCGCTAAGGAGGAAAGATCTATTAATTTCCCCTAAATTTCCTCAGATTTCAGATGTGCTGCACTGTACAGCAGATGTCCAACATATGAATAGTTTTAAATTGGTTTAGACATTTTGTATTTTATTGTAAGGATATTCTTCCAGTACAAAATCTATGTTGGACATCACACATTCCCTTTTGCAAGATGTGTGTTTGGTGCTAGGCAGTCTGTTTGAGCAAAACACTGTTAAAGAGAGCAATGGCCATAGGTTAGTTAGTAGATATGGTTTTGTGTTACCCTGTACCACAAACAGCGCAGCGCTGCACAGCTCCTTTGGTTGATGTGTTGTACAGTTTTAGATTTTTTTTTATTTGCAAATCAGCCCCTTGGATTGTTGGGCTGGGTGTTGCAATAGTAAAGAGCACGAGCGTGAAGTGGGAGTGTGGAGAAAGCCACTGCAGAAGGGGGGTGGTAGTGAAGACCCTCCTTTATTCTACATGGATCGCTAAACTGTGCTAAGTCAATGTATGGACATATGATTTTCAGAGATGTGTGTTCGATACATAATAATAACGTGTTTAGAAACCATACATAGCTGGCGAACCACGCCTGACCTCATCATTAGTCGGTAGTTTGCTCAGGGGAGCAGTAAAAGCAGGTCCAAGTTCTCGAGGGCACCTGGGGCACAAAAGTTGAATCTTTGGAGCTTCTGAAGTCACAAATCTCCTGCATAAAAGCAGCCGCTGCCTAACGAGAGCTCCTTGCTTTTTTTCTTTCCGTTGACGTCCATCTCTCTATTCTTCTGTTAAGAAGTCAGCTAATCTTCTTCACCGGAGCTGCCACGAAGGGAAGCAGCATTCCCATGGCGCAGTCCAGCTTCAAGCAGCTCTAAGACCGCGTGTTTCACGTGCAAGACCCTCAAGCCCGGCTCGGCTCTAAGAAGCCGGGCTCAGCTTGAAGAGCCGTTTTCCTCCTTTGCCCCCTTCTATTCTCTTTGAAAGCCGCGTGGTTTACGGATTGGAGCTTAGAACTCGGGTATGTGAATTCTGCCCAAATGTGCACCACAGCGATTCGTACATTTCAGTAAATTTCATATCGAACTACGTAAGGCGTTACCCAATATAGATAGAACAAATTGAAGCTAAGCGAATCACTTCTAAATCATAGTATATACGCTGAAAGTTAAAAGATTATGAAGGAAAAATGTAGATGAGTGCGGTTCTAGCAAGTGTCCTGGGTTATATATAGATTGGGCGGGTGTAAATTAACGTTTTTGTAACAATTACTCAGTGCAAGTAAGGATGTTGTGACAGTAATTTGGTGGCAAAACATGGTTCAAAATTGAGCCAATGTTCGTTTCCATTTTTTTCTTAATAATTACACACCTCTGGTTGAAGGGGGCATGCATAGCTTTACCGATATCTGATTTTTTATACACTTTTGATCAGAGAAAACGATAGTCAGTTGAATGCGAAGATGGTAACAAGGAGCCATTTTTGCACGTTTTCTGGAACAAGCAAAACATTTACTTTCACTAACTCAGTCGCTTCATTTTCCTCTGTCACTTTGCACCCCTGGGGCCTCATTTATGAAAAGTGACGCATCGCTGCATGAAAACAGCGATGCGTCACTTTTCATTGCGCCCTCCTTGCAACACCAATGATGCGTCATATTTACAGTATGACGCATCATTGCGCAAGGAGTTACAGATTCGTCAGTATTTCTGACGTATCTGTATGGTGCAAAATTGAAGCATTGCTGGAGTGTGTCACAGAAGTGACGCAACTCCAGCAATGTGTCCTTACACATTGGGCAAGCCCCATGTGAAAGGGCCTGCGTCAGTCTTACGCCTGCTGTGAGGCAGGCGTAAGAAATTGACGCATTTGTGTCCTAGAAATGGCGCAGTGAAATCTTATAGATTTCACTGCACCACTTCCATGACCCTTTCTAGCTTCAGAACGCCCCCCTTGCATACATTATACCTGGAGCCGGTATAATGTGGCACAGGGGTTTACAAAGTGACACATCTACCTAGATGCGTCACTTTGTAAATATGGCGCAACAAGGCGCATTTTTTACGCCACTGGTGCGTCACAAAAAGTGACACACCAGAGCGTAAAAGTGGCGCAGAGACTCATGAATGAGGCCCCTGGCCTTTAGGTGATTATATAGGTAGAGTGCGCGAGTGGGACGAGCACTGAAAAGGAAGGATTAATAGACAGGCGCGCCTTAATATGAAACTTCCTGGAACTGTTGCCTGAAAAGAGAGCCCAGTACCTCATTACGTACATTGAATTCATTTAACCATATATTTCTCCCACTCTGGAGCAGAGTTACAAGCCCCCTGCGCCACCAGTACGTCACTTTTTGTGTTGTACCGGTGGTGCATTTACTGCTCTATATTTAAAAGGACAGGAAGAGCACACAGGAGTGGCTTTTCCTGTCTTTGTAAATATGGCCCCTTTAAACACAGCACTTTACGTGAAAGGGGCGTTCCATGGGAGTTGCTGTGGGTGATCCCACGCAACACCCATGGAACTAGACACATTTCCAGATTTACGAGGAATCGTAAACCTGGAAATGCATGTGAATGCTACTCTTCCCCTGGGGAGGGGTAGAGATGTGCAACAAGGAGAAATGTATTCATTTCTCCCAGTTTTCTTTTGCAGCACACATAGAAAGAGGAAATCACCTCTAATGATTGTTTATTTACAGGAAGGGTTCCCTTCCTGCACATAAACAATCATTGAAACAATGACTTTTTTCAACTTCTGTGTGTGCTAATGCAGCACACATAGAAGTTAAACAACATCATTGTTTCAATGATTGTTTATGTGCAGGAACAAAACCCTTCCTGAACAAAAACAATCTCCCCACGATGCAGGCATCCTTGCACCATGGTGCAAGGGTGCCTGCGCAGGCGCATGGCAGCAGTGTGTGTGCCAGCACAGGGGGAAGCACAAAGATGCAACATATTGTTGTAAAGGTGTCACATCCCTGTGCTTTGAAAGTGACTCTGTAAGGTGCAGCCAAATGGCTTGCGTAATGTACTGAGTCACTTTCTTGTATATCTGCCCCTCAGTGCTTTATTTTCAGACAGCACAACCCAGATACAGAAAGAGGCAAACGCTGCTCAAGCCCTGCTGTATAGAAATAAAGCGCTAACTCAGATAAATGGATGCACTTTACACCAAGCAGGCACATAAAACTGGTACTCTGCTCTGCACCAGAGACGCCCATCACGTTATGGTCCCTGATCCCTCGAGAATAGTTTGCATTTAAGGAAGTTCAAGATTTAAAGGTTAAAATAGTAAGGATTAATCTACTTATGCGTTTATTTAATTGCTGTACAAGATGTTAACAATTCAGAAAGCCTTCGTCACAGCAACCTCCATATCATCAAATACAGAAGGAAAAAGTGCACTAGAGTGCCCAATCTCAAACACGTCCTTTCCTTGCTAGAATAATTGAGGAGTGTCATTAAATGTATTTAAGTCACAATACTAGAATTCCTAGTGTCGTCCCTGCACATGCCTATTGGAAACGCTGTGTGAATCTGGGTAGCTATGTGGAAATCGACTTCAATACAATTGTAAGTGTTTTTCTTTTTTGCACTTACTACGTTAGGTGAATTTATGCTATTCCAGGATCAGTTGAGCTTGTGTTATGGTCTTTGGTAGTTGCGGGTGTCTTTACAAACATCACACCTAGGCAGTGTTTATAGTTTCTCACAAGGAAGCGAGAAGGGCAGCACTGACTAATACGCATAGTTTGGGGGAAGAACACATAGAGGGTCCCAGGGCTAAGGATTTGTCTCGGAGCACACCTTCTGCTTGCCGCTCATGGACACCTGCTGCTGGGTACGAATGGCTCATGCTCTGTGGACCTGCACTTGAGAGATTAAAACACAGTTTGAAAGGTCAGCAAAGCCTGTTGCAATTTAGATACACAGATGGAAATATGTAGCTACCAAACGCAGCTGTGGCAAACTTGGTCAGATCAGCCCTGCCCTACATGTTCCTAGAGCGCGCAGAAAGCGAGCCTCAGCCCTCGAGTATGTTCTCCCGCCCCCAATAATTTTTTGAAAATGATGTCATTTTACAGCATATTTTTCCTTATCATTCAAACCTTGTCCAATCATGTATGAATGGATGCAGATTAGAGAAAGGGTTGAATGGCTCAGTGAATGAATAGTTGGATGATGGGAAGCGGGCGTATGAATTAATTCAAGAATGGATGACTTACATGTAGCAAATGATATTAAAGCACTGACCAATGGTGGGTGCTTTAGTTTTCACTGTACCCTACTAGTGAAACATGCATAGTCTAGAAGCATGTAACGCAATGCAGGGATTTAGTACATAAAATAATTAAACACAGAGGGATAATCTTTGATTGAAAATGGGATAGAAAATGAGATAACCATGTAGTGGCTGACTGGCAAAAACGCCTTGTCTCAGTCTTAGCTTCCACTTGACCGCACTGTGTGATCCCAGACAATTACTTTTTCATTGTAACTCCTTTCCTTCATCACATAAGAAGACCTTGAAATACATAACTTCAGGGTGCTTGCTTCCCAAAAGGAAAACACTATATAATGTTACTCTATCTATAGTACCACCTTAAATTATGTATAGGGGACAAAAAGCAGCTGTCCCTACTGGTTCACCAGTAGCATCGTTATAAGTGGGGGGGCATAAATACATCTAAGTTTATGTTTAGACTCTGCCACTTCTAACAATTGCCGCTTAAAGCAATGGTATAATTTAATGTGCTAATCTGAAATGCTTTGCAAGGATCACACTATATAGAAATACACAGTGACTTTTTAAGGAGCCTTTACTACATATATTATGTGCTGGACTCTCTGAGCCAAGTAACAGTAAAGCTCACCTATCCACCCCCCACCCACCCCTTAAGCCCAGAAGGTCAGCGCTGCTCTTGTAACTCTGCAGGAGACAGGAGACACCCAAAAACAAATGTTTTAAGGACTCTTCAAATCCATTTGCTTTGCACTGTATATTTGCCACAAAGCAGGAAATGCAGCCGACCTGTCACCAGGACCGGCACAGCACCCTAGAAGCATTTAAACCAGTCCTCACCCTGCCAGCTCACTTAGAAACACCTCTTACCCAGTAGTATGGGTCCGAACCTAGTGGTTTCAGTGTTACCCAAAGGTCATGAACTATGCACTTGAATGCTGTGCGTTCATACATTGGCTAGTTTATGCAGATAATCAAACCTGCATTGACCATTAAAGGAAGCGGTGCTTTGAGAAAAAAATGCAGGTTAGTCAGCACTGTTGTGCTAAAAACAGACTCATTGGTGTTGTGATGGTCAGGGTCGTATAAGACTAGGTTTAGGATTACAAAACATTTTTGAGTGGCACCCTATCACATGCATGGTGCAGAAGACAGTGCTTGATAGAAACACATTGTGCCCCCTTATTATGAAAGCAGGATTCCCCTCCATCTCTCCTTTACTCACTCGAAACCTATTCCACTGCTATAATCTCCAAATAAACAACTTATAGATCCTTCCCTCTTCTCCCTCTACTATCCTTTTCAATCCAACTAACAGACATATGTCAACTTCTCAAATAAATTCCATAGTTCTCTATACTAATTCACCACTAATCCTTTTTAGGTCTCACCTGTGCAGTGTGCAAGCGCTGCATAGGAGTGACCTCTTGGAATTGTGCAGGCCTCTTTGGGAAACTCGTGCATGTACTGCACTGTTCCCAATGAGCCCTCGTGCATGTGTGGCATTTACATTGCAGTAGCAAGCAGTGCTGTAATCTGTTGGTAATTATAGCGCCTGCCGCTGCTCGCTCCTGCAAGGTAAATGCTGTGCGTCGCTTTACCTTTCGCGGCCGCGCTTGTTTTACGTGGGGATGGTGTACCTTTCCTGTCTGGCCATGTTACTGGGCGCTTTCCACTGGATGTGTTAGGTAACGGGTGGTGCATTCAGATGGCTTTAAAGTAAACAACAACTTGTGATTGAGTAAACTGCCTCATGGCTCTATGGTACGAGAAAATTTCCTGGGTTATCCATCCAGGCTGGAAGTCACGAAATCTAAGCTGATTTGCAAGCATGGGCGCACGCTCATGAGTTACTTACATTGAGATGGCCGCGCCCCCCTCTGATGCTGAAAAACAAAACCAAGTCATTAGTTTTTACGTGATCCCACTCTATTTCTGGCATTCCAAGTTGAATTCTTGAACGACATTGAGGGAACAGGAAGGCTATGCGCACTGCCAAGTGAACTGCTAGATTCGGAGTCATGTCGGTTTCCCGCACTGAATTAATAACTGGTTGAAGTATGCAACATGACTCGATTTTACAGACTAATTGAACAGGTTTTTGTGCCCTGAGGAGGTGATTTTAAATATTACAAAACGCATTGGCAAAAACAGAATGACAGCAAAATTGCTATTTCTAATTTTGAAAAAAAAATTCTCAGTATGAAATTCAAAGAATTGTGCAAGACGTGTATATTTAATTGTAGAGCTTCTGTGTATATCTCACAGAAACAGCACCGCAACTCCACAAGATTACATAGAGAATGCTTCACACTTATATTGAGAGTAGGCAGTCATTACATAGTTTGTGTGTTACGTGTAATGTTCTTTCACCTACCCGCACTGAAGTTTTTTCACTGGGTGGCGAGATATGGGCCTAGAAAGAGGTCACGTGACCTGCATGACAATTCCTCTGTGTCATGCAATTGGTAAAATGCATTTCAGGGTTTCCACAGTCCAGCTAAGACTCCCCCCTGTTCCTATAAAGGAGGGATTTTTTCCAGCTCAGGTAGGAAACAAGTCACCTGTCTGTGTTTGGCGTAAAAAAACATTAATCAAACTTTTATCCCCACACAAAAAATAAATGATGTTTGCAAAAGCAATGGCGCGCATTTTCCTCAATTTTCTGAACACTTCAAAGCAAGAATATTCTGTGGATGGCTGGTGCATGTGCTCCCGCGCCCCATTTGTGAACTTCTCACCTGGGATCACAGCTTTATTGAGGTGAAATTGCCTCTCTATGACTTCTTATCCTTCTTGTTTGTTTTGAGTGCCTAGCGAGCAACACCATCAGAATTCTGAATCCCAATCTGAGGCTTCCCTCCGTATCTCAACCCTTTCCATGCTTTGTCTCAAATGGTGTCTTTCTGGTCCGTTCTGCTGAAGACTGAACACATTCCTGGCAAGGATATTGAATTCACTGCAGATTGAAGGAGTACCCATCCTCGCTCTGGTGTCTCAATAATTGAGGTGTGAACCTCACCCCTTCGAGAGATGTACAATTGTGCGTCATGCACAAATCAGACCCTCCAAGGTATCGCGATTTTGCGGTTTGCCGCAAAATCGGCACTTTTGTAAAAATGCCACGATTTTTACAAAAGTGCCAGCGAAATCGGCACTTTTGTAAAAATCGCGGTATTTTTACAAAAGCTAATCCATGCCACTATATCCTGGGGGGTCTGAATGCACGCGACCTCAGACAAATTACCAATGTTGTGAAACAATTTCGCTCTGCAATCATTGCAAGTCAATATCAGACGTCAGGAGAGGACCTGAAAGACCGGAAACAAGAACCAAATAAGTGGAATTAGGTGAAGTTCTGCAGTAAAAATAATTAGATGGGCCTAGTAAATCAAGAGTACAGTAAAACAGCTGCAAGAGTCACAATTATGCAATATTTACGCAATATTTACAAAACACAGTCACAGTGATTGAGGGGCATTAAAGTATTATATGTTACCAAGTATCTGCAAAAGTGTACCACCCCTAGTTTCAGATGGTGGCGCTGTTTTTAATTTTGAGATTAGCACAACAGCAGTGTTTATTTACACAATATAGAAAATTAATAATCCCAACCGCTCATGCTACTAATATAGCTTTGTGTGACCTAAAATAGTCTGAATTGTCACACTTATTAGGGGAAATGGCCCCTTGGGCGCCTTGGACCGGGTAGATCTGTGGTAGAAAACAAATGCCATTCAATTGCCAGAGGAGGTTCTTTATTACTTAGCCAGGTACATGCCCTGATTGATGGAGGCTTTGGTAAATACGACTCCACAATGCCCTCAGGAGTGTTTGTTTTTATCTAATGTGCACTGCAGCCTTTCTTCTTCAGGTCCAACCTCGCCTAGTCACTACAGCCCTTTAGGGAAGATAGCTGTGCGTGCCCAAGTACCACCCTATACTCCTGGCCACATCACTGCATACGATTTTGCAGGTGGGGTGCCCACAATGCAAGCTGGACTGTCACTGAATACTTATTTTATTTACATATATTTAAATAGTGTGCACCGGATGCCTGAATTGCTTCTAGGGGCAGAGAGAAAAGAGAAGGATGCAAGAAAGTGTGGAACATGTTCTTGAAGAGATGTGTTTCCAGCAGTTTCTTGAGAGCGAGCAGGTTGTTTGCGTTGCACAGGTGTGGGGATTGGTAGGGGCAGGCAGCTACTTAGAAGAGACTTCTGGATTTGCCATTGGACTTGAGAATGCATAGGGAGTTCTGCACTTTGGAGTTTAGGGGTTCGGAGAGGGTGCATTCACAGTACACATATAGCTGCAGAGAACCGAAAGTGCATCGCGCATCACGACGAGCAATAAGTAGGGCTGTGAGCCAAAGGGTGTGTATCACGGTGGACTCGGGTGAACTCTGTATTTGACATCTCGCTCGGTCACGCCATCACCTACTCCAGGTCTGGTTCGACAACAATCAGAGCACCCACTTCAAGAGACCAATGGTGCGGACTGTCCAACGACGTCACGCCCCTGGACTACTTCACCACTTCATTTCCCCAAGACCAGCACCACGATTTGACACGTTGAAAATTCCCAAACCATATCCATATACATTCGAAAATCTGTACATGCTTTGAGGGAAACAAAGTGTCTACATTGTAATTAAACCAAGTATACGTAGCTTCATGGTGTTAAATAACTAAAAATGCTAAGATATCTGTGTTTGTTGTAGGAAAAATGGCCAAATAAAATGCCGCAAAATTGCTGCTAAATTTCCATATTCGTGCCGCTAAATTTCTATTTTTGTGCCGCTAAATTTGCGAATCCATGCCGCTATATCCTGGGGGGTCTAAATATCTTATTTTACAAAAAACTGGCACTTTTACAAAGATAAAGAGAGCAGGAGGACTCTAAAATCATTAACCTTCAATACTGATACTTCAAAAGATATATGATACAGCAAGTATCATTATACATACTAGAAGTCAAGACTATTGACTTTAACAATGGTTGTTAGTTGCATAAGATAAAGAAGCCGCAACTATGGCTTGTATATATCATTGAAAAAGCTTCCACTTAAAGCGCTGGTGACACTACAACAATCTTGCTGCTCCTGAGTTTCAAAAAGAGAAAGGCACTACCACCTCCCTGCCAAGGAGAACTATGCAACAACAAAAATAGCATTGGCATAGCAAATAGGTCTCGCCTTTGGGACCTTATAAGTGTTTAGCCATGCATCAGTTGATGTTGTTGCACCAAGGACATTGTGCTGGATAACTTAGGGCTAGATGTAGGTAAATAGGTTTTACCGATTCTTAAATACCGAATTTTACTGATTCGGTATTTAAGAATCGGTAAAACCTATGTAGGTAAAAAATCTGTAAAAAATACCGATTTGGTAAGATTAGGTATTTACCGAATCGGTAATTACCAAATCGGTATTTGCCATTGATTCCTATGGATATGAATGGAGTAGGGTGCTGCACTCGTTATGTTACTGTGGTTTATCCTATGCAACGATATTGTGTGCTGTACCAGATTAGTGCCTGCCAACTGATATCTGAACAATGTATATGGCCTAGTGTCAAAAGTCACTAGGACTCTAGTACGCACTACTACAAAACAAATTTTGAGAAATTTATATCACTCAGTTTATTTTAAACCTTTTTTTTAAAAAAATCATCTAACATGCTTTACAGAAATTGTTTGGTAAAATAGGAATAACCACAGGCAGGTTATACCTCAGCATTCATTCATTAGGTAAGCGTTGAATTATAACTCAATGGACCATAGAACCTGTATATTGTGATAAACTGATATATATGAGCTTCCTTGTTTTTCTTTTTCAGACCCCCGACGAAGGGGCCATAGCCCCGAAATGCATTGGGTTTTTTCTTTTGTACTTTTTTTGTTATTGTCTTACAGCGAACCTGTGTATTGACAAAATGTTGCCTTTGTTGCCTACAATTTAATCATTTGTCTTTATGTCTGTATAATTTGCATTAGAAAATACTAATTGATGAGAATAATGAGAAAATCACATGTTAGATGATTTTTTGAAAAAAAAGGTTTAAAATAAACTGAGTGATATAAATTTCTCAAAATTTGTTTTGTAGTAGTGCGTACTAGAGTCCTAGTGACTTTTGACACTAGGCCATATACATCGTTATTGATTCCTATGGGCCTTGAAGCCCATAGGAATCAATAGCAAATACCGATTCGGTAATTACCGAATCAGTAAATTTACTGAATTGACAGGGGGAAAAGGGTGTCACTTTGACACCCTGTTGCACCCCTGTTTCAGGCTTGTGTGCCATGTGACACACATATATGCCCTTAGGGAATGTCTGTGTGCCACATGGCACAGGTGTACATGCACAGATGTGCATGTACACAGGAATTCGTTATTTACCATGTAAATAGTATTACATGGTAAATACCGAATCCTGAATGGCCTGTAGCACTGTTAACAGTGCTATCAACATAGCAAATAACAGATTCAGTATTTTTACCCATCGGTAATTTTACCGAATCTGTAAAATTTACAGAATCGGTAAATTTACCGATTCTGTAATTTTACCGATTCGGTAAAAATTACCGATTCGGTAAAATTACTGAATCTGTAAGTTTTTCAAACCCCTACATACCAATGTCCAAATACCGGTCGGAAACGGACGAAAATCGGTATTTTCGTCCTTTTCCGACCGGTATTTGGACACCTACATCCGGCCCTAAACACTTATAAGGTCTCAAAGGCAAGACCCATTGGCTATGGTTTGATTCTGGAGTAGTGTGCTACTAACCGAAAGGCACTTTGACGCCTCTTCAGGATTAGTAAGCGCTATATTAATTAAATTGTAATTACAAAAGCAATGAGATGAGTATCAGTTAAATAGCAATAATATTGGGAGAGCGGGCGGATTCGGCTAGGCAGAAACAAATGGAAGATTATCTAAAGCTGACAAATATAATCGGAAGAAAGGTGCATGTTCAAGAATTTACGGAGGGACATAAGAATGCGCTCAACTGAATTACACAAAAACGAGGCAGCACCTGAGAAGAATGAATGCTGAGCATGGACAGTTTTTCATGGTGGGTAGCCTGAGTAGTAGATTATTTTTTACTTATTGATTTTCAGTTGCTTCTTGTTTAGAAGGTAAAATAGAGTTCTAAACCCAATGTATTCTGTACCCTGCTGATGCTGTAGAGACTACAAATAGTAGAATGTTACTTCTTCATATCTTCAGGTAAACAATTATGCAGACTTGTCACAGTACACATCTTTGTATTTATCCATCAAAGCAGCATTGTTTACGCTTGTTAAATGATTGTCTTGCATACCTCAAACAATTAACCCAGGTTTCTATGCAAATAAAGCTAACCACAAGGCCCACAAGTCATTCTTCAGCTACTATTGTGTTTCAAAAAGGGTTATTTACAAACTGTAAAGAAGTCAGGTTTGGAATGGGTGAAAACTGCATTGACTGATGCTCCAGTTGAGTTACGCTGAGCACTGTGGGCAAAAGTCACCGCAGCAGGCTCAGTATAGGGAAACCTGTGATCACTCACTTGAAATTTGAGGAGAAGGAACTATAAGTTGTGTCTGGTTATTTGTCCTTCCCTACCCCCACACACCACAGTGGTGATACATGCTTGTGTGCTACATTCCCAGCATATTTTTATTGTTCTTGGGTGACATGGAAATGACCCCAGAAGACTGTGGCTTTCCCTATCACTACTTATGGTCAACAAAACTAGGCCCGTCTTGAAACATTTCTATCCAGAATAGACAATTTATATGCCTCTGATATCAGGAGCGTTAGTGCTCTTGATTTATTTTAAAAAAGTCACAAAGTAAACGGCAAGCATGCATTAAATAGTTCAAAGCTGATAATTGTAAATGTGATGTCCTTATTAATGGCCTGATTTAGATCTTGGTGGACGGGTTACTCCGTCAGAACGGCGACGGATATCCCATCTGCTGAAATGTAAATCCTATAGGATATAATTGGATTTATATTTCAAAGGACAGGATAACCTGTCCATCAAGATCTAAATCAGGCCCAAAGTCTCCTGGTCCCCTCAGCATCAGTTGCATTGATTTTGACAGTTTTACAGACAGTTATCTAGACCCCCAAATCGCATTTGATAGACCCCCCCTGATGGACTGGAGCCTGCTAACCCCTCCTCCCCCTACCCAATGCCATGAGACCTTATCGGGTGAGTAGTCGCGCTTAACAAATGCCTGGTTGATTTAGACTACTAATATGAATGTTACTGCCTGAGGGCCATAGTTGCAGTTGACACATGATCATAGTAAGTACACACAGCAAGCCATACTCATGAAAGGCATTTTAAAGTACTCAAAGTAGTACTCGAGTAATACTAGATTACATACTCAAAATGCAATTCACAAACCTCTGGTCGGAGAGCTATATCTCTGCCTCTCCTTTATCTTCTGTGAAGAGATCGTAGCCATGAGTGAAGTGATTTCCACAAGCAGAGAAGCACGCAGCTACAGAGATACACCCACAAAAAGGTAAGCCAAATGCAATTCACAAAATACACCCTATATCTACTACAGGGGCATATCTGCTCCAGCAAGGCATTAGAGGTACTCAAACACCACAAATGGCCAGCTACTGGTGCTGCAGCACACTTTTAGAAAAATCAGTGGAGCAATGGAATATCATTATTAACTAATAGGAAAAAAGAAGAACATTATAAGAAATGTTATCCAAAAGTTTTAAATACCTGAAAAAAGCAAAGGTTGTCACATGTAAAATAGCTGCAACTAACACAGTGAAGGCAGTGAACAAATAGGATTACACCGTCAACATCTGAATGGAATTGAACATTACCAAATTACATACACTTTGCCTAGAAAGCAATACACACATCTCGCAACCACTCGCGATGAGAAACTACCAGTCCTTGTTGAGAAAGATGTCGTTCGTGTGCAAATCTTCGTGAGCAGCAGAAAACGACAGCTTTCAAAGTGCAAGATGCAGTTTGCAATCATTGCACAGTGTGGACAAGCATCTGGCACTGTGTAATCAGTGCAAACAACATTTTTCACAGTGCACTACGCAGTTTGCATAGCCACGCGTAAGTTGCGTAGTGCGCAGTGCTCTTAGAGTAGCTACGCCTAGCGCTACTATGCAAACTACGCCCAGGGTTACTAAGTGTACCTTTGCCAGTAATTACTGGTTCTTTTTTATTTCACTACTTGTGAGTTCTAATGGTTATGAAAGTGGCCCGATTGGCCCGGTAATGTATGTAATCCCTGCAAGGTCATACCAAGTACAGTGTATATATGTGATTACGTTCTAATGTGTTTTATGAGTAATACAAAGGAAATATTTCATATAACCTTGTGTGGAATTTCTTTTGTGGTGTGCCTAGTGTGTCGCAGCTATGTGAGTGTGTTGCGTAAACGCTTTACACATTGCCTCTGGGATAAGCCTGATTGCTCTGCCAAGCTACCAAGAGGTTGAGCAGGGGTTATCTTCAGCATGTAACTCCCTTGCCCTGACTAGTGTGGTAGTTTCTGCCTGGCTTAGGCACATGCCCTAGGCACCCAGAAATCTAATTTCCAACACGGTATAAGTCATATACAGGTTAGATTAATTTCCTGCCCACTGGGTCTCTGCAGATTGTCATTGGAGATACCATGGCCAATTCACAGTCAAGCCAACCCCTCTGCTTGTGACAGCGCCTGAGATGCATCAACAGTCGGTGAAAGAAATTAAACGGTTGGCAAATGATTGCCCATTAGTCACTTTCTTTTAATGTTAGGTGCAATCATTTGCACATACCTGGCATTTCAGCCACATGGACATAAGTCACACCATTTCTGCAACAGGCACCACTAACTTTCCATCAACATGCAAGCTGTCTACGATGCAAGGGCTTGCTTCAGTGATGTGCATGCAGCCTTTCCCGTAAGTGCACAGATCTAAATTACATATAAGAACTCACCTCTTGTATGTCAATTTGTTGCTGGAGATTTTGGTGACAAGTGGCTAAGAGTTAAATGAATTTAGCACACGTTTGTACTGCATGTGCATCTGTGGAACGGCATCTCAAATAGTCACTCAGTACTTCACCACATCAATATAGATTCACATTACACTAACAGTGAACGCATTAATGATGATTTTTGTTTTACAGTTTTTTCAGGGAAGAAAAGTCATGTCTTTATTGCAGGCTTTGATGATTATGCCCTTTCCCCAAACCCCCTCACCTCTTTCTGCTGTCCAATCCCATTGCCTCAAGAGAGGTACAATAGGGCACACATACTTACATTAGACATTATTGAATGCTCTTTTGTGATCCTTAAGTTGAACTTGAAATGTCTAGGCCACAGAGGAATGCTTCTGTACTCCCCAGAAGTTGCTTGCAAGATTATTTTATCCTGTTGCATATTGAACATTATCATCATGCCATGGGCTTATAAGTAGGACTAACCATTGAACCATTTCCCCGTCCAGGGTCCCTTGGTGGGGCATGGAACAAAGGTCCAAACCTTCAGCTGTGTGGCTAGTTACTGGCTTCATTTATCAGGTGAGCCACTAGTTTGGTTGCCACATCACTGTTGTTGGATACGTTCTAGTCAATGATTAATGGTGGTTATCTGACACTGTCCACTTATACCACCTGAGACACCACTGTTGGATTACCTTGTTGTCGCAATAAACGAGGAAGACTCTGTGTAATATACATACACTTAGACAACACTTTGATACTCATTCATGCCTTCATACTTTACACGATTTTCATGTAAACATCATTCACAAACATTGCGCATTTACAAATTTAGGGGCTTATTTACAAGCCCCTTGCGCCACAAGTACGCCACTTTTAACCTTTTCATAAGTGGCGCACCGGCGGCGCAAGGGGCTTGTAAATAAGCCCCTTAGCTTTTCAATGCTGTTATCCCATTGTAAATCATATACCTTACAAATACGTTTGTACCATTATGTAATTAGCCGCAGCTCTCATGGGGAGCATGAGGTGGTGATCATTTCAGATGGGTTGAATATGAAGTTGCAGTAAAGATCTTGACAATCTGACACAAACAGTTATTGAAAGACAGGAACAGAAAGTCATTCCGGTGCCAACAATTCACCACATCACAATCCTCCTCATCCTGCTTATTCTTTACTGAATTCAACTAACTAAGTGGCTAAGGAGCAAGAAGAATGGGCCCGAAGAGGATTCAGAGAATATTTCCCAGGCTTCCTTCATCAAATCATCAGCTTCAGGGAGGGCATAAAACGCATCTGAGTAACACAGTGCAGCACAGATTTCGAGAGACATTTCCATGTGATGTACAGCAGCTGGTAACAACACTCAGAGTGGGAAGGATTGATCAGAGCTCTGGGACGATGACCATGCCTGAGACCAGGATGTGGTGGGATCTTGCAGTCCACATCCGCAGCACCTAATACTGGCACCACTGTACTGGGGGGTCAGGAGAACCCTCTATTCTCAGCTGAACGCATATGATCAGCAAGAAGCCGGTGAGTCAGGTGTGTATTTGAGAGCATTTCTGCTTCGTTTTTTTGTGTAGTCATGTCATTGCTCCTGTTTATTTTTGCTTGGTTCTGTCAATGTTGTCTTCACTATATGTCATCCGATCCTATTATATGACTTAATGTATGCATTTTTTGTTTTTAAATGTAATGTAATTAACATGTTTGCCTTATCATATTATTAGTTAGGTAAAATAGAAATTTTCAATGGCAGTGCTCTAATATTAAAAAAGTATTGGTGAAACTTTGTTGTAAGACCTAAAGGAACTGTGAATAAGCAGATCTTGCTTGACGTTAGGCCCACCTCTGCCTATAGACACTATGTGATACCCAAGATGTTAATTTTACATTGATTTAAAAACATTGATGACATATATTTTTCGACCAGCACATATTCAGATAGTAAGCATGGTGGATTAATTTATAAATCAACACAGTCTGTCAATGCTTCTTTACAAACTTTCGGTTTACTAACAATGTATAAATATCTCCTGCTAGCCCTCTTTCGCAGCTATTTGTCAAAAATTGGTCAGCCGGTTGAGGAGAATGAAATCCTTCCGATGCAGCAACCACAAGTCATGTCAGTGTGAAATATAAGCAAACTCCAAATTAACCTATGCTCAACCCCCAGGTATCTTGGCACTAAAGCAGTAAAGCCCAATTTAAAGGCATTGTGTAAAGTATTTATGCAGCGCTTCAAGCAGTAATGCAGTGGAAAACAACATGAAAATATTTCACGCCAGTGTAAAAAAAATATAGTAAAATGTATTAAATGATTTGAGACCAAAACAACAAAAATGCAATTGGTAGAACTGGAGATATGCATTTTTAATGCATTCAGGAAAATATAGCACATAAATGAACAAAGCGCCCCTCACGGTCATATGGTCTTGCAAAATTGGATGATAGTCACAATGTCAGGACAATCATGATGGAGCGAAGGCCGAATACAGGTACCAGGTTTTTGCCTCTGAGAGTTACCTTCTAAAATCATCAGAGATCATAGAGAAGAGACCGCTTAACACCATGTAATATCTCCCCATATACGGCAGCTCCCGCGAAAATCAATGGAAAAGTTGTATTACATGATTATGTTGCTGATGAGAACAGTAACTGTTGACATAAGCGATGTCAATACATATATATGTGCATGGGAAATGCCTTATTCATGTTACGTGTATAAAAGAGCAGAACGAGTACATTGGTAAATATTTGAAATGATGCTAAGAAAGTGGAAATGATAACATACATTAGTGGTTGTAAGTTGGCCAAAGACTTACAAGACTAACAAGTGAAAGAGGGCTGGATTGATGTTGCCAGGATATCCTCTGATGTTATATTTTGTGTCAGTCACCATTGAAATCCAAGGGATGTTGTCTCATTGTAGATGACATTAGAGGCACTTAAAGAGTAATGCGACATTTCAAAGACATGCCATTGTAGTAGGTACATCAACAAAGGATAACCCTGTCATGATTGAGTTCAATAGGTATAAAGGTTTATATACAGATGTGTGACATTGAGTTCAATAGGTAAATGGGTTTATATAAAGATGTGTGACATGATGTAGTAACATGTACTGGGACATATATAGAGGGAGACGTGGTCAAAAGAAAGATAGTAGAGCAGGCAGTAGATTTACCAGTTTATCATCTGGTGTGTGGCAAGTCCTGTTCTCTGTGCAGCACTTTTATCAGAAATGGAAGTGTTGGCAGGTGGTGGAAGGGACGATAACACCAGACCTTAAAAGTGGATTAATACAAGAAGTGGATGAGTTGGGAATCATCAAAATCTAGTGGATAAAATATCTTCTTACAAGAATATCATGTCAAAAATATTGTGTAAAATAGCTGTTTCTAATAATTTAATATATATTAGTCATTGTATAATTATAAGTTATTAGTATTGGTATTAAATGTGTATTTACGTTTTTACTGTAGTTAGTATGTTTTAATCTGCAATTTAAACTAATTAATTTGAATTGGACAGTTTTAATTAAATAGACAGTTCTGTGGTTTGTAGGGGATTAGGATGGGAAGTTATGTACAATATTGATCATTATTTTTATTTTTGAGTTTATTCTATGCATAGTCTATTCTTAATTAAAAATGTATGATATATTTATTTGTTGGGGATTAGGAAGATAAGTTACGCATTATTATTTTTAATTTGACTTATGTTTATTCAAATACAATTTAAAATATCTAATTATCCTAGTTATTTGAACGATTAATTGCTATTTTAAACATGTTGTTATTTAATTATTTATTACATAATTCATAAGGTTATTTAAGTATAACTTTTTGTAAATGAAGTGTATATGTATTAGTTGTTTTAATTTTAATTTTTCTATATAATGAATACATCTATTATTGATAATGTTTTCATATTTATAATCTTTAAATAATTTTTTATAATACATTTCATTCATTTCAATAGTTTATTGGTGTATTGTGAGTAGTAGAGAGGCACCGGTATTTATTTTGTTCAGTTTTCATTTATTAAATGTTATTTATTATTTGAATGTAATTTTATTTATATTCAATTAATAAATTTTTTTATTTTAAATATGTTAGTAATAGTACAGAACAGATGGAAACAAAAGCAAGGTCTACCTCCAACTCTGCCTTTAACAACTGAATCCTAGAGAACTTCTCTTTCACCATCTTCCTCTCATCTTAATATCTCCTCCCTCAATGCACTAACTGTGACCTCAAGACACACGAGACAAGCCCCCTCTAACCTCTTTAAAGTCCATAACTTTACTTGCTATAATTTACATTGGAGTGAGAATAGTAAATTTGTCCACTCCAAAGTGCATAATTTTCCCTACTGCTACTCACATTGGAGGGGTAATAGTTTATCTTACTCCTTCAAAGTACAATACTTGCCCTGCTGTTGCAAAGACTGGAGTGGAAATAGTAAATTTAAACTCACCAAAGTCCAATACTTTCTCTAGTTTTTCTTATGTTGGAGTAGAGATAGTAAATTTGACCTTTGCAAAGTCCAATACTTTGCCAGTAATTGCTCAGACTGGTGTGGGAGTAGCATATTTAACCCGTTCAAGGTCCAACAATAGCCCTACAGTTGCTCAGAGTAGAATGGGAATAGTAAATCAAAACCATCTAAAGTCCAACAATTTCCCTGCCATTGCTCTTATTGGAATGGGAATAGAAAGTCTAACCCTTCCAAAGTCCATCACTTTCCATGCTTTTGCTTTAGTTGGAATGAGAAAAGGCAATGTCACCCTCCAAAGTCCAACATTTTCCATATGTTGCGTTGTTTTGAGTGCAATTAGTAAATCTCAATCCTACAAAGTCCACACTTTCCCTACTGTTGCTCAGACTGAGGCAGGAATAGCACATTGAATTCCTCGATAGTACAATACTTTCCTTGCTTTTGCTTACATTGGAATGGGAATAGTAAATGTTTCTCCTCCAAAGTGCATAATTTTCCCAACTGCTACTCACATTGGAGTGGTAATAGTTTATGTTACTCCTTCAAAGTACAATACTTGCCCTACTGTTGCAAAGACTGGAGCGGAAATAGTAAATTTAAACTCGCCAAAGTCCAATACTTTCTTTAGTTTTTCTTATGTTGGAGTAGGGATAGCAAATTTGACCTTTGCAAAGTCCAATACTTTGCCTGTAATTGCTCAGACTGGTGTGGGAATAGCATATTTAACCCGTTCAAGTTCCGACACTAGCCCAACAGTTGCTCAGAGTAGAATGGAAATAGTAAATCAAAACCATCTAAAGTACAACAATTTCCCTGCCATTGCTCTGATTGGAGTGGAAATAGTAAGTCTAACCCTTCCAAAGTCCATCACTTTCGATGCTTTTGCTTTAGTTGGAATGAGAATAGGCAATGCCACCCTCCAAAGTCAAAAAATTTCCATATGGTTGCATTGTTTTGAGTGTAACTAGTAAATCTAAATCCTACAAAGTCCAACACTTTACCTACTGTTGCTCAGACTGAGGCAGGAATAGCACATTGAATTCCTCGATAGTACAATACTTTCCTTGCTTTTGCTTATATTGGAGTGGGACTAGTAAATCTGAACCTTCTGAAGTCCAATACTTTTCCTACTCTTGCTAGGATGGGAAATGGGTGTAGTAGATCTAACCACTTCTAAGTCCAAAATGTTCCCTGTTTTTACTTATGTTGGAGTTGGAAGTATATTTGACCCCTCCAAAGTCTAACACCTCCCTAATGGTACTCAAACTGGAGTGAAAATAGTATATGTAACCACCTCAAAGTCCAAAGTTGTTCCTACTATTGTTCAGATGTAAGTGGCAATAGTAAATGTAACCCCGCTAAAGTCCAACACTTTCCTTTGTTTAGATTACATTGAGTGGGAAGAGTTAATTTGACCCCTGCAAAGTCTAATACTTTGCTAGTAATTGTTCAGATGCAGTACGAATAGTATATCTAACCCCTTCAAGTTCAAATACTTTCCCTACTATTTCTCAGAGCAAAATGAGAATAATAAATCTAAACTCTCCAAAGTCCAACACTCTCTCTACAGTTGCTTCAATTGGAGTGGGAGTTGTAAATCTACCCCCTCCAAAGACTAACACATTCCCTACTGTTGCTAAGATTGGAGTGTGAGTAGTCAATGTAACCCCTCCACAGGCCTTCAATTTCAATGCTTTGGCTTATGTTGGTGTGGGAACACTGAAACTAACCCCTCCAAAGACCAACACTTTCCCTACTGTTGCTTAGACTGGAGTGGGAACAGTAAATCTAAACCCACCCTACTCCAATGTTTTCTTTACCGTTCCTTAGGCTGGAGTTGGAGCAGTACATCTAACCCCCTCCAAAGCCCAATGATTTATATACTGTTATTTAGACTGGAGTAGAAATCTTAAATCTTACCTATCCAAAGTCCAGAGCTTTCCCTAGTGTGGCTTGGACTGGAGTAGGAAGAGTAAATATAACCTCTCTGAAGTCAACAATGTTCTTATTCTTGCTTTGACTGGAATGTGATGAGTTATTCTAACCCGTCCAAAGTCCAATATTTTCCTACTATTGTTCACAGTGATTGTATAGCATTTTGAATGTTGTTGTTTATTTTTTTAATTTTATTTTCCAGCAATCATACATTGTGTGTCGGCATATAACATGAACGAACACAATGCATGAGGCCTATCAATGGCTGTTTGTTTTACTGTTTTAAGGCTACTTTCTCAGCATTACCACACTAAAGGCACATAGAGACTGGAGACTATCATTATTTCAACTGAAATTGACATTGAAACTCCTGATGATTGTAATGGCGGCATGAGTTTTTTAATCTGAGTGGATCTGATGGAGCATTTGGGACTTCTGGATTCCAGGAATTTTGCTGACGGATAGATTCTGGCGATACTGACCTCTAGCCTCATGGCATTTTGGCATATGACTCATAATACTACAGCCTTGACAAAGTCACATGTGCCAGCTGCTGTTTCTTTTATGTAGTATCACGCTTACAAGAACTGAGGAGAAAATTAAGAAGAATAAATAACAACATTCACTCACTTGGACTTTGAAATACATTATTGGTGCACACAAACTGTGTATTCTGGACCTCATAGTGTATTTCGCTATTCGTTTCAATGTTTAATTGATTAGCGTAGTGTGAAGTGGCATACAGTGGAGTATCATAGAATGGAATAGCCTAGAGTGGAGCAGAGTACTGTGGAGGTGCATATAGTGGTGTGTCCTAGTTTGGAGTGGCGTATAGTCGATTAGGGAAGTCTCGAATAGCATACAGTGGAAGGGAGTAGAGCGGAGCAGCGAACAGTGAAGTCACCTATAATGTAACAGGGTATAGTGACATACACTGGAATAGCTTAGAGTGGGATCTTGTATAGTGCATCAGTGTAGAGTGGAATAGCATAGAGTAGAGTAGGGTATAGTGCAGTGGCAAGTGGAATAGCGTATAGTGGATTGGCATAGAGTGGAGCACCATAGAGTGCAGTGGCATTGAGTAGAGTCACTAGCGGAATGCTATCTGTAACCACTATTACGAGTTTTGTAGCCTTTGGACCCCATTACTGGCAGTTCAACCGCGGTGAGCTCGGTGGTCCAACCATGTATTATGAGTAAGGCGGGTGGGCTTTCTAAAGACCGCTGCCGAACTGCTGACACCACCAGACAACTCCATTCATAGTCCATGTGCCACAGCACAATGTTTTGCCACCAAACCTGCCCTTACTGACACTTCCAGGGAACCTCCTCACAAAAGGGCATCCATCCATTCGGCAGAACAGGCAGCTCAAATATGGTATTTGGGAAGAGGGTCTAAGGTTAAGGGAAGGGTGCCTTTGTCAGTAGGAGGGGGCTTTTTGGGTTTGGGGTCTTTGGGTCTGGGTTTAGGTTTAGTTTTTTTTTCCTTTTTAGGCTGGGTATAGGGGGATCGGGAGGTTGTTTTTTAGGAGTGGATTAGTCCGTGGAAGGGTTGTGTCTGTCTTTGGGAGGGGTTTTTGTTGGGGGGGTGTCGGATTCAGAGGGTTTAGGGCAAGGGCAAACAAAAGAGAATCATGGGGAAAAGGTGTAGGGTGTTTGGGATGAAGTTTGGATTGGGTAGAAGGGGAAGTGGATATGTGATATATGTGTGCTATGTGCACCGTGTGTTGTGTTGGTAGCTTTTGTGTGGGTGACTGAGCATTTGCGCTTGTGTGTGGGAGTATTGTGGATATGCTTGTTGTTGTGGAGGGATCTGTGGCTATTGCTGCAGTATCCAGGAATATAGGTGTTGTGGAGAGCTCTGTAGTTATTGGTGTGGTGTCTGGAGAAATGGGTGTTGTGGAGGGCTCTGTAGCTGTTGGTCCATTGTCTGGGGCTATGATGTTGAGGAGGAGTCAGTGGCTGATGGTGCAGCACCTTCATGGATGCTTGGTATTGTGGAAGGGTCTGTGGGTGTGAGTGTGGTGTCCGTGGGTATGGGTATGCCTGTGGAGGGCTCTGCATGTGTTGTTGTGGTGCCAGGGGATATGCTGGGGTGGAGGGGTAGTGAGGGAGGTGAGTGTCTGCTTTGCACATGTATGTTTGAGTTTTTAGAAGTATTGCATTTGTTTGGGGTGCTTGTGTCTGTTGAAGTGTGTGCCTGCTTAGGTGTGTATGTACTGGGGCTGGGAAAGGGAATTGGGAATGTGGAGGGGAAGGGACAGGGGAAGGTTGAGTTGGGTGAGGAACTGCTGTGAGGAAGGAGGCCAGAACCTGAAAAGATCTCTGTAGGCCAGACATGGAAGTGTGAATGCCTTACAGCTAGGCAACCACCTGGGTCAGCTTCTTACCTTGCTCCTGGATTACAATCAGCACTTCAGTCAGGACCCACAGAGATGTTACTCAGCAGGTCAATATCCTCTTAAATCAGGATAGCTGGGCTAACAGGGGCAGGGACTGAGGTGCCTGGAGCCAAGGACACTTCTCCCTTCTAAAGGGGAGAAGAAATGGCCAACTAGTTGGGGGGGCTGGGAGGGTGGTGATGTAACTGTGGCTGGCTGCCAAGGATGAGGTGGAACTGATCAAGTTGGGTCCGCCACCACTCAGGTGTGTCCACTGGATAAAGTCTCAGATGATGAAGAGCTTTTACTGATGTCCTCCTTGCACCTTCCTGGAATCTGGGTCCCTTTGTGTCTGACGACTCACATCCGGAACCGCCATGACCATCTTTGTCCCCACTGATGTTGTGTTGGCCCCTTCTCCTACAATTACCATGGATGTATCTGAACTTACATGAAACATGACGTTCTTTGCAACTGTGTTTCCATGCCTGACCATTACAAATCACCTGAAAACATTGAAGTAGTCACCATATTACACCACCTTCATGGTTCACTCCATAGGCTTCTAAATGAGCATGAGCACATGCATTCATGATATATGACCTGCAAACAGTTGGGCCCACTCATGTCATAACACCAGAAAGGCCCAAATGCATTGATGGAATACTCTACTCTCCATCATCATGTTCATACTAAGTTAGATGATCACCTTGCATACTTTAGCACTTGTATACCATTGATAAAAGATATAACCAAATAGGATGGAACCAAGTGTGAGATTTACATAATGCTTACACAATGCGTAGAATGAACCAAAACTAACTATTACTCATGACACATCTGGATGTCATGAAGGTCAAGTGGTACACCAAAGTACCATAATTTGCAGTTGTGGCAGATAGCATGTCACATGCAAATTCCCGTTGCTCACTGATGACACTTTGTATTCCAAATTACATCATATGTCAACTACCTGAAAAGTCAAATGAAAGCTGTACACATGTAGTTTATTTATGTATCACATGTTGCTGATACAGTTCCAAGAATACATTGAGGTCCTAACATTATGATATAGATACTCTGAATTTACAAAACACAGTGCTCCATTGAGCCATATGAACATCTCCCTTCCTACTTGATACATGTGATAACGTCAGTCAAGGTATGTATACCCAGTCCACAAGCTAATACACCTTTGAAGGCTGTGAGTGTCCCTGAACATCTGTGGCTGAAGATGTGAGATCACTGTAGTCTCAATGGGTAGGCACATCACACAACATGTTGGTCTTGCATATTCAGATTGACTTGTAAGAATCAGTTTAGACACTCACATGAGAGTGTTTTGAAATACTTTTGCGATGAAATATCAACTGGTAAATACTCACTGGCCACCATGGAGGCACCAATTCTGATGGCACCAGTGATGTTTGCACTCTCATTTCACTGAATGACTGGTAATTACCAATGGGAACTGTTGTACAGTCACTGCATATACTGTGAATGCTATGTCATGTAACATGCAATAGGGCCACCATCACATGAAAGACAGTAGTGAGGGTACACAACTCCCAACACAAGCAAGACCAGTTGCCTGTGTGTTACAATTGTCACCTAGATTTAATGAGAACATGAGAAGATTACTCAGGTCATTCAGCCAAGTGTCTGCCCAAAAGGATAGAATTGGAAGTGGACAGGACTCTGCTGTCTTCCAGGTCAGGAAGATAATAGGCACAGCACAGCAGCATGCACCTACTACCACACTTGTAGTAACAATGACTGATCGTGTGTGGCACATGGGCTACCATCAATATAGTTGGTGATAGCCTCTCTGTAACACTCAAAGCTGGCAATATGACATGTATGACTCTGGCCAGTACTCACCCCCTTGTTACTGCTGTTGGGCCCTCAACTGACTATTAAGGTCTTGGTAGGCCACATCCACTATGCGAGCAATCAGGGGTTTGGGTCTGGTGCATGCTCCTTCCTTGTTGGGAGGACTTCCCCAACTGAACCTCTATGATCTTCCAGGTCCAGTGGTATAGGTTCTCCTCCCTCTTCCGATACCATTTCTAGATCCCCTGGGTCTGAACCTTCTGGGCGATGGCTCTCTAAAGGGATTTCTTCTGATGGAAGTTGACCTTATGAATGCAATAAATGTAGAAACAGATTGTAACTGAAAGTGTGCTGAGATCTGTAGGGTTGATACACATCACAGTGACATATAGCACAGGCTTTCATCAAGAGTCAACATATTAGATGTGTCCATGTCACATGCACTGTTCCTAAAGAGAAAAAAATTCTCACAATTTCAAACAAAAATGATATATGATCAAAGAGTTTATCTTTGCAGAAAACAAATTTATTAGTAATAAAATATGATATCTCAAATCATACCATTGTCTTCAATTGTTGTGCTTGAATAAGAAAAATTATCATTTTACTTGTATTTCACTATACATGACGTTACTAAATCACTAAATCAGTGTAGCAACTCATAATTTCCCTATATACATCATAAGCACAGTTGTCTAATTTAATTTTTCAATAACTACACTTGTGAAGAAGCGTCGCCCTATGCATTTCGGGAAGCCCTGTTCCCTTCTTCAGGGCGAATACCTAAACAGCAATGAAATCTCACTAATGAAATATGTTCTTAATGGATGATCAACTTTGTAGCAGCTCATTAAGCTTACTATAGCTACTATCATTCAGAGAAGAAACATGTTAATATGAACAATTGGCCAAAACCTAAACTTTGACACTGATATTTTTATACATGATTTACCTTTGAACAGAACACATTGCACTTGTATAAAATGCTCATGATACCGAGATGGTTAAACATATAGCTTACTACTTGAGGAACTGAACATTGTTATTCGTACTGGCACTGGACACACTTATCTCAGATCAGTTCACTTCACATGTGTTTAGAATATAATCTAAAAACAAACGTCACATAGTATAAATTTAAGATCATCCAACCTTAATGCTCTAATACGCGATGATGTTGCATACCTTCAAACCAGGTATTGCAGGCTATATATACGCTACGTACAGCAAGTCTGTTCTAGAGACAGAGTTCACGGGGCGATGACCCAAAGATATCCTGTGTGTAAAAAAGGTTCATTAACTCTGTGTCTTTAAAGAAAATCTAATTGTAAATCATAACACTACTGTCACATAGCTCCTGACTTTTGTGAGAGTTAAAGTAATCTAAACATGCCTAATTACTAAATACGTGGTTTGTTGATGCCGGCAGTCCACGGGCAATTTCTACAGAGATAATACCGTGAGGAATACTTTAACCACTTCACTACTTAATAAGACAATATATAACACTATTGGCTATTTGTACTGTTATAACAAGTGTAATCGACATAGGCCTATGAGATTGTATAAGTACATTTTTCCACGCACATTATACGAAGACTTAAAAACTCAAGACTGTGGAAAACTGCATGTAATTACCCAAAGACTCAGCATTCAAGCCCAATTGTACGGAGTGTCCGTGAATGGCAGTAGTAGTCGAAGAGGAGTTTCTAAAATACAATAGACAAATGCATACTAAGCCAAGTTATTAATGTGTTCTGTAATATACTGAAGTGTGCTAGAGAAACCACTCATGCATACCTTAATGCTTCTAGTATAGAGCCGGAATGCCTTTGTGCTGTTCACGCTGTCAAAAAACCTCACAACTGCAACCAATTTCTACAAATAAAATATGCGAAAAATATAAACAAAAAAACGGAGTGCTTTACTCACAAGCTACAAGACCCCCTCAGAAACTAACTTACCGGCTTATATTCTGACGTTCGATACGGGAAACCGAGGAAGGATACCATACAGCCTTTAAATAGTCCCTGTTAGAATAAGGTACTCTATTATTTCAATGGGGTTTATGGGCCATGTAGTGCATTTTACTCAATTATCCTTAAATTTAATAATCCAAACCGCTCCCCTCCCCGACATATCATATACCGAACCACAATGTAAGAAAGCACTAGAATTGTGCTTCACACGTGACTGTGATGTACCGGAGCCGCAAGAATACTACGCAAAACCTGCAACGAAATATATAGCTAGATGCCTTACCATGTGAGTCAATGAACAGATGTAAACAACAATATTGTTCACGAACCTGAAAACCTGATCATAGTTACAAACCGAGCTAATCTTAAAAATGACGTGTGAGTAACAGGGTCTGCTATATCTCGGTGTATTCTGTGGTGTATGCAAAGATTCATGTTATGTACTTCGAATTACATATGTATAACGTCTTTGCATATAGGGGAAGACATTAAGCGTAACTCTATACGTAAAGTAGTCACGATCTGGTGATCCCGCTCGTAGAATTGCAGTGAATCAAACTAAATAAAATTCTTGGATTAATCATAGTGTTGACTGATGATCGTTTATTATTCAAACAATGACGTATTCCTGGTTGTATGTAACTGCGTCACTCTCGGTTTGGTGAAGCGTTTCTTTGCATAAATTTTGGCCCACGTGTAAACCTCATTCAGTTTATAATCGATTGTATCTCGACGATACTTTCGAATCTTCCCTTCTTGCAGTTCTTTACTATAGTTATCTAGCTTCATGTTTAAATCCTCTAATGTTTTAGCAAAAGTGTTTTCTTCTATACAAATCTCTAGTTCTTTCTTGATGTTAAATATCTCCTCTTCAAGTTCTCTGATGGTACTAGACAACTCCTCAATGATCAGAAGAATTAAATCTAAAGAGCACTTATTTAATATAGAGAACCACTTGTCCATAAATTTAGGGTTAAGGTGGAATCTGAATAACATTGGTCGCAGTGCTATTCTCAGCCCTCGTGGAATTCGTTTAGCGCGATGATATTGCACCAACGTAGATGATTGTAATCGTTGATTAAGCTACCTACATGTCAAATATTCTAGCTGTTTCAACCTTTGTATGGTAGACGCCCCCTGTGTGTCTACTAGTTTGATCTCATTGATAAGCGCATAAATGTCTGTTGCTTCTTCATTCGAGTAAGTCGTAGTATTTGCTCTATTCTCAGTTATGCGGGTTATGCTGTCGAATGACGCCTAATCGATATCACTAAACTAATGTTTTAAAAGTAAGGTGCTACCTCTAAAAGCCAAAGTGAAAATACTAAAGAAAGAGGGGGTAAGAGGAGCACTCAAAATTAAACACTTTTAGAATGTAATCCATTTATATACTAAGGGTGCACACTGCCAAACTGTGTTGGCTGCACAGTATGTGAAACACTGAAAGCCAATGTAAGCGAGGCCTACAAGCAGGATGCACTGTTCCTAAAGAGAAAAAAATTATCCTATGTGCCAGCGTTTTGACCATATTGTTGATTTATTTGATGGCTTTTGATGAAATGTTTTGAACATTTGTGTTATTAGTGTGGCTACACTGTTGTTTTTGCATTCTTGAGTGCAAGAAAATTATGGATTTAGGCCCATATCTCTGTACTGGGGTGAATGTATGACATTGTTCTGTATTCTGTACAGCAACTGTTGTTTTTGCATTCGTCACCCCGAGTGGGATGGGTATGCTCAGACGTGAGTCCCATGCTCTCCACACCACTGGAGTCTAGCTATCCTGGCTGAAGATGGCTGATAGCCAGAAACCGGTCGTAGGATGCTAGATTCCGGTCCAGGAGAGACATGGCGTGGCAGTTCGGGTTGGACTGTTCCCATGAGGCACAGGGTCAAGGCTGATTTGCATATGGCCATGTCTGAACTGGGGTGGTGTGGAGTGCGAAAAAAGGATGGATTTAGGCCCAGATCTCTGTACTGGGGTGAATGTATGACATTGTTCTGCATTCTGTCCATCAACGGTTGTTTTTGCATTCGTCACCCCGAGTGTGATAGGTATGCTCAGACGTGAATCCCATGCTATCCACACCACTGGAGTCAAGCTATCCTTACTGAAGACGGCTGATAGCCAGAAACCGGTCCTAGGATGCTTGATTCCGGACCAGGAAAGACATGGCGTGGCAGTTCGAGCTGGACTGTTTCCATGAGGCACAGGGTCAAAGCTGATTTGCATATGGCCATGTCTGACCTGGAGTGGTGTGGAGTGCAAAAAACAATGGATTTAGGCCCAGATCTCTGTACTGGGGTGAATGTATGACATTGTTCTGCATTCTGTCCATCAACTGTTGTTTTTGCGTTCATCACCCCGAGTGGGATGGGTATGCTCAGACGTGAGTCCCATGCTCTCCACACCACTGGAGTCAAGCTATCCTGGCTGAAGACGACCAATAGCCAAAAACTGGTCCTAGGATGCTTGATTCCAGTCCAGGAAAAACATGGTGTGGCAGTTCGGGCTGGATTGTTCCCATGAGGCACAGGGTCAAGGCTGATTTGCATATGGCTATGTCTGAACTGGGGTGGTGTGAAGTGCAAAAAACGATGGATTTAGGCCCAGATCTCTGTACTGGGGTGAATGCATGACATTGTTCTGCATTCTGTCAATCAACTGTTGTTTTTGCCTTCATCACCCCGAGTGGGAGGGGTATGCTCAGACGCGAGTCCCATGCTTTCCACACCACTGGAGTCATTCTATCATGGCTGAAAACGGCCGATAGCCAAAAACTGGTCCTAGGATGCTTGATTCCGGTCCAGGAAAAACATGGCGTGGCAGTTCAGGCTGGACTGTTCACATGAGGCACAGGGGCAAGGCTGATTTGCATACGGCCATGTCTGAACTGGGGTTGTGTGGAGTGCAAAAAACGATGGATTTAGGCCCAGATCTCTGTACTGGGGTGAATGTATGACATTGTTCTGCATTCTGCCCATCAACTGTTGTGTTTGCCTTCATCACCCCGAGTGGGAGGGGTATGCTCAGACGCGAGTCCCATGCTTTCCACACCACTGGAGTCAAGCTATCCTGGCTGAAGGTGGCTGATAGCCAGAAACCGGTCCTAGGATGCTTGATTCCGGTCCAGGAAAGACATGGTGTGGCAGTTCGGTCTGTACTGTTCCTATGATGCACAGGGTCATGGCTGATTTGCATATGGCCATGTCTGAACTGGGGTGGTGTGGAGTGCAAAAAAACGATGAATTTAGGCCCAGATCTCTGTACTGGGGTGAATGTATGACATTGTTCTATATTCTATCCATCAACTGTTGTGTTTGCCTTCATCACCCCGAGTGGGATGGGTATGCTCAGACGGGAGTCCCATGCTCTCCACACCACTGGAGTCAAGCTATCCTGGCTGAAGACGGCTGATAGCCAGAAACCGGTCCTAGGATGCTTGATTCCGGTCCAGGAAATACATGGCGTGGCAGTTTGGGCTGGACTGTTCCCATGAGGCACAGGGTCAAGGCTGATTTGCATATGGCCATGTCTGAACTGGGGTGGTGTGGAGTGCGAAAAAAGGATGGATTTAGGCCCAGATCTCTGTACTGGGGTGAATGTATGACATTGTTCTGCATTCTGTCCATCAACGGTTGTTTTTGCATTCGTCACCCCGAGTGTGATAGGTATGCTCAGACGTGAATCCCATGCTATCCACACCACTGGAGTCAAGCTATCCTTACTGAAGACGGCTGATAGCCAGAAACCGGTCCTAGGATGCTTGATTCCGGACCAGGAAAGACATGGCGTGGCAGTTCGAGCTGGACTGTTTCCATGAGGCACAGGGTCAATGCTGATTTGCATATGGCCATGTCTGACCTGGAGTGGTGTGGAGTGCAAAAAACAATGGATTTAGGCCCAGATCTCTGTACTGGGGTGAATGTATGACATTGTTCTGCATTCTGTCCATCAACTGTTGTTTTTGCGTTCATCACCCCGAGTGGGATGGGTATGCTCAGACGTGAGTCCCATGCTCTCCACACCACTGGAGTCAAGCTATCCTGGCTGAAGACGACCAATAGCCAAAAACTGGTCCTAGGATGCTTGATTGCAGTCCAGGAAAAACATGGTGTGGCAGTTCGGGCTGGATTGTTCCCATGAGGCACAGGGTCAAGGCTGATTTGCATATGGCTATGTCTGAACTGGGGTGGTGTGAAGTGCAAAAAACGATGGATTTAGGCCCAGATCTCTGTACTGGGGTGAATGCATGACATTGTTCTGCATTCTGTCAATCAACTGTTGTTTTTGCCTTCATCACCCCGAGTGGGAGGGGTATGCTCAGACGCGAGTCCCATGCTTTCCACACCACTGGAGTCATTCTATCATGGCTGAAAACGGCCGATAGCCAAAAACTGGTCCTAGGATGCTTGATTCCGGTCCAGGAAAGACATGGTGTGGCAGTTCGGTCTGTACTGTTCCTATGATGCACAGGGTCATGGCTGATTTGCATATGGCCATGTCTGAACTGGGGTGGTGTGGAGTGCAAAAAAACGATGAATTTAGGCCCAGATCTCTGTACTGGGGTGAATGTATGACATTGTTCTATATTCTGTCCATCAACTGTTGTGTTTGCCTTCATCACCCCGAGTGGGATGGGTATGCTCAGACGGGAGTCCCATGCTCTCCACACCACTGGAGTCAAGCTATCCTGGCTGAAGACGGCTGATAGCCAGAAACCGGTCCTAGGATGCTTGATTCCGGTCCAGGAAATACATGGCGTGGCAGTTTGGGCTGGACTGTTCCCATGAGGCACAGGGTCAAGGCTGATTTGCATATGGCCATGTTTGAACTGGGGTGGTGTGGAGTGCAAAAAAAGCGATGGATTTAGGCCCAGATCTCTGTACTGGGGTGAATGTATGACATTGTTCTATATTCTGTCCATCAACTGTTGTTTTTGCATTCGTCACCCCGAGTGGGATAGGTATGCTCAGACGTGAGTCCCATGCTCTCCACACCACTGGAGTCAAGCTATCCTGGCTGAAGACGGCTGATAGCCAGAAACCGGTCCTAGGATGCGTGATTCCGGTCCAGGAAAGACATGGCGTGGCAGTTCGGTTAGTACTGTTCCGATGATGCAAAGGGTCATGGCTGATTTGCATATGGCCATTTCTGAACTGGGGTGGTGTGGAGTGCAAATAAATGATGGATTTAGGCCCAGATCTCTGTACTGGGGTGAATGTATGACATTGTTCTGCATTCTGTCCATCTACTGTTGTTTTTGCATTCGTCACCCCGAGTAGGATGGTATGCTCAGACGTGAGTCCCATGCTCTCCACACCACTGGAGTCAAGCTTTCCTGGCTGAAGACGGCTGATAGCCAGAAACCGGTCCTAGGATGCTTGATTCCGGTCCAGGAAAGAAATGGCGTGGCAGTTTGGGCTGGACTGTTCCCATGTGGAGAAGTGTGGCTCAATGATTAGAGTGGCAGACCCTGATGCAGAGGTCTAGCCTGGGACCAGGGTTCAATTCCCCGCCTCGGCGGGTCTTGGGCTCAAAATTCCACGGACCTTATCATTCTCGCCTCGGTGCCTATTCCAATCATGGAGTCCCACTCTGAAACTCTGGGCAATAGCTTGCTTAATCTCCACAACGGCCCCCACAACGCTATGGATGCCTGGCCTCCCCCTTGGGAGTGCCCAGAAGTGGATGCCTCACAGGGAAAGCCAGGATGGGTTCCACAGCGGTATTCGTACAAGCACCTTGAGACCCTTGCGGGTGAGTAGTGCGCTATACAAGTATCAATTTACAATTTTTTACATGAGGCACAGGGTCAAGGCTGATTGCATATGGCCATGTCTGAACTGGGGTCGTATGGAGTGCAAAAAAATGATGGATTTAGGCCCAGATCTCTGTACTGTGGTGAATGTATTACATTGTTCGGCATTCTGTCCATCAACTGTTGTTTTTGCATTCGTCACCCCTAGTAGGATGGTATGCTCAGACGTGAGTCCCATGCTCTCCACACCACTGGAGTCAAGCTATTAAGGCTGAAGACGGCTGATAGCCAGTAACCGGTCCTAGGATTCGTGATTCTGGTCCAGGAAAGACATGGCTGGCAGTTTGGGCTGGACTGTTCCCATGAGGCACAGGGTCAAGGCTGATTTGCATATGGCCATGTCTGAACTGGGGTGGTGTGGAGTGCAAAAAACAATCGATTTAGGCCCAGATCTCTGTACTGGGGTGAATATATGACATTGTTCTGCATTCTGTCCATCAACTGTTGTTTTTGCATTCGTCACCCCGAGTGGGATGGGTATGCTCAGACGTGAGTCCCATGCTCTCCACATCACTGGAGTCAAGGGATCACTGAAATAATATCGAGGGACAAAATATCGACTTGCAAAAATATCGTGGACAAAATATCGACAGTCAAAATATCGAGTTTCTATCTACAAACAGGTAAGTACAAAAATATTGAGTACAAAATATCGTTTACAATAATATAGTTGTAAAAAATATCGACTTTATTAAAAACAGTGTTAAATTAAATTAATATTAAATTTTAATTACTAAAATATATGTAAAAATACTTAAATTAACTTATAATAATTAAATAATAAATAAAATTAACAAAAAAAAAATTTACAATCATATTTGTTAAAACATATATATATAGTAACATACTATAATTAAATAAGATACTATTATATTACCGTACAATACCAGAAGTGTAAAAAATACTATTCCCACTCCGAAGGTTGCAAGCGTAGGGAAAGCATTGGATAGCGTAGGGGTTAAAATTACTATTCCCACTCCAGTGGGTGCAACAGTAGGGAACGCGTTGGATAGCGTAGGGGTTAAAATTACTATTCCAACTCCAGTGGATGCAACAGTAGGGAAAGGGTTGGATAGCGTAGGGGTTAAAATTACTATTCCAACTCCAGTGGGTGCAACAGTAGGGAAAGCATTGGATAGCGTAGGGGTTAAAATTACTATTCCAACTCCAGTGGATGCAACAGTAGGGAAAGCGTTGGATAGCGTAGGGGTTAAAATTACTATTCCAACTCCAGTGGGTGCAACAGTAGGGAAAGCGTTGGATAGCGTAGGGGTTAAAATGACTATTCCCACTCCAGTGGGTGCAACAGTAGGGAAAGCGTTGGATAGCATAGAGGTTAAAATTACTATTCCAAATCCAGTGGGTGCAACAGTAGGGAAAGCATTGGATAGCGTAGGGGTTAAAATTACTATTCCAACTCCAGTGGGTGCAACAGTAGGGAAAGCGTTGGATAGCGTAGGGGTTAAAATTACTATTCCAACTCCAGTGGGTGCAACAGTAGGGAAAGCGTTGGATAGCGTAGGGGTTAAAATTACTATTTCCACTCCAGTGGGTGCAACAGTAGGGAAAGCGTTGGATAGCGTAGGGGTTAAAATTACTATTCCAACTCCAGTGGGTGCAACAGTAGGGAAAGCGTTGGATAGCGTAGGGGTTAAAATTACTATTCCCACTCCAGTGGGTGCAACAGTAGGGAAAGTGTTGGATAGCGTAGGGGTTAAAATTACTATTCCCACTCCAGTGGGTGCAACAGTAGGGAAAGCGTTGGAAAGCGTAGTTGTAATAATTAAATTTGTAAAAATCACATATTAACAAATTAATCAATTAATATAAAATTATTAACAATTACTATTTAATTAATTAACACATATAAATTAATTATCAATTATTTACTAATTACTATCAATAAATATATTAACATATTTAATTAATATTAATTAAATTACTTCCCACCCTATTACCCTATAATCCCACAACCCGCTACTGCATTAAATTAGTAAAATTTACATATTTACCAATTAATCAATTATTATTAATTAATTTGCAATTACTAATAAATTAATTAACACATATAAATTAATTTACAATTAATTTTAAATTAATATCAATTAATTAATTTACATATTTAATTAATTATAATTAAATTACTTCCCACCCTATTCCCCTATAAACCCACAACCCGCTACAGAATTACATTACGCAATTATTATAAAAACAAAATTCTTTTAATTAAATTATTTATAACATTAATACACACTTTTCACACATATAATTACATAAAAATACACTATAAAATATTATATATTATTAAAAATTCGATATTTTTGCTATCTATATTTTATACAGTCGATATTACTTCACTTACCTTAGAAACGATATTTTTGTAGTCGATATTATGTCCAGTCGATATTTTGTCCAGTCTATATTTAAAAGTCGATATTATGTCCAGTCGATATTTTGGAGTCGATATTTTGTCTGTGCACCGGAGTCAAGCTATCCCGGCTGAAGACGGCTGATAGCCAGAAACCGGTCCTAGGATGCTTGATTCCGATCCAGGAAAGACATGGCGGGGCAGTTCAGTCTGGACTGTTCCCATGAGGCACATGGTCAAGGCTGATTGCATATGGCCATGCCTGAACTTAGGTGGTGTGGAGTGCAAAAAAAGATGGATTTAGGCCCAGATCTCTGTACTGGGGTGAATGTATGACATTGTTCAGCATTCTGTCCATCAACTGTTTTTTTTACACTTCTAGGTCAACACGTTTTTAATGATCCTATGTAACAGGTCACCTTGACCAGCACTCCTTTCTAAATTCCCAGCAAGCCCTCACATTCACCTTGCACAGACCCCACATTTCACCCTCTCCCCCTCCCTGGGGCACTCTTTTGTGTGTCGTATTTCGAACGACGAAATGTTTGAATTATTTGTTTGCATATGAATTTTATGCCCGGATTCATTGTGATTAAACAACATTGAATCTAAACTGTATGTTTATTTACTCTTTGGGAAACTTTACTTTCTACTCAGTCTTTCCTTCTAAACGTTCTGTACTGGGATTCTTCACTTATGTACTTCAATTCTGGAATGAGCTTTTGACTGACATGGATACACATTTTGACTAGGCCTGGGAGGGAAATTCCGTTCCGCTTGCGGAATGTGCAGAATTTGTGTAATTTTGCATTCTGTGGAGAACGCGGAATTGCCAAAAACTCCGCGATCCGCAACTTTGTGAAATTTTTGGCTTGTTCGCACATTCAAAATGCGTGTTCACAAGATATTTCTCCCTGAGCACGCATACAAAGTTCGCAAACAGGAAACAAGCAGAGTGAACATGTGGAACAAGCAATTCCGCGTGTCCGTGCACTTTTTGCGCGCTCATGGAGATTTTTTACTGTTTCACAGAGCTTTGCAGAGCTCGACTACGCAGATTCCGCCCACCCCTAATTTTGACACTCAACTCCCCCATTTTACAGGTTACACCATTCTGAGTCTCCCAAATGCACTCACATTCCCACTAAAGGGCCGCAGGGGTAGGTATACTGGCTTGGTACTTTGGGAAGCACATCAGGCAATTGCTGATACCACATTTGGCATGTTTTCGGGATTGAGAAACTCGCAAGAGTATTCTTACCAACAATTATGGCAACCATACATAACACTTCTATCTCAAGAATTTGTGGTATTGCCCTGTCCTCAAAATTTGCGGTTGCTCTGACTGACTGAGCAGGAACTCTTATTGCAAGGGGAGAATCAAACCATGTAATTCAACCTTCTTCTATTGCATTCACTTCTAATGTGCATGACTTATTGTGAGCAACTTGATGGTGGAGGGTGAAAGGGATGTTGGGGCTGTTACTTTCTTGTTAAATGGATTACAATTATCAGTGTCATGAAGCACGCACATGAAAGCCATTGTACGCATCTGTTATCCATGAGTAAACACATTCGAACCATATTGTAATACAGAATGCAAGCACATATTTACATTTGCTACTTTAATTTAATTTAATTGTGGGTTTCTAACGCGCTAGAATCGACTCCCGAAGGAGTATCTCTGCGCAGTAGACCGCTGGGGAACCCGTCCTGGCTTTCCCTTTGAGATGGTCCCTACTGGGTATCTCCAAGGTGAAACCAGGTATCCCCGGCGTATGTAGGGGGCCGTTGTGGAGATGATTTGAATATGTAGGTGAGCAACCCAATATACCCTTGCGGGCTCGGGCAAAGTTTATTATAAGAGAAATGGCCAGCAACGGGTTTTGTTGGTTGTCTATTTTTCAGCACCGTTAGGACCTGTATTGAATCATCAAGGTACCTAAGTCTGAAATTGATCAGTGGCTGTCTTAAATTATTAATTTTTAGAAAAAGGACAGACAGTGTTACCACACTAACACGAAATATACAATGAATGATGAATAAAAATGCGAAAAACCAGGATTTTGTATTATCTGAAAATTGTTATTTGTATTCAAATCAAAAAGTACATTTATATACAAAGAATAGGGTACATACATGGATATTATTTAGATATTCAAGGTAATAGTTGTATCTTCCTTTGACATATCTAAACATTAAGTCCAGACTGCAGCAGCACTTTCAATCGTGGCGTTGTTGTGAGGCAAAGAATGAATCTTTTGTACCAAAATTACCGGACTCGTTGGAAGCTTTTTGATGCGGTCACATCCGAGATTCGAAAAATATACAAGTATTTGGAAATCGACCGAACTTGGATTCCCTGTCGGAAATTATAGACAGCACTCCTATGTAGAATACGAGTGAAATTTTGGTACAAAAGATTTATTCTTTGCCTCACAACAACACCACGATTGAAAGTGCTGCTGTCGTCTTAAATCTAAATAGACGTACATTTAAAGAAGTAAAAAGGGTCATCAATTGTATATAGAACTTTACTGTCCTGATGATGGTCTTGTGAAAACCTTCAAAAAGACCGAAACCTCGACTATTTTAGTCCATCTCTGCATTCTTTGATTCCTTGTCACACTTTGATTTTCTTCTGATTTTTGAGTTGAAATCAATGTTCTTTTTGTTTAAGCAGTCTGGACTTAATGTTTAGATATGTCAAAGGAAGATACAACTATTACCTTGAATATCTAAATAATATCCATGTATGTACCCTATTCTTTGTACATAAATGTACTTTTTGATTTGAATACAAATACCAATTTTCAGATAATACAAAATCCTGGTTTTTCGCATTTTTATTCATCATTCATTGTATATTTCGTGTTAGTGTGGTAACACTGTTTGTCCTTTTTCTAAAAATTAATAATTTAAGACAGCCACTGATCAATTTCAGACTTAGGTACCTTGATGATTCAATACAGGTCCTAACGGTGCTGAAAAATAGACAACCAACAAAACCCCTTGCTGGCCATTTCTGTTGTGGAGATGAGGCAAGCTAATGCCCAGAGTTGCAGAGTGTGATCCCTGGTTAGAGGAGGCACCAAGGTAAGAATTATCGAGTCTGCTGACCCTGGTCAGGAATTGAACCCTGGTCCCGGGCCGTCCTCTGCTCTCGGATCTGTCGCCTCTAACCAGTGAGCCACACCACTCCACCTCCACACTTTATTGGTTGTAATACATATGTGCCTTCAACTAATATGGAGCATGAGAAAAAAATGTCAGGATAAAGAGGTCACTGACCATGAGAGTTTACTGAGGGTGTAATGAATATTGAGCAAATGTAGAGGATTAAGAAAGGCATTGAGATAATATGTTCTTTTATGTTTTTAGGTGAAATTCCTATGCTGAATGGAAAGTGGAAACGAGACCTCAGTGAAAGATTTCATTCTCTTGGGACTGTCTCAAGACAAGCAGCTGAAAGGGCCGCTGTTTTTGGTATTTTTTGTTATGTACTTAACCTCCTTGCTGGGAAACCTAACAATTATCCTAACCATATGGATGGACATTCATCTTCAGACCCCCATGTTTTTTTTTCTTAGTAACCTTTCCTTCCTGGATCTTTGTTATTCATCAGTCACTGTGCCAAAAATGCTCTTCTCTCTTCTAGGATTGAGTACATCCATATCTTATGCTGGATGCATTACACAACTCTATTTCTATGTTTCCTGCTGCAGCACAGAGTGCTTGATCTTATCAGTGATGGGCTATGACCGCTATGTAGCAATATGCTCCCCTTTGCATTACTCCTCAATCATGCGTAGGGATGTGTGTCTGCGAATGGCTGTGTTACTCTGGATAACAGGATTCCTTACTTCTGTCATCCATACCATCCTTACAGCAAGGCTCCCTTTCTGCAGGTCTCATGGAATAAATCATTTCTTCTGTGACATTCCACCCCTTTTAAAGTTGTCTTGCTCTAGCACATTTATAAATGAGGTTGTTGTATTGACTGTAGGTGGGTCCCTAGGACTTAGTTCCTTCTTGCTTACGCTGGTTTCCTACATTCATATTATCTCATCTATTCTTCAGATACGTTCAGCAGCTGGAAGGCGCAAGGCTTTCTCTACTTGTGCTTCCCATCTTATTGTTGTCACGTTGTTTTTTGGAAGCATCAGCTTCATGTACATGAGACCTGCATCCAGCTACTCCTTGAAGCAGGATAGAGTTGTATCTGTGTTTTATGCTGTTGTCACTCCTGCATTGAACCCCATTATATACACACTCAGAAACAAGGAATTTAAGAGAGCCTTAAAAAAAGCAGCAAGCAGAAGCATAGCCTCTTACTGAAGAAGTCATAATTTATTTTTAATTTGTATTAGAGTCATGAAGAAGGCAACCAGCTTGAAAGTATGAACATTGTGTTGTGTAAATTATCAAATATTTGATGTGATAATATAAAGACTAAAGGCCTCATTATGAGTTTGGTGGTGCGGGAGTGGGGCGGTTCACCACTCCTGCACCCCCAAAGCCGAACGCTGCCCACCCACCAGATTGCAATGCAAATCGTTTTCTCGCGGGCAGGCAGTATCGCAATCCTGCGGTGGCAAAAAAAGGGTGGGTGGACTTGGCATGTAGTTTGAAAAAAAGCAGTGGAGCTACAATGTGCTCTGCTCCCTCCCTCCCCATCCCAAGCTCTTTAAAAATGATAAAAGAAGGCACTTACCTGCTTCTCTGACGCCTCCTCTGCCTAGCCCCTCTCCTTCATGCTACTTGCATCATTCTTCATTGAAAAAAACACTACTTTGTACGTCTTGCGCGTACACATGTGCACTTGCAATACGTACAACGTAGTGTTTTTTTTATGATGAAGGATGCGAGAGGAGCAGGAAGGAGAGCGACCAGTCAGGGGAGGCAGCAGAAACGGAGGTAAGTGCCTACTTTGATAATTTTTAAAGAATTTGGGTGGGCGGAGGAAGCAGCTAACTCCACTCCGCCACTGAAGTGAAGTTTTGCCTACCTCTGTGTTCGCAACAGAGCACAGGGTAGGCAAATCTCCTCAAACTCCATTGGCGGACCAGAGTTACCTGCCCAGAGTTAAAAAAACAGGCCCAATGAACCCTTTATACTGCCCTGCCATGAGACCACCACAGCGTGTTCCACATAGCATGGACTGTGAAGATGTTCTGGAACTGTAGGGATGCTTGCACACAGGGGGGCAGAACATGTGCCCCCCTGCATGCACCTACCTGCATGGGGTAAAGAGGGCCCTGTAGGGTGCCTTTGTTTCACCACTGCCTGCTTTTACATGGTGGTGCTGTCAGTGATTGCCTTAACTAAAGCAATCTTTTTTAATAAATGCAGCCCTTTTCCTTAAAGGAAAACAGGATGTGGTTAAAGAAATGACAAATTACACTACCCTTTTTTCAGAAGCAGGCAGTGGTCTCATGGACCACTTTTGTGTAAACATGCACAAAGGGAAAAGGGTTCCATAGGATCCTTTTGAATTTGTGAATGATTTACCACTTCCTTTGAGGAAGCAGTAAAATAATAATTTAATGTGACTGGATTTTGGTCACAAAATATAGGTTCAGATAAATGAAGCCCTTTTTCCTTAAAGGAAAACAGGATGTGTTTAAAGAAATGACAAATTACACTAGCCTTTTTACCGAAGCAGGCAGTGGTCTCATGGACCACTTTTGTGTAAACATTCACAAAGGGAAAAAGGGTTCCATAGGATCCTTTTGAATTTGTGAATGATTTACCACCTCCTTTGAGGAAGCAGTAAAATATTAATTTATTGTGACTGGATTTTGGTCACAAAATATAGGTTCAGATGTACTAAATGCTGGTCACAAAATACTTGTCGCAATTTGCCACCAGTATTTTTGTGCCCACAGTGCTAATTTGTGAAGTAACATATGTATTACTTTACGATTTGCAAATTGCAGATTCCTAGTGGGTTGCAATTTGACCTAACTCATAAATATTAATGAGGTATGTCGCAAATCGCGACCCACTAGTAATCGCAGTCATCACAGGGATAGTGCCCTTTTGAGCTCAGCAGACCCCCCTTGTCTGCCTGCTTTAAAAAATATGTATATTATTTCTTTAAATGTAGCCCTTTTCCTTAAAGTAAAACATGAGTGTGTTTAATCAAAAAATATGAAGTTTAACTTTCTTTTTTTTGGGGTACACAGTGGTCCATTTGAGGAGGTGGAAAAATATGAATGTTTTACAACTTGTTTTAGGTCCTAAAATATTTATACATAGCATTTCGATTTGGTATTTGGAAGGAATGAGCTAAACACTTTTGCACATGTTACCAAATCACAGTTTGAGTTTGATACATCTGAAAGAGTCTTTGCAACATAAAGACTCTGCTTACATCTATTCTGTTAATACATCCATAATAGTTTATATCTGGAAGGGATGCCCTTAACAAGCCCATTCCAAAAACTGATTTGGTATCTATTCCCAAACACAAACAGCAATTCAGTAAGATTCTTTAACATTTTACCGAATCGTCGCTTGAGTTTTGAGAATAGAAAAATGCCAATTTTGAGGTCAGGAAAGCTCTGATTTATTGAATAGGAGCCTTACCTACAAAGAAAAAGCTTATTACATGAAGGAAATGGTTGCCAAAAAATAATTTGTGATTTTGAGCTGTCCTTTCTTAACACTTTGCAAATGATATTCCTCTATCACAAAACTGTTGGTTGAGTTAGTATTCCTTAGAAAAAACAGAGGACAAGAGGCATTTGGCAAAACAGGAACAGTTTGTTTAATTAAACAGTTGATCTGGGATAAAAGTTACAGGTACTCAGTCTAAGGACTGTCTCCACTTATTTTTGGTTGGTGTCCTTCTTATATACAAAATATAACACATCATAAAAGTTTATGGCAAACCATATATAGTGAGCAATGCTGATTTTTGCCTTGGAAGTCAAAAATGAGTGTTAAAAGGGTTACAACAGGTGGGTCTCGACATCGGCACAGTGTGGCCAATGGTGAATGTGTTCAGATGTCTGGCATGGTGAGTGCATGATCACTGAGTGTGCTCGGTCCTGATTTGCTATGTATTCCCTACTCATGTGGCATCTGACTTTATGGTGTTTTTAGGAGCACGGGTCCCCCCTCTGGCCATGTGTGCTTTATTGGGGCAATCTCCCCTGACCACAGTAATTTCACTTCACTGCACTTGTCTGTGGGATTGATCAAGAGTTTTCTTCCTGAGTATTTGCCTGCCAGCTATGCACCCTCCCACCTGTGACTTATCAATCTGCAATTAACCGGGCCTAGGTCTCAGGGCCTGCCTAACTACATTTTTGCAGGTCAATGTTGATGTAGAGTTCCCAACAGGTGATTTTGCTAATCAAGACGATATTTCTTTTCCATTGATGTATGCCTCGTGTTCCATATTAACATCTCCCTAGTTGGTTTTTCAACTACATTACCTGACTCATGCATCTTGACAAATACTGTACTTGGGGCCCTTTGTTCCTTAATTTCACTACTGACAACCATGACCTCCCTATTTGCTTGCATTCTACCCAGTTTGAGGACTGTGCTTTAATAGCAAGGGATCCCCTATTGTATAACCCTGCATAAAATACAGTGATAACATAAACTGGATGTTATTTGTGGGGGCCAGGAGAATGAATTTTGAAACCACTCATGCAAGGGGCACTTCCCTCTTCACACATGCTACTTTGTTGACTTTGCAGTGCTTTAACTTCAAGTTCAGTGATCCATTGTCCATGCCATTCCCCTGGATGAACATATAGAAGGCAGCGTTGATCTTGGCACAGATGCTTCCCTCCATCGCTTTCATTAAATCCAGTTCATAACGGTGCTGTCTTACCATGAGGCGGATGTCTTGCATATCCTTCCTTGATTGATTTGAGGTGGAACTCAATGCTTAACATCATTTTGAGCATTTCACACTGGGTAATCTGCAGCCCGCGGGTGTTAGCTTTTGTCTGCAAGGTGAAGAAGGGTATCAAATTCCCTGACCCTAGTTGTGCTTCCGCGAACAGCCTAAATTCTTCTTACATGTCTTTGAACTGAGTCGAACCAAAATAGTCTGCTGCTCTCATTTCACAAGCTTGGTGGAGCAAGGTGGTCTTTTTCCTTAATGGTTGCTGGTACAAGTCTGTTAGCTCATCTTCAGGAAGTACCAAAGTTGGCGTGTGCAGTGTGACCAGGGAACACAAGCCTCTCCAACCGGCAACTAGCTGAGTATGTGCATGCTCACCTCATTTCTAAAAAATCCATAAGCGTGGAGGTACCCCATTGCGTATATACGGAATATGAAGCATCACTCCACATTTAGCATTTGTGCCATTTGGAAGCGTTCCTTTTCCTCTGAAAGATAAGGACTACAGTGAAAGTTTCCGTACAATCAAAGATTACCCTTTCCCATCCAGCCAAGTGTATCTAAGGTATGCAGAAAACAGAAACAAGGACAATGACCTAGGTTTACCAAATGTAGACATTACATGGATTGGACAAAGAGATTTAAAGTGGCTCCAATTGATACCATTGGTTAAATCCTTTTTGCATCTGCAACACCCTGACCTCATAATTGTGCACTGTGGTGGCAATGACCTAGCCACTTTCACCGGGGTAGGTCTGGAAATGCTTATAAAGGAGACCTTTACAGAATTGATGTCACTTTACCCCCAAACTGCCTTTGTCTATTCTAACATATGCCAAAGACATATATGGAACTGGTCCAATGAACTTTGTCCACAGATTGAGAAAGCTAGGAAACATGTCAATAAATCTGTTTTTGCTTTTCTCAGAGATTATAGAATGGGGTCCATTTACCACAACCGTCTATGTTTCAATATGCATGGCATCTATAGGAGAGATGGTGTACATTTTACAGATGAGTGTAACAGAGTCTTCCTTTTGAACTTTAGACTCTGCATAGGTACTTACTTGTAGGTCAAAAAACACTATATACACCTACAGTCTCTCACATGTGTATGCAATGTTTGAAGAAAAGCCCTTGTTTCTCTCTCCACTTTCAAAATGTGTTATAACAAAGGGGAAGGCATCCCTTAAGGATAAGACCCCTCACTCACCCGAAGGTGACATGCTTCATCATATGGGTCCTCCTTACCAGTGGGGAAAACCTAGTCACCACTGGGAGCTACTACTTCAAGGCTTAGGGAAGGAGCTCAGAGATGTTTTGAGTTTTCTATGGAGTAGGATGGTAATCCCATATGTGTGCTGTTGGGTTAAGTGAGGTATATAGCAGCGCTGTGTGAAGGAAGGGTGTAATTTAAAACTGCCTAGATAGATCACCAATTAACTTTATTACTGTGTACTACCTGACAGGATTCAAATGTAACAGCACCGTGGTATGGATATAAACCACTGTTAGTGATAGGTCGACATGTTTCAACCTGTTGATCAAATTTCAGTATCAGCGGTTTTCTTCAGGACCAGATATTTATACAATGCTGCTGCAGTTAGTGTAGACAATGAAAAATACATTTTAGAAATAAATTTTAATACACCACCAGTATTCCTGCTCAATTCTATTGCTTGTGTCAGGCCATACTCTGGATATCTACAATTGTTGGATGACCCAGCCTCACCTCTCCCTGTCAGGTTGCTCAGGAGGGAGGCCCCGCGCTGTCCGTCGGTACCTCTTCGTGGAGTAGAGCTAACCCCGGGATTATGTGATATGTGATCAATGTGGAACGAAGGTGTTGAGTTTGCAGATGTCTGTACCACTTGTGGCTGCTGTCATCTCTTTGTTTCTCCCTGTGTCAATTTCCCATACAAGTGGTCATACTTGTGGCTGTAGGTTATTATTCTGCCCGCCTCACAATCAGTAATTGGATAACCCAGCCTCACCTCTACCAGTCAGGTTGCTCAGGAGGGAGGCCCGCGCTGTCCGTCGGTACCTCTTTGTGGAGTAGAGCTAACCCCGGGATTATGTGATATGTGATCAATGTGGAACGAAGGTGTCGAGTTTGCAAATGTTTTCGCATCCTCGCCGTTCCACATGAGAACTTTTTTGTAGGGTCTCCCCTGGACAGGACCGCCTTGCAGATTTTACAAGTTACTTTTGTGACATTAACTTTTTCTGCCCTGGGGATGTAAAAATCTTCCACACAATTGAAGAATACCTCTCTGGGGGGGGAGGTTCAAGTACAAATTCTTCATTTCCAGAGGGTTCTGAATCAGAAGATGCTTCATTAGTTGCCATTTCTCCAACTTTGCTGGGAAACAGGTGTTCAAAATGAAAAAGAGCAGATCTTGCCAGATGATGTCTTCTCCTCAGGAAGTTCTAACAAGAGTGATTGAAATGGGTGGGGTCCTTCAATACTCACAATAAGAAATGTAATGAACCAATCAAATCTCTTTTTTTTCTGCTCAGATCGGGTACACGTAGGGTTTGTGTACGTAGCTCGCACACAACTCGCACCCAGCGCGACTTTGCGAAATTGTATTAATAAGTAATGTAACTTTATTAAAAGTTAAAGAATATTATTTTCATGATTAGTTCAGTTAATGTCTTGTGTTAATATTTATATTAAATATATAAATATATATATATATATATATATATATATATATATATATATATATATATATATATATATATATATATATATATCCGGAAAAAACTCCAAACTTCACTTCCAGGTCAACCCACGTTAGACCGGCGAGGGAACACAGGAGACGGACCACAGAATGCGCTGCACAGGATCTTTTATTTGCAGAGAAGCCGGTAAGCCAGAGGGCACTACGCGTTTCGGGCTAGAGAAGCCCTTGTTCACATGCATATATATATATATATAACTTTTTGAACATTGAAACATTTTTGCGAGGGTCGTGCACCCACCTCGTCTGATGAGCATATGATGTCACGCAGAACCACGCAACCATCGCGTTACGTAATATGTACGTGTCACATATGTGCCCCGAGCCGCTTATCAGTCGCACTTTGGGAAAGGCGTACCCATCGCGCACCATGCGATCCTACACAAGAGTCCAAAAATGGCCGACATGTTACGCGCTGTGAACGAGAAGGGTGCGCTTTGGGTGCACGACTCCAAAATATTTTGAAAAAATAAAAAGTAATATAAATATATTTAAAAGAACATAAAAAATATATATTTTTTTAAATACATTTTTATTAAATATGTCTAATGTCATTTGAAAAACAAGATATCTAAAAAAAAAATGTTAAAAAAATATAGTCAAAGAACTTTGAAAAAAAAATAGAAGAAATATATTTAAAAATATCATTGAAAAAACCTTTGAAATTCACTGAAAAAAACATAGGTTTCGAACATGTTATACTTAGGAATTAGTATTTAAAAAACCTTTTAAATCCAGTGAAAAAACGATAGGTTTCAAACATGTTATAGTTAGGAATTAGCATTTAAAAAACCTTGGAAATTCACTGAAAAAAACATAGGATTTAGGGGTGTTATAGTTAGCTGGAAATTTCACTCGTACAAAACCATTGAAAGTCCTCCGTTATAGTTAGCTGTACTAAGTAAAACTTGCGCTCCCGCAATCCTCTGCTGATGATTTCACATATTACATCATTCATGACATGGTCAGTGACATCAATGATGACATCATTGATGACTTGGTTTGGATTTTGAAAGAGAGAGCGGGGAAATCTATCTTTCAAAATACAAACCAGAATCCAAACAAGATTGCTTTTCCACATGGGAAGCTGCATGTTAGCAGATCCCCATGTGGAAAAGTAATGCCGACTCCCGAAGGACGCAGGGAGCTGGCGGGACCGTGGGGGCATTGGGGCTCCCTCCACGGTCCCCAACATTTTTATCAGCAGTTTGAAAAGTAAGATTTCTCTAAAATGGTGGATAAGATGCAGTTTTGAAAAAAGAAAAGAACTGATTGGTTGTTTGACAACATTCAACACTGAAAAGTAGGGTGCATGTTTCTGTTTTTTTAAAGCATGATCGTTATTGGTTAACAAAAACTGATTGAAAGGAACATTACATAGGATAAGCTAAAATGTTGAAAAGTCAAGCACACTTGCTGTTTTCATTTTCAACATTGTGTGGTGAACTTGTGACCTGTGTGCTCAGTTGAGTGTTCCATGAACTGTTTCCATCATAACAGGCAGAAGGCAGATTGGGGGTAGGGTTAAAATGTATGTCACTTGGAAAGGGCTAAAATGTGTAAACAATAGAAATGTGTGTTTGCTTTTAAGTTAATATGGGAATCAATGTGCAAGGTGCATTTTGTAATGTTAAGTTGTCGAACCTACATCCATCCTGATTGGGTTTTTGGACCTGGGTTTCTGTTTCCCATGGGTCCTTTTTCATATCCTGTCCTCTTCTGCATCCTCTGTTTGTCATGCTTTCTTCGCTGCTTGTTTTTTTCCTGGACTTTTCCTCAGCCCTTTCCTCTCTGTCCCTTTCCTCTTTCCAGTGTCTTGGGTGTGAGTGTCACTTGATGTGTGCCTCCCTGTTCGCAGGCGGCGATATTCATCTAAAAAAGTAATCTGTCCTTTACCACTGTTTTTGGCTATTGTTTTCCTTGTTGTGGAACTGGATGGATCTTCAATATCACTACATGTTATGGAGTCTGTACCACTTGTGGCTGCTGTCAGCTCTTTGTTTCTCCCTGTGTCAATTTCCCATACAAGTGGTCATACTTCTGGCTGTAGGTTAGTATTCTCCCCGCCTCATAATCAGTACAGTCTCTATTTAATTTGCGCTGTTTTTGCGCCTTTATGTCGTCTTCATACAACTTTCCTTTATGTTTCAAGTCCCCCACATATTTGTTAATCAGTTCTTGTTTTTTTTGTGTTTTCATATCATCCTCCAATGATTTCAACTCTTTCAGAATGTTCTCCCTGTCCTCCCAGATATATTTTATTAGGATCTTTAGCATTGTTTCAGAGCTTCTAGCAGAGTTTTCCACCCACTCTTCAAACATTTTAGGATTTGGTGATTTATATGAGGGAGTAATATAAATGCTTATTCTCCTTGGGACCATCTGTTTTTCTAAATAGTCCTGGAGAGAGATTGCCTCCCAGCATTTTGATGTTTCTGCTTTCTTAACTATTTCCATTTTTTTTAATTTGTCATGTACTGTAGTGTCTTTCACCATTGGTTCTCTTTTCGTTTTGTTTTTGTTAGGTGCTCTCGCAAACAGGCTGAAGGCAGCTGCCCCACTTTCCAACTCTTCCTCCATTTTCTAAGAGTTACTTGTGCGTTTCCTAGGTAATATCTAGAACAGCGCTGTTGTCTGGTTATGATTCATGGAACTGAATCCCCTTCCCTTTGCGTATGGGAATTTACTACTGTCTTAGAGGATAATTGTATCCCAGCGTGTCACAACTATGGCACATTCTCAATCACTATACTGGGCTTTAGTGAGCTCTTTGCAGTGTTCCTATTTCGCCCCTCTTATTCTTTGCTGTTTAAATCAGTGTAACATGGTCTGACTCGTCAACGTCCTGGAAATCCGGCTTACTGCATTTCATATGGTGGGAGCAGAACCAGGTCCTCTAATTGTACCATCAATTACCAGTGTTGTTTCTTACATAAAATGCAACACCCATGTGCATATCTGGACCCCGCAGGACAATGGAACAGAGCCTGTAATTGTTCATATTATATACACATTCTACCTACTGGTGGTCGCCAGTAGGTAGTTATAGTTAGGACCTACTTTCCATTGCAATGGCATTTTTTTGCCTTACCTATAATATTGGCGTTGTTTCATAAATATCAATGAAATTTTCTCAAAAAAGTGTTGAAATAGATTCTATGTGTCATGGAACGTTTGGGGGTTATCTGTGCTGTTGGAACTAAGAAACAGGAGTGCAAAAAAGGGTGCATTAGTAATGTTAAGTTATCGAACCTACAGCTTAAATGGCTCCATAAAATTACACCAAATTTGCCAGAAAGGTAGATGTTGTTACACAGATTGTGCTTTTTGTTATTTGGTGCAAATCGGTCTAGTAGTTTTTAAAAAACCTAGGTCGAAAATATAGATATTTTGATGGTCCACGGATATTTTGCAATTAATTGCGAATGCATGCACCAATGGTAATGCTCTGATTGGCTGGATGCAACCTGAACAGAAAGTTCCCGCTGACATTTTATCATTCGGGAATGGTTCGCAGGGCTGAAAATATGAGTGAAAGCTAACATAAGGGGTCAAGTTGGGGATATTTTGCCCCCATTTTTTAGAAATGGGTGTGTTAGTGACACAAGTTGTGTCCGAATTATATTTTTGTGATTGCGCGCGATATTTGTGATGACGCTGCGATCGCCAGTGTGGCCACATGTGCACCATCACAGAGACATCGCAAATATCACAACAACATTGCAAATATAAGTGGGAGCATAAAAATATATATGTTTGTACACACTCACTGGATACTGTCACACACTCATGTACACACTCACAAACTCACTCAGTCACTTATACACCCATTCACATACCAGCTCACACACTTATACATCCAGTCACATACCCACTCATATACTCATGCACTCACTCACATACCCATTCAGGTATTTTTGAACCCACTTACAGACTCACTTGGAGTGTGATTAACCCATGTACAGACCCAGTCAGAGACTCATACACCTTCTTAATGACTCAGTCTTAGACTCATGTTTAAAGTTGTATACCTACTTAGAGACTCTAACACCCACTCACAGAACCATCTGGACACTCATGCACCCACTCACAGACCCCCTCAGATACTCATGTATCTACTTACAGACTCACTCAGAGAGAAACATACCCTCTTACAGACCCACTTACACACTCATGTATGTGCTCACAGGCCCACTGGGACACTCATACACCCACCAACAGATCTTCTCAGATACTCATACACACACTTACATACCTATAAGTTCACTTTCACACTCAGTCACAGACTCTCTCAGGAACTTATGGGTTCAGTCACAAATCCACTCACAAAAATACTCAAATATACATGCACCCACTCACTCACTGATTTAAGGCTCATGCATCCACTCAGAGACCCACCCATGCACTCGTCTTCCCAGTCATAGACCCACTGAGATACTCATGCATGCACCCATTCACTCACCCTCTCAGAGACTTATATTCTTAGTCACAGACCCATTGAGGCCCTTTAACTTCCACTAACAGTCATTCATACATTCATAAACCTACTCTCAGACCCACTCAGACACTGACACACCCATGCAGTCTCTCATACACCCACTCACAGACTGACTCAGAGATGTTTGCACCCCAGTCACTCAAACAATCAGACTCATCCATGCTCCTGCAATTCTACTCAGAGACCCAAAGACACACTCACAGGACCACTCAGACACTCCCGCTCCCAGTCATAGACCCACTGAGAGACTCATGTACTTAGCCACAGACCCACTCAGACACTCATGCACACACTCACTGACCCACCCAGACATCTACTTAGACACTGAAGTATCCACTCACAGACCCAGACAGACAGTGACATACTTAATTACAGGTACAAAAAGGCACTCATGCCCCTACTCACAGTTTGAATGAGAGTCATGGAATGAATCACAGAGCTATTGAGACCCTAATGCACCCACTCATAGATGCACTGAGACAGTCACACTGTTTGTTACAGAAGCATTGAATGACCGATGTGTTACAGATTCTTTGAAATAGTTATACAGCGAATGAGAGACTTACTGACAAAGTGATGCATGTAGTTGTAGATTACACTGAAAAAGTTATAGAGATATGAAGGGGGTTGTGCCTGCTAATATTTAGTTATTTAGATAGTAATGTGTTTAGTACGTTGGTTGCAATCAATTTTGCAGCTATACGTTTTGAATGTGCTGGTGGCTATTAAATGTCTGCATTTGTTTTACCATTTTGTGACGTATTTGCAGGGATTGCAGATTCCGATATCATTGCAACGTCTGATGTCACTGCGAAAACGGGAAATTGGTTTAAATGGTTGTTTTCATACAAACTCCCAACAAAAATCTGACTTTAGAAATTCACAAAAAAAAACAAAGGTTAGAGACATTATAGTTAGGTTCAAGTTTCAGTTATACAAAACCAGAGAATTTCAGCAGTTAAAATTAGCTGAGCTAACTATAACTCGTGCCCCGCAAAGCACTGCTTACGACCTCATATTACATCACTCATGACATGGTCAGTGACATCACTCATGACATCACTGATGACATTTCAAATTACAGCACTAGTGACATCACTGATGACATTATCCACAGAATCACACACAAACACACCCCATATAACCTTTCATACACCCACTCCAACTTTCACACTTTCATTCTCAAAACCATTGACACATCCATACCAGTACTTACATACCCACTTACTGATTCATAGGGCTACACACACATCCATTCAGTCGCCCATACAGCCACTCATACACCAACTCCCTAACTAATACAGCCACTGATATACCCACTCATACACCCATAAAGCCACTGACACACTGTGAGTCACTCATAGAGCTACTCATACACCTACTCACTCACCTCAAGAACCAATCACACAACCAGTTACTCTTCTATACCATTATATACACACCCACTAATTTATTCATGCAGATAGTAACACATACTTACTCACCTATACGGTCATAGACAAAAGCACCCACTCGCCCATACAGGCACTATCACAAACCCTCACTCACACATAAAGTCACTCATATACTTCAATACTCACCTATACTGCCTTTCACTTATCCAGCTACTTACCCACATACCACTGGTATATCCATTTATTCAATAACACAGCCATACATACACTCAGCCACCTATATAGTTCCTCACTTATGCACTCACTAACCCATACAGCAACTGACTCACCCACTCACTCATTCATGCAGGCAGGCAGTCCTTACCCCCTCTCACCCAGCCACACAGACCATCAGACACCCATAAAGGTATTCTGACACCCAAGCAATCACCCATAGGGCCAGTCACATACCCACTCACCAATCCATAAAGCCACTTAGACACTATCTAACAGACTGATACAGACATTCTTGAAACCCAGTCATTAACCCATACATTCAATGAGACTCGTAATCACTCACTTATGCAATCAGTCACACACCCACTGAATCATCCATACAGGGACTCATACAACCAATGATTCATCAATACACCTTGCTATATATATTCAATATTCATAAACATTTTAAAAACACTCACAACCATGGTGTCTAGTTCATGATATAGAATCAAACTTTGTATATCCAATTTGCAAAATCATGTTAATATTTACAGTCTTTTTATCCAACCCATACCAATATTTTCAGTGAAAGACCCACTTGGGCCAATCTTATCCTATGGGCCATACTCAACTGTAAATTAAATCTCCATATCCCAATGCTAGGCTCAAAGCTCTGTAATTATTTGTGCTCAGACCACATCTGATTGTGAAAGCAAGTAAGGCTACCCTCTCCAACCTTGAAAAGAAACAGTACCCTGACAAGATCAGTTTCACCTAGACAAGGGCAATAGCAGAGCACATGTGATAAAGAGTCCTCTGAAGGCTTTCACAACTGCAATAATGCCTCAATGCAGCCGCCAGTGCTACAGAGTTACAATGGTCACAAGACAGAGCGTTAACAAGGAAATACGTTCTTAATGAATTAAAGCACAATTCCTTGTCAACATTAGTCTGATCATGTGAGTGAGCGCAATGGTGCTCCATGGTGTAGTTAGCTCTGTGTCTACCTGTCCATATCAGTTTTGTTCTGTTGATCTTGTTTTACTAGGTAGTGTGCAGCTTTGATATTAACCAGTACATTTTGTCTTGCAGTGTCTTTTCATAATTTCGGCAATCTTTCTTCTCTTTCATCTTCATTCACTTGAACTAACAAAAAGAATAGCGATGGGTTTAGTCTACAATGGCTATCCCCAGTAGTGCAGTTGTTTCTTGTTTGTAGATAAGAATGCACAATCTGATGCATTGAGCAAAATTAAAAAAAAAATGCAAATCTCCTTTATGTACTTTGAATAATCAAGACATTTCCACTCTCAGTATGTTGTGCATTGTCAATTGGTGCCCATTCTTTGAGTAATAAAAACTCACTATATCAGTCTTTGCTGTAGAGTATTTGTACCGTTTTATTCAAATGGAAAACTCTTCTTTAATGGCAATTTTTTAAACCTTCTGACATAATCACCTAGTTAGCAATTCGAAAGGACTGTGAGTAAATCCTGTTCCCAATTTACTTTGCTTCAGAGAGTTGCTGTTTATACATCTTTGATAGACCAGACCTCCTTAAATAGGACTTAGACTAGTCCAACCATGTTTCCATTTAAAATTTGCTATAACTGCCACTCTGAGAAGACAGCTGTCATCAGTCTCCTAATAGCTGGTAGAAGGACAGATGCCAATCTCAATTGCTGTGATTTAATGTGGGTGCATTCTGTGTCCAGTCAAGCATTATGTCCTGCTGGAGAAGCAAAATAAAAATAGGGATAATCTCTTCTGAGTTACAGATGCCAAACTCACAAGGTGGAAAGACAAGGCCAGCTGAAACATTGAAAGGAGTGTATTAAATCTTTTATTGCAGGTCAACTAGACTAACTTGGTAATAAAATAAGAATTTCAAACTTTTATGTAGGATATTACAAATGTGTTTCTGTATTTTCTACGAACGGGTAGAATATTATCACATCCGGGCATTCCTTTAAGCAGACAGCCTGCCTGCTCCCTCTCCCCAGTACCTCCAAGACACTTCAGGCTGAGGGGGCGCCTCAATGTGCCTTCTAAGCACTCAAAGTCAAATGTTTGTCTGTTATGTTGCGGTGCTCCTGAACGAGGGGCGTGTCAGATATTGCGGAGCCGACCCCCGCCTCACATACTCCTCCAATCCTACTTTCAGTTAAAACAGGTCTGACACATGCTCGGGTTGCCAAACTGAATTGTATTGCCACCGGTGCACTTTTGCCAACGTCGCGATGTCCACTATTACAGCGTCTGGCAGACGCGTTTCGGCGTGTGCCTCATCAGTGCCAGGTAAGTGCTGATAGTGTCATGGTGATTCATTTCGCGGGGCTGCTGTTTGAATACACCGAGTGTTCTCATTGGCTGGGACTCATAGATGTAGAAAGCAGACAGGGAAAGTTCCTCCGATGATCAATGTCGCTGTAATCACAACCATGAGACCTCGGGCACAGTACACCTATATATATTACCTACTGGCGGTCGCCAGTAGGTAGTTATAGTTAGGATTTTTTTCAATGCAAAATCTCAAAATTTTATTGTGAATAACTTTGGCGTCGGTTGACGAATCTGCCTGAAAATGTTCTCAAATTTGCCTCGCGGAGCTCCGGTCCTCCCCTGAAAGTTTGGGGGGGGATTCGTCAAGCGGGGGCAGAGATAAAATGGGGGTCCCAAAACGTGTTCTCCCCATGTTAATTTCCATAGGGCGGTCGAACTCACTTTTAGCACAAACGGCTGAATGGATTTGCCCCAAAATTTTAGGGACTGGTAGCCCGATGTGCCTTTGCTATGTCTCAAGATATGTGCTCCAGTGGTTTTTACGAAAATTAACTTTGAAAAAATATATATTGGGCTACATTGGGCTATATATATGTTAGAGCCCAAATGTAGCCCAATGTAGCCCAATGTAGCCCAAAGATGGCCACCAGAGGCAAAAAAAAACAAATGTAGCCCAAATATCAGCCAGATGTAGCCCAACTATAGGCCAATGACAGAATGTCCCAGAGTGTTCTAAAGAACAACTAGAGCGCTAACAGTCTTACTTATGACAAAAGTATGGCACACCTGAAGTCATCTTGATTGGAATAAAGTGTTAACACTTAAAACATTTAATTTGCAAAGGAACAAAATGAGGGGGTTCATTTTGCCATAGAAATTATGATTAGTGCTGAAGAAAGAAAAATTAGGGCACATTTTGAGTAACTTCTCAAATCCTCTTATATTTCATTAAAAAATTCTGATATGCAGTCTCCCAAGATGGCCACCAGAGACAACAGAGCCAAATGTAGCCCAAATATCAGCCAGATGTAGCCCAACTATAGCCCAATGACAGAATGTCCCAAAGTGTTCTAATGAACAACTAGAACGCTAATAGTCTTACTTATGACAAAAGTATGGCACACCTGAAGTCATCTTGATTGGAATAAAGTGGTAACACTTAATACATTTAATTTGAAAAAGAAAAAAATGAGGGGTTTCATTTTGCCATAGAAATTTGTGTATATATATATATATATATATATATATATATATATATATATATATATATATATATATATATATATATATATATATATATATATATATATATATATATATATATATACAGTGAAAAAACCATAGGTTTCACACCAGTTATAGTTAGGTGGAAATTTTACTCGGATAAAACCATTGAAATTCCCACGTTATAGTTAGTTGGACACACTATAACTTGCACGTGCAATGCACTGCTGATGACGTCACATATTACAGCACTCATGACATGTCATTCGAGATGTCATCAGTGATGTCATGAGTGATGTCACTGACCATGTCATGAGTGATGTAATATGTGACGTCATCAGCAGTGCATTGCACGCGCAAGTTATAGTGAGTCCAACTAACTATAACGTGGGAATTTCAATGGTTTTATGCGAGTAAAATTTCCACCTAACTATAACTGGTGTGAAACCTATGGTTTTTTCTGTGAATATATATATAGATATATTACCTACTGGTGGTAGCCAGTAGGTATATATAGTTAGGACCTAGTTTCCATAGGAAATCCCCAACATTCTATTGGGAATAACTTTGGCGCTGGTTGATGAATCTTTGCAAATTTCTCAAAAGAAGATGGCTCGCTCCGCTCCGCTCCTTCCCTGAAAGTTTGGGGGGGATTCGTCAAGTGGGGGCTGAGAAAAAAGGGGGGTCCCAAAACGTGTTTTCCCCATGTTAATTTCCATAGGACCTTTAGACTCAGCTACAGCTTGAACCGCTGAAGGGAATTACACCAAACTTGTCAAAATGGTAGTGTCTGGTATGCAGATCACGCTTTTGGTAAAATAGTGTAAATCCCTCCAGTGGTTCCTGAGAAAATTAGAAGAGAATTCAATTATATATCTATGAGCGCGCACGGGTGTGCGCACCCCGCGATTTTTCGTGATTTTTTTTTTTGGGTGGGGGTTGGGGAGGCTTGGGGGGCTTCTCTCTTTTATTTTTATCTGTTTTATTTAAATTTCGAGGGTGCCCACCCCTCGTTTTATCCCCGAGATCACCGCCGCGGCCCGAGCCGCCTCAAGATGGCCGCCGCCGCCTGGTTGTGGGCGGGGCCGGGAGGACTTGCCTGGGGGAAGCCATCGATGTGTCCGCCCAGTACCGCCCTGTCTCCCGAACAAGATTGCAACTTCCTCACACACGGCAGAGTGGAATGAGACAAATGTAAGCTCGTTTGGGGGGCAGGTGCCGTGTCTCCTTTTGTATTATATTGCTGAAGGACCAAGAACAGGAAGCGCCGTCGCAGCACTTACGGTCTCACCTCTCCGCGACTGCCCCCGTGGGCGTGGGCGGGCGCCCACAGTAAGACACACACTCAGAAGCGCATCGCGCTTTCCAACACAGTCCTTCGATGTGTCTGCCTGGTCCCGCCCGGTCTCCCGAACAAGATTGCAACTTCCTCACACACGGCAGAGTGGAATAAGACAAAAGTAAGTTCGGTTGGGGGGCAGGTGTTGTGTCTCCTTTTGTATTATATTGCTGAAGCACCAAGAACAGGAAGCGCTGTCGCAGCACTTACGGTCTCACCTCTCCGCACCTGCCCCCGTGGGCGTGGGCGGGCGCCCACAGTAAGACACACACTCACAAGCGCATCGCGCTTTCCAACACTGTCATTAACTCCCACGAGCAGAAGACGAGGTCTGGCTACATTCTTGCTGTTGTTATCTTATCTCTTGCTTGTCACTGTAATTCACTTTCAAAAGTGCACACACACCCACTGAGCACAAGCAGGTCACCACCTAGCCTTGCTCTTTTGTCAGTGTGTTATTGCAGTAATTTCGGAAGGGTCCTCCTTTGCGCTATTGATCCCTGGCCTTCACATCTGGTGATGGGAGGGGTGGAGGGGGCATTGGTAGTGTCGGGAATGGTTGCTGGGGACAAAGGCTCCTCTGCTCTTGCAGTGCTTGCGCTGTGTGTGGGGATCAGAGAATACTGGGGGGCTCTGAGGATTACACTCCTGGCAGTGCTGATGGTATTGTGGTAAGACCATAGGTCTGGCGGCAGGCGGAGGCTCTGAGGACGAGGAAGAGCTGACAGAAAGGCTGCAAGATTTCACAGATTCACTTTTTAGCTTGCCAGTTGCTATTATGGCGTGTCTATTCTAATTACTTGGGGCATTGATGGAGAATGGAGGGCCTTGTAGTAGATAAGCTACCCGTGTAATAGCAGGAAAAGGAGTCCAGTTGTGTGAAGTGCTCATTAGCGATCGGCTGGAATTATCTCCATAACAATGTTTGCTTTCACTACAAGACTTCCAGTTAATTGCAATTATCGCGGGATGGCTATGAAGGGAGGGAAGACAGCAGGTGCTTGGCTTCTCTGGTCATGTGATGGTTTCTTTGCAGAAGCACTTCAGGCATAATCACCTGCATGTCTGCGTGCACGTGTGCTAATGGAGACCCCCACCCCCTATACTCTCCCCCTATACCGCTCTGCTGGGCCTCCCGACTCCGCAGGAGACACTATGCACTGTCTTCTTCTTTGTGAATCTCCAGCTCCATTACTCTGTGTTTCTGGAACAACACAAGGCCGGGCTACTATCCAGATACTTGGGTCCGCGCGCTGTTTCGCAGCTACCTATCATGTCGTGACAGGTTTATGATCTCATAAAACAAAAGCACGTTGAATAAGCTGCTTTTAGCATTACTTTGCAAACATGATGTTTAAAAGGAAATACATCACGTCTAAGCTCTGTAGACTAATGTATCAACTGTAGGTAATATGTGCGTGACGCCATACCCAGGGGTTCGATTCCCGCCTATACCATTCAGCTTTTCATACTTCTGAGGTCGAAAAAATTAAAATGACTACTATTATGCGGGAGTATATTAAGGAAGTGATATTCCATCCCAAGATGTCATTCGGAGTGAATGTGTGTGAGCTTTATTTTACACACACACTGTACGTTAAAGTTTCGAAATCGGGTTTAACAATCTGTTTCTGATGTCTGCATTTATTCAATGGATTTTTGTTGGATGGTGTGTATTTTTTTTTTAGCGATCCGTAATGGTGTGATTAACAGACATAAATTGAGAGTGCAAAGCAGTGGCGGCTGGTGACATTTAAAACACCCAGCCACCCTCCCACCCACCATTCATGCACCCCATCCATCCACCCACCCATCCATCCATCCTGCATCCATCCATCATTCATGCATCCATTCACCCATCTATCATGCATGCATCCATCCATGCATCCACCCAACAATCATTCATCCAACCATCGTTCATGCATCAAAAATCGGATCCCTAGAGCTGCTCAGGTGGTCCCACAAGGATATTAACATATTTAAACGTTATCCGCTAATAGAATTAGCATTTTCAAAACCTTGCAAATTCACTGAAAAAACCATAGGTTTCTGGCCTTATATATATATATATATATTAGCTTTTAAAAAACCAATGAAATTCACTGAAAAAACCATAGGTTATACACTATATATAGTTAGGAATTAGCCTTTAAAAAACCAATGAAATTCACTAAAAAAAACATAGGTTTTAGGCCTTATATAGTTAGGAATTAACATTTAAAAAACCATTGAAATTCCTCCTATATAGTTAGCTGGACATTTTTTTGATATGAAACCAATGAAATTCGACATATAGTTAGTTGCACTAACTATATATTTCGCGCATCCGCAATCCAATGCTGATGATGTCACATATTACATCATTCATGACATGGTCAGTGACATCACTGATGACATCACTGATGACAGCTCATTTAACATCAATAATCACACCACTGATGATATACTTCATGTGATAATACAATGCACCTCCTTACACTCTAATACACCTAGTGTAAAATACAGAGTATCATTTTTGAAACTATTGACACACCAATACCATTTACTACATACCCACTCACTGATTCCCACGTCTACATGCACATTCATTCATTCACCCATAGGGTCATTCGTACATACTGTCACTCATCATTGCAACACTATCATATGCACTCATACACCTATGCAGACACTCACACACTGCCACTCATCCATGGAGTTACTCACACACCTACTCAGTCCTGTAAAGAATCAATTTACACTTTGATTTCTTCATCTATACAGTTAAACACAGAACAGCTTACATTTTCACAGATATACTAACACATACTTACTCACTTATACAATCAAATCCTTCATCCATACTCTTATACATCCTCTCATTCTTCAATATGTAAAACATATTTAAACTTAACAAAAACACACAGACACTGGATGATGTCATCAGTGATGTCATCAGTGATGTCACTGACCATGTCATGAATGATGTAATATGTGACATCATCAGCATTGGATTGCGGATGCGCGAAATATATAGTTAGTGCAACTAACTATATGTTGAATTTTATTGGTTTTATATCGAAAAAATGTCCTGCTAACTATATAGGAGGAATTTCAATGGTTTTTTAAATGTTAATTCCTAACTATATAAGGCCTAAAACCTATGGTTTTTTTAGTGAATTTCATTGGTTTTTTAAAGGCTAATTCCTAACTATATATAGTGTATAACCTATGGTTTTTTCAGTGAATATATATATATATAGATATATTGATTTATAGATATATAGATATATAGATGGATATTTACCAATTACATATCTTCTAATAACAAAAGAAATTCTCCAGTGAGTGTAACAGTAAGGACAATGTTGGATAGCAGAGAGGTAAAAATTGCTATTCCCACTCCAGGGAGTGTAACAGTAAAGTAAGTTTGTGGATACCGAAAGGGTAAAATTACTATTCCCACTCAAATAATTGTAACAGTAGGGAAAGTGTTGGATAGAAGGGGTAAAAATTACTATTCCCACTCCAATGAGTGCAATAGTATAGGAAGTGTTGGATTGTGGAGAGGTAACAATTAATATTCTCACTCCAGTGTGTTAAAAATTAAAAACAAACAAAATATTAACAACAACAAAAATATTTTAAAAATAAATTAAATTAAAACATATATAAATATGTTAAACATTAAAATACAAATATATTTAATATTAAAACATTTATAAAATCATTATGTGAAATAACATGAAAAATACCTATAAAATATTATATTAAATAAAATAAAAACACATGTTACCAAAAATAAATATTTTTTGTTAGAAATTATTTATAAAAAAAGTTACATAATTTTACTTTATTTCCTACCCTATAACACCACACAATTCACAAAACATCACATTTTTATTAACTATGTACTTCCTTAATTAAAATAGTTTAGTTATTTACCAATTAAATAAATATTAATAATTAAAACTCTCAGACAAATAATTGACTTCCCACCTTTTACCTCTATAAACCCTATCCTCTGCACTTTAAAAAACAAATTCATAATTACCATAATTAATTTAAAAAAAAATAATTAACTTTAATTAACAACAAATTAATATTTATTTGCAAATACATTACCTCCCACCCTTTACTTCTATAAACCCCACAACCTGCACCTAAAACAAATTACACAATTACCATAATTAAACACCAAATATTTAATTATTTTCTTTAACAATCAACTAATAATTCATTACAAATAGATTACTGCAGACACTTAACACTATAAATTCTCAATTAAATATATATATTAATACATTAAAAATTATCATTAATTTATTATAATTAAATTACTTCCCACACGATTCCCCTATAAACCCACAACCCGCTACTGAACTAAACAACGCAAAATGTACTTAAAATAAAATTATTAACTACTAAAAATGTAATACGTATATTAAAAACAAAAGCAATACTTATTCAAAAACATTCATCACATACATTTAAAATATGAATTAAAATACAAAAGATTAATCAAAAAACAATATTTTAAACAACTTTGGGTGTCATTAGGATGGCTGGCGGACTTTGTCCGCCAGCCATACCATTGGGAAATGGGACCGCCCACCATAAGGGTGGAGGTTCCATGGGGACATTTGGATGCTTCATTCCTGTCATTGAGCCGGACGGTACACTCAGCACCGCCCGCCACAATTCCAGGAAGGCATGTTGCGCACTTCCATGCACAACATGGCGGACACCACGTGGTGCCTGCCATGTTGTGTATGGTACCCCCCATGTGCACGCCACAATCCCCAAGTCCCTAGGGGCCCACAACGGGCCCCCACAAGCATTTGCCGCATGTCTTTCCGTGGAAGCAATGCCACAATGGAATGGCATGTTTCCGCACCCATGATAATATGGCTGGCGGTGTCTGACAGACACCGCCACCATTTTAAACTCTTGCGGTGGTGGCTATCCACCCAAAATCCTAATGGGCCCCCATATTTATCCACACAATATTAATGACTTTTAGATTTTTGAAAAAGTTATATCTTACATTAAATTTGATATTCATGACCACAATTTTCATGCTGTTGATATTTCTGTAAAACAAAAACCTATACACATGCCAATACTGCTAACCAATTCAAACTCTTTTAATCTCGAACAGCAACATTGAAAGTCCAACAATTTGTGCAATAGACCACCTTTTTAGTCTGAAATAAATCTTTTCTTTTATTTAATTTTTTTATATATCAAAACAATTTAAACAACTCTGTACATCTTTAAATCTTTACAAATTACACACCAAACGTTATCAATCCAAAACTTTTCACCATTTTTCATTTTTTCCACTATCACAGACTCATCATACTACATTAACATTCACTCTCAGCATTCACCCACCAAGCTACACGTTTCTTTTTTAGATTTTTCAGATACAAGCCATAGAACAAAATTTCACAACATTTATTATTTTGAAAACTTACACTTTGTACAATACTCTTATGGCCAAAACAAAAATGGTCTCCACATTTCAAGCTCCTTCCACTTGTGGAGTTCTCCTCAGGACCAAGCCTAACTTGATCAAGCTATACCTTTCTACTTTTTTCACAACACCCTTCTTTCTTGTAATGTCAGTTTTCTGCAATTGTGCTTAGGTGATTGCGTTTCGTCGCTCGTTATGTTAGGAATTAGTTTGTATCCTTTGGAGGTGAGCCTCCTTCTTTTAAATTAAATCCTTGATGTGACCGGAGCGCGTTATCATTTTCGGCTTTCCTGGGGGTTTGCTACACAAGAGCAACGAAACGCAATCGCCTAAGCCCCATTGAAGAAAACTGTTATTACAAGAAAGAAGGGTGTCATGAAGAGAGATTTCATGTGCCTTTGTTGGTCAATAAAATAGAAAAGAATAGCTTGACCTTCACCATGTGTGAAGTGGGTGTACTGGACGTGCTGTGGAAGACAGTAGATTCCATTTCAAGGTCCTGGAGTCTCTTAGTTCATGAGATCGAGCCAGGATCAAGATCCCGTCCACCGCAATGCTGGGTTTTCTCAGGATTAGTTTTCTGAGGGTAGATGAGCAGCAACTGTGTATTAATTGTGCTCTGATTTTATCTGCTAGTCTATCCTTACGCAAGTGCTTGCCAATGTACGTAATCTTGCAAAGAATGTGTCGACAGACTAGTCATCTACCTGGCAGGCATATCGTAGTTTGAATTGTTCATAATCAGGGCTCAATTGGTATCAAAATGTCTGTTGAGTGCGACTACGGCCACATCAAAATAAACATCTGAGGTAGTGTTAGGTACATTTTCAAATAACTCATACCGTTTCTCTTAGCCTATGCAACATCATTGACATTTTTACTGTGCTATCATTTTCATACATTGAGCAAAAGTAATGCTGTAACTACCCAATCCATTGGTGCTATCTCAGTATAGCTGTTGCATGGTAAGCCAACTGGTTAAATGGGGGTAGCGATGTTACTGGAGCATGTGTGCAGCATGGGTGTGCTGGAGCTGCAGTTTGCATTCTGAGGCAGTGCTGACATATTGGTGCATTCTCACTCCTTTCTTTCTTACTTTTTTTGTGTGTTCCCTCATGCTTATTTCTTTCTGACAGTTTACTTACATCCCAGCTTGCAGGTTCTCCCTCTCCCACTGGGTTGTGGAATAAGCGGGTCCTGATAATCACACATGATCTGAAGGGTCTTACGCTGCTTCTGCAGGACCGCACCAGCTGCTGATTGCACGCCATGTGCCTGCTGATGGGCGACAACTACAAGGTTTCAGTATTCCTATTGCCATAGTGCGTGCACGTACCTGGGACCACTCTACTGCTGGTGCACTCACTGCGCATGCTGTGTGGGGTGCGGCCTCATGTCTTTGCCCACAAACTCAGCCCAATTGCATTCAGCCTTGTGTGCAGCACATCCCACTATGACTGAAACGGACTCAGCCTTTCATCGTTGTCCTGCACAGACACACAATTGGGACAGCTTCCAAGGAGAGGAAGACCCTCTCCAACTTACACATACTCAAAGGTGCAGTTTATGCATCGTTGCCAATGTGGAGTTGGTGACCCCTTGCAGTTTAGGCCTTACTTAAGACATCTCACACCAGTCATACATAGATAAGACAGCACACTTAGAGGTATCATAGGCACAATAGCCTCAAGCATCAACGGCACCTTTATTTAAAACTTCGGGCCAGATCCAGCACTCGGGGTGCAACGAATACAATGTATGGTAGTGGGTGGATGACTTACTACTCCTTCCTCCACCAACCTCTTCTCAAGGCACAGCAGCTTGTTTAGGCAAGGAGAGATTGAGTTGCCCAGAATCACATGCTGTTGAGCTCACAGCAGGACTCAGATCTGCTTCCCCAGTTGACAGCTCTGGCTGTAATTCTACATTTGCTCTCAGTTGAACAGACTTCAAACATGCACATTTAAAAAGCAAACTGAAAACTTACAACAGTAAATAAGTTGAACACAATTTGTATGGAACATTAAAAAAAATGTCTAAATGAGTGGCAGGTTTTCAATAAGACTGGCAGTTGACTCCTAGAGTGACGTAGCGCTCTTTGGGGTATATTCACAAAAACGTGTGATAACTACTGCAAGAGTAGCGTAACGCAACTTTCAACATTGCAGCCTATCGTGGGAAAATAACCCTGTGTCAATGTGGAATTCACAACCCGGCAGTAGCATGTGATAGACACCAGACAACGCAGCAAATGTCTGCGTGAAAATCGATGTTACACCGTAAAAATGCGATATGCGAATGCAAAAAAACATGCAATGAGGCAACCATGGTACAAAAGTAGCAAAAACCAGCCACAAGCCTGCAAATCCCACTCATATGGCAGGAAAATGGACCATAAAAACCACAGAAAAAATAGACCAGAAACAAGTCAAAGCACATAGCAACATGGATGCACCCTGACCCAGCGCAGAGACCAACTCAAAACCCTCAACCCCCACAGACCACCAGCAAGGTCAGGGAAGGCAAAGGATAAGAGGGAGAGGAAGATGGGGTGCAGACTTCAGGAAAACAAGACCAGCGTCACAGAGGTGTGGAGAAGTGTGGCTCATTGATTAGAGCGGCAGACCCTGATGCAGCGGTCTAGCCCGGGACCAGGGTTCAATTCCCTGCCTCATCGGGTCTTGGGCTCAAAATTCCATGGACCTGATAATTCTCGCCTCAGTGCCTATTCCAATCATGGAGTCCCACTCTGAAACTCTGGGCAATAGCTTGCTTAATCTCCACAACGGCCCCCACAACGCTAAGGATGCCTGGCCTCCACCTTGGGGGTGCCCAGGAGTGGACGCCTCACAGGGAAAGCCAGGATGGGTTCCACAGCGGTATTCGTACAAGCGCCTTGAGACCCTTGCGGGTGAGTAGTGCGCTATACAAGTATCAATTTACATTTACAATTTAGAACACTACCAGCAACTGACCCACTACCAGACCACCTGAATTGCAGTCGGAGTGCTGCGGAAGCCAATAATTGCCGGCATGACATAACTACCTAAACCAGGCACCAACCCGGTGCCAATAGGAAGGCAGCAATGGAGACAGGAGGTGGAAGTCCAGCGCCGCCGGAGGAGCTTGAGGAATACCAGGCCACAGTCATCAGTGTGGAGACGGTGTAAGGTGTAGGGAGTACGGACTCAGCTCGAGAGGACCTTATACAACGTAAACAGGGAGTGTATCTAACAGGGACTGGGGGTACGAGGGGAGATTTGCACAATGGCATACATGCACAACAAGGCGTAGCACACTGCACACTGACAAACACCCAGAATCATGTCCCAGATCCCCTTGGCACATTGCAGCACACACACATAGCATGAACAGCACACCCACAATGACGACAATGTGGAACAATGTGCATAGCGGACATTACCGTACAGAGAACACTACTGGCTCCGCACATGCACAGAAACATGCCCACTATATCTGACAGAGCTGGAAACAGTGAAATGGAAATGTACACGTATGACCTCACATCCGTCATGTAGTCCAAATGTACACTGTCCGGAAGGAGAATCCAGCACCCCCCAAACAGTCACAATGTGCCACCATATATGTCAACACAAAGTGAACACGCACTTCCCCTTCACATCACAGAGGGGCACACAACACCTTCAGTAGAGCACAGAATACAACACATCAGTGATGCCAGAGAGGACCACCACACCTTCGAAACCAATGCCCTACAAAAGCCGATGGATATCTCACGCAACCCCCAATCAGGGCCCGGCCAGCAAAGCCACTCAGGGGGGAACACCACTAAGGAGACCCACACTGCCATGCAGATGCACATTCACAGCACAGAACCACGCCCAGGGGCACTCACATAGTATAAAGATACCGATGTTGGCTCAGCGTACGACGACCCAGGCCACTCCCCTTTCGAATTGAGTGGGGGATGACTAAGCTACATGTCCAAGCTCCAACCCGCTGCCTGCGGTGACATGTCTGCATCCAATGTACACAGCACAAGGTAATGTCATAGAGCCCAGGGCCCACATGCATACTACAAGACCACAGGGACACATGCAGATATCATGTTGAACTGGCTACGAGCAAATGCACCCAGCCCCTTTATTGGCAGGGCCTCATGTACTGTGATGCCTGTGCTGGATGTGTGTCGCCATTCCGCACAGAATGTCTTGTGCTGGCAACCACTTGAACATTGGACACCATTGCAACAAAAACAGAAAACAAATGCATTACAGAGTCAACTGCTGAGTGAGCCGGAGAAAGTCCAGTGGACAGCCAACATGCAAACAGAAGTGTCTATGTCCGTGAGTTGCAGAGCACTGGGGTTGGGACATGTTAGATCTAGCATCTGTTGGCATGTTTCCCCTGACTTTTTGCTTTCTGACCTCCTGTTTTTGACTCTGTTTTTGCAGGTGTAATGATTCTGCACATTTTCCTCACTGCTGTCCAGTAGTAAAGTGCAAGTGCTCCTGTATTAAATGTGTGATGGATTGGTATTTCCATGATTTTCTTATTTTCGTAAAGTGCACTGCGAGAGCCAGGGCCTATCAATCAAATGTTATTAGTGGGATGCAGCACTGGGTTGTGCTACCCAGACAAACAGCCCGTAAAGTGTAACTCTGGCCTGCCATTGAAGAGCGTGTGCAAAGCCTGGGGCCATGTGGACTTATCAAGTGCACCCACTTGCAAGTCCTTAAACCTTATCTTTGCCACATGTGATTCATCCCTCTGGTAGGCCCACAGCACCCTCATGGGCAGTGTGCATTGTATGTGAAAGGTAGAACATGCCCTGGTGTGTATGGCATATCCTAATAGTGAATTACAGCCTACTTTGTTTTTCACTATTAGAAGGCTACCTGTGCTCAATAGACCAAAATGGGCAGTTTGATCATTACAGCCTATGATCCTAACTGACCCAGGGAACATGGCAGGAATTCGAGTTTTGTATGCCTGAACTCAGAATGATAAAATACATTTTTTACTGAAGTTGGTTATAACATTCTGGGTTTGAAAATACCACTTTTAGAAAGTGGGTATTTTCTGGCCTAACCATCTAGCCTGCCTCTGCTAGCTTGTGTTTTAGCTGTCTGGTTTGTGAGTGACTGGGGCTGGGGGAGACAGGGTGAGTCAGCAGGGCTGAATAGGCACATCTAAATAGAGATGGGTGAGAGGAGTTGCACCTGGTTCTGAAAAGGGCTGGGGTTGCCTTCAACAATGCTGGCTGTACCTCCTCTTATGAGTCTGAGGACCCTGGTCCACACTGACACAGGAAGAAGGTGCACCCTGGCAGAAAGCACCCCAAACTGGTTTGAACTAGGTCCAAAGGAATTGCTAGTATAAATATTGGGGCCCAGACCCAAAGGTTTTAGAACTTGCTGGAATCAAGGAACCTGCCAAGAAGAAGAGCTGGAAGAGCTGCCACGAGGAGTACTGCCCCTATGCTGTGTTGTTGCTTTGTTGGGTTAGCCTGCAGCTGCTGCTCCTGCCTAGGGCAGTGAAAGGACTGGACTGAACTTTCCCTTCTTGCGCTGAGTATCTCGGAGGGCCTGAAACCATGCTGGCATCCTGTTAAGAAGTCTCAGGGCCTGCAAAGATTAACCAACCTCTGGGTACCACTATGGAATCACTGTTTTAGTTGCCACAGAGAAGAGGGAACTGTGACCGACTCCATCATTCAACTCCGCCACCAGCCTTGTGTCCTGAAGGCACAGCAGGCTGCACAGACTCACCCTGCACCACACGCCTTGGTCTCACAGACTCCGTCTGCACGACCGTCACAAAGCTGCTGCCTGCACCGCATCGAGAGGCGCCTCAACCAGCACCGCCTCGCTTCACTTTGCTGGTCTGGTGTCACTGACAAGGTCGCCGCTGGCTCGACACCCGTGACCGCCTCGTCACGCACAGCTGTCCAGCTCGGCCAGCCCCAATTCCCTCCAATCGGCTCTGTTGCTGCATTGCAACTTGCCAGCATCGCATCAAGCACCGTCTCGCCCTGCACCACCCGCCTTGGTCTCTAAAATAAGCCTGACTGCTTGTGCCAAGCTACTAAGGGAGTGATCAGGGGTTATCTTAGGAGTGTAACTCCCTTATCCTGACTAGAGTGGTGGTTTCTGCCTGGCTTTGGTGCAAACCTTAGTGAACCAGAAATCCCATTTCTAACAGGACACTAGAGAGAAGCGCACTCATGTGATGAAAAAGTCTTGAATTGTGTCCCTTCCACATATATCTAATGCAGATGCAGTGGGGTGTGTTAGACCTGCATCATCTTCACCATCAATGTCTCAGGGCCCCCACACTGTTAGAGGTGACATATCTGCACAACCGCTCCACAACACAAAACACAATCAGCAACAGACAATGACCTGTGGTGCACTAAGTCACTGGCACCTGGAGTGCTGAGCAGGGTATCAGGTCGATGTTGACATCCACGACAGGTCTGAGCAACTCTGCAAGTCTGTCAGGACCACTGTTTCAACCCTACGGTTGGAGGTGATCCTTGCGGTTGTGGCGTGTGCCTCCTGCGGTGATGCGACATCCGAGCCGGTCTGAACTGGCTTTGGTGTGTGAGTCAAGGTGGGGCTCATTTGGGCCCAGAGACTGCATACAGTGCAAGGTCACCAAGCAATGACCTATGCCTCAGGGGCCCTCCAATGTCTCCAGAGAAGGGGTCCCGGACTGGACCAGCACAGAGTTAGCAGCCCCGGATGTACTGAGGCCGGCACAGACACCCAGCCATAGGACAGTGACTTGCGATGCAGTCAGGTGGGCCATGCTACCCGAGCAGGTCACCATCAGTGTTTGAGGTGTATTGTTGTATAGCATTTTAGGACCTTACTGTAATTGTCCTGAATCATGCCCTTATATAGGTATACATCACCATATCCTTATATAGGCATAGAAATCATAACCATATTTAGACATATACGTCCAAATACGGCAGAGCTACTTCCAAAAATCCACACTGATTTCTTGGAACACTCGGCTTCAGTAGCTGGGGACCTCCCCTTGCTTGAATACTGACTTGTCCAAGAACTCATGGAGTTTTCATGACACTCTGTAATGACGTTATTATGTCCACCTTTACGTCAAACTTGGCACCTTCAAGGTATAAATATGCACTAACTTGCCTTTGCCAACATGCAGTGGTTTGGACTAGTTCGACTATCTACTTGCCCAACGCATCCTGCTACGGCAAGTGCGAAGGAAGCTGACCCTACAGCAGACGCACTGAGAGAGACGCTGTCTTTTCTCTTGCTGAGAAATCCAGCCCCACGGTTTCCAAGCTACCCTAGCAGGTTGTTGGGAAATCGAGTCCTGAACCTGACCTTCTTAATTCTAAACGAAGGTACGGAGCTGATTAGACCCTTAGAGATATCTTGGATAGATTCTTGGCAAAAAAATACTACATTTATGCTACACCTCACTTACTCGTACTAGGCTTAGGTTATGTACATTGGGGTAGGCATATTTTAGACGCACCAGTTGAGCACTTTTTAGCCTCTGTTATTTATGTATGTATTTATCTATGGTCTAGGAACCATACAATGCTCTTACAGTATTATTTTATTCTACTCTTTTTACTGTATGCATTATATTTTGCAACCAGTATTACGATTGTAGCAGTTCATTTCTTCTGCATGAGAAAGAAGACAATAAATACTTTTATTGAAAATACCCGTCTATCTATTTCTCTGCACTTCTGATGAAACAAAGCATACACAAATGACTAAGTAAAATATCTGTCTATTGTTTCCACAACTCTGAAGATCAGTTTTTTCTAGGGGAAACAAAGTTGTCTTGTTTATGTGGTTGTCAGAGACTAAATCCCTTCTTGTGAATTCGAGAACGTTTCTAGTGACCTCTGAGCTATTTGGCTCTCACGAGTCTAATATATTTCAATAGAGCCCCATTAGACATAAGTCCTACGTCACATCTATAGGATATATTATTCCAATGCGCAGAGCCTATTGGGAATATAGGAACTACACTACATAGCGCCTAAAGTTTGGTAAGGCACTAATTTAATACTAGATACTAGAGTAACTCAGTTGTGCTTTCCACAGAGACCATTTTATCCCGTAAAATACTCCAATAGACATCTGGAGAGGGTTAAAGGACAAAAAAAATCCCCAATTACTGAGTAGGACGAAAAATCCTATTTATTAGTTTTGGTTTGTTTAACGTTGAAGGATAAAGTGTTCCAAAATATTGTGTACCTTATCTTTATTTCCTTGAAACTTGCTCTGCAAGACTTTCAACAAAATGTAGGATACCGACGGATACAGACGAGGAAAATCCCGGCGGAAGTGGAACTGAAGTAAATGCAAACCAACCAGGTCTTGACACTACCACTACAGGTTTTTGACAAGACGATACGGATGCTATAATCATCCCGGGAAATGTAAGGAAAACCATAGCTATAAAGCTTATAGAAAATGGCCTATCAGCAAGCGGTGGTAGGGTAATTTTTGTCATATAGGCTCATGAATATCGGCAGACAGAGGTTTTCTATTCATGGATTATCCTTCCACAAGCAAATCCAACGACACATGTGTTTCACTTTCATAATATAGAGGAACATCCAGCGGAATATGTTCCTTTCGAGGACATTGAAATTCCACTAAGTTACCAAGAGCATCAGCTCTGGTTTAAATGTGCCCTACAACATCAAAATCACATTACCAGGCTCGGTCCACTATGTAGACCAGAAGCGACATGGCCGTTACTAGCCAGCTATACACTACATCCTGCCATTGAACAAATGACAGGTCCAGAACTATTAGCTCAGCTAAAACAAATAATTGAAATACATAGACAATTGGTACAATATATCATGCAGACTTTAACAGTCCAACCTGCTATAAGGATTCCACTGCACACCCCTCATCAGGGGAACACAAACAAACTTACACCACAGACTATACAATCAGTCATTGGTAAATCACCCGCAAAAAGGTAAAAAATTCCATTTGGTTAGTTAAAAAAATTACTCAGATTGAGGCAGTCTTTCCTGATAGTACACCTCATGAGAAACACAGGATTCTTACAATCTGTTTACCAATGGGTATTGCACCACACCTTGAGGATTGTGACACTTGGGGTACAGTCTTTGCTGCAATTTACACAAAAACACTTGGTGTACCTTCTCTGGCGGTAATACCAGATGTACTGAAACAGATTCAAAATGAATACGAGGCAGAGCCTGCTTTGAATCTCGGTATGAAGTTACTGAAACATTTCAAACAGGTCTCAGCTATAATATTAGCACATATTAAAGGTGAAGCAGCATCCGTGGCATTCTTCCAGAAACTAAAATAACTTGATGTAACTGAGCAACCATATGAACTGGCCAGAATATTAGAAAGATACTATGAAGAACTATGAAGAGATAGTTTGGAAGGGAAACCAGTAAAGCCTGAACCAACAGAAAATCCTGAAAAAGTTTATATTGAAAATACTCTCACTACTCCTAAAAATAAGTGGGAAAATACTATACAGACACTTCCTTAGGAGAAGTGTTCTCAATCAAGAGAAAGTTTTCCTCATAGGGAGCCCTCTAAAAAGAGGTATAACCTCAGAAACAGGGAAAATTTGAGAAAACGTGATAGACATTAAGATACTGATACACGAGGACAATCAGAACACAAGGAAGAACAAGTGAAGTACAAAGACGATCAACACGTTCCGTAAAATAAGAAAACTCAATTTACCAAAAAGAAGGTAGCAAGTCTTAAAATTAGACATGCCGAGGATCTTAAGGACACAGCTCAAGAATGGGGAGTGGGCCCAGACAATGCTGGACAGCGCAGCCGAGGTTACCATAGCTCGCAAGATCCTGAAGGATCATCTGGAGACAGTGGACCTGAATGAATGCACGCAGGTTGAAACTGCAGATACCAGGTGTTAGACCTGGCATCATTGGCATGAGGGCATGAGCCTCTCCTCCATTTTTTGTCTGTTGGCCTCCTCTGTTTTCGATGTTTTGCTGGACTATTGCTTTGGGCACTGTGACACTGATGATCAGTGCCACAGTGAAAGTGCTCCCTACGTTAAAAATATACATTGATTAGTGATTCCATGATTGGCATATTTGTCTTACTGGTCAGACCCTAGTCTAGTGCACTGGATGTGCCAAATACTTCTAGTGGGCTTGTAGCACTGGTTGTGCCACTCACCGGAGCAGCTTGTAAATGTGTCTCAGGTCTGCCATTGCAGAGCCTGTGTGCAGTCCCTGACTGCCAGGTCAACTTGGCAAGGAAACCTACTTGCCAGTCTCTAAAAATGTAAATGTAAATTGATACTTGTATAGCGCACTACTCACCCACAAGGGTCTCAAGGCGCTTGTACGAATACCGCTGTGGAACCCATCCTGGCTTTCCCTGTGAGGTGTCCACTCCTGGGCACCCCCAAGGTGGAGGCCAGGCATCCTTAGCTATTGCCCAGAGTTGCAGAGTGGGACTCCATGATTGGAATAGGCACCAATGTGAGAATTATCAGGTCCATGGAATTTTGAGCCCTAGACACGCCGAGGCGGGGAATTGAACCCTGGTCGCGGGTTAGACCTCTGCATCAGGGCCTGCCGCTCTAATCATTGAGCCACACTTCTCCACCTAAACACTAAACCTTCCCTGGGCAACATTGCAGACACCCCTAGGGCTGGGTGCATTGTTGGTAAAAGGTATGTGTGTGGCATGACCTAATAGTGAAGTACAGGCATTTTTGTTTTTCACTATTGAAGGGCTACCTGCCTTCCATAGGCCAAAATGTGCAGATTGATTATTAACCCCATTATAATCTTATCTGACTCAGGAAGCATGGTAGCTGTTTGAGTTTAGTGTCCATGAACTCAGAATTTAATAACACATCCTTTAGGGTGGATGGTTTTTAGATTCTGTGTTTGAAAATAGCCCTTTTAGGAAATGGATATTTTTTTGTCTAGTTATCTACAGGTCTCTGCTGGTTTGGTGTGAGTGACAGGGGCTGGGTGTCTCCAGAGGTTTGAATGAGTCAGTGTGGGGCGAATGCAGAATTTACATTTAGAGTGAGGGAAGAGTAGTTCCTGGTAGCCTGCCCTGCCTGACACAATGCTGTCTCCACCTTGTGCCGGGTGACTGATGGCCCTGCCCCTGCCACTGCCAGTAACAATGCTGGCTCCACCTTCTGCCAGGTGACTGATGGCCCTGCCCCTGGGGGTAACAATACTGGCTCCGCCGCCTGCTGGCCGGCTGATGACCCGGCCCTGCACAGTGAATAGGCCATGTGCCTCTGCCTGGCAACACCCACAACAAACCTGGGATGGGGAAATTTTCCTGCTTGGACAAAGGGAACAACGTGGAAAAGGGGTATAAAAGAAGGACCCCTGAACAAAAGAACTCAGATCACTTCTGGACAAGGAAACCTCTACCGAGAACAAGAAGCCTGCTGATCCAAGGACTTGCCTACCCCTTCTGCCAGTGTGCTGTTGGCTGGGGTGAACCTGCAGTTGCTTCTTTATTTTTGCCAAGGGAAAGGAGAGAGGAACTTTTAGTGTGTACTCCAAGGGCTGGAAGCAGGTCCAGCCTACTGTTGAAGTCACAGGGCCAAATGACTTCACCCTCTTCTGCTTGCTTGTACTGGAATGTGGTGTTTTCAGTGTGCAGAAGAAACCTGCCATTTCGACGTCTATGGTCGCCGCTGAATCCAGCTCGACACTGTGAGTGATGGCTCCAGTGTCCCAAACCTTCGACGCCAGCCACCGGGCCCCCCTCGACGCCAGTAGCGCCGCCAGTGAGTAGCGAGTTTGGCTCCAGCTTTAAGTGACCCTGTCTCTACCCCGCTGCTGGTCGCATCAACGCTGCAGCCCCTTTTTCGATGCTGTGAGCGCTGCTCGCTCTGGCAACAACAACGCCGTATCCTGCTTCACCACCGGGAGCCCTGCTCCAGTCCGACACCTCTCGATGCCGCTGCGGTTCACCCTGACCCTCAGGCTCAATCGATGCCAACCTCTCGGCGCCGTGGATCATCGTGTTTCTTCATTTTAAAAGGTACTGTGTTTGTCGGGTCTATTGCAACTCCGGGCTCGACGTAGCGCTCCTCGCGGTCGACGCCGAACCTTGGGAATATCGTAAACAGGACGTTGTGTGACTCCTACATTGTTGCCAAGAATTATTTACTAAGATGAATACTTACTTTGTTGCTAAAGAACTATTCACTAAGAAGACACTGTACCTGAACTATTATTTTTCCTCCCAAAGAGTATTTATTAAGATTGTGGTATATTTTAATCGATATTTGGTCTTATGTTAAGCCTTATATAAAAACACTTATTTTTATAATAGCTCCTGTGTTGTGTCCGTTTGTAGTAAATTCAATTGATTACTGTATGGGGTCATAAATGCTTAATACACAGCCTCTGAGATAAGCCGGTCCGCTCTGGCAAGCTACCAAGGGGGTAAGCGGGGATTATCTGAGTGTGTAGTCCCCTCGCCCTGACTAGAGGAGGTGGGTCCCTATTTGTCAGAAGTGTATGCCTCTGCCAACTGGAAACCGCTGATTCTAACACCACGGTTAGTGTACCACATAAGTTATATGAAGTAACACTCCGAATAGAGGAGGACGTAACTAGAAAAATAAAAGCACTCTTTTGGGAAAAACTATCCAAGGGTTATGACATTCTTCTGGCTGAAAAAAAATGGCCACCTGAATTTGTCAGGGAGTGCCCACATGGCAAATAGATCATTATGCCAGCATTCTCAAATCATATTCCTATTCATAAAAAATACAACTATGCCAAAAAATGGGCTTTGGCCCAGGCTCCAGCATTATATAAAAATCATGTGGGATGGGATGAGGATTCTCCTCACCACAGGATCCAGTTAAAAAAAATCAACCAACTGCTCAGAAGCAGTATTCGGTTAAACAAGAATCTAAAAAACAGGTTTAGGAGATCCTAGATCAACTTGAATACCAAGGTTGATTGAAACATGCACCTCGTCCATGAACAATCCTTTGTTTCCTGTCTCCAAACTAGACAATACATATTGTCTAGTTTTGGACTACAGACATTTAAATTCCTGTGGCAAAACCTTTGCAGTACAAAATGCACACAGTGCAGCACTGATGAATAACATTGTGCGTAAAAATATAAAACAACATTGGGTATTTCAAACGGTTTCTTTTGTCAAAACATTGCACCTGAAAGCAGGTATTTCACCGCTTTCTCAATAATGGGGACACATGGACAGTTTTGTCGTCTTCCCCAGGGATTCAAGAACAGTCCTGGATTATTTTCAGCCTGAGTAACAGAGTTACTACAAACGTATGATGATGAGGCATTAACTTATGTTGATGACATCTATCTTACAGATGATGACTTGGACAGGCACTTGACCATGGTGAACACCATGATACTTGGATTCGCCTCTGAAGGGTATGAATTCAACTTTAAAAAATTAAGAATTGCCCACCTCAACGTCCTATTCTTGGGATACCAACTTTCAAGCGAAGGTAAAAGTCTGGCAGCAAACTTTTTAGAAAAAAGTGCGCTGCTCCAACCTCTAAAAACGCTGAAAAACCTACAGTCAGTTTCAGGATTCCTGAATTTCGGAAGAACTTACATTCTAAATTACGCAGAAAGGGTTAAAACTCTCTATGATTTAATCAAACCTGATTTCAAACAAACTAATTGGACTCAAAAACACACAGACATTTTGCGTTCCGTTAGCAACAACACATTTACAAACGCGTAAACGAACGAAACCTTGTAATCCGAATCATCCCAGGGAGATGCGGATTCACATACCTTAAGGAAGGTGAAAATGTACCAATAGCTTACAAATCACACTTGTACACACAAGCTGAAATGAAATTCACTATAACAGAAAAAATTCTGACAGCGGTTCAAGCTGCAGTAGCAAAAGAGAGAGCCCTCGCATATAGTAAACGCATAAAAGTTATTACTCCTGTACCTGCCTTAGAGGCAGTGACAAAGGCAAGCATTCAAAATGCAAAAGCTCTACATCCAAGATGGATACAATGGGTTCATTTTCTTGCTGCAACAGACGTTGAATACGTTTTTGACCCTCACTTGAAGACACAAGAATTTCTCCAATATGAACAAGAGTGTCCTCTGCCCACTGATATTCTTCCTCTAGAACATTACAGCTGTATGATACATACAGACGGATCAGCACAGCTCACAATTGGGTGAAAACAAGCTCATAGTGCTGCGTGCACAATTGTTTAAGGTCGCTGGCGCGATGGTAAATTCAGACCTATGGTCACAAAAACTCAAACCCTAGGAGACTGTACAGCACAGCTAGCAGAACTACAGGCATTCAAAATGGCGCTTGAAAATACAGATCTCGAATTCCCCAAACTGATAGTGTGCGATTCGTATTGCCGCGTCCAGTCTTACAATGAATACTTCCAGAACTGGGTTAAAAACGGTTTCAAAGATGCAGAAGGTGGCACGATGAAGCATAAATTGCTTTGGGAACAAGTAGTTATTTTTCAAAAAGAACTACAAAAGACTCACGTGATTCATACACTGAGTCATCAGCGTGATGGCGTTCATGTTGAAGGGAATTAATTGGCTGATGAAGCCGCGAAGGCAGCTGTGCAAACGGATTCCGTAGCTGCAATCACTCGTTCAAAAACAGAAATAGACGGTGAAACAATGCTAGCTGTCAATGCTACAAGAGAAGGCTGTGGTGCTGCGTTACCTCTGAACTATCCACTTGAATATACATACATAATTGATGCAAACTCCATTCCTTTTGCTCGAACCCCTGGAGTGGGGGATAGGGTAAATCCAAACAGGAATCCGAGAGGTGCTTTGATTCAAGAAGCACATATGGGAGAGGGTCTGATACATCAAGGGATCTCTAAATCTCTACTAGAATTACAAGAGATGTGCTGGTTGCCAGGGATGAGCACCCACATTTATGAATGGGGAATTACAGAGATCACAGCTTGGAGAGACACCATATTCCTGACTTATATGTAGCCAGCCCAGTACAAACACCATTGTTAGATAGCATTAGACTATCCACGCTCAGACATATGGACAAAAGCGGTCCCACAAATACAAGGACAAGATTCATTTGGATGTGGCCTCAGCCCTCGACTGATGCCTGAACTGTTATAAAAGATTTACGAGTCTTTATCGGCACATGCACAATCGGCACGCTACATTCTGACCAGGGTCCTGCGTCTAGCTCCAAAGCTTACAAGGAGGCCATGGCCAGCTTTAGTGTTGCATTGCGGTTCTCAAGTCCATTCCATCTTGAGGGAAATTCAGTTGTGGAAAGAAAAAAACGTGACATAAAGCAATCTATAACAGCTAGTGTATTAGGTTCGGGTGACGGTGGGTCAAACATCTAATAAGTGTCCAACGTAATCTTAATAACCTGCCAAGAAATTCTCTGGGTGGAATCACTCCATATGAAATCCTTTTTGGTACTAGAAAGATGGTCAAAGACGTCGATCATCATACTTCAGTAGTAGAACAAAAACCCTTTGATATCAAAGATCGTTTGGGTGTTTTACAGGACTTAAACGAAACAAGAAGAAGTCTAAGCAACACCATACAAAAGCCAATGACCACGGAAGAAAAACCACCTGTCCCAGCAAGACCTGTCTGGATTCCAAATATTGGGGATCTGGTTAGAGAACAAATAGGGGATAAGAAGGAATTTGGGCCTTCTTACAGAAAACCAGTACCTGTACTAGCAGTCCAAGGATCAAGAACAGTGTTACTGCTGCCCCTTGCTGGAAGAAAGGAGAACCGATCCGTTTTAATTGACCTGGTAAAACCACACCATGTGGCTGATAATAAGTAGTAGGCCCAGTGGACTCCAAAGATGTATCAGAAGACAAAATTTTGCTACCATCCAAGAGGTACAAACTGAAAGACTCATCATATTTGAAGAATCTGCAGTAAGAAAAATAAGACTATGCAACAAAGCCATGGAACTTGTGCCTCTTGAAACCCAAATAACAGTTTGTCAAGAAACTCCCGTCTACAATGATGTAGCATCTGACTATACTAACATGTCAAGGGAACAAACAGCTCCAGCGATTCCAAATAATCTGGATGCGATACCAACCATTAAAAGAACTGCCTCTGACTATTTCATCAACTTCCATACCTTTTCTGAGGATCCCAGTGAACCTAAAACAACGTCAACAAACAAAACATTCAAGGAAAAAGTAAAAGAACTTGGTCACCAGCTTGCAGCTACATATCTGACTTCGCAATGGGTTGAATTTTGGATTGGGTTAGGTGTGCTTTTTCTCCATCTAGGGTTCATTCTTGTTTTTAAGTTTGGGAAAGCTGATAGATGGAAAATATAGCAAAATGGACACAGCAAGTTAGAACATCAACTTTCTCCTGAAGCCCCACAAATCAATGATCATCTAATCGTGAACAAAGAGACCTGTCATCAGTAAACATCACAGCCGTTCCTTTATCTGGTGGTATAGCTTGGGATAGAACTGATTATGACATTTATGGCCCTGTTGAGCTGCAGAAGATTCCAAATCAATTTTAGGTTTCCTTGAGTGATTTTGTTCCACCGAGTACATTTTCTGATGATTGGGATTTTAAAACTGTTAATGACATGATTGCAGACTTAGAAATGTCAGCAACATGTGCAAAACATGAATACTTAGAAGGTTCATCAAAATATGAAGAAATGTATTGTTTTAATCATTTTGGTCATCATTAGTTGCACAAATCTGCGAACCCCAGAAATGTTTTAACTTATAATCAATAGGAACATTGTCCAACGCCACCAAAAGGTAGCTCTAAAACATTTTTATAGAAAATGCCCATACTTTACAAGTTTCAATGTCACAAATCCAGAAATGTTTTACTTTAAAAATGTTAATAAGACAGGCATGAAAAGTATGTTAACTAATACTAAACAAATTTATTCTGCTTCCTTTTATGCTCAATTGTCCACATTATGCTTTGACTTTTAGAAAGACAACATTGAGACATAAACTGTCTGGGGCACAAAAGACTGACAGGTACAAGGTTTAGAAGCAATGTTCAGAGCCTGCATCATCCCAGAACAAATAATGTTCTTAAATGAAACTGTTCAACAGACTTCTTGTCTTAGCCTGGTTAAGATAAAATATTTAAACAAACATTCCAAACCTAAACTCACACCTGCTAGTAATAGAACTACAGATGAGCAGGTAGACGTAAATTATATTTTACAACAAAACAGAACTAATCCTGAATGGAAACAATGATTAATCTGGCCCACAGACATGAATAATTGTCAAGATAGATTTCTGAAAAAGACACAAGGGTTTACAGTAACTCGACCAGATCCAAGACATGTCTAGAGACAACATCGAGGGATAATAACAACTTACAGTGTAGGAAAACTGTGCCTTGAGTGGCTACAAAAATACCAGAAATAAAACAACACTTAACTTTACTTAAAAATGACATTGGCTTATGAGAATTCTTACTTTGACCTCCCAAACCACGTCATAAATGTTTCATATACGCCGGTATTTACGCTGCTTATAATGAAGCATGGAAAGTCACACAAATGGAAACTGCAGTACGAAAACGAGAAATTGATCATATTAATTTAGAGAGAGCACTCTCTGTAGTTGACAATGGATTTATTCTTTGGACAGCATCGTATCCTCTGCCATAGACATAATGGAACAAGACTTGCTAATGTTACAACATGGCAGTCTCAATTACGTTCTATAATGCTGCTAAGCTGGACGTTACAAAACCTTCGTTCTGGCGATGTGCCTTGGCGTCTAATCAACACCACGTCATTGTTTTCTGTATTTACCCTTACTTTGGCACAGAGGGGAGCAGACTACACGGTGCTGAGCATAGAAAAATTGGAGAGATTACTATTGACCGTTTCTGAGAAACCATCCGTTGAATGGGTAATACAAAGGCTACCAATCCTGATGCCGGCATTCATTGAGATCTCACGGCAATTCCAGCTGTAGGTGCTGATACGCCCACCAACAGGCACACAGGTACCATCAAATGCAAACATTGCTAATGCGACTGATGCTGACAGCGATGCTTCTCATCTGTGTACGATTGATCAACTTAAAGAAGTGGTTCAACTTTCATCTACAATGGTAGACGATTTCTTTGCCAGCTTGAATGACTAAGGGCCAGATGTAGGTAGCCCTTTACCGATCGGAATCGGCCGAAAATACCGATTTTCGGCCGTTTCCGATCGGTAAAGGGCTATTGAGATGTAGGGGCACATTTTCGGTAATTTTACCGCATCGGTATCATTACCGAATCGGTAAATTTACCGATTCGGTAATATGTACCGAATCGGTAAAATAATTACCGATTCGGTAATATTTACCGATTCGGTAAAATTACCGAAAATGCAATGTAGGTAGGCAATGTACCTTGTGCACATGGCTTACAGAATCGGTATTTTACCATGGAATACAAATCCATGGTAAAATACCGATTCCGGTGTGCATGCACATGTGTGCATGCACACCTATGTCATGTGACAGGCAGACCTGCCCTTAGGGCAGGTCTGCCTGCCACATGGCACCTGTGCCTGTTTTGGGGGTGCCAGAGGGTGTCAAAGTGACACCCCCTGCACCCTTGTGAATTCTTTAATTACCGATTCGGTAAATACCGAATCGGTAATGCCTAATCATTCCTATGGGCTTCAAAGCCCATAGGAATGAATGGGCATTACCGATTCGGTATTTACCGAATCGGTAATTAAAGAATTGCTAAGGATTCGGTAACGAATCCAGATGTTGGGACCTACATACCATTTACCGATTTTGAAATACCGAATCGGTAGGATTCGGTATTTCAAAATCGGTAAATGGGATTTACCTACATCGGGCCCTAAATGTTTTCTCCTGACACCGTGAATAACATTTGAAGTTAGCACACAGCTTTCTTTCAACTCTGAAATGTGGCCTTCATTTTTTTCAAAACAAAAGATTCTAACTTTGGAACTCTGTTTTTTTGATTTGACCTTCAAACACAACAAACTTTGGCACAAAGCAATCTGCTTAAAGTAGAACTATTCCTAGAGAACAAGAATTATTTGAATACTTTCTAGAAACAATATTTACCTACTCCACAAACCAAAACAGTTTGTATATGGGATGGTCTGGACCTTTTTTACTGTATTCAGAGCCATCTCATGAATGTAATTTTTTTGATTCATTCAGTTAGCAATACTAACAACATGCTACATGATTCAAATGAAGTCATTGCTTTTAAAATGCATACAGTACAAATGTTCATTTTTGTGCGTAACCATTTCAAATGCATTTTGTATGTATTTTGGGGTGGGATTGTAAAGACATGCTATATGTTTTAGTGCTTGAACTTAGTTTGAGCATGATAATGTGGAGTGGGTGTTATATAGCATTTTAGGACCTTACTGTAATTTTCCCGATTCATGCCCTTATATAGGTAAAAATCACCATATCTTTAAATAAATATTTCATGCAGTCCAAATACGGCAGGGCTACTTCCACTAGTTCTGAAAATCCACAACGATTTCTTGGAAAACTCGGCTTCGACAGCTGGGGACTTCCACTTGCTTAAATACTGACTCATGGAGTTTTCAAAGAACTGAGACTCTTTAATGATGTTATGTCCACCTTTACGTCAAACTCGGCACCTTCAAGGTATAAATATGCACTCACTTGCCTTAGCCAACACGCGGTGGTTTGGAGCAGTTCGACTATCTACTTGCGCAACACATCCTGTTACAGCAAGTGCCGAAGGAAGCTGACCCTCCAGCAGACGCACTGAGAAATTGAGTCCTGAACCTGATCTTCTTCATTATAACCAAGGTACAGAGCTGATTAGACCCTACATTTAGGCTTAGGTTATGAACATTGGGGTAGGCGTATTGTAGACGCACCAGTTGAGTACTTTTTAGCCTCTGTTATTTATGTATGTATTTATCTATGGTCTAGGAACCATACAATGCTCTTACAGTATTATTTTATTCTACTCTTTTTACTGTATGCATTATATTTTGCAACCAGTTTTACGATTGTAGCAGTTCAAGAAGACTGTTCAATAAATACTTTTATTGAAAACGCCCGTCTATTCTATTTCTCTGCACTTCTGATTAAGCGAAGCATGCACGAATGACTGAGTAACATATCTATTGTTTCCACGACTCTGAAGATCTGTTTTATCTTGGGAAAACAAAGTTGTCATGTTTATGCGGTTGTCAGAAACTAAATCCCTTCTTGGGAACTCTAGAAAGTTTCTAGTGACCTCTGAGCTAGCTAGCACTCACAATTAAGTCTATTATATTTCGATAGAGACCTAGTAGACATCTGTCCTACGTCACATCTATAGGATATATTATTCCAATGCGCAGAGCCTATTGGGAATATACTGATGTGGACTCTGCCATGCGTTACCTGACCCCTCATCTTTCTATCGCCGGCTGGCGTTGAACAAGTTTGTGTCAGCACGTGTCGACGGCTGTATTTGAACACTGTTTGTGTTAGCACGGGATGCCAGCTGGGGTTGGACAGGGTTGGTGGCATCACGTGTCGCAAGATGCCCGATATGGAACTATGCCTCACGGATTGAAGGGAGTCTGGTGCTTTGGCCACTGGCCCGGATTTGGGGTCACTGCAATTCAGGAGCCAGGACACAGTTTCACATATGGGAGCCACTGGACCACAAAGGACCACAGTAGAATATGTCAACAAGGAAGGAGTAATGTCGGCCAGCGTCGGGGGCCAGTGATGGTCTGAAAGGCTGGCAGGGTGGCAAGCCTCGGGCTTGGATCTTACACAGGCATGTGGTGGGCCCTCCTTGACACACGCCGGTGTTGGCTGCTGATCAGTGTGGCCTGGTTGCACAGGGTCGGGCCTCACAATTTTGTGGTCCAGTGGCCCGGGGTATGGCAGGCGCACAGGATCTCAGGTAACTCTGCTAATGAGGATGGCGTCGGCCTTGTGGCGGGGTGGGAGGTGTTTCCTCTCAGAGACGTTGGGCTTTATGGAAAAGGAACACACATAGGGCTACGTGCTTTTTATTCACACCCCTATGCTGGCCTGGCGTACACCATGCCATCCCACTCTACTCACGCTTACAGGGGTGTAACAGGCAACCTTTCTGCAAGAACTCCCAATGGCTGGGGTGACATGGTTGCGTACACTGTCCACTACACTTCATACACCTGAGGTGTATGTTGCCGTGGATATGGGTGTGTTCTGCATACTGCGATCTATCAAGCACATCACCATCACTCTGGGCATTATGTACTTTCCCAATCATGGGTCAACTGCATCCTTCACACATGCCTATTTGCCACCTCACCCCACATTCGGATATTGTGCGGCTGAGGTGCCATGCCATTGATTGGTCATGTTCCCAGCTTTCTCAGGTTACCCTTGTAAGTTGTTCTATCATGTCCGGTGGGTGGGCATGTTGTTGTGCATGCTGGTTGTGAATTTGTGACGTGTGCATTGCCGGGAATTGTGGATTCCATGGTTGTAGAGTTGAGATGAGTGGGGTGTTAATTGAGAACTTTCTGAGGGGCTGTGCATTTTCCTTGGTGCCATCCTGGGAAGCCTAGTTGCTGATGGACTGTCGGAGGATGTATGGATCATGCACACCGGCTGTGTATTTGGAGCCGACAATGGTGAAGGTCCCATGGTGTTTGGATGTTGCCAGCACATTGATGTGTGATGTGTACTTTCTGTTGGGCTAATTGTATGCTGTGTCACAAAGGGGCTCAGGTGGAACATGTATGCAGTGGATTGCCCTCAAAACGTGGGTGCATCCCGCTATGGCATATAGTACTTGCTTGGTCTCTGGCCGTTCCTGCGCATTGTGTTTGAGGTATAGGGCCTGGGGTGCCAGGGTGATGGTGATGTCTAGGACAGGTGTGGGGGACTTGGATGTGGCTGGCTGTGAGACTCTGTCTACTCTAGCGGGTGTCGGTTGGGGTGTGCTAGGGGTCAACAGGTGCAGCACAGCCAGCAGCTTGGGGTGGGTGGGATGTTGATTGTCCACTGTGCTGTTGGCCTGTTGGGCGATGATGGACAGGATGCGTAGGATGGTTGTCCCTTTCAGCCTGTATTGGACAGTGACATTGTCAGATGTGAGGCAGGTGCTTTTCCTGGCGGGCCGCTGTCTTTGTCTGTGCTGCCTCCGTGGTAGACCGGGTGGGGGGGATATGCCGGGTGAGTGTTGTGGCCCTCTTGGGTTTCCAGTCTGCATGATGTGTGGCTCCATGGCATCTGTTGCCCTTCTGATGGCGCCCTGGGCTGTGCTCCCTTTTGTGGTGCAGGCTGCAGTCCTACTGTACACCTGGTCAGAGCAAGTGTTAATTTCCTGCTGCTAACACGCCTTATCACGTGTTTTGTGTACTTATCGCCGATCTGGCTGGTCATTGTGAATGTTCAGGTGTCATGTTTTCACGTCTTTTAGTATGGGAACGCCTACTCTTCATCTTGTTAGTGATGGTTGGGGAGGTCCTCTGTGGCGATGATTTTGCGGCTGCTTTCGTGGGAAAACTGGGCTGTTAGCACCAGCTTGTGAATGACGCAGTAAATTTATCATAACTTCGGCTGCGCTAAAGTGCCGGTAATTTGGTGATGGCTCCTTGTGAATATCCCCCTTTGTTTTGACTAGTCGTTTTCAACATCTCCAGTGGTCCTCACAACATGGGAGCCCCAGACGCGGGATGCACTTATGCTCTATGACCACTTTTGATGTTAGTGCTTTAAAAAAAAACTCTAAGCCATGTTGCACAGCAGCTCAACTGCTGTGCAACATGTAAAAATATATTGACCCTGCCGATAGATTTTGCAGAGGCGAAACCTATTTGTTTTGCCAATGCTTTTTTTGCAATGCTCCCACTCCAAATTTCGCTAACCCACTGAAAACACCCTTACAATTGTGAAAATCTTTGACATTGCAGATAAACCTGATTCAAACTGGCCACATTACACGTGGCTATAATGTCAGGTCATGTCCAGCTACCTCATGAAAAATCTTATTGGTTAGCTTCACCATTAGCTATGTTCACACATTGCTTGAAACCTTATTTTGGGTAGCAATGAAATATTGAAATGGGACATAGTTTAGTAGAAACAGATGGAGAAAAGAATCCTATACCACACACCACAGCATATGAGCTGTATAGAGCTCACATACTGCTTCATACAGATGAATAATTGCAACACTGTGGCGATGCAAACATTCATAAGGGGGATAGGAACAAAACTGGACAGAGATTATGACATGTGGTCTTACTTTCATTGCCGATCATCTCCTTCAAAAAGAATTCCCATAGAAGCCCATGTTCCGGTGTGACCATGGGCTTCTATTGGAATTCGCAAGAGCATATTATCAAGCCCATTATCAACGCTTTAGTGGCAGTTTCCTGCAGCTAAAGCAGCAATAATTTTAACACCGTTCTTGATAATATGCCTCAAAATTTGCCCTCTTCATCCTAGCACTTCTGGAACTGCCAAAGATTGGACACTGTCTGCGAAAGGCCTTAGGCCCAGAAACAATGAGCGTACAAGATCTTTCCTTCCTCTGATGCTTAGATGTACGGGATACTTAAACTTCTCCCTATCCAGAAATCACTGATTGATGAGGGAGATGGTCCACAACAGCGCCAGCAGTGGCAACATTGTGTGTCCTTCGTCTCTGGAAAACAGGCCATCCGTGGAGGCCTGGGTCAAAAACTACATAAAATAGCAGGGTTGAAACACATTATACATAGACTAAACGATCGGGTACCAACATATAATGAGGAATTGGTGGACGTACTAGAGAATACGCACAAGCCATAACTCCCAACGTACAGTCTGGATGTTAAGAAAGTAGCAAGATAATGAGCTAGATGCGCATTACATGGAAACAGATTGCTAATAATCCTGCTATTCTCTCCGAATAGTTTAATGAGCCAACTCATAGACCTAAAACCCATTTACGAGCATTATTACAAAGCCCAAGGCGAAATGTCACCTTTGAAGGAAAGGTGAGGAATATTTATTGGACTATTTACCTACGTGACAAAACATTATACGACATACATGGCAGATCATCTGTACATTAATCCCACCGGTTGTTCTTCCTTCCTTTTTCCCCCTCATACCCATATGTGCTGTCCTGTACCATTCAGGGTCTTTTTTTTATTTCTTTTTTTTGTCTTTTCAAAATATGTCCTTCAAATATTCTACAAATTAGACCTCCAGGGGTATATCTTTTGGCTTGGAATGTTTTTCTTGATTTGTGACTATGATATGTCTATCAGAGATGTGACACATCTAAGGTGGAACAATGTCATCTATCTTTCTTATATGTTTCTTGTATTTTATACTGCAATAAAACATAATACATTTAAAAAACAATGAACAACAAAAAAAAGTTTGAAAGAAACAGGATTGAATACGCTAAAAAGTATGACCACATACGAAAAGAGCAACAGAGGCAAATATTTTGAATTATGAAAGGATAAGAATAACAATGGTGGGATCTAGTCAGAAATGTACTCAGAACTCAACTTAGACTGAGATCTTTCTGATGCAATTTGCAAGTAAATAGGAACACAAAAAATACTTAACAAGAACCGAGGGGCATATTATCAAGTGGCAGCGATAATTATCGCAGACTGTGCCTAGCGTGCATTCTCCTATCGATGGCTATCGCTGGTACTTATCGCCATGTTAGCGATGTATCAACAACGCTAAGCACTATGGCGATAAATATTCCAGCAATAGCGGGGATATCGCAGTTTTCCATTGAACAATGCTGGTTTTCCAGCAATGTTCCATGGAAAACGGCGATATCCTTGATGATAGGGCCTGCAGTCTCAGCCACACAATCCAGCTTCCATGTTAGGTATGCCTTAGTCTGGAATTTAACAGACGTTAAATTCCAGTGTTAAGGCCCAGTTAGCGTGAAAAGAATCAGCGCTAATCCTGACGGGCTTCGTTGTAAATACAGCAAAGCACTGTTAGAGATATTTTATAATGTCGTTGTAAGGGGCACACATACCTTGCACCCCATTAGCGATGCAAGGTGAGGCGATAGGAAACCGGGCACTAAGGCAAGGAAACTCGCGCTAGCGTCTCCTTGTTAATAAAGCAATAAAAGTATTGCCGCTTTTCGCCCGAAAACAGACGCTAAAGCAGCAATAATGTTATTGCCACCCCTTGATAATATGCCGCTATGTTTTTAGACAAATTCAGGGATATGAAGAGAGGACTGAAGGTACAGACACACAAAGGACGAGGAAGATATACAGTTGTAAATCCAAAAAGAACAAGACATGGGTGAAAGCAATAAAAGGGAAAGAGATTCAACATCACAAAGAAGCGAAACCGGGAATCAATGAAAGGTCAAAAATCGAGTCACATATTAATTAATGATGAAATACATGCATTAAGATGTACATTATCATTCCGTCCTGATAATGAATTCAAAGGTGTTCAAAACTAGAACAGATTTGTTTCAATACAGTAGAAAATTAAAACTTGCTAAGCATTATAGAATGAAATCAACACAGAATGTGAATATGCTTGAGACTAAGATAAACACTGTGTATCAGGCTAATAATAATTTACATATTGAAGAGATTAAAAAAGTAATGACTATGAGAGAATTGGAGCGTATCTCTTCATCTGATATACCAAAGTATCCTTTCCACAGGATCTGAATATTGCAGAAGTGGGTTTAAGTTAAAGCCTGAATTGTATCCACAGATACCATTTGTTGTCTAAATTCAATCCACAGCCACATTTTATGTTATAGATGGTTTTAAAATGTGATAATCACTAAATTAAAGAAACTTCAAAGAAGTTTTACTATGTTAAACCATTCAATATTATGCTGGAACAAGGAAAATCATTAAAGCCTTTGAAGAAAGATCAGTCTTCCCCACATGCAGCTCGAAAATGATAGGTTTGCGAGTGTGTGTAAGATGTGGCATCCACCAGTTTGATTATCTAGGACAGCACCCAGCAAGATTTCTCCAAGCGGGCTATCACGACCGTTTGGGGTCAGAAAGCTGCCACTTGAGGAGAAAATCTACACGAGCAGCAGCAAAATCGACTCAAGAAGATGCTCCCTTTGGCACACCGTGTGGTGCAATGCATGCTGATTTTTCAGCACGGAAAGTGGAAAGGGGCGACCACTCGGTCCCCCCGCACGTATGGCAGAGTACCACGATCCCCCCGGGAAGCCATCTTGGGCGGGAGGCGTGTCTCGGCTGGTATGCCCGAAGCGGCGTAGCCGGGGCGCGCCTTTTCCCGCCCTAGAGTGGGCTGGCCTAGACACTGACGCAGCTGGCCACGCCCTCGGGGCAGGTAGGGGCGGGTTTACGCCCGCCCTGAAGACGGTTAAAAGGAGAAGCAAGATCCGAAGGCATCCTCTTGTTCCTGTGCTCTGAAGCTGCACCTCCTCGCTGCACGTGAGCTCGAGACGGAACGAAGAGCCAATTTTTGAGCGTTGTAATCTCTCTTTTGTCTTACAGATACTCTGTCGGAGAAATGCCCAAGAAAGGCGGGAAGAGAATGACGACTGAACAGATGGTTCGAGTCCTCATGAAGGAGATGACCGAGCTGAAGAAGCGGGTGGCGGAGAGAGACGGGGAAGGGGGGCCGGAACGTCCGCCGGCTGGAGCAGCCCCAGGAGGGAGAGCCAAGAGGCCAAGGAGGGGACCGGCTGGGGGAGACGTCCCGGTTCCCTGTACCCCGCTCGAAGCGCCAACCCCAGTACCGGCGGAGGGGAACCCGATTCCCGTGGTGGTCACACCGGTGTCCAATGAGGATATGCCGCCCGAGCTGGCAGCACAACTTGCAGCGTGGTTGGGTGAAAGTAGTGAGGGCGCCACGGCTGCCGAGGCGCTGACGCTGATGAAGCAATTGCGCGAGAAACGGGGTGCAGCCAAGGTGTCCACACCGGTTGCAGTAATTGACAAGCCGCAAGGGACGATTGCGACCGCAGAGGCAGCGTCCGGTGCAGGTAAGCGGCCATTGCCGATTGCGAGGGATGAGTCAGCACCCTCGCGTAGAGAAAGGTTGGGTCAACATGTGCCTTTGGCAATTAAGGAGAAGATTTGGGCGGGGGAATATGTGAACATCTTCTCGTTGCTTGTTGATCATTATGAGGTGGAGCATGTTAAGGGTCAGAAGGACCTCATGCATCCGAGTGTTTGGCGCGCAAAAATGGCCGCCTTTAAAGTGAATGAAAATATTGGCAATTGGGGCAATGCATGGGGAATCTTTACGTCGATCTTGGGAGAACGTAGGCCCGAGTTGCTTGCCGAGTTGCCGACCTATCAGTCGCGAATCATGGGATACTCGACATCATACCAGGGTAACCATTGGTTTTGCAACGATAATCTTTTTAGAAAGGCTAAAGAGCATAATAAAAGCTTAACCTGGGATTGGTACGATTCTTTGACATGGGATAAAATGAAGGAGACAGGTATGTTGAAAATGCCATTGGTAGGAAGTAATGTAGGTGAATCCTCCCGCCAATATGGGGGGACGCCCTTTCGTTCAGGTACGGGTACCGACGATTACTCGAGACCTGCCGGCAATACAGGAAAAAAGGGGTTATGCTTTAATTTCAACAGAGGTAAATGTACTAGGCCACAGGGATTGTGTAAATTTAAACATGAATGTAGTGGGTGCGGGTCGCCCCATCCTGAGTCCACGTGCAGAGCCAAAACGGGTGATAACGGGGGGAGAGGAGGCGCCAAACAGGTCTAACATAGTCCGAGGGGCGCCTTTACCTACCCCGATTGATACCTTGGCGATGATTCCATGGCTCAGTGAATACCCGGATCGTACTTCTGCTGGGGTGCTGCGGAACGGGTTTTCGTATGGTTTCCGCATCCCAGTAGGGGACTTTCAGGGTGTGAAGAAGTGTAAAAATCAACTTTCGGTCCTGCAGCATACGACTGTGGTACAGGATAAGATCCGGAAAGAGGTTAATCGGGGTCGGGTTGCTGGCCCGTTTAGTGTACCCCCGGTACAGAATTTTGTTTGCTCTCCTTTAGGGGTGGTCCCCAAGAAGGACCCGGGTGAGTTCCGACTGATTCATAATTTATCAGCTCCACGTGGTCTTTCTGTGAACGATGCAATAGATCCAGAAGTGTGTTCGGTGCGGTACGCATCCTTCGATGAGGCCGTAGCCATTTTGAATCGCCTGGGGCCCGGGGCGCTGATGGCGAAGTCAGATATTGAGTCAGCGTTCCGATTGCTCCCGGTACACCCAGACGACCAGCGTCTCCTAGGTTTCATGTTTCAGGGTCATTATTACATGGATAGGTGTATGCCAATGGGGTGCTCTATATCTTGTGCCTATTTCGAGAGATTCAGTAGTTTTCTACAATGGGTCTTCACAAAGAGGACGGGTTTCCAACATGTAATGCATTACCTTGATGATTTTCTGTTCCTTGGGGCAGCTGGGGATCTCGAATGTGGCCAGGCCTTGGCCGAATTTTGTGTGTTAATGAAACAGTTTGGTGTGCCGTTGGCACCAGGTAAGACGGTGGGTCCTGCGACTTGCCTCGAGTTTCTGGGGATCGAGTTAGACTCCGAGGAGGGTTGTTTTCGTTTACCAGCTGACAAAGTGGGGAAGTTCAGGGCAGCCCTGCAAATGTGCATAAATGGATCTAAAGTTACGCTGCATCAATTACAGCAGTTGGTGGGACAGTTGAATTTTGCCCTGAGGGTTATACCGATGGCCCGCCCCTTTTCCCGTTCGATTGCCCAAGCTATGGTCGGCCTAAAGGAGGGTCATCATCGAACAAGACTATCGGCTGAGGTCCGCCAGGACATGCGCATTTGGTTAGCATTTCTGGCGGACTTTAATGGTCGAGTTGTCTGGAACAAACCGGCCGTGTCCTCTGAAGAGCTGGAGCTATGGACAGATTCGGCAGGGAGCATAGGTTTTGGTGCCATCTTCGGCACGAAATGGTCGGCACAAAGATGGCCGGCATGGTGGCATGACAATGGATTAACAAGTAATATTGCCTTCCTGGAACTTTTCCCCATTTTGGTGGCCCTGAGAACCTGGCCCGAAGGGTTCAAAGATCACTCTGTGATATTTTGGTCTGACAATATGACCGTGGTCGAGTGCATCAATAGCCAGGCAGCACGATGTAAACTGCTTTTACGACTGCTCAAAGAAATTGTTTTACTGTGTATGCGACTGAATGTGCTATTCAGAGCAAAACATGTCCCGGGGGTGATGAATCAGGCGGCTGATGCACTGTCTCGTTTTCATATGCAGGCTTTCTCGGGTTTCCTTCCCACAGCGGACCCAGAGCCGGCACCCTTTCCCGAAGCTCTCTGGTCTCTCGGTGCCCCGAACTTCGTCACCTCGTGGGAGAGAGCCTAGCACCAAGGACAAGGAAGGCATATGAAGGGGCGTTTCGGTCCTATTTAGCCTTTTTGGGGACTCATAGAGAGGGGCTTTGGGGCCACGAGGAATGGGTAGTGAATTTCCTGATGTCCTTACGTAGGGCTGGGAAATCGGTGGCTACGGCCCAGAGGCATCGTGCTGCCATTTCCTTTGTTGCCAGGGCTCATGGTATCCAGGACCCGACAGCGTCTTTCGTTGTACAGAAAGCGCTGCGTGGGTGGCAACGCCTTGAGGGTCGCAGAGTAGATGAGAGGCGCCCGATAGGTTTGGATAGGTTGGCCCAGTTGTTGGCCGCACTCCCTGCCACATGTTCATCTCAGTTTGAGACGGTGTTGTTCCGAGCCGCTTTTACGCTGGCATTTCATGGAGCGATGCGGGTAAGCGAACTGGTGGCAAGGAACAAACGGGATGTGACAGGGGGTTTGTGCCAGGAGCACGTTCAGATCAGAGGAGAGACAATGACTGTATCCTTTGTCAGGTCCAAGACCGATCAAGATGGGATGGGTGACTGCGTACTCATACGCAGGATTCCCGGGTCCTCCATGTGTCCGGTAAAGTGTTTAGAAGACTACCTAGCACGAAGGGTGGCATCATGGGGGGGGACCTTGTTAAGACACGCGGACGCCACCCCACTGACGAGATTTCAGTTTCAGCGGGTGCTTGCGTTGTCAATTACCGCTGCGGGCTTGAACCCGGGCGAGTTTGGGACCCATTCCTTTCGGATAGGGGCTGCTACTGAAGCTACAGCTAGAGGTCTTAATGTTGAACAAGTGAGACGAGTGGGGCGTTGGTCCTCCAAGTGTTATAAGAGGTATGTGCGGTTGCACATGTTGTGAAGCTGTAATGATGTACTCACGCTTCTTGTCTTTGTTTGGTTTTTCAGTTGCGCAAGCCTACGAGGCGGGGCGAACTATGCAGTCGACCCAACACCGGGCCAGCGGTCAGACATCACCGGCTGCGAAGAAGGAGGTGTGGGTCGTGGGCCACTCATACGTGAGGCGTGCCGCGGACGTATTCAAAGCAGGTGACATGATTCACGTAGCTGGGGAATACGGGTACAGGGTGTCCTTCTACGGAAGAGGCGGGCTCTGTATTGACCAGTTTCAAGAATTTTTCGAGGGTTTGTTAGGGCGGACGAGGTCACCGCCGTTTATAGTCATAGTGCATCTAGGGGGCAATGATTTGGTCACCATCGGTAGACGACTTCTCCTGGAGGCAATGCTTTCCACAGTAAGTTGGTTGGCGAGGAGAGTTCCGGGGTGTACAATTGCGTGGTCACATATCGTCCCACGAAGGGTGTGGCGAGGGGCTATTTCTGTTCCTGCTTTGAATCACTCTGTGAGAAAGCTTAATAACAAAGTGAGTAGGTTGTTCCGTTCCAGGACATTGCATTCTATTTCGCATGGCTGTATTAATGATGACAGTATGTATTTGGGGGATGGTGTGCACTTGTCTTGGGTGGGGAATGAGTTACTCATAGGAGACTTCGTAGCATGGTTAAAAACGTTAAAACATGACCTTTAGGTAGGAGCTTTGTGGGGGGTCCGGATAGCCGGTCAACTATCCGGCCTGTGGTGGTAAGGTCATGATCGGTGAGCACTAATTGGAAGATCCCTATGAGTGGGCGTCACCCAACACGGATGGGAGCGCTCGGGAGAGGTGGCCATTGGCCCCTCAACGGGGAGGCGGTCCCTTCTAAGGATGGGTCGCCGAAAGTAAAGGAAAGGCGGTCAAGGCCCCTTCCTGTGTAGGAGGGGTTACAGCCCCCTCCTGGGGAATTTCCCGGGGCCAGTGACGTCTGCGACGGCAGATGTGGTAAGTTGTGCGGGATTTGGGGGGGGTCTACGCTACCTTCTAGATACCTCACACGAGTCCTCGAACGACCTTTAAGTGGCGTCGAGTTTTATTGGTGCCCCCGTCAAGTCAAAGGGAAATTGGTAGTTGCACTTGAGGTACGCCTTAGTGCTGTCGCCCCTCACAAGTGGGGGGGGGTATTTGTGGTTAGGGATCTTGACACCGGTTACGACCTTGCCGTTGGCCCTTAAACGTTAGGATGTACAATTTCATAATTTCAAGTAAATGTTTGTAGGATGTTAGTTCGGCTAGGAGAACCTCTGTATTAGAGAATCTGTTAAGGTTAGCCAACATCGCAATATGGTAATGAAATTGTACATAATATAAAATGTTGATTTAATGTTTTAATTTTGTTTTAATAAATACGGCCGGGAGGGTCACTCCCTCCCTCTTCCAAAAACTTCAAGAACTGTTTCCGGTTTCCCTCCTTTGGGGATTGTGTTGAGAGGGGGTGGCGGGTATCTCAGCCATATGGAAAGGGGCGACCACTCGGTCCCCCCGCACGTATGGCAGAGTACCACGATCCCCCCGGGAAGCCATCTTGGGCGGGAGGCGTGTCTCGGCTGGTATGCCCGAAGCGGCGTAGCCGGGGCGCGCCTTTTCCCGCCCTAGAGTGGGCTGGCCTAGACACTGACGCAGCTGGCCACGCCCTCGGGGCAGGTAGGGGCGGGTTTACGCCCGCCCTGAAGACGGTTAAAAGGAGAAGCAAGATCCGAAGGCATCCTCTTGTTCCTGTGCTCTGAAGCTGCACCTCCTCGCTGCACGTGAGCTCGAGACGGAACGAAGAGCCAATTTTTGACCCACCCACCAGCCCCTGAAGACAGCAAGTGGTTTTGAATAAAGTTGTTGGATAACTCTGATTTTCGTTTACAGGTTGCGGTATTATCGTGATGATTTGGAGTATGTAATAAAGAATGGTCGATTTGTGTTACGTTTCGCAAATAAAGTAATTCTGCTTTAAGTGTTTATGGGTAAGCATGCCTTTAATAAAAGTGTAATTGCTACTGTCTTTCTTAGTTTAGTAATTTAGTTAGCATTGTCGTATTTATTTTGGTCGGGCGGTAAGGTCATGATCGGTGAGCACTAATTGGAAGATCCCTATGAGTGGGCGTCACCCAACACGGATGGGAGCGCTCGGGAGAGGTGGCCATTGGCCCCTCAACGGGGAGGCGGTCCCTTCTAAGGATGGGTCGCCGAAAGTAAAGGAAAGGCGGTCAAGGCCCCTTCCTGTGTAGGAGGGGTTACAGCCCCCTCCTGGGGAATTTCCCGGGGCCAGTGACGTCTGCGACGGCAGATGTGGTAAGTTGTGCGGGATTTGGGGGGGGTCTACGCTACCTTCTAGATACCTCACACGAGTCCTCGAACGACCTTTAAGTGGCGTCGAGTTTTATTGGTGCCCCCGTCAAGTCAAAGGGAAATTGGTAGTTGCACTTGAGGTACGCCTCAGTGCTGTCGCCCCTCACAAGTGGGGGGGGGTATTTGTGGTTAGGGATCTTGACACCGGTTACGACCTTGCCGTTGGCCCTTAAACGTTAGGATGTACAATTTCATAATTTCAAGTAAATGTTTGTAGGATGTTAGTTCGGCTAGGAGAACCTCTGTATTAGAGAATCTGTTAAGGTTAGCCAACATCGCAATATGGTAATGAAATTGTACATAATATAAAATGTTGATTTAATGTTTTAATTTTGTTTTAATAAATACGGCCGGGAGGGTCACTCCCTCCCTCTTCCAAAAACTTCAAGAACTGTTTCCGGTTTCCCTCCTTTGGGGATTGTGTTGAGAGGGGGTGGCGGGTATCTCAGCCATACGCTCTCAGCACCAAATCACAGCACATTTTCCGCCCATTTGTGAAATTCTGCTGGTTTGCTCTGAGTTTTTGTGAAACTCCGCGAATTCTGCCCAAGCCTAATTATTAGTAGAATTGGTGCTGTTTCATCGAATTGCACTTTCTTCTATTTTCCTCATGAAAGCTTTGAAAACGATAATTATACCTATATTTATTTCTCAGGTAGGCCCTGCCAAGTCTATCTCTCTAGCTCCTCCAAATAATGTGATACAGAGTATCCAGTTTATTCAAAATGAATCTGCCTACCTCAAATTAGGCTTCTGAGGATTTACCAAATAACTTCTAACCCAGAACAATCACACTGGTTACCCCTCAAGCAAAGGGCTCAATTTAAATTTTACTGGACAATATTTAAAGTTCTGCAAGATTCGTCTCAATGTTTTTTTAGTAAAAACACTTACTTAATACATTCCCTACTGCAGATTATGATCTTCCTGTGCTGACCTTCTCCAGGTTCTGAGATATAGCAAGCAACATATGGGAGGCTGTAGTTTCTCAGTCCAGGCCCGTTGTTTTATTTTGATCAAAACTGTACCAGCAGAAATGCATTGGTATTGCCTTTCATTTAATATCTGCTTTAATTCTCTATAAGTGACAGTTGATTAACTATTCAACATTATCTAGCGATAGTGATAGTATTGCTTTAGTATCTCTCCCCCAAAAAATGTTAACCTTACTAAAGATATCATATTTGTATGTCTTTTTCCTGAATTCTTAAGCTGATAATGCAAATATTTCAGAAAGACAGAGCTCCTGTTAAATTCCACATAAGAGATCATTAAAAGGTTGGATTTCTCCATTAGCAAATATATGGACCTTAGAAGAGTCATTGCATTGCACCAAAAATATTGAGGTTCATTATGATGTCGGGAGGAATCACTTCAGCCCGACACCAACTTGGTCATGGGCCCGACCGACACCTGGTCGGGCTTTCCTATATTTCACTATGCATGCATGCATTACTGCCATAAAATGGCTGTAATGCATGCTACCATAGTGAAATGGGAGGTGCAGTTCATCCCTGCCCCCCCATGGCAGGCACCTCAAGGTGCCTTCCACAAGATGTAGTGATCAACAGGGGACACCATTGGTTGCCCCTCTGCCTCCAACCGGAAGCTTTGTACCAAAGGGGGCCCTTCTGGGCGCCCCCTAACACCCTTTTAACATGGTTTCCATGTCAGGCAAACCAGCATGGAAACCATGTCAGAAAGCGTGCATTGTATTCTCAGGGAAAGAGCCGGGGAAAGAGACGCCCTTGAGATTACAGGCAGCATTCTAACTGGTGGGCGGGCTCTCTGAGCCCATTGGAAGCTAGCCAGAATGACTGTCCAGTTTCCTTTCCAACTGCCTCCATCAAAATGAGGAAACCCACTTGCCCATTATGATGCGGCCGGTCGAAGCCTTGACAAGGGGTATCATAATCGGCCTCATTGGGTCTTTTTTGAAGCCCAATCACACAGAAGATGGTCATATGCAAGAATATAGTTAACAAAATATTTTCTGACATAAACATTGTGTCCTCAATATTGTTAAAAGATATCATTACATTGGTGTGAGGGAGTATCGGGGAATACATGTTGGATTCCTTACTGCCCAGACGACAATGAAGACAGCAACTTCTATCAGTCGGCTTGTTCAGTAACTAAGCCTCTTTTCCCCGCCCCACAGTACGCAGTGCCTGACCCGGAAGCTGTCATTCCAGAAGGCGGACCCTGGCAAACGGCCCAATCAGAAACGACACGAGAAGGACAGGAGGGGCAGAAAAAAACGGAAGAGATGCAGTAGGTGCGCTCGCTGGACCTGGGATTGTAACGCCGGGAGGAGACGCCAAACCTACAACGGACCCCTTCAACGTCGCTGGGAAGCCGGGAAACAAGACCACAGATGACAACGAAGGAGAAAAGGAGAAGGCTGCCGCGGATGACCTCGAGGATCCGGAAGTCTGGACCGAAGACTGGTGGAACCCGGGGGACATGCACGAGCCACCACAACTCAGGAGAGTTGTGGCTAACAGCGGTACGTGAACGTTACCTCGGGTTACAAGGGAGGGAGAAAAGGGTGGGAGAGTGGGCGGCTGGGAGATGGGTGGCGGAACGGGTCACCGGGCACTGATTGATACCGCTATAGGCGCTCTCCTTTCACCTTGCACAAAACCCCAACCCAATCTAATTGCCATAAGTAGGTTAGCAACCCCATATGATTTCTCACCCTACCTCCTTCACCTTGGAAAAACCTTTCCCTTAGCTACACGGTGTGGTGGCGGACAATACACTCCTTCTTTAGGGAAACTAAATAGTGACTGCAGTTCTCTCTTCTTTCGAGCTCGCCGGTACCCCGTGGACCTACAACCAGGGAAAGAAGATTAGAAGACCGGACCCTACAACAGAGGACAACAGAAAGGAACCCTGCAGCACTTTCCTTACCTGTTTTGGCCAATCCGACAACTCTTTCCTAATTACCTTCTAACTAGCCACTGTCATTCTTCCCTAATAAACCTACAATATTAAACCCATACGGCCTCCTCGCTTCTGTTTTCCGACCTTCCCTCCGACATTTGGGTATTGTTTAACCCTGGGCAATGAACTCTGCTTTCCTAGCAGAAGTTTGGGAGATTTGGTAAATTCACATTTCACCAAAAACACTGAATTAATGCAAGAATTCCCACACTGCTACGCAATGGAGTTACCTACTGTACTCACAACCCTTTGGTAAATCATCTTTTCCATTACATGCTAAATAGCATATTACTAATTCACAAAAGTGAACTTTGAAAACATCAGCTTTGTGAGGTCTGCTTTATAAATCCTGTAGCCTGGAACGCAATTGAATGTAATGCAGAGCAAGAAAGGAAGAATTGGCCGACCCCCCAGACTCGCCTAAAGGCTCCTGGGCCCACCCCAGTGAGGTATGTTGTCCAAGTTTGGATCCTGATCCTATTAATAAGGGTGGAATCAGTCAATGTAATCTGACCTCCAGCAGTGCCCTCCAGCTTAGAGCTGCGAGCGCGGACGGCATATCGGCGGGGTGTTTTAATCATACCTTCTCTCTCCCCTTTTCCTTTTAAATTGTAGAAAGGTGACTTTTTATGATTTGCCAGATACTGCGAAATCGACAATCGAGTGCGAACCGAGCGTTCTAAGGTAAGTTCTAAACTTCCTCTCTTGCCGCTATAACTACCTTCCCCCTAACAAACTCCTTATATCGTGCATCTGTTTTCTGTTAATTAATTTTGTCAGAAAGGACGGTCCCTGCTCTCTTTGATCCCGGGAAGACATTTCTCTAATGCGTATGTCACGGAAATATTCCAGAAAAACCTGGATCCAGAGTGACTCCTCTCTCGAATCCATAGGCGCCCAGTTAAGAAGTATACACCATTGTGTAAGTGTTTGGATTTATGCATCTAAGGGCGACCAACCGTCCTTGTGCCTCTAAAACGGACGTGACTAGCGCGGCCCCCCGCTGGGTGGGAGGAATTTAAAGAGAAATAAATAGTTGTTTCCCTTTTTTCCCCTCCTTTCTTTCCTGGGTGTTCCTTACCTTTATAAAAAATCCATTCTAAAACCTCCTGAACTTCGAACCCCACATGTTTTTGACTACTAAGGATTGCTAAGACGGTATATTGACAGGATGTGTGAATGAATTAAATGCAAATGAATCAGTCAGAGACGAATTGTTGTAAAATTGGTTCCTTTAGTGACGACTAATATGCCGTAGTAATTTATATTTGTATCTTTAGGAGTGACCACGTTAGTCTAAGCCAGACTCACATTGTTAAAAATACCTGATTATTGAACTAAAAAGTGACACATCTCCTGTATATAAATGTGTATTTATTTATGTTTCTCATTTTTCAGCCCCTTGTGTAAACCCTCCCCACCATCCCCCATCGCCCTGACGAAGGTGTGGCCCATGCTGGCCTGAACAACGAAACGCGCATTGGCGTCACTTCCACTGTTGATAGGAAAAGTAACAGATCTCAAGATCCTGTGTTCCACCTATTGTGCCCCGCATCCCCCTTTGTCTATGAAATCAATTACCACCTTGATTCCATGTTAAAACTACGATGGTGTACTGTTGATATGGATGAATGAATGAATGGTTGTTCTGAGGAATTATAGTAGTATTGATATGAGTGTGGAGATGAATGTATAATGCCAGTGGTGAGTGAGAGAACACGTATTCGATTGTGAATACTGAATGCCCCTAAATGTGTTTAAATTTTAAAGTCTATTATGAGATGCTATTTATCTAAAAAAAAATTCTATAAAAATCTTCTGTATAAAAATATGCGAATAAAATAAGCAGCAATGAATAAATCTCTGACTCAAGGAGTTTGATGTGATGTTTGGTTTAGAAAGTAGCATTTGTTGCCCCCGTTGAATTTGTGGATCCTGTATTGGACCTTATTATCATACAGCAGCAGGGTCTTCCTTATTGATATTCTGTTCTGTTATGCAGAGCAAGACCCTAGGTAGCACTGTAGTAGCAATGTAAGCGATTGGCATATTTTTATTAATGTGTTAGTTGTCAGTAAATAATGGAACAGTGAAAAATAATTATTTGGTGTTAATAACATTTACAGTTGTGCTGAAATGGGTTGTTCAGTTTCTCCGCATCGCTGTAAGATTGTAGAGTTCTATCACCTGGTAGTTGCCCGATCTTTATTGCAGAATTGAACATCCTAATGTTGGTTGAATACTGGGTTTCAGGAATATATTGATCTTTTCCAGCTCCTCAAATTGAATTGTTTTTAATGTTCTTACTTAGGGTGAATATAAACACATATTGATGGGGGGCCTAGTTTCTATCTTTGAAAACCTGAAGTATAATGTAGGCTGCAGTGGTACTTTTGACATACCTTATAAGTTCATTAAGTCGAAATTCAAGTTCATTTGATCCAAAATCATTCTTAAATGTGTATTTATTTCCTTATTCTTCACATTTTTTTAAAAAACTTCTACTTTTTAGTAATTAATAATTACATTCCCTACCCTTGTGCGCAAACTGATCAATATTTTGAAACGAGATTTCATATTAGCAAGTGTATTCTAATTTATATATTTTAGTGAAAAATATGAATCAATTTCATTATTTAAATATAACCAATTAATTAACATATTACTTATTTTGTTGTACATAATATTAGTGCACGATAACTGGGCCCATTTTACAGGACACAATGGCACGAATTTAACTGTGTGCACCGACCACAAACTGGGTCAGTGCACCCTGTCACAATAAATACGTTGTTTCTGGTGCAGTGGCAATGTCACGCCTGCCCTGGCAGCAACATTTTAGTGAAAGACAGATTGGCTGTTTGAAGCTGCAAGTTCAACATTTACTGAGGAGGTGGCAAGAAGCCTGTATTTCAAAGGTGCAGAGAGACACAGTCCAATGTAGTGAGCGACGGCACCCTCCTGGAGGGGGCTACCTCAGGGATTTTCATATGTTCTCTTTCCACCCCTTTTCAGGGGCGTCCTTGTGGATGTACTGACTGTGTGCCACCTCAATTTGTTACATAGTCAGTGAGCATCAGCTCTTTTCCATCTGCACAAATGTTTATGGCTTGTCTATAAAACGGTAGCAAAGGTAAATGGTTCCTTAATTTGCACGTTGGAAGAACTCCATGTCAATGACAGAACAGCGGAAATGCACATTTAGTGCGGGTGGAAGCTGTATTACAAAAGCAGTGGTTCAAGAGTCTGCTGCCCCTTCTGCAACACCAAAGTGCCACAGGATTTATAAAGCAGACATCATACAGCTGTTGTGCACCCGGGGTACTTAGTTCAATATGCCCCGGATGCCTACTGATATTAGTCTCAAAATGTCTAATCAAACTCAATGATTTAATTTAAATAGTAATTTCTTTTTATTGTTGTTCTTATAAATTTGCAACTATAAACAGAGCGCCTAATTTAAAGCGTGGTGGATGGCTTCCGTATCATTATGGGGATGGAGGCTCTGCTTCCACCAACCCTGTGACTCACTGCCCAACTTCCAATTTAAGGCTACCTGTAGGAAATCGGGTTAATGGTTGAGGGGGTGAAACCCTACCTGTGAGAAATTGGGTTGCTGGTTGAGTGGGGTGTTTACCTTGCCTAAGTAACAGCCATAATCACTGTTAGGCTGAAACACAAAAACCACTAAATTTACCTGTGCTTAACCTTCTAGTAGCTTTCCACAAAAGCAGTCAGGCTTAACTTAGAGGCTATGAGTAATGTATTTATACAGCACACAAAACGTAATAAAGTGAAAATACAGCTCACCAAAAACCTCAGACTGTAAGAAATAGGTGCAACCACAATTCTTCTCATGGTGAAGTAACAAGTAAACCCTAAGTGAATCTGCACTCAACCCTCAGGTAGCTAGGTTGAGAGCAGTTAGACTTAACTCAGAGGAACACTTCAAACAGTTATACAATGAAAACACAAACCAAAACAGAGAAAAAATTGAGTGTTTTAAATAAATAAAACAAGATCAAAACAACAAAGTAGAATCAGTAGAACCAGAGATATTTAATTTTAAATATATTAGTGAAAATAGCACCCAAATGTGTGAAGCTCCAACTCTGGATATCTGGTTGCACCGGACCCGGACAAAGTCACAAGTTAAGGCTGATCGAGATGGAGCATGGTCCAGCTATAGTGACCCAGTTAGGCCCACTCAACAAAGTGCCTCAATCCTGATTTGTGGAGCATTGGGAGGATCTGTTTTGTAGATATGTTGTAAAATCAAAGCAATAAATTGGTTCATGAGATGTGGGGAGTCTGCTTTGCGAGGGCCTTTATTGTCGTTGAGGATTGAGAAGTCCAGCAGCGAAAATGCAGTGCACAGTTGTGCAAGAGTTCGAGGCTGCTGCCAAAGAGAATTCAACAGCCTGACCTTAGGAGGTATCAGGTATCTGTGGCCATGCAGTGGTTCTGAAGAGCTGCAATGCAGTGTGGGTCTTTGTGGCAGGTCCAACCCAAACAGCAATAGGTTCTGCTCAGGTTTGCACTGAGCAGCAGGGGAAATGCTCCATTTCTGCTGGAGCCACATAGCGGGTTAAGCACCTTGAGCCAACTTCTAGGGGTCCAGAATTGGGGTGGCACCTCTTGTCAAGGTAGACTCACAGATAACAGAGTGCAAAGTTTTTGGTAGTCTGCTATGTCCCTGAGGTTGCAAATCAAGAGACCAGCCTAATAGCCCTTAAAGTCTCTCTGGGTTCTGGGTCCAGGAGATGCAGATGCGGTCATTCTCAGTCAGGCAAGAGGGCAGCAGGTCAGTACAGCAGGGCTGAATTTCCTTCAGGGCAGCAGTCCAGCAGTGTGTCAGTCCTTGTAGCAGCACAGCAGTGCTTCTTCCTGGCAGAGTATCCCAAGGTCCTGAAGTGTACTGAAGTGGTGGTGTCTGAGTTCCAGTATTTATACCCTGTTCTTCCTTTGAAGTGGGTGAAAAGATTCTAAAGGTTTCTCTTTGAAGTCCGGAGGAATCCTGCCTTTCCTGTCCTGAATCCAGACTAACTACAGGTGGAAGGCAGCCTTTTGTGTGAAGGCAGGACAAAGCCTAATAACGTGTAATGATATGATGTGATATGATATGATCTTATATGATACGATAATATCCGATATGATATGACAGGAGATATTTATAAAGCGCACTATCACTCAAGACTGAGCATCCTTGCACCTGGTCTGCAACAAACATAGTAAATCATCAGCTAACAGAAGACTGTAGCATATAATTTGTAATAAGGTAACTCCAGTGCTATCCTAAGCGAGAGGTAGTTCTTGTAGCAGTGAAACAAATTAATTTAAGAGTTTTGTAATACCTGGACATGTAATACTTCTTCATTGGACTATCCAGGGCTTACTTTAGGGGTGACTTATATGCATTTAAAAGGAAGCTTTTGGCCTGGGAAAGGGTTACTTGCCAGGTCAAAATGGCAGTTAAAAACTGCACACACACCGGCTGCAATGACAGGCCAGGGAAATGTTTAAAATGCTACTTAAAACAGTTGCACATCTAGTGCTGCAGGCCCACTAGTAGCATTTAATTTACAGGCCATGGGTACATACAGTACCACTTTAATGAAGACTTATAAGTAAATTAGATATTCCAATTTGGTGTAAGCCAATGTTGCCGTCTTTAGCAGGGAAAGCATTGTAGCACTGGTTAGCAGTAGTAAAGTCTGCAGAGTCCAAAAGGGCAGCAAAAACTAAATCAGCAAAAAAATAAAGGATGAAGGCACAACATTAGGTGGAAGACCACCCAACGGCAGACATGTGTAACATACATCAATTTAGAAAAATGGAGTAAATGTTTATACATTATTGTACATGAAAATGACACAAATCCAATTAGTAGAACTGGAGTTATGAATTTTTAAAGTTTAACGAAAGAACTAACAGCTTAAAGATCAAAGCGCCAACTCCGTACATCTATTCAAGCAAGACCGGATCAAAGTAAAAAAATATCGCCAACGGTAATGGAGGATGGTTTGCATACAAAGAGTGGATTGTGCCCGGTTGGTGCTTACCTTCAGACTTATGGGCCGATTACAATGTCAGTCAGGAAGCATTTTGACTGAATAGGTCTCGGAATGGTTTCCGACCGATATGGATTTGGGGAATCTGACAGACCGATTACGATGGTTCCAAACATTGTTCGGTCGAACTCCTATTGATTTCTATGGGAGCCTGCGTTCTGACTGACTACAGAGGCTCCAAATGTAGAAAGGGGTGGGTGGGGAAAGTTGTGCACCCTGTGGTGGGCACCCCATGGTCCCTGCCACACAATGTGCATGGTCTGAGAGAGGGGACCCATGGGGAACTCCTACAAGCCCCATTTGGAAGGCCCCAGAGAAAAGGGGGGCCTGCTACTAGCTCCCAAAGTTGGATTCTGACAGCTGATCCGTGACGGAACAACCGATTTGGAAAGGCTGTCCAAATATGACATTGTAAAAAGTTGGTTGGAAACGCGATCTGAAACGCAGTCTGTAGAGTGCGAGTCAGTTCCGAAAACCTTGTTTCTCCGACTGCTGTTTGGAACCAAGTCGGAAAGTCCAAACGCTTTCTGACTATCGTAATAGGTCCGCCGAAAGGCTTTCTGAATGGATCAGAAAGACAGGTTCTAAATCGGATTCAGCTGACCTAAATGCCATTCGGAGCCTTTACGACCAACATAGTAAATCGACCCTTTAGAATAAATTCTTCGAAAATCTTTTTGAGAGTGTTCAGTTTAGCGAGGCATAGCTGAATTTGATGTCTGCGGAGGGAGCATCATCATGTGGAGCTGCTGAATGAAGCTGCAGTTAAGATTTCTTCATTTGGACTTTGTCACTTTTTGAAAGTTGAAAATCTCCAGCAAAATGAGGTTGCAGGCTTCACCTGATGAGAGTTCCACAAGGCTGGATACCGTTTTGATGAACGACTGCTGAACAGAATGTGTTACCGAGGAGAAGAACATAGTGGGAGTGGCCATGAAGACAGTCCGAATGGCAATGCACCTTGGGTGGATATACGGGTAGGTTGATCCCGGTCTCCTCCTGGTTCTCTGAGCACTTTTTAGCAAAAAAAAGTTACCAAGTTCAGGAGGCCAGGCAACTTGCCATTGGAGGCACTCTTGTAGTCCTGGGTTCAGTTGAACAACAGAGCTCAAACAGTAGGGCAGGCCTCTGAGGGTTCAAGAGAGTGTTTAGGCAGCAAATTAGTTCTTCCATGTGCAGCAAGGCAGTCTTTTGAAAAACACAGCAGGCCTCAGCAGCAGTAAGTCCTCTGAGAGTCCTTCCACAGGTCAAGAAAGTGAACAGTTGAGTGGGTCTGAAAGGCCTATTTTCTTACATGGTGTCCCCTTTGAAGTAGGAGAAGCTTCTAGAGAATTGTGTTTGAAATGCTTGATGTTTCCTGCTTTCCTGGCCTGGGCTCCAAGCTGGCTACATGAACAATGCAGAGGTGACAAATCCTTTGAAGTCAGAGCACAGCCGACTCAGTAGCAAGTGAGACTGTGCCCAGCCCGGCCACCTCCTCCTGCCATTTTTAAATACATCATACGCAGCTCTATGGACTGGTCAGGGCACACCTGAGGGGTGACTTATATGCATTAAAAAAGAAGGTATATGTCTGGCAAAAAGGTCTATTTTGCAAGTTGAAAAGGGCAGTTCAAAACTACATACACAGGCTGCAATGCACCCATGTAGCTAGGGGGGGCGGGGAGTGCTGTCCGCCCCAGGCCGCACTATTTTCGGGGCGGCACGCGTCACTGATGGCCCATGGCGGCTGGCTTTATAATTTATTTGTGGACACTGACAGTGTCCGCAAATAAATCATGAAGGCCGCCGCCACGGGCCTTTAGTGCTGCACATCCGGCGGCCGCCACATATGTGGGTCCCAGAGTCATCGCGCGCTACCAATGATGGCTCTGGAAATCATTTTGGCCAGCTTCCCCTGCGCTGCCGTGACGTGCACCACCAAAGCGCGCTCTCAAGTCTGGAGAGTGCAGGTAGATTTGTAGCAGCTTGCAGAACTTGTTTTAAAGAACACAAAAAAAGTTGTTAAAAGCGTGGTTTAACCCCTTCCATGCTCATGACGAGCTCAGCTCGTCATGAGGTAGCCTGGAGCTGTGCTCATGACGAGCTGAGCTCGTCATGAACAATGGGAAAGAGGGGGCCTGCAGCACAGGAGGGGAATTGCCTTAGCAGCCATAGGAACATTGGAACAAGTGCGATTTTGTTCCTGCTGAACGCCTATCATTACTCGTCGATGGGCGGTCTGTGTGTGGTGTATGATTATCGAGGCTGGCATGATGATTGCAGGGAGGTCACAGCGGCGGAGGGCGGAACCGTGCATTCAAGCAATGAGGCAGTGTTGTCATGAGTGAGTTTATTTACAATAAAATAAACGCTTTGTGGTGGTAATGAACATATCCCAAATGACGTGCAGCCGGTTTGATCCGGCTTTAATGAAAAAACTAATTTTGTGTTTGTTGATGTTGCAGGGGCCTTTGTTACGCCACTGGCTCGGCCAGTTTTTAATAATATTGATGATTTTCACTTTGCCTTTCTCAATTTGCTTAATGGCACATATTGTATTGTGTTTGCATTTATATAGCACTTACTTCCTCTGAAGAGGTGGCAAAGCGCTTTTCGGTGAGTAGCATGCTACTCTGGAACTTAAACACAATTTGTTGATTTGGTGTAATGAAATGTGAAAGTAATTTGAGCATGGACATGAGCATTTGAGCATTTGAGCATAGAATATTATTTGCACTGAAAAGGAATAGTGTGGGATATGTGGAGTTGGACAAGAGGAATTCATTGGGCCTCTTTTCATAATTAAAACCTATTTTTTTGTAACTAATATTTTTTGTATTTCTACTGCAAACAGCGTGCCAATCGCAGGCAGTTTAGCCTGCTTCGAGGTCACTTAACAATTGATTTAACTTCTTCCTCTCTTTAAGTGTCTTGATCCATAATGCCTGTCAGAATAGTGTGTATGTGAGGGGGTTGGGAGAGCAGCTTCTGTAAAACGATTCCTTGCACTGTTGTAGATTTAAGTTTTTCTCGAGTTTTTCAGATCCAGGCGTGAGGAGCTCACTCAGTGCATTTTTTTTCCTTTCCATTCTGGAACTTGTAGTGTTGGATTTATGATGGGATGAACAGGACTGGAAACCCCTGAGTGCAATGAAAACATATGGATGGGATGAGCTACTCAAGCTTGGAAATGGAGAACCTGAGAGATCTGTGGTTTATCAGAGGAGCACGTGTCACAAGAAACATCTCGTTCCAGTCCTGAGCTTTCCTGTTAGAAATCTTTGCCATTTTGTACTGTAGTCCAGTAGGCTCAATTGAAGTGAATCCCTACTGCGACTCCCTGCATTCAATAAGTTGTGACATAAAAAGCAGAGACACGAACATGGTGTCCCATTGAGAGGATGTAGCGTTAGGGCCAGACTCCAACAAATTTGCGTGATACTTCCGATTGAGCAAAATCATGCAATGAAGATGAGGGAAAAATATAAATATTATAAATTACACCCATTTGAACAACGAGAAAGTATAAGAAGATTCTAAAACGGCTGGAAAGTTCCAGAAATGGATGGGCACGCACATAACTATGGGGTCACAACCCAGGCTGGAAGGTACTGAATGTGGTGATCAGGAATGAGGTTACAAATACATGATAATGGGATGGAATAAAGTAGTATGTCTAACGTTATGATGTAAAGCATGCCAAGAATGTCAGAACACAAAAGCAGTGTGCAATTTCTCTAAGTCACTATGCCTTGTGTGAAATGAACTTCTATATATCTATAACAAGCTGGAGGGTTTTGGTGCGACAAAGCCAAGGTACATGGTTGACTTCATTGGGGGCTCTGGAGCAAATACATCCTATTTTTCCGCAGCCCTCTCCCCTACCCCTACTCCTCCCGCTATCAGTCAGGGGCGGCAATCTGAGAGATAGCCCCGGGCGCCAGAAGCTCTGCCTACGCCACTGTTGCAATGGCAGGCTCAAGGAACGTTGAAAATGGCACAATAAAGACTGCAAGCCCGCTAGTAGCATACAATTTATAGGTATTGGGTACATGTAGTACTCATTTGCTAGGAACTCACAAGAAAATTAAATTTTCCAATAGGTGTAAGACAATTTCACCATGATTAAAAGAGAAAAAAACAACGATGTTAGCACTGGCAAACAGTGGTAATGTCTATAGTGTCCTAAAAGACGACAAAACGGTATTTAAAAAATAGGAGGGAGAAGTTAAAAATATAGGAATGACTCTGCAGAAAGGACGTAGTCCAACAGCACCCAAGCAGCAACCATAATTCTTTTCAGTGTGAAACACAAGCAACCCCCAAATTAACCTGTGCGTAATCCTCTCTGCATCTCATTGTCACCATTTTCTGTCCTTCTTTCCCCATTCTTTTCCCTCTTTATGTTTTTCTGTCTCTCTCGCTTTCTCACTCTCTTCCTCTAGATCAAAGACAGTGAAGGAAAAATAAACACTGTTCTCCAAAAAGGAGTGCCTTTGGGCTCCACTTGCAACCACCAGCGCAAATTAATCACTTGAGAATTCGATTTGTTTGCTGACTGTGGAATGAATACTTTGAGATGTGGTGAAACTTATTTGTAATACATGACAGGAAAGAGCAAATACATATATTGAAGCGTTGGTGATAGTGACTATTTAGTTGTTGGTTAAGTTGCAATGATCATGGACCAATGGCTTTTTGCTGACTTTCTGCAGGCAGTACTTGTTCTCTGTTGCAGGTAGTTTAATAATCAATATTTCAACGTACAAACTGTAGACTTTTTGCTTGCGATTGGAAGGATTTTGCATCCATTTGAATTTTTTGCTCCTGATTCAGCTGCTTTCTTCCAGATTCTTGTTTATGTCCCAACCCTGGAGCATTACGTTTAACTCTCTATTTGATTGGTTCAATGTATCCTCCCAATCTTGATATTTGGAAACAAATGTTTTGTTTTTGTTTTAAACATTTATGACTTTGTATTTGAAAATATAGGGCCAGATATATCAAAATTGGATTTTGTGAGTCTATAGTAGCGAAGTTTACCGATTCGCTATTATACACTCACAAAATGCAATGTATGTAGTTTTCAGCAATTTTTTTGCGATTCCTACACATTCCTTATTTGCGACTAGCAAATTGTGAGTCGCAAATAAGGAATGGATTCCCATTCATTTATATAGACCTAGAGGCCCATAGGAATGAATTGGAATTGCATAGGTTCTCAATAGGTACTCGCAAATTGCACATGCAATTTCAAGGGTGCAAGGGGTCCAAAAGGCCACCCTGATGCAACCCTGAAAGATGTATGTGTGCATATATGGTGCATGCATTTGCCCTAAAGGCATGTATGTACCCCTTTGTTTGCCCTAAGCTGGCAAGGTATGCCCAGATGTGGGTCCCTTGCTCACTTTGCCACTGGATTCAAGATAGCCTGGCTGATGAGGGTTATGAACCCGACACCGTTCCCAGAATTATTGTTTCCGGTCCAGGGAAGACATGGCTTGGAAGTTGGGGCTGGACTGTACCCATGAGGCACAGGGTCAGACTGATTTGCATATGGCCATGTCTGAACTGGGGTGGTGAGTGAGCTAAAAAATGATGATGGATTTAACCCAGATCATTTGACTGGGGGTGAGTGCTTGCAATGCTCAACACTCCGTCCATCATCCCCTTTGGTTTTGATTTGTTTGCCCTAAGTTGGCAGGGTATGCCCAGACGTGGGTCCCTTGCTTACTTTGCCACTGGATTCAAGATAGCCTGGCTGATGACGGCTAATAAGCCTGAAATCGGTCCCAGGATGCTTGTTTCCGGTCCAGGGAAGACATGGCTTGGGAGTTTGGGCTGAACTGTACCCATGAGGCACAGGGTCAGACTGATTTGCATATATGAACTGGGGTGGCGGATTGAGCAAAAGAATGATGATGGATTAAACCCAGATCATTTGACTGGGGGTGAGTGATTGCAATGCTCAACACTCCGTCCATCATCCCCTTTGGTTTTGCTTTGTTTGCCCTAAGATGGCAGGGTATGCCCAGACGTGGGTCCCTTGCTCACCACTGGATTCAAGCTAGCCTGGCTGATGACGGCTGATAAGCCTGAAATCGGTCCCAGGATGCTTGTTTCCGGTCCAGGGAAGACATGGCTTGGCAGTTCGGGCTGGACTATACCCATGAGGCACAGGTTCAGACTGATTTGCATATGGCCATGTCTGGCTGTTGACAGCTGATTAGTCATATACCGGATGATGGATAAAACCCAGATCAGTTGACTGGGGGTGAGTACTTGATTTGCTCAAACGACACTTCCATCATCCCCTTTAGTATCGCTCTAAAGGCATGTATGTGTGACACATGGCATTAGAAAAATGATAAATTGTTCAATTTTTCTAAGTATTTTGTAGAAATCAATGAAGTCTGGTAGACAGCTCCTGTAGTTGTAGTTTATTCTTCAAGTTACAGCTCGGTAAATTCCAATGTAAGTCTTAATATAAGCCCCTCCTGGCTGCTCAGCCCATCTTCTCCAACAGCTCCACCTTCAAGTACAAACATCCATAGCATTCCAAATGACATCATATAGCTGGAGCATCAGGCAGAGAACCAGGGCCAGGGAGATGCATTACATGAGAAGCAGATTACTACACTTCTTCCCCTTTATAATATTTAACAAAATTAAATAGTATACACATATATAAACATAGGAAGAGAAGATAAACATTCCAGATGTAAACGTAAAAGAATGGAATAATGAGAAGATAGTAATGTAAGTAATAAAATAGCCTTCCCTATGTAATAATAATAACAATATAATTGTAATAATGTAGGTAATACACAGTAAGACAGCCTTCTCTATATAATAATAATGATAATATTAATATTGACATAGTAAATATAGCAATAGTAATGTAAGTAATAAAGTAGCAATATAGAAGTCAAACTTAAACAAATGGCAGGACCAGGGAATAACATTCAACCTCTACTGCACACACTATATTATACCGTTCACTTACTAGGAACACCCTCTACTACATAATATTGCAGGACCAGGGACATTTTCATATCCTTTAATGCACATACTACAATGTTCCATCTGTATACTATTGCAGGACCACACACGCATTAATACACAGTAACCTCCCAATAAGAGAACACATACCTCCTTGTAAAGGGGGAATCCATCTCCCTATAAACCACCACACACAGTAACGTCTCAAAGGGGGAATCTACCTCCCTATAAACCACCACACATAGTAACCCAAGGGGGAATCCACCTCCCTATAAACCACCACACACAGTAACCTCCCAAAGGGGAATCCACCTCCCTATTGCCACACAAAACCACACACTCGTAATAACCTCCCAAATAATTGTAAAGGGAGAATCCACCTCCCTATAACACATACACTTGCAGTAACTCCCAAATAATTGTAAAGGGGGAATTCCACCTCCCTATAATAATACTGCAAAATGAAAATACACATTGAGTATCAATTTAGAATATGACACGTTGCAAATCAAAAGGAGATGTACATTACATTGGCATATATCACCAAATTCAATGCAGTGTCACTAAGTGACTTAGCCGTCATCACATGCAACGCAACAAACGAGTGAGTTACTTAATACCTAACAATCATCTCACACAGTACAGTTCTGTGTTTCCTATTTTCGTTATATCAATATTTCATTACTGTTCCAGTTGTGAATCCGCCTTTCTCTCGGAGTGAACCTGTTAATTCCTTTTCGTGGTGCAATTGCGCTCCATAGCCAGATGATGGCGCTGTTGCACCTGTGTCGATCTTCAGACAGCAATGCTCATGGCAACCCTCACATTAAAAATATGTGAGACAGCAAGGACCCCCTGATACCTTTCAACTTCCTGGGTCAGGGCAAATAACACGTGTGAGTAAAGTACCCAGGCAAATTTTTGAACCAACTAACACATAAAGAGTGGCTTAAGCCACATAAAGAAAAGATATTCCACTACTGTTTGTACATATATAGAATACAAATTTAATACTCATTACAATAGCATGATAATTGATAAAATTGACATAATTATACACACATGATATAAAAAATTTTTTTTGCATTATAGCATATGCATGACTTCAAAATTTCAAATAATTCATAAGTATAAAAAACTGTTGGATGGTTTCCTGTCTCCTGTCTACGCGTTTCGACACTTTACCGTGCCTTCTTCAGGACTGTACCATCGTGCTGTAAAAGATATTTATAAAAAAGATTTTTACAATATTATGTTTCTATGTACAAAACAGCTAGTATTCTGATTTTTAATACATGTGTTAGATAGTGGTTTTCAACAAACATTTTGATAATACCGCTTCTAAACTTATTATTATCTATCCTATATATGATTGCCATAAATAACACACTATGCGAGATGAGAACATATCATTCATTTACATATCGATAGCAGATCTTCAGTTGCAACTCATTTACACTTTGAATAATAATATGCCATTCATCTCATTGGGTGGTTTTGATATATCTCGAAGTACCCTAACTCTGACAGGTTATAGAAGAAATGAGGGTCAGAAAAGAATTGCAAACCCAGAAATTGGAAACCCAGGATAAGAGGCCTGGTTAGTAAGAAAGGTAATAGCAAAGAAAAATGGGTATGGTAAGTATTAAATGTTAGGCTTACAAAAATGGTCATTATCCTTAAATCATTAATTGTTCCTTGATCACCTTTCCCAGATAGTAACATAATATCAGTTTAAAATATACATTTCTATGTATTCTATTAATGGACCTTGATGTATCTAGGTTCCTATTTTGCATACTAACTAGGTATAAGGAGTCTTTTTTCACATGTATTAAGATTCTAATATGGACCCTTTATACTATCCATTCATGTCTGAAGGTATAAAGTGCGCTTACCTATTATGAGGATAGAAACAGGATAAAAATCTGAGGCCTAGACAGAACAAATGCCTCGATGCCGTAGAAAATAATATGGATTTCAATGATGGTAAAATCTGTAATATGAGAACATTGATAGCTGATTATATGCTTAAACTGACTAATTGTGATAATTTTTCAACTCTTTCATAACTAGAAGCACACAAGCCAACTAATAGTGTACCCGCTCAATTTGCTTTTATTTTTTAGTCCTAGTATACAGAGCTTCTGGTGGTATTGCCATAAGTATAGTATAGTATGGTTTTATACTACAAGCGTTTTATTTATTTGTCTAGGGCATAGATTGCAAGAAAGCGTTGATTCCCTATTTGCCATTTGCATACATATATCTTACGGCACATCGTAATGTTTGCTTACTGCGTTTAAAAAAATAATCTTCAGTTGTCATTGTTTATAGGTGCCATATTCGTTATGTTTCCAATACACATTAAAAGATACATGATCTAAGAAAAAAATAATTTTATCACCGGTTATATTCACTATTCAGAACACGTTAAAAGTTAACTATTCTAGGGGTGATTTTATTATTTACCTAAATCATCCGCCTGGGTGAGCGCCCCAAAAGTTCTTTCCAATGTTGTATGCAGCGTGTGTAATCTGAAACAACGGCAAAGTGGATGCAGCTCATGTTATATCCCAGCTAGCATATTTAGGACTAAAAGAAGCTTATCGCGTTCAAATGTAGCTAAAGTTATGACCTAGCCAGCATTATTAGGACTAAAGGAGGTTTCTCGCGTTTCATACAAAACAGTGAGTGGTTTTACCTGTGAAATTTTTATCTGAACAACGGACTGGCTTAAAGCGGCTCCCGATTGATATCTGATGTTTCAGCCGGTTAGTTTCGCGCTTTTTTAAGGTATATTATGAGCGCAGCTGAAACGACAAAAAACGGACAAGGTTCACGTTATATCGTGATCTGCCCGTGTAGGCTAGAGAGAGCTTCACGCTTTTAAAAAACACAGCAGCAAGAGTATTTACCTTTGTCTTGTTCTAAGGAGCGGACCTGCTAAGGCGGCGTCTCCACGGTTCCGGTATTTTGGCAGAGAGTTTGATAGGCGTTTTCTAATTGGTTTATATATACAGGCAGCTGATTGGTTCACCTGATTATATCGTGCGTTTTAAGGAGACATGATTCCATTTCACTAGACGCTCGGTAATAACCGGTTGTGAGAGTTTAATATTTCTAATTTTTGTTATAGGTTTACTTTTCATTTATCTATTGTTAAATTGAAATAAATTCAATAAAAAAATGAAAAATAAATAGGTAAATACCGTTAATGAAATGGGCATGCCTAAATTGAAAAACAAATAAGTACATACCGTTAATGAAAAGGATATGTTTACCATTGGTGTTATATAAGGTCGGCTCTTATTATACAAAGGTTTATATGAAGGGGTCTTATTACATAATGGACTATATTTTACTTGGCTAGTTTTATCATTAGTCCACATTGGTGTTATATAAGGTGGGCTCTTATTATACAAATGTTTATGTGAAGGGGTCTTATTACATAATGGACTATATTTTACTTGACTGGTTTTATCATTAGTCTAGATTACAGAAGTATAAGGCCAATTCATATTTTTATAGTATAGCATTTATCCACAGTAGGTCATTATTTAAGCCATGGGTAAATGTATTAGGAGTAAAGATCCAATAAACCTCTCTTTTTTTCCTGATTTTATCTCCGCCGTTATTGTTGGTTATATGGATCTTTTCAAGGATACACCAACGAATCTGGGATGGAGAATGGTGGAACTCAGCAAAATGGGCTGCCAGTGGTGCTATCAGTTTTTTTGTTTTGATCGCAGATCTGTGCTCCGTTAGACGGAGTTTCATAGTTCTTGCAGTTTCTCCAACATACCCTAAGTTACATGGACACAATATCAAATAAACAACATTGGTTGTATTACATGTCCATAGTTTTTTAGCCTGTATTTGTACTTTATTAAATGTAAATGTCTGACCTGGTATTATGCCATCACATGATTGGCATGTACCACATCTAGAGGTTCCTTTAATGGCATTATCTCCGTCAGTGATTTTTGTATAAAAGGGACAGTCTTGGTAGTTCCACTGAAACGTGATCTCACTATTAAATCTTTAAGAATTTTATTGCGTCGAAGCGCAAACATAGGTTTGGGTAGTTTTGGTGGTGTCGGTTCTATATTTAGTAGGTGCCAAGTTGAGTTGATGATCTGTCTGACGGTAGCATTTAGAGGGGAATGTTTTGTTATACAGACCAGCTTCTGTTCTTTTTTTTGTTTATTTGAATTCAGAAGGGCATCACGATCAAAGTATCTCGCTCGTTTATATGCCTCACGTATTAACCGGTTCAGATATCTGCGAGCGAGAAACTTCTCTTTCATTGTTATAGCCTGAATATCATCGTCTTTAATGTTAGTGCAGTTTCGCCGCACTCTCAAAAACTGCGAGAATGGTATCCCATCCTTCTGATTTCTCGGATGATAGCTACTAAAATGGAGTAGCGTATTCCTTGCTGTTGACTTCGTATATAAGTCAACCGTTAGGTTCTCAGAGTCATTTTTAATGTATATGTCAAGGAACTCCACCTTTGTAGCATCAACATGTGCAGTAAAACAGAGATTGCTGTCTGCTAAATGAATCCATTTTAGGAATTCTTTTAGAGTCTGTTCCCCATTGGTCCATATAAAAAATATATTGTCAATAAACCGGTACCAATGGGAAACAGACTCATAGAATGGTGCCATCTCGTTGTGTATATGATGAAATTCAAACTTAGCCATATAGATATTAGCTATCAATGGGGCCATTGCTGCCCCCATGCTTACGCCTTTTGTTTTTTGGTAGATGTGTTCTCCAAATTGGAAAACATTTTCTTCAAGTACTACTGATAAACATTGTAGGATAAAAGGTTTATTACATGGAATTTTATGCAAGTCAATAAACCAACTAGTAGCCTATATAGCTCCTTTCTGAGGAATGTTGCTATAGAGGGATTCAACATCCAGCGTGACAAATAGATCTTTACTTTTGTCAAATGGTAGGTGTTCAACCTTTGAGATGATAGCCCCGGTATCTTTTATATATGACGAGGTAAACTGAATGAATGGTCTTAGGATGTTATCCAGATATTTTGATAATGCTTCAGTAGGAGTTCCAATAGTTGAAACAATTGGACGGTAGGGCAGATTTTCTTAATTTTTATGCATTTTAGGAGTACCATAAATGCAGGCTACCTTTCTTTGTGATTTATTAAGGAATTCATGTTCTTGTTTGGTAATGATGTTATCATTTAAGGCTTGGGTAGTTATTTTATGAATAGATTTAATTACTTTCTCTGTAGGGTTCTTTGTGACTTTTTTTTATAAAAGATCGGATCATTCAGCATAGTGAGCATGTTTGCTTCATAATTGATGGAATCAATCAGAACAATCCCTCCTCCCTTATCACTGCTTTTGATTGTAATTGATTTGTTATTTTTCAGATTAAGGAGAGCTGTATGTTCATCCTTTGTGATGTTATATATATAGGTTTGGGTACATATTGAACAGCTGATTTTAATTTGTTAATGACAACTTTTTCAAAAATAGCCATCTCAGGACCAAGCTGATCTAAAGAGGGGGTGAAGGTGGATGGCTTAAGCCACTCATTATGTGTTAGTTGGTTCAAAAATTTGCCTGGGTACTTTACTCACACGTGTTATTAACCCTCACATTAAAATCATCTTTATCACCAGTAATTGACTCACAAAATTAACTCTGATGGCAATCCAGGTCAGCTCCAGAGCACAGAGACACAACAACAAACTGGGGCCTTCTTGCAATTCCATTTCAATAAGCATGGGCGGAAAATCCGTTTCGCTCGCGGATTTTGCGGATTTTCGGTAAATTCGCAATCCGCGAGATTCGCGAATCTCCCGCAAAATCCGCAAATCCGCGAGCAGCGGATTTTATGGCTTGCTCGCACTGTTCGCGTGAGTTCGCGGCTTCCCAGTACAACTTCGCGCCCCGCGAATAAGCGCTAAATTGCAGAAATACGATTTTAGCAAAACTGAAACTACTTACCAGGTTCAAAAGTTCAGGCTCATCATTAGTAGCCATTTCCTGTAGTGCTTCCTGAGGGGCCCCTCCAGAGTTCAGTTGCCAGTTGCAACTATTATGTGACCCTGCTCTGAACCTCAGAATAGTTACACATATGCCACAAAGGTCCTGAATTACAGCTAAGGGAGACAAGCAGGAGCCAGGCTGGAAGTTCAAATCCATTAATCAGCCCTTAATTCATTATTGTCAGTTGGGGCAGGGCAGGTGTTGTAACTAATTTTGCAACAATGAAAGCACTTAGCAAGTGCAAAAGATCTTTAATCAGGAAGCACTAAGGAAGCAGGTGCCAGCTAAAAAAATATTCTGTGACACATTAATCAGCCCCAAATTAATTCAGGTCACTTGAGACAGGGAAGGTGTGCTTTGCTTTGCCACAATAATGTACACTGACTGGACAACCAGAGGGTGCTGTGATGAAACAGGGTGGCATGGGTGGGCCAGAGGGTGGCATGAGTAGTCAGAGAGTGGCAGTGGTGACAGAGAGTGGCAGTGATGAAGAAGAGTGTCCCAAACAGGCTGGACACGTAGAAACAACAAGTTCGCAAAACTTGCGACCCGACAGGTAAGTTCGCGTTTGCGAAATTGTACAAAACCCTCGCGAACTGGCAGGAACCCGCGTGAACACAAAAAAAAATCCGAAAATTCGCGAGAATTCGCGGATTTTGCGAATTGCGAGTTCGCAAATCCGCAAAATTCGCGAACGCGAGATTCGCAATATTCGCCCATGCTTACATTTCAATACCATGGCGACACCAGTCGTGGTTGGCAAACACTGCACAGTTACAATAGACTGTGCATATACCTGTAGACTACAATCCAAAGTTTTCTCCACATTTGTTCTCTGTCACAGTTTTATCAGTGGGGCTTGATGATTCTTTAAAGGCATGTGATCAAAATCTGCAATCATTGCTCACAGTTGAAACTGTAAAATCTTTTTGACTGCAGTTTCCTCCACATTTGTTCTCTGTCACATTTTGAACAGCGGGCCTTGATGATTCTTTAAAAGCATGTGATCAAAATCTGCCCCCAATTATTTTCTACCATGTGCAGCCACTTCTCATCAGGACACACTGGAGCCTTGTGAGCATTCAACACCGGGGCATGACCTTCGCCCCTACCGGGGCTCGATGTGTGCCCCAGACATCACTACATCACAGTCCATTTCAAAACATTGAGGTTGATTTAGCACATACCTCTTCATTGGGCTTCACAGTTTTAAAACAGGACTGCAGCTACACTTTACAGTTGCATACACAGGTGGATCTGGCACCTAAAATTATTTAGGGCGACCGTTGTCAGGGTCACTGGTCCTGCGGGTGCCAGAAAGCTTAAATAATTTAATGTCTAGTAATATTAGTACCTTATGTTCCAGTAGCCATCAAATAGCCTTCTTTTCTCCACTCATAAGTTCTTTTTCTTCTAAATCGTCGACCATTTTAGAAACTAATGAAGTCTGGTAAACAGCTCTTGTAGTTGTAGTATATTCTTCAAGTTACAGCTTGGTAAATGTCAATGTATGTCTTAATATAAGCCCCACCAAGAGCAGCCTCCTGGCTGCTCAGCCTATCTTCTCCAACAGCTCTACCTTCAAGTACAAACATCCATAACATTCCAAATGACATCATACAGCTAGAGCATCAGGCAGAGAACCAGGGCCAGGGAGATGCATTACATGAGAAGCAGATTACTACAGATTTGCAATTTACCACCAACTTGAAGTTGGTGGTAAATTGCAATTCCTTCGAGCAGGGTTGAAATGTATAAAGTGCTTCCTGCATTGCATGTAGAGAATCGCAAATTGTGATTCTTTAACTGCATTTGCAAAATAGGTAATCGCAAAACTTGTGATTCCCTATTTTGCGATTACCTTTTGAGATGATACATCCCAAATGCAAAAGAGAAAGCACTTGATACATCTGGCCCTGATATTCTACAATTCCAAGTTGGTCACCACTTTGTGTGTACATTCAACGTGGCAATAGTATTGAGAATATAAAAATAACATTACAAAGTGTCTGCATCATGCAAAGTGGATGGCTGCTGCTACTGGCTTTGCCACGGAGATGGTGTAATTTAACAAGAATCGGTAAATAGCAGCGAACAACCAGCTTTAACATTGCAAGATCATTTGGCTTTGTTTGATTTGCTAATTTGTTTGGCACTATTTGATAAAGCCTGTGTCAACTATGGCATTCAATTGACATGACCAGGTTAGTTTCTTATTATCATTTTGCAGAGATTGGCCATTTGTGACAATTTTCAATAAATATTTTCCAAATTTAAATTCCAGAGGAATTTATCATTTTGTGTCAAGGTGTAAATATATATGTTCATTTGTTTTTTTAATAAGTATATAAGAAAAAGATGGTAGGTAACTTCAAATGGTTAGCTTTAGCCATATTTTTACATTTTGGTTAAACAAATCTAATTTCAGAAACAATTTAAACCTGGAAAAACACATCTCGTTGGCCGAGAATAGGGTTTTTTATTGAGTGGCAAGGATTGAAAACTGTGTTCTATCCGCCATTACACAATGTCAGTGATTCAAGAAGTGCATTGTGGAAAAATCACAGTGTAAGGGATGCACATGTGGGAAATGGGCTCACCTTAACCCTAACAGGTAAGGGGCACATTCCAGAGGGATGTAAAATGTCCATTACTTCTTGGACAAAAAAATCCATTGTTGTTTAGATATGAATTTACCTTGAGAAAATGAAAAGACAAGAGGTGCTTGACAAAACAGGAACAAGTTGGTTTAATTAAAAGCAGCTTCTGGGAGAGACTCAACAGAGCAGCATATAAAGACCGTCCCAATGTACAAAGGTTTGGGCTGACTTTTTATAAAGTTTCTTGAGGTAGCATTAATCATTTACACATTTTTGTAGAACATGTAGGTTCCGGACTAGTCATAAATTATAAGTACAACCATCGGTTAATGGGGATACAGGGACTCGGTGGGAATCAGGGACTTCCTACCCAGTAAAACACCACTCCGCTGCTCTGAAGGGGCATGGTCCAATGAGCAGAATTTGGACGAACTTTGAAGCATTAGGGAAGAGGAGGAGGCAAAGTGTCCTTTTGCAAAGTGAGTCATATGTGTGGCCGGGAAGTTGCAGTACTGGTAATAATCAAACTGAAAATGGCTGATTGCCCTGGAGAGCATTTCCCTAATAACTTGCATGGACTATGGAGTTCTGTGGATCATCTCAATGCTAGAGCCCTCATCCCCAACAGCGCTAGCTCGGTGTCTGTGTCCTTTGCGCAGTTGGGGTCACCCTACAGTCGGACAATAGCTTTAACAGAGGCATGTATTCTACCCTCTCTTGGACCATATAACTGGCCTGGAGGTGTGTCTTTGTGTGTTCTCTGATGTTGGTGTTGAACATCCCCCCTCAGGTCAGGGAAATGTGCACACCTTGGAATGGGAGTGCCACTCACGGCCATGTTTCTCTAGATTAGCTTTGATGTGGTCCAGTTGTGTCTTCATGATGGATTATGAAACTTGATAGGGAGTACACAAACATTTGACTGTTTCAAGGTTTTGAATAATAACAAATTCTACTTTGATAAAGAGGAAGCTGTGTACATGGGACTGTACTGGTTATAATCTATTGGTGACAATCTCTATAAAATGTATGCATTATGAAAGTGCTTGGGAGTTGAAAAAGACAAATAACAATGAAATAGTAAAATCCTGTAACAAAGTGCAGCATCTAGAAAACACATTGCAAAAATGTTAACAACACCACAATACCAATAATGTCTAAACGGAAAACATAAAAAAAACTAGAAGGGAAAAGATCAACAGAAAAAATTATCATTTTGTCTTAAACATATGTTAGTCCCCTCCTTGCGCCTATAGCCCGAGGAGAGGGGATACTTTGTGAGGTACATGGAGCTAAGCAAGCCCGATAGTTAGTTTTGGCTCGGGGACAAAAAGCAACAATGATTTGTGTGTAAAAAAGGAACAACCTGACTATCGGCCAGGCACAAGCGACAGCATTTTCACCAAGGTCTGAATTGTTTCCTTAACATCTGAATTACAATGAATATCACACCTAGGGGTCATTCAATCCTCTGCTGCTCAGTAGTCCAAGAGAAAAAAAACACCCCCTCACTTCTTTCAGACTTTGATAGTGTTATGATGCCAACAGTCCCTTAAAAAACTTCTTTAACTAAAAAATAAGATCAAGCTGGTGGCCCTATATAATGCACTAAGGGCCTAAGGTGCGCCAGTTGTATAACGCTGAATGGATCAAACAAAATAAATTACACTATATAACAAATCAAGGGTCCTGGGCGCACCAGTTGTGTAATGATGCACGGTTCAAGCGAAATAAAGAACTGACCATATTACACACCAAGAGTCAAGTGTGCAGCAGTTGTGTAATGCTCAAAGGTTCAAGAAAAAAATGGAGTGGTCCTATGTGACATACCAAGAGCCAGGGCTGTGCCAGTTGTGTAACGTTTAACGGTTCAAATGAAAAAACATGCAAACTACCATCACCTTCTCTAGCGTGCTGACTAGGTAAAAATTGATCTATGTGCTAGTCCTAGCTTGCCAAAAGCTATATGCTGGTACTAAGGATCATGTGTAGTCCCTTACCCTTGTGGAGGCGGCCTCCAGATGGACCTCTGCCCCATGGATTCAGCAGAAATGTTAAACAATGATGGCGTCTAGTCACCGGTGCTGTTGCACAGATGTGAATCTGTTCGAGCAGGGATCCTTATGCTTTGTCAGTAGTCAGGCTGGATAAACCTATCTCTCCAGGTGGGCTTGCCAAATTGTTGCTTGAATATGAAGTTATCGTGAAAAAATGAAAAGACAAGAAGCCTTTGGCAAAACAGGAACAAGTTTTTCTATTAAATGCAGCGGCTGGGAGAGAATCAACAGAGTAGCATCTCAAGATAGCCTCAATGTACAGAGGTTTTGGCGAGCTTTTTACACGGTTTCTTGAGGTACAATAAATTGATGACACATTTTTGTAGAGCATGTAGGTCCAGGTCTAGTCACAAATTATAAGTGCAACTTCCTGATAACTGGGAGACAGGTGGCTCTCTACCTCGGGGAAAGGTAGTGTGAGCAGTGTGGATGTGTGCAGTTGCCTGCCATAAGGAGCCTGTGATCACTACATGTGGTGTGCATGCTGTGTCCTGATTGGCTGAGTGTTTCTAACTACATGTGGCATCTAACTTTGTGGTATTTTATGAACTTCACCATTCGGCCAAACATGTTCTATTGGGGCCAAGTTCCTTGGTCTGTTTGTGGTGTAGCTGTCTATCTGGGGGATCAGTCAGGTTTTTCTCTGGTTGCACGTTTGTCTTTAAGCTGAATGTAACCCCCTGTGACCTATCAATCGGTAGTCTTGAGTTTGGGTCTCAGAGCCTTTCTGACCAAGTATCTCTCACTTGGGGTTGATAGGGAAATCATCTTGGGTGAATTAACACCAATGTTATTAACTCATTGCTGCATGTGCAGTAAACATGGCAGTCATCAATATCACATTTACCGAAATTCTCATTACTGTGTGTACAGTTGTCATGGTCTCCATTGAAATTGATTTTACTATTTTTGTCTTAGATATTTATGCATAGTTTATGGCGTACATCAACATTGCATTTACTGCTATTGCTGTTGTTGGGCCTGCACAATTCAAGGTATACATTGAGATCATATTCACCAATATGAACATCATACATCAGCATATAAACAAATGGCAGCATTCCACGCTGTTACCAGAGCCATCTGCTCATATCCCACCATGCATGCACAAAGTAGGTTCTTGATGGAAAGGAAATTGCACAGAGAAACGCTTTTAACTATTCCCCACATCTGAGACGGTTGTCCACGCTTGAAGCCGGGGCATATGTGACCAAGTGATGTGGACACCGGAGCAATCCATGGGCCTCAGCCTTGTTCCAGGCACTACCAACTGGGATTGGACAAGGGCAAGGTGAAGGCCAGGCACTCTTACCAGAGCCCACTGCAGCAGGACTTCCTCAGTGACCCTGCACTACAAATTCTTGCCTTGACTACTGTTGGAGGAATCATGCAAGACGGAGTGCTGATATGTTTCAGACACTCACCCCCAGTCACAGGTCTGGGATTAATCCATCATCATTCTTTAGCTGACTTTGCCGCACCCGTTCAGACCCAGCCATATGTAAATCAGTCTTGACCATGTCCCTCATGGGAACAGTCCAGCCCGAACTGCCGAGCCAGGTTTTCCCTGGACCTGAAACAGGCATCATGGGACCAGTTTTGGGGTACCATCCCTCATCAGCCAGGTTAGCTTGAACCCAGTGGCAAGGCGATCAAGGGACCCACGTCTGGGTATACCCTGCCAACTTAAGGCAAACAAAGCAAACACAAGGAGATGATGGACGAGGAGCTGATACTTTTTAGATACTGACCCCTACCTCACAGATCTGGGTTGAATGCGTCATTGTTCTTTAGCTCACTTCGCCACACCAGTTCAGACCCAGCCATATGCAAATCAGTCTTCAACCTATCCCTTATGGGAACAGTCCAGCCCAAACTGCCAAGCCAGGTCTTCCCTGGAACAGAAACAAGCATCCTGGATCGGTTTCGGGTTAACACCCATCATCAGCCAGGCTAGCTTGAACCCAGTGACAAAGTGAGCAAGGGACCCACCTCTGGGTATACCCTGTCAACTTGGGGTGGACAAAGCAAACACAAGGGGAAGATGAACGGAGTGCGGAATCAAACCAGTGAGAAAGAAAACTTGATTTTATTTTAAATCACTATACTGTTAGCAAAGAAAATATAATCAAGTGATTAAAAGAAAAATCCATACTTTAAATTAGTTTTGGTCTTATCTATTAATGTCTCCTTTATATACACTTATTTGTAATGCTCTTCGTGCATATACTGTTGACGAAACCATATTCTCAAACGTTTTCAATATTTACTACTGATCTGATCTGAAAGTACAGACAGTTACAAAATAAGTATACATTTGGTGTCAAAACGACATGAGCGCAGACTATTGGTCAATTCTGCAATTGTTTAATTACCACCAGGATATCAAGTGATGGACATGTAATGAATAGGGTTATGCTGGGTCATTATTTACAAAAATGTATTTCCATATTTTCTTATAATTTTCCTATAATTGCCACATAATAACACCTGATGCCAGGCGTCCATCTGCCTCCGAGGGAGGCTCTGAGCAGCCAGTGGAATATTCTACACCGTATATAAGCCCCGCACATGCAGGAAGGATTCGCATAATGGTCACCCGAGCTCCGTGAGTAGACGGTAAGTGACACGTGACGTTACCAATCTAATCTCGCCGCTCCAAACATCCAATAGAGCCCGGCACCGCGATGATCCTGCCTGGTAGCCTCGACCCTGCCTGGTAGCCTCGACCCACGCTATTCGGTCCTCTGCCACTTACAGAGCAAGGAGAAGAGGTCGCCTCATCACTGTTATTAGTACACCTATCAGGGTCTCACTCCGCTAATGCACGTGATGTAATATTTACGAAATGGTCCAGGTGTCAATTCCTGCAGGCGGGCTGAGTCCTTGCAGTAATTTAACTTCTGGAAGGTGCTTGTATGCATAGAGCGTGTATGACTAGCATCGAAGTGTCTGTCATAACTTGCCTGTCTAATAATTAGTTAAACGCTCTGGTATCCTTGCCTAGGGTCACGAGTGTGCCAAAAATAAATGAAAAAAAAGGGCTTGCAGAAGGTTTGTCTTCAAAGATCAAAGTCACTTTCTCTGACTAGCCCATCAGACATTCAAAGTTTTGAACAGTGAAACACTACGAAAAAAGTATTTTTGTACACGAAGGGCATATATAGAAATACATGACTTCCAAAGTCAGAGCTTGAATCCGCGCCTCCGTTTCACAACTCCCTGGGTCATACGGTAATTCTGGAACCATCAGCAGAGGGCAGGCACCGTGGACCTCAAGAGATGTCTCACTGTATGAGTTTATCCGTCAGTAAAAAAAACGGCTTATGCAGTAAAATTCATCAGGGGCAGCGCGCTGAGAAAGTGTACAAAAACACCAAAATTATACAAAGCAGAAAAAAAGTGTGCAGGTTTATACCTGCCATGCACAAGTCTCTGGCTTGCGCAGAATATAGATATGACTTGCAAAAGGTAATACACAAAAGTAAGCATTCCTTATGGCCCTTGCTACTTAATACCTCGATCAAAAATGTATCAGCCCCAATACAAAGTTCTGGTATTGTTCGATTGTAGGTGTTCCATTGTAACATCATCACACAAGCACTACCGGAAAGACTCCATACTGCCTGAAATATGATTCACAAGACCTGCTACAAAGTTCTGGCACTGACTAATGGAAGCTATACATTCTATTAGAAGGTACGTGTAATGTCCGAAAAGGTTATAGCAGCCGTGTTACAAAGTGACGGTCGCAACAAAATGCCATCAGGCCTGCCTCCCAGTCCAGGGTCCATTTATATATATATAGATATATATGACCACCGTTGAGAAGGCAAGTGCGGCACTATTTCACCAAAATATTAACGCCTCTCTCTTTAGAAGCAAAGATATGAGCTTCCTAAATGTATATTCTATAAGCCCACGTGAGAGCTGTTGATACTCTCTCAATCTATCGAAGATTTTACCCTTCTCTGGCTCTATCCGGACATGCTTCGAGTCTGCAATGGGGACAGAAGAACCCAACACTTCAACATAGGATCTTTCCTCTGTTCAATACTTGGAACTTTGGAGAAAAACAGTTGTATAACTATACTCATTCATGCTATGTCACCATATACATAAGAGTGCTATGTAATACGTTTACTTTGCTTTGCATTAAAACAGGGATTAGATTGGTGACAGGCTTCAATAAATTAGTTTCTGAGAAAATAACAGCAGGTGCAGTGCATTGACTATAATGTAGACACTATAATAAACTTGCAGAACCCAGTAAAATGTATGAGTTGAAGTCTTGATAGTCACCAAATACTCCACATGGGAATTCCAAAGCAACTCATTAAACTGTGCACATGCTACCGCTCACTCGTTTTCTGCTATCACAGTGTCAAGAAACGTGACTCATGACAAGATGAAAGCCCCACTTTGGTCACTCACACAAAATTCAAGTACTGCCACATCAACCTCATTGCACGTACAACTCCCTTCAAATCAATCACTCCACAAAGTGTGGTGTTCCATCTGACAATACTGTGCCTTAGCACCTCACAATGGTGCATGAAGCACTATACAAATACAATTTTAAAATGATGCATCTTCACTCTGTATCTAGTTCCGTCTGTTCCAGGCAAATGTGTCAAACCTGGCTACTTTGTGCATACAGTGTGTACATTTATGTTTCCACATTGCCTTGTGTCATGACATGATTCGGCGTATTAGATGTGCACCAGTCAGCGATTGACATCACAAACAATGTTCTCCCTTTTCCGTGAAAGTAACTTCCAAGAGGTAATTGTATATGCTAGCATTAACGTTACCATTGCAATTTACAAGAGCACGTGCTACCTGCCCGCATCACCTGGGTGGATGCAAACACCTTGGGAACGAAAAGGTCAACTCCAGATATTCCAGGAGTTGGCAAATCACTTAATCTCTGTGTGCCTACCAAAATTGAATGTGTCCTTTTTGCCTTTTAATAGAAGAGTTTTTCAGCGTATCTTGGAACTCTATGACTTCAATAAGTCCCTTTCATGACCAAGAGGTTTTACTCATATTACTGAATAGGCGGCTCATCTATGTATTCTACAGTTCTTGACACAACTCAAAGTAATAGATCTATAAAAGTGGCCAGTTGCATTCTAAGACTTGGTAGTGGATCAAAAAAGTGATGAGATAAGATGCAGTCAGGAAGAAAGGCTTTCACATTTCACACAAGAACTTGCAAACTTTGGTGGCTGTCACTGAGCAGAAGGCTTCACTTAAAAGTGTGGATGGTAAGAGGCAAATATAGCACAAATCAGTCAGTTAAAGAAATAAGATTTTACAACTGTCTATAAAAAGATAAATATATTTAACAAAAGAGAAAGTTTCTATTGTTGACCTGACTTGAGGTAATAAGGTAGGGCAGAGGAAGCAGGAAGAAAACTTATGAAAAATAGATTACCCGTTTGCTGGTTGGTTGCCATGTCAGTGCTGCCCCTAACCCTATTAGACCAAACATGAGAGTTGTGTTCGACCAAGAACTCAAAATGAAGCCGTAAATCTCAGCTGATGTAGGGCAGACCAAGATATTTCATGGTCACTAATAGCACTCTTTAGGTATTTGACAAATCCTTAAAGTCTGATTCATCTAGCCATCTTGACCAGCGCTTGTGTAAAGAGCATCTACTTTGGACTTACAGGTATCAATTAAATCAGTTAAAGAGGTTTCAAAATGCTGCCATATGTTTTTTGATGACCTTGTAATGCAGAACCATATGCTCGCTGTATGTAATGGGCTGATTTTAATGATGTAAGTTTCTAAGAAGGAACTTAGAGGCATATTTACAAGATCATGTTGCAGCAATTCAAGCCATCTTGCTGCGCCGAGCTGCATCGTTAAGAAAGTGCATAGATGCATTGTATTTATAACAATTTGGTACATCCGAGTTCTTTCCTCTGCACTGGCACACAATACGCTGCCTAGCGTCATTGCAGGCACCCTTGCACTATGGTGTGATTGGGATGATTGTTTTGTGCTATGAAGGGACACTGTCCTGCACAAAATCAATAATTTATGGAGTTTTACTCCTTCTGTGTGTGCTGCAGCACACACAATAGGAGGAAAATACAAGGAGAACTAAAGGTATTTCTCCTCGTTGCTCCACCGTTATGCCTCCCATAGGGATGCAATAGAATCTAATAAATTTCCAGATTTACAAAACCTTTCAAATCTTGGAAATGAATCAGAATCCCTGTTTGTTGTGTAGGAACATCCATAGCAAAACCCATGGAACGTCCCTTTCACACAGAGTAATGCATAAAAGGGGACCATATTTGCAAGGCCAAAAAAAGCCCTGAAGGGTGGCTTTGTGTGGCCTTGTAAATATGGGCAAGTACACGGCGCCACTGGAGCGTTCAAAAAAGTGATGCTCCGGTGGGAAAAGGGGCTTGTAAATATGCCCAAAGTTAATTTTCATGCTGCCAAGAAGCTTACATTTATACTTTGCTTTATCTTCAAATGACCTGCAATCAACAAGATTTGAGCTGCAGGAAAGTAATTTTCTGTATCCAAGCTTTTCTCATGGACCTCAATGCAAAACGATTTCAGGAAGTTGAATATAAAAATCTATTTATGAATGCATTTAATGGATTATCTTTTTCTTGAGTAATATTAAAGCTTTCGCTTTTTTTTTACCTGATGATGTTACAGAACAAAGTTGCCCTATGAGTATACCAGCCCTCTAAAACATTTTTTACATATGTCATAGCCTTACATGTTTAAAAAAAATTCAGACAGTCAACATGTTCACTGGCTTTTCAGTGAGATAGACTGCTTTTCAATTGTGAGGCTGTACAGTTCGAGACACAGGACAGAAGAGTGAAGAAATCAAAGAGTCTTGTGTCAAGAACTGGGGTCACCAGCAGATGTAATCAAGGTTTCAGTTCTAATAAGTGTTAGTTTATTTGTGTTCATGCTAAAGTAAGTTACAATTCTGGATGCCTGGCCACTAAGGATGGGATAAAAGCACACTGCAAAGGAAAACTCCTGCAGAGGGAAAATATCTTTAATTTCTCGAGCTCTTTCTTTATCGTGCTTGTTATCTGTTTATTGGCTAGTACTACTCCAAATGATTAACCTAGGCTCTCATACTTTCCATCAATGGCTCAGATGAGAGATTGCTGAATCAAAGGAAAAGAAATGCTGGGATAGAGGCATTGGAGGCTACGTGCTGTTGTTCCCTGTACCTGGTGATGCCTAAGCACGGGGTTTAACAGTACAATTCGGTTGAATCAGTTATGCACCAGCATTGTGATTTCTCCATGCCACTGGCAAGTTGTGATCTGGTTGTGCCTCCAGGACTCCTCAGAAGTAGGCTTCTGGCCTTTCCTCAGATGCATAACTAAAAGAACTACCTACCACCATGGATAACACTGGCAGGGCTATGCAAAAGGAATCTCCGCCCATCTTTGATCATCAAAGTATGCATGATGCCCTTCTGGAGGCGGGATTGTACGTTATGGCGCCATGGCAACAAAATGTTTGGAAAAGCTGTGGCACTTGAAATAGAATGACTCAGAGTCAAGAGTATCCTCATTCTACAGCTTACCATGACCTCTCTCTGAAAATCTGAAATGCTCAATATGGGGAGTCTCCAACAGTTTCAAATAGAGCAACATCCTCCAGGCAGTCAAATGCCTTAGTGGAAGGTGCTGTCTCTGCATTCTGACTCTTGGACAGCCAGGAAAATGGAGGAAATTCAGGCCTATTTTGATTTTAATAATTCAGATGGCTTGGGGTACCGTCTGCTTCCGCTGCATAAGCATGTGTGCGATGAAGAGCAGGACTCTGACTGATGAACGTTATAGGGCAGTAAGTGGTGCTTAACAACAATCCAATTATTCTGCAGTACACAGAGTGGCAATATACAGTAATGCATTAGCTGACTACACTGTACATAGAGAAGGGGTGCAGAAAACAGCCCCTGGCGAGACCAGTTGTTAACACTCCTGGCACATCTTTAGTATTTTTGATGCAGATTATCCTGGGAGTCCTGTTTCCCTCTCTAATTGGTGACATCCTAGCTCCCAGCCAAGCCAGGTTCATTCAGAGTGAGTCTTCAAGTCCTGACCTGGAAGCAATATCTAGATTTGTGGTGTACGGAACTGTAATATAACTAGACTAGCAGCCCATCCCGACGTTGTCCGGGAGCAATCATGGCTCAGGGCCGATTTGGGCCCAGATCTTTTGACTGGGATGAATGTGTGACATTGATCCACATTCGGTCCATCACCTGTTTTGTTTACAATTCCCGCCTGCCTTGACGTTGTGTAACCTGCCCGCGTCACTGCTCACGTAACTTTTTCCTGCTGTAATGCCCCGTTTGGTACCTGCCCACGTCACTGGCCACGTCACTTTTTCGTCCTGTAATGGCCCGTTTGCTCCCCGCTCCACTTTGTACGCTTTTGTCACATGCACACGTTTCTTTTTCCTCCTGGTAACCTGCCCACGTCACTGCCCACATCACTTTTTCCTCCCTGTAATGCCCCGTTTCACTTTTCCGTCCTGTAATGGCCCGTTCGCATCCACCCCCTTTTGCACGCTTTTGTCACCTGCACACGTTTCTTTTTCCTCCTGTTAACCTGCCCACGTCACTGCCCACGTCACTTTTTCCTCCCTGTAATGCCCCATTTCACTTTTCCGTCCTGTAATGGCCTGTTTGCTCCCCGCTCCACTTTGTACGCTTTTGTCACCTGCACACGTTTCTTTTTCATCCTGTTAACCTGCCCACGCTACTTTTTCCTGCACACGTTTGTTTTTCCTCCGGTACCTGTGGCTTGCTCACCGCTCCTCTCTGCCGCCGCTCGTCCCTCACGTTTGCTTTGCTGACTGGTAACTTGGCGCCCTACCTCATCCGCCGCTGACCGCTCCTCCCCTCTGCCTCTCCACACTGTCTGCCCGCCGATCCTCACCGCCTGTCCGCCGGTCATGTCCGCTGCTCCCCTGCTCTCCGCCGCTCCTCCCCGCGCTGATCTCCGCCGCTCCTCCCCGCGCTATTCTTCGCCGCTCTTGTACGCCGCTCCTCGTGTGTACGCCGCTCCTGATGTCAGCACGCACGTCGCGGCCTGCGCTACTTTGAAGGGACTACTTTTTTTAACTTATATTTTTTAATAACGTATTTATTTTTAATTTATATAGCCTATGTCCATCTGCACACCCTGAGGATTACAACGATGTATCGGGTGTGTGGATTGGCGCTGTGGTTTCCGAGCCTCAAAGTTCTTCTTTTATAATAGTAGTATAGAAATGCTTATTGCAGACTGTTTTAGTGTCAGCACTAGTGTCCACACAAGGTTGATCTAATAATTCAGAAAAGGGAGACTTTTAAAGCAGGGTGGGTGAGTACCTCAAAATGGGATTGAAGGAGTTCTCCACTGTTGACTCAAAGTAGTTGGAGTGTGGGGATTGAGCTGTAATTTATTTGATGCGCATATACCGTTTCACATTAGCACAGAACGATTCCAAGAACCTAGACGTTTCGCAGCTCATCTGTGCGAGCAATAGTGTGACTCTATAAGTTAGGAGGCATGACTAGGAGCGGAGGGAGTTTCTAGGAAAACACAGCATTGCCACCAGAAGCTACACTCCTTCACATCTCAGCTGGAGACTCAATCTAGAGCACTCCAAGCTAGGCCAATCCAAGCCTAGATGTACAGGCAGATCCTGTGTTGAAGCAATGCTTAACAAAACCCCACAGAGACCAGTGTGGCCATATTTCTAGTGGAAGGTGCTCTACAAATGCTGATTAAAAACTGGAGGAGAATAAACGATAGAAAATACTTAATAATGAGGAAAGAAACAAAAGCAGGTGGGACTGCAGGGAAGGTACCTAAATGTAGGAAAAAGGTGCCAGAGCTGCCGACTTTAGAACTGAGGAACCGGCGTCGGCTCAACTTCCTGTGATTCTGGGCAAATCACATAATGTTTCTGTGCCCACCAAAAATTAATGTGTCCTATTATAACTGTAATGTAACTGCTAACATCCTGTCCACACGGAGTTGCCTTTTTCAAGTGTGGGGTAATGGTCCACCCTGCTTGTTTTTACACTAAAAAAAATATAGCAGTCACCTCTTCAAACACAAAGACGCAATAATAAAATGTAAATGTATTCTAAGTGACTTATTGTAAAATATTAGCACACTGCCATAGGATACTTTCTACTTATGGGACTGTCTGAGCGCAGGTGATTTCAGCAGTTCTAACTCGTAATTTGCACTGTACTGCATAACGAAGAACAGTTACTTAATATAAGAGTAGCTTGAACATTTTAATAGTGTGTCTCTTTGCCAGCACGGGAGGTCAAACTGCTGTGCCTGTGGAAGAGGTTGGGGGAGGCGGAACAAGCATGCTGGGAGTCGGGTTTGAGTCTCTGCATTGGCTCAGCATCACAACGTTTAAATCAAAGACATCAGGGAAACATGCAGATGTGAAGCACGCTTTAAATGCATTCAGCCAGAAAAAGGCACAATTAAATATTAAAAGTGAAGTAGCTGTGTATGCTACCAGGAAAAGGTTTATTTCTTCAAATACATCAGCAACAGCACGCTTTCTATGCGTGCAGTTGGGGAAAGTAAAGAAAATGCGTGATTAAGTAATACAATTGTAGCCATGCATTCTGGCAGGAAAATGCATCTTCAAATGCATCTGCGAAAGTATGCGAACATTTGTTTGAAAGTGTCGGGTCCCAGCCATAACCTAATAAAGATGTTCCAACCATGAAAGTCGATGAGAATGAGTAACTGGACCTCGGGATACTGATGAGAAAAGCACACCAAAAAGAGAAGGCAATAGAATGCTGCAGTGCAACGAATCGAAATAAAGGAAAACTACAATGACAAACGAATGGACAAAGAAGAAGTGAAGGCAGGATGTAAGCCCTTTTTAAGCTATATTGAATACAGTTGATTTCCCAAGCACAGCGCAAGTACTGTGCAGGCAAAAATCAAAAAGTGCAATTACTGCCCAATAAAGACTTTAGCAGCTGAGCTGTGAACTTTTGCATCCGACTCTCAAATATATATACTGCCGAGGCATTTTGGGGCCATCCAGGTTAATGTGTAGTATCTCTGCATACAGTTCCTTTGCAAGGACATCTCACCTGCTGTGGAGTGCTGTCACTGTTTAATTAAACTTATAGCAGCCCTGCAAAGAAATACAGACATGTCCTGGAACCAGCCATGCTATGGAATATTGGAACGGACCCATCTGATTTCTACAGAATAGCATCAAAAGCTTTTTAATTCATGTGATATGTGGCAATATTGTTCAAATAAAACTTGAGCAGCACAGGCAAAAAGTGCTGGTACCACTCTGTTAAAAAGTCTTATAACACCACTGAGTTGTGCTGGTGCTGCACCGTTAATGGAACAGCAACATAGCTCTTCTGCACATTTCCATTGAACTCTCTCTAAAATCACAGCAGCACTGTTAGAACTGATCATATCTTCCATTAGAACATTTCCAGTCCTGCTGAAAAGTGCACATACTGTCTGTTGAAGACTAATGTAGCACAGAAGCTCTGAGTCAATTCACCTCTATCCAATTATTGACTAGATTTTCTAATGTGAAATTTTGGCTACTTAATAATTTGAGTGTACTAATGATTTTATGATGAATATAGGCGCAACCGTAACCTATGAATTATTGATTTTGCACCTAGAAAAATTTTGTTATAATGTTTAGACGTATTTTCATTACCATGCTTTAGGTATGCCTCATATTTTAAGAGACACCATTTCATTAAAATAGATGCAATTTTTGCTCATCCTGCTCCAGCTTATTTGCACCGCCTTATCAATGTCCCCTTGTAATTCTTCTCTCCCCTCGGGTTTGCTGAGCACAGCAAATTGTGACACAATCTGTTATTTTTCTTAGAGAGTCTGTAGTGTGAATGAAACTTTACATATTAATATTAATGTATCTTTTTGAAGGACCCTTCCCCTGAAAGTTCTGAAGTAGGATTGCTAGCACACTCATGTATAAGTCTTTGTTTGAGAATGTTTCAAATTGTATTTACATCCCCAGATTACTGTTGCTGTGGAAGCTAATGAAAAGAGTCTTCTACTTAAGAAATGGGTGAGTGTGAAACAGCCTTAAATTGTAATCTTGTTTTTAGTTTGTCCAATATGAGCTAACAATGGTTATGCTATGCTGAATCTGCAGTTTTGCTAATTGTTTATGCCTAAAATGTGAGTTAAACTCCTGGTTTTGGGGATGTGAGGGCTGACTCGTCATTTTTTTCTTGAGACACTGTCTGATTTATTTCAGATTGTTGTTTTTCTTTAAGATGCGGTCAGTATTCTGACACTAAGAATTTTTAGAGACTTTACGATTACAAGGATTTAAAATACTTTTGATTTCTGATTGTGTACTCTGTATCTGCACCTTCATGTCATTTACTGAATTTTGTTGTACTGCCTACTTTGAGATTTGTATAACAAAACTAACTTTTATTAATCTAGAAATCAGTAATTCAGTGGTCCCAGTCAATGTTTGATGAATCTTATTTCAAGATCTAGGGTGCCTGGAGCCAAATCACCAGAAGTAAATTTTGGGGTGATGAAAATATTGGGGTTGGATGAATTATTGGGGTTTGGGTTCCCATATAGGCACTCACTATTCTCAGCCTTCTCTCAATCCTCACTCTTTGTTTCCTTTACTTCCTTTGCTTATTCATCCCATGTTGTACATAATTCTCTAATGCAAATTCTATACACATCATCTTATGATACCCCTACCACACTTCTTTGCACTCATCCTCTTCTCACAATTACACTCACTCATTCCAAGCCCACTCCCCATATGATTCTGTATCCACTTATCTCGCTTTTCCTCTTGCACCCTATCAATTTCTCCACACTCTACGCAATCCGCACAGAATGCTCCTAACTCAAACTCCCTTCGTGATAATACCATTTGCATGGCAGAAAATATGCAGACACTTCTAGGCAATATCAACCAACATACAGAAAATTTGCTTTCAACAGAATTAGCTTTTCATCTCTTGAGAACTTCTGTCAGCAAAACAATTGACCTCAACCCATCTTTTTAATTGAGTCATACAAGTTGAAACAAGGTAACTCCTCACAATCTTTCATTTTCTAGTACCCTTAACGCTTATAATCACATTTCTTTATCTTATCTGTATCACAAAACTGCAGCATACATTTTTGTATTTATGTGTGTGGATGGTGTGTTACACACACTGTGTATGACTGAGTAAACTAGAGTGACGGGGCCTGTGGGTCCCATTTTAGAAGCCAATGACCTGTTCATGTGAATAAGATGGCAGTGAGGTTACTTTCCTACGCAGCGAGAGTAAATTGCTGGCATTCCTGAGACTCACTGGAAGAGTCCCAGAAACTGAAGTGAGTAAAGAGGAGACAAGCTTCCATTCAAATTCAGTGAGATACGTTTGCTGCAGACAGCTGTTAATTAGGCTACGTGATTACTGCCTTTTGATGAATGGCTTTAGTGAAGGTTCCTTTAGAAATGAGTCCGCCTTTTTAGTCTTCCTGCACATTGTCAGGTGTGGCTGTGATAGCCAGGTACACCATGTTCCTAACTTGTTGTGACTCTGTTGGGGGTGCTTCACTCTACATATGACCCTGCTGAGGATTTGTTCTGATCTTGTGAATAACACATTTATTTCCTCATTAGTCCTGAGAAAGACCCGCTGCAATTCTTAGTCATTAAACAAATACACATAGGGTCGAAACATCGACAGCATTGCTTAATGCTATATGTCATCCATCAACTTTCCTAAAACGTTTAGAAAACGAAGAGAAAGGATAGTGTGAACCTTTAAACAAAGGGGAAAAATCATTCATGTTTTTTTATTGGTAATTTTGTTTTTATAGTTTCAATGTGCTATGTTAAGTACTGTATGTCTAGTTTGTAACTGTTCCTTTTTTACCATGCACTACAATGTCACTAAGTGATGTTGTTTGATTTATTATATGTTTTGAATACTCTGTGGGCAGCTTATAAGAAAAACATATGAAAAAAGGAAAATAGGTTTTGCTTAATACAATATTTGATATATGACGTTGAATATACCAAATCAAAACAAGGTTTTTTGTTGAGTTGTTCTGTTCTTTACAATAAGGTGCTGTACATGTTGTTTTCATTAGATAACAGGGGATGTATAAGAGTAACACCCCATCTTGTGTTTGATAAGGGATTTGAATTCAACTCTTGTCTACAGAAGTAGAAAGTTCAACATCTACCTGACAGAAAAAGTTGTTGTTTATAACTTTGTACCCAGGTTCTGGGGGACACAGGGCAACCCCATGAAATGTAATTGAGTGCCTGAAAGAGGACTAATGACTTCTGGGGACTGGTGATTTTAAAAGTGGTAGGGCAGAAACGTTTGAGTGGAGAAGAAAGTGCATGCAACCTTCAATCAAGCAACAGGGTAGGAGGTTAAAAAGTTACAAATAGACTTGCAAAGACTAATTCATGCAAACACATCAATCACCCTGCATTCACAATGGCATACAACTCATCCAGGGTATTCACACAATCACACAACTCACTCTGCCACCAAAACACGCACGACATTCGCATACAAAATCTTGGGCCTCATTTATGAAAAGTGACGCATCGCTGCGTGAAAACAGCGATGCGTCACTTTTCACTGCGCACTCCTTGCGACACCAATGATGCGTCATATTTAATGTATGGCGCATCATGTCGCAAGGACTTACAGATACGTCAGTATTTCTGACGCATCTGTAAGCGCAAAAGTGACGCATTGCTGGAGTGTGTCACAAAAGTGACGCAACTCCAGCAATGCGTCCTTTCACATGGGGAAAGCCCCATGTGAAAGGGCTTGCGTCAGTCTTACGCCTGCTGTGAGGCAGGCGCAAGATTTTGACGCAACCGCATCCTAAAAGTGACGCAGTGAAATCTCATAGATTTCACTGCGTCACTATTACGAGGCTTTTTGCGGGGGAACGCCCCCTCTGCATACATTATACCTGACGCAGGGGTTCAAAAAGTGACGCGTCACTTTTTAAATATGGCGCAACAAGGCGCATGTTTTACGCTGCCGATGCGTCACAAAAAGTGACGCATCCGCAGCGCAAAAGTGACGCAAGGCCTCATAAATGAGGCCCCATGATTCTTATACAGTAATCTTACTCCTCGCCCACCTCATTCCTCAGACAGCCAGATTTGTACCAGCATGATGGGCATTGTATATTACCGTCCGATAACATTAAGAAATCCACTGAAAGCTGTTATTTTTCCCAAGTTCATACTTCAAACGTTAAAAAGAAAAACTCACTTTAAAACCTGCTCTATAGTTGACCTAATGATGGGGCGTGGCTACGGCTAAGTTGGAGGAGGACATGTCCGGGTCGAGCTCCGCTGGAGTCTCCCCAAACAGGCCCTGTACTCCGTATGTAGACACCCTCGGAGGCCCCTGCCGGGTGCAAACAAAGCAGAAGCACGGCCCGGACCTTCGCTTTTGATTTTGTCTAGTTTGGGTCCTACACTGCAGAGATCACCCTGGTGAGCCAGCCAAGGCACGATCCCTTAGGCGGGCATCAATCAGGCAAGCTTGGGGATTAGCTCCGCCCACAAGGCTGCATAAGATGGTGCAGTAGAAGCAATCTGATGAAGACGGGCTGTGGCTACTTGCCCTGTTGTCACCGGATGAGATGCTTGCAGATAAGAGGCGAGGATCGATCGGGCCCGCTACATCCCCCACCTGACTTTGTCAACTGTGCTCCCTGGGTCAGCTGCTGGCTGCTACATCGAGTGGGAGTACGCCGTGTGTGGTGGCACCACCCGGACTGCGCACTCCGCCATTGCCCTCATGGCGTGGTCGTGCTCTGCGGGCCCCCGCTGATGAGGGACATTTAAGGCTTCATACCCCGCCGCGGAGGATGGAAATATTGGCAGGTGGTAAAGTGGGACTGCGGCCCCAGTTGGGCCACCTGTGTATTTTTGCTGCGCAGCACCCTCTGTCTTGACTATGAACCACCGTGGAGAGTGAGGCGAAGTGGCAGGCCTGGTCACTGTTTAGATCGACGGAGCTGCCTTTGTGCCTGATTTGCTGCGAAGGGGCCCCGCATACAGAGGAGGACTGTGGTTGCCCGCCCGCTGCTGTCCTGAGTGCCTCCTATTGCTGTGTGCTGCGGCGTGGCTGGGGCTCCCACTGACTTGTCGGCATGAGGCTTCGGCATAGGTCCACCGGGTGGACTGATACCCAGTGCTGGGACTGGAGAAAAATAGCGGGCGAAGGGGCTACCTGGATTATCAACACCACAATGGTCCCTACAACTTAACCAAACAAGGTGAGCCCTCACTGTAGAGCTGCCTGCTGTGACCCTTGGGTTTGTCCTTGGTCAGGCTAGGCCCTCTGTGACACCACTTAAGGTACTGTAGATTGCAGTGCTGCTGTATCGAACTGCACCTATGACTGTAAGCTGAGGAGCGACATGCTGGGACACATGTGAGAACTGTGTGGTTTTCGGTGGGGGTGGCTTGCGCCTGTCCTGCCTAATGCCCAAGGGAGATGATGTTTGTGAGTCTACTGAGCTGCTGCTACGCTAGATGTAACTTTGCCATATAACGCACTGGAATCGGCACCAACGGGTTGGCACACACTGCTGCCCTGGCAGTCAATGAACTGTTGACGCAGGAACATTTCAGTACTGCTTTGCTGCACCTACATGATTCTATGTGAGACACCTGGGTAGTGCCCAGGTGTGAGACTGGCTGGCACCTGCGGATAATTACGCCATAGACACGCACTGTACCTGCCCCTCCCTGTGGCGAACATTGACACCACCACTAGGAGCAACCCAAATGACTATGAGATACGGTTGTTGACTGGTGAACATATCTGACCGAAGCGGGGTGCCCTGCCACTCGCAGTCTCGAAATGTGAGACGGTTACTGCTTCCGTTCATGATCTCCTGACACCGGCATGGGCTTCACTGTGAAGCACACGCCCCGGGGGCATCACTTGAAATCCTGCCATATACATGAGCGGCACAGGAGTGCGCCACCGGCGAACCATGTCGGGTGGCACCCGGGCACGGACTGGGATGGGAGGAACGCAGCCCCACAGCTGTCACCTAAGCCTAAAACAGACAAAATGGTAAAGCGCGCACATGCAGATCAAACAGCAAATAAATTGGATGCGGTGCTTGCTGTGATGGAATGGCTGGAAGAAACTATCAATCAAACCCCCACCTCCCTGGAATCTAAGATCGATAAGGTGGCAATCAACCTCACTCATCTACACGCAGATCACTGGAAGCTAACAGACAGCACTACCATTCTGGAAACTGCGCTTACTGACATCACTCCACAAGTGGCCCAGACAGACAAACATGTACAGGACTTGCTCAACCAAGTGGAGTTCCTGGAGGACAGAGCTGAGGACGCTGAATGGCGGGCACGAAGAAACAACGTGTGCATAGTGGGTGTGCCGGAATCCTGGGAAGGAAGGGAGCCCACGCTACACATGGAAAGTTGTCTCAAAGACATACTGCCGGAAGGAACCCTCTCACCTCACTTTGTCATAGAGCGCGCACACCGAGTCCCTGCGAGACTCCCCCCACAGGGTAGAACCCATGGCCCATGCTCCTCCGACTTCTCAACTACAGGGATCGAGACTCCATCCTGCAGGAAAGCAGAAAGCTGCAAGATATTCAAATAAAGAATCATAAAATTATGTTCTTTCCGGACTATACCATCAAGGTGGAGAGGCAAAGACATTCCTTTATGGCAGTGAAGAAACGTCTTCAGCAACACAACCTGAAATATTCTCTGCTCTTCCCGGTGCGCTTGCGGGTAGTGGCAAGTGACAAGATGCATTTCTTTGCCACATCGGAGGAAGCAGAAGACTAGCTGGATACCTTTATTGCGGCAGGTCCTCGGGACGCCTCTGGGTTGACCACCCAACCAAAATTAAGGGGCCCCTTCCACCGCCGTCGAAGAGAGTGAAGATCGACAGGAGTTCGGACACCTCCCTCGACTGCGATGGGACCACACAAGGACTTGATTCTTATTGGACAACGAGATGCTCTGCAGGTGGTGGCGGAGATCGGCGGTTCTTTGGGGCTGAAATTCCAGCCAGCATGACTTATCCAGTGACAACGAGCAGATATATGGACTGCAAAAATTACAGGGCTCGACTGAGCAGGAAGACGTCACTCCTCAGACAGCTGACATCATCATATGAACATTGCAAGACTCTATCCTTGATTGGACTGCAACCTGAGATATTGTGGTGTATATGTAGAAGATACAGTAGTAACTGATGTGATAATGTACAGTAGCCGCTATTCGGTCTCCGAGTCCCGAAAGAAGCGGTGAGTGGCATGGTGTTATTGGAGGGGAGGGAAGGACTTGATCTCATGCTTTGTCACTGCTGCACAAGTACCAATATGCATTGTTCGCCTAGCGGGTGTTCCTGAGCTGGGGTACATTGATAGCTTACATTATATTGTAACATAGAATCAGAATCAGAAAAATGCTTTATTCGATTTTAGTAAGAACATAAAATCATAAAAACAGAAATTATATATAAACCATTTCATACGAATATCATAAGAAGAACATTAAAAAAATAGATTGTATTGTTACAGTAACAGGCTAAAACCTTTCAATAGTACAGTTATCAAGTTATAAAATTCCGCTTCCTCAGGATACTTTTTAAAAACCAGACATAATTGTAATACAAAATTCATTTCCTAATTGTTGTAGGAATAAGTACGCTGGCCGGCACTGCCGCCATTGGCCCTGCTTCAGATACTGCTTAATCCACCTTCTACGTTCATTCTCATAATATTTACAAAATAAAACCACGTGAAATGTGGATTGCAATGATAGGTTATCAAACGGACAAGACTGCAAATTCCTTGACCAATAATGTTTAGATGGAAATGTTACCAGGTGGTGGAATGTTTCCAATCTGAACTTGGTCAAAATAAATGATCAAAGCCCTTTGTGCAATGAAGCAAATAAGGTTGGAGAGTGTAACAGGCCAAGGTCATTTGGTGTTGAATCACTGATATTTTAGTAATTTCGCCCGATGATCTAAGCAGTTCAAAGTGGTTCATACATAACATTTTTAATTCCTTTCTTGATATCATGCAGATTAGTTCAGGGTTATTATACAGTTCAGGTCTATGCAGGTCCGTTAGCCTTTTCTGACATAGTCTAACCATGGGATATGTCTTGAATTATCTAATGTCATTATGCCCTTAATGATTTCTCGATTAAGGCCCAGCGCATCAGCAGACCAAACTCTCTGCCAGAGTAAGATAGGTTGTAGTTTTATAAGATCTGTGATAAACCCCATTCCTAATTATGCGTGACAATTAAAAACTGAAGTGCACTGAGGTAGCGCTAAAAGGTATCTTAAAAAAGCTATTTTCTACAATTTGTATGGTGCTACATTCTGAAAACCCCAGATACCCGTAAAGTGCTATACGTCTGCATTTAGCTGTGTATATTTTTAAAAGGATCTCTGCTGGTCTTTTTCCTATCTTTGGGCAAAATTCATTTATGCTGCAAATGAGCGTTTAAACAATAGGGTCCTGCTCTTAACCGCGGGACCCCAGGAGCCCGACCCGTCGAGAAGCACCCCCAAGCGGGAAAATGTTTTAGTATGTTTAATAGAAACATCACCCACCTGGATAGATTTACATTTAGCCCAACCTTTCCCACACATCATCACAAACGATTTATTTGCGTTTAATTTTAAGCCCCTTTTATCCATGAACTCAATGTATTTGGAAAGCGCCTTCTGGGCGCCTATCTTGGTTCTGGCCATTAGCACTGCGTCTTCCGCATAGCGAAGGGAGACAGCCTGCTTATTGCTGTATCTTGGTGAGTCTACTACTCCGGCCTCCAATTCCTCCTCCAATGTGTTCTTATATTTGGAGAAAAGGAATGGGGCAGTACGCAGCCCTGTCTGACTCCCCTCTCTATGCGGAAAGGCTCAGTGCATTCTCCCTTCAGGCCATGTCTCACCTTTGCAGTGGTGCCTGCATATATTTGTCGAAGAAATTGCACGATGGCAGGTTCCACCCTTATATCTTCCAAAACTCCCTAAAGCTTGTTATGGTCTACACAGTCAAAAGCGGCCATGAGATCAACGAATATGGCGTATAAACACCCTGTCTTTGCCTGGGTATATTTCCCTTTAAATAACACGAAATTTAGAACCTGCTCCACAGTACCCATCCTCTCCCTAAAACCATACTGTACCGGGCTCAAAATGTTATTATCATCAGCCCAGGTTTGTAATTTGTTTAAAACCACCCTTCCTGCAATCTTCATAAGTGAGTCCAGAAGTGATATACGCCTATAGCTAGCTGGATTCTCTCTGTCCCCTTTTTTGTAGATGGGTATCATTACCGATTCAGACCAGGTTTTAATAAATCCTTTGGAACAACAGGCCGTTAGGACACGTGTTAAAAGTGGGGCCCAAAGCTGAGTAGTCAGTTTAAATTTATCATTTGGAATCCCATCTAGACCCGGGGCTTTATTTCCTTTGCTATTGTTAATTGCCAATAACACTTCCTCATGTGAAAACCCTATAGGTATCAGAAAGTGATCCTGATCATGTCCATCCAGGTCACTATTCTCTAAGGGCCTTACAGGACTGCCAACCTCTTTATTATATACCTTCGAGAAGAAATTGATCCAGGTGTTTTCATCTATCACAATTTCTATTCTCGAGGTATCCTTTTTAGAAAAGTAAGGAGCATTCACTGCCTGCCAGAACAAATAGGAATCTCTAAGTTGAGCGGCTCACACAGATTTTGCCAAACCTGTTATTTTATTTCTTTTTTGCGTTGGTTCCGAGCTAAGTTATAGGCCTTCCTGCACGCTCTGATTAGATCGTAATCCCTTATTAGTGTGCTGAGTGCAGCCTTAAGGAGGGAGTAAGTTTTGGTGCAATGGGTGTCAAACCACCCATTGCTCTTGGTTTGTCTCTTTTTATTTGGCCTAGAGAGGGAATTTTGGAAAACAATAGTAACCTGTGTGAAAGCATTTAAGGTCTAAGCGTAAGGGGTCCCTTCGTCAAAACATCTAAACATACAAGAATTGGTGTTAAAGCCTTTGATATAATATCGGCATTCATTTTTATTGGGTCTTTTTTACCCAATCTAAATGCAAAGCCATTTTGGCAGGCCAATACAATTTCTTGCGACCATGCCAAACACTCTATGGTGGAGCAATCAATAGTGTCAGGTAATTTTAGATGCAGACTAAGGGGCAAATGGTCACTAAGGCCATTAGGGCAAATCATGAATTTTTCCACCCGGTTAGAATATCAAGTAGGAAGGATAATAAAATCAATCACAGTTTTGAATCCTCGGCTTATATAAGAGGGACTAAAATTTACCTTTGGGGAGCACATCATGTTTGTAAAACCAAGATCGAACATGGCCATAATATCGTTAATTTCTTCCCCTCTTTCTGTGAGAATTTTTTTTTTCAACCCACCATTTTCTTCAAATACATTTTCCCCAAAGCCACACGCATTCAGATTACAAACACTTATGTTAAAATCCCCTCACCACAACAGAATTACGTCTCTTCCTTTCGCAGTAGTTTGATAATTTAAGTCTTCTATCAATGTTTTCATCACGTCCGTGAAATTAACATTGTCAATATTATTATAGAAGTTTACCACCAGCAACTTTATAGGTGAGTGTAAATAGATGGATACCATTTGATAGTAAGGCGTGCTCTTTAACATGTTAGCACTCTGCACCCTCAACATATTAGATACATAAACATAGATTCACCCTTTGTGTCTTCTGTGTGGGGACCGCCCCTCTGGAATGTGGAAAGTTTTGTAACCGTCCAAATGCTTTTCATTTATGAGCCAAGTTTCTTCGATACACATTATATCAAACTTCTGAATAAAATCTCCCCAAACATTATTAGAAACTTTCCTCTCAAGGCCACAAACATTCCAGGAAGCTATCCTAACAAGCCCATGGGTTTTTGGGGACCTAGCAGCTGGATCGCAATCATCATCATTGGGAATCTTTGATGCTCACATCTTGATGGCAGCCTCCACGTGTTCTCCCGCCTTAGTAACCACTGGATTCCCTACTTCAGGTCTGGCTTGTTCACTGCATGGAATTATTAGGCTTACACATTGGTCCTTGTTTCTATCGAGATCTAAACCATCATTATAAGTCACATCTTTAGTGTTTGGGGAGACTACATCTTGTAACAGGTTAGCCTCTTTCTGGGGTTCTAATAAAACCTTATTTGAATGCTGCACTAGCGATAGATTTCCTTTTTGACCTAAACTACCCATTTTATGAATGTCTGACATAATATCGACAGACAGAATATCGAAATACAAAAATATCGGCACAAAAATATCGACATCAAAAATATCGGAATCATATCTTCATAAAGGTAAGTACAAAAATATCGAAAAAATAATATCGTAGTACAAAAATATCGGAATTAAAAATATCGTTTTTTTAAATGTATTAATAATAATGTAAAAATAATTTTAAAATACATATAATTTTACAAATATTAAATAAAAATATTAAAACAAAATTAAAACTAATACATATACATTTAAAATAAATAAAACACTTAATAATTTAATGTAATTTTATTGTTTTTAATGTTATGTAATTGATTTAAAGTAATTTTTTTTTGTTTTTACCCTGTACGCCTGTACCCCAAAAACCCAAAACTGACCCTGAACCCTAAAAAAATCCCTGTACCCCAAAAACCCAAAACTGACCCTGAACCCTAAAAATACCCCTTTACCCAAAAACTGAAAACTGACCCTGAACCCTAAAAATACCCCTTTACCCCAAAACAGAAAACTGACCCCGAACCCTAAAAATATCCCTTTACCCAAGAACTGAAAACTGACCCTTATCCCTAAAAATACCCCTTTACCCAAAAACTGAAAACTGACCCTGAACCCTAAAAATACCCCTTTACCCAAAAACTGAAAACTGACCCTGAACCCTAAAAATACCCCTTTACCCAAGAACTGAAAACTGACCCTGAACCCTAAACATACCCCTTTACCCAAAAACTGAAAACTGACCCTGAACCCTAAAAATACCCATTTACCCAAAAACTGAAAACTGACCCTGAACCCTAAAAATACCCCTTTACCCAAGAACTGAAAACTGACCCTGAACCCTAAAAATACCCCTTTACCCAAAAACTGAAAACTGACCCTGAACCCTAAAAATACTCCTTTACCCAAAATTAATTAATATTATTTAATTACCAATTAATTATTAATTAACAATAACAATAAAGTAAATATACTAGCATATTAGCTGTAATCAATTTAATTTAATAATTAATATTATTTTCCCCAATTAATTAATTAAGAATAACAAAAAATTATATATAAAAATGACTATAATTAATGTAATTAACTAATTAATATTAATTAATTACCAACTAATTAATAATTAAAAATATGTACAAAATTATATTAATTAATTAACTAATTAATATAAATTAATTACCAATTAATTATTAATTACAATATGTACAAACATATATTAATTAATTAATTATTATTAAATTACTTCCCACCCTATTCCCCTATAAACCCATTACCCGCTACAGAACATATTTATCAATTAATCAATTAATTAACATTAATTACAAATAAATCACAATTAATTAATTAATAATTCCTACTAATTAATAATTAATTTAACATAATTAAATTACTTCCCACCCTATTCCCCTATAAACCCACAACCCGCTACAGTAGTAAAAGACAATATTTAATTAAATTACATTAAAAATAAATAAAAAAACATAATAAATACAATATAATATACACTAAATTTATTTAAAAATTGATATTAGTAACATCGAAGTTATTTATTTCGATATTATTGACATCGATATTTAAAACTTCGATATTACTGATATCATACTAATATCGATATTAAGACTGTCGATATTACTTACCTTCGATATTTTGTCCCATCGATATTTAAACTTCGATATTATTGTATATCGATATTTAAAACTCGATATATTGTCTGTGTACCCCATTTTATAGGTACTATCATGAAGTCAGTCCACCTCCTCGAGCTGTCTCAGGGGTTCGAATCTATTGTTTACTGCTATATTATAGGTCAGATTGTCTTCATTAAAGCGATGTCTCAACATAGGATTTTCCCTCCTTAACAAACGCGGGTGATAAAAGAAGCCCAGTGGGAGAATTTTTATTCTATCAGTTCTTAAATCAACTTGCCCCACACGTTTTAGGATTTCATAGACCAGGGCAGGGGAACTCAGGGTCAAAACCACGCAGTCCCTGCCCAAGTCTTTAACTCCAAGTCCACACAAGAGACACGTCTCACCATTTTAAACGCCTCAAACATATCCTTAGCTAGGCCTGTCTTTTGTCCCAAGTGATGAATGGACTTGCTCCGCAAGGTAGCCCAACATTTGTTATCAGAATCATTTATCAGCTGTACATTTGCCAAAACTATGGTGTACGGGGCTGTGGCGGGTGAAAGGTTAAGGGTAATGGGTTCTTTGCACGCTATTTTGGTCGGTGTCTTTACTAACTTTTCCTGTAAGTGCGCGTTAGTGAGTGGTATCCTCCCTTTATTTTCTTCATCTGTACCTCCATCCCCTCTTTTCCCTCGTGTTTACTATTATGCCTAAATGTAGAACCTTCTCTGACAGTTTTTCCCGAGTTTCTAAGGCTGTAGGCTTCCTGTCTCAGAGTACAAGAGGGCTGTCTACATGTCCGTTCATCACCCCCATTTGATGACTTAAGTGCAAATTCAGTTAGTTTATTTAGTTTATTCAGAATTAAAACTTGTCCAGCTTCTAACTGTGCTAATCTTTCCTCTAATGGGCCAATGAGTGTTTGAATAGTAGATGCCAAATCTGCAAAAAGGGACTTAAAATCAAATCAGAGGGGCGATTACAGGTTTGAGATTTAGTATTACTTTTTGCCTGGGTTGCCCGTTTTCCCGTTTTCACATACAAATAGCTCTCTTGCAAGAGACACACCTGGCCAAATCAGAAATACAACGCTTGCACCGCCGTTGGCGAGGCCAATTATATGCTACGGGGTATTCAGCATATGCACGAGGCGCGCTAATCTGGTTGCGGCCAGGGGTCCCACTTAAAATCATGCAATCGTTGGCAGACACAGAGGGCAGATATGTGGTGGTGAGGGGCACTCTAGATGGCAGGCAGTTCGTGATTGCATCACTGTATGCTCCCAGCACCGACCAGGCAACCTTCTTTGATGATATGTTGTAAGTCTTAGCGCCGTGGCATGATATACCTATGTTTTTGGGGGAGACTACAACAGCATACTCAACGCCTAACTAAACCGCTCCTTTCCACCCCTTCTGGGCACAACCACACATACTGCCATGAAGACGCTGACTAACTGGGCAAGGCAGTGGCATCTCAGGGACATCTGGAGACACTGTAGCGCCCATGACAGGGTGTATTCCTACTACTCCGGTGCTCACGATTTACATGTACGGTTAGACTGATACATGCTTTCAGAGGAGCTACTTTGGCATATATCAGCAGTCTATTATTTAGGCAGGACACATTCGAGTCACAACCCGCACATATTAGAGGTAGCATGGGAATGCCCCCTGCCACCAATCTCAACCTGGCGGATGCAACCAGGCACGTTATTGGATGCACCCTTCTCGAACCTGCTGCCCACACATATCACACATATCACACAATACTTTGAAGAGAATACTGGCACGGCCACGACGCCCCAAGTAGTGGTTCGAGGTGAATGTCTTAGTAATCCGGCAGGTATACGAAGACAGCTGGAGACTGAACTCACACACCTTGAAAATTACTTGCTCCAAAGGGAGGGAGAGGCAGTAGAGAGCGACATTGGGTCTTTGACATGAGTCAGAGGAGAGCATTCCAGATTACTAGGCCGGCTCCGCAATTTGAACTATACAGCACACTCGGTGCGCACCCACCATATGGGAGACAAACCTGGCAAGTTCCTGTTGTGGCTAATACGACAAGATGCAATTACCACACCTGGGACATCTACACAAAATGCGCATAGCGACACGTTACATACCCAAAGAGACATACACAATGCCTTTGTAGAGCACTACTCCATGAAGTATCGGTCTTGCTTGCGAGCTACAGACGCGGTCATACAGGAGTTCCTCTCTGCTCTGACGCTACCGCGGCTGGCAGAGCATCAGCAAGATGAACTGGGTGCTCCTTTGCTGCCGGACGAAATAAGGGATAATATTTCTCTTCCTATTGAATGGCAAATCTCCAGGTTCGGATGGACTACCAGCTGAATTTTTTAAAGCCTACTTCGATATATTAATACTGTTGTTGAGGGAATACACAGCGGCCCTAGATGACTGCCCTTACACTCACGCAAAATGAGGCGACGCTGATCTCCCTCCTGAAACCAGGCAGAGACCCCAAAATCCTTGGTCCCTATGGTCCATTGGCTCCACTAAACACAGACTTTAAAATCCTTGCCTCCGCCCTAGCTAAGCGAGTAGCCCCATTTGTACCCGGTTCGGTCCATGGCAATCAAAATGGATTTGTCCCAAATAGTAGCACCTCTCTTAACATACGCAGGTTATTTCGAGTTCAGAAATATGCAACAAAGAATTTATCACAATCTGGATGCATAGTGCTAGACCTGGAGAAGGCCTTTGATTCGGTGAAGTGGTCCTATCTTACAGCGGTGCTGCATAAATACGAGCTAGGAGACGGGTACTTACAACTGCTGCAATTACTGTACCAGCGACCCATAGTATGAGCCCGCGCGGGCAAGCTCATATCTGACGCAATCAGGACCAGACGTGGAACTAGGCAGGAATGCCCTTTGTCCCCATTGGTTTTTTCCCTTGCCATGGAACCACTGGCAGCTCTGCTGCAAGAGAGCCGTGCAGACTGGGGTATACCCCTGGAAGATGGTCTTCACACAGTGTCCCTATATGCTGATGACCTGTTGCTGTATATGGGAAAGCGCATGCCTGGTACCCGACCATGTTTAAGATACCTGGGCATATACATCTGCAGATCCCTAGCAGACATACTGGAAGGGAACCTGGTGTGAGCCATCTCCTCCATACGGGCGCAGGTACAATTCTGGAAGACTCTGCCGCTCAATATGATGAGTCGTATCACTCTGACTAAGATGATAGTATTAACAAGGCTATTGTATTACTTTGCAAATCTCCCAGTATATGTTCCAGTGCGACTGTTTCGGGACCTGGAAGGGTTAATCAGGGGTCTAATATAGAATGCTGGGCCACCCAGAATAACGCTGCAGAAATTATACACACAACTGGAAAGTGGGGGCTTAGCAGTTCCTCATTTAGAATTAAATTACTTAGCTGCACAGCTACAATGGGTCGCAAAGTGGCTGAGCAGCAAGAACCTGATATATACTGCGACTGAGTCTCATTCATGGACACAGACATAAATCTATAGTTTATTTCATCCACTGGCTAAACTTCCCTGCCGGACACAGATACATATAGAATTGGCCCATATATGCTACCAGAGAAGCCTCCAACTTACAGAAGGCACAATTCCTTATGTATATTTAACAGAATAGGAGAGTTAAGGGATTTTATCCACTACTGTGGATGGAAGGGTACTCCCAGTCCCCTAGACAGGTAGCTATATAACAATATGAAGGAGTACCACCAAAGATAAGGCTAAACAGCCAATATTGGTGGGATGAGACACTAGTGTAAAAAGAAGAAGTCCTCCTTTGTTTTTAAGGAACCCCTCACTCACCGACCTGGTCGGTGACATGCTTCATCATCGGGGCCACCTCGACAGCCGAGTGCCGCCAAGGTGTGCTGCGACACCTGAAATACAGTGGAGCGGGTATGTGAGTGATGAATGTGAAAAATAGAAAAAAGTCAGTGAGTTAAAAATTGTCCTGGTATAACTTAACCAAATATAATTTATTCTAAAGCTACTGGACAATATTAAAAACAGTGAAGATACAGTAAAGTCTTTAATGAGACCTAGTGTATCTGTGATATGTGTTGGGTCGACATGTTTCAAACCATATGGGAGTTACCGGTTTTTCATCAGGACCAAAAATGATGTAAAAGGAGTTGGGTGGTCAGGGTACACTAACACCTAGCCATACCTGCAACCCTTTCAGAAGCCAAAATAGCAAATCGCTAGATGGGTAAAAATAATAGTAACCCATCTGTGGTTACACAAAAAGGAACAAACCTGTAAAAGAGAGAAAATTATCACTCATAAAGGTTATTTACGTGCCTGTAACGTAGTGAAGTGACGTAGTCCGCTCTGTCTGTGACTCATTCCACATTCAGTGATGCGAATAAACCATGGTGCGGTGTATCAGCACAAGTTTCTATATTCAGAACCAAATATTTCTAGGTAGAGCACACCTATCAATATGGGTGTGAGTGAGCACGCATGCGTAGTTGTATCTTTTAAACCACTCTTATCACAAACTTGATTGTGCGTGCATCAGTCATAATTCTAACTCTTTAGTGTCAGGAATTACCGGCGTGAAAGATTGCCAACTTGATCCAGAACCACACATAACATATAACAAAACACCACATTACACACATATTGTCAGGAAAAAACAACACTTACTCCTCAATGGAGGAAAGTTTGCCTCACGGGGATTTCGAGGGGAAGTTACGGAGTTCAGAAACGTATTCTGTGTAAAAGAGATAAGGGAACATGGGGAGGGGTTCAAAGGAGAGTATCCAGTATAGTATGTTTACCCTCCTATGCAGCTGCGAAGAGGTTTGGAATCAGAAGTATTCCTTCAAGGACAGATTCTACTTACAGTTCCTCCGGTTGGTAATCAGCTGATAACCTACTTCACTCCCTCCGTGTACCCGCACTGGAGAGAAAAGCGGCGCCGTAGTTAAAGGCGGCCGATGCCAATGATCTTTCTGAAAAACTGGATAACCGGGGGTATCCTAAGAAAATTGTAAACAAATGCCAAAAGAGGGCCAGAAACCAGCCCAGAGAAGCACTCCTTGAAGAAAAGACCAGAACAGACACAGAAACACCACTGACATGTGTGACCACATTCAACTCGGTTTCCAACCAAGTAACTAAAAGCATAAACAGGCATTGGAATATTATAAACACTGGCAATTTACACTGGGAAAGACCACTTTTTTCTTTCAAGAAATCGAAGAGCTTAAAAGACACCCTTGTCAACACCAGACCCAAAGCTAAGCTGGCTCCAACCACACCTTCAATCACCAGAGCATGGGGCCTTCCTGATGTGACTGGGCATTATCGCTGCGGAGACTGCAGTGTACGCCACCTAACTAAGAACACAAAGACCCTTGATCTAGAGGTTGGCAAAACCTGGAGGCAAGTTGCACATACCAACTGCAACAGTGAAAATGTGGTTTATCTCATCGAGTGTACTTGCAAAAAAAGATACATTGGGATGACAACCCGGAAGGTCAAGCAAAGAATCTGTGAACACCGCAGCACAATACGCTGCAAGAAAAATGCGACCCGACTGACGGATCATTTTCTTGAAAAAGGCCACACCACAAATGACATGTTTTGGACCGTCATCGAACAGATCTCTCCAGGACCAAACATGCAAAAACGCCTGTACGAAAAAGAACAAAGATGGGTATACAGGCTATCTACAAACAAAAACGGCCTAAATGATAATATCCCCTGGGCCTCTGTCCTCTCATAGACACCTGGTTCTCAACATTCACAGCAAACTTCCCTCTTTGCTGTAACCCTGTACCATCTGCCAAAATGATAGACTGATGGGCAGCCATCACCGTAATTACATCTCCAATACCAGATGAGTATGCCCAAATGCCTGACAGTTACATATATGCCTCAGTTTCTCCTCTGCTAAATCCCCACTGGTTTATCCAGACTCCAGACACAGAGTTCTGATGATAACTTTAATCCAGGGGCAACACGCTTCTATACTTCATCTCATATGTAGCCCCACTACCAACAAATAACGCGTTTTGTGTAGTATCCCCAATAGTTACTTGCTCAATGCTCAAATAGAATGCCCGAGTATGCAGAATATGTGTATCCCCCTTTTTTTAGCTCAAACAAACTGCCCAAGGCTCGCAAAATATATATATGCCCCCTCTTCTTAAAATCAATATTCATGGCCCGACTACACTGCACACAGGGAGTTCTGATCGTGTCTTGAACTAGGCGCAACGTACTATCTCCGATCTCGGAGGCTTCCTGCTTTGTTGCTTGCCTTCGATCACGGAGGCTGTTGTTGTTTCCCCTAGTCGCCTTGACAACCAGTAGCGCGTATGACGATCACGCACCCACGTGACATCATCGCGCGTTACTGGACCGGCCACACCCTCCCCGCCCACAATGGCGGCCACCTTTAACTACGGCGCCGCTTTTCTCTCCAGTGCGGGTACACGGAGGGAGTGAAGTAGGTTATCAGCTGATTACCAACCGGAGGAACTGTAAGTAGAATCTGTCCTTGAAGGAATACTTCGGATCCCAAACCTCTTCGCAGCTGCATAGGAGGGTAAACATACTATACTGGATACTCTCCTTTGAACCCCTCCCCATGTTCCCTTATCTCTTTTACACAGAATACGTTTCTGAACTCCGTAACTTCCCCTCGAAATCCCCGTGAGGCAAACTTTCCTCCATTGAGGAGTAAGTGTTGTTTTTTCCTGACAATATGTGTGTAATGTGGTGTTTTGTTATATGTTATGTGTGGTTCTGGATCAAGTTGGCAATCTTTCACGCCGGTAATTCCTGACACTAAAGAGTTAGAATTATGACTGATGCACGCAAAATCAAGTTTGTGATAAGAGTGGTTTAAAAGATACAACTACGCATGCGTGCTCACTCACACCCATATTGATAGGTGTGCTCTACCTAGAAATATTTGGTTCTGAATATAGAAACTTGTGCTGATACACCGCACCATGGTTTACTCGCATCACTGAATGTGGAATGAGTCACAGACAGAGCGGACTACGTCACTTCACTACGTTACAGGCACGTAAATAACCTTTATGAGTGATAATTTTCTCTCTTTTACAGGTTTGTTCCTTTTTGTGTAACCACAGCTGGGTTACTATTATTTTTACCCATCTAGCGATTTGCTATTTTGGCTTCTGAAAGGGTTGCAGGTATGGCTGGGTGTTAGTGTACCCTGACCACCCAACTCCTTTTACATAATTTTTGGTCCTGATGAAAAACCGGTAACTCCCATATGGTTTGAAACATGTCGACCCAACACATATCACAGATACACTAGGTCTCATTAAAGCCTTTACTGTATCTTCACTGTTTTTAATATTGTCCAGTAGCTTTAGAATAAATTATATTTGGTTAAGTTATACCAGGACAATTTTTAACTCACTGACTTTTTTCTATTTTTCACATTCATCACTCACATACCCGCTCCACTGTATTTCAGGTGTCGCAGCACACCTTGGCGGCACTCGGCTGTCGAGGTGGCCCCGAAGATGAAGCATGTCACCGACCAGGTCGGTGAGTGAGGGGTTCCTTAAAAACAAAGGAGGACTTCTTCTTTTTACACTAGTGTCTCATCCCACCAATATTGGCTGTTTAGCCTTATCTTTGGTGGTACTCCTTCATATTGTTATATAGCTACAATTCCTTATGTCCCAATACTGCCACTTGTCGGGACACCTAGAGGCAGAGACTTTGTAACGGACGTAGTGCTGATGCTCTGGAGCGAGTCAGGAGTGGAGACACTAGGAGATAAATATGCGGACGGTGTCTTGTTGCCTTTTGCAACCCTAATGGCCAATACTAGTTTGCCGGTGGGTCAGTTCCTTCTACATGCAGCCATCCCGCAGACTCTAACACTGACATGGGGCGATTTGACAATTGAGCCGCAGACACATCAGTTGTGGTCCATTGGCTAGTGCAGGCCCTGCTTACACACATTTTAAAACCACCACAGAGACTCCGAGCGCGATGGACTGAGGACAGAGGTCAACCCTGCACAGATAAAGACTGGGAACGTGTCTCGGCCAGTGCCACACATATACCACGCAATTCACGATTCAAACTTATACAAACATATATAATACACAGAGCGTATCTCTCGCCAGCCAAGATCAATAAATACTTTAATGACACCACTTCCGATTGCCCAAGATGCCATCTTCTAGATGCTGACCTACTGCATATGATTGGTCCTGCCCCCTGGCATAAAATAAAGAAAAGTAAGGGAAGATGCTACGACCCAGGGGTTACCATCTGAAAAAATCACAGAGTCAGCCTCTCAAGAGATCTCCCACACTCCCGTGGATCTGATAACTCAAATCCAACCAGCACTAACGGTCAATAAAAATAAGCCCAAACTAAAAGTTATGGCTGAGATACACAGGCCCCCACCCAGTAAACGGGCACGGAAATCAGCGGGGGGACGGGGGAAATCTAAAACAACACACCTGGACTTTGGCAAGAGTAAGACTAACTCTATTACATTGACCAAGAACACGGAGCTAGCCCCACCACCCAAGCCCTTAAAGCCCAGCACAATCCCCACCTCCAAAGAGTCAGAGGCCAATACATCGAATACTAACCACCCTCTCTTTGCAAAGGGGAGTATTGAATTTTTACTCCGCTCCCTCCTGCAGCCTATCACCGATAGTCTCAAAAAAATTGATATCAGGCTCACCTTATTAGAGACCTCTCTTACCACTCTTAACACTCTAGTAAGTAAACAGACAAAACCAGCGGGAGCCCAGTCCCTGGGCGGGGGATCCACTTCAACAAAAACTGTAGATAATGCTAGCAAAGCCCCACTTAAAAGTAAGCCACCGGCAGCCCCCCTGCAATCTCTCATGTCTGTGCAACTTCAAGTACAGCATAATAGTCCAGGTAACAGACCTATTCATCCAGCGGTTTTAGCTCCACATAGCTCACAAACCGAGCCCACTGGAATAAACCAAGACCAGGTTATTGATCTTCCACCAACACCAGGCTGCCCAACTCCCAGACCACGGAGGCCAGATCTCCCACCCGAGGCTAATAGATTAGTGGTGGTCCTTGCAGGTGCCCCCCATCTAAGAGTAGGAGAACATGAGGACTATCAATCCCTCAAGAAGAAGGTAATTAAATGGTTAAACTGGAACCGACCCCTGCCTTCTCACTTTAACAATGAAATCATTATGGTGAGGAGGGTGCCATGGCTGGGGAAGACCAGGAAAACCATAGTGGGGGATTGCATCATGGTAACCTTTAAAGATCCAGGCACGGTTCGACACATTTGTGAAGGAATGAACCGATCCCTCGATTCCACGATACAAACCCTCCCAGTATCCTTTTTCTTTCCTCCTATCCCTAGGCACCAGGTTCAAACCTATGATAAATGGACAAGGGTGGACTATAGAAGTAACCATAAAGGCCCAATCCATCGCCCATACCATCAACCACCGGATACACCCTTTTGCGACTTTAATCGCTTTAACTGTCTCGATGGGCTAGATGGGGTCGACTGACTGACCACCAATAGTTCCACACCAGGGGAACCTGACTTCCGTGGCCCTTCGGACCCCCAGATGAGGTCCCCCGTTGCAATCCCTGGCCCACTAAATGACTCATCCATCCTAGAACGTGGCCAAACTGAGCCATTTAACTCTGCCACTGATGGAGAAGCTACTGAAGAGCGAATAGCTGTAGATCCCCCCCCCGACGGAATGAGGGAGTCTGGATCCCTGGACTCACAGCTTCCCCTTGCCGTAACACCCCCAACTATAGAACATTTGAGGATAATCTCCTGGAACATCGCGGGACTAACCAATAAGCTGGAAGACCCCACATGGGGAAATTACATAGAAACTGGCGACGTATGTATGTTCCAGGAAACCTGGGCCAGAGAGGACTGTGAGTATCCAGGGTACGCATCCTTTTATATCCCAGCCAGGTGGGAAGGCAAAGGCCGACCCTCAGGGGGTCTCACGACATGGGTAGCTGCACATCTGGGTTGCGTGGCTACAAGGCTCCCATGCGGCTCCGATGACATCCTCGTGGTCACACTGACATGGCCAAACAAAGTCACCCTCCTCCTGGTCAACATCTATTCCAGGCCCATGGGAAAGGCAAAAGAATCACCGGCTTTTAATGAACTGTCAAACTTTTTATCTGAACTGCCAATTGATTCCTTCTACGTGGTGGGTGGAGACTTTAACTCCCACTTTGAGCCACTTCCCGGGCTCCAGGAAGGTTTTTTATCAGAAGAAGAGGAGAGGTGGGCTGTACCAAGGGCTGATGTGACACCACCGAAAGCTTGGACCCCGTTAGCATTACAAATTATGGCTCTCACGCTAAGGTATGGTCTTAGAGCGTGCAATGGGCGAACTACCTCGGATACACCAGGCAAAACCACCTATAATCGTCTAGGAAGGGAGTCACACCTAGACTATATTTTGATCCAACTGTCGAGGTGGCCATTGATACAGGATTTCAGGGTTACTGTCAGGGGGGACAGTGACCACAATGCACTCGAGTTAGACCTCGCCCACCCAGCACCGCAAGGTCTAGCGACTCAAGAGGCAGGGAACCATCTTTCTCTCCTTATAGATAACACCAGGAGAAGAATTAAGTGGGAGCAGATGGTCACAAAAAAGGATAAAATCCCTCAGCTTTATAAAGAGATCACCCCAATCCTAGAAATTGTTGGGGCCCTCGATACTGTGGCTAACCAAACGGACATAAGGTGTAAATTGTCTGACGCCCACAAAACACTCATAAAAGCGGTGGCACCCCATCTGACGTGTAAAACACAAAAGTCAAAGGCGAGGCCCATAGGCAAAAAACAATGGTACAACAAAGCCTGCAGACGAGCTAAAACAGAACTGCTTGGAGTTATTAAGGCGGGCATAGGAGGGGACCACCTCAAGCAGTGTAGACAAGCCTATAAGAAGCTTCTCACACAAGCTAGGATAGAATGGGAGGAAAGTCAGTGGGAAGTGCTCACAAAGACCCTAGCAGTTCAAGACCAACGACTGTTCTGGAGAATAGTGAATGGGGGATCGGGGAGTCTTCGTTCGGCAGTGGAGCCCAACATAGCGCCGGGAGTGTGGCAGGCCCACTTCGAGTCGCTATATAGTGCCGAACCTGGAGAAATTCCTGCGAGAATTGAAACAGTGAGCCAGGGCTTGCAGGTAGACCAAATAACACTGAGTGAGGTAACAGCTGCTATCTCAGGCTTGGCTGCGGGGAAGGCGCCGGGGCTGGATGGCCTGCCGGGGGACCTGTACAAGCAGGAGCCCACCGTCTGGGCGCCCTACCTCGCAACCCTTTTTAATGGTGTCCTTAGAGGGATGGAAATCCCTAGTACTTGGCTGGGGGCTGAGGTGGTCCCGATTTTTAAAAAGGGATCTCCCCTGCTCCCAGCCAACTACAGACCAATTAGCCTGATAGATGTAGCACAGAAGCTGTTTGGAAGGGTCCTCCTGAACAGGCTACAGGAATGGATCGAGGAGGTGGGCGCCCTCAGCCCATACCAAGCAGGCTTCAGGAAAGGGATATCAACTGTGGACCAAGTTTTCAGATTAAATCTGATTTACTGGAGGACAGCCAGGTTCGAGGGCGGTAGTTTGTACACGATCTTCGTGGACCTAAAAGCCGCCTTCGACCTTGTGCCGAGGGGCAAACTTTGGGCCATTTTAGCAGAGATGGGCGTTCCACCAGATATCCTACTGACTCTGCAGAGGCTGCATCACAATAATTACGCCCAGGTGAGATGTGGGAGGGCGGGAGAGTTAACAGACAGATTCCCCGTGGGCAGAGGGGTGAGACAGGGATGTGTGCTGGCGCCGACCCTGTTTTGCCTCTTTGTCAACGGGGTAATCGCCCACCTAAATGCCACCGACCACACAGATGCCCCCAAATTGAATGGCAATAGTGTACCCGCAATAATGTTTGCGGACGATACACTATTGGTATCCAAAACACCTATGGGCATTCAAAAGATACTGGACGCATTTGTGACCTTCTGCCAGGATAGAGGGTTGGAAATCAATGCCTCAAAAACGAAATACATGGTATTGAACCCAAAAACTAAGCAGCGCCCAAACCCCCTACTGGGTCCAGCAAGACTGGAACGAGTTGACACCTTCGAATACCTCGGGGTGACACTATCTGAAAACATGACCTGGGAGAGCCATCAAATCAGGGCAAACCTTAAGCTAGTTCAAATTACTGGGGGAATTTCCCGAATGATGACTGGTGCAACCTACCGCCCTTTGGGGGCCCTAATCCAGATATATAAAGCACAGGCTAGGGGAGCTATTTTATATGGGGCTGAATTGTGGGGGCACATTTCATGCCGGAATTTGTCACATACAGAAAATAGGTTTTTAAGGCAAATTACCGCACTTCCTCCCAGTACACCCCTTCTCCCCCTGAGGCTTGACTTAGGGATACGACCTCTGGCCGACGAGATAAGCTTAAGACCCATTGCCTTCTGGCGCAGGCTATGGAGCAGCGATAATCTCGCCGACTACAGGGCGGAACTAGTCGAATTAATGAAACATCCAAAGGTGCTCAGTATCCCCTGGGTCCAAAACATTCAGTCAGTTTGCATTGATATGGGGCTCCCCGAATTGTGGACTGAACCAGCATATACAGCACCAAGAATATCCAAGACACATTTGGCGAAGCTGTACCACGAGCATAAAAGGGTAAGGATTATAGCTACCCAGACGGAGGGGTCCCTATCCTCTACATTCTTGCAAACCAAGGATCTGTATACATTCGAGAAAACTTTGGACCCTGTTTTCCCCATATTTGCCAGGAAGCTATTCCTCCAGTGGAGATACAGCACACTCCCACTACGGTCCTTTTGCAGTACATGGTCTAAAAATCCGTCCACCAAATTCTGCCCTGTTTGTGTTGACAAGGAGGAGAACGACTTGCACGTGATCTTCTTTTGCCCAGCATACAGGGCAGCAAGAAGATACTGGCTACTGCCTTTGATTAAAAATCTGGGTGGAAGAGAATATGGACCAATGTATAGGATCCTGAAAAGCGATGCCTCCGGCCCTATTGTATTTGCACTCTCCAAATTTTTTATGAATGTGTGGCATACGCGTAGTCGTCTTTTAAAATCTGTTGGGTAAAAGTGCAGAACTGCTACATCCTTTTTTAAACAATCACCTGTATTGTCTGGCTTTGATTTTAAAATTACGCTTTGATGCTTTATGACCCTGTCACAATTATGCGAATGTATTGTACATGTTTCTTTTATGACCGTATGGTCGAAATAAAGATTTAAAAAAAAAAAAAAATAAAAAAAAATAAAGAAAACTCTCACCAGCAGCACCAACATTGAGGTACCGAACACATGAGAGGTTTGCATTCTGGGTTTTTATAAATGATCAAAAGCTAACAAAGTAAGCTCTAGATTCTGTGACTTAGGCTTAATCACTGCGAAATGATTGATAACCAAGACATGGAAACACAAAGACCCTCCGGAAACACCCCACTAGTTAAAATCATTAGAAATTTGGGCACAAGGGGAGAGCAGTATTCTTCATAGGGAAGAAACGGCTGGGCTGCATAAGTTTCCCATTGCGCAGGCTTGGCATGAAATTCTGAAAGCCCTTACACAGGCTGATGCGGAATCGTGTGCGCCCCCCACGCAGAAGGTGGAAGATGATGCCTGACGTGCTGCCTGGGTGGAGCGGGTGAGCTGTATTTGCAGGACACCTCGCCCATGGCTGTCGGGTTGGGCCCCACATTTCTTCAGGACATTCCATAGGCACAATTTCAGACGCAAGATACCTCAGTGTCCATGCAACCGCACACTGGCCAGGAAAAGTAACTCACTTCTGCTAAATGCACACAACCCTAGACATGACTTCACTTGAAAGGCACATAATACACTAGATACATGTTCCGCTATGTAATTGACTTCTCCTTTTCTTTTGCTTTTATTTCATATTTACTAGTTATGGTTAAAATGTTAAAAAATGAAGATGTCTTGCAAAAAGTGATGATGTTCACTTCATATCACCCATGCTTTATTGTCTATTGTTATCATACAATTGTATTGCATATGGGCCATGCGTCATTGTAATAATAGGCATGTTTACATCCAATTCATTACTATTGGGAAAAATTACATGTGATGGACATGTCCTGACCCTCAATTACAGGCCACGGTACGCGTGGGTTTCATATACCCATAATAATCTGCTAATGCACGCAAACTCCTGTGACGCAGATGCAAATTGCGCCATGGTTACTAAGTGGTAATACCTGGAATTATGTATGCAATGACATAGTGATACTGATCTTGTAAGGATGTGTAACATATACCTAGGCTTGACTTGTTTGTATCAGGAAAATTATAAAAAATACAATACAAATATTGAAAAAAATTGTTGACTTAATGATCTGTTAATGAGTAAAGCACAAACACAGATTACTTTACATTTCAAATCCTTAAATGGGGCATGGTTGACAAAGCAACATTGTTAGGTGGCCCTGCTGATATCTGGCCAGGAGTTTGAATCCTGTATTTTCGGTTTCATCCTTCCGATATCGATCAAGAATGTTATGTTATTTGTAGAAACACACTTCTATGTGAATAAGCTACTGTGACCTAATGCAACAGAGATGTGTTTTCAGCCAAATCCGGAATAAATGGAAGAGGTAACCCAGACAAGAATGTGGGGTAGGGCCAGTGGCTTATTTAGACATGTGTGGGCACGAAGGACCTGGCAGCAGTGAGCACAACAAGGTACTAAGATCTATTTACAAGTTACAGGAACTGTTCTAAATCCACATGACAGACTCTCTTGCATGAGGAGGGGTGCAACCATAAGTCAGAGGGTGCCAGCAGATTGGCAACAAGGCAGTCTGAATGCATTAACATGAAGATGAGCCCAAATCAGGCCTACTTTGAAAGAAATGGGTCATTTGGCATTCTATTGAAATCCAGGCCTTGTAAACTGATAAACCTTTAGCAAATGGCCATATTTTTTACTTACCTGACGCAGACATCAGGGCCCATCTCTCCTCATTGCACAAGCAGACAATTGAGGCGAGGCAGCTGGGGGAGCAGCAATGGTCCACATCTATTACATGTTAAACCAAGGCAAGGACGAACCCAGGAGCAAAGGGTTTAATTAAAGTTTCTCTGTGCCTGAAAAACTTGGAGTCCTCCGTCCCCTTGCACATGTTCTGCATACACTGTGGGCTTTTGCCCCAGCCTGTCCTCTTCAAATAAAACCATACCAGCATAGGGTGAGGAGGAACTCTTGTTAACTCATTGTCATCCCTGTCTTTCATGCTTACAGCACTGTGTGGACCCTGCCACGGGCCACAAGACAGACCACTCAAAAAACAGTATATATGCTAGCATTCAGAAACACCCTGCTCACCACCTTGATGTCACTAACCCTGGGCGTAGTTTGTGTAGTATTGCTACACGTAGCTACATGAAGTGAACTTCGCACTACGTGTAGCTGCGCGGCCTGCATAGTGCGGTAAGGAAAATGCTGTTCACGCTGATTGCACAGTGCCGATGCTTGTCCGCACTGTGCAATCATTGCAAATGGCATCTTGCACAGTGCAAGCGGTCTTTTTCTGTCACTCGAGTAGATTTGTACTCGAGTGGCAACTTTCTCAATGCGGACTGGTAGTTTCTCCTCGCGAGCGGTCGTGAGCATACACAACCACTCGCAATGAGAAACCTGAAGTACCGGCATTGAGAATCTAGCCAGGAGGTTTATTTTCCACTCTCGTGATCGGCAACTTGATTTTGCTGATCGCGAACGAGGAAAAGGTCTCGCCGGGATATTGATTTTGCTCGCTCGCAGTCGCAAGCTTGACGTTGAGGACCGCGAGCAAGCAAAAAATAACTGCTATGCTATGCGTTTTTGCACTGTGCTACGTGCAATTCACGTAGTGCTTAGTAATGCAATCTATGCAGGCTCCGCGAGCATAGCCTAGTCCTACGCCCAGGGTTAGATGACACAACACTGCCTTATGCCTCCATGGCACAAACACTCGCCCGGGTGGCAAAAGCACATCTCCATTCATTTTTCTAGCTATAATGAAAAAAAACAGTTCCAGGTTTCTTCAGAGAATGGTCACCACTTAGACCTTTATTAAAATAGCTATGCTTAATGTGTTTTTCCTTTTATTGTTCTAAACACCTGCCACTGCCTTTGGACACTGCTTCACAAAGAAGGTGGAACAGCTACATGACACACCTGTGGCCCACTCATCTTCAGTGAAAGGACTAGGCCTAAGGAGTGGGAGGCCATTGACCCAGAGATTGCAGGTGAAACTAACCTTGAGACACTGAGTGTTTGCTAGTGTCCGCCAGACCAAAGTGGCAGCACTGCACCTGTGCTGTGCAGTCCGTAGACTAAGGAAGATTGAAGGGGGAAGAGGGGGGAAGAGGGGCTTCCTTGCTGGGAGTCACTCATCCTACACCAGAGATGTGAGTCCCTTATTCATTTGTGGGGTGTGTAACATTAAATTATTCTGTGTATTAAAATATGGTGTGGGTTTTGTGATTTCTGAACCCTTTTTTGCTATAAAATACATTCTCATTGTCAGTTGGTCTGAATTCGAGAGATAGGCGAAACTGATGAAATTGACTGTTCTGGAAATTAATCATGCCATGATTTGATGATATAGTTGAAATGAAGTTTTACTTTTGAAAACAAAATTGCTAGGTTGCTGCAAGTTCTTTTAAATGGACTGTGAAAATAAACCTATTTGGGTGTGGTTACGAGCTGGCATCCTGCCTGACAAAAACTCCTTAGCTTCCTAGATATGAAGAGGGTAGAACTATTTATAATGGCTAAAAAGAACAATCTGCTTCCAATAATGGTGTTATAAGGGTACATGTGTTGCATTTGCTTTCTGCAAAAAATGGAGTTAGGCCCTGGGACATGTGGTTGGTTGGACCTTATATATCTAGGAAAACAAGAAAGTACCAACCAAACTTTTTTTTCAATCCTTCTAATGAAGGAAGAAAAACAAACCAGTATTACTCATTGGTCTGTTGGGTATTTCTTACCCTTTTGAATTTTTTTTTTTAATTTTGAAGAAGACATTTTATGTGTAAAAAGGAACACAAAACATTTGAGACATTTATACATAAATACAAAACATTATTCACATATATATATACACACTGTACAATATTCACTTATTCTGATTAATGTACACAGATCCTTGTCTAAATTTGACAAAGTGACGCTCAGTATCGGTCTTAATTCAAAGCATATTAATGCAGACAATCAAAATTTATTCAAAAAATATGTAAACCATATCTCAATTCATTGGTCTATAAATCAATTAATGTCGCATTTTATATGCCTACGCGTTTCGAACTAGTTGATTTGAATTCCTAGGTTCTCATCAGGGCTCTGTCTCTTAGTAAGTATCTGAAAACATGTACAAAAATAACAGAAAAGAGTGGTTGGTACTTTTATGTTTTCCTGCATTTGCTTTCTGGGCATGAACTTTTTTGGTGGATATTGAAAGCTTAGGAAATGTCCCCCAATAAAGTGTGCACACTAATTAGAATGTAACATATCTGCGTTTAATGTTTGATTACAATTTCTAGATTAAACAACCTTTTCAAGGTTGATGCATTAAAGTGATACATTTATAGAGCTACACATAAAAACTGCATATAAGAACAACACCTAATTCTGTGAAGAAAAAAACTTTATGAAAATATCTCTAAAACCAAAGAAAATTAGGAGATACTATGAGCTGATATTCAATGTTTAAAAAGAATCATATCATGCATTGCTCTGCTGAACCAGATATAGAACATTATCCAAAGTAATTCGAACAGCCCTAAAACTGTTTTGAATTATTTCATATTTCAATGTAAGACCCTTGATGGCGTTTACACGAAACCTTAAGAAAGTGAATGGTAAAAGCAGATAAAGGAAACTCTCAAAGGCAAAGACAACAGCAAGAAGTAGAACCTGTGTCTTTCATGCCGGAAATGAAATTGAATATAATGTTCAACATCCAAAACACCAACCTTATGATAATAACACAAGATTATACAGAATGTACAGAGAAAAGTAAGTGAAATGGGCTATGAGGGCCATGTAGGACAAGCAACATGTACATTTAAGACAAAACTAAATGAATATGAGTACACTATAGGGAACAAAATACGAATTTGAATGTATCAAGACATTTGATTAAACAAAGACAACAAATATCTCAAACTATACAATCAAATCTGTGAAGAAGTGTGAAGCCAACCTTTAAGAGGAGACCTACAAACATTATTAATGCAATATAAACTTTGCAGGATGGAACTTTTGAGATGTATCATGAGATCTTTGTTATTGGAGCTGGATATATATTGTGATCCTCTAGAACCCCACAGTAGTCTGCAATTTAGTTAAAGAGAAATTAAATTAAATCTGTTGGAAAAAGGGCAGTCCTTAGGGAATTAAAAGAGACAAAGAAAAGTACAGTGGCTAGATACTGTGCGGATATAAATCAAGAGGGCATACAGGGTTATTTGATCAAGGTGAAGAATACTTTCAACACATTTTTGTTAATAAGACTTCATCTAGGGACGATCCACCATTACGTGTTTTTCTCCAAGTTACATGCATAGTACCAGAATTTCCATTGGTGCCCATGTGATGGCCAAGCAAGACCGACCACTACACCTGTTTATTGTTTTCTAGATTTTATAATGATATTATGTCAATGACATTGCACTCTCTCTTCCTATCTCAAAGTATTATCTATCATGAGATGGCACTTAGCTTTTTAAAAAACCTCTCAAACCTTCACAAATGTATTATTCTTGATAATATCAAAAAGACCCTTCACAGACAACACTCATTAACCTAATTGGGTGATTTTCATTTGGAGGAAACTCATGAAGATCTTTTACAACTTTTCAAATACTTTTTTACAACCACAACATACAGGTTGAAATCAATGGGATGCTTGTACATTTTTGTACATTGTTTTAAAAAGGGAGATAGACATGTGAGTTTATTTTTTCTGAATTATTGCTCTGCCAACCTACATCCTCTGACTAGTTTTTGAATGGGCAAATAAGTATGTTTTTAGATAAATAATGTGTATTTTATATTTTTATTGAATATTTTGAAATTATGATATCATGATCTTTTGATTGCTGCTCTTTTACGGGTTAGTTTATAAATTTGAATAAAGAATTAATTGAATTGATTGACTGAGATGTATACTATCGATGAATTAAATGTTGAAAAGTATCTGTTCAACTTCTTTATTGATGTGCATGTAAGTTCATCAGACATGTGAACTCACCATATCGAGAATTACATGACACGAGACAGTAACAATGTCAGCTATTGCTATCTATTGGAAGACATACAAACATTTGCAAGCAAATGGTGAGTCACAACTTTAGAATATGAGATGAGTACATGAATACTCACATCCAACACGGAAACTACAAGATGTTTAAATAGAGAAAAATGAGATAATGTAGATGAATTTTAATCTGAAAAATTAACTTTATTTAACTAGAATTTGCTATGCCAGGTATATTGCTTTTTTCTATTTTATTGTTTAAAATGTTCAATAAGATAGATTCAATAAGATTACTCTATTGACTAAGGGTTTAACTTGAATGTGTTGTGATTATTACTGAATCACTTGAAAGAATCAGCTTCTAAAGTAATGATTTAAATTTGAAAATGTAAATTGTAAGAAAATGGACTGTTGGTTGACTGGGGTCTGAGCCGTGGTCAAGCTACAGTCACAATCTCTTGCAGGATGTACTACAAAAAGTCACTCAATTACCTTGTGCTTAATCCTGATTAGCTTGGTACAAAAAACAGTCAGACTTAACTTAGAAGTAATGTGTAAATATTTTTGCAACATAAAAACAATAATAAAGTGAAAATAAAACTCAAGAAAAAAATAATTATTTGACACCAAAATGACAAAAGAAATACTAGAATCGGAGTTAGAGATCTTTAAAGTTTTTAATAAAAACTGGTGTCTAAAAGATCAAAGTGCCAACTGCGGACATCTAGTTGTGCAAGACAGGGTCAAAGTCGAAATATATGACCCACCATGATGGAGCGTGGTTGGGATACAATTAGTGGATTTGGGCCAGTCAGCGCTTACCTTCTGACTTAGAAGAAATTTGGAGAAAATGTTTTTAGAAGGTAAAGTTTAAGACAAGGCTGGAGGCGATGTCTGAGGAGAATGCGTTGTCATAGTGGATCTTTGGGTCAAAGCTGTGGTAAAGGTTTGTACATTGGAATGTAGTCTCTTTTTGGAAGTTGAAAATTTCCAGCGGGGCGAAGTATTAGGATGCAGCCGAAGACTGTGCTGGAGGCTCAGATACCCCTTTGGCTAGGGACCACTGAACGTGATTTGCTGCTGCAGGGAAGAACGTAAGGGGAGCAGTGAAGTCAATCCAATCAGCGATCCATCTTGGGCAGATAGGCAAGTAGGTTGTTTCTGGTCTCCTCCTGGCTGTCAGCGCAGTTTTTGGCCAAAAATGTTCAAACTCCTCTGTTTTAGGTAATTGCCATCGGGGCACATTTATCACCACAACCAAGGGTCCAGAACAGGTGGGATACTACTTGGCGGTTCAGGACTCAATCAGGCTAGGTCCAGGTGCGGGTCCAAGATGACAGGAGCCCTTTATGTCGCTGTGGCTCTGAACTGGAAGCCAATAGACTTGCCCTTGGAGTGACTCTGGTACTCCTGGGTTCAGGCTAAGATGCAGGACTCAACAGTAGGGCAGGCCTATGAGGGTTCAAGGCAGGCTCCAGGCAGTAAAGCAGTACATCCAGATACCATGAAGTAGTCTTACAGAGTGCACAGCATGTCCCATCAACAGGCAGTCCTCTGAGAAGCTTCCAGAAAGGTTATCTGGGGTGCATGGAATTTCCTAACTTCCCTGTCCTGGCTCCAAGTTGGTTGCAGTGACAATGTGGAGGTGATAAGCCCTTTTTGTGAAGACAGAGCACAGCCTATTCAGTAACAAGTGGGTCATTGCTCAGCTCTGCCCCTCCATCCTGCCAGCAGGTGGCCCATTTAGGCATGCCTAATCCCTCTATTGCTTGACTGCCTAGGAGGAATTCACAAAGTCTAATTGTCAGTTACACCCAGCTATGTTACCCAAGACAGGCTCCAGGTACAAAAGGGATAAGGGTAGGAAAAAGGCAATGCTCTAAGTGTGGCATTTTGAAAATTGTAATTACAAATCTGACTTTGCCATTTAATAGTTTTTTCACTTCAATGTCATAGATATCAAACATCAACTGGATACCTGGTCCCAATCAAAAGGTAGAACGTATTCAATGTAATATGGCAACTCAATGTTCTCCTGTGGAACAGGTAGTACTCACAATAGTGAAAAATGAATTAAGGAGTTTTTCACTACCAAGACATGTAAAACTTAAAGCTATATATCCAAACCTTTAATTACAAAGCACTCTGCCCTTCGGGCTACCTTAGGGGTAACCTATATGCAATAAAAGGTGAGTTTAAGACTTGGCAAAGGGTTATATTGCTAAGCCGACTTGGCAGTTTAAAACTGCATTCAGACTGCAATGACAGGCCTGGGACATATGTTGAGGTGCTGCTTAAGTGGCTGGCATAATAAGGACTGCAGGTCTACTATTATCATTAAACTTACAGGGCCTAGGTATATGGTATATGACTCTACGAGGGGCTCATAAGTAGATTACAAATGCCAATCAGGTGTAAGCCAATCAAACCATGTTTAAGAGATTGAGCACAAGGGTTTTAGCACTGGTTAACAGTGGTACAGTGCACAGAGTCCTAAGGCCAACAAAAACGAATTGCAGCATAAAAATGGAGATAAAGAGGCAGAACAAAGTGCAGGGGAATGCCACCTTAAGGCTGTCTAGTCTACCAGATATCAAAGCATTACACATCAATATGCCCATACTAATTGTTGGGACCGGAGGTCTCTGGTTGGCACAGGTATGCACTTGTGACAAGCAAGGACCCTCAGCTCCACGTCAGGGCAAGGGAACTACTCCTTCGAATAACCCCTGCTCACCCTCTAGGTAGTGTGGCGCGAGCAGACAAGGCTAATCCTCAGGGCGATAGTAAGTTAAGCATTCATGATCACACACAGTAAACCCACTGACCCACCACAAATGGACACCAGTCGTATGATTGTATCAAAAATACGTATACTTTATATAAAAGATAGATTCAAGCAGGATTATCACAAGACCAAATAACGTTTAGTGAGTTGAGGTCACCAGATTACAATAGGCAAGCTTAGTATTTAAATGTTCGTTGTTCAGCAAGGTACGATGACAGGGAAATAGGAACGTTGTGGACCCTGGATCCGATATGAACTCGGGACGGAGTTCAAGGGTACCTTGCTGGGTGAAGTCCGAGGCGTTTCAGGCGTGGCTACTGGTGAGGCCGGACCCTGGACGAGGCCGATGGTTCTCCGGAGGATCTCTCCAGCTCGGTCCCCCTCGTGGAGCGAGGCGGGGGAGCTAGACTGTGGAGGGTTGAGGCGATCCGGGATCGATTCAGCTCACGAGGTGAGGTGCCGTACAGGCCTGCGGGACGCGCTACTTCTTAGCACGCTGGGTCGTACTCATGGATCTGTGAGGGGCGTCAAGTTCTCGGGCAGACGGGTGCAGCACCAGGCTTCCGGTACCACTGTACGGGGAGGCCTTTCTTGAGGTGCGGCATGAGCCTTGGTATGCAGGAGCGCAAAGCGAGACAGTCGGTACGTTACGACGTACGGACCGTCTGAGGCTATGGAATGCTCTCCGTGCATATTCCGGCTGGAGAAGATGAGAGGCACACAACGCGCTCCGTTAGCGGTCAGGTGACAGGAGAGCGGGCGGCCCGGCACTGAAGTGGAGAGCGACTCAGGGATGAGCGGGGCTCTCTACGGCGGGGCGACCAGGCTCCGAGCTGTCACGACCTGGGAGGGGGCGAAGGCACCCGAGTCACAACTCTGGTGACGGAATAAGAACTGAGGCCCAACAGCAGACGGGCACAAGCAGATAGAACCCAATGGTCCTGGGGTTCCGTTCAGGGGGAAAGCTCTTGATCAAGCCCTTGGAGATCGTTTCAGGCACAAGTCTACAAAGTCCTATCTGGTCCTTTCCTCTCCGTTCTCAGCAAGGCACCACTGCAGGCCAGTCTAACAGGATACAGACTGGTTTCCGCCCTTCAGCTTCTCTTGGTCCTTCTAGTCAGGCAAAGGTTCGTTGTGGTCAAAACTGGATCTCATTTGTAAGGAGCAGAGCTCCTATATTTATACTGCGTTACTTTTGTCTTTGCAGGCCAGGGGGCCTGAGCCTGGTTCAACCCGGTTCTGAAGTACTTTGTTGACAGGATGCTGCCGTCTTCTTTCAGGGTGCAGGGCAGAGACATCAGACGCTCCGCAGGAGGTGGAGCCAGCATTGTGGTGGTGGAGCACAACCCTATTCAGAGTCAAGGACTACTCCGCCCACCCATCCTGGTGTGAGCACCCCATTCACCACCTGAAGCACCCGACTATCCCCGGGAATCTCCAAGCCCTGTCACTCACACAAACCCAGACAGCAGATACACATCCTGGCAGAAGCGGGCTGAACAGGTAGGCGAGCAAAGGCTAACTTTCTAAAAGTAGCATTTGCAAACACAGGATATTAAAATAAACCTTACTAAAGGAAGTATTTTAATATTCTAAGTTCATGCATACTAAACTCGACCTGCTACCGTGTTTCCTGAGCCTGCCGGGACTATAGCGTGTAATAGCTCCGACAGCTCATCTGGCCTAAGAGAACAGGTAGCCCTTCAATAGTGAAGAACGAGAAAGGGAGGTAATTCACTACTAGGACATGCCACTCTCTAGGCTTTTCCAACCTTACACTTACAATGCACCCGGCCATAGTCCTACCATAGGGGTGACTGATATGAAGGTGAGGGAAGGTTCCGGGACTGGCAAGTGTGGGCACTTGCGCAGTCAGCGAGACAGTATGAGACTGTACGCAGGATCAGCAATGGCGGACCCGAGACATATCTTACGAGGCCGTTAGTGTGGGTGGCGCAACCAGCGCTGCAGGCCCACTAGCAGCATTTGTATCTACAAGCCCCGGCACTCCTCGTGCCCTTTACTGGGGACTGACACTAAACCAAATATTCCAATCGTGGAAATCAATTACACATACACTTTACATTGGGAGCTCTTGAACTGCGGCACGGATCGGCCGTGGCGCAGTGCCCTGAGCATCGAACACCAGCAAAACATCTGAGGCACATCAGCAAAAAGTGGAACGGACACTCACGCCAAGGTGCCAGGTCTAACACTAATTAGTCTGCACTCCAGAGGACATCTCATGAGAGCTAAAATGTGGCACTATGTGACTGTTAGAAATTGGGTCTCTAGTTGGCCGAAGTATGCACCATGTCTAAGTAGGGACCACAATACTAGTCAGGGTAAATCACAACGCAACCTAAATTATCATTTGCTCATCATCTAGTAGCTTGGCGCAGGCAGGCTTATGTGTAAAGTATTTGTGCAATACCACCTATAATAACACAATGAAAACAGCATATTAAGAATCCACAACAATTTAGGAAAATAGAAAAATACAAAACAATAAATTCTACAAATACAATGTGTAGAAGTTAAGATATTGAATTTTGAACAAATAAATGCAGCAAAGCGCTTTGAAATAAGTAGCGCTAAAAATGTTACTTTAGTTCGCACTGGATTGGGGCAAAGTCAAAGTTCGGGCCGAGGGCATAGTCAAAGTTTGGGCCGAACGCAAAGGTGTGTCAGCCAGCTACAGCACCCACACACTTTTGTAAGGCAGTGGCTGTCTCATTAAAATTTGGGGGCCAACAAATGACTGTTATGACAGGTGGTGCTATTTACATAAGGGCTTATATTTGGTTGGATGTGACTGTACCCTCTTGTCTCAAATAGAATGCTTGCAGTGTATTAACATATCAGAGAAGGGAATTGAGAGGAGGGCAACTATTGAGAAAATGAAGGAGAATCCGGGTCAAGCCGCAGGGAGACCACGTGTCCCAGTTCCTCTTTTGCTGCTGCCTTTTTTCAAGCTCTTGAGCAGCAAATGCCAGGAATTTTACTGTTTTTCAGGAAAGTTGTATCGATGACCCGCTGAGGCATTTTATCACAGCTGCCCTGCAGGTCCTAACTTGTGTTTCTCTTAGGAGTGGTTTCAGGAGAGTCTTCCTTAGATTTTTTAAGGCTGGGCAAATACATAATAGATGCAATAACAACTCTTCTCCCTTGTCACAGAGGGGACAATCCTAAGTTGACCAGGTCTATAACCATTTGGGGGTGAGGTCTTTGCTCGGGAACCACCCCAACCTCAGTAGACTTAGTTTCCTCTTGTAGTGATCCCTGAGACATTCTTGCAAATAAGATTGTTGTTTCAGTCAATTGTATGTTGGTATCACGATCCAAGCATGACTTTTGCCAGCCACTGAGCCTTTGTCTATTTGCAGCGATGCTTGTTTAACGGCTTTGTTGGTAATTTGTTTAAAAGCAGTATAAGACATTGGGGAATGCCATGCTTCTTCCAGATTTAGCAATAGAAGAGTTTGCCTAAGCGACTTGCATGTGGAATTAGTCTGCCTAGCCTGTTTTTCGACTTCTTACCAGCAGAGGTGGGCAAGTGTGTTATCTTCAGCGTCCCTCATGCGCCAATAGAATTTGGCTAGGGCCTATTGTCTGGCCGGGATCTGATTTATTAATCCGGATTCCAGGCACATTTGTGCTTGGGAAATATGTTGCGGAATTGAAAAAAGATTTTTGAACATTCTTGATTGAGCAAGATTTAGCACTGTAGAGTCCTTGGTAGCCATCATTTCCGAGCCTATGTGAGTGAAGGCAAAAATGTTGCTGCTACAGCCTTTATCAAGTGACCGGTTGAACTTCCACTTAGATGTTTATGAATGGTTTTGAAAGCAAGTTGGAGTTGTTGTAATTTTGAGTTCCCAAGGTCTAAATGATGTTTGTACTTTATTTGGTGGTCTAGTAGGATGCCCAAATATTTGTATTCATCCACCTGGGTTAAAGTACTGGAATTTATCCTCCAAACAAATTTTGGTAGTTTTTTGCGAGAGCTGGAGAAGTATAGGACGTTGGAGTTTTTTGAGGTTTATTGTTAATTGTGCATTAGAGATGTACAGCGCAAGTTGAGAAATCAGCCGTTGCAAATCAAGTGGATTTTGTGAGAGAAGCACAATAGCATCGGCATATTGCAGACTCGCTATGGGTGTTTGTCCCAATTTCGGTGGGTCGCCCTGGATTGTGCATAGGTCGCGCTCTAGGTCAGCGGTGTAGATGTTCAATAGGCTGGGGGCCAGCACGCATACTTGCTTTAGCCCATTAAATGTTGGAAATTTCTTTGTTAGGCGCCGACCATCCTCTTTTTTTATTTGGACCCAAGTATGCGAATATAAATTGATAATTGCTCCCAATAAGTTGGGAGGGGCGCCCCAAGCTTTCATTTTGACCCATAGTTTAGATCATGGCACTTTATCAAAAGCAGCTATCAGGTCTAGAAAACATGTATATAGAATGGTAGAGTTGTTGATTGCTTTCTTAGCTAGGAGAGTTAGAGCTGATAAGTGTGTTAGAGTGCACGTACCGGCCCGCAAACCTGTTTGTGTCAGTGGGATCACATTTTTACTGCAGACCCAAGTCTCCAGATCGGCCAATAGATTGGATGCGTAGATCTTGGCCTCAACGTCTATTAGGGCTAATAACCTGTAGTTGTTAGGGTCTGAGTGAGTCCCTGATTCATGAACCAGTTGTAGAATGCTGCCCCTCCAGGAGTCAGGAATATTCCCGGTCCATAAGCTGTTACAAAACAAGGGGGATAAGTGACTGAACCAAAACGTGGGATGTTGCCTAAATAGTGCGTTGGGTAGGCCATTTGGTCCGGTGGCCCCATCTGCTCGCAGGTGGTTTATAGTACTCAGAACCTGCTTTGGAGTAATCTGATCTGTTTCTTCTGTTTGCTCTAGAACAGGAGGCTTACAGCTTGCTTTGGTTTGAAAAGACTTTATTGGGTTCGAGGCTGGAGCTTCCACCAGTACCCGACTGTAGGTGCGAGATGAGTCTTTTGCATGCTGGGTTTCCAAGCTTCTGCGTTTTTTCTCAAACTAGGAGTTAAATTGAGCTCTATTGGGATCGCAGGTGTGTTATCTGTGTGTCCAGTGTGAAATTTTATGTTGAATCAATGTGTGCGCCCCATATTTAATCTGTCATGTCCGAGTTGAACTGTCACTGTTTTCCATTAAGCATGAGGTTTATTTTTGCCCAGAACTGTTTTGAATTCCGCAGCTTGCTGGCATGCAGTATGGTGGACTCCAGATTTTCCTTATACTTTTGCTTGGCAGCTTTACCCTCGCGTTTTAACTCCTTTTTTAAATTTTCTATTGAGTTGAGAGTTTGTTGTGATAATTAGGGGTCCTTTTTTCATAATGATCGTAGGTATAAGTTAAGTTGCTTTTTTATTGAACACATTTTTGGCGTGTACCATTTCCCTCCTCCATTTCTGGTTGTTTTGTGTCCTCTGCACCTGATTTGGTGTTTTTTGTTGATGTTAACTACGAAGGACCCCCAGGCCTTTACTATATCTTTGGGTTCTTCTGATGGTGGGAGCAATAAGCGACTTGTCTCCGTTAAATTAGAAATGTTGTCTTCATTCCAATTCAATCTTTGCAAGTTAAAAGTTGAGTATTCAATGTTAGAGGATGCGCTTGCTCAGACTGTTTTAGTTTGATTGATAATCTGGGGATAATGGTCACTTTCAACCCGATCCAGGATATGGAAGTCTTTAATATAAGGAAATAGATCGGGATCTGCTAATGTATAATCTATTGTTGAACCTGTATTCCTAGTAACCCTCGTTAGGGCTGCTAGTCTGTCCAAGAGGCCCCTTCCATTTAGCGTGTGCAGAAAGAGGACTTCCAATTCTACTGCACATTTCTTCCCCATTGCATCTTGTCTACTTTGATTGCCCTGTCGTGGCTCAATAAAGTGCGCTAAGTTTCCCTCCTGTCCTTGGATTAGGTTCATATTGAAGTCACCTGTTATTTTCATATTATCACTTGCGCAGATGGTTTTCAGCCTGGTGATTGCAGCTATTAGTTGCTTAATTCTTTTCCTCTTGTGTTTTCCCCCTGGGTGCATGTATAAGTTTAGAATCAATAGACCCATGGTAGGAGAGATTTCGATGCATTGAATCCATGTTGAATCTAAGTCGATACAGGGATCTCTCTAGACCTCCTTTTGCCCTACCGAGCCATGCCTCCTTTTGTGCTGGTATGAAATGTTCTTTGTATCCCACAAATGGTGAGTTTTTTGTCTGCCAAGTTTCCTGAAGCAGAAGTATTTATATTGGGTGATGAGCTCTATGAAATCATCTTCCTCCAGCGTTGTACTTAATCCATTGACGTTTCAAGAAATAGATCTTGCAGCCCTGCTCTTTTCCTGCTGTTTATCTTCGATTAATTAATTCTACACTCCTCTGGTTTAAAACCAGGGGAGCTTGTCAGTGCCTCTCAAATGTGGCTTCTTCATGGTGAGTAAATGTAATTGTGATTTGTCTAGATAGGTGACCTTCTTCTGCTGTGTTGCTTCTTTGGTCTGGGCCTTTCGCACCTTTTAGAAGACTCTGTTTTGGACTTTGTTTCTGCAGCAGACTGGGGTATCGTGCAGGCTCTGCCTTTATTAACTCTATGACCCATAGGCAGAATTCCTCCCTATGCTGCAGGATTTGTTCTGGGTTTGGTAAGGATTTGGTTTGAATTCAATAGATTCCAAATCGCCTGATTTTATATGGCGCAGGCCTGGTAATTCTTCTAAGAGTTTTAAAATGGTCCCTCTATTCAGGATGTCATGTGGCCCTGTCGAGCTGTATCGTGGAATTAGTTCGACTTTTTTACTTGGGATGTATCGTACTCGGTCTATCCCCCACATGCATCAAGCACTTTTTCATTCGCAAACGGTGCGATTCCTTAAAATCGGCCGTTTGCGAATGCAAAAGTGCTTTTTGGGATGCATGAAGCAAGTTTAGAATTCGCAACATTGTTGCGAGTTCTAAAATTGCGGGTGCTTTTAAGAAGTCGCAGATGTGCGACTTCTTAAAAGCAATGCATCATCACTTTGACAAGTGAAAATTCGCACTTAGGGTTCCAAATTTACCGAGTGGTTGAACCACTCGGTAAATTTGGAAAAAGTGTTTAAAATGCTTTAAATGTTTTTTTTTCAACATTCATGTTACGGACACACATGTCCTTAGGACATGTGTGTGTGCAACATGATGCGAAAAATACATTTCAGGGGTGCAGGGGGGGGTCCTTTGGACCCCCCCCTGCACCCATGAAATTTTCTAAGTGCCACTCGCAATTTGCATTGACTCCTATGGGCCTTTTGGCCCATAGGAATCAATGGAAATTGCGAAAATTAACTTAAGAATTCGTTATTTCTTTGGGATTCGGTAAAAAATGCGATTTTTACCGAATCACAAAGAAATACCGAAAAAAATGATGCATAGCATTTTGCATTTCCTAAATAGCGATTCCTTAATTTTCGCTATTTCAGAAATGCAAAATCCTACATTGATGCATGTGGGGGATAGTGTCTTTTATTCTCTTCATTGTTTGAAGTGGCTGTGCCTGCCCGATCAGCTTCCGGGTCAAGTGGGGCGGAATTGAATTGATGTTGCGAACCATTGCTCTCAAGACTGATGGAGTTCACAACTGGTGGAGCTTGTGTTGCTCAAGACGGCGGAGCCCGTTTCTTTCTTCCTTTGGGCTTCGTAAATTTATCTGAGTCAGCTTGTCTGCTATTGGGGGTTGCTTGCAGAATAGAGAAGTTAATGTTTGCTTTATTGCCGTGCACAGTATCTGTGTTTTTTTATGTTCCTGGTCTCAATGGTTTGAGTTCTACTTTCCCTGCTGGGAAATTAAATATACTGTACACTTTCCTTACTTGCTGAGTTGGGCTTGTTCGTTCAGTTAGGCCATCTGGAGTGGTGGGCTCCTTTGTTGAGGAGTTGTCAGTTGGAGTTGACCCAAGCACAGGCTTTGTTTTATTTTGAGAGGGTCTCCCTCTATCCGCACTTTGTTGTTGATATCGTCAGAATCGAAATTTGTTTTTTGAGGATCAGTTACCAGCGGCCCTCGGATGTTTGTTTTAGTTTTTCTTGCTTTTCTCAAGCACTTCCTTTCTCTCTTTGTGAGAGAGGTTGCCAGCTTTGTTTGTTTAGGGCTTATGTGGCCTTTTGTTAGTGGATCCTGGTTTTGTGGTGCATCGTCTCGCATGTCAGACTGCGCTCATTCGTCTAAGATTGCTGACATCTTGATGTCATCTGGAATGGGAGAGTTTGATTTCTCTAGTATTTCTAGGCTCTCTTCATTGCTCCAGGCACCACTTCCCCTACCACTTTCCTCCTGGCCGTCATGTTCAGCTCTTTCCTGGCTGGTGGTTTTTCAGGTCTCTGTCGGTGGTTCCATAACAATCCCCAATATCTGTGTCATCAACGTAGGTACAATCGCCAGTTTGCCAAATATTTAGGGGCAATGGCAAGTGTGAAAAGTTGTGTCCTTGTTGAATTGCACCTTCTTCATCATGGTGTTGAGGTCCTGTAGATTTGATTCTATCCCCTGGACATGGATAGACAAGATGTTAAGCAGATCGACTTGCGTGCCTAGTTTATCTGCATGGTAGGACATTGCTCTGCCTATGGTTTCCATGGTATTTAATAATTGCGGCCATATGGTGGCCGTTTGTGTACTTTCCGGTGTTTACCCCTGTATTTGGGTTAGTAGGGGTGGGTAGTCAAGATGCTCGGGATGTTCGGTGTGGATGTAGTACTCATGCAGTTGCTCGCTCCTCTGAGGTGTTGTGTTTTGAGTGCCCTCTTCCTTTCCTGAACTTAACTCATTCATTTCTAGAGACTGGTTCCTACTTTGTTTGAGGTCTACTATTTCATTTGCTTCTTGTGACTTGAAAATGTTGATGTCTTCGGTTTCTAACCCTAAGAAGAGAAAACTATGGTTTTCTGCCATATTGTCTTGTTCCGGTGAAGATTGGCCTCTCATTATACTGGGAAAGTGAACCATTGAAAGTGGGCTCGGTTTTTGGATGAGATTTTGGTTGTGCAGAATGCCTCTTCTGCTTCTTTAATTGTCGTTTTCTGGGCTGTCCAAAGGCTTTGCTGCGAGAAGACAGGATCATTGCTTGTATCGGGATCCCGGTGAACAAGAGCACAAGCCATTTGAGGATGAGTTGCTTGTTGAGCCTGGGAAGTAGTTGTACTGAGGGTAAGTCTGATCCTTTGGCTGGTTGTAACCTGCTCTGGTCTGCTCTGGTCATCTAGCCCAGGAAAGCCGGAGCCCACGTCCACTGGGTTCCCTGTTGTTTTTGTTTTGAGAGCATTATAGGGGCTCGCTTTTACTCCATTTGTGCAATTAGGATGTTGATTTGTCGCTGTTATTCATGACATCCCTAAAGACCTTGTGTTTTTCAAAGTAACCATTGGAGCTAGCATAATTTTCTGGGTGCTCCTTGCTGCTCCCTGTAGAAAGTCTGTGGCATACTTTAAGAAAATCAGAAATTAGCGCTCGTTTGCTGGCTTTATAGCCTGGGCCTGGTGCATTGTGGGGCGGGGAGGCAATTGCGTCATTGTCTGTTTCTCCCTTGTTAGTTATTGCTAGTCTGCTTTCTGTGGTGTCCCTCTGGGAATCCTTTGCAACAGGGACTGGGCTCCACGACCTTTCTTTTATAGAGTCAAAGGACGCTGAGGGATCTGTGTGTGGGACTGGCCCATTGTCTGACTCTTTCAAAGATATTGACCTTTGGAAGCTCATGCACCTGCCCATGGCCGTTTCTGCATCTACCACTTTGTTTGTGCTCAGTGGGCACCCTCTTCCATTTTTTGTCTTCCTCTGGGGTTTTTCTTCACCGCCTCGAGGCTTTCCTGATCTCATGGTCTACTTACTAGGGATTGACTCTTGACAGATGCTAAGTTATTACTTGAGGATTCCTGGTTGTCTCTTAATTCAACAGAATTCCCATGGCCCCCCTAAGCAGTGTATTTTCTGGTTAAAGCTGGGTGTCTTCATAGTACCCTGTGGTGATCCTCTTTTTATTTATTTTTGGTTGATAAGTTTTTTGGGAGGACAGGGGCTCTGGGCCTCCACACAATGCTCCTGGGGCTCCCCTTTCACTGCTTTTGTGGTTCTCGTGATTTAGTTACCCGCTTGTTGGCTCCTGTATAGGCTGCCCCCCCCCCCCCCACAGTGTCGCCATCTGAGCTGCAAACACCCCCTGCCATTTCGCTCACCTCTTCTCTCTCTGGGAAGGGGTCGAGACTGATGTATTTTTCCAAGCTCTTGGGCTCTTGGGCCTGGGAGAGGCAGGCTTCTTTGAGCTTTAGGCTGCTTTAGGCTTCTTTAGGCTGTCTGGCTGCTGCTGATCCTCCACTGTGGGCTGCGAGCTTGACCAGCTTAAACCAGAGCTGGGGGCGGCTTTTCCAAAAGAACGCGGGTAAGCGCCACGTTCAGCTTTGTCAATATGCAGATCCTACTGCGTTAGGCACCTCTAAGCATACCACTGCCAAAACACCGCACCACTCTGCTCTGCACTGCACCGAAGATCAGGTGCCAAGTGCCTCCGCCACTGGTGAAGGGGGCTTCACTCGCGGTTGCCCCCCCTCACCCACCTCCTGTCTCGATGGTAGAGGTGGTTGTGGCGTTTGCGGTTGCAGGTGGCGGCTCGAGGGCTGCTCGGCTGCTCATTGGGAGGGAGGGGTGGGGGAGGTGAGCAGACCACCAGACAAATTGAGAGTGTGAAAAAGGCCGCTTTATTGAAACAGGTGCATATTTACAACAATACAATTCTGGCCAACGCCTTACAAAACTAAACCTCACTAATTAATCAATTAACTGCAAACCCCAAACGTCAGGCCCTCCCCTAATGCGTCACAGTCCCCGCCCCCACCCTGTACAACATAATTACAATACAAACCAATACAAAACCTGCATAATCATTTAAACATCATTCCAACCCAAAAGCATAACATCACATTCCCAAATTGCCCACCAAGAACTTACGTTAACCAAAACAGTGTAACCACCCCACGAAACATCTATTTCAACTTCTCCAGCCATAGCCCCATTTTAACAAAACCCAACAACCTTCATGTTCCTGCTGGCAAAAAACCCCCAAATTCCGCACGGCACCTGTTCCAAGCGACAATGTACAACATAAAACCCATATCCAACCTGTTCCGACAAACGACCAATAAATAATAAAATAAATATAAAACCCCAAGAAGGAAATAAATAAATAAAGACTAGAAAAAAGGGGTTCGAAGATAAGGGGTGGGAGGGCGGGAAATTTTTTTTTTAAACTAATTGAGCTCCCGGCCACCAGGTCACCTAGCCTAAAATGGTGGCCGGGAGGAGGAGCCAACAGGATTTATAGTTGGGCTCCCTCAGTAGAAATTAGAAGAGCCCAAAACAAGCCCAAAAGAAGCCCAAGGTGAGCCTGCTCTATAAACCCCCCCCCACATGCCCCTCCCAAAGAGCCCGGGGGGGGGGCCTCCCTCCGGTCGGCTGCCCCCCCCCCAAGCCCCCCTTGGGAGGGAGGGGTGGGGGGGTGAGCAGACCACCAGACAAATTGAGAGTGTGAAAAAGGCCGCTTTATTGAAACAGGTGCATATTTACAACAATACAACCCTGGCCAACGCCTTACAAAACTAAACCTCACTAATTACTTAATTAACTGCAAACCCCAAATGTCAGGCCCTCCCCTAATACGTCACAGTCCCCGCCCCCACCTTGTACAACATAATTACAATACAAACCAATACAAAACCTGCATAATCATTTAAACATCATCCCAACCCAAAAGCATAACATCACATTCCCAAATTGCCCACCAAGAACTTATGTTAACCAAAACAGTGTAACCACCCCACGAAACATCTATTTCAACTTCTCCAGCCATAGCCCCATTTTAACAAAACCCAACAACCTTCATTTTCCTGCTGGCAAAAAAACCCCAAATTCCGCCACCCAGAAAAGATGGGGGGGGGAATTAACCACACCCCCTCTCTTTCTGCCCCCCAAAAACCAAACAAGCGACCATCGAAGGTCTAACCGAGAAAATTCTGAATTTTCAAGCACCTGGAAAGTACCTCCCTCAATTCCAAAAGATACGAGTCCATCCCAATTCGAGACAAATGAACTCCATCACTACGAAAAAACTCCAATGCATCATAGCGAATGTCCTTATGGGACACCCACCCAAAACCTAAGTCCCTGCAAAAACGAGAAACCTCTAAATTTAATTTCCTGCGCGCTTTATCCACTGCCCTAGGTTTAATCGCCTCCCTCCAAGTTCTACGGGGGACCAATTCGGTCCACAAAACATGGCATCCTGACCACTGTTGTTTTATGAGGGAGAGATCCTTCTTCATAGTCCGCAGAAGGACCACCCCTTTGACCCCACAAAGATCATTTTCACCGAGGTGTAAAAGCAAAACATCCGGACAAATACCTCCTACCAACCATGAATTCAAAGCAGGAATAAGTTCCCTCCAAATCATACCCCCTTTACCCTTCCACACAACATTAAACAAACGGTCATTAAAACCAAGCTTAGGACCAAAATAACTCTTCTGTGCTTGATCTTCCGCACGCCTTATGAAGGAATGCCCCACAATCCAGATCGTCATAACAGCCGAACGGGGGCCGGCTACTGAACCTGAAAAAAGAAAAGCAGCATCAAATTTTAAGGAGAGACATCAGTCGCAAGCGCAGCACCAGGATCATTCCGCACATAGCGCCGAAAGCAGTCGGAAGACCAGCGCCCCAAAGACATAATATCCTGCTGCGACCAACCCCTATTATAAGCCTCCGTTGCAGCCCCAATCCTGAAAGAATGAGTACCATAACGACTTTCATCCAAACCAAGAGAACGCAGAGCTTTACGCAACACCATGCGCAGCTGGTATTCAGTCACCCTGGAACCATCCAAATGTTGAAAAACAGAAAACTCAGCAGCCGCCCCCGAACAAGTCCTCAAATGCCTAGCCCATCGCAAAGGGCACGTCTGCGGAGGAGAAGACGCCTCCAACCAAACCCCCTTCCCCTTGCTTCTCTGATCAGTTTTTGCGCGAGCCAGCCAAATATGCAATCCTGTCTCAGAAAATTGAACATCCCCCCACCCCACCCCAAAAGTTACTTTAGATCCTAACAATTCGGACACCCTAAAAGCCCCGAAAAACATCCACACTTTAAGAGTCGAAAAAAGACAAACCTCAAACTCATCCAAACAAACAGAGGGCAATACTTGCAAAACTCGGGCCAAAGTCTGCCATGACAAAGGTTGCCAAACCAACCACTCCCTTCCCTGCTCCCTGGACCAACCCTCCATCATGCGCTTACCAACCTCCCCTGCCATAGGAGAATAGCCCCAAAATAATTTGCCCATGAACGCAATACCAGCCAATTTTCCTGCAATTGTAACACGGGTCAGACCTTTGTCCATCAAGTGAAGAATAAACTGTACAATATCCTCAGAACGTCTCCAACCGGGCAAGCACCAGCAAGCTCCAGATTCCAAAAACTCCTTCCAGGCTAATTCATATGCTGTCCTAGTAGAAACTGCCAGGGAACCTACCACCAACTGTAAGACCCTGTTTCGCCTACCGTCCACAGATGATCTGGCATGGGGGTCGGCGTCCTGTCCGCCTCCGAGGCTAGCCCATGGAATCTCTCCCACTGTGAACGAGACAAAGCATCCGCAATGTCATTGTCCACACCAGGAATGTGCAAGGCCTTAAAACTGATGTCGTACTTCAAGCACCCCATCACAAAAACCCTCAAGAGCTTAAAAATCTGGCATCCCTAGCCGACTGCCTATTGATAATGTCCACCACAGCCTTATTATCAATATGAAACAGGACTTTTTTGTGAACCAGCTCATGACCCCACAGAGTCAAAGCAACGACCACCGGGAACAGCTCTAGAAATGCAATGCTCCTGCCTCTGTCCCTCCACTGAACCTGCCACTGCTCCGCACACCACCTGCCCTGCCAATAAAGACCGAAGCCATCACTTCCTGCAGTGTCAGAAAAAATGTGGACATCCCAAACCCAATCTTCTTCCCTGTACAGAGGAATGCAATTGAAGGAATGTAAAAATGCTACCCACATCCGCAAATCCTCCTTAACCCCTGCTGATAAGCGAACGTGATGGTGAGGTAAATAGTGACCTGATAGAGCCCTACCCAGACGCCTACAGAAAGTTCTACCTGCCCTGACCCCTCTGCAGGCAAAATTAAGGTGGCCCAACAGCACCTGAATCTCTTTGACTGTTACTTTGGACTTGACCAGCATGGAATGTAAGAGTTCCAACATTTTAGCCTTTTTCTCCACAGGTAAACGTGCTTCCATAACATGAGAATCTATCTCAATACCCAAAAAAGACATGGTCGCGCAGGGGCCCATTGTCTTTTCCGGTGCCAAAGGCACACCTAAGAAATCCATCAAAGTCTGAAATGTCCGCAAAGCATTCTGACATGCCGGGGAATTGGGAGCGCCCACAAAAAAGAAATCATCCAAGTAATGTGTTACTAACTGGTGACCTGAACAATTAGTGAAAAACCATTGGAGAAAAGTGCTGAAAGTCTCAAATAGTGCACAGGAGATGGAGCAGTCCATTGGTAACGCCTTATCTACATACCATTTCCCATGAAATTGAATCCCCAAAAGGTCCCAATCCCCGGGAAGTACTGGTAGCAAACGAAATGCAGATTAAATATCGCATTTAGCCATTTCCGTATCAGAGCCAGCAGACACAACCAGGGCCATGGCCACATCCACAGATGAATACGATACTGAAGCAGCTTGCTCGTCAATGAAGTCATTAACCGAGGAGCCCTCCGGCCATGACAAGTGTTGAATTAGACAAAATTGCCCAGACTCCTTCTTAGGGACGACACCAATGGGGGACACAATGAGATTCTCCAAGGGCCAATCATCAAAAGGACCTGCCATCCTTCCTTCACGCACTTCTTTATCCAATTTGTCTTGCACTACAGCAGGATGTTCATCGGCTGACACTAGATTTTTAGACCAGCGCCGCAACCGTGGCCCTGTATAACCAAGCCGAAAACCTTCCTGAAAACCATCCAGCAGTAACTTACCAGCCTCGGCATTCCCATAACCCCTCAGAGCCACTGCTAGCTGAAAAAGTTTAACCGGAGTACGAGCCTTTGGGCCTAGCTCCTGGAGTGCTCTCCCCCCCCCCCTGTTAGGCTGAGGCTGCTGTGCCGGACCAGGGGCATTGGCAGGCTGCTGTGAGCATTGTCGACCTCCTGTAACGCGAGGCCCCCAACACCTGGCCAATGGATGCGTTCTTCCACACTGGGAACATTCGTATCTAAACTTACAATATTCCCTTGGGCAGTGACCCCTGTTAAAATCCCAACAGGTCCCATTGGCAGGTTGCACTGACGCTGCTGCACCCACCCCTCCCCGGGTGGGCTTCCCCTGAAAAGGCCGGTAAAGTAAGGGATAGCCGCTAGCTGTAAAAATCGTCTTACCACCAACTGATGCACCCATAGTGTGTTGCCACAAGTCATTGTCCAACTCCCCCCATTTCGCCTCAGGATCCCAAGCCATCCGTGCTCGGAATTCCTCATCATACTGTGACCAGGCATAACCACTGCCAGTAATCTGCACCTTTCTGATCACATCCATATACTTAAAAATGGCAACACAGCGCTCAGGGAATTTTTCACAGTACACGCTAGCATAGATCAGAAATGCCGCTGTCCAGTTTTCTATCGTCAAAGGAACCTTCAGGCGCTTAGCCAGCTCGAAATCCTCTTCCTTAGACCCCTCCTTGGAGCGAACTTCCCTATGTAAGAGCTTCAGTAGTTCAACGTACTCCCCCTTCCAAATCCTTTCCTTAGTTGCTAACATTAAATGAGCGCCCAAAGGTTTCGTAACGCCTATGTAAGGTAATTTATTTATCTTGAGCTCCTTACTATGCGGGGGATCTTTACCTACCTCCATGGGCTCAGTACCAGTGCTAGAATCCACCTTGGAACCCAGACCCCCATCCCTCGTACCCACCCCTTGATCTTTTACATAATGACCCTTGTGTAGCTTAAGGTCCAGGCCTTCAGAAACCGTGTCACCACCTGTCCCCACAGACACCATAGTAGGTTTGGCCCGTGGCACAGAACGCTCACCTGGTTTAAGTAAAGGAACTTGAGCAGGCCGCACTCTCCAGGCCAGATGCTCCACGTCGTCGACCGCCCGAGGAGCCCTCACCGAGGGGCTGCTCTCTCGAGTTGTTCTGGAAACTGCAGTTTTTGGATGCACCACCACTGGCGCCTGTAAAACAGTATCAGAAACGTGAAAACACCCCCCCTCCGTGCCTTCAGCACGTAACTCACCCTCCTCAGGGCTGTCCTCACCATAATCCAGCACCACAGATTCCTCCACTCCAGGAGGGGCAACCACCACTGACGTATTTTGAAAACCAACATGGGCCTTACCCGCCCTAACTGAAACATGAGGCGGGGGAGCCGACTGAACCCGTCTGTACTCCCCCAAATGTTGACCACTTCTGGACACCTTGTCCAATGACAAATCTCTTTTAGAATGACATGAAGACATTGGGGCCAGCGAGGACGCGCCTGTCCTGCTTCTGCCAACCCCGCCGAGAACCGGAGAAAAAGACGTTGGGGCCAGCAAGGACGCGCCTGGTCTGCTTCTGCCGACCCCGCTAAAATCCTGAGAAAAGGAAGTTGCGGCCAGCGAGGTCGCGCCTGACCTGCTTCTGCTGACCGTGGCGAAATCCTGAGCCAAAGACGTTGGGGCCAACGAAGTCGCTCCGGACCTGCTTATGTTGATCGCGCCGGGATCCCTCGTCGGTATGGGGTATGCCGCGCCAGGTTCCACCCTCCCTTCTCCTCGGTGCCACTGGGCCGCACTCCGCCCTACAAGTCTGCCGGTCTACGATTCTCCCCAACCTGTGAAGAAAAAGGCTGGACTGATGTGCCGGGGACCTTATTACGAAAACTTCCAAACATATCAATACCACTAGCTACACAAGACCCAGACTCCTGGAATTGCCCGCGACCAGCCTGCCCAGAAACAGACCCCGTAGGCCGACCAGACAAGACTTGCCGAGGAGGAGACGACTCCACGACTTCACCATCGCTACTCCAATCCAACAGTTCCTGAACGAAACTCGACGCAGGACCCAAAACTTGCCCGCTACGCCCCCCCTGCTGCGTATCCGACACGGACCTTTCAACCCTCCCAGAAGGTCTACCCCCCACAGGCAGGCCCGGAAACTTCAAAGTGCCTCCAAAGCCACTGAACATATCAGTACCCTGAGTAGGAGGAACTCCACCCGCATCCCGAATTCCCTCTGCCCAGGAAGGAAAAACATCCAGACCCTCCCAAGACCTGGCACCCACCTGTTTACTGCCACTCCCCTGCAAAGAGTCAAAAACATCACCTCCAAGAACAGACCCAAGCCGTATCCCACTTGACCCAGAATTATACGCAGCAGCACCCAACCCGTCCACATCAGCCCCCAATCCACGTGAAACATCCCTCGCCCTTCTTTCGACCTGCGCCCACTCCCCCTCCCCCACAGAACCATTGAGAACAGAAAAAACCTCACCACTAGTCGAAACAGGAGGAGAAAACAACAGGGGACTAACGGGCGCCAAGTCGCCCTCAGAAACTGCCACCGTATCAGGAATGCCATCACCCTCAAACAGAGGCGCACTAGAACCACGGGCTGGCGTAGAAAAACGGACTCCCTCAACCCCTTGACGCGAAGGCAAAAATTCGACCTCTCGACTAACATCGTGTGCCCCCGATGCCAACTGGTCAGAAAATTGCCCAACCGGCCCTTCAACCGGTAACATCAAGGCCTCATGCCCGTGAGGCGCCAAAAAGTCAACCTGCGCATGTGCGCCAACCGCCGGCGCGTTTCCCGCCTGCTCAACGGTTGGGAGAAATGAAACAGAGGCCGAGCGCTTCCTGCCTCCTCGTTTACCGGCCCGCTTACCCCTCACAGCGGGAACCGAAAGTGAATGCACCGGCGGCCCCACGGGGACAAGAGAAGCAGATGTCCCCAAAAAATGTTTTAAACTAATTGAGCTCCCGGCCACCAGGTCACCTAGCCTAAAATGGTGGCCGGGAGGAGGAGCCAACAGGATTTATAGTTGGGCTCCCTCAGTAGAAATTAGAAGAGCCCAAAACAAGCCCAAAAGAAGCCCAAGGTGAGCCTGCTCTATAAACCCCCCCCCCCCCACATGCCCCTCCCAAACAGCCCGGGGGGGGGACCTCCCTCCGGTCGGCTGCCCCCCCCAAGTCCCCCATGGCGGCTTCCACAGCGTGCCTGCCTGCTCACAGCCGCGCTCAACTCTGTGTTCTGTGCGCTGTGCTCCTCCTCTGTCAAGGTTTGTACCTCCTCTCAAAGCACTAATAAAAAATAGAGGAAATTATTTTTTTTGCCCTTCTCAACAATACGATACTATTTTATGCCACTATTGTTGTCAAGAGACTATGGTACCTCCGCTTTCGTTTGTGCTGTTGAATGAGCTGACTGTCTTCTAATTTATAGTTTTGGAACTTCTGTGGAAAGGAAAGAGGAGCATTCAATTTTTATAATAACAAATATACTTTTTTGTGTATCATTTTAATTTAAGCTTAGGAGCTTACTTGTATGTTTGGCTAAAGCCACGTTAGCATTCATGTTGCAAACTCATTGGAATCCAACCAGCGCGCGGTAAGTTCCTTTGTGTCCTTACTAGTTATTAATATCTGAATCAAGAGACATAAACAGTGCATGTAATTGTCCGCCGTTCTCACATTGGACTGTTACTTCGTGGAGTTATACATTGTATAAATTAATTTACTGAAAGCTCTTTGCCTGGTTTGTAAATTTCTGTCTGCAATTCATGACAGTGCTTGTGTGGAAGTTACTGCCGTTTTCTCTGTGCATCTCGGTAAACTTTCCTAATCATATACGTTAAAGAGTTCTGTTATAGACTTTTGAAAAGATGTCCAAAGACTTGTGAGAATATATATTAAACGTGACTTACTGATGCGAGCACACAGTAAATCTTGCCGATCCCGAGCGTTTCTGTTGACAGTTTTTAATTTCTGGAAACAGGAGAAAAGCGTGCTGTTTACATTCACTTTGCAGTTTAATAAAGTAACGTTACTTATTTGACACTAGATAAGTTTTCGACTGGCTTAACTGAAACTACAATGACTCATGGAGGTGTGGGTAGTCCTGCTGATCTCAGAACATTATTGTAGACGGCCTCTTTTAAAATTCTGTAGAGAAGAAAAGCAGGCTAAGTATGTTCCCTTTCCCATTTGACGCCGGAAAAAAAATGCACTTCGTCATTAAACACATTTTGTAGTTGTTTCAGCAACTCAAGCAACCTTGGCGTCCAGTCGACCTGTCTTTGTTCCAGTTCTATGCGTTTCTTTTGTGTGATCATGTGAGGCTTCTGGTAGGAATTACTTTTTGAGAGTCCTGGGTATTTCAGTCCATCCCAGGCCTTTGTGGATAACATTGTGGATATTGTTACTTGCATCATGTTTATATGTATGTATACGTATGTATATGTATGTATATAGGAGTTTGATTTGAACCACATTCTATGTGTAGCGTCTTGAGTTGATATTTGCTCTGTTAATTGTGGTACGAATACTCTCACCGGGATAGAACGTTTGAGGTGAATGCTGGGTATTGTGGTTTACAGAAGGTTGGGTGGTTTTAATGTATCTTTTATCTGAGAGGAAGAAGGTATATTTCATTTATGTCGTCTCTTGGAATTACTCAACTTGAATTCTTGAGAGTTCTGTCATTTAATTCAGCCCCTTCTGGGCGCTGTTGAAATTTAAAATGAGATAAGCTTCTTTTTTTAATAATCTGGTTTATACATTTCCACCTCTTGGTGACTTTTCAGTATACTTTCTAAAAGAGGCATTTCTAAAATGGTAATTCTAAATCTAACTTTACATGTAAAGAGAATTTACCATTACTATTTCAAAGATGTGAAACATGGTGCAGCTTCTCCTTTCTAATAAGGAATTACAACTTAAAGGTATTTTAAAGAATTCCCAATGTTAGCCTTTGAGTGGATTAGGCCTCACAGCAGTGGACAACTAATTGAGCTGTTTGTCATTACCAGGACATGTTAAGCATACAAGTACATGTTCCTCCTTTTGCCCCCTGCATTTAGGGCTTCCCAGGACCTGCATTACGGGGTGACTTAGGTGTATTAGAATGGGAGTTTAAGGCTTGACATGTAGCTCTAAATGCCAAGTCGAAGATGCAGTAAATTGCTCACACAGGGCCTGCAGTGGCAGGCCTTAGACATGGTAAGATGGCGACTTAGGTGAGTGGCACAAGCAGTGCTGTAGGTCTACAAGTAGCATTTCATTTACAGGCCCTGGGCGCAGGTAACTTAAAAAAAGGAAAAATAATGTATTTAGGCATTCGATTGAAAAATAGCACAATACAAATATCATAGTGTATTCCCATTAGACCATATATCAAATACGCCTTTGTTTTTTATGAGGAATGTGTTTCATTTAGTAGGGGAAGCCTTCTTTTCATGATAGCCTATGCATTCACAGAAAAAGCCTCCATGCTTTGCTGTCCGTGCACTTGGTAAGAAGAGTATTTAAACAACGAATCACACATACCTTATGGAAAACTGCAAGCTGCAGACTACCCGATACAACCTAAGTTACAGAGCTCAGCAGCATAGATCTGGCTGCAGAGGTCTCTGTGTAATGATATATGTTGCCAGTTTCACTATGACTTATATTGCATAGTGGGATAATGCAACTACTGCTGATATAAAAGATATAGGATGTAAGAAAAACCTGAATATTACATGATTCTGTCTTGGTAAAGTGGAAAAATTAGTTTACCTGCATCATGCTGATAGCTGTGTGTGCACTTTAGTCTGCACGTTTCAGTGCAAGAAAGGTAGGATGATTTTTGTATTTGCTACAGAGACATTTTCCATAATTTGGCAGTGGAAGGTGTCAATCCTAGTAGTGAGAAATAAGCACTAAAAGTAAATTCTGTTTGTTCTTCATACACTAACTCAATAGGAGGCCATCTTAGAGAGAGGCTTACACTTTAGTCCTGACATAAACATAAAGAAATGAAAGACACTTTATTTGAGCAATGGCTTTAAACGAGTTGATCCAAAGTAAACTTTTTTAGGTGTGTAATCTATATGTTTGTATCACATTAAAATACTACAAGTTGTTAACTTGAGTATTAAGTAGTAAGATCTGATTCACCTTTCATGTCACAGGTTCAAATCCCTCTTGGATAGGTCATTGGCTATTATGTTTGCTTCACGGTCAATCCCAGTAAGCTGTCCCAAAAGCCTAGTTGCTGCAGAGATCTGTGCCTAATGCAGAGGTCACATTCTGAACACTGGTAAATCCAATGGAACTGTTCCTTCTTTTAGGTGCAACAAAATTACCACATTTAACAAAGGACAATAATCTGAGACGTGAAATCCAATCTTGGTAAATATAGCGTAATCGTATGTGACCACTATTTGCCACAGCATTGTGAGTATATCATAGAATGCTTAATGCTGTAATCAGTTATTTCTTAACTTGGATTTTCTTATACTGATAATGTTGAATTTGACATGGAAGTACTATATATGTTGAAATATAGCTTTATTAGGAGCATTTCCCTGATAAAGTCTATATTGGAATCCTTCTATTTATTAATCTCTGTCATGCCTAGGCCTGTAATGGTTCTGTACTGCTTCCTTAAGGAAATATTTTCAGTTTGTAATATTGTCTTTTTTCCTACAGAGAATGCTTAAATAGGTAAGCACTACTTTGAAAGTGAAACGTGACTTTTGGAATGAGACTGGGATATTCAAGACCGCAACATTGACTCCTTCAGACAAAAGATGGCAAATGAAACAACAGTAGAACACTTCTTCCTCATGGGTCTTTCTCAAAACCCCAAGCTGCAAACCTTTTTATTTTTCCTATTTCTGCTGTTCTACATTACTACCCTGTTTGGGAATCTACTCATCATGGTGACGGTGAAGGCTGACTCCTCCCTCCAGTCTCCCATGTACTTCCTGCTGGGTAACTTGTCCTTCATTGACTTGTGCTACCCCTCCGTCACCACCCCTAAGATGCTTGTGGACCTGATCTCCAGGAATAAGTCCATCACCTTCAGTGGTTGTATTTCCCAGATATTCTTCTTCCACCTATTTGCCTGTGCTGAAATCTTCCTGCTTACTGTCATGGCCTTTGACCGCTACATCGCCATTTGTAACCCATTGCGTTACACTGCTATCATGAACAGGTCTGTGTGTAACCTCCTGGTTTTGGCATGCTGGGTAGGGGGAGCAGTGCATTCCTCTGTGCAGACATATTTGATGATGGCGCTACCTTTTTGTGGCCCAAATGAGGTCGACCACTTCTTTTGTGATCTTATGCCTTTGTTGAGTCTGGCTTGCAGTGACTCGTACATCACAGGACTCTTGATGGTGTCCAACAGTGGCCTGATATCACTAGTGTGTTTTCTGCTCTTGCTTGTTTCCTACACTTCCATCCTACTGACTGTGAGGAAGTGCTCTGCTGAAGGGAAACAAAAAGCGCTTTCCACCTGTGCCGCACACCTCACAGTTGTGACTATCTTTTTTGGGCCATGCATATTTATTTACACAAGACCCTCAACAACCTTCCCTATGGATAAGGTAATCTCTGTGTTTTACGCAGTAATAACTCCAATGATGAATCCCCTCATTTACACGTTGAGAAATGCTGAAGTGAAAACTGCCATGAAAAAATTATTCACCAGGAAAATAGCAATAGAGAAGATGTAATCTGATAAGAATTGATGTTGTAAATGGAAATGAATGAATACGAATTACTTCATTAAAGAAGGCCTGCTCACTACTGTGTCAAAATTATCAAACAAAAAAACATGCTTTCTGATTGTTCAAACATATCTAACGCATTTGCGTTACTTCAGGAACATTTGAGGTCTGGTCCTCTAGATCATGTTGCTGGTCAAATGTCGCGCATTCAGAACTCAATATATGAGGACTGCCTTTTCATCAAACACATCTGAATTCTCAGTCCCACACAGGTTACTTTTTAGATGGAGCTCTTCCCTAGAATCATCTTCCTCATAATAAATCTATGCCACCTTAGATTTCTCGTTTATTTTAATCTGTACTTCATATCACAACCAATTTTAATTGCTCTTCACCATTTAAGAGGCTACACTACACATTGGCCGCTTGTCAGAACATTGACCTCAGTTAATAAGTTGCAAAGTCATTTAACACTTCACAATATTTTTGCAGAAAACCTCACAATTTTGTACAGAACTTACGAGAGCATCTTCATTGGCACTTCACTGCAGTAGGACGTCATTCGCTTAATGCATTGAAGTAGTGGGTGGACTGGCACCACTTGTTAGCGGCCCTTGTTTGAGTTCACACTGTGACAAATGTTGCACCTCCCCCTGTCCATTTTCAACAAAGGTTCCTGTGGAAATACATGCAGAGCACACACAAGTGTATAAGGAAAACTTCCAAGGCACAAAAAGGTGAAGAAAACCAAAGAAAAAAGTTTTCTTTAAAAAGAAGAACCCTCACTCACCACCTAGTGGTGACATGCTTCATCATCGGGTTTCCACTGGGGAGACCGAATGTCCCCCCAGTGTGCTACAACACCTGTGGTGTTACAGCGGAGCTGGTTTTTTTGTTTTTCATGTTTAAAAAGTGTGGTGATTAGTGATAGTGTATGTGATTTAACCCCTTGCATGATGCCTGATTTTGCACCTGTGCGGCAAAATCGCGAGTGGGCGGGTTCATGACGGCACCCAGACGTCATCAGCACATGAGCACCGTAGTGCATGACGGATGGGGGCCGTCATCAACATGCAAGGAGTTAAAAGAAACTGCTTGTACCCAATACAAATTTTAATAAGGGGCCAAACTGTTTCAGGTAAAAACTGACGGACAATGTAGAGTTTTAGTTTTGAAACTCGTTGTTCTGTAATTCAAAAGGTCAACATCTTTCTGCTCTCAGGAGTGTATTTTACTCAGCATTCCTCAGGACAAAAAATTGTGACTCCTCCGGTGGTATTCGTGCGCTAAGACGCACCCTCCTGTGAGGAAAAGTGTTTAAAATTGTATAACTCACTGACTTTTCGTGGGGGCTCTACCGGATTTCACCAGGGCCCACAATCTGTAAGGGAAAAGAAGAAATAGAGAATGCAAACATAATTTACGAGTCAATAATTCACACAATCGTAGTTGCCAGCCATGTGTGCCCGTCATTAACAAGATCTGTGTCGCATTCCGAATATCTTATTATTTCACCCTTATGTTACCGCATATATCATCACCTTGATTCAGTGTAAATTATGCATGAAAACCCCTGGTACATATCGGGGTTCGATATTCTTAACGCTCTGCCAAATACAGCGCTAAATCAATTCTAAGGTGCGCTGTTAGTACGCTCCAGAATTCAGGGGTCAGCAAATTAGTTTATCATGAACCATCAACTTTTCGTAGTTATATGTGTACATGAAAGCCAGCCGGAAATTATAATCAATCTCATCTTGAGATTGATTAGAAATATCAAGGTGATGATAAATGCGGTCACATAAGGGGGGAATGATAAGATATTTGGAATGCAACACAGATCTTGTTAATGACGGGCACACATGAATGGCAACTACGATTGTGTGAATTATTGACTCGTAAATTATGTTTGCATTCTCTATTTCTTCTTTTCCCTTACAGATTGTGAACCCTGGTGAAATCCGGTATAACCCACATGGAAAGTCCGTGAGGAATACTATTTTTAACACTTTTTCTTAATTGAAGGGTGCGTCTTAGCGCACGCATACCACCGGGGGAGTCACAATTTTTGGTCCTGATGAATGCTGAGTAAAATACACTCCTGGGAGCAGAAACATGTTGACCTTTTGAATTACAGGACAACGAGTCTCAAAACTAAAATTTTACATTGTCAGTCAGTTTTTAACTGAAACAGTTTGGCCCCTTATTAAAATTTGTATTGGGTACAAGCCGTTTCTTTTAAATCTCATACACTATCACTAATCACCACACTTTTTCACATGAAAAACAAAAAAAAACGCTCCGCTGTAACACAGGCGTAGTAGCACACTTGGGGGACATTCGGTCTGCCCAGTGGGAACCCGATGATGAAGCATGTCACCACTAGGTGGTAAGTGAGGGTTCTTCTTTTTAAAGAAAAAGTTTTTTCTCTGGTTTTCTTCACCTTTTTGTGGCTTGGAATTTTTCCTTATACACTCGTGTGCGCTCCGCATATATTGTCACTCTTTAGTTGTTGATGTCTAGTATTGAGGGGTTGAGTAGTGCCATAAGGAACCCTAACTCTCCTGTTGTTTATATATATCCTGTGGAAATACTCCATCACTGTCTGTACACCATCAGTAGAACTTCCGCCAAGCATCCAAGTCCCAACCTATTGTCCTTTAAGATCTAATCTACTGCACCTTATTGGCCGGTTAGCTATTTTCCCTTTGTAGAATAGCCTGCCATTCACTAGTGGAATATCCTTAGATCAGAAGGAAACAGTTTGGCAGGTCACTCAAAAAAGGTTGGCAAAATCAGAATACTTCACACAGTTTTATAGAGGCAAATTTGCGCAACTTCATTTCACCAGAAAGGTCACCGGAGTAAGATGTAAAGGGCCCTGAATCTTCTGGCCTGCACAATTGGAACTCTTAAGTGACATGGCATTATTACCACCGTCACATCGTTTTTGGGTGTGAAAAAGAAATCAGAAAAATCGCTCTGCATTATTCAGAAAGGTTTGCACCAAACAGCTCCAGCTACCTTACCAGCTGACAGATGACTAAATTATACAAATTCAGCCTCTCATGGAATGCTGGCTGATCACATTATGAAGTACAAAAGGCTGGGCAGGAGATAACTTCACCCCCAAAGCTCACATTTCCAACCCTTCAATCTCAAACTTAAACATGCCTTTCAATCTTTATGAGGTTCGGACAATGGATAAAGCCCATCTCGTACAAAGTTCCTACTGACACACAATTACCAAAAAACAACAGCCCATGGCAGACTTCACTGGGTCCTAGAATTATTTTTTCGCTCCCTGCCTGTAAAAGTATTGAGGAGGCCTTAAAGTGGCCTACCATGATATAAACCTCAGAATTAATATGAAAACTCAATCTAAGGTCATTCATACTTAACTGAATATTTCCTAATGTATTCTTAAATAGTCAAATGGAAAAAAAACATTGTCTCAGGATTGATTCATCCTAAAGCCCCTCATGAGCTTGAAATATTTTCAGCTGTTTGATGATTGTTTGCTATTCCCAGAGGGTTTTTGATTTATTTATTTAAAATATTTATAAAGCGCGCAGCTACTCAACAGATTTTCCCGGCACTGAAAAATGGGACTAGCAAGGTTTGAGGAAGGTTGAAATTAGGCCTGACTAAAAAGAAAGTGCTTTCGTTTTCTACTGACAACAAGGAGAGATCGACAGGTCCTGAGTTCCAACGGAAGGGAATTCCACAATTTAGGTCCCAGGAAGGAGAACGTGCCACCACCCATACTGAGAAGAGAGAAAGGCTGGCCGATCTCAGTTTGCAAGAGAGTTGATAAGGCTTGACAAGGTTTCCTATGTACAAGGAGGCCAAGGAATGCTGAACTCGAAACAAGTAGCAAAGGGCCATGAACTCAATGCATTTGCTAACCTTGAGCGAGTGTAGTTGATGAAGCAGAGGGGAAACAGAAGGGTGCTGGGGAACCGAAAAAGCAAGTGGACTGGCTGGAGATGTTGGGCAGAGGCCTCGTCTGCACCCAAGAACAGTATATTACCATAATCTAGTCTGGAGATCACCAAGGCCTGCAAGACAATTTTCTGAGCAGCCGGTGGGATTAGCCAAAGGATTCTTTTTAGCCACTTGAGGACCTCAAAGCAAGTAGAGGTGACTCCTGACACTTGGACTATGAGAGAAAGCTTACTGTCTTAACCTTAGGGACCGGAGCTGGTAAAGGTCCTAAAGAGGCAGGCCAATGACTGGCTCCCCAGAGCTCAGGATTGTTCCTCAGGATGAGGACCTTAAAGTATTTCTGGACATCCACAAGCAAATGTTCGCAGACCAAGCTGAGGTAGTGAGGGGTCCCGATGTTGAGCATATGACAGAGAAAAAAGAATCTGCGTATAATCTACGTACGAAAAGATGGTCAACACAAATTTTTCCGCAATGTAGAGGACTCAGGATCGAGCCCTGCTGTACTCCAGATGTAAAGGCTACAGAGTTCGATTTTGAGGTGTTAGAGAAAACTTGAAAGGAACGATCTTGTAGAAAAGAGATCAGCCACTGCAATGCCACACCTACAATTCCTGAGGTTTCAAAGCGATCTACCAGAATGGAATGAGAGACTGTGTCAAAGGCAGCACTCAAATCCAATAAGATAAGGACTGCCTTACCACCACAGTCAAGCTGCTGCCTTAGGTCCTCTGTGACTATGTCTAGGACGAAAGCCCGACTGTGATGGTCAAAGTCAAAGTCAATAATAAAGTTTATTTAGACCATTTGATCTATAAACCACATTTCGTACTATTCATATAAAATCACATAATACAAATTCATATTCTTAACAATAAAAAGTTATACTATTCTAAAAACAACCTTTGTACAATTTAAAACCAGAATTCATTTGGATTATAGGGCAATTGGCTATTTTAGGGCTTCCAGTCAGATCGGAAAATTATATACCCCCTGCATAAATTTCCCGATGGCTATCGCAATATCAAGGTTTTCCATATAGACTAGAAGCTCCCGAGCTTGAGAGCGCTCCTTAACATCATATTGTAAAAATAATGGGCGAAGAAACTGTTTGCGTAACTTTAAAAACATATAACAATCCAGTAAGATGTGCAAAATATCACATTTCATTCCTAGTTTACACACACATTTACCATCAGGATGCGCTAGGGCAGTTTTTATTGCACTATTTTTAAATATCGGGTTAATACCTATTCTTAACTTAAAAACTTCTGTTCTTAACCAACGGTTTGGCAACAAATCTATATATGGAAAGTTTTAATCTTTCTCCCATCCTGAGCTCATAAACTTTACAGAGTCTTTCTCTCTCAAATACTTTTGGTCTATTGCTCTAGAAGTTTCTTTACCCTGCACTTTTAGTACATTCTTTATTTCATTAGTTTGGAGTGTCGTGGGGTCAATGTTCACATTCAGGTGGTCACAAATGGCCAGGAGTTTACTTCTTGTTGCCTTCGCCCACTTTAACTCGCTGGTCTGAATTTCTTTCATGCACCATTGTGACACCTTAGTGACTTCCCCCTGACCCAAGCGATTCCAGAATCTAAGGAGACTCATCTGCACCTGGACATTCCATGTGGTTAGGCCCAATTCTAATCTGACTGCCTGGATCATCGCCGACCCAGGGAGAGACAGCAGAGATTTCAGACATTTTCCCTTCTCTCTATCCCAAGTGCTTTTCCCATCAATGCAGAGGACTTCTTCCCCACATTGGCATGTGGCGGAACCATAGCCTTAAAGGAAGTCAAAAGAGGTTTATGTGACATATCGCCATAGCTATGTTTGAATCTTTTCAGTCCACATACCGCTAGATGTGTTTTTAGTTTCTGTGCTTCCAAATGGGTATCCCACTTCAGAGACCTTGCAAACCATATTCCGAGGTATTTATATTCGCTTACAGTATCTAACTTGGTTTGGCCTAAGTACCAGCTAAACTTTGTACTCTTCTTCCCCAGGCATAGAAGTTTACTGTAAGTCGCTTTGCGATGGAATATTCATTAATTACATTTAACTTCCTCTGAAGCCCCACCTCTGTTTGGTCCAATATTACAAGGTCATCTGCATACACCAGACAGGACAAATGCTTGCCATTTATTTTTGGGCTTGCACCTCTGGCTGTACCCAGGAGAAGGGGCAAGTCTGCTAGGAATATGGCAAAGAGTAACGGGCCCAAAACACAGCCTTGCCTCAACCCATTATTTATCGGTATTTCCATTGTAAGGCAGAGGTATCTTTAATTACTCGCGCCCAGTTATGGCTATGCAGTTCTTGGATAATCAGCAGAAGATCAGCAGGAACCTCATACTTTCTCAATGTCTCCCACAAACAGTCCCTATCCACCAAGTCAAAGTCTGCGCGAAAGTCCACGAAGCAACAAAACAATTTGCCCTATTGCTCCATGGACTTCCTCGCTACAGCCCACAATGCGAAGCAGTGATAAATAGTAGAGTGCCCTTCCTTGAAGCCACCCTGCTTTATTGGAACTATTGACCGCCGCTCCACCCACTCCTTTAGGTTAGCCAGTACTATTTTTGAAAAGACCTTTTCCCCAATATCCAATACGTTAATCAACCTATAGTTCTTACGGTCTTTCTTTTCCCCTTTTTTATGCAAGGGTCTAATTATCGCACCTCTCCAGGATTTGGGGAAAGGACCTGAAGCCGGGATTGCCACAAACATGTGGGATAAAAATCCTGCCCACCAATCTATATGGGTTTTAATTAGGACGACGGGAAGATTATCTGGGCCAGCTGCACGAGATAAATTCAATTTTTTAATGATTTCTTTTACTTTTTCTACAGAGAAGTTTGGTATTAGAGGTTACTCCTCTTTCTTTGTAAAAGCACAGTGTTCCGTGGCGGGAAGGGACATTGGTGGCCTGATGTTCTTGGTATCCCTCAATATAGCTGGGAGTGTGAGAGAAATTCCAAGTTCCTCACACCATTTTCAACTGATAGAAATATGTCAAGTAGATAAAAATAAAACACTCTTCATAAATTGTTATAATTCTTTGCAGGGTGGCCCCCAAAATTATGTTTTAGACTGTTTAAAAATTTTTGTTATGGATTATATGTCAAAACAAACCACTTTTGTTCAAATCATTTTAATGGGTGATTTTAATGTCCACTTATGTGAATTACAATGCCAGATCAAAGATTTCGATGGGCCTGATCTCACGACCCCTCCCCATTTTGAGCATAACCTGAAGGGTTCCGCTATGGAACATTTGTTATCAGCTAATGATCTGTATGAACCAAGTTTTGCTGATCCAAAGGAACGGGTGGTGACTTACAATGCTAGGGGTAGTGAATCCATCATTGATTACATTTTCATGTCCCCAGGGCTCCTCCACTATGTCCATTTCTATAACGCCATTGAAAGTGGCTTTAGTGATCACAATCCGGTGTGTTTAACGCTGGATGGATCACTTGGATTGCTGAAGGGGGCCTTGTTGGCCACTTCTGTGAAGCACGTTAAGAGCAAAGATAAAGGGCGGCGATTAAAATGGTGCAAAGTTTGCCCTGAAGATTTTTTGGATCTCATTGAACACGAAATGGTGGTGGAATTCCAGATTTGCAGGGACCCCGCTAGGGGGGATAAGGAGATCATTGCCGCCTTTCAGGCTATCTGCTCGAAGGTGGAGAAAGAACTAACACTTAGCCCTAAAAGGGGACCCGCTCCAGCCTCCGGCTGGTTCGACCATTCCTGCTCAAAAGCCCACTCTGCACTGATAGCAGCACTAAAACATTCTCCTAGAAATAGGCTAGTGATAGCTCAACTGAGGAAAAAATATGCAGAGGCGGTAAAAACACGCAAAAAAGCTGTTAAAGAAGAAGCCTGGGATGCTTTAATGGATTCCACCACCCTAAAACACAGCTCTAAATTTTGGTCCATTATCAATAACCCCATATTTTCTAAGACATGCAACACAGACCTTGAGGCTAATATACCTGAGTCAGACTGGCTTAATCATTTTTCAGTTATCTATGGGAGCAATCTATTTTATGAAACTTTTTGTATACCGTGTTACTCTAATTTGCAACCCGTGGTTGATTTTACTGAAAATGAAGTCACGGTCGCTATAATTGGGTCCGCTAAGAACAAAGCACCAGGACCCGATGGGGTTCCTTTGGACTTATATAAATCAAACCCAGAGCTGTGGGCAACTGTACTAACGAATGTTTATAATAATGTACTTAAAGGGGGTTTTCCTAATACCTGGACATGTTCAATCATTGTACCAATTTTTAAAAAAGGAGTAAGAAATGACCCTAAATGTTATCGCCCCATATCCCTGTTGGATTCCTCTATGAAGATCCTGGGAAAAGTGCTACTGGTGAAAATTAACAAATGGACCACAGAGAACAATATTTTGTCAAATGCCCAGTTTGGTTTCCGGTCAGGCAGAGGGACAGAGGACCAATGCCTGAACTTGAACATGATAATTGCTAAATATACAAAGGCTAAAAAAGGGACTATTTTTGTTGCTTACATGGATCTGTCCACAGCGTTCGATTTAGTGAATAGAGCCAAGTTGTGGGGCATGCTGTTACAGATGGGATTGGACCCCCCTTTGGTCCATTTCTTGGCTGAACTTCATAAGGACCTCAAGGCTTCCATTAGAATGGATCAAGAGGGGCATCGTACAGCGTGGTTTAAATAAGGTAGGGGTGTGCGACAAGGCTGCATCCTTGCCCCTATGCTGTTTACTTTATATATAAACTCTCTGGAAAAAATTCTCTTGGCGTCTTCTGTGGACACTCCGCGTGCAGGAGACACTCACATCCCAGTGCTCTTGTACGCGGATGATGCCGCCTTAATAGCTAGGACACACCTGGGCCTCCAGAGACTTCTCAATGCATTTAGTGACTTCATGACCTCTCTGGACCTTGTGGTTAATAACGCGAAATCCCATGTTATGGTCTTTGGGGCAGCAAAAAATAATACTAAATCTTTTTACTGCAAAGGGGAAGTGATTAGTAATGTAAAAGTTTTCACTTACCTCGGAGTCATTTTTGACACCAAGGGCAGCTGGATCCCCCAGGTAGTAGCAAAGACTAAAGCAGTGAGGAGCTCTGTTAACGCTATTTTAAGCTTCTCAAGGAGATTGGGGGGGAAACCAAGTGGTGCACTTTTAGCCTTGTATAGGGCAAAATCATTGGCTACAGCGAGATACGGAGCTGGATTATGGGGTTATGTAAAAACTGAAACCATTCAAACGGAGGTTAACAAGTTTTTATGTTCTATATTAGGACTCCCCTTATCAACAGCCACCTTTTCTGTCCATCAGGAGCTTGGAGTAGGATATATTACTGATATCCTCTCCATGGCACCTATACTCCTGTGGATAAGAGTTTGGACCAATAACAACTTAGGTCTCAACCACAAAATTCTGTTGGACTGCTTAAAATTGGATAAGCATAAAGATATCGCTTGGCTGGCATACATTAATAAGTGCTCGGTAGAACTTGGACGCCCGGAGATTTTCTCCTCCCCGCTTGATTTAAAAAAAGCAGACCTAGCTTGGGTCAAGGAACATTTTTATAAACTTAAGTCCTTGGAGAGAGAACAACTCCAGTTAACAAAACCCACGGTCAGAGCACACTATATGACACTCACCTGTATTGCCATCCAACCGTATCTTGCTCTAGTCAACATCCCATTTCACAGATGGCTTCTGGTTAAGTTTAGATTCAACCAGATTTACTTGGTACTCTGTGACAGACAAGGATGGTTCAAGCTTGAGGATGCACCAGTATGTGAATGTGACAACTTTTCCATACAAGACAATATGCACCTTATGTTATTCTGCCCTTTTTATCATGTCCCAAGGCAAAAGTATTTGTTACCCTTGTTGAAGGGGAAAGCGTTTTCTCAAGCAAAACCCGCTCTACTGTTCCTACAAATGCTTGAATCTCCCTTGGTAATGTTCAGTGTGGCAAATTATCTTGTCGCTGCTGTACGAATTAGGAGGAGGAAAGTACAAGCCCAACTGCGGGGACTGGGATGAATTAGGTATTTCTGGCTTTTTTGCACATGAAGAGTATCTCTATGACCTTTTACTGTTAAATTGAATTGTACCATATGAAATTTTTAAATGTGTTTTAAATTGTATTGCATCATATGAAATTTTAAAATATGTACCTGGAATGATTTTTAACTGTTGTAGTATGCTTTTATGATTTTTAACAAAATCGAATAAAGTGGTTTTTGAAAAAAGAAAAAAAAAAAAACCTTTTACACCCCTTATCCAAGTTGATCTATTCTTCTCACTTTCCGGCGGCCTTTTAGCATTATAAAGGTCACCTAAGTAATGTACCCATGCTGCCTCCTCCACAACACAACTTATAGTACCCGGTACCCTTCCTGCAGTATCCTGTAGCAGCCTCCAAAACCCTTTTATGTTTTTATTTTCAATTGTTTCTAAAAGGTTTGCCCTTCTTTAAAAATCCCTTTCTGCTTCTTTACTAGGGATTTGTACTCCTTCTTCAGCCCGAGCAAGAGCTCCATATTCCCAAGGTCATAGCTGATCATCTGACGTCGCTCTAGCTTCCGTACCGACTGTGATGGATGAAATAGCTTCTACCCGGTCACTTGTGCAGAGAGTTGAGAATGAATATGTCTTTCCAATACTTTGGGAAAGGTGGAAAGAAGAGATATGGGCCTGTAATTGGACTAGCAGAGGGGATCCAAACCAGTCTTTTTCAGCAAAGGGAGCACAAGAGTGTGCTTCAAGTTACGGGGCAGCTGCCCAAGATTTAAAGATGAGTTAAGGAGATTAAGAATCACTTTAAGGGCAGACTCATCCGAAGGTTTAAGCTGAGATGGAGGGAGAGGGTCGAGTGGGGAGCCAGACGACGTTTTTTCAGAAGGTTTTTCAGAGTGATCAAATAACATGGGAGCCAGCCCTTAACTTCACAGGACTCAACAGATGAGAGGTCGGGGGAGCAGTATTGACCTGGTCAGAGAGTTGGGTATTTGGAAAGATGAAGATGTCTTGATGGGAGGAGTCTAAATCAAGCACGCTGTGGAGAGACACAACTTTATTGTGGAAAAACAGCGCAAGTTTGTTGCAGTGATTAGATTAAGTGGCATATTTCCCAGTTTTTTCGATAAAAACAAAAATATTCCGAAACATAACTCTGATTTATTTAAAATGCAACTATCACAGGGGTCTAGTTCAGGACTTTAAGCTATGGAAAAGCTTCAAAGGACTGAGGGGCTGGAGATTTGGATGGAGATAGTAAACATTACTTGTCTTGGTCCTTTCTGCAGGTTCTGGAGGTGTCTGCAATCAGCAGTTATAAGAAGCTTTCAGCTGATGCTTCGCAATCTCAGAAAAAAATAGCTAGTCCAAGTATGTGGGGAAGTAGTACCTGAATTTGAAGATAAATTTCCCTGAATTTGATAATACATGACATCATACTGCGATACAGGTGAAGCAACAAAGAGAGGGGAAATAGCAGCACACCCACTGCAAATAATTGAGGATGTTTCCAAAAAGAGATAGTATGCACAAACATAAGTATGACACATTTCTTGTGGGTCATCCAAACAAGGTTTTGGTGCAGAAAAACCAATGAACCTTGTCCTAGCAGCATTTTGATTTCAGAGAGAAATGTAGTTCCTTCTAGTTGGTTTTATTATAGTAAAGGATTGTCATTTACCAGCATCAATTTCAATATTATCTTCTTGGTACTCCACAGAGCAACAGATTCAACATGACCTCCTCATTCCTCTTACTACATGAATTTTCAGGTCTTAATGTGGCTTTAAGAGATGTGATCTATGTGATCTAGGCATCTGAGTATATGGTTAAAGATTTTCGGACAATCTTGAGACTTCTACTGTGTCTATTGATTCTAATGTGGCTGCTAGATGTCAGATCTACTTGAGAGATGGCAAGGCAGATTGTGCCCAGAAGGTAGATGCCCAAAAGGGAGACAGGAGAAGGTGCCCCCGAAGGTAGACACCAAAACGGGTTTTCCTTTAATGTTCCTTCCAATAGAAACAGGTCAAATCAGCCTTACTCTTGTAAATATACTATGACTATGCCGGCCTCCCATTTCAGGGGCTGCCTCTCTTTTTTTCTCCTCAAAAATAGAAAAGCAAGGTTCCAAACAATTAGGTTTTGCAGATCAAAGAAAATGGTTACATGCCAGATTTCATAAGCTTTCCCATAGACACAGGCTTGGTTCAGGTTTCAGAATCAAGGTATACAGATAAGTCCTTGACCTTGATTCAGGAAATATTAGACCTTGCTGTAAAAAATGCAATTTGTCCGTTCCTGGAAAATCAACAAGGAAAAGGCGTTTACTCTCCAGTCTTCTTGGTAAAAAAGCCTTTAGGACAATACAGACTGATTATCACCTTAAGAAAATTGAACTATTTTCTTAGGAAAACATGTTTCAAGACCAAAACTCTGCAGAGGATATTTTCTTTGATTACTACTGGGGAATGGTTGGCCGCCCTGGATGCTTAACTCCACATTCCTATTTTTCCTCGGCATCAGAAATACCTCAGATATTGTGCAGTAGGTCAACACTGGCATTTGAAAATCCTCCCCTTTGGTATGACGTCAACCCTGCGTGTCTTCACAAAAGTTCTACTACTTATTTTTGCCAATCTTAAATCTCAAGGAGTTCTGATTCACCCTTATAGCAACGATTGACTGGTCCATTCTCCTTCAAAGACAGTTTTTCAAGATCATATCATGTTGGATTGAGAAACTCCGAGTAACTTTGGTCTTCTGATAAATATGGAGGAGTCTCAGCTCTCTCTGACTTAGGATCTGGAGATCATTGGAACACATTTTCAGACCAAGCTGGGAATTCTCAGCCTGCCTCCGACAAGAGCCCTGATTATCCAGAGTCTTATCCGGTCCATGTAAGTAGTCTAAGATGTCTGTAACAGTGTGGCTTTGTATCCAGGGTCACATGGTAAGATTTTTGCTGTTAGGAATTCTTTTCAACCTAGGTTTCCATGTATTGCAAGTTATTCATGTTTTCTTTTTTTTCTTTTTTCTTTTTAGTCTGCATGTGTCTTTGTTTCTCATCTAGACCCATTGGTGTGTCATCTCTTGGCTCACTGGATTCCTGCTTCATACAGCCTCCACAAAATAATGCCTGCTGTGTCAAACAACATTTGGGTGCAAATGCAGTGGTTGTTGGATCCCATTCACCTTCTCAAGGTGATTTTCTTGTCCAGGCCACTTCCATGTATTCTAACAGATGCAAGTGATTTAGGATGGGGAGCTACACTGGGCAGTAAATCGGTTCAAGGGAAGTACTGCTTGGAGGAGAAGTGCCAATCATTAGACTGGAAAGAAATTAGAGCTGTTTTTTCTCTCTCTCTTTCTTTTTTCCCTCCAGTTAAAAAATCAAGAGGTTGTAGTCAGGACAGATAATACAGTCACAAAGTCTTATATAAACAAGCAGCCTTACATGGGGTCACAGATTTAATGGATTTGGCATTTCAGATAGGGTGCTGGACAGAGACTCATCTATTATATCTCACAGCAACATACATTTGATTTAAGGACAATATTTTAGCAGACAGGCTCAGCAAAATATTCCCTTCCTCCCATGGGTATACAGTCAAAATATCAAGTTTTTATTATCGATTTGCATTAATATCTATTAAAAAATATAGAGTGGACACTATATCGACTGGACAGAATATAGACGACAAAAATATCAAATAGGATGGCATTAATATCGAATAAAAAAACATAGAATGGACATAATATCGAATATCGAACATACTCGGGCTCCAACCGCGGTGGTTTGGAGCCCGAGTATGTTTTTGCAGGAATTGCCGTACTGAAGGATTGTGTTCATGGGCAAAAACCCCCCCAGGCGGCCATCAGTTCGAGTTTTCGACTTGTATAAACTTGTGAAGGTTTTCCCATGATTCATATGGGGACACTTCCTCCACTGATTTAGAAACATACCCAGCAGAGTACGGATCCTAGTGACCTACACCAAGCTGGGCTACCCAAGGATCTAATAAAGACACGGGTAACCGGTGGATCCTACTGCGACAGTCCTGAAGAAGACCAGGGTGACCTTTCGGGGCACAAATCTATGGTCGAAACATGTTGACTCGAGCAGTGGTAGGAGGGAAGCCTTGTGAGACCTAATTTTCTCAATAAGGCATTTTCCCATCCTTTCTTTTCTTTTAATCCTGATAAGGGTACCATAATTGGTTCTAATAAAGTAATTCTTTCTTTTGGCACCCCTAATCAGTTTTAACACACGTCCTTACTGCACTTATTTGTGTCGCACATTTGATCCACGAGGTGTTCCTCTATACACGGTATTATTATTATTATTATTATGTTTCTTATATAGCGCCTGAATCGACCCCCGAAGGGGTATCTCCGCGCTTGCCTTTGGAACCCGTCCTGGCTTTTCCCTGTGAGATAGCCCCTACAGGGCATCCCCAAGGTGAAAGCCAGGCATCCCGCCGCGGGGGGTCCGTTGTGGAGATTAAGCAAGCTTAATGCCCAGAGTTGTGGAGTGTGAGCCCATGATTAGGTCAGGCACCAAAGCGAGAATTATCGAGTCCATGGACATTTGAGCTCAAGACCCTGCCGCGTCCGGAATCGAACCCTGGTCCCGGGTCTGACCTCTGCTTCAGGGTCTGCCTGCTCTAACCAGTGAGCCACACTTCTCCACTTATGTATGTTACTCGTTGTACGTATTTACGTATTGTGTTGTACGTCTTGTAACGTGGACATTTATTATTTTTTCCCCTCCCTAATGCTCCCCCCTGGATGTGGCTACACCAGGGCGTTTGTAGAAGGCCCTATGATGAAGCATGTCACATACTTCGGTATGTGAGTGAGGGCAGTTTTTTCCAAATTGGGAATTTCCCTTTGATTATATTGAAGAACTCTTTATACCCACTGTTGTTGTGAACCTACTTAGGTCACCTTTTGTCTAAGGAGGGGCGTGCAATCACATTAGATTGCATTCAAGCAATTCTAGTCACACCAGTACCTTCCACACAGAAAGAGGTTTGAGCATTCCAGGGTCTTACTTCTTTTTGTAGGCAATGGATATTGGGATTTTCATACATTGCTAAACCTTTGTTAGCACTTTTGACAAAAGACACTCCAATACCCCTTCCATGGACAGATGAATGTGAGAATGCTTTTCGACAGTTACGACAAGCTCTTTGTTCAGCACCAGTGTTAGGTACTCCAGATTACACGAAGCTCTTTACATTGTACGTACAGGAGAGGGATGGATGTGCACTGTCAGTTTTAGTACAGACACATGGTGATAAGCAACGTCCTTGTGCATATTTTTCAGCAGTACTTGATCCTGTTGCTCGAGCGTTGCCTGGATGTTTTCGCTTGGTTGCAGCAACAGCTGTGTCAATACGCCAAAGTGAAGGGATAGTCTTATCACATAAACTGTTGGTGTTGGTACCCCATGCTGTTGAAGCCCTTTTGAATCAAACAAAGACGCAGCACTTAACCAGTGCTCGTCTGACAGGATATGAGCTGACGCTGTTAGCTCCTCACATTACACTGAAGAGATGTGCAACACTAAACCAAGCCACGTTGTTGCCATTTTCAGCGACTCAGCCTGAGGTGCAGGAAACACATGATTGCATTTTTGTGACTGAGGAACAGACAAAGGGTCGTATTGATTTGCAAGATACGCCCCTTCCAGATGTGGATGGAGAACTGTGGGTTGATGGGTCTTGTCTGAAGTTACCGGATGGTACCACTTCAGTCGCATATGCAATTACTACGCTTCACACGATAGTGGAGACAGCTCGCATACCACAGAAGTCAGCTCAAGCAGCGGAACTAATAGCTTTGACACAAGCATGTGAGCTTAGTACAGGATTGTGTTGTAGTGTAGTTCCTATTTTCCCAATAGGCTCTGCACATTGGAATAACATAAACAACAGTGTAGACATAGGACTGAGGTCAACTAGGTCTCTATTGACTATGTTAAACTTAATTTAGATTTGCGCCAGCTAGCTCAGAGGTCACTGGAAACTTTCTTGAATGAATAGGGAGGGACAACCTCCCCTGGCTCAGACAAGAAACGATTCAGTTTCCGACAACCGCATAAACATGACATCTTTGCTCCCTCAGAATAAGAGTATATTTCTAGAGTCATGTGAAAACAATAGACATCTATTTCACTCAGTCAGCAGTGCATACTTAGTTTCACCAGAGTGCAGAGAAATAGAGAGACGGGCGTTTTCAATGAAAAGGTGTTATTTATTGAGCAGTCTTCTTTCTCATGCAAGAGAAGTGAATTACCACAATTGCAATACTTAAAGTAAAGTAAAGTGCGTACAGTAAAAGTAGTATTATGAAATAATACTGTAAAAGCATTGGTATGGTTTCTTAGTCATATGATACTTTAAAATGGATAAAATATATACATACATAAATACATTGACTAACGTACTCAACTGGTGCTCCTAGCTAAGCCTACCCCGGTGTACCTGACCTAAGCCTAATACGTGGGAAAGGATGAGTAAGTAGCAGTTTTAAGTTAAGTTGGTTAAGATAATTTTGCCAAGAATCTGCATCAAGAATTCTCTCAAGGGTTTAGTCAGCTCCGTACCTTGGTAATAGAATGTGGGAGGTCTGGTATCTCTTTCCTCAGGACTCGATATTTCAGAAACCCGCAAGGGTAGGCTGGATTTTCTCGGCTGGAGAAAAAGACAGCATCTCTCTCAGTGCGTCAAACAGGAGGGGCGGCTTCCGTGGGCACTCGCATCAGCTGGGCTCTCGGGCAAGTAGATGGCCGCTCTGCTCAAATTCACCGTGTGTTTGCTTAAGGCAACTGTTGGTATTTTATACCTGGAAGGTGCCAGGTTGGACATAAGATGTCACTAAGAACTAACAGTTCTTTCTGGACTTCAGGAGTTCTTGATCAAATCAAAACAAAAGCAGGGGGGTTTTCCCGGGCTGCTGGAGGCTTGGTTTGTTTAAAGAATGCGTTGTGCTTTCTAGGAGTCTATGGGAGTAGCCGTGATGTGCTTTGGATTGCATGGGCTATTACTGAATATGAATCTGATTCTTATGCTTTTATCAGGATATTATTGATTATAACTTCACAAGGGTATAAATCGGGAATATAGAATTAGGGTCCTAGATATGAACACGACACCCACTCAACGGATTGATGTCCATCATTACTAAAAACTAAGCAATAGTAAACATTCAATGATGCATGTGTGTTTTCCGACCCACCCCAAAATGCATATTTCGCATTTGAAATGGTATAAGGTAAATACACGAGAAATGAGTGTTTGTACTGTACGCTATTCAAGCAGTGTCATCATTCGGATAAATGCATATATATATCAGCTGAATGAATTGCGAAAATTACACATGAAATGGCTCTAAATACAGAAAAGAAGGTTGAGACCATTTCATCACATATTTATACAAATTGCTGTATATGTGCTAGAGGCTGAGGTAAAATATTGTCTCTAGTATCCTAAAATAGAAGCTCTGTTCTCTAAGAATAGTTCTACTTTAAGCAGAGTATCATGTGCCGAAAAAAGTAAATATTTTGAAAAATGGGCAAACATAATTTTGTTTTCAGGGGAAAAGGTTCAAAATATTTTCTGTAGCTTTGTTTATCAAAAACTGAAGGCCGAATTCAGAGTTCAGGGAATGCTGTGTGCTCATTGTTTTTATTAAGAGTTATTCTCGTTGACTGGAGAGAACGTTATTTCAGACAGACCTGCAAAAAATTGGTCTACCTCATCTGCGTGATTGCTATCATTGAAGTTTGGATCAGCAATGCTCACAGAGGCGGTACCAGTTCGGTGCTGCTTTCCTCTCGTACCACACCACCACCTACTCGTAGTGGTGAAGTCTCAACGAATGCCGTCATCAGAATCGGTAGCGCTGGGGACAACACGATGCATGAGTCCTTACCGGACCTAGCAGAGTATCGATTTCCATTGGTACTGCTGATTGTATTGTAAGACAGACATCCAACACGCATTCTTCTCCGCATAGCAGACATCGAAGCACAGGTATGATGCAATCTTGCCAGATTGGTCTGAATGAAAGAAACCAGGTTGTACTTAGATCTCTTAGCCGGGCCAATCCGAGGACCTTAGTTATACAGTCTCGGTATTGTATTGCTAGGATCGTTTCTTCCATCGTTGCTAGAGTCTTGCCTGTGGATTGGCTTGCCATATCGGTGCAGAAGGAGCAAAAATAAAATAAAATTCCTGCCACGAGTCCCAAGATTAAGGGTAGGCCGCCAAAGACAGAATGGACAAAATTCAGGAAGATGCCCAGAACTGTTTCAAAGGGTGCTAACAGTCCCGAAAAAATTGTCTTAAATACATGTGCGATGCCACTGGTATCAGACATGTTTAGGATTTGGCTTAACACTTCTACTAAATGTATGGGGCAATTTGTTGATAAAAGGGTATGTATCTCTGCTGCTGTCCTTGCAACTTGCAGATCATATGTTTCTTTTGATGACGTTAGAGGCACAGTTGTTTGTAAAAGAATAGACTTCATTCTGCTTAAAGTATCAATTCGAATAGAAGAGATATTCAACCGAGGCCATAACGCAGCCCCCATATCTGGATTGCTGTGTGGATACAATACTTGCAAACAGCAAATGGCCCTGGAAGTTACAGTTTTCAGATAGGGTTTTCCTGGCAGCATGCCACAACAGCTGTGGTCACTTATTAAAATGTAACTACCATTAGAAAGTGGTCTAAAAAATGGCTCTATCTGTTTTGCAGGCGTGCCATGCAGGTGACATGAAAGGTTGTTTGAAGACGCTTCAAAGGCTCCATGCAAATTATTTCCTTGACACAGAAGTGTCAAGTGACTTTTCACAATTTTAACCACTAAGAAATACCTCCTTGTTTCTTTCACTATAACATCTGTGTGTATAAGGTAAATCCCAGGTTGATTTGATGTATTCTTTACCCAACCTTTCATACTGGCCTGCTGGTATATACTCTTGACAGTATTTAAGTTAAAGTTGTTATCGGAATTGTAATCGTTCCATGTATTATCCATTCGATGACAGGTCTCTCTGACATTGTCAATGGTAATCTCTCGAGTTTTTCAATGCTCAGAATCGTATAGTCTGCTCCTTTTTGTGGCAAACTGATTTGTTTATCAGTAAGGTGCAGTGAATATATTCTGGAGTCGTTAACTCATTGTCCACAACAGAAAGTGATTTTTCCAAATTTATACGATCAATTTCTCGTATTTTTTCTGCTGTCTCAATTTGCATTACTTTCCATGCTTCGTTGTATGCAGCGTATATACCGGCCGCTATGAAATGTTTTTCACGCTGTTTGCGTGGTCTCATTATGAAATCATGCAAGTCAGCACCGTCTTTAAGTAAAGTCAAGTGTTGCTTAATTTCAGCCAGTGTGGGTGTCTGTAGCCACTCAAGCCATAGTTTCCCTACACTGTATGTTGTAACTATCCCTGGATGTTGTCTCTGGGAGTATCTAGGGTCGGGTCTGGTCATTTTGAACCCCTGTGATTTGTTCAGGAATCTATCTTGACAGTTATTCTTGTCTGTTGGCCAGATCAACCACTTTTTTCAATCAGTATGTGTTCTGTTTTGGTGTAAAATATTAGACACGTCTATCTCCACATCAGTAGTGCTGTCACTATCAGATTATGGGTTTCGGAATAGACGATGTATTCAAGTCTTTTATCTTAGCTAGTCCAAGACAAGTAGTTTGTTGAATAGTGTCATTCAAAAATATCATCTGTTCTGGGCCCTAAATAGTGCTTCTAGGCCTTGTACTTGCCAATCTTTGGAACCCGAGATTGTTTTTGTTTCAATGGTGTTATTCCAAAATTCGAAACCTAATGTAGACATTTTGTCATAAAATTTTTCTGAATAAATCAATTTAGTATTTGCCAACATTGTTTTCATTCCTGTTCTGTTTAACATTGTAAAATAAAACGTTCCTGGATCACTGTTATTAAACCGTGAGAAGTATTGGAATTTCTCCAAAAATGTTTTCGAACTGCCTTTTGGTGGAGTTGGACAGTGTTCCCACTGGTTAAAAGATAAAACATTTCTAGGCTGAGCAGTTTTATGTAAATAGTGATCACCATAATGGTTGTAGCAGTATAGCTCTTCATAATTGGATGAACCTTGTAAGTAATCATCAGCCAGATTCATGAAGGTGCCATTCTGCGATTAGCAAATTGCGAAAAATAGCGATTCACATTTTGAAAATCGCAGCATGGCATTCATGTAGAAATGTGATGCAAAAAAGCGTATCGCAATCGATCGCAATTGCTGATTGCGATCTTGCCACAATCGCTTAATAATCGCAGAATCAGCATTTTTCCATGAAGAAATTGCGACCTCGCAATTAGCGAGATCGCAATGTGCGATCTCGCTAACTGGGAGATCGCAAAAACGGGAAGTCGCATTTCGAGCCCACTGATGACATCACAACCAGGAAGTAGGCTTACCCCACCCACAAACAGAACACAGAGGCTGAGAGTGGTAGCAGGATACTGAAGAGCTCCAAACCTTAGACTGTGCAGCACCCCAGCAGGACAAAAATCACCAAGATGTCCCAGGATGCAGCAGGGAGCAGTGGGCAGGACAGGAAGCGAAAACCCAAGTTTTCAGAACTCGAACTTGAGTATCTGATAGAGGGGGTCACCAAGGACCATGCACGCCTCTTTGGCAAAGACTCCCGCAGGGTGCCAGAGGCGGACAAGCGCAGGCTCTGGCAGCGCATCCGGGCTAAAGGTAATTCAGTTGGGGTGACCCAGCGGTCAATTGATGACCTTAGAAAGCGCTGGTACGACCTGAGAGGTCGTTCTAAGGAGCGTATTGCTGAGAGGCTTGGGGAGCGACTAGCCACCGGTGGAGGGGAACCTGTAGCCACACCGAACACCACATTGGAGGACCAGATAGAGGACACCATTGCACCAGAAGCCTGTGTGGGGGTAATTCAGCTGGACTCGTCTCGACCCAGCCAACAATCTGAAGGTAAGTGCCATTCGACTAAGACCCTGTCCCCCAACAATGCCCATGACTCCTGAGCTAGCAATAGGACATCCCCAACAATGCAGCCCATGCACACCTGAAATGCCCCATTGCATTGTGGTAGTTGTAATGAAATCATATACCCTCAGTTAGCTGAACACAGCCAGAGATGTGAAATCAAAGTTAATACAAAAGCCAGTCAGGAAAAGCAAGCCTGCATGCATGTATCAACATTGCTTGTGCAAGATACATAACATTAATCATGCACCCTTTCACATTACAGGTGCAGTTGAGCAACCCAGCACAGATAGCAAGGCCCTGCACATCGCCGAGACCCAGGAGGACACTGAGGTGAGGGCCAGTCCAACCAAAGACCCGTCCATCACAGAAACCAGCAGTACTTCCACCACCACCACCCCGTGCAAACAGGGCCACCCCTGCAGTAACAGGTGTGCAGCCAACACCCCAACAAACAGCCATAGCAGTGGTACAGGCCCCACCACCAGTGCCTAGAAGGCAGACAAGGCGCACAGCTGGAGCCAGATCACACACCATCGCACTGAGGCACCAGCAGCGTCAGGGCCCAGCAGGCATGGGCAGGGCACTCCTACTACCTGATCCTGGCCTGGCCATTGAACGCCGCATGCTGGCGGTGCACCGTACACAGGCGCGTCACCTGGCAGCAATTCACACCCAGCTGCAGGCGACAGGCCAAAATATTGCCCAGATGACCGCTGCTGTCAGAGAGAACAGCCAGCTGCTGGTATCCCAGCAGGACATGACCCGCCGCCGCCACCGCCAACTACTGGCCCGCCTATCGGTCTACACCAGATCAAATCACATAGTGGGAATGCAACATCACAACTGGCACGCAGGTCACTTGCCATGCAGGGCCAGATGGTGCAGTGTTGCCAGGATGTGACCAGGTCACTAGATCTGCTTACAGCAGCAGTGCTCGGCAGCCAGTCCACTGTCCATGGAGAACCAGAGGGGCCTGACGACGCAAGCGAGGTAGCGTCAACTAACAGCAGCGCATCCTTGCCACCGGTGCCTGTACGTCGCCGCAGCAGCAGGCCAACAGCATCAACTAGGGCCAACACCGTCCCTCAGGACATAGAAAGACGACTTGGGGCGTCTCATCGTAACCGACAGTGAGAACTCAGACACTCTCAGGGAGGCCATGCAGTACACCCCTGCTAGCCCACTACCCCAGCATGGGGAGGTATGGAGTAATACTCTCTTCATGAGACACCAAAATTATTAAAGGCCAATTTAATGTGCATGAACAATAAAGATGAATGGTCTGACTTGATTCACACTCATGTCATTATTACATTTGTCATGTATGAGTGCAGAGTGATGTGAGGGGAATGGGTGCACTAGAAACAGTTAATAGTGATGTGGTTGCGGTGCCTGTGTCCTTCAGCAGGATTTTGTCCGCGTGCATGACGCACATGTGGAGGCGGGCGGTTTTCCAATTCCGACTCACTGCCAGATATCTCCACTGTAATCCTGCGCTTGGTAGCAATGTTGTGGAGTATTGCACACAAGGCCACGATGCGGCAGCAGACCTCAGGTGTGTATTTGATGGCCCCACCAGTCTTGTGCAGTATGCAGAAACGGCTCTTCAATAGGCCAAATGTCCTCTCAATGCAATTTCTTGTTCGTATGTGCGCAGCATTGTAACGCCGTTGCTGTGGTGTGGCAGGGTTGAGGTATGAGGTGAGGAGGTACTCACGTAGACCGTAGGCGCTGTCACCTGAGGGTAGGAAGCACAGGTTGAGTGCCTGTTCTGCGCAGATACATGATCACAGTGTACTATTTGGGGGCATGTGTACTTACCTAGTAGGTGTCCTTCGCCAAAGTCTCCCCTGGCCAGTCGTGTGTGTATGCCGCTGTGCCGGAAGATGAAGTAGTCATGTGTGCTGCCAGGATATTGTGCCACTATGTCCGTGATGTAATGCTTGGCGTTGCACACCATCTGTTTATTGAGGGAGTGGTAGGACTTGCGGTTGCGGTACATGTATTCCGTTTGTGCTGGTGGGCAGATGTGGATGTGGGTACAGTCAATGCATTCAATTACATGCAGGAATTGTGCAATGTTGTAGAATTTCAACTTGGTGTCATTCAAGTCCTGTTGGGTGGTGGGGAATGATATGTAGTGGTGTAGCCGGGTCAGCATTGCATCCAGGAAACTCCTTAGGCAGCAGGACATGGTGGGCTGGGATATCCCCCCTGCAACAGCAACTATCCCCTGGAAGCTTCCGGAGGCCAGTAGATGCAGGCTGCACAATACCTGCACATGGGTGGGTACGGCATGGGTCCTCCTTGTTGGGTGCTGCATCAGGGGGTCTAGGTCCCGGATCAGCTTAATGATCATTGAACCATTTAGGCGGTACTTAGCATAGATTTGCTCCCTGGTTTGGCCCAGAAGGGTGACCCGCAGATGGAATATCCGCTCCTGAATCCTACGTCTGTTCCGTGCTGCTCGCTGTAGCCTTCGCCGCCTGTTCACCATGTAGAGTCCTCAGGCTCCAGCTGCATGTCCTTAAGTGTGTTTGGTCAGTCCTGTACCTGTTTGTAGTTAGCTAAAGTTAATTTTTTTTCTTCTTTGCTGGTTACCACCTGGTTTGGGTTCTCCTTAAATTGCGCGTCGCAAATAGCGATTATCGTGTTTTTCGCAATCAGCGATTTTTCTTCAATGGCGTTTGCGATTATTTTGCGAGTTCGCTAATGATTTCACAGAATCCATGGTTTCTCGCTATTTCTAAATCGCAAATGGGCTTGTTCCAGGATTCTGCAATTTTATTTGCGAACTCGCACTTTAGATTTTGCGATTTCGCTTTTTTGACATTTTCACTATCAAGAATTCCTTTTACTCAAATTGCGATCGCAATTGCTAAATCGCAGCTATTGTGATCGCAATTTGGCTTCATAAATCTATCTGCATGTTCTGTAAATTTGGCTGACATTACTAAATCTGACATCATATTATTAATGTTTTCAAAGTCCCAGTCATCAGAGAAGGTACTAGGTGTCACAAATTCACTTAATGAAATCTTGAGTTGGTGAGGATACTTTAAGAGCTCGACCAGGCCAAAAATGTCATAATCAGTTCTGTCCCAAGCTACCCCACCGGGTATTGGAATGGCTGTGATGTTCACTGATGACAGTTCTCTTTTCTCGATGTGAGAGGATGTGTGTGGCTTTAGGACCAAGTTGGTGTTCTGACTTGCTGTGTCCATTGTACTATATTTCCCCTCAATGAATTTTCCCAAACATAAAACCATGATGAGCCAAAGCAGGAGGAAAAGTACACCTAACACAATCCAAAATTCAATCCATGGTGAAATTAGATATGTTTCTTTTAGTTGTTAAAAAAGGTCAATTACTTTGTTTTTAAAAGTTTTTGTTGGAGGCGTTTCTTCATGCTCGCTTGGATCGTCAGAGAAATTGTCGAAATTGATGAAGTAGCCTGATGCAGTTCGGTAATTTGTTGGGATTGCTTCCGGATTTTCATTTTCCTTCGCATTTTTATTTGTTTCATTTGCATAGTCCGAGGCTACATCGTTGTAGACAGGGGGTTTCTTGACAAACTGGTGATATTTGTGTTTCAAGAGGCACAAGTTCCATGGCTTTGTTGCATAGTCCTTTTTTCTGTTCTGTAGGTTTATCAAATGTGATTAGTCTCTCAGTTTGAACCTCTTGGATAGTTGCAAATTTTGGTATTATGCTCTTTCTTTGGAGTCCACTGGGCCTACTACTTATTATCGGCCACATGATTGTGGTTTTACCAGGTCGATGGATACAACTTGGTTCTCCTTTTTACCAGCAAGTGGCGGTAGTACAACTGATCTTGTTCCGTTGATAGCTAAGACAGGTACTGCTTTTCTGTAAGGAGGCCCAAATTCCTTCTTTACCACAATCTTTTCTCTGACCAGATCCCCAATCTTTGGAATCCTGCTGGGACAGGTGGTTTTTCTTCAGTGGCTGTCGACTGTTGTTTCAACTTTATGTTACTCAGGTTTTTTCTTGTTTCATTTAAATCCTGTAAAACAGCCAAACGATCTTTGATATCAAACGTTTTTTCTTCTACCACTGAAGTGTGACTATCAAGGTCCTGAAAATGCATTCTAGTTCCGAACAATAGTTCGTATGGAGTGAGACCTTTTAGAGAGATTCTTGGCAGATTGTTAAGACTACGTTGGACACTTGTTAAATGTTTGACCCACCCATCACCCGAACCTAATACCCTCGCCATTATAGATTGCTCTATGTCCAGTTTTTTTCTTTCCACAACCGCATTTCCCTCAGGATGGAAGGGAGATGAGTACCGCAATGCGATGCCCATACTGTTCATGGCCTCTTTGTAAGCTTGTGAGCTGAACGCAGGACCCTTATCAGAATGTAGCATGCCAATTGCGTATGTGCCGATAAAGACTCGCAAATCTTTTATAACAGTTCTGGCGTCAGCCGAGTGCTGGGGCCTACATTATTAAGTGAATTCAGTCTTAATTATTATGGGGACACATTTCTCCTACTGGATTTCTGCGTTATTGATAACCGGATGCTATCTAATAGTGGTATCTGGGCTACAGGCTGGACCGATTCACAACTGCGATCTCTGTTGCAGTCCTTGCAATTTTTTGCAAAATAGTAGATATCTACGCTCATTCCCGGCCACCAGTACTCCGCTTGTAGTTCCATCAGAGATTTCAGGATCTCTTGGAGCCTCATACCCAACCCCATATGTGCTTCTTGTAGTACGAAGTTTCTCCAGTTCGAGTCTGGAATTACCCTATCCCCCACTCCAGGGATTCGAGCGAATGGAACGGAGTGTGCATCAATTATGTATGTATTACTGAGTGGATAGTTGAGAGGTAATGCTGCATAATCGCCTTTTAATGAGGCTTTTGCCCCCAGCATGGCTTCCCCATCTATGTGTTATTCTGAAAGTTTTTCAGTGGCTACGGAAGCCGGTTGAACCGCTTCCGCTGTGGCTGCGTTAGCCAATGAATTCCCTGCAACATGAACGCCATCACTTCGATGACTCAATGCGTGTATCACGTGAGTCCTTCGTAGTTCTTTCTGCAAAAGAACTACCTGTTCCCAAAGCCTTTTATGCTTTATTGTAGCACCTGTGTCATCTTTGTAACCATTTTTGATCCATGTCTGAATGTCACTGTTATATGATTTGATGCAGAAATACGAATCGCACACTGTTAGTGTGGGGAATTCCTGATCGACATTTTCAAGCGCCATCTTTAAAGTTCTTATTTCAGCTCGCTGAGCTGAACACTTCCTGAGTGATTCAGTTTTGGTAATCATTGGTTTGAATTTACCAGAGCGCCAGTGACCTTTAACAATCGCCCACGCTGCATCATAGGATTTCTTTTCAAAATCATAGTGTTGTGCGAATCTGTCAATGTAGATTACACAGGTATATTTTTCTAGAGGCAGAATTTCAGCTGGCAGAGGATATTCCCGTTCGTATACTAGATCATCTAGTTTTTTCAGTTTTGGGTCAAAATAGTATTTCACGTCTTCTGTAACAAAAGAATTTTCCCATTCTATCCATTTCGGATCTAAAACTACTTTAATCAAATTATGTGGACTTGTTAATGCCTCAAGGGCTGATTCTGCTGAAAGAACAGATATTCTTCGGCCTTGGGCTAGGGCTCTTTCTTTAGCTACAGAAGTTCTAACTGCTGTTAGAATTTTTTCTGTGGAGCTAAATTTCATTTCAGCTTCAGTGTATAAATGTGATTTGTAAGCTATAGGTACTGTTTCTCCCTCATTAAAGGTCAGGTATGTGAATCCGTATTTTCTTGGGATTACTCGGATTACAAGATTGCGTATATTTTTACGAGTTTGTAATTTTGTTTTAATTAACATGTCTGTTTGCAATGATCTCAAAATTTCTCTGTGTTTCTGAGTCCAATTAGTTTGTTTGAAATCTGGTTTTATTAATTCATAGAGAGGTTTAACCCTCTCAGCATAATTTAGAATGCATGTTCTTCCTAAATTCAGGAAACCTAGTAGTGATTGTAAATTCTTCAGTGTTTTTGGTGCTTGGAGTACAGCACATTTCTCTAAGAAATTGTCTGCCAGGCTTTTGCCTTCACTTGATAATTTATATCCTAAAAATAGGACAGTTAGATGTGCAATTCGTGACTTTTTAAAGTTGAATTTGTAACCCTCTGAAGTGAGTCCAAGTATTATGGTGTTCACCCTTTTTAAGTGAATCTCCAGGTCATCATCTGTGAGATAGATGTCATCCACATATGATAATGCTTCATCATCATATATTTGTAGTAACTATGTTACCCTTGCTGAGAATAATCCTGGGCTATTCTTGAATCCCTGTGGGAGTCGGCAAAATTGTTTTTGCGATCCAAATATTGAGAAAGCGGTCAAATACCTGCTTTCAGGTGCAATGTTTTGACAAAAGAATCCATTAGAGATGTCTAATATCGTTTTATATTTTTAGCGCACAATGTTATTCATTAGTGCTGCACTATGTGAGTTTTGTACTGCAAATGTTTTACAACAGGAGTTAAGGTGTCTGTAGTCCAAAACTAGACGATATGAATCGTCTGGCTTGGAGACAGGAAACAAAGGATTGTTCATTTGAGGGGTGCATGTTTCGATCACCCCTTGGTATTCAAGTTGATCTAAGATCTCCCTGACTTGATTTTTAGCTTCTTGCTTAACTGGATACTGCCTTTGTGCAGTGGGCTGATTTTTTAACTGGATTTTGTGGTGAGGTGAGTCCTCATCCCATCCTACATGATTTTTGTATAAAGCAGGAGCTTGGGTTACTGCCCATTTTCATGCCAATGTGTATTTTTTATGAATCGAGATGTGATTCGAGAAGGCAGGCATAATAATTTCTTCGCCATGAGGGCACTCCCTGACAAATTCTGGTGGCCAGTCTTTCTCAGCTAACAGAATGTCTTAGCCTTTTGAGAGTTTTTCCCAAAAGAGACCTTTTATTTTTCTAGTTTTATCTCCCTCTATACGTAATGTTATTTCATATAGTTTATGGGGCACACTAACTTGTGTGTCTGCAGTTTCCACCTGAATGTACTCATTCGTGTCCACTGTCTCCAGAAGATTCATCAGGATCTTGCGAGCTATGCTCACTTCTGCTGCGCTGTCTAGCATTGTCTGTGCCCACTCTCCCTTTTTCAGCTGCGTCCTCAGAATTCTCGGCATGTTTAATTTTAATACTTGCTACCTTCTTTCTGGGAAATTGTAATTTTTTACTTTGATGAGCAGGTTCCTTGTCTTTGGACTTGACGTGCTCTTCTCTGTGTTCTGACCGTCCGCTTCTTTCCGATTTCTGTGAGGAAGTCTGAAAAAATCGAGAGGGACGTGTATCAATATCTTGATATCTATCAGGTTTTTTTATTTTATCCCTATCTCTAAGTTTGTATCTTTTTTCAGAGGGTTCCCTTTGAGGAGACTTGTCTTCTCGGCCTGGTGATCTCTCTCTACGCTGAGGAGACCTTCCTCTGGACTGGAAACGTTTTTCCCTGGGAATGGTTTGTTTATTACCTTCCCAACTCTTTTTTGGAGTTTTTAAATTATTTTTAATAAATGTTTTTCAGGATTTTCAGTTAGTTGGGGTTTTACCGGTTTTCCACCCAAACTATCTATTCCTAGCTCTTCATAGGATTTTTCTATGATTCTGGTGAGTTCAAATGGTTGTTCTGCTATATCTGCTTCCTTCAATTTCTGGCAGATCGCCACAGATGCTGCTTCACCTTTTATGTTGGCTAGTAATATAGCCGAGACCAGCTTGAAGTCTTTCAGTAATTTCATACCCAGAGTTAAAGCAGGTTCTGGACCGTATTCATTTTGAATCTGTCTTAGTACATCTGGTATCACCGCCATAGACGGGACACCATGTGTTTTTGTGTAGATGGAAGCAAAGACTTTGCCCCAAGTGTCACAGTCCTCCACATGTAGTGCGATCCCCATCGGGATGCAATTAGTCAGAATTCTGTGTTTCACAGTAGGAGAAGTATCTGGAAAGACTGCGTCTATTTGAGTAATTTTCTGTGCTAACCAGAATGGAATTTGTTCCCGTTTTATGGTTACTTTACCAAGACATGATTGTATGTTCTGTGGCGTGATTTTGTTTATGCTTCCCTTGTAAGGGGTCTGCTGTGGAATGTTAATTGTCGGTTGAACTATTGAGGTCCGCATGACATATTGGACTAATCGTCTATGTATTTTAATTAAGAGTTTTAGCTGAGCTAAAAGTTCAGGAACTCACATTTTATCAATGTCTGGATGTGGTGTGTAGCTGGCTAGAACCGGCCACGTTGCTCCTGGTCTACCTAGTGGACCGAGCCTGGTGATGTGATCTTTATGTTTTAGGGCGTCTTTAAACCAGAGCAGGTGCTCTTGGTATTTTAGTGGGATTTCAATCTCCTCAAAAGGAGTGTATTCATCCAGAGGTTCCTATATTTTGTAATAATGGAATTCTTTTGTCGTAGCGTGTGCTGCTGGAAAATGTATCTATGAATAGAATACCTCTGTCTGCCGATATTCATTTGCCTCTATCACGAATATGACTGTACCACCTCGTGGTGTCAGTCCATTTTCTATAAGTTTTAGAGTTATAGTTCTTCTTACATTGACCGGAATGAGTATTGCATCAGGGTCAGATTCATGGAGACTTACGTCTTCCTCTAAGAGTCGAGCTGCTATTCTTGCTCGCACCCTTTCTTTGCCACTTTCTGCCATTTAACTGACTGAAAGTTTTCTTGTTGCAGATCGAGTTTCAAGGAAACAAAGATTAGGCGCACAATATTTTGGAACACTGTATCCTTCAACGTTGATCAAACCAAAAACGAATACATAGGATTCTCATCCTACTAAGTTCCGGCGGATATTAACCTTTCACCCACTCCAGACGTCTATTCGAGTTTTTACGGGGAAAGGGTTCTGTGTGAAAAAGCACGACTGAGTTACTCTAGTGTCTTGCGTTAGATTATCGCCTTACCAAACTTTGGGCGCCATGTAGTGTAGGTCCTATTTTCCCAATAGGCTCTGCGCATTGGAATAACATAAACAGCAGTGTAGACGTAGGACTGAGGTCAACTAGATCTCTACTGACTATGTTAAACTTAATTTAGGTTTGCGCCAGCTAGCTCAGAGGTCACTGGAAACTTTCTTGAATGAATAGGGAGGGACAACCTCCCCTGGCTCAGACAAGAAGGGATTTAGTTTCCGACAACCGCATAAACATGACAACTTTGCTCCCTCAGAATAAGAGTATATCTCTAGAGTCGTGTGAAGACAGCTATTTCACTCAGTTAGCAGTGCATACTTAGTTTCACTAGAGTGCAGAGAAATAGAGCGACGGGCGTTTTAAAAAACAAAGGTCTTATTTATTGAGCAGTCTTCTTTCTCATGCAAGAGAAGTGAATTGCCACAATTGCAATACTTAAAGTAAAGTAAAGTGCGTACAATAAAAGTAGTATTATGAAATAATACTGTAAAAGCATTGGTATGGTTTCTTAGCCATATGATAATTTAAAATGGATAAAATATATACATACATAAATACATTGACTAACGTACTCAACTGGTGCTCCTAACTAAGCCTACCCCGGTGTACCTGACCTAAGCCTAATACGTGGGAAAGGATGAGTAAGTAGCAGTTTTAAGTTAAGTTGGTTAAGATAATTTTGCCAAGAATCTGCATCAAGAATTCTCTCAAGGGTTTAGTCAGCTCCGTACCTTGGTAATAGAATGTGGGAGGTCTGGTATTTCTTTCCTCAGGACTCGATATTCCAGCAACCCGCAAGGGTAGGCAGGAAACACTGGAGCTGGATTTTCTCGGCTGGAGAAAAAGACAGCGTCTCTCTCAGTGCGTCAAACAGGAGTAGCGGCTTCCGTGGGCACTCACATCAGCTGGGCTCTCTGGCAAGTAGATAGCCGCTCTGCTCCAAACCACTGTGTGTTTGCTTAAGGCAACTGTTGGTATTTTATACCTGGAAGGTGACGGGTTTGACGTAAGGTTGGACATAAGACGTCACTAAGAACTAACAGTTCTTTCTGGACTTCAGGAGTTCTTGTTCAAATCAAAACAAAAGCAGGGGGTTTTCCCGGGCTGCTGGAGGCTTGGTTTGTTTAAAGAAAGCGTTGTGCTTTCTAGGAGTCTATGGGAGTAGGCGTGCTGTGCTTTGGATTGCATGGGCTATTACTGAATATGAATCTGATTCTTATGCCTTTATCACGATATTATTGATTATAACCTCACAAGGGCATACATCGGGAATATAGAATCAGGGTCCTAGATACGAACACGACAGTGTGTGAACATTTATACAGATATCCGTTATGCTTTTGGAGTGGCGCATGATTTTGGCCTACTCTGGAAGGATAGAGGATTTCTGACATCACATGGGATGCAGATAATGCACAGAGAACTAGTGGATAATCTTTTGACTGCATTAACATATCCAAAGAAAGTAGCTATAGTGAAATGTAGTGCATATAAAAAGGTGATTGGTATGGTGAGACAAGGAAATGTTTTTGTAGATTGAGTGGCTCCTGAGACTGCAATGCAGCCTGACACTACTCCTATGTATGTGGTGAAGTCACAAGCTGAGCGGTGGCACGATGCTAGGAAGGAAGTACTAGAGATACAGAGGACCGCTTCTGACAAAGAATGGGTGCAATGGTCCAAGGATGTAGAGTTGGATGAGGAAGGTTGTTGGTGAAACAAACAGATGGAAGCTGCCTATAGCTTTTGTACAACCTATGGTTCAGATGGCACATGGGCTAGCACATGTTGGTGCTTCAGCAATAGTGATATTGCTTACACAAGTTTGGGAGCATCCAGAAATTGCTATCACAGCTAAGAGAGTAGTACAGTCCTGTATGATCTGCCTGAGATTTAATCCTGGGAAAGGGACACGAACTCCAGCAGGATGATTTGCTACACCGACGGCACCTTTTGAAGTTTTGCAGATGGATTATATTCAGCTTGAACGCTGTAATAATCTGAAGTATGTCTTGGTGGTGGTATGTGCCTTCAGTAAATGGATTGAGGCGTACCCCACAAAGGACAACACTGCAATTACTACGGCAAAGGTGCTTTTGAGGAATTTTTCCCTCGCTATGGTGTTTGTAGATATTTGTGGAGTGAGAACGGACCTCATTTTGTAGGGGTCGTTATAAAGTATGTCCTGAAAGGATTAGGGATCAAACAGAAGTGTCATGCAGTATTCCACCCACAATCAGCAGGATTGGTGGAAATATACAATGCTACTCTGAAACTGAAATTGACTAAGATACAGGCTTCTACTTTTCTGAATTGGCCAGATGCGTTGCCATTGGCATTGTTGTCAATTAGATCAGTGCCTCATTCTCGAACAGGTCTCACACCTTATGAGATCCTGTTTGGTAGGCCCATGAATATCTGGGGAATTCCTAAAACGAGTTCTTTGTATGATGTACCTTAATGAATGACTATTTGGCACAATTAACTGATAACTTGGTTTCTATTCATCGACAGGTTCGAAAAGCGCTCCCTGATAGATCCACAGGTGAAGGCCACAACCTCCGACCTGGAGATTTTGTTCTCCTGAAGTCCTTTGAGAAATCGAGCAGTCTGGAGCCAAGGTGGCGCGGGCAAGAGCAAGTGCTACTTGCCACGAGAACATCAGTTCGAGTCATGAACCGGAAAAATTGGGTCCATAGTACCCATTGTCGACGAGTACTTCAGACTTTGGTGGAGCCTGCTGTGTTGACCGACCTTCGAGAGGTTCTGACTGCGAAGAAAGGCCGTGCTGTGACACCCGACAGATCTGAGGAGCTCTTCCCGGACCAGACAGTCTCTGGAGCAACAAGATATAATTTGAGACAGAGAGAAAAATCTGCAGCGCCTGTGAAAGTTGTCTGAGCATTCCCTGGGTCAGTGACACGGAGAACCGATGTGGCAAGGGGGGGATCAGCCCTGCATTAGGGTAGTGACACCCATCTTGGCCCGTGGTGAAGAAATCAACGGCTACCCAGTGGTAAGAGCTCTGACAACTACTTTAGTTTCAGGAAGATTTGTTCTGTGTTGTGACTAAACTGAAAAAGAAGAAGAATATTTGTTGTGCTGTAGGGTTTGTTGTTGCCTTGGTGATTGCAGCAACAATAACATGGTCTGTTGAGGAGACAACTCCTGCTCGTGAGTTGTTTGCTGTTACTACACCTACACCAGAGGAGCATTATTTCTTTACGCTCCCATATCAAGAATTGAAGCATCGATAATCTTATCTCAATAATACCTTCATTCAAATGTTACATCATACCCACATTGCTACGAATGCCACAAACTGTTGGATTTGTGGGATGATGCCTGCACATCAAAAGAAAGGAGGTACACCGTTCATATCTCTTCCTTTTTCGCATAATGGCTCTTGTTGAGCCTGGTATACTTTGCTCTTTGCGACCAGGAAGCCTACAGTGGGCAGACTGCTTTTCCGGTTAAATAAAGAGTGCCATCAAGATAAAAGATGGGTATCCCCAGGCGAATGGAACTAAATGGGAGTGGGAGGAATATCAACCGGGCAATATTTCAACGCCATATATCTTCACCAAAACAAGAGACTCATCCAATGCCGAACATTTTGTCATTTCTGTTACTCAAACTCAAGCAGAACTATGTGTACAGAGCATTGGACATATCCCTGTTGGGATCAGCGACTGTATTACTGTATTGAACATAGATGGCTTAAATAATAGTACCTTTTTAGCTTCACATAATACTTATTTTGTGTGTGGGAATGGTGGATATTATCGATTGCCAGCTGGCTGGACCGGGATCTGTTATGTGTCATTTTGTTGCCCCCTGTGTTTCTGGCACATCCATTGTATCATTGAAATCTTAAATTGTTCAACAATATTACTGCAAATAGATATAAGAGAACCTTCACTACTGATAGCGTTGATCAAACTGACACTAGTCTATAACAATATATAGATTTTAATTTAGGATTGTTCTTTTTTGTGGGTGCTGCATTAAACAGCACAAAAGTGCAACAATTGACTAGAGTAGTAGAATCTGTCACAGATCAAGCAGCTGTAGCTTTAGGAAATATCACTAAAGAATTGCAAATTGCTAGAATTGTGGCTTTACAGAATAGAATGGTTCTGGTTGTTATGCTAGCAGATAGAGGTGGTAGTAGCTGCTGCATGATTATACCAGACCACACCCCATCAGTGTATAAGGCGATTAATAAACTTCATAAAATCGCTGCAGACCTTCACACAGAAAATGGTACATGGACTTTTACAGGTTGGCTTTGGACTCTGATTTTTGCCTGGGCTGGAAAGTATGGACCGCTCTATGTATAATAATTGCAATATTCTTCACTTGTTGTATATGTATCCAGTGCAGTCCGATGATATGTTCTATGTGTGTTACTGCTTGTATACTGACCAAAATACAGAATGATTTGAAAAAGGAGATAGCTAGCATGATGGTATTGATAAATGTTTATTGATTGATTATTTTAAATCGTTACCAAAAGAGAATGCACAATATAACATTTCAATTATAGAATACAGTAAAAGGGCGATAATTTTAAAAATAAGCGATAATTTCATAATGTTAAAAATTCCGAAATATAAACAGTATAATAATTAATGTTTTAAAAATTCCAATTTTCTCCATGCACTTGTTAAGAATTTTGAGAGGGCAGAGTAAATATGTATATCTTCCAAGCAAAGACACTGGATTAGTGCTTGTTTACATGTCCTTATTGATCTTTTGTCAAAGTGCCTTTTTAAAAGTGGTAATCTTTCATTTTTTAGTTCTGGGCAGAGGCACAATAGATGTATGATATTTTCTTCTCCTGTATTACACAGCCGACATGATATATTGTTTTCAAGCTTTTTCCATGGCAGTGCATGAGATTCTCCGGGGAGGATTCCGAACCGGTCTTTCATGAATATATTTTTATATTTCCAGATCCAACCTGTATTCAAATATTGTTGCGGACTCTTTTTTATAACTATTTATTATAGACCAAGCATGTTTCCTTTTGACCAGGGACTCTTTGTCACTTATTATAGATAGGATAGCATGATGGTCATTGATATAAGGGATGAGTGTCTAGCTTTTCCCAGGAAGTCAAATGTCTTCAGCTAATGCTGAAAGGGTCGTCTGTTGTAAATTAACAGCGATTAGGTTAAGCATTAGCAGAAGACATGCTGTGTTTTATCATTATTGTAACAAATGTGCCGACTCCATTTTGTATTTGCAACAGCCATTTTGTATGCCTTACATCGCCATGTGCTCATCATGTGCTTTGTCCTACCTCCTTGTTAACTGCGCCTGAAGTCTGCCCGGCAAAAGGCTATATTTAGCATCCTCCGCTTCCAGCATGTCCAGACATGCGCAGTAGGGTCTACGGCCGTTACTAATTAGTGCCACATAGGAATATGTTTACTAGTTTCCGAAGACTGTTAACTCCGCCCACTTATCGATTGTGCCTTCCAATATGTCCCTGTTTGGTCATGAAACTGCTCTTGTCTTCTGTACCGCCTTCTTTGAGCCCCCTCATTGTGTATAAAAGGGGCCATGTGCTTTAGTTCGGTGTGCTACTCTATACAATTCTGAAGGGTGTTGTGTGGACTGTAGTACCACCTTTAAAGGTTTAATAAACTTTGCTTTTGTATTTTCCAGTTTCATTGCCAACTTCTCCCTAAGGTCTGAGGACTCCGTGCAGAGAAGGGCGAACCCCTTGCACTAAGTAGGCCTAGCTGAGGTTTGCTTACAACACCTACTGTTGCACTCTCTGGAGTGGGAATAGTAATTTTTGCCCCTACGCTATCCAGCGCTTTCCCTACTGTAGTACTCTCTGGAGTTGGAATAGTAATTTTTACCCCTTCTCTATCCAACGCTTTCCCTACTGTTGCACTCTGTGGAGTTGGAATAGTAATTTTTACCCCTACGCTATCTAACGCTTTCCCTACTGTTGCACTCTCTGGAGTGGGAATAGTAATTTTTACCTCTACGCTATCCAACGCTTTCCCTACTGTTGCACTCTCTGGAGTGGGAATAGTAATTTTTACCCCTACGCTATCCAACGCTTTCCCTACTGTTGCACTCTCAGGAGTGGGAATAGAAATTTTTACCCCTACGCTATCCAACGCTTTCCCTACTGTTGCACTCCCAGGAGTGCGAATAGTAATTTTTACACCTAAGCTATCCAACGCTTTCCCTACTGTTGCACTCTCTGGAGTGGGAATAGTAATTTTTGCCCCTACGCTATCCAGCGCTTTCCCTACTGTAGCACTCTCTGGAGTTGGAATAGTAATTTTTACCCCTTCGCTATCCAACGCTTTCCCTACTGTTGCACTCTCTGGAGTTGGAATAGTAATTTTTACCCCTACGCTATCTAACGCTTTCCCTACTGTTGCACTCTCTGGAGTGGGAATAGTAATTTTTACCTCTACGCTATCCAACGCTTTCCCTATTGTTGCACTCTCTGGAGTGGGAATAGTAATTTTTACCCCTACGCTATCCAACGCTTTCCCTACTGTTGCACTCTCAGGAGTGGGAATAGAAATTTTTACCCCTACGCTATCCAACGCTTTCCCTACTGTTGCACTCTCTGGAGTGTGAATAGTAATTTTTACACATAAGCTATCCAACGTTTTCCCTACTGTTGCACTCTGTGGAGTGGGAATAGTAATTTTTACCCCTACGCTATCCAGCTCTTTCCCTACTGTTGCACTCTCTGGAGTGGGAATAGTAATTTTTACCCCTACGCTATCCAGCGCTTTCCATACTGTTGCACTCTCTGGAGATGGAATACATTTTTTTACCCCTACGCTATCCAACGCTTTCCCTACTGTTGCACTCTCTGGAGTTGGAATAGTAATTTTTACCCCTACGCTATCCAACGCTTTCCCTACTATTGCACTCTCTGGAGTGGGAATAGTCATTTTTACCCCTACGCTATCCAACGCTTTCCCTCCTGTTGCACTCACTGGAGTGGTAATAGCAAATTTTACCCTTTTGCTATCCTACGGTAAAAATATTGTAATTTCTTTATTAATATTATGTTTATATATATATATATATATATATATATATATATATATATATATATATATATATATATATGTATTAACACATCAATTTGTATGTTTTTTTTTTACTTACATTAATTATTTATTAATTTTAAGGTTAAGTATTTTAACAATGTTTAAGTTAATTATATTTATTATTTCATTAATTTGTAATGAATTTAAAGCATACATTTTTTTTCGATATTTTGACTAACTATATTTTTTACATCGATATTTTTGATTCAATATTTTTGTACTTACCTGTTTGGAGATAGGAGGTCGATCTTTTGGCATTCTATATTTTTACCTCGATATGTTGGTAGGTCGATATTTTGGCATTCTATATTATGTCAGTGATCCCTCCCATGGCTTTTGTCTAGCTCAGCCTGTGTTTGAGCAATTGTACAGAAAGTTTAGCACTTCTGAGCTAGACACACTGCCAATAATCTTCGTCCTTCCTTACCCTCCCGGTTCCGGAAACAAGGGTGTTTGGAGATAGTTTCATCGATGTGTCCTTGGCTTCAGGTCCTGCTGTATTCCTTTCCCCTTTTTATGTTAATTTTCATCCTACTTGTCAGACTATAGAGGGAAAATGCGTAACTGGTCATGGTAGCCCTGTTTTGGCCAAGATTAAGATTGTTCCCATTGTTATGGCTAATGGCCAAGGCTCTGAAATGGACTATCCCACTGTATGAGGATCCTCTTCATTCTCCCATCCTGTCATTGGAATTATACAAGAGAATGCACCTGACAGTATGGATGTGGAAGGGTGAGGTTTGAGAAATATGTGTCCTGCTACTCCAGTAATTCAGTTGGTTCAACAGACTAGAGAGCATTCCACTAAGAAATCATATTCTCATCATTAGTCGCTATTCCCTAGGTGGTGTGATGAAAGATCCTTCAATTCTACAGAATGCGAATCATGATGAATTTTTCGAATTGTGAAGGACAGTTTCACAAGGGTTTGGCAGATGCCACTTTAAGGGTCCAATGGGCAGCTCTAATGATGGTCAGAGATCCTTAGGGTGTCCCTGAAATAGATTCTAATGTGCAAGATTGTTGAAGGGGTTTTCATTTATGAAACCAAATGTTAAAGTCTCTTACCCTTCTTGGGAACTCCCTTTAGTATGTAGAGATTTCAACTTCCTCCTTTTGAAGGTGAGCCAAAAACATTTGTCTTTCAAAGTATGTTTTTTGATGTCTATCACATCTGCACATAGATTTGGAGAGAGCAGTTGATTGTCCATCAGGCCCCTTATTTGGGAATATTCTCTGACTAGTTGTTTTTTAAATTGAATTCAGGGTTTTGCCCTAAGGGCTTGACTCCCTATCATCAGGAATGTTCAGAATTCAAAATCTATGAATGTTCGTACTAGGGTTTTGGCAGTTACTATTTCCTAAAGATTTGAGTCTCCTGAGTTTGCATTAAAGGTTTCTCTTGCATCAAACTGGGACAATTTGTTGTTGATCAGGGAATGAGGCTCTGCTGATTGTTCTGTTTTATCCTTATTTAGTAAGTAGTGGTACAAGAAGAAATAATTAAACTTACTTACCAGCAGTCTTCATTACTCAAAGTACCCTTCTTCTCGTACCAATACTTGTGATCCTCCCTGCCGTTAACTTTCACAACCTGTTTCCCTTAATAAAGCTTGGGAACTTACAGGAAGTGGTGGGAACTCCGACCCTTTTATTTCCATAAGGGTAGGAGGAGTGTGAAGGGAGGTAGGGGTGATTTTTCTGATTGCATTTAGAAGGACAGTCAGTCTGCTTTACTATCTGGTTTGCAGCGACCCTCCTTTATACACTAGGGTAAGACTGCCTTAGAGTGCAGCTCTTCCCCCCTTCGATGTACAGACATCAGAGACATACCAATGTACAATGTATTCTATCTGAAAAGAACAATAGTATAATGTCCAAAGTCATAACTGTCTACTGATGAGTCATTCAGAAATGTCATGTTTCTCTGGCTCAACTCAGGATCGGAGCCCAGTCCTTCTATCACCCTGCTAGGGTGGGTGATGGCTTTGCCTCCAGCAGAGGGAATGAAGCCCCCCTCAGTAAATGAGGAATTAACCCTGATTTAGGTCAGCTCCTGAAGAGGAAGGGGGGGGGGGCGGGACTGCTCTGCAGCAATCAGTCCGTTGTCATCCTTTGCCAGGAAGAGGGTGGGCCCAATCCCACTGAACAAAGGAAGGGAGCCCAGACTCTGGAGCTAAACTGACAGGAGGTCTCATTTGAAGTTTTCCTGAGGCAGGTCCTGGCAGCAATTTCAGTAAAGGGTTGAGCTGAGACCCCTCATAGCATGAGTGGCAAGCGACTCCTGGGTGACTACATCTTGAAGTATCTCAGAAGGCTGTGCAGGAAGGTTAAAACAGGGGTGGAGAGATAATGTGGCACCTCAGGATAGGACAGAGGTGCATCTGTGCTGGCAACTCCTGTTCCCACTTAAAAGGTCTTACACAGGGAGGTAAGCGGGAGGTAAGCTCTCTCTTGAATGTGCTTTTCTTCTGAAGATTGGGACTGGAGGCTCACACCATGGATAATTGGAAGGAAGCCCCCCCCCCGACTGCCATCTGGATTAAGGATTCTGTCTCTGATTGACCCCAGGGTCAGTTGAGCACTTCCCCAGGACCAGGGATCAAGTACACTGGGGTAAGGATGTAGCCTAATGGCTAGAGCGGGCGACCTCAAAGCTGGGGAACCGGGTTCGAGTTTCCCCAGCGACGCTCACCATCCTGTGATTCTAGGCAAATCACTTAATCTCCCCATGCCTAACAGAAAATGAATGTGTCCACATGCAACAAAACTGGAACAAAACTGGTGCTCATGTAAAGTGCTCTGATACCCAATCTCTCGGGTCTAGTTCGCGCTATATAAAACTCTATGAAGAAAAAAAAACTCTTAAGGACTAGTTGGGGGACAGACTGGTTGTGTGAGGAAGGAGAGAAGCCCCGAGGATGAGCAAAGCCAATGAAACCAGCTCCCTGCACATGTTGTCACCTTTGGAGGGCACAAGGCCTGAAGAAAGTGTTCCAGGTGGCTTTGGCTTGCGGCCAGAAGCAAAGATCACCAAAATCGGACCAACAGGCCTGAGTTATGGTTGTTTTAAGTTGGGCAACATTTGACTATTTACTGAGCTGGCAACGAAGCTCTGTTTTCAGCCTAGTCCTGGGGTGGGGTAGGACCCATGGGCTGCTCCCAAAAGGAAAACACTGCAGAGGTAGGGCAGTTGTGCTCCCCTAATCCCTGAGTACAGGGTGGAGGAGAGGTGACAGGGTGCTGTAACATGCTCTCCGCCAAAGCAAAAGGGGGCCCAGGGCCCCATCCCTGGCCCATAAAGAAAAAAAGGCCCAGAAGTACCATCACTCACCCGTTTGTGAGCAGCGGGTAACAGGACCCCATCCCTTGGCCCTGTAAAGGAATAGGAGGTGAAGGAGCTCTGTCGCATTCCCCCACATAGATGGGCAGCCCAGCATGCACTGACATGCCTGCCCACAGGAGCGGGCTGGTTAGAATGCCTATGCAGGCTCCAACAGGAGTGCTGGCCATGCGGTGTCCTGGAGAGAACAAGCGAGGTTGGGCTTGCCGGGCTGTCCCCCAAAAAGGACTTTGCCTGCGGCGTGCCCCATTAGGACCAGGCACCTCGAGGCTCCCAGCGCAGCATGAGGCTACATAAAAAAACACAAAAGGAAACTAGTAGCAGTTCAGATTAAGAGAGTTGCAGTTCAAATATTTGTCAGGACTGCAAGGAGCACCCCATAATGCCCTATGCGGCTCACCCACACTATAACAGAAAAATCACGTTTGTTTGCTTTACAACGGCCCCAGAAAAATGTGGCCACAACCAAAATGATCTGCAAGTGTGGGGTGGGGGCTGCAGGGGGAGGCAACCTCGCTCCAAAGGAAATTAAACAATCCCCCGTGTGGTGAAACATTAAAGAAATAACCTCCCTAGGATATCTTACAATTATCACTTTTGCCCCAGTTGGACCTTATGCTCTACAGGTGGGAGTGCTACAACCTCTAGAGGCAGAGATTATAGCTGCATTTTTTTGTCCCAAAGTGGTGCAATGTGAGGTTTTATGTTGATAGACACTCTCTAGAGGTGAAAGTTGGTAATTACACCTGCTTGTAATTATATAGGTTATGTCAGTTGGGGACCATGTTGAAAGGGGAGTAGGTTATGTTTGATGTTATGAACAGTGTCTGCTCCACGCATCCTTTCGATGTGAATGGTTATAATTGCACTGGCTGTGATGAAAAATGTAATATTTGAATTGCATTATTCATAAGTTATGCTGAAGTTCACCAATCACACAGGCATGCTAAGATCCTTTTCCCTGTGAATTTTTTTAATGAAGCAAGGAACTGACAATCATTTTACTGCGACCTCTCCATCTACTGTGGAACTGCTGCCAGGGCAATCCTCTGTTGGAGGTCTGAAGGCGTTATTGAGGTGAGGCAGCCTCCAATAGTGTCCCTGTCATTACTCCTGGGGGTATACTGCTGCTGTCTATGCTCAGGGGGTGAGCTGCCACAGGACTGTGACCGCTTGGGACTATGTGTCCTTGAACCCCCTGCAGGCCTCTCAATCAAGCACATCTGCATTATAAATTGCAGGCCAATGGCATGTCCGACCACGCCCATCAAAGCCTGTATGAGACTGGCTGGGCCCACCTCTTGGTTTAACCACAAAATAGAAAGGGTTTCCCCGACGGGATTTAGGATGCTGGCAGGAAACAGGGGAAAAGAACAGCTGAATAGAAACAAGAAATATCCTGCCAGGGTAAATATCAAGGTCCCATGGGGATCCTTACATAGAATAAATTGACCTTTTTTGTGAAAATATATATAATTTATTTATCTTTTGTTGAGTTCATACAGTGGATTCATATGGACACTTAGAAAAATATACATTATTTAAACTCTACATTACATATAAGGAGGAGAAAAAAACTGTGGTGTTGATGGTTTTGAATTGAACCATAATTAGAATCAAGAAGAATGCAAACATTCAGGTTTCACACACTCCCAGAATCATCCACTAAATTCACATTCACTCTCAAAACTAAGGGTGGGCTTAGTTCGCGAAGTAGCGCTACGCGAAGCTACGCAAAGTGCACTTCGCACTACGCGAACTTCACGTAGCACTACGCGAGCTGCGTAGTAGCATGTTCACACTGTGCAAGATGTGTTTTCAATGATTGTACAGTGCGGACAAGCATCCGGCACTGTGCAATCATTGAAAACGGCTTCTTGCACAGTGTGAGCTGTAGTTTTCTGCTGCTCGAGTAGATTATTACTCGAGCTGCAGCTTTCTCAACGCGAACTGGTAGTTTCTCATTGAGAGCGGTCGCGAGCATGCATAACCACTCACAATGAGAAACCTTACCTTCCCGCGTTGAGAATCTCGCCGGGATATTATTTTGCTTGCTCGCGACGCGAACATGACATTCAGGACCGCGAACAAGCAAAAAATTAGCGCTGCACTACGCGTGTTCGCACTGTGCTACGTGCAGCTCGCGTAGTGCGAAGTTGCACAAACTTCACAAACTCCGCAAGTGTAGCGTAGTGCTTCACCCAGGGTTACTCAAAACTACACTTTGGGCCATCCATACGAGTCACGCGTGGCTCGTATGGATGGCCCAAAGTGTAGTTTTTGTTAAACCACTTTCCGTCTATCTTTCTGCCTCCATATTGTAATTATAGTCCTATCAGCCACAAGATATATTTTTTCTGCAGACCTTGATGTACTTTTATGAATTGTATGTGAGTGATTGTATATTATTGTAATGAGTGAGTTTGAGAGTGATGTATGTTATGTATTGTTGGCTCTGATACGTACATTTTCGTCACCGTCTACTTTATTGTAAGGATCCCCATGGGACCTTGAAATTTACCCTGTCAGGGTATTTCTTGTTTCTATTCAGCCCCCCTCTTGGTTTAAGCATTGGATCATTGAAGGTACTGTCTTGACACTAGCAAAGATCAATTATTTCTTGCTTCTGTACAAAGACGCTACTCAGCTGCTAAAGTGTTCGGAGGATTAGTTTCTGAATGTATATAACTTGACATAATTTAATATTCTTTCTCCTTATCTTTCTTTTATTCTTTACATGTACTAATTTTGGGTGGCATTGAAGGGCATTAGACAGCTATTATGGGATTGCACAAGGCCTTGGATCTAGCCCAGGATAAAGACGAGCAATCCGAAAAACCAGGGACTAATGACAAGTAATCTAGAAGAGATAAACCACTTAATTGAGGGAGATGAACGTTTCATTGGCCCTGACCATATCGAATGAGCCCCTGAAGGAAAGGAAGCAGAAGTCTACTCTGATGAAATGTATAAAGCCGGCAACAATCCCAGCAAAAGTGGAATTCACAGGGGTTAGTGGGGTCGTCAAATAATCAGGGGACAAAGCATAACACACCAACTAATCTGGTCATTCTGCGCACACATTCAAGCCTAAAGTTACCCAAAATGGTGAAAATGGGTCAATGCTTTCAGGAATGACCCCTCTATATCCTCATGTTCAAATAACCTTTACCAATCGTTTCACTTGCCTTGTTGAACCCCTAAAGAATGAAGGTCATATTGAATCAGGTATAGTGATAACTTCTACAATTATGCCAGAAGAGGGGTCACTAAATCAACTAAACTATCACATCAGGGATTTAAAATTGATAATCGGGGTCCTTAAAGAAGCGGTTAGTAGCCTAACTTCTACCTTAAACAATGTACTTGCTGACACCTCACTCTTAACAAAGAAACTGGGTGAGTCTATTTTCCTTGAGCGTGGTCAGCTGTGTCATGAAAGGCAGCCTAACAGGGAAACAAGTAGTCAATGCGGCCTTCAAAAGTTACCCCCAAAGTCACTCCATTCAGATGAATTTCTTTCACATAAGCAATCGGATCAATACGCAGTTTTAAATCCTACTAAATCAATGCATATACCGCAGAAAAGAGCGCAGTCTATCAAATCATTTGTAGCTCGCAGGCCTAAAGGAAGACAATTTTTCTCTATGCCCAGGTTGAATTACATCCCCTGGGAAGCACTGCAGGCCACCGAAAAAAAATGTTCAGTTTTTCTGACAAACATTCCAAAGTTATCAGCTAGCTTAATTAAGGAGGACGAAGACACATGGATAAATACATGCATCCGTTGAATTCGGCTGTTGAGGGGATGTTGATCGACCACAAGGGAAGACATTATCAAAGCACAAAGATTTCCCCAGCAGGGCACCCATCTTGATAGTATAGAATTTGTGTTCCACAAGAGAGACCTAGTAGAAAACTTAGTGGCCTTTGATGCCTCTACTTTATACCTGGTTGAGAGAAGCATACATTTTAAATATAAGCCCCTAGAATCCAAAACACAGCCTGGATCACAAACATTATTATTATACCCCTTAATCACTGTAGAAACTCCAACCGAGATATAGATTGACGGTCATCGATGCTCCTTTACGAATGTTATTTGGCTTTGACCCCCAAGGTATCTAGAAAGGATAGCAAACAACCAATACAGTATGTGGTTCTGCAGAGCTTGCTTCTATTGGTGCCCAATGGGTCTATGTATCGGTACTGTTTGATCTATTACTGAAACAAACAAATCAACCCCTTTTTAGAATAAACACATCCCAGATGTTTTTGCTATTTTGGAATATTGCTGGCTTTCGATCTAAGGTAGCCTTCTCAAATTGTAATATCTTTATTGTTTGCAGTGTAAGTACACATAGACTTTGCCTTAATAAATGCCTTAGACCCATAGGCTGACAATAGGTAGAAACATGTTGACATTCATTTTATTTCTAGTCAGTGACACATATAGGTCATTGACACATATAGGTCATTATACGAATATGTGCCTCCTTTTTTAATCAACCTAGGATACCACCAGTTTTTATTTAATCAGAAAAGTGGATCAGAGCATTACCCAGAAAAGATAAGACATATCTAAGAACTCTTTCAGGTTAATCCGCCCTTGAGGTCGAGTCCACCCTGTTAGTACCATCTTACCAGGGTGGGCAAATGCGGAAGCATGTCACATTAAGTGAGTGACAGACCATTGGGGTTTCACAAATCTAGCCCCACTCACTGTAGCAGAGAATCCTTTTTTGCTAACATGTCTAACACAAAGTAACCCTCTCAAACTTTTATGTTTTATGTATTTATATTTTTTCGTTGCATGTATTGGCAAAATAAAGCTTTTGAACTGAACTGTATGTTTTTATTGGCAATGTGAAGTGTGTTCCTTCAAATTGATATTCCATTACGGCATTTTAATACCATTAAAGGTTTTGACATTTGATGTTGACCTAGACCTCCCATTTTGGAGGGGCGAGAGTAATTACACAAAGTCACCAAGTATTAAGTAGTGTGTGTAATAAATGTACTTAAACAACTAGGGAGGTTCTGTTCCTACCAGAAGAGCTAGGAGAGGTGAAAGAAAAAAAGTTGGACAAATCTAGGGATGGGAATCCTACCGATTACTTCTTGTTGCCTTAACACACCCGTAGGGATGTCATGCATCATCATTGGGTATTACTCCTTGTCAGGCCAGCCTTGCAATGCTCTATAGGTCCCACGAAGGGTCACTTTGTTGCTTATGCCGTATGATGAAGGATATACGAGGGTGTCCTAAAATGTGGGGTGGTTGTATATATGAAAGTGAGGAAGGTGAGAAAAACCTGTCTAGGAGGTTCCAAAAAAATATTTGAATGTGATGATTCTTCTGGCAGGATGAAAAGACCAAGCAAATTGTTGGGGCTACTGTGGAGGCATAATTTGTGCAAGTAGCCCGACATTTGTGGGTATAGTTTAGTCAGGTCAACATGTTTCGTGCACAGAGGTCCAGAGCTAATCCTTGATACTACTTTATGTCCAGACAAGAGAGGAGGTGGGCTTACCCAACATCTATGCCAGAATGTGTAGTGTAGGTATTCCTTAAAGGTGAAATACCTGGCTCAAGGATAAAGAAAATGACTGTCCAACCCTATGAATCAATCTAAATCGTCCTAAATGATTGGCATATAGAGGTCATCTCAGAGCTGCTAAATGGTCCCTGTGCGTGGAGTGCAAAGGGCCTACCCTTCTCTGCTTGCCCAGATCGAGTTAATCATTCATGTCCAAATTATGCATACTTAATTGACTATTTTAAGTGTGTTTCTTAAATTAGTATTCAATTATGGCATTATAATACCAGTAAAGATTTTGACATGTGGTTGGTTGCTGTCGTAGACCTCCCTTTTGAGAGGGGTGAGAGTAATTGCGCAATGTCACCATTTGTTTATATTTGTAAATTGCTGCATAGTATTAAGTAGTGTGTGTGTAATAAATGTATTTCTTCTTTTTTCAAAAGAAAAAGTACAAACTGGACAATCATTTATTGAGTTTTATTATGATGCATCTGTGAATGGGAATTGCTAGCCTAAAAATTAATTGGCCTCTTTGTTCTTTAAAATAAAAGTACAACTACCTGAAGTGAAGCCATGAAGGTCCTCATTTGAAGTGCCTTGGTATCTCACACAGGGCTCTATGACATAAAGTGAACTCAGGCAGTGCTAATTTACAACATGATATTTGATACAGCTTTGGGCTGATTGGTGTCTTAAATATTTGAAGTACTGGATCAGTGCTACTTCCCACCTTAGGAAGTGCTAAATTGTAGTTTCTCACTGGAGTTGTAGGGGAGTGTGCTGCTATTGGATAGGAATATAGCAGCATGCTAGCATCTCTAAAGCAATTACAGTGCACATTAAAATACAATGTCATACTTCAAATCTAAATAACACAACTTAAATATAATAAAGAACTAACCAATGCATCTCTTAAATAGAACACAACACAGCAGCCACAATAAAACAAAAACAATAAAAGAATGAAGTACTACATCCACATATCACGCTAACACAATAAAGGTGGTGGCATCTTGCTTGTGCCTATGTAATCGGGGTTCTATGTTCCTAGTTCCAGAAGGGTGATTAACAGATTGTGCAGGGTCAATAGATGAGACGGAGGCTGGAGTCCTTTTAGCTGAATAAATACTTATCTTTTGGATCACAGCTAATGCTGTGTGGCATTTTAGGCTCAGAGTGAATTTTCCCGATTCATGCCCTTATATAGGTACAATTCACATTGCCCTTATATAGGCATAGAAATCAATCCCTTATTTAGACGTAGCCCATGTAGACCAAATACAGGCATGGCTACTTCCACCCGTACCAAACGTCACAACGATTTCTCGGAAAATCGGCTTATGCAGTCGAGGACCTTCCCTTGCTTGAATATTGATTTGTCCAAGAGCTCATGTACTGTACAAAGAACTACTATTCCTTAGGGGTTCTTGTGAGAAGTTGGCCTGATATATGATGATCACTAGTTCTAGTGATCACCTTGTATCAGTCCAAACAACCCTTATGATTAATGGTTGTAAGTCAACCTTATAGACCAGCTATCCTAGTGATAGCGTGGACAAAGCTGTCTTAGGCTAAACTCTGTAAAGGCATGTGTAGCAAGCTGTTTTACCATATACACTCTCCTTGAATACCAATGAAAGGACACCACACAGATATAATATATATATGAACACCAGAAGCTCACTTCCATCAAAATGAGCCCGACACGCCAGGAAAATTCAAAACTGGATTTATTTCAGAGAGTCTTGGCAGCGCGTGGTTGCAGGTATTTAGAAACGCTGTGGCAGACGCGTTTCAGCATAGGCTTTCTTCAGTGCCTCGTTTCTGTTGCAGTTCTCACACCACGGGCTTTGCATCTTTTTAGAATGGTTCCGTAGCCACTCCCACGGCGAGATTGTTATCAGGTGCACTGCATGGGTTCTCGCGCTGGCCTGGGTCCCGTTGCATTCTGGTGAATGTAGTGCGACTTGGCAACCCATACAGTGAAGGGTATTACCTAAACACCCATTGGCATTGTCACAGCTTTCTTCACCTCGGCTTCGGGTTCCAGGAAAACAGTTTTTAACTTGAAGCCAGTTGTTTTCCCCAGTAGATAAACTACATCGCTCTCTCCCCAAAATAGATGACAATGCACAGTGGCTCTGTCTCCGCTTGAGGGGGTGACACGCTGTACCTTCCAAGTACGTAGTCCACAGAGATGCTGGTTGGCTGTGTCACTCCAGACCGAGAGGGGGTGTCGGTGACCAAGGATCCAGCTACTTGGTCTATACATGAACACCAGACGCTCACTTCCATCAAAATGAGCCCGACACGCCAGGAAAATTCAAAACTGGATTTATTTCAGAGAGTCTTGGCAGCACGTGGTTGCAGGTATTTAGAAACGCTGTGGCAGACGCGTTTCAGCATAGGCTTTCTTCAGTGCCTCGTTTCTGTTGCAGTTCTCACACCACGGGCTTTGCATCTTTTTAGAATGGTTCCGTAGCCACTCCCACGGCGAGATTGTTATCAGGTGCGCTGCATGGGTTCTCGCGCTGGCCTGGGTCCCGTTGCATTCTGGTGAATGTAGTGCGACTTGGCAACCCATACAGTGAAGGGTATTACCTAAACACCCAGTGGCATTGTCACAGCTTTCTTCACCTCGGCTTCGGGTTCCAGGAAAACAGTTTTTAACTTGAAGCCAGTTGTTTTCCCCAGTAGATAAACTACATCGCTCTCTCCCCAAAATAGATGACAATGCACAGTGGCTCTGTCTCCGCTTGAGGGGGTGACACGCTGTACCTTCCAAGTACGTAGTCCACAGAGATGCCGGTTGGCTGTGTCACTCCAGACCGAGAGGGGGTGTCGGTGACCAAGGATCCAGCTACTTGGTCTATACATGAACACCAGACGCTCACTTCCATCAAAATGAGCCCGACACGCCAGGAAAATTCAAATCTGGATTTATTTCAGAGAGTCTTGGCAGCGCGTGGTTGCAGGTATTTAGAAACGCTGTGGCAGACGCGTTTCAGCCTAGGCTTTCCTCAGTGCCTCGTTTCTGTTGCAGTTCTCACACCACGGGCTTTGCATCTTTTTAGAATGGTTCCGTAGCCACTCCCACGGCGAGATTGTTATCAGGTGCGCTGCACGGGTTCTCGCGCTGGCCTGTGTCCCGTTGCATTCTGGTGAATGTAGTGCGACTTGGCAACCCATACAGTGAAGGGTATTACCTAAACACCCATTGGCATTGTCACAGCTTTCTTCACCTCGGCTTCGGGTTCCAGGAAAACAGTTTTTAACTTGAAGCCAGTTGTTTTCCCCAGTAGATAAACTACATCGCTCTCTCCCCAAAATAGATGACAATGCACAGTGGCTCTGTCTCCGCTTGAGGGGGTGACACGCTGTACCTTCCAAGTACGTAGTCCACAGAGATGCTGGTTGGCTGTGTCACTCCAGACCGAGAGGGGGTGTCGGTGACCAAGGATCCAGCTACTTGGTCTATACATGAACACCAGACGCTCACTTCCATCAAAATGAGCCCGACACGCCAGGAAAATTCAAAACTGGATTTATTTCAGAGAGTCTTGGCAGCGCGTGGTTGCAGATATTTAGAAACGCTGTGGCAGACGCGTTTCAGCATAGGCTTTCTTCAGTGCCTCGTTTCTGTTGCAGTTCTCACACCACAGGCTTTGCATCTTTTTAGAATGGTTCCGTAGCCACTCCCACGGCGAGATTGTTATCAGGTGCGCTGCATGGGTTCTCGCGCTGGCCTGGGTCCCGTTGCATTCTGGTGAATGTAGTGCGACTTGGCAACCCATACAGTGAAGGGTATTACCTAAACACCCAGTGGCATTGTCACAGCTTTCTTCACCTCGGCTTCGGGTTCCAGGAAAACAGTTTTTAACTTGAAGCCAGTTGTTTTCCCCAGTAGATAAACTACATCGCTCTCTCCCCAAAATAGATGACAATGCACAGTGGCTCTGTCTCCGCTTGAGGGGGTGACACGCTGTACCTTCCAAGTACGTAGTCCACAGAGATGCTGGTTGGCTGTGTCACTCCAGACCGAGAGGGGGTGTCGGTGACCAAGGATCCAGCTACTTGGTCTATACATGAACACCAGACGCTCACTTCCATCAAAATGAGCCCGACACGCCAGGAAAATTCAAAACTGGATTTATTTCAGAAAGTCTTGGCAGCGCGTGGTTGCAGGTATTTAGAAACGCTGTGGCAGACGCGTTTCAGCATAGGCTTTCTTCAGTGCCTCGTTTCTGTTGCAGTTCTCACACCACGGGCTTTGCATCTTTCTAGAATGGTTCCGTAGCCACTCCCACGGCGAGATTGTTATCAGGTGCGCTGCATGGGTTCTCGCGCTGGCCTGGGTCCCGTTGCATTCTGGTGAATGTAGTGCGACTTGGCAACCCATACAGTGAAGGGTATTACCTAAACACCCAGTGGCATTGTCACAGCTTTCTTCACCTCGGCTTCGGGTTCCAGGAAAACAGTTTTTAACTTGAAGCCAGTTGTTTTCCCCAGTAGATAAACTACATCGCTCTCTCCCCAAAATAGATGACAATGCACAGTGGCTCTGTCTCCGCTTGAGGGGGTGACAAGCTGTACCTTCCAAGTACGTAGTCCACAGAGATGCTGGTTGGCTGTGTCACTCCAGACCGAGAGGGGGTGTCGGTGACCAAGGATCCAGCTACTTGGTCTATACATGAACACCAGACGCTCACTTCCATCAAAATGAGCCCGACACGCCAGGAAAATTCAAAACTGGATTTATTTCAGAGATTCTTGGCAGCGCGTGGTTGCAGGTATTTAGAAACGCTGTGGCAGACGCGTTTCAGCATAGGCTTTCTTCAGTGCCTCGTTTCTGTTGCAGTTCTCACACCACGGGCTTTGCATCTTTTCAGAATGGTTCCCTAGCCACTCCCACGGCGAGATTGTTATCAGGTGCGCTGCATGGGTTCTCGCGCTGGCCTGGGTCCCGTTGCATTCTGGTGAATGTAGTGCGACTTGGCAACCCATACAGTGAAGGGTATTACCTAAACACCCAGTGGCATTGTCACAGCTTTCTTCACCTCGGCTTTGGGTTCCAGGAAAACAGTTTTTAACTTGAAGCCAGTTGTTTTCCGCAGTAGATAAACTACATCGCTCTCTCCCCAAAATAGATGACAATGCACAGTGGCTCTGTCTCCGCTTGAGGGGGTGACACGCTGTACCTTCCAAGTACGTAGTCCACAGAGATGCTGGTTGGCTGTGTCACTCCAGACTGAGAGGGGGTGTCGGTGACCAAGGATCCAGCTACTTGGTCTATACATGAACACCAGACGCTCACTTCCATCAAAATGAGCCCGACCGACACGCCAGGAAAATTCAAAACTGGATTTATTTCAGAGAGTCTTGGCAGCGCGTGGTTGCAGGTATTTAGAAACGCTGTGGCAGACGCGTTTCAGCATAGGCTTTCTTCAGTGCCTCGTTTCTGTTGCAGTTCTCACACCACGGGCTTTGCATCTTTTTAGAATGGTTCCGTAGCCACTCCCACGGCAAGATTGTTATCAGGTGCGCTGCATGGGTTCTCGCGCTGGCCTGGGTCCCGTTGCATTCTGGTGAATGTAGTGCGACTTGGCAACCCATACAGTGAAGGGTATTACCTAAACACCCAGTGGCATTGTCACAGCTTTCTTCACCTCGGCTTCGGGTTCCAGGAAAACAGTTTTTAACTTGAAGCCAGTTGTTTTCCCCAGTAGATAAACTACATCGCTCTCTCCCCAAAATAGATGACAATGCACAGTGGCTCTGTCTCCGCTTGAGGGGGTGACACGCTGTACCTTCCAAGTACGTAGTCCACAGAGATGCTGGTTGGCTGTGTCACTCCAGACCGAGAGTGGGTGTCGGTGACCAAGGATCCAGCTACTTGGTCTATACATGAACACCAGACGCTCACTTCCATCAAAATGAGCCCGACACGCCAGGAATATATATATTTATTTACTGAAAGTACCCACTATACTCTTTATGAGCACAGAAGCAAATTCGTTAAAACAAAACAGTGTTTAAATATTACAAAAGTAATGTGAGAAGTTGGCTTGATATATGATGTTCACTAGTTCTAGTGATCACCTTGTTTCAGTCCAAACAACCCTTATGATGATTGGTGGTAAGTCAACCTTATAGACCAGCTATCCTAGTGGTAGCGTGGACAAAGCAGTCTTAGGCTAAACTCTGTAAAGGCATGTGAAGCAAGCTGTTTTACCATATACACTCTCCTTGAATACCAAATGAAAGGACACCACACAGATATGTATTGAAAATATTTATATTTATTTACTTTTTTTTTTCTTTTGTCCTCATAACCACCATATAGAAAAAGTACCAAAAGGAATTTACAAAAACAGCTGTCTCAGTTTATTTCGTAAACTGGAAGGGACACAAGTCTTCTGGGGGCCATTTATCCCTCAGCTGTCATCTGCATTCCAGGTAGGCACAAAGTCAATAATTTACCGGTCTGCGGGAAACCTTGGGGTAATTTAGCAGCCAAATGGGGCCGGGCATGAACCGGTTAACAGCTGTTCCATAGGTACAAAATATTTAAGTACCATAGGAGATCAATCATAGGACCTGGGGAAAAAAAAAACCTGGATGAATCAATGAAGCCCAGAAAGTAGATACCAAAACGCCCTTTTACTATGATTGCCAGATCTAGCCAAATCCATGCGGGAGGTCTGCAAGACTGAAGATTGCCAATCCCTAAATGTAGGGGGTGAAGAGTCTTTCATTTTTCTGCATATCTCCCTTCTTGCAAGCAGGATAGCATAGAATACTAAAAACTTGGCTGGTTTTTGTAGACCTTCTAATACCCCAAATATCACTAAAGGCAGGTCTATGATGACAGGACTTCCCAGTGATTCTATGAGGTACTTACTGATATCCTCCCAAAATGTGGTTAATAGTGGGCATTCAAAAAACATATGTGTGTCTGATGCAGCAGTCAACCCACATCTAGCACAAGACACTAACTCTTCTCCTACAAATTTAGATAACCTAAGAGGGAAGTAATATGCCCTATGGAGGGTAAAGATATGATTTCTGCAAAGGCAGGATGGTTTAACAATCTACCACAAAAGTTCAAAAGAAGTTATCAAAAGATTTTGTAAGTTTTGATTCATCAAAACTGAGCCCTATATTGACTCCGGCAGAATAAAGTCTCCATCCGACTCCTCCAAAATATAGTTATACCATTTAGATACTTCTTTTTTTACTGGACCACAGACTACTAAATCAGAAACAAATTGCCCTCCAAATTTAAATTTATTCCTATTAGCAGGAGAGATTTTATAGGCCACAGTCCAACTATGAATCTGTAAGTATTTAAATTGTGAAAGGTTGGGGCCAACCTTAGCTTGCAGATGTACCCATGAGAGTACATCCCCCTCGAAAAAGAGGTCGCCCCATACTTCAAGGCCTGCCTCTCTCAAAGGGATAGCTAAAGTATCATCAAGCCAGGCAGGATTTTCAGGCAGCCCCCACAATGGAGTTTTTTCACAGAAGTAATTTAGTTTTATGAATTTCATGACTTCAGCCCAAGTTTTAGCAAGACCTTGTAAAATCTTCAATTTAATTTTTTTAAAGAATTTAGGATTACCAAACTTAAAAAGAAAACCAGAACGATTAATGCTTTCCCCATCCAGCATAGCTGCGTACATAAGGCCTACCCCAGAACCTAAAGGACCCTTCAGCAACATTCAAGAATGGGATAATTGAAAGGCCCACGCATACATTTTTAGATCTGGTGCCGCTAAACCACCCTTATCACGTTGCCGTCTTAGTTTTTTCCAGGCGATTCGTGGAAGATGGTTATTCCAGATAAAGGTTGAGGTGTGTGATTGGAATTTAGTTAAGATAGTTTGATCAAAGTATCAAGGAATGGTATTAAATAAAAAAGAAATTTTAGGAAGAATAGACATTTTTATAAGATTAGCTCTACCAAGTAATGAGAGGGGCAAATGCGACCATGACTGGAGAAGCTTGCGACAATCTTTAAGAACTGAAGATAGATTTACTTGGAAAAGTTTATTAATATCCTTCACTATCATCAAGCCTAGATATCGCAGTGAAATGCCTGCTTGCAACTCGGTTACAGCATTTTCATCGTTCCATACAAGCATTTCTGTCTTCGCGGTGTTAATCTCATAACCCGAAATTTGTCCAAAAGCATTAGCCAATTTCAAGATTGCGGGAAGAGCAGTGGTGACCTCTGATGTTCATATAAGCACATCATCGGCGTATAATGCTACCTTTCTCATCCAACCTTGATAGTAAAAAGGTTTAATGGCGACCTCCTCCCTTAGATGTAGCCCGAAAGGCTCAATGTAGAAATCAAAAAGCAAGGGGGAGAGCGGGCATCCCTGTTGGGTGCCCCTAGAGAAGGAAAAGGGGCTCGACAGGTCACCATTAACGAGGAGGCAGGCAGATGGATTACTATACAAGAGGCCTATCACCCTGCGGAACCTTTCCCCGACACCAAACTTGATCAAGGCTTCCGACAGGTATCCCCAATTATCCCTGTCGAAAGCCTTGGTTGCGTCTAGCGTAAGGGCGGCCAACGGTAGGTTATTCGTTGTTGCCATATCTATGGCACCAATCAAATCGTAGGTTAGTTCATAAAGTTGTCTCCCTTTCAGAAACCCCTTTTGATCCGAGTGAAGGACAGAAGGGGCAATAGAGGCCAATCTGGTGGATAAAACTGTGGTAAAGATTTTATAATCCACATTCAAAATGGAAATTGGCCTATAAGAACTACAGGCCTCCAGAATTGGCCCCGGATCACGCAGCGGTGAAGGCACAGATGGCGGATGCCCTGGACAGGTTGAAGGTGCTGGAGAGGAGAGCCGAGGACGCGGAACATAGGAGTAGGCGCAACAATGTTCGCCTGGTGGGCCTTCCGGAAACAATTGAGGGCAATGACATGGTGGGCTACCTCGACAATTGGCTACGCACTGAAGTTGCACCAGAGGGGCTCTCTCCTTTCTTTTCCCTGGAACGGGCCCACAGGGTTCCGGCCCAGCCACCAGCCCTGGGCCTGCCACCTCGCCCGGTGGTGATTAAGCTACTTCACTACAAAGATCGAGACTGGCTACTGCAGAGGGCGAGGGAAGCAGGACCCTTCCAAGTTGATAATAACAGGGTCACCCTGTTCCCGGACTACACTTTTGAGACCCAGAGACTCAGGGCCAGTTTCCTGTCGCTCAAGTGTGAGCTCCGTGGAGAGGGCATTAAATACTCCCTTCTCTTCCCAGCGAAGCTGAGGGTGGTGGTGGACGACAAGTCGCTTTTCTTTACCTCCTCGGCGGACGCTTGGGCTTGGTGGGACACGTACAAGGCTGGAACGGACGGGGCCAGAGCCAGGGCGGAGGAGGCTCAAAAGAAACAACCGATTAGGAAATCCCAACGCATTCGCAAGAATCGGCGGAGGACTGGGAAACCATCGGTGTCACAGACTGAGGCAGAGAGGAAGGCTGCTCTACAGGCGGTGGTGGATCTCTCTGGTATGGCGCGGAGCCAGTCCGGAAAGGGCACGGACTCAGAGGAGCAGGGTACGGGATCGGAGACGGAACTCTCGGAATTCGGGGGTGCAAAGGGTCCCGTCGTCACGCCTCAAACGTCTGGAGAGATCGTCGAGGCCTGAGACACTTGATTTTGGGGAACGGACTGATGGTCAGACACTGGGGCGCTGTGCCCGTGTGCGCAGCTTTTTGCTCTATGGGACTTCGTGAGTTTTTCATGGGGGGATCATGGGGCGGGATATACGGGACTGATCTGGTTTAATGAACTCCTTCGGTAGCGGTCCGCGCCCTACTGGCCCTTAAGGTCATCCCAGTGGAGACTGCGAGTTATAGTGCATTTCTTTGAGGGGGATATTTAGTTGCAACAGTTTGGATGGGTTCTCTTCCAATTGTGGGGGGTCCTGTCCTGGGGGGTGGGAATCGAGAGTAGTTGGGGAAGCTCAGGTTGGGTTCAGAGGGGTGTGGGGTTCATTTGTTTGGAGAGGGTGGGGGGGTCAGTATTGTGTTGGCATGAGCGCATGGTCTAAGGATGTTATTGTTATGTCTATGGATGCAGGGAGGTATGGCTAATACGGGGGCTCTGAAATGTGTGACCTGGAATGTGCGGGGTCTCCATACCATGGTGCATAGACACAAGGTCCATGCGTATCTGAAACGTAGGGGAGTGCATATAGCTTTTCTTCAATAGACGCACCTCACCAAACAGGAGGGAGTAGCGCTGCTGAGAAGGTGGAGGGGGCAACTGTTTAACACAACATATTCGGCCTTTGCAAGGGGTGCCTTGATTTGGATACGTGCTGGGGTTCCCTTCCAGGTCACCAAACAAATAGTAGATCCAGAGGGTAGGTTTGTGGCTGTGGAGGGGAGACTTAGGGGCCGAATAGTGTCTCTTTGCAGTGTGTATGCTCCGAATGTGGATTTGCCCACTTTCCTGACAGCGCTTTCGGGCAAACTGGCGAGTTACTTGGCAGGGCCGATGGTCATGGGAGGGGATTTCAACTCGGTGGTGTATACTGTATTAGATAGGTCTCATCCCCCATTACACTCTTCACCGATACATAGAATAGCGAAACGAAGATTAGACTGGCAAGAGAGTTGGGGCCTGGGAGATGCCTGGAGGACACTACACCCTACCACGAGAGATTACTCCTTTCATTCTAGTATAAACGACCTTCATGTTAGGTTGGATGTGTTTTTGTGCTCTTCACCTGTGCTTGCAGCGGTGGGAAGTGCAGAATACTTGGCCCGCACGTTGTCGGACCACACCCCTTTGTTATTGTCCCTGAATTGGATGGTAGAAGTCAATTGTGTCCCAACTTGGCGGCTACAACCTGACACCCTAGATGATTTGCTATTTAGGGAGGCCTTGGAGGAGCGAGTGACGCGCTATTTCGAAGAGAACAGTGGTTCCGCCTCCACTAGGGCTGTGGAGTGGGATGCGTTTGAGGTAGTGGTCAGGGGCACTGTATTGGGACCGTTGCAGGTGCTCATAAAACATTGTTGGATGACCTTGATAGAGCGGAGCGGCAGTTGAGAGAGAAAGAACGAGAGCGCCCAAATCATCCTGAGCTTCAAGAGGAGGATAGTAACGCCAGAGAAGCAATGGCGGTGGAGTTGGAACGGTTGCGTAGTTTCGATCACAAGGTCTATCTGACGAGAGCGCATGCGGAGGGCGATAAGGCGGGGACAATGCTGGCTTGGCTCGCCAATCCGCTTCGGCGGGGTGTTCCAATCATGTCTATTCAAGAGGAGGGAGGCGGGCTCTGCCACACCCAAGCCGGGATCCTGGATAGGTTCAGGGCGTATTATGAGGGTCTGTATGAGAGCGGACTGACGGGCGGGGCGGAGGAATTGGACACCTTCCTGGGAGGGCTGCAGTTGCCGCAGCTAGAGAAATCAGAGGCAGAGGAGCTGGGTCGAGCTATAACGGTCGGAGAAATAGGGTGCGCAGTGAAGCAGATGGCTAGGAATAAAACCCCGGGGCTTGACGGCCTGCCGATTGAGTTCTATAGCAAATATATGGAACACTTAGCCCCGCAACTGCAATTGGTCTACAACGAGGCACAGTCGCGAGGTAGACTGCCGCGGTCAATGTGTGAGGCCCTAATGATCCCATTGTTGAATTCTGGTAGAGCGAATGACGCCCTCTCCTCTTACCGTCCATTGTCAATGCTTACGACGGATTACAAGATACTGAGCAAAATCCTGGCGAATAGATTGTTGACCCACATGACAGGCCTGATCCATAGTGATCAGTGCGGCTTCATCCCAATGTGAAACACCACCCACAATATCCGCAGACTGACTAGGCTGCTAGGAACTCGGTTGCCGGAGGGGGCTACTCCTTTAGTGCTCTCCATAGACATCGAGAAAGCTTTCGATAGCCTAGAGTGGGATTACTTATACGAAGTGATGAGGCGTTTAGGGCTAGGGGAAGGCTATATTAACTGGACCAAAGTCCTATATACTGAAGCCACGGCTAGAGTTAGAGTGGGCTCGCTGATCTCGAGTCCGTATCCGGTGCGACGCGGCACTAGGCAGGGGTGCTCACTTTCCCCCCTTTTGTTCGTGTTGGCAATGGAGCCTTTTGCAGCGGAAGCCAGGTCTGGCCGCTATTATAAGGGATTGGTCTACAGGGCCAGGCCACACGTCATCTCGTTGTATGCGGACGACCTGTTGATGTTTTTGGCCGATGCGGAGGAGGAATTGATGGGAGCGAGACGTTTGCTAGAATTATTCGGGCGATTATCGGGCCTGAAGGTCAACTGGACCAAGTCTTGCCTGTACCCGTTGAGACGGGGAGAGCCTTGCCCTCTCACCGCACAGGAACTCAGATGGGAGCCTCATTGCCTGCACTATCTGGGGGTTTATGTGTATCATACCCCTGCAGATATGTTGGACGGTAATATCACTCGTTGCATTAACGCCTTGAAGGGGTGTATGGACTTCTGGGCCACTCTCCCACTCTCGTTGGCAGGTCGTGTCTCCTTGCTGAAGATGGTGGCATTACCTAGGCTATTGTATTATTTTAGAACACTCCCGATATGGATACCCGGCTCAGTCTTTTGACGTTTGAGGTCACTGATTATAGCGTTCCTATGGGGCTTGGGTCGGCGGCGAATAGCGCTGGACACTATCTGCGGACCCAAGGATGAGGGAGGCATGGCGGTGCCTGATTTTGAGTGCTATTACCTGGCTGCTCAGCTGCAGACTTTTACCCAGGAGGTCGCGAGAGTGTATCGAGGCCCAGAACACAGTAGAGATGAGGGCACTCCGCGGCATGTGCTTGCGTATATCACTCTTCATCAGAAGCTGTTGCTCAGAGACCTGACAGTGGAGGAACAGACGTTTCGGCTTTGCTGGAACCGGGCGCGTAAACGGGCGGGACTCCGTCGCATGTATGCTCCGGAGATCCTGCTGGGAATGGTCACAGCCCTGCCTCATGGTGGGGATTGGTCGAGACTGCTGGGCTGGGAGGAAGCTGGGGTCCAGATGCTGGGTGACCTTTATGAGGACGGAACCTTGCTTCCGTTCCAAGAGCTACAGGAGCGTTTCGACCTTCCAAGAGGGGATTATCTCCTGCACGCGGCGGTGACGGGCGCCATGCAAGACCACTGGGGCGAGGGCCTGCAGGAACCCGCGACCTCTATGGCGTGCCAGTACACGATGATGGCGGCGGGAACCTTTAAGGCGGTGACCTGTTTGTATTCCAGAATGTTACGGGAGGCCTTGCAGCCGCTCACTGCCCTAAAGGCTAAGTGGGAACTGGACCTCCAAATGGAGATTCCTGACGCCACTTGGGGCCAACTATTACGGAGGGCGCGGAAGAGCACGAGGAATGCCAGATTTCAACTTATACATTTCTACATCATTCATAGGGCATACCTCACGCCAGGGAAACTGAAGCAGTACTTTGGAGTGGAACAAGCGGCCTGCCCTAGGTGTGGTACACTGGGGGCGGACTTGGGACACATGCTCTGGGATTGTCCTACACTGGGGAAATACTGGCAGGAGGTCGGGAGGGCTTTAAACAACGCCACGGATAGAGAGATTCAATACACTAAAGCAGTGGGGGTGCTGCACTGGTTTCCACACACACCTAAAAATAAGACGACCAGCAGGTTCATAGACATGGGGTTGATATTGGCGAAGAGGGAAATAACCAGGAATTGGAAATCAAAAGTGGGGCCCACATACAAACGCTGGTATGGTGAATGTTTGAGGTGGGCGGCATGTGAAAGCACTCTACGATATCAGATGGCCAGAAGGGCTGCTGATGAGAAAGCCATGGAGAGGGCAACAGCATGGGAGATGATAGTGCAGGCACTCCGGGATGATAATGAGGAGGAGGAAAGAGAGGACATGGATTCTGAAGTGGTTGACCCCACTAGCGCACCAGGAGCGCACCTTTAGCGGATGTTTAACTCCTCCTTGCACACACCAGACCTTACTTTTCTCTATGATTCTACTGCAGCGCTGCCACGGGGGGGGAGGATGTTGGGGAGTTTGGGGGGGTGGTTGACAGGGGGAGGGGGAGGGGCGAAAACTTAAAAGCAGTCCGCGTCCTCCTGTGCTTTCGGAAAAGGAAATTGGAAGATGGAGCAGAGAATGGACTTACAATAGTCGTTGCTCGGCTTTCTATCTGGAAGCTCGAGCAACATGTTAACGGTAGCGGAATAATTGTATGCCATACTGCTATATTGATATGTTATTCATCACTGTAATGTCTATGCAAATACTTTTGGTACTGCGATAAAAACAGCCTCCTTAGGTTTACCAGGTTTTAAGATAAGGGTAATGGAGGCATTATCCCATGATGTCGGAGGGGATACTCCTTCTACAAGAATTTGATTAAACAAAATGGTGATGAAGGGAACAATTTCTGATTCCAGGATTTTTCATAACTCGGCTGGCAGCCCATCCGGTCCGGATGCCTTTCCTTTCTTACCCTTCCTAATAGCTGATCTCACCTCTTCCTCTGTAATGGGATTATCCAAATGTTGTGATTGCTCCAGAGAAAAAGAGGGTAGAGTGATGTTACTCATCCAGCTCTTAATGGCCTCAGCTGTGATAATCTTATCTTCTTGATATATCTCTTGGAAGAATTCCCTAAAAGCTCTCCTAATTTCATCATCTGAGGTGAAGTTATTATTTCCTACTTTTATGGATGATATTTGTAGTTCCGGACCTGATCTACTTTGGTCTTCCAAGCCAGTAATTTACCAGCACCTTCACTGTATTCAAAATGGGCCACCTTACTGGCTTCCCATCTTTGTTGAACTCTCAGATTTAACATTGACGCAAGGTTTCCTCTTAGGATCAGCAATTGATTATGAAGAGGGTCTAACATAGACCCTGAGGCTGTGCTGTTAGTATCAATATCGTGTTGAACACGAGCCATTTCTGCTTCAATAAAGGAAATTTTATCATTGTAATTCTTCCTACGATAGGCAACTTTAGCAGTTATAAGCCCTCTTAAGGTAGCCTTAAAAGAGTCCCAGATAATTCTGTTTAAAGCTGAACCATTATTTGATAGAAAAAAGTTCTGAGTTTCCAACTTGAGATATGAGATATCCTCATCATTGGTGAGGAGAGAGCGATCAAAGGACCATGTACTCGACGGTTTCTTAGTATGGAGACCTAATTCCAATTTAATCGCCGAATGGTCAGAAAGATGAGAGGGAAGGTAGTCTATTGTATTAACAGAATCAACCAGTCTTTGAGTTATTAGAATAAAGTCAATCATGGACTTATGATGATATTTAAGGTTCCGAAAAGAAACCCCTTGTTGTTGACCCGACCTTTGTCGCCAGACATCAACAAACACATATTGCCTCATAGCATCCAGTAGAAAGGATCTAGTCTTAGACAAGACCAAAGATCTATTATTGGGAGACTTGTCCAAGACAGGGTCTAGCACGATATTAAAATCGCCGGCCAATATTATAGGTCCTGAAACATTTAGTAACTGCGAGAAAACATTTTCCACACAAGATGGATCGTCCTGGTTCGGACCCTAATAACCGACGATAGTGAATGAGAACCCGGCCATGAGAACGGAGGCCATGGCCCATCTACCAGCAGAATCTACAGCCTGCCAAGTCAACTTGGCTTTAGCTTTTTTTTTAAAAATAATCGCAACCCCTCTAGTATGAGATGTTTGAGTGGTAGAAACGAAAAAGTCGATCCATCTGTTCTTTTTGGTAAGTGCAATCATTTTGCTATGTATTAAGTGGGTTTTCTGCAACACAATGACCTGCACATCCAAATCTTTCTGATATTGTAAGATTCTATTGGCTCGAGGGTTGGTGCGCAGGCCATTGACGTTCCAGGAAAAAAGACCAATACTACTCATCTCACTTCCAATAATCCAAAACGATTAAAAATTCTATACCATACACGGATATTTGTGTTCACCATCATATCTTCCTTACAACAAATGTGAATAATGTACGGATTACCATTCCCAAAACTACTATTTAGGTTATTGAGGACTTTTTTATATTTTTGCCACCCCTCAGCACTCACCCACCTGAGGTGAGTGCTTCTCCCCCCGTGAAGAGCCCTTGCATTATCTAACCGGAACAGTGTCCAGTAGATAGTGCTCCACCGGTTAACCTCTAGCATGAAAGATCAGCCGCCTATTTTCAAGTGAGTAAAAAAAAAGTGAAAAGTATTACAAAGAAGAAAAAGAAAATAACTAAGACTTTGACCATATTATCTAGTACATTTAAGTGGGAGGAGAAACACAAACGTTGACATCTAAATTTCCAGATCAAAAAGTAGGGAGTTAAATGGAAGGTCGCTTTTTGATATTTAAAAGGGATCTATTAAACCTTACAAGCACCCTTACCCAGTTCCATTAGCAACTCATCAGCTGCTTGTACAGATCGGATATCAAACATCTTGTTGTTATACATTACTCTAAGAGCTGCCGGAAACATGAGCTGGGCTGTTAAACCCAATTTTCTAAATGCATATAGGTGCCTCCCAAATTCCCATTGCTTTTCAAGAGTTATTCTAGAAAGGTCCGATCTAATCAAAAAAGTAAACCCCTTCCCAGCCAAGAATTTTTGCTTCATGGCCAAATTTAGAATATGCTCTTTTAAAGTATAGGTGTTAAAATTTACTAGGATTTTAAGAGGTTTAGACCTCTGAGGGTTCAATTTAAAGGGATCCCTGTGAATCCTCTGAATTTCAGCCGACAATTCTGCTAGGGCATGATCTAAATTCAGTGATTCCTTCAGTAAGGACACAATGTATTGTTTAATGTCTGACCCTTCAGATCCTTCAGGAACATTCAAAATACGAATGTTCCCCCGCCTCGCATTATTTTCAAGAATCTCCATTCTCTCGCTGAGAGCCAGATCCTCCTTTGTAAGTTTTTGAATATCCACTTTCGCTTGGTCCAAATATATTGAGTGGACACCAACCGTTTCCTCTAAAACTCCAGTCCTTATTGTTAGACCATCAATTTTGGTATCTAGTGTTTCACAATAATTTCTGAACTCTAGTTGATTAGCAGATGATTCCGCAAATCCCTTTCTTATCTCCAGGGTAAGAGCTGAGAACATCTCTAAAACAGAGGCTGCCGTCATCGGAGAAGGAGAAGGAGAAGAGGGCGGCAATAATGAGTTGGAATTAGATATGGCAGGAGCTGAAGAGGTTTCCATATCTACACCCCCAGATGCATCTCCTAGCCCAAAAAAATCTGATTCGCCAGCCTCCGTGGTCGACTCTGTGGCCAAGATTGAGGGTGAATTCTGTTCTGTCACTGATGGAACTTTTGGCAGAGATTGTGTGGACTGCGCAGACAACATAGGTTGTACAGGCTGTTGTTCTATTTCTTGATCATACCGTCCTTGCAGATTTTCTCCTAAAGCCATGACTGGCGCATTTTCGACAGTTTGACTACCGCTCTTATCAACCTCATCATCCACGTCCAGCGGCGAGGTTTCTGCTAGTACTGATGATTGGCAATAAGGGGAGGAGCTGGCCTCTGGGATCGATGCCATACCTGAATCTTCAATCTCTTCGGAGAGATGCAAGATCTGGGGAACAACTGTAAAGTAGGAGCGAGGTGAAGGAGTAATTCTTGAGCTTGTAGGAATCACTGCCTTAGAAACTGTAACCTTCGCCTTAACTTTACTCTTTACCGTAGTGATTTTTGACTTAAGTTCTGTATTCAAAAAAGAGGATTTTTTCTTATGTGGTGTTTGGTCCCTTTTCCTTTCCGTTTTCCAACCTCTGTGGTTCCCTCCGGAACTCCGTTTTTCTTTTTTCGCCCACACCCCCGGACTTTTTTGGCCCCCACTCTGGGGGTAATAGGTGAGGTGTTAGAAGACTTTGAAATATCGGGAATATTTATTGTAGGGGAAGCCGTCCTCAACACAGGCAGTGTAAGGTAAGGAGGCAGGTTTAGCCACTACTTGAGATAAATCTGTGAAAGACCCATCCCCAACTTCATGTAGCAAGGACCCCTCCACCGCGACACTGGGGACGGGCTGTTGTAGTTGACACTGGTGGTCTTTAGAACCTTCTATGGAGCCAGAGGATACAGTTATATGCACGGCATTTCCTTCATTCACTGGCCCCCGAAAAGAAACTTAATTGCTTAAGTTTTTCCCTCTCCTTAACTCCAGCAGAATCTAAACTAAACTAAACAGATCCTCAGGCTGGATCTAGGAGACTCCGGGGGGTGTTTTGCAAAAAGTGAGGAGGGGCCACAAGAGTCAGGCTCTAGACGTTTCTGCAAGTTATTTACAAGCAAATTTTTGCTACCCCCAGCCCCGCAGGCAGACTGAACCACACTGCCCCCCAAAAACCACTTGCCAGCCCCTGTAACGATGATTCCACCGCTGCAGCTGCAGCCTCTATCCAGGAGCTCTGGTTGGCGTTCTCCGTTTCCGTCCTCTGCACTGCTCTCGCTCGGGCCCAGGAACCATGGGGGTAGAGAGAGGACTCCGCACCCTCCGTGCATTGAGGAGGAGTAATGCATCCCGCGTCCGATGCAGGAGAAGAGAAAATCGCAGGAGGGGAAATTATGGTAAAATACACCGTTCTCCAAAAATATTATCTAAGGTCTTGTACTCTTCTTTCTTCTTAATCAATTGCCATCAAAAAAATGAGCTAGTTTGCTCGGCGGAGACAATCCCTACGGGAGGTCGTTCCGGAGCAGTGCGGCAAGCTAACTAGCTGCCGCCATGTTCTTTCTCCACCCCCCTATATATATTTATTTACTAAAAGTACGCCCTACACTCTTTATGAGCACAGAAGCAAATTTGTTAAAACAAAACAGTATTTAAATATACAAAAGTTGCACAGTATGGATAGGCCATGGTGGCCGCTCAAACCATATACTAAAATAGTGGTATAAGAACCACTATTCTGAAAGGGAAAAGGCCTAGGGCCTGGGGAATCACTGGGACTACAAGGAGCTAATAACAGTTAGTGACCAGGAGGCCCACGGAATGTGTGTGCAGTGCTGAAAGTTACACGCAGGCGCCTATTGATTTCAATGTGTACGTAAAAATCACAAAGTTAAAGAAAAAGGAACCTTCCGGATGACCTAGAACCTAGCAACTTGGAACATAGACACTAGAGGTGTATTTCTACACAGGAGCACCGGAGTGCCAGTGTTACCTCACCCACAGGAAGCGGGTGCATATGTCTCAAAGTGTGTCGGGTTTCGTTGTGCTGTTCTATTGAGCCTGAAGATGAAGATGCTGCAGGCGGGTCATCGAGAAGAGTTCTGGTAGATCCAAGGGTGGATCTGAAGAGGTGAAGACGTGAAAGCAGAGGGGACAATGTTCAAAGTCACTAGCCAGTGACCGGCGAGGAACCAGGAAGGAACCAGGCGTTGTCGGGTGCAAACAGGGGAAGAGGGGTAGCTTCTCTCTGCAACCACGTGGACACGAAGAGGTTGAGGACATCCAGGAGTTGAACATGAGCTGTCCCACGCAGGTGCTAGCTGATGGCGGTATCGGCAACTTGATTGCAGCAAACAGGCCTTGGCTAATGCAAGCCACACAGGAGTCGAAGAAAGCTTTTTACTCGGACCAGCAAGGTCGGAGGGGTTGCTCCTTTTCACAGGAGCAAGGGCCAGTCTTGAGCAACCAGACCAGATGGCGGTATTGGCAACTTGATTGCAGAAAACAGGCCTTGGCTAATGCAAGCCACACAGGAGTCGAAGAAAGCTTTTTACTCAGACCAGCAAGGTCTGAGCGGTTGCTCCCTTTCACAGGAGCAAGGGCCAGTCTGGAGCAACCAGACCAGGATCGTTGATTGTGGATTTTGTTGCCAAGATGCCAAGATGGCCACTAGCCAACGGGCCAGTAACTGGGATGACGTGTCGAGTGGCAAAATACAAAAGGGCCCCACACATATCTTCCGGAGGCTGGAGGGCTGATCTTTGGGGCAAATGCTGCTCGTTGGTGGGGCTTCTCAAACCCCAAAGCACAGTATTGAGGATGCTTCAGGTGCTGTGTGGTCAGCTTCTCGTGGATCTTCCAAGATGACCGGTCCCACGTCTCTCTGTGCCTCCACGGGTCTCTTCTTTTCAGAAACTGTGGATCAGGCTCTGAGATGTCTGGGAATCCAGGTCTTTTCAGGCTCAGGGCTCGGGCTCCGGAGGGAGGCGGTGGCAAAGCAGTTGTCGAGTTGCTGGATGGTGCCTACATTCACAGGATGGTCACTCCTTGGCCACAAGGGAGATTCTCTTAAGTCTTCTCTGCAGCAGAACGTCGAAGTCCAGTTTATCTTCTTATTTCAATTCGAGCTCAGGATGATCTGAAGTCTTAGGACACAGCTCCTACTCTTAAATCAAATCTAGGGACCGGATCACCTGCTAGGTCCCTCCTCTGGGTGGTACCAGGAAGGGGGGTGGTTACACCCCCTTTCCTGTGTCCAGTTTCGCACCAGGACTGGGGCTGGAAAGCTCTAGCACCGGTTTGAACAGGCATATGCACAGGACACCTTGTGTGCCCCAGGCATGTCTCATTCTATTCAGCCCTCTATAACCCACTACAAAAAATCCTGTCTGGGGTGGTGCAAGCACCTCCCCTGACAGGAAACCCTTTTTCCAAGCCTCCCATGCTGGAAGGACTCCCAGCAGCAGGAGGTCAGACTTGTGTCTGTGGTGGCAGCATCCATTTTGTGATACTGAGTCTCATGTTCAACTCTACCCGGGTTTCAGGTTAGGTACATGTCGTCTCCCTCTAGAAGGGTGGAATGCTACCCCCGTCGCCAGAATTGGCGAGGGGGTAGTATTCCAAGTTGTTAGACACCTTACTCGACATGTTTTGATAAAGCCAAACCAAAGATAGCATTTAACCGTGAGGTTCATAATGCACTTAGGAGTATATGGAATGGCAATATCACGAAACAGCTAAAGGACGTTGTTACGAAAGCTGCAGACAGGCTCAGCTCATGCCAGAGCACCATCTCACATGAAACCAAGCACTCTGACTCCAGGATTGTCGAGGCCTGCCATAGGAGTGACGTATAGGTTACCATGTGTCCATATATGTTAGATATAGATATACTATATCTAAGTAAGAGGTGATTACACCAACTTACCCCAGCTGAGTGAACAGCCAGTTTGTCAAAAAGCTAGACCAGGCCAGGGGTGGCACAATACGTGCTGCAGCCCCTGGTAGGCCTTGGATACACCTATGCCCTGGGTACCTAGGGTACACTGTTACAGGGGCCTATAAGGTGAACCAGTTCCAATTGGTAATGCACCTAGCGTGCATTGGTATTAATTTAGAGAGAGAACATCAGGCTGTAGGTCTGGTTAGCAGGCCCACAGCCACATTAAGTCAGAAACCAGTGAAGCAAAAAGCAAAAATTTGGGGTGACCATAGGATAGCAGACCCTACTCTCCTACAGTACTTTCCTGATGTTATTATGCCCGAATTTACGTCAAACTAGACACCTTCAAGGTATAAATATGCCTTCACTTGCTCTGGCAAGACACAGTGGTTCGAAACAGTTTGACTATGTACTTGCCCGATGCAGCTCACTACAGCAAGTACCGAAGGAATCCGACCCTCCAGCTGGCGCACTGATCAAGAGGCGGCATTTCTCTCGGTGAGAATCCAGCTCCACTATTTCTAAGCTCCCCTTGCGGGGTGTTGGGAAATGGAGTCCCTAGTCTGAGATACCAGACCTCCTTCATTCTAAACTAAGGTATCGAGCTGAATAGATTCTTGGCAAAGAAAGCTAAACCTATGCTACACAATACTTACTTCTTCCTGCATACTAGACTTAGGTTAGGTACATTGGGGTAGGCGTATTTTAGAATCACCAGTTGGGTATTTTTAGCCATTGTTATTTATATATGTATTTATATATGGTTTAGAAACCATGCAATGCTCTTATAGTATTATTTTATAATATTGTTCTCACTGTACGCATTATACTTTGCAGTCTGCATTACGAGTGTAGCAGTTCACTTTTCTTGCATGAGAAAGAAGATTGTTCAATAAAACCTTTAATTGAAAATGCCTGTCTCTCTTTTTCTCTGCACCTCTGTAGAAACAAAGCATGCATGATTGACTGAGTGAAATACTTATCTATTGTTTCCATGACTCTAGAGATATATTTCTTATTCTTGGGAAACAAAGTTGTCATGTTTATGCCGTTGTCAGAAACTAATCCATTCTTGTGATTTCGAGAAAGTTTCTAGTGACCTTTAATATATTCGATAGAGACCTATTCGACCCCAGTCCTACGTTAAATCTATAGAATATATTATTCCAATGCGCAGAGCCTATTGGGAATATAGGAACTACTCTACATGGTGCCCAATGTTTGGTAAGGCACTAAGTTAAGGCTAGATATTAAAATAACTCAGTCGTGCTTTTCTCAGAGACCCCCTTTTTCCCGTAAAATACTCCAATAAATGCCTGGAGTGGGGAAAAGGATAAAAAATCCACCAAAACTGAGTAGGACAAAAATCCTATGTATTATTTTTTGGTTTGTTCAACGTTGAAGGATACAGTGTTCCAAAATATTGAGCAGCTTATCTTTGTTTCCTTGAAACTTGCTCTGCAAAGTTTCATTAAACAAAAATGACCGAATACGATAACAATGCAACCGGTGGAGCTGCAGCCCTAACAGGCTTAGACGTTACAGGCTTTTATGAAGACAACCAGGATGCTATAATCATCCCATAAAATGTAAGGAAAGCCATCACTATAAAAGTTATAACAAATGGCCTGTCATCGAGAGGTGGTGGGGTAATTTTTGTGATTGCGGCACATGAATATTGTCTGACAGAGGTATTCTATTCATGGATTATCTTCCCTGAAGCAAATCCAGTATCACATGTGTTTCACTTCTACAAAGAAGAGGGACATCCAACGGAATACATTCCTTTCGAGGATATTGAAACTCCACTAACTTACCAAGAGCACGCGCTCTGGTTTAAAGGCGCCCTACGACATCAAAATCACATTACCAGGCTCAGTCCACTAGGTAGACCAGGAGCAACATGGCCGGTATTAGCCAGCTATACAACACATCCTGCCATTGAAGAAATGAAAGGTGCAAAACTATTAGTTCAAATAAAACAACTAATAAAAACTACATAGACAATTGGTTCAATATGTCAAGCGGACTCTAACAGTCCAACCTCCGATAAGGATTCCACAACACACCCCTTACCAGGGAAACACAAATAAAATTGCACCACAGACTATACAATCAGTCATTGGTAAATTACAAGCAAAAAGGCAACACATTCCATTCTCGATAGCTCAAACAATTCTGTGGCAATCTGCCAAAAGTTAGGAGAATTTGATGTAATTGAGCAACCTCAGGAACTAGCCAGAATAATAGAGAAATCCTATGAAGAACTAGGTAGAGACAGTTTGGGTGGTAAACCAGTGAAAACCCAACTGACTGAAAGTCCTGAAAAGGTCTTTATTAAAAACACTCTCTCTCTCTTCCTAAAAGGAAGTAGGAGAACACTAAACAAACTTCTAAAGAGAAGCGTTCTCAATCCCGAGGTAGGTCTTCTCAAAAGGAGCCCTCTGAAAGGAGGTATAACCTCAGGAACAGGGATACTTTGAGAAAACCTGATAGATAACAAGATACTGATACACGTTCCTCTCGTACCATTCAGACTTTATCACAGAAATTCAAAAGAAGAGGATGATCAGAACACAAGGAAGAACACGTGAAGTCCGAAGACGATCAGCACATTCCAAAAAATAAGAAAACTCAATTCACCAAAAAGAAGGTAGCAGGTCTAAAAATCAGACATGCCGAGGATCTTGAGGACACAACTCAAGAACGGGGAGTGGGCTCAGACAATGTTGGACAGCGCAGCAGACGTAACCGTAGCTTGTAAGATCTGTAAGGATCCCCTGGAGACAGTGGACCTGAATGAGTACATCCAGGTTGAAACTGCTAATACCAGGGTTAGTGTCCCAAACAAGTTAAATGTAGTAACAGTCCGGATGGAGGGGGATATAACTAGAAAAATAGGAGCACTCTTTTGGGAGAAACTCTCTAAGGGTTATGACATTCTTCTAGCTGAACAAGACTAGCCATCTGAATTTGTCAGGGAGTGCTCACATGGCGAAGACATCATTATGCCAGCCTTCTCAAATCATATTCAAAATCATAAAAATATAATTATGCAAGGAAATGGGCAGTAGTCCAGCCTCCAGCCTTATGTAAAAATCATGTAGATTAGGATGAGGATTCTCCTTACCCTAAAATCCAGTTAATAACTCAACCAACTGCACAAAGGCAGTACCCAGTTAGGGAAGAAGCTAAAAACAGGTCAGGGAGATATTAGATCAACTTGAATACCAAGGGGTGATTGAACATGCACCTTGTCCATGAACAATCCTTTGTTTACTGAATCCAAACCAGACAATACATATCGTCTTGTTTTGAATTACAGACATTTAAACTCCTGTTGCAAAACTTTTACAGTACAAAATGCACACAGTGCAGCATTAATGAATAACGTTTTGCGTAAAAAATATAAAACTACATTAAATATTTCCAACGGTTTCTTCTGTCAAAACATTGCACCGGAAAGCAGGTATTTGACCGCATGCTCAATTGTGGGGACACCCCGTCAATTCTGTTGTCTCCCCCAGGGATTCAAGAATAGTCCAGGGTTATTTTCAGACAGACTAACAGAGTTACTATAAACCTATGATGATGAGGCATTATCATATGTCCATTACATCTATCTAACAGACGATGACTTGGATAGGCACTTGAACAGGGCGACCACAATAATACCTGGCTTCGCCTCTGAAGGGTATAAATTCAATTTCAACAAATCAAGAATTGCCTATTTAAATGTCCTTTTTCTAGGATACAAGTTATCAAGTGAAGGCAAAAGCCTGGCAGCCAACTTTCTTGAGAAATATGCGCTGCTCCAACCTCCAAAAACGCTGAAAACTTACAGTCATTTCTAGGTATCCTGAATTTCGGAAGAACTTACATTCTAAATTAAGCAGAAAGGGTTAAACCTCTCTATGAATTAATCAAACCTGATTTCAAAACAGTTAATTGGACTCAAAAACACACAGAAATTTTACATTTGGTACAAACAGACATGTTAGCAACAACACATTTACAGACACGCGTAAACATACGCAACTTAGTAATCCGATTCATTCCAGGAAGATGCAGATTCACATACTTAACCTTTAATGAAGGAGAAAAAGTACCTATTGCTTAAAAATCACTCTTGTACGCACAAGCAGAAATGAAATTAATTTCTACAGAAAAAATTTCTGACAATGGTTCAAACTTTAGTAGCAAAAGAGAGAGCCCTCGCACAGGGTAAGCGCATAATGGTCGTTACTCCGGTAACTGTCTTAGAGGCAGTGACAAGAACGAGCATTCCAAATGCAAAGGCTTTACATCCGAGATGGATACAATGGGTTAGTTCTCTTGCTGCAACAGACGTTGCATACGTTGTTGACCCTTATTTGAAAACACAAGAATTTCTACAATACGAATTAGAATGTCCTCTGCCCACTGAGATTCTTCCTCTAGAACAGTACGGGTGACTAATTTATACAGACGGATCAGCATAACCCGCAATTGGGGGTTAACAAGCTTATAGTGCTGCGTGTGCGTTAAAGGTCGCTAGCTCGATGGCAAATTCTGACCTCTGGTCACTAAAACGCAATCTCTAAGAGATTGTACAGCTCAGCGAGCTGAACTACCAGCATTCAAGATGGTGCTTTGAAATACTGATTACAAATTCCCCACACTCATAGTGTGCAATTCCTATTATTGCGTTCAATCTTATAATGAATACTTGCAGAACTGGATTGAAAACGGTTTCAAAGATGCGGAAGGTGGCACAACCAAGCATAAGTTGCCTTGGGAACAAGTAGTTTAGGTACGAAAAGAACTACAAAAAACTCATGTGATCCATACACTGAGTCATCAACGTGATGGCGTTCATGTTGCAGGGAATTCATTGGCTGATGAAGCCGTGAAGGCAGCTGTGCAAAGAGCTTCCGTAGCTGCAATCACTCATTCACAAATTAAAATAGACCGCAAAATAATGCTATCTGTCAATGCCACAAGCAAAGGCATCCGTGCAGCGTTACCTCAAAACTATCCACTCGAATACTCATACATAATTGACGCAAAGTCCGTTTCTTTTGCTCGAATCCCTGGAGTTGGGGATAGAGTAATTTCAAACAGGAAACGTAGAGAAGCTTTGATACACGAAGCACATTTGGGAGTGGGACTGATGCATAAGGGAATCTCCACATCTATACTAGAATTAAAAGAGACGTACTGGTGGCAAGGATGAATGGCCACATTCACACATTTGCAATGAATTGCCATGACTGCAACAGAGATTGCAGCACAGAACGCCACCAGATACCTGACTACAGTGTAGCCAGTCCAGTACAGACACCATTGTTAGACAGCATTAGACTATCTGTACGCATATTTCCCTATGGACAAATGTGGTCCCACAAATATTAAGACAAGATTCATTTGGATGTGGCCTCAGCGCTTGACTGTCATCTGAAATGTTATAAAAGATTTGCAAGTCTGTATCGGCACGCTACATTCTGACCAGGGGGCCATGGCCAATCTGGTCGTTGCATTGCGGTATTCTATTCCATTCCATCCTGAGGGGAAATTCGGTTGTGGAGATCAAAAAACAGGACATAAAGCAATGTATAACAGCTAGGGTACTAGGTTTGGGTGACAGGTGGGTCAAACATCTAATAAGTGTCCAACTTAGTCTTAACAATCTGCCAAGAAGATCTCTAGGGGGAATCACTCCATATGAAATCCTTTTTGGAACTAAAATGATTGTCCAGGACCTTGATCATCACACTTCAGTGGTAGAACAAAAACCTTTTGATATCAAAGAACGTTTGGCTGTTTTGCAGGACTTGCATGAAACAAGAAAAAGTCAAAGCAACACATTGCAGAAGCCAACGACCACTGAAGAAAAACCACCCATCCCAGCAAGGCCTGCCTGGATTCCAAAGATTGAGAATCTAGTCAAAGAAAAGATTGTGGACAAGAAGGAATTTGGGCCTTCCTACAGACAACCAGTACCTGTTTCAGCAATCCAAGGATCGAGAACAGTGTTACTGTCGCCCCTTGCTGGAAGAAAGGAGAAGAGGTTTGTATCCATTGACCTGGTTAAACCACATTATGTGGCCAATCATAAGTAGAAGGCTAAGTAGACTACAAAGATGTAACAAACGCCCGAATCTGGCTACAATTCAAGAGGTTAAAACTAACACCTTCGAAGACTCTGCAGTACAGAATAAAGGGCTATGCAACAAAGCCATGTGCCTCTTGAGACCCAAATAACAGTTTGTCAAGAAATGTCTGTGTACAATGAAATAGCATCTGACTATACTAATGTGACAAGTGATCAAGTGGTTCCAGCAATTTCAACAAATCCTGAAGCAATCCCAACAATTAACAGAACTGCTTCTGGCTATTTAATTATCTTTGATAAGTTTTCCAAGGATCCCAGCAAACCTGAAACAAGGCCAGCTAAAAAAATCTTTAAAGAACAAGCAACATAACTCTTTCATCAACTGGAAAAGACTTATCTGGTTTCACCATGGTTTTAAGTATGGATTGTGTTGGGTTTACTTTTTCTTCTACTTTGGTTGTCTCTGGTGTTTACCTTGGGAATGCTGTTCAATGGGAGATATAGTAAAAAGGACACAGCAAGTAAGAATATCAACTTACTACTCAAGCCACACAAATCATCTCATTGTGAACAAATAGACTTGTCATCAGTGATCATCACAGCAGTTCTTATACCAGGTAGTATAGCTTGGTATAGCTTGGGACAGAACTGAATATGACATTCTTGGTCCTGCAGAGCTGTTGAAAATTCTACAACAATTCAAGGTTTCCTTGAGTGACTTTGTTTCACCCAGCACCTTTTCTGATGATTGGGACTTTGAGACTGTTAATAATATGATGTCAGACTTAGAAATGTCTGCAAAATTTACAAATCATGAATACTTAGAAGGTTCATCAGATTATGAACAAATGTATTGTTATAATCACTATGGTCATCATTTCTTGCATAAATTTGCAAATCCTAGAAATGTATTAACTTATAACCCATGGGAGCATTGTCGGACGCCACCAAAGGGTAGCTCTAAAACATTTTATGACAAATTTCCATCCTTTTCAGGTTTTAATATTTCAAATCCAGGAACATTTTACTTTAAAATTTTTAATCAAACAGGAATGAAAAGTATGTTGACAAATACAAATCTAATTCAATTCAATTCAAAGAATCTTTATTCGGTATTTAAAAAACACCACAAAAGCACACACAAATATACACAGTAAAAAGTTATTAAACATTTCCTAGATCCTTTGTACAGAGTATATCAATACATAGGTTACAAACAGTAAAACAGTGTATGACACTTAAAGAGATACATTTCATTCTTCTCCCCTGGTGAGCCTTAAACGGACCGCTACCTTAATAAAATTCATAATACTGCACAATGTTAAGGGGTCCGAAGCTTTCTGTAAAAATACTAGTGCCTCCCTAGCGTGAACCCTACCATACCCTCCGCGCTCTTCACTAAATTGTGGGCCCTCACTGTCTTTTTACACCCTTCCGCCTCAGCTCTGCTTAGGTTTTTCCACTCTAGAAAAATTTTCCCTACTTGCAGCTTACTCTGGGCTACAATAGTTGCAGGGTTAGTAAAGAGGTTCCCAAAGCCTAGTTCCTCTAGGCTGTTCTTCACATAATGGAGCCAGGGGATACGCATACATTTGTCCCTCGCCAAACAATCAGATAAGATTCCTCTACTGAGTGACGCATCGGGATTAACCCAGATTTTTAACCAGGATATTATCGGCCTCAGTTTTACCAGATCTTCTTTATATGGCCTCCCTAGCTCCCTGTGGGCAATCAATCCAGCAGTACTTTGGGGTACCCTCAGGATTGATTTCAAATATTTGTTTTCTTCCCGTTTGATTCTTGTGGTGTTGACAAAGCCCCATACTTCTGCCCCATAAATTACTTTGGAGCATGATACGGAACTGTACAGGTTCATCACCTGTTCCGGGGACCATCTTCCTAGCCTCCTGCCATAGCTAGCTATTGCCCCGTTAGATGCGATCATTTTGCCACAACGCTCCTCCACCAAGGAATCAAACTGTAAGGCACCATCAAATTTTACGCCCAGATAAGGGAACGTTTTGACCTCTTCTATAATGTGACTCCCTATTGTGTAAGTAAATTTGGAGGTATGTTTTTTCCCCGCCAGGAGCACATAGGATTTACTCAAGTTAACAAAGAGGTCCAGGGCACCCATGAACTTGACGAATCCGTCAATCAAGATTTGTAGACTCCTGGGTGTACGTTTAATCAGCACCGCGTCATCTGCGTAAAGCAGAACAGGAATATGACGTGACCCGACCCTTGGGCAATCTACCTTTAAACCTAACAGGAACTGCTCCAAATTATTAATATAAAGGGAGAACAGAAAAGGGGCGAGGATGCAGCCTTGTCAGACCCCACTCATACAGGGAAAGGAATCAGTCAGTCCCCCCTCCCTATTGTAACGGACCTTGGCCGTGGTGTCGCTGTGCAATTCTCTCAATATATTAATTAGGCCACTCTCTATCCCCATACTAAACATCATGCCCCACAGTTTCTCCCTATTGACGTGATCAAATGCCGCTGCCAAATCCATGAAACCCATGTAAATGGATTCATCACTAGCCATGGTATATTTGGCAGTCAGCATGTAAAGGTTCAGGCATTGGTCACTAGTAGACCTCCCTGTCCTAAATCCGTATTGAGTGTCCGAGAAGATGTTATTTTCTTCGGTCCACTCGGACAGTCTATTAAGAATTGCCCTTCCCAAGAGTTTTGCTGACACATCGATCAGGGAAATCGGGCGGTAGCACTTGGGGTCGTCCCTGTTTCCCTTCTTAAAAATCGGCACAATTACCGCTTTGGACCAGGACGGAGGTAGGCCGCAAGAAATAGCAGTATTAATAACCCTTGTCATTAAAGGGGCCCAAAGTTCAATACTACTCAAAAACAAATCTGGGGGAATTCCTTCGGGCCCCGGGGCTTTATTTTTAGTCAGACCCTCAATCCCTGCAGTAATCTCCTTAATGGTGAATTCAACTGGTGGGGCCTGGGTTGGAGTAGCCGATAACTCTACAGAAGTGCCAGGCTCATGGTTATACAGACTCCTGTAGTGCGTAACCCACTGTTCTGGGAGGATATTAGCCCCTATCTCCGGGGTGTCTTTTTCCTGGAAAGTGGGGTTATTGATAATCCTCCAGAAGCCCGCTAGATCCTTTCTTTCCCCTGCTTATCTTAAGTCTGCCCACGCTTCTGCCTGCAAGGCAAGTTTCCTCCTCTTAGTCTCTTTTTTATAGTTTTCTCTGCACGCCTTCACTATATGGGGGACCCTTGGTTTAGATTTAAGGCAGCTTTTCAACTCCCTCAAAGCTTTGGAGCAGTCCTTATCGAACCAACGAGGAATCCCGTGGTTCTTTAAGGGCACACTAGTCTTTAGTAGACCATCGATCAGATTGGCAATCTGATCGAATGCATCCAGAATCCTCAATCCGTGAACTTCTATATCTAGACAGTCATTGATGGCAAGTTTGCCGGTGTCCACCAGGTCCTTGTAAAACTTTTCCCCGTCTATTTTGGACCACTTTAGCCTCCTGCCTTGAACTGTTGCCTTCTCAGTGGTAATACGTTGGACACTATTTCTTGGGCCCACCCTGTACAACAACTCCAAGACAAGGGGGTTATGGTCACTGAAACCGCTCCATTCAATCCCTGCACTAGTTATCTTATTGATCAGGGATCTTGAGACCAGGATATAGTCTATAAAGGATGAGCATCCTCTGCCCTTAAATGTGGGTGGGAGTGTGCCATCCTCCTGAGTCCCCATCATATTGATGGTATGCTCAAGATCATACTTGAGCCGGAGCGTACTGAAGGCTAGCTCTGTCGGCGTGTGGGAAAAGTGCGGCCCCTTCTCCATCGGGCATTGGGACCAGTCTGTATTTGTTTGAACCAGTGCCGGGCACAGATGACAATTATAATCTCCCATAACCAACAGTGCATATGGCTGCCCCTTTTTTTGGCCCGTTATTTCCTGACCCAACCTATGGTCTAAATCAGCGGCAAGAGGGGTGTGGGTTCCCGCTGTCTCATTGTTGTAGATATTAAAGACTACAAATCTAAGCCCCTTCCCGGAGAACCTAACTGCCTGAATCCTATGGGAGTTCCAGTCTAGGCAAGAGCCGCTGCCTGGGAGGCCCAGGTCTATGTAAATAGATAATCCTCCCATAGCTCTCCCAGATCTTGATTTTTGGGCTGGTACAAAGAAGCACTTATACCCTTGTAAATGGAAGTTATTTTCCGATGCCCAAGTCTCCTGCAGACAGATTACATGAAATTTCCCAATATAGTCAAGCCACTCTTTGTTATTAAATTTTCCAGCTAGACCAGCTATGTTCCATGAGATAATTCTCATTGCCTCCGCCCCCCGCTCCACTCCCCCATGATGCCCCCTTTGTAACTCACACCCTGACTTTTCCGTAACAGGCCCATGACCCTCCTCTATACATTCAATATCTACAGCCCTAGGTTCATCCAGCGCAGGCGTCAAGCCACAACTCGATGGCATTTGCTTTACCACAGGACTGTGCTCCTCCGACTCTTCTTTCGAAACACATTTACCCTCTTCTCCCCGAGCACCAATGTCCATTTGTCAATCAACCCCATCTAGGCCATCCAAACAATGAAACCTATTAAATGTGTTAAGGGGTGGCTCTGGGCGGCTGAATGTTGGCCTGGGGTTAAATTTGTGACGATCGCCCCTCCGACCAACCCTTTCCCAGGTATCATAGGTTCGAAGCGAGTGTTCAGGGGCAGGGGTAGGGGGAAAGAAGAAAGACACATGAAGGGTTTGAATGGTTGACACCTGCGATCTATTCTTTCCCTGACATATGTGAGAGACAGTTCCAGAGTCCCTGAAGCTCACCAATATGCAATCCCCAACCATTATAATTTCGTTATTTAGATGTACTGGTAAGGGTCTATTCAGATTTAGCCACTTAATTACCCTACTTTTTAGGGCACGAAAATCCTCAGCTTCACCCGACCCTAGCGGGGGAACGCCCGCCATGACTACAGTGAAGTCATTTGCCTCTGGTGGTAAGTTAGGTCTACGTGGCCTGGGGGGAAGTTTCATTAGTGGTGTTGGTGCAGCACTAGCTGTAGGCTGTACTGGGGGAGCAGAGTTTACCGGGGGGGTAGGCCCAATAGGATTAGATGACTTCGTTGGGACAGGGTTATTAGTCTGGGATTGTGGTGGGGCAGCCGCAGTCACATCCTGTGTCGGGGCTGAACGCATAGCGCTTTTTGGAGGCTGTTTAGGGGCTGTTAGAGTGGCGATGAGCTCAGGGGGCCTTCCTTGAGGGTTGGCCGAGATTTTCATGCTACTTAATGTAGCCTCAAGGATGGTTAATCTAATTTCCACCTTTTTAATGCTTTCACTTATTGGTAACAATAGGGACCTGAGCAGAAATTCCAAGTTGCCTAGCGAGGCGACAGAAAGGGGGGCATTAACAGCGTTATTGGTAGTATCTTTAATCAAAACTGAGGCCAAACCGTCCTGTGCAGCAGGTTTAGGATGTGACTCATCCACTGCTGTCACGGGCGGTATGGAGGGTTTAGATGACTTCCCAAACTCGGAGTGAGAGGTTTTGGGTTTATTTTTCCCCTGGGCACACCTCGTCTTCCTCCTGCGTTTGTTTGGGGGGGCCCAAATACTCCTTGTGCTGCAGCTGGCTTTGGTTTAGCTTTTCTAGATTTCGGGGCTGGGGGGGGCTGAGAAATTAGATCAATCGTCTCCCTACTTGGGCTTGTGCTGCTCCCTGGGGTTAAACTTGTGGGTGACGCTAGGGGAGTTTTTGTGCAATCCCTTAGCAGAATTGGGACATCATCTATTGGGGTCAACACTTCACTAGGCGTGGTGGGATATTCTCCAGGGGGTCTATTTTTCAGGTTGTCTATAGAGCGTCTCCGCTCAGCCCTCAGCTGGTTTAAAATGATCTCCTTATCCCCCTCCCCCCCAGCACGGGGAAAGTAATTCTCTAGAGGTCTTATTTTTGGCTCCCCCCTGCTTCATGGGGGTGCTATCCCTTGCCGGGGACGGCATGGCGTCTAGGGTTTAATGAAGACTGTGGAGACTATGGGGCCCTCTATCCCTTGCTTAGACCAAGTACCAGAAGGCGAAACCAAGAGAGTAGGCCCAGCCCAGCCCAGCCTACTCCGGCCTATGACGGCCTTAGACGGTCCCACCCTTGTCCCGGGCTTCTCCCGGCGCCCTCCCAGCGCCCTCCCGCGCGCTCCTGCGCAGCGGGATCCTAGTGCAAAAATAAAAGAGGAGGAGGTAGGGCGGGGGCGTGGCAGTCAGGGAGAGCGACCCAGGTGTTGTGGGTTGACCTCACACAAGGGCTCCTGGAAGTTGGAGTCCCTGCGGGTCCGCTCACAGCCCTGTACTTGCCTGCCAAAGCCCAGAGTCCGGTGTCCAAGAACAGAGCCCCTCTATGCTCATGGCGCCTCTCTCCACACCGCGAAGCGGGACCCGAGGAGCGGGTCAGGCGAGGAGCTGCGGCAGAAGAAAAACACCACAGGTGCAGGGAACAGCCCACGGCGAAGTCCAGGCAAACAAGGTATCCCACGTCGATCAGAAAGGAGGCTGCTTTCAAGTGCTAGGGCGGGGGGCGTGGCAGTCAGGGAGAGCGACCCAGGTGTTGTGGGTTGACCTCACGCAGGGGCTCCTGGAAGTTGGAGTCCCTGCGGATCCGCTCGCAGCCCTGTACTTGCCTGCCAAAGCCCAGAGTCCGGTGTCCAAGAACAGAGCCCCTCTATGCTCAAGGCACCTCTCTCCACACCACGAAGCGGGACCCGCGGAGCGGGTCCGGCGAGAAGCTGCAGCAGAAGAAAAACACCCCAGGTGCAGGGAACAGCCCACGGCAAAGTCCAGGCAAACAAGGTATCCCACGTCGATCAGGAAGGAGGCTGCTTTCAAGTGCTAGGGCGGGGGCGTGGCAGTCAGGGAGAGCGACCCAGGTGTTGTGGGTTGACCTCACGCATGGGCTCCTGGAAGTTGGAGTCCCTGCGGGTCCGCTCGCAGCCCTGTACTTGCCTGCCAAAGCCCAGAGTCCGGTGTCCAAGAACAGAGCCCCTCTATGCTCAAGGCGCCTTTCTCCACACCGCGAAGCGGGACCCGCGGAGCGGGCCCGGCGAGGAGCTGCGGCAGAAGAAAAACACCACAGGTGCAGGGAACAGCCCATGGCGAAGTCCAGGCAAACAAGGTATCCCACGTCGATCAGGAAGGAGGCTGCTTTCAAGTGCTAGGGCGGGGGGCGTGGCAGTCAGGGAGAGCGACCCAGGTGTTGTGGGCTGACCTCACGCAGGGGCTCATGGAAGTTGAAGTCCCTGCGGGTCCGCTCGCAGCCCTGTACTTGCCTGCCAAAGCCCAGAGTCCGGTGTCCAAGAACAGAGCCCCTCTATGCTCAAGGCGCCTCTCTCCACACCGCGAAGCGGGACCCGTGGAGCGGGTCCGGCGAGGAGCTGCGGCAGAAGAAAAACAGCACAGGTGCAGGGAACAGCCCACGGCGAAGTCCAGGCAAACAAGGTATCTAATTAATTATGCGGCCTTTTATGCTCAGCCCTCTACTTTAGGCTTTGACTTTTGTAAAGACAATATTGAGACAAAAAACGGCATGGGGCACAAAAGAATTTAGAGCCTGCATTATCCCAGAACAAATACTGTTTTGAATGACACTGTTCAACAGACGTCTTGTCTTAGATCAGCTAAAATAAAAGATTTAAACAAACCGTCAATACCTACACCTACACCTGACAGAAGTAACACTTCATAGGGGGTGATTGACGTAAAAACTATTTTACCTAACAACAGAACAGATTGGAAAAAATGGTTAATCTGGCCCACAGACACAAACAACTGTCAAAATAGATTCCTGAATAAGACACAAGGTTTCACATTCACTAGGCCAGATCCAAGATATGTCCAGATACAGCATCCAGGGGTAGTAACATCATACAGTGTGGGAAAACTGTGCCTTGAGTGGCTACAAAAATATACTCTAAAGGATGTAAAACAATACTTATTTTTACTTAAAGATGGCGTTTATTTAAGGGACTTCTTCCAAGTACCTGCAAAACCGCGTCATAAATGTTTTCTAATCACCGGTATCTATGCTCCATATAATGAAGCGTGGAAACAACGCTACCAGAGACTGAAGAACGAATACGAAAAATGTATCAATTTAGAGAAATCTCTCTCTGTAGTTGATAATGGGTTAACGACTCTGTCATCCAGAATATATTCTTTGAACAGCATAGTATCCTCTTCCATTGACATAATGGAACAGGACTTGGTCATGTTACAACATGGTCAGTCACAATTGTGTTCTATAATGCTTTTGGACTGGACGTTACAAAACGTTTGTTCTGGCTATGTGCCCTCGCGTCTAATCAACACCACGTCATAGTTTTCTGAATTTAACCTTACAGATAAACTAATCACTTTGGCACAGAGGGGAGCAGACTAAACGGTGCTAAGCAATAAAAAACTGGAAAGATTACCTTTAACTGTTCCTGAGAAACCAGCAACAGAATGTATAATATATTGTACACTCACTCTGCCTGTTACAATTTTCCATTTTTAGTATTGTTTGAAACATATACCAGCAGGCGTATATGAAAGGTTGGGTAAAGAATACATCAAGACATCCTGGGATTTACCTTATACACACAAATGTTGGAGTGGGGGGAAAGAAGTGTTTTTTAGTGGTACAAATTGTGAAAATAAACTAAGCTGTTCACTCTTATGTCAGGGTATTAATTTACACGGGGCCTGTGATGTTTCCTCGAACAACATATCCTGCCACTTGCTAGGTTCTCCGGCTGCAGTGATAGATCCAATTTTTAGGCAGCTTTCTAATGGAAGTTACATTATGTTGAATAATCACAGCTGTTAAGAGCATGTTGCAAGGAACCTCCTATCTCGTAACTGTGTCAGCCAGGGTCACTTGCTGCATGCAAGTTTTGTTTCCTAAAACTAAAACAGACAGGGGAGTCGCCATTATGGCCTTCACTGAACATTTCTTCTATACAAATTGATACTTTAAGCAGAATGAAAGCCATTCTTTTACAAAAAACTGTGCCACTGATCTCTGCCAAAGAGACGTATGATCTGCATGTTGCAAGGACTTCTGCAGAGATACATGCCCTTTTATTGACAAACTGTCCTATACATTTCTCAGAAACGTTAGGTCGTTTCTTAAACATGTCTGATACGAGTGATATTGTACATGTATTTAAGACGATTTTTTGGGGACTGTTAGCACCCTTTGAAGCAGTCCTAGGCATATTTCCAAACTTCGTGCACTCTGTGTTTGGCGGCCTGCCTCTCGTTTTGGGACTTGTAGCTGGGATACTATTTTTGCTCCTTCTGCTCCGATATGGCTAGCCAAGTCACCATCTATTTATTTTTATTTATTTATTTGTAAGTTCTGTATAGCGCAAAAATTACCCATTGTGGGTATCAAGAACAAAAGGGACAATATGGCAGACAACAATAGGTCACCACCGATAACATGTAAAAGTTAAGCCATCAACACCCAGATCACCTTGGGGAACACCCTCGTGGCAATGAAGTATCGCGAGCGCACGATACAAATACTGGGCTTAACTCATTGAAGAGATTTGAATACCACATGGTTTCTACCATTCTGACCAATCTGGCAAGATTGCATATTACCTGTTCACTATGTGGAGAAGAATGCTTGCTAGACATCTGTTTGACACTCCCATAAGTCCTGCCAACGGAAGTTGATGCTTTGCTTCAGCCCGTATTGGCTCAATCACGGTGTTGTCCCCAGCGGCTACCAATCCTGATGGCATTTGTTGAGATCTCACAGACGCAAACTGCAGACGGTGAGATACGTGGAGCAACAGGCACACAGGTACCATCTACCTCGAACTCTGTGCTGTTGATCTGCTTAACGAGGTAGTCCAACTTTCACCTATAGTAGTAGACAAAATCTTTACCAGCTTAGAAGATTTGATGTATTCTCCGAACAATGACACTGGCTTTTGAAGTTAGGACGCAGTGTTCTGTGAGACTCTGAATTTGAACTTCACTTTCCAAAACAAACGTCTAACTTTGGAACTCTATTATTCTATGATTTTTTTTCCCAAAATTGAACTTTTGATTTTGTTTTGGCATAAAGTAATTCGCTTAAAGTAGAAGTATTGCTAGAGAACAAGAATTCTTTAAATACTTCCAAGAGACAATATTTGGCCTTGTCCACAACCAATCAATGTATATATTCTGTCATGGAATGGTCTCAACTTTTCCTTCTGTATTTAAGAGCCATTTCATAAATTTTCATGATTCACACATCATGTTTAGATATGTTTTTTCTGTGTTAGAACATAGTAATGTCGTACATAATAAAGTGGAGTGGGTTTTGTGTGGCATTTTAAGCTCTGAGTGAATTTTCCCGATCCATGCCCTTATATAGGTACAATTCACATTACCCTAAAATAAAGCATAGGAATCAATCCCTTATTTAGACATAGCCCATGCAGACAAAACACAGGCATGGCTACTTCCACCTGTCCCAAATGTCACAATGATTTCTTTGAAAATCGACTTAAGCAGTCAGGGACCTTCCCTTGCTTGAATATTGATTTGTCCAAGAACTCATGTACCCTACAAAGAACTACTATTTTCTAGGGGTTCTTTCCTGACGTTATTATGCCTGACTTTACGTCAAACTAGACACCTTCAAGGTATAAATATGCCTTCACTTGCTCTAGCAAGACACAGTGGTTCGGAGAAGTTCGACTATTTACTTGCCCCACGAAGCTCGCTACAGCAAGTGCCGAAAGAAGCCGACCATCCAGTTGGTGCACTGATCGAGAGGCTGCATTTCTCTCGGCAAGAATCCAGCACCACTGTTTCCAAGCTCCCCTTGCAGGGTGTTGGGAAATCGAGTCCACAGACTGAGATACCAGACCTCCTTCATTCTAAACTAAGGTATGGAGCTTTGGGAGGCGTTCAAGGTGATGATCCGGGGAGTTTTCATAAGCACTACAGCCGGCATACTGAAAGATCTCAGGACACAACTCACCAACATAGAGACCACAATAAAAACTCTAGAGAGAGATTACACGGATATCCGTACCCCAGACACATTATCAGGCATTCACGCAATGATTTAGTAGTATGGCACAGCTGTAGAGTCAGAAATTCTCTATATCTCATGCAGACACACGCCGCTAGGAAATATGGAGAGGGAGGCAGACCGGGCCGTAAGCTGGGTGGGGAAATCAAGGTACGCAATTATCATCATCAAATTGATAAAGTAACCGACACTCAGGCTAGAGAATACTACACTCCTTTGGAAATAGTGGTGCAGTCCCGAGATGATTATGCCAATATGTATATTTCTCGGGGTGGGCTCAGACTCACGAGTTGAGGAGTACCTAGATGACATAACCTGTGCGAGGCTGGTGGATTGTCACCGGGAGTGCTTGAATCAACCCATAGATGAGGCAGATATAAAAGCCACGATCAATGCTTTACTGAATGAAATAACACCGGGCCGGATGGTTTGACCATAGAATTCTATGAAGCCTATGCAGATCTCATCACTCCACACCTTTTAGAGATGTATGCTGAGGAGCACGAGGCTGGTGTTCTGCCACCATCCCTTCGGGAAGCTCACCCTTCTGAAGAAAGACAAGGCCCCTGACGCATGTGAATTCTATCGGCCCTTATTTCTGATTAATATTGATGCAAAAATACTCGCCAAGATGCTAGCCACGAAACTCTAACCATTGGTGTTGTGTTTGGTTCTACCAGACTAATCAGGATCTATCCCGGAGTGATCCACGTCACATAATCTACGGATTTGCGATGATGCATGTTCTTGATCCCGATTTACATGCCGCAGCGGTCATGCTCGATGCAGCCAAAGCTATGACTCCATAGAGTGGGACTACATGTTTCGTATTCTGCAGCGTATGATATTCCCATTACTGTTTCTGGGATGGGTAAGGATACTGTATACTGACCCGTCGGCAAGGGTTCGAGTAGGAGGTCTGATGTCTTAGTCCTTCCCTATCACGCAAGGCACTCGTCAGGGCTGCCCTTTGTCGCCACTGCTGTTCGCTATTGGCACGTGTGATACGCCAAAGACACAGAAAGACACCTTTAAATTTTAATCACCATCCAGTTGGTATCTCACTTTACGCCGACGACATGGTGCTTTTTATACAAGAACCTGCTCGATATTTGGTGCAGGTGCTCAGAGAGTACATTAGATTTGAACTAATCTCAGGTCTTAATATCAACTGGGATAAGTCAAGTATTATCCCTTTGATTGCAGTCACCCCTGCACCGCCTGTGGAATATCCGATAGTGTGGTCAGCAGACCTGGTCAAATATTTGAGGATCTGGGTTCACCGAGACCCTGATGTTGTTGTAAGGGAGAATTATGGACGGTCAATCATCAAATAGATACATGGATGGCACTGCCTCTGTCCTTATCGGACCCCATAGCTATTATAAAAATGGTGGTGTTGCCCCCGTTTTTTATATTTCTTCTCTAACATTTTTTGCTACACTGCACACGTTTCTGTTTCAACTGATCTCGGAAGGCAAACAGGCTTGAGTGGCTTGGAACACTATACCCCTAGATTACACCAAGGGGGGGGTTCGGTGCACCAGACCCCTACATATACAATTTGAGCGCACAGGCACAATATGCTTAATATTGGTTTAACAAACATGACTTCATTCCAAATGTGGCAGTTGAAGAAGGCAATGCCTCCTAGGTCCCTCTTCATAGTATCATCACACACACACGCAATGGAACACGCCAAAAGTGGAAATAAAAACAATAGATACTACGATGGTGGCGTGGCAAGCCATAGTGCAGATTGCTGACAAATTGCCTATATATGCCCCGGTGATACCATTGGAGCATTATATGGTGCTCTCTGTGACAAAGGAAACTGGCCCAATGCACCTGCTTGGGGAGGTGGGACTGAGAAAAATGCAGGATCTCTACCTGGGTGGCACCTTTCTCACCCCTGAGGACTTGCAGTATTATATGAATCCGATATTGTTTTTCGGTTTGCTGTGCACAGGTTGAGACTTACTACCACACATACCCGGCTCTCCAATCCCTACAGCTAATACTGACTACTGCCACACAACAGAAATTAATCACAAAGTTATACAGGGTAATATGGGTTGAGAAGACCAGCAGGCCAGATAAGAGCTTTGACCGTTGGAATACTGTGCTGATCCCCCCTATGAATATAGCGGAGTGGAAACATGTGTGCAGCCTCACTGGTAAGCTTACTCCGAATAGAAACCTCTGCATAATTATTTTAAATACTTTCATCAGACATACTACATGCCACTTCACTTACACAACTATGGTTTACGAGACACTAGTAGATGTAAACGTTGTGTTCAGATGGAAGTTGATTTTATGCATCTCGCTTGGGACTGTGGGAGGGTGGCCTCTTATTGGAAGCAAGTGGTGCAGAATATACAGGAAAAGTCTGGGTCAGAGAACCAATGTGTACCGCTGGTATGTCTTCTTTGTTATATTCCTTATGTAAAAGGGGTCCTGGGAAAATTCATATGTATTGCCCTACTCCTGGCTAAACGGAGAGGTGCTATGAACTGGGAAGGTACACACGTGTCAAAAATGGCGCATTGGATCAGAGACATAGTCTACTGCAAAGAAAACTTATAGTTAAATTAAATAAATATACTATTGAAGATGCCTTCTAACCACTTACACATGTAACTTCCCATTGGGAATAGATCAATTTTTTGAGTTTGGGGTCAATTTAAAAACACATCTTTTAGTGAACTTGGTTTTTAAATGTCCTCTTTTAGAAAGTGGGTATTTGCTTGCTTTAACATTGTGTGACTCTTCCTGTGGGTGGAATCAACCTCTGAGGAAGGGTGACAGTTGGGCTGTTTGTGCATTCACTCTAGACAGCCACACAAAGGGAGTTGAGGTCTGCCCTGCATATGCATATGTTGATGGCCAATCACCAGCCTGATAGGTCTCCCTGAGCTCGAGTGGTGAAAGGAGTTGTCAGTGGAGAAGTGTGGCTCACTGGTTAGAGCTGCAGACCCTGATGCAGAGATCTGACATGGGACCAGGGTTCAATTCCCGTCGCGGCAGGGGCTTGGGATCAATGTCTGCGGACCCGATAATTCTCGCCTCGGTGCCTACTCTAATCATGAGTCCCACTCTGCAACTCTGGGCAATAGCTTGCTTAATCTCCAAACCGGCACCTAATCGCTAAGGATGCCTGGCTTCACTTTGGGGTGCCCAAGAATGGGCGTCACAGGAACAGGCCAGGATAGGTTCCACAGCGGTACAGCGCGGGGACACACTGGCTAGTGTAACCAGGCGCTTTATAAGCTCAGGTACATACATACATACATACATACAATCACACCTCAATAGGACCGTGCATGTTCTCATACAAAGCTGTCTCCATTCCCCTGTAATGTGTCTGGAGTCAGGTCAGAGTAAGGTAGTGTCTTGTGCACAACAAATCTTCTGTTTAAGTTTGCCTACTTCAAAGGAAGAAACTGGCGTAAGTACTGGAGCTGTTACACCATAACTTCAGAACATTTCTCAACTAAGAGGATATTTTCTTTCTACATCCTACTTCCCAAGGTTCTCTAAAGGCGTATGTGTGCTTGCCTCATGTTAAGAAGTCTCAAGGTCATCAAAGACTTCATTTGTAACCTTGAAATCCTCTGCAGGTAGTTCTGAACTGCCAAGGGGTGCCAATTCTGATTTTGGGCCATTTAGAGGTGGTTTGGCTGCCAGGAAACTCGAAATTCCATTCACCGACTGTCAACAGCTGTTTTTCCAAAGCAGCACCACCGTGCAGTTGAAAAACCAGTGTATCACTGATGTGCGGCCAAAGAATTGATGCAGTGCCAACCGTACTGCTAAAGGATCTCTGCAATCTAAATCCCGAGCACCGTATAACATACGTCCGTGGTGCACGCTCTCACTCTGACCCTGCTGCATGGCTATAGAAATCTACGCATTACCTGCTTCGTGGCTCTTATTTCGAAGCAATGCCTGCTCCTCCACATCGACACAGCGTGTCTTGATTTTCAATGCATGGTCCCTATGAGCCAAGTTCTTCATCAACATGGCCCAGCAGTAAGGAACCAAGGCTGTGTATCCAGAGTTCGAAACATCGCCTCCCCTGACAGTAAGGAATAGACACATCATCTTCCCTGACAGTGAGGAACCAATGCGTTATATCCCCTGCACTGCAGTTAGAAACTGACACATGACATCCCCTGGCAGTAAGGAACTGAGGCATCACCTTCCCTGGTAGAAAGGAAGCAATGCAATGTTTTGCTTTCACTGCGCTTCACCTCCACTGAGCCTGTTTTCGGCTTTGATTTTAGCCCATCACAGGTACTTTGTGCTTAAAGTGACTCATCCATAGTTTCCTATGAACTGAACGATTTGGAACTCTTTAAAATTTTATGCTGGATTTTTGGTGTTTTATTCAAATAAATATTGGTTAGTTTTGTCAACTGCTGTGGTGTCCTTTCGTAGGGTTTTCACTGTGTTTCTGTGTTTGTATATACAAATGCTTTACCCATTGCCTCTGATATTGGTCTGACTGCTCACACCAAGCTACAAAGGAGGTGAGCAGGGGTTATGTTAGCTGTGTAATTGCCCTACGCTGACTAGAGTGAGTGTCTCTACTTGGACAGGGTGCAAACTACTGCACACTAGAGACCTAATTTCCAACACTGTCGTTCTTAATACCCCAGTCCCCTGTGAATTTCAGCTCAAGCTTGATGTCTTTTTTACCTTGATAGTATTTGGTTTTCAGAAATTGTATTTCCAAACAAGACAAGATTTGTGTGAATCTTTATGCGCTGCTTTAGTATTACAATCTTCAATTTAAATGTACCTTGTAAACATGTAAACAATTCCATAAATATGTTGACAAGAATCTTAACTCATGGTATAAATATTCAGCCAAGCTAGATTTAATGAGCCAAATAGGAAGTAGATTACAATTGCTAGCAAAATACCAATTTGTGCAGTCATTCCTATATTGTGTGTTATTCATACACTTTGGGCCAGATGTAGGTAAGTATATTTTACCGATTCATAAATGCCGAATTTTACCGATTCGGTATTTATGAATCGGTAAAATAGAAGGGGTGAGATTTAGGAAGAATCGGTAATTGAATTACCGATTCTGTAAGAATCTGTATTTACCGAATCGGTAAATACCGATTCGGTAATGCCCATTGATTCCTATGGGCATTGAAGCCCATAGGAATCAATGGGCATTACCGAATTGGTATTTACCGATTCGGTAAATACCGAATGTTGCAAGGGTGCAGGGGGTGTCACTTTGACACCCTCTAGCACACCGATTTCAGGCATGTGCGACATGTGGCACACAGACATGCCGTAAGGGCATGTCTGTCTGTCATATGCCATAGGTGTGCATGCACATGTGTGCATGCACACCTGGAATCGGTATTTTACCACCCAATTGGATTGGGTGATAAAATACCGATTCGGTAAGGCCTGTGGGATTCAGAAGAGTCCCACCTACATCTCAAAATTACCGAATTGGTAAAAATACCGATTCGGTATTTTACCGATTCGGTAAATTTACCGAATCTGTAAAATAGGGCCCCTACATGCCAAATACTGAATACCGGTCGGTAACGGCCGAAATCGGCCGTTACCGACTGGTATTTTGGCTCCTATATCTGGCCCCTAATCATTAGCAAATCTGTGTCCATTTACTAGAAAATGTGTCATCATAAGATAGTAAACCTGCCTAACTACTGTTGTGTGTCATACTTAAAATGTAAGATTCCATAAACTTCAATGTATAGACAGTATATTACAGAGCTCTTGCTTTTCGACAGCTGCTATTCCTCAATCATTCATTGCCCCATGATAGTTGTTTAATACTTAAAGGAAGACCGACATCCTACCAGTCAGTGCTTCAATTGAGACAGTGGTTGCCGGTGTGAGGCACTAGCACTTACTTTTGGGGACCTGCACTTTTTTCCACATCTGTCATTTCAAGCGGGAACAGAGGGAAAAAAGGGGAAAGATGGAGAAAGAGAGAGATGAGAACATCACAAAGGGGAAAAGCAGGATAGGCAAGAGTACAATAAATGGGCAGATGTATGTCTGTCAGTGAAATAAAGATGTATAATGACTGTTAAGACTACCAGCTTTGGTATTCAATGCACCAACTTTTAATTGCACGCCCCACGGGCTTCTCATAAAAGTTGGAGTTAGCAGCACTCAGTATTTTTTAGATCATGCACCGCTACTAATGCTTTCCTTATGCTTTTCTGTACATCACTATGTATCATCATAGTACAGCTGATGTAAATGCCAATTGTGTTTGGTAGTCATACTTAATTACGCTAACTGAGCACCCATGTCTTATCATCTGTGTATTTTAATGTAAGCATACTTGCTAAGCAACTAGGCTGCCAAAGCTTTTCTTCATACTATAGTGATTTTGCCAACTGTACGTCATGTCTGTTTCTTCTACCAACATACACTTTATGCTTCTTAATCTCACTTTTGCAGGTTCCATTTCATTTCTGCTTTCTCTCTTTCTCACTATTTCCTGCATTTCTCTTCCTTCCTTGGTTTTACACATTTCTCTCTTGGTCAAAGCCCAATTAAAAATATTTTCCCTTTCGCCAAAAAGGAAGTGGCTTTATGCCCCAACTCATGTCATAAACTTAAATTAAGCACTGGCCAGTACATTTCAGTTTCTGTTTTACAAAATGTCTTTGATAGGATCACATTTAGGACATTACATATTACTTAGAAACTACTTGGTGATTTGGAAGGTTTTTTGACAGTAATCTTTAAGACTCAAACAGCCCCTGATCCAAGCCCATGCTTCTGCTTACCTTATCTTAATGGCAAAATGTGGAGGGTTTTTTTCAGAATACCGTTTCGGTCAGCAATTCTTCCAGGATGATTGACACAAACTGCAGATTTCACTGATTAAGCTGGTATAAGTGGATAGTTGATGAGGGAGATTAACCACTGTATTGCAATGTATTGGAAAAAACCTTACAAAAGAACTGGAGCTAAACAGGGGTGTCACATGGTTTAGAGTAGGGCCTATAAATGAATTAGCCCACTCCTTAAAATAGAAAAGAGACTACTGTCATGTTATTTCAAGCAACATCCTTTTGACTAAATACAGGAACTGAAAGTGGCAAGTGGCAGAGTAAAAGAAAGGAAGGGCTATTTGAATATAACGCATGGAAATCAAGAATAGATTTTGGCATGTAAAATGCAAACACCATGAAAATAGAAGAAGGACCAGCACAATTTTCTCATGACAAAAAGACGCCAGTACCCTAATAGCAGCACAAATTATACAGTGTACGATATTTAGGGTGTCACTAGGACACCGAGTGTACCAACTGTACTGCACAATTGTTAATGTCTTACTTTGTTTCTGTCCTTCCACGTGATTATGCGGGTCATAATCGTTAATGTCTGGTTTTGAACTGTATTTGAATTGCATTATTCTGTTGAATTTTTTTAAGTGATTCTTATTGATTTTATGTACTGTGTTTATCATTGTATTTTTAAATGGTTGAATATTTTCATTATATATGGAATAAATATGATGTTCTTTTTACATATTTAGTTGTATTTGTATGATTGATGATCATACGGTTTTAGAATATATGTAGATCAAGGGGACTTAACTTTTTCAGGCTGTGATACCTCAATTCCCTTGACTTCTCCAAGGGGTACCTCTCTTTTTCTTAACACAGAACAATCTGCCAGGCCAAGTAGTAATTTGGTCTACTCTTGGAAAGGTCTCGGGCTAGAGCCTGTCGTCTTGCACTTGGTAGTGTCTCCGGACTGCAGTGAGCAGTTTTCAGACCTTTTTGGTTTGGTTCATGAACAAAATTTTGCTTGTTTATTTTTCATTTATTATTTTCTTTGGTGTTTTACTTACCTTTTGGGGACAGTGTATATGTTTAATATTAAGATGCCTTGTTTAAGAAGGTTAGGATGTTTTGGATGTTGATGCTGATCCACTGATGCCTGACTGGAAGAGAGTCAGCCTGCGCCTACAGAGGGTTCCCCAAATTTCGACGTATACGTCAAGCATGGTATTGGCCCTATTTGGTTTAGCACATTGTGGAAAAAATAAACGAGGGACAATGCTGAGTTACAATGGCCACTTACTGGCTCGTTTGATGAACAGAAGTTGAATTTCTTGCAGGACAAATTGTTTGCCAAAAGGAGCAGGCAGTTGATGGTTGATTCTCTAACAGTATAGCAGAGGAAAGCAAAGCAACGGTGCATGAGAGCAGAGAAAGAGGCCCGGAAGGAACAGACGCAGACGATAACGCAGACAGCAGTGGCCTATGAAAGGGAAAGATATAGAAGGCCATAGAATGTGCAGATAGAAAGTTTTGATTGCAGACTGATAAATGTTATGTTACTAGAGAGGAAGGTGATGTTTTTGTTGAAGAGCTATTGTATTCTTGCCCTCCTCAACCATATGCTCCTGAGCGACTATACCCACAGGTTCAAACATCCCGGTCCCCGGCCCCTGGTGCCACTATCCCTAGTATTTCCGCCTCTGGCCAAACTGCTCTGACTTCAGCCCCACCTGCTTCCTCTCTACTCACGCAAGTAACGGGCGGGAGCCATTAGCTCTCCTGTTCTGTCTATTGACTCTGTATCTACCGCTAAACCCCCTTTCACTCCTACAACACTGTCTCTTTTCATGATGATACCTGTATCTTCGTCCGCTTTTTCTCCCTCAAATATGACACCCCAAACAGTGCAGAATGGCGAGACCCCTGTACTTCGGATACATAAAGGTAATTGGGAGGCAGCAGGAGACCACATGGGGAAAGTGTTGGTGCGTTCTGCTGTGGGTGATGAGGAAAAGCAAATGTTGGTGAATCAAGCAGCTCAGTGGGCCTGGAATGTGATCTATAGTGTGGAAGATGTGTGGAGTGTGATGAAAGATTATGAGCCCTTCATACAGCAGCATGCTTTCAAGCATATGTTGGCTATGTTAATAATACTGTGGGAGCAGTGTTTTCAGGGTGTTGCACCGCAGATCATCTATGACATACGGGACAGGGTATATGTTACAGGTAGGGCTCCCAATGATGTTTTTAATAAAATAACAACATTGATGGGTTACTGTGGCAGATTGCTCCAAAAGGTTCAGACGATAGGGACACAGCAGCCCATAAGGGAGGTCCATCCCATTTACCATCATGAAATACCAAAATTGTGCGACTCCACAAACACTGTAATTAGACCAGGGTCCCCCTCTCGGTATAAGGAACAGTGGATCTATACTTCTTGGAAGAGGAATGAGGTCCTATCTCTAAAGAGCCAACTGCTGGACCCTCAGAAAAACCCTATTGCATATTATAAAGAATTGACAGAGGCGGCCTCCTCCACAGTGATGACATTAGCTGATATAGAATTATTTTTTGGTCTTGTGGTACCGGTAGATATATGGAGGCAGGTTCATATGCAGGATCATGCACTGGTGGCACATCGGATGAGATCAAAGCTTGAGATAAGGAGCGTAAGTCCAGCTAGAAGCTGAAAGAGGAGCTCCTATCTTTGCCAGGGCGCATTATCACTGAGTTAGTGAATTAGCTTTATCCCCAGCTAATTTTACAGTGCTTGGCGACTTTAATATTCACATTGATGATCCGGCGGACATCAAACAAAGAACCTATTGTCCGATCTAGAAGCCCTCCAATTCATATTGAAGAGCTCTGAACCTACGCATACGAAGGGTCATCTCCTAGATGCGGTCTTTAGCAACACCCACAAGCTTCTTGTGGGCTCGCCTTTACCCCTCCCATGGACTGACCATCTGTTGGTACCTTTAACCTGGGAAACAGCGATCTCTCCCCTGGCTCCTATAATAGCCCCGCTGATGGGGAGGAACTGGTCGAATCTTCCCACAGACCAATGGGCCCCCTCCCTGACGGGCGTGCCCCCGCTGCTGGATACTTACTCGGAGACAGCCAATAGGAACTTTAACACCTGCATTAAGACCTCATTGGACTCTGTAGCCCCCCTGAAAACTTTACACAAAAAAACCAAGGCGAAGGAAGCACCATGGTTTACCCCTAAACTATGAGAGCTGAAACAATTTCAAAATTTCAATTTCAAAAGTGCTTTATTCGAGTATTACTCATAAAAGCAGACATACAAACATATAATAAAACGCAGCGCATTACACAATTTAAAAAAAAACTATAACGCGTCATAGATACAGGTGCAAAGTTCATTACTATTAAGAATACCAAAGAAATGATAATCACAATGACAGTAAAAAATCCTCAAAAATTCATACCATTAAAATTTCATACCGATGATACATTAGATGAGCGTTTACAGAGAATAGACACAAGTCTAGCAGTCTCTGATCAGCTAAAATAAGATTTACAGAGAATAAACATTAGTCTAGCAGTCTCTGATCTATTAGTAAGCAGTTACAGAGAATAGACAATTGTCTAGCAGTCTCTGATCAACTTGGCAGTGAGTAATTAGCTTACCAGCAATCTCTGCCGTATGACCCACGCCCACCCCAAGTACTTTGCGGTGGCAATTATGATCCAATTTACAGTAGTGGATTTTACAATACGCAGCGCTACCATGCTACTTTTTGTGCCTAAGTTCCTGCACATAGGAGCCAACCAAGCTCGCCTTGGGGCAGAATATACTGGGCAAGAAAACAAAAAATGACTAAGAGTTTCTTTTCCTACCCCACAGACTGGACAAATTGCTGCACCCCCTGATTTCCACTTAGATGTTAGATTACGGAGGGGGAGCGAACCTACCCTCAATTGGAAGAGCAGTTTTCTGTCCATGGGGTTCGTTATGTAATCCCAATACATTTTATAAATAGGGTACATCTTAACTTCTAGGAGAGCTGAAACAAAAATGCAGGAAACTAGAGATGGAATGGAGAAAGGCCCTAGAGGCAGAAAGTCGTATACATTACAGAGAAGCGATCAGGGAATATAAGGCTGATAGAAAGCTGGCTCAATCTTTCTTCTATGAGCAGAAGATAAGGACTGCAGCCAATTCCCCCAAGGAAATCTTTCAGATCGCGAAAACACTTATTAAGACCCCTCAACACCTTCCTGACCCTAAAGAGGGCCAAAACCGCTGTGATAAACAGGCGGAGAACTTCTATCAAAAAATTTAACTCATCTCCCTCTCCTTTGCCCCCACTCAGAGGGAATCGAACCCTTTGTCCGAGAACACTACTGTAACCTCTCACTTCCCGCTCACGGAACTAATGATAAAAGTGCTATCTGGCTCCCCCATTGACTCAGCTCCTCCCCGTCATTTGCTACCAGTGGCAGACATAATCAGACCAGCGATTCTTTGTATCCTAAACGCCTCTCTTGTCTCAGGATTGGTGCAGTCGGCATGGAAATGCGCACAAGTCAGAGCCCTTCTGAAAAAAACGAATCTTGATCCTCCAATCATGGCTAACTACTGCCCGATCTCCCTCCTGCCATGGTTGGCCAAACTGCTAGAGAAGCACATCAATTTCTCTTTGTTCAAACATCTGGAGTTCTACAATCTACTCAAGACTCCCAAGCAGGCTTTCGTCCGAAGCTCGGAATGGAAGTTGCCCTCCTGGCAGTAACTGAATCAGCCCGGAGAGATATGGATCCAGGCGGCACCACAGCAATTATTTTGCTAGATTTGATTGCTGCCTTTGATACAGTAGATCATAACATCCTGTTAGCATGTATTAGGCGGCTCAGAGTAACAGGGCTTGCTCTCTCCTGGCTACAATCCTTTCTAGAAGATCGGGTGTTCCAGGTCTGGTGGTTGGTTTAAACCATCCTGAGGGCTCGTCTAGCAATTTGGGCTCCTGCTTAGAAGCAGTAGCCAATCGGATGGCATTGTCCCACTTGAAACTGAATGGGGAAAAAACTGAACTGATGTTCCTGGGGAAGTGCCCATCTCCCGGACCAAGTATCGACTGGCCACCTTGCATGGGCACCATGCCTGACCGAAAGATCAGATCAAAAGCCTGGGTGTATGGCTTGATAGCACCTTAGGGTTTAGCTACCAAGCCACTAAATTCTCTGCAACATGTTTCGGCCTGATGAGGATGCTAAGGAAAATTCTGCCGCTCCTCCCCTTTCAGGCCCGGAGGATTTTGGTGCAGGCGATCATTCTGTCCCGCCTGGACTATGGGAATTCCTTGTATTTGGACGTCCTGGCTGGCACCATCAAAAAACTGCAGGTTACTCAGAACTCTGCAGCACGCCTATTGCTCAGACTCTCTCGCAGACACTCAGGGTCAGCCACCTTGAAAATACTCCATTGGCTGCCAATGGAAGCCCTGATTGAGTTTAAGGCGATGTGTATAGCCCATAAAGCCATGTGGCATACTGGGCCAGCTTTAGTCTGCTCCCTAGTCTCCCCCTACCACCCGTCAAGAGCCCTAAGATCTGGGAGCACCAGCCGGGCAATAACCTGTAGGATCAATTGAGCAAGGTGGGGAGGGTGTTCATTCTCGTGGAATGCCGCCTCACGTTGGAACTCCCTTCCCCTATCCCTCCGCTGTGAACCAGATCTTCTTAAGTTCCGCAAACGGCTGAAGACCCTTCTTTTTCAGTAACGCGTACAGAGTCCTCTCCCCACCCGTCCTAAGCGCTACGAGGCCTCAGGGCAGAAGTGCGCTTTATAAAACCCCATTACATTACATTACATTACATGCACTCCCTTATCCTGCCAAGACGAGTAGATTAGGATAAGTTGACTACGTGTCGTCAGAAGAAGGATGAAAGTATGGTGGATTTCTTTACTGGATTTGAAAGGGTGTTCTTGGACTTTAGTGGTCAGGACCTGTCACAGGAGAGTGGTGTTTGTTTGTTTGTTAACAGATTTGTCACTAACTTGCTTCCCGAGATTGCAACTAGGTTGCAGGCTTCAGAAAGTACCTGGACGACCTCATCCCCATCAGTGATTTTGAGTATGGCACAGTACTATGAGCCTAGATAGAATGAGGACAAAGAAAAGGCGGAGAAAAAGTCAAAAGATTTGAAGACGAGGGTGTTGATGCAGCAAGTTGCAAGGGGAAGCAGAAGAGGAAGACGTTTGGGTTCTACCGAGCGGCTGCCTCGGTCTACCAGGGTTGGTACTTCGAGTGCACCCATTGGGCAAAACCAATATGCAAATTGTAAGCTGGAGGGACATTGTGGAATGAGTGCCCGGAGTTGTTGCAGAAAGGTTAGGCCCGAGAGGTGGGGGGTTTAGAGGATGTGGAAGAGGATGAGGAGGCTATTGGGTGATGCGATCAGGGAACACATCGTCTAATAGACAGAGCGGGAACTATTTTGACAACCCCCGAGGGAGGCAGTACTATCATGATAACTATTACATGGACGGAGTGACGGGGATGTCTCACACTGAGGATATGTATAGAACAACAGGAGAGGAAGGAACGGTGAAAACACTCCTACTCCCCTTGAGCAAAGTTCAAAAAACAACAAAGGAGTGTCTCAGAAATACAAGAAGAGCAAGCATTTATCCACATTAACTGTAACATTAACTCGTGAATGAAACCACTTTTGATTTATCTGAAAGCCCTGTTGGTTGGTGACATGCTTCATCATTGGGCACCACCAGGAGTGGCCAAATGCCACCCTAGTGTGCTGCAACGCCAGATTACTGCGGAGCTGGTTCAGTGATTGGTGAAGAGTGATATAAGTAAATTTAAAAATGTCCAAATGAGACAAAAAAGTGCTTTATTAATTTTGCCAATTAAACATGTGTAAAAACAAGAGTGTAGGATAAAGGACCAACTTTTAAAAGTCTATTTTTATCCCAAAAGTGTTGGTCAACATGTTTCTGCCTTTAAATGAACAGTTTGTCAGGCTTTCGTCAGGACCAGTGTAATGCAATGAGGACCCCGGCGGTATGGGCGTGCTAAGACTCACCCTAACCTGGGGTTACTAATGTAAAAATGGTCAAAACACTAGAAAGATTCCCTCACAATTGGAGAGAAACTGAGTTTATTCTAAAAAAAAAAAATGGACATACAAACCTATAGCAGACAAAGGAAACGAATTACCACAAGGTTATTTCAGTATGCCCTAAATGAATGTCCACTTGAAAATAACATGCTCAAGTGCTCAGCAGGGTGCTCTTGTAACCATAACAAAGACACGAGTGTCAAAAATGGTGTACTCGTGCTCCTACTCGACTAACATGGATCCCATGATAAGTAAAAGGACCGCAGTGTCTCGTCCAGCCAAGTGGCACAAGTGCTAAAATTATAAACTCCAAATCGTGGGCAAAGCAATGTTTATAAAGGGCCATTAAAACTACTCTTTCATAACTGCTGACTAGCACGTGGTCTAAAAGCGAACCTATTCAACCGACAGGCTGGTGCTAAGCTGGCAAAATATGTAAATAGTAAATCATGGGTAATTGTTTCTTACAGAAGGTGCTGACACTACATGCACCATGGGTCTCGGGAGGGGGGTGATGGTGACTTGGCACACCCTAAATGGCAAAACACACAACAAAGGAAGCTAATATTAACAGATATCGCCGAAAGTGTCCTTATCTTCTGAGTTTTCGGTGCTCAACTCACGCCCTTTCCGCCAGGCACCCGTTTGGAACCTGGACGTGACCTCTCTCACCGGACCCGGAAGTGTGTTCAGTGCGAGGCGAACTGTGTTATTAAAGCTCGCAGGAGGTAAAAGGCACCCTTTGCTGAACACACATAATGCTCGGTGTGGGCGTGGCAGATGTGCAAGGCACACAGTAAACCAATCCTACATGACAATTGTCACAGGATTGACCAAGCGGATGCAAAGGACCCAACAGGTGTGAACCATGTTCCAAGCCGGGCCGTAGCTAAGCAAGTCCACAGGGGCATGCCTGCGAGAACCAATTAGCAATCGATGCAGAGTGTTATGGCAGCCCTGCCCACCAACATTAATGGAGAAAGGCAGAGATGTGACTAGATGGTCACGGGCGTTACCCAGGGGATGGATTGAAACAGTAATGCCTAAGTATTAGTAGCAGCAATAACAGGAAAAATACAGAAGAAGCCCAGATTTATTAAACTGACCTGCACCGTTAAAGATAACAACAGGCAGACAGGTGGTTACATAGCTGCTTCAACACGTACAAGGACGTATGAAAGGAGTGGCTGAAAAGACAAACAATAGGTAAAGATGATTACGATGGGCACCACACTAAGTTTCTGGATTAGTGCAGTCAGCCATCGTATTTGGTGTCATGTGGTCCACCAGATGAGTGGGTCAAATTGGGCAAAGCCATATTGCACAATAAAAAAGGCCACAACAGGAGGAGCTATATAGTATGAATTAACACACCACGAGGCAGAATGTAGGAGTCAAAACGCTACATTCAGCATAGCTGCAGTCATGAAGCTAAAATAAGGTTGATACATGACAGTCATAACTCCAGTTTATCTTTCCCAAGAGGTCATGATGAGCCTGTATTAGTTGTAATCAAAACAAATCAGTTTTGCATGACAGTTGCCCATGGAATATTATCATTTAAGCCATGTATGTTGGTCCCAAGGCGATAAACCCACCTTTGCTCTGTTTCAAATAGAGTTTTCCGAGTGTTTCTCTTGCTATTAACCTGCTCTATCACAGTACACCTCATATCGTTAGTTGTGTGGTGGTGGAGAAAGTGTTCACTCAGTTTGGTTGTCACCCGGCCACACCTAATGTTGCTACGCTGTTCACATATGTGTAATTTTACTTTGTGAGTGGTCATACCAACGTACCGCAACCCACACGGGCAAGTTATTAAATACACCACGTTAATTGAGTTGCCATTAGTATGAGCTTTTTGTGTCCACACCTTATTAATTTCGAGGTCTAGAGTTTTTGTAGATGACAGAGGCTACAATTTGAGCATGGAAAATCGCCTTTTACCTTCGGTAGGCCCCAATCGTCAGTCACAGATTGAAAATCTCTTACTGCAGTTTCCCTTAGAAGTGTGTTGACCAATGAGTCCATAAGGCTACGGCCTCTCTTGAAGGAAAATAAAGATTTTTCCCAACTCCTGTTGTTGCTGTTAGTTTTTATTGATTGTTTTCTTCACAGCATTAGATGCTGAACTGAAGGTGGTAATGCATGTTAAAGGTATCAAACTAGCTTTTTTAGGGTTTTCTCAAGAAGTACTTCCCTAGGTTGGTTTCTTGCTCTTTTGTAACCCTTGGTAAGTACCATGTCTGGATAGCCACGATCCTTGAGTTTAGTTGTAAGGTCAGTCGCCTGTTGTCTGAAGTCTCCCAGTTGGCTACAATTCCGCCTTAACCGCATAAATTGTCCATACAGGAGGTTCTCTCGCAGAGCCCTTGGATAAAAGCTAATAAACTCCAACAGATTATTCCTGGCTGTTGGTTTGTAATGTGTTTTAGTGGAAAATTGTCAGTTGAGTTTAGTAATCACCACATCCAGGAAGACAACTTCCTGTCTATCAATAGTGTGGGTAGACTACAGGTTCAGGTCAAGAGTGTTAATCCAGAGGAGTAATGCCCGTAGCGACTCTTATGATCCCTGCCAAACCATCAAAACATCATACATATATCTCTTCCATAAGCCTATGGAAGAGATAAAGGGATTACTAGCATCCTGAATGTACTTATGTTCAAAATCATGAACATAAAGACCTGCCACACTTGGGGCAAAGGTGCTGCCCATTGAAGTTTCTCACACCTAGGAGAGCCAGGAACAGGGCAAAGGACCAGTTCCGGTGCCTGTAGATCAGCGCAGACATTATCTCACTGCAGATTGACAAGGTAAAACCGATAAATTTTTAGTTGATACATGGGCTATGAATAGCTCTGTTTCCTGTTCACAGGTCCTGGGAGCAGCTCTGTCTGGCTTAAACAATGTTTCAGTGGGTTTCTCAGACATGTTGGTTGTTAGCCCCATCTCCAAACCACTTGCTTGATTATTGGCCCCTTTACAGTTGATTCACCATTTTTATTAACATCAAATTATGGGGAGAATTTGTTGGGATTGGATTTTTGAAAAGGTTACATGCTATCATTTTTTGTTCTCCAGACGGTGTTTACATGACTATTGGACCGCAAGTGGCCCGTGCCACACAATGCCTCGCAAAGGATGCCCCCCCTCTCTGCTGAGTTTAAAGATGTGCCACATAGATTATGAGCTATGGGAGACACGGATGTGAGGTTACTGCAAATCCTGCTGGTCTCTATACAGATTAAGGACAATGCTGTATTGAAACATATTCCCCAGTACACGATATCCCAGGCAGGAGAAAAGGTATTATTGTAAATAATACAGGATTTGATTAAGTCTGGTTTGGTTGAAGAGACAGTGGCAAATGTGTGTAACAGCCATATGCTTCCTATACTTAAAAAGACACCCTTGGATTCTTCTGATGCTCACCCCGATGTTTGCCGGTTTGTAATCGACCTTAGAGAGGTGAACAAGATAGTGGTTCCCCAATGCCCTGTGGTTCCAGACATTACTACGATCTTGACAATGATTCCCCCGTCAGCAACATTCTTTTCCGTGTTTGATTTGAAGAATGCTTTCTTCAGCACTCCAATTCATACAGATAGTAGATATCTGTTTGGATATGCAATAGCCGGCAGGAGCTTTAGATTCTGCTGTGCTCCACAAGGCTAAACAGAAAGTCCTATTATCTGTAGTCAAGCCTTGAAAGCTCAATTGGATTCTTTGGAACTTCCCCCTGGTAATGTGCTGTTGCAATACGTAGATGACCTCCTTGTGGCTTCAGACACTGAAGATGGTTGTAAAAAGGCAACAGTTAAATTACTGTTACATTTGGCACACCAGGGACACAAGATGTCACCAATATAGGTCACCCACTGTCGAAGGAGGGTCACAGACTAACACCTGAGCGCATAGCTGCTATTACTAATATGTGTGTTCCTAAGAGGTGCGCCCTTTCATTGGCATAACTTCATATTGTCATCACTGGATACATAATATTCCTTACCAACGAAACTCCTTCTTTACCTGATCACCAAAGAAGAGCATGAACCTTTGCCCTGGACAGCTGCATGCCAGCAAGCTTTTGAGCAATTAAAGGTTGCGCTTTGCTCTGCTCCTGTGGTTGGTACCAGAAGCCTTTTGTACTCTACATATACGAGGTGGATGGTTGCGTGCTTTCTGTTCTAACACAGGGTTTTGGTGGTAAGCAGAGACCCTGTACTTATTTCTCTGCTATTCTTGATAACATCTCCAGAGCCCTCCAGAGCTGCCTGAGAGCTGCTGTAGCAGTGGCAGTTTCAATCAGACAATCGGCAGGGCTCGTTCTTGATACTGGTCTCACAGTAATGGTACCTTATGCTGTGGATACGTTATTGAATAAGACAAAGAGGCAACACCTTACTAGTGCACGTCTGACTGGATATGAATTAACTTTGTTTGCTCCGCACATTAGCATCAAACAATGTGCTACTCTGAACCCAGCCATGTTACTACCCCTTTCTTCAGAAGAAAAGGACAATGATGGCCATGATTTAATATTTTGGACTGAGGAGAAACAAAAGAATGAGTAGACCTGACTGATGTTCCCTTATCTGACCCCCAAGGGTATCTATATGTCGATTTCAAACTAACAGATGGCACTACCACTGCAGCATGTGCAATTATAACATTACGCACTGTTATTGAGACATCCTGTATCCCATACCAATCAGCCAAAGCTGCAAAGATGGTTGTGCTCCTTACGGCTTTTAAGTTGCGTGAGGGGCTGACTGTCAATGTCTATACAAGCCAGTAAGCCTTTGGGGTGGCCCCTCATTTTGGGAGCCTCTGGGCGGTGAGAAGGTTCTTGAACTCGTACAGATTGTGAATACAGAATGGCCCATTGATACATAGATTGTAGACAGCATTGACACTTCCTGATAAGTTGGCAATAATAAAATGTAACGCTCATAAGGCAGTGACAGGTGACGTGGGAAGGGGATATGCGTTTGCAGATCAGACAGCTAAGGAGACAGCTAAATCAATGATGAGAAAGATATTCGTGGCAGGTCCCGCTATGTGGGTTCCCGACAATGGAATGTTCCACTAGACATTAGAAAAAGTCAGAGAAATACAGAGTGAGGCGACCGTAGATGAACTGGCAATATGGGAGGAGAGTACAGGGTGTTTGGGCGAGGATGGGTGTTGGACTCACTTATCTGAGAAACAGGGATGGTTGCAGGCCACACACATACATGCTCCCTGCTGTTACCATGGCCCATGGCCCAGCACCTATTAGTGCCAAAGGAATATGTAAGCTACTGGACCCAGTATGGCAAAATGATAATATCTCTACGGTAGATACACACCTAGTGAAACACTGCATTATTTGTTTGAAACATAATACGTGGAAAGGTACTCCTACACAAGCAGGCAACTTTGCACCGCCTTCCATCCCTTTCAAAGTTCTCCATATGGATTTCATTGAAATAGAAAGAGTTAACAATTTGAAGTATGTGCTTGTAGTGATTTGCATATTCAGTAAATGGATTGAGGCTTTCCCCATTAAAGAGAATACAGCCATGGCAATGGCACTTTTAAAAGAGTTCTTCCTGCACTACAGATTGCTAAGTGTGAGCTGGAGTGACAATGGAAGTCACTTTAATTCAAAAGTCATTGAATTGATGTGCAAAGGCCTGCATCTTAAGCAGACGTTTCACACAGTAAACTACCCCCAGTCCACAGGCCAGGTTGAAAAGTACAATGGTAGTCTCAAGCTGAAGTTAGCGAAGATCTAAGAAGGTACAGGATTGCGATGGCTAGATGTGTTACCCTTGGTTTTGTTAACTACCAGAGCGACAGTGCATTCTAGAACAGGGTTGTGCCCGTATGAGGTGGTCTTTGGATGCCCCCGATGTCTGTGGCATCCCAAGCCCCAATCACTTCTCTGAGATAGAGTATACCTAGTTTGTAGACTATATGTACGAGTTAACTAAAGATCTCCATTCTGTCCACCAACAGATTCACGCCATGCTGCAACCAGTACCAGAGGGTCCCGGACATCAGCTACAGCCTGGCGACTTTGTTTTGATGAAGAACCTTCAATGGAAGAACTGCCTGGAGCCAAGCTGGATGGGACCCGTGCTTGTCCTCATTGCCAGCCACACAGCTGTCAAGACTGAAGTCCAAAAGCAGAGGGTGCACGGATCACACGTCAAAAGGAACCCCCTCCCACTTCCGCTTGATCGGTGGGTCCTCGACTGCATTGCTCACCACGAAGGAGAGCGAGTGCCCTGTTTCATTCCCTTCTCTGACGCCAAATTGAGGTGGGCGCAGACAGATGAAGAAAGCGACGGAGCCTTGCTGGAGGCGGCCCTCCAGATATAAGGGCTGTCCCGGATACTTCCGCATCTTGTGCACAAGAGTCCGAGTCTCAATGCCCACCTGATCTTGAGTTTCACCCCCTTTTGGGTGACGAGAGAGTGCCTGGAAACACCAGGTATATCTTGCGGCCCAAAAGAAGAACGGTGCACCAGCAGAGCAGTCCAGCCGTTAGGGAATAACTTGAGCTTAGGGCATAGGTGCCGTGCCTAAGGTGCCTGCATTAGATTAGAGTGAGCTACACTGGTACACTGCCATCAACACTGGAAAATATCATTAAGGGTACTTGCCCTAGATGGAGGGTTCCCTATCCTGAAAGAAGAGGATTTGTTTTCCAGCAAGGGCTGGGATCGCGCAGCTCCTCCTTGGGAGTGCTTCATTTCACCGTTGTTGATGAACAATAGGGGCCAACCAGCGAGGCTCTAGACAGACACTGGGTGACTTGTGTCCCTCTGGTCGGTTGTATTTTTGAGTCTCCAAGTCCTAAGGTTTCTTCCTATGTACCCATTTGACTGATCAGTCATGATGGAGGAACAGCCCCTGGTGGCCCCTCCATTTCAGCAGAATGGTTCTATGTGAACTAGTTGGTCTACTGGGAGTAGGGTAGTAGTGGTAGCGGTCCTTCTCATGGTAACAATAGCACTATTTTGGGGTGGTGTGGTATTTAGAAGAACAGCATCCTATGCACACTTTGACAGGGACTACCCCGGCTCCACCTGAGCAGTTATTTGTTACACTGGCCCGCATAAAGATAGACATAGATCGACTTATATCGAGAACGCTTTCCTGCAAATGCTTTATCAGGTACACAGTACCACAATGGCATGAATTGTTAGGTGTGTGGGTTACTCCCCTCCGTTATGCACAAGAATGATTTGCTGGTGTCATTGCCCCTGTCATACTTGGGTATTTGTGAGGCATGGTTCCAGTTGCTTTCTATGGTATACATGCACTATCATGCTGACGCTATGAAAATGGTACGGTCTAATGATGAAGCACAGTTGGAGTATATAGTGGTACACCAGGGATATACATCTGGGGCAGATGGAAAGGAGGGTACCCTACATCCAGTAGCTTGTATGAACATTTTCAAAGCTAATGAGAATATCACTTGGTTACACAATGAAATGCTGGATTTCCAAGGATATAATGTTACGGAATTCTTCAAATGTTTCCGGGAACAAAATATCACTGAAGACAAAGCCATGCCCATCCCTGTGATAAATGCAACAGCTAGTTTCTATGTGGAAGGCTCAGGGAACATTCCAGTAGGACAGAGCAGTTGTAACTACACATACTGATTGAACACTACTAGTAGCCCTCCTTTGCTTACACCTCTGAATGTATACTTCATCTGTTGTGACCAGACTTTTACATGGCTTCCCAGGGGATGGTCTGGCAGGTGTAGTCTCTTTCCTCCTATCTACGGTTTACATGGCACCATCTAATTATCACAAGGATCATAGACTACAGCATAGGGATCTCCATTTGCATTGAGTTAAGGGAGTTGACAATGCAGAGGTTATTGATCAGATACATCCCTACAGCAATTTATGGACACCGTGAAGGGCATTCTGCTGTTCTGGGGTCCCATGTTCAATAGTTGTAATATTCTTTGACTTGCCAGAGCAGTTGAGAGAGTTAATAATGCTATTGCAGGTATATTGACTAATATTACAGTCGAGCTTCAGGCTAAGAGGCTCGTTGCTTTTCAAAACCGGATGGTTTTAGACGTCATTCTTGCTGATGGGGTGGAGCCTGCCACATCATTAGCAGCAGCTGCAGTGTATACATTCCTGATAAAGTCCCTAATGTGTACTCCACAATGCAAACATTATGCAGACTTGCTTCAGAAATCCATCAGGATAATGGTTCATGGTCCCTCACAGGGTGGCTCTGGGGTCTGCTGACATCATGGGGTTGGAAGATGCTACTTGTCCTAGTAGCTATCACAAGTGTCATCTTCACATGTTGCCTATGCATTAATTGCTTTTCAGCATGTTGCACCTATTGTCTGTGTCCTGGGGATGAGCCTTGCATTTACAATGTGTTAAGTTAGCATATGCTTAGTAGATGTTTAAATCCCATTTTTCCTTTTTGCTGCCTTTGCACACGGCACACATTATTATAAATGTTTATAGTCTAGCAGACTGTTTTGCTTTACACGAGAATAATATGTTTTCCTATAGTAACCGCTTTGCTTGGTAAGCTTTGTCTGAACAGTAAGTGCCGAGGCCTTCAAGGTTATTTAAACCCAGTGGTTGTTGTTCGGTCTGATCAGTGCACGTTCTAGACATAAAATATATGCAGCTGTGGCCACCTCTGATTTTGACGCCTTTAATAATGCACTGCGCAAGCATGCTTACACACACTTGGAGAACATTCTCATGCAGAGAGTTGGGGTAGAAAATGATGTTATCCATTCCTACTTGGACCAGAGGTATGGGGCTGCCCTTGTAAACCCAAGAGACCTTCTGTAGATATAAAATAACCTACTAGCAAGGGAGGGTGATTTCTAGGTGTAATCTAGCCTGTTAGAACTGGCTATTTTTGGTTGGCTAAGGCTTACGCCAAAGCCAGGCAGAAACCCCCATTCTAGTCAGGGCAAGGGAGTCACACGCCAAGATAACCCTTGCTCACCCCCTTGGAAGCTTGGCACGAGCAGACAGGCTTACCCCGGAGGCGATGTGGAAAGCATTTGCGCACGCACATAACAGCAACTACATCCTAGGCACAGCACAAAAGGATCTCCACACAAGGTTATATAAAAATAACTTTTGTATTGTCAAAAGACATCAGATAGTAATCACACAATGTACATTGTGCCAACTGGCACTGGCAATATTCACACAGGATTATTTACATATGCACAGTTCTGTGTATGAGCAGAATCCCTGCCACATGGCACCCATACGATGGTGGTCTTTATACATGACACTTGAGTAGTACTTCATTCAGTCCTTAACCCCTTCGCTATTGTTTCCGGAAAATAGTAGCGTCGGACAATCCTACCTATAGTTACATAGCTCTTTTCAAGCTTGAATCTTTTCAAACGGTTTCCTTTTGAATTACTACCCAGTTGTGCTACTACGTTTTACATTGTGCCTTTTTCTTCTCTGTGTCACTATGGCTGACATTGTTATATCGCAACATAGTCGCATTGCGGTTCGCAATCATTTGCAAGCATACAATGTTGGTTTGGAGAGCATGGCAGTGATTTTGGTCACAAGGGCTGAGGTTGCTTACCCATTTGAGATATTGTACTCTTGGGTGACGTTTCCTGCAGTAGAAGTGGCTACGCAGGTTTTTCACACTTACACTCACACAGCCGTGCCCAGGGAATATGTCCCTTATAGGACACAGGAGATTCCGATTCCTGCACGGCAGCAACGTGTTTTTAGTTTGATGGCGCCCTTCCCCACAGTGGAATGGCGGCTATTTTGGGTCCTTTGTCCATTCAAGGTGCTTTCTGGCCAGTTTTGGCTAGATTCACCCCGCATCTCCGTGCGGGCCAATTTCCCGTGGCTGAGTTACGGACCCTATATGACTCTTCTATTATTGTTATTAGGGCCCTAGTTCAATATATCACCCGCAATTTCCAGGGCGGGCCCCTGGTGTTGCGGCCCTTCCAGCAGGACCGATCGGAATGAAGCTTAGTCCCGTGATGCTCAATGCAGTAATGGGCAAGTGTCCCCAAGATAAGGATGATATGCCTTTTTGGCTTGCCGAGAAATTTGACCAGCAGGAGGCAGTTTTTCCTAATTCGAGTCCCATAGAAAAACACAGGATTCTTACTATTAGTTTACCCAAGGATTTGGTACCAGAAGCCGGTGACTGTCAGTCATGGGGTAGGATTTTTGCGGCAGTGTACACTAGATGCTTCGGCACTCCGTCAATGGCTGTCCTTCCAACGGTCATTAAAAGTGTTCGGGATGAACATGGATCTAAGGCTGCGGTTGAATTGGGAATGAGACTCGTTGGCAAGTTTGATGTGGTAGCCGATCTCGTCCTTTGTAATATAAAGGGAGATGCAGTGAACTTTCAAGTGGCTAAACCCTTACTCGATGTCCCAGATGCCAGCAAACCACTACAGTTACCGAGAATTATAACGGCTGCGTATAAAACAATTGGCCGCAATAATTTAGGTGTCAATCCCTTTTCTGCTAAAGATAAAAATAAAACCCAGGGTACAAAGTCTGAAACAGACGTTCAACCCACAGCTCCAAAGGAAAATTGGAACAGAAATAAAAAGCAGGGGAAACAGCAACAGAAATAGGAGTCCGGTCCCCCATCACCAGTGCCTGCGTCTACGGAGCATGTTTATGATTTGCGCAACTGCACTATGATTAAGTCGCATGATCGATTTCAGGTTCCTGATCAATGCTCTCCTCGTTGTTTACAGGAGACTCGGCCTTATCGTCCAGTGGTCGAGATGGCGGTAGAGGTCGGGGTGGCCTGCAGAGTCGCGACCAGCCCGAAAGATGGCAAAGGCAAGCAGGGTGATTCTTCAAAGAAGAGTCCCCAGTTTCAGAAAAAGAAAGTTGCTGCTTTAACAGAGAGATATGCCACAGATAGTGAGAACGCAACTTCGGAATCAGACATGGGCACTGATGTTGGTGGACAGCGCGGCAGAGATTAAAATAGTGCGAGAGGCTCTGCGTCCACTACTGAAGGTGACAGCGACTGACCAATATGTTGTTGTGGAAACAGCTGATACCAGAGTAGCTCGCCCTGATAGGCTTTATGAAATAGTCCTTTTAATTGAAGGTGACATACAACGTACCAGAAAAGTGGTATTCTTTGGAAAATCTTACAATTACCTATGACATTTTGTTAGCGGAGGCTGACTGGCCCCTGCCTTTTGTTCTCGCAGCTCAGTTTCGCGCACATGGTAAGTGTGGGCCAAAAATGTGTTCCGCTCGCGGAATTTGCGGATTTTCGGCGATCCGCAAATCTCGCAAAATAGCAGAAAGATCTGCAAATCCGCGAGCGGGACGAATTTTCCATGAAGCACCTACAGGGTTACAGCAGCAGGTGCCCAAGTTGAAGCTAATTTCTTTGTAACCTTATACAAAAGGGTTACAAAGAAATTAACTACAACTTGGGCACCTGCTGTAACCCTGTAAGTGCTTCCTGAGCGGCGCCTCATTGCCTACATGCAACTATTTTCTGACCCTCGAAGCAGGGTCAGAGAACAGTTACAAGTAGGCAACGACGCTCCTGTCCCAAAAATTAAACCTCAGCAGGAAGCACTTACAGATACAAATAAAGCAGTTTTCCGAGTTGAAGCTCAAAGTCAGTAACGTTTTAATCAGCCCAAAACATTAGCACGGCCGAGACTGGGCAAGTGTGCTTTAACGCCATTTCCCTGTACATATTTCAAGAAGATTTTTGGTTTAACTTAGGAGTGCAGCGGAATCCCAATAATTCACAGTTACCTCCTTCTGTCCAATCCGCTTTCGGCACCCACTCGTTTAACATTATGTCGTACACAGACATCGCAAATTTGACAACAAACAAAGCAGACACTTTTGAATTTTCAACAGAAGATACGGAACGGATCTATACTTTAATTCAGGAACCGGAATGTGTGAGCTCTAGCACCGGATCAATACAGTCTAACATCCGTCAATTACTCTATGCAGCAAAAAGGGAGATCAACCAGCGCCTACATGCTAGTACACTTATTCGCTACCATAAAGTGTCAAGAATACCAAGAGGTCTACGTATTCCTTTAAAATCCACGTTATGCAAGAACAATAGCAAATTCACTGAAAGATGGTATGGGATACTAAACAAATGTTCGCTCGACCTGATTTTATTGATTGTTGAAGAACTCTCAAAAATGCTAGAAGATCTGACCACCAAAGTTACACAGTTTAAGGAGGAACTTAGTTCTAAACTCACTGGAGAAGAACTAAAACAAACTTTAGAAGATATCAACACCCAATTGGAAAAGTACACTAAAGAAATTAACGAACGTAAACTGCGCAAATTCAAACGGGACACCGTTGATTACAAGTTGGGGAAGGTATACAACTGGGCAGAGATCTACGCAGCGAGACGACAACAAAGGACACAATATAACAAATCCACAGAAGGGGACACTTCCTCCTCGGAGGATTCCACCCGCTTCCGACAACCGAGACCACCACCCCAGTCAACGAGGAGTCACATAATTTAATCATAAACATCTCAAACACGACTATCTCCTCTACTCAAAACAAAGTTTTACAGAAAGGGATCTCGTTTGTCCCCACCTACAATTTGAATGACCTTGTTTAAATTCATGCGAAATTTGCGATTAAGACACTTTTTTCCCAATATCTGTCCTACTCCCTCCCATGTAGAGGAACACACATCCTTAGACTTACGTCCTAAAAGCACTTTTATGGCCCCAGTGAGCCACAAAACTTTGGACCTATTCGAAACTTTGGTACAAAAAGACCTAGACAAAATTCGCAAATTGCCCATAAGACACAAGCAAAACTTGAACAATCAAGAGAGAATGGCTTTGAAACAGCTAGCCACTAATGATAACATTATGATCTGCCCTGCTGACAAGGGTGGATCCTTAGTTATCATGGACAGTCGATTCTACCTCGACAGTGTACAACAGCATCTTACAGAGACCAACACCTACATGGAAATTCCATCGGATCCAACCAAGGAGTATGCTGCTATTCTTCAGACAATCGTTGACAAAAATGTGTCCACTGGAACTATTACGACTAGAGACCGCAACTATCTCATCAAGAACTATCCCAGTGTTCCGTATTTATACATGATTCCCAAAATTCACAAGCATTTAACAAAACCACCATTCAGACCAATTGTCAGCACCATTAACTCCATTCATGAACCTGTTGGAACTTACATTGACCGTCATCTACAATCATCTGTCAAATCCATGACCAGTTTCCTACAAGACACTACAGATTTCCTAGCCAAACTCAATCAGGTGACCATCGATCCACACATACCCATCCTGCTGTGTACCATTGATGTAAATTCCCTTTACACTTCCATTCCTCACAACCTAGGAATACAGGCAGTAGAAGCGGCATTGTTACAAACGGACAAACCACAAAACTTGCAAATTTTTCTAATGGAACTCATCGAATTTATCTTGATGCACAGTTACTTAAGATATAACAACAAATTCTACAGCCAATTATCCGGAGTAGCCATGGGCAACTGTGCTGCTCCGGCATATGCCAACCTGTTCATGCAGGATTTTGAAAACGAACACATCCTCTCAGTACCACATTGGAAAAATCACTTGCAAACTTACTATTGTTACATTGATGACATTTTTCTAATCTGGACAGGCACGGAAGAACAACTACTATTCGCCATCACTGATTTAAACAATATTGATGAAAGAATCCAATATACCCATCAATATAACAATTCAAACATTACTTTTTTGGATGTCAACATCACCAAGAAAGATCACAAACTGGAAACATCCATGCACATCAAGCCCACCGATCGTAACAACTATTTACATTACTCCAGTTTCCATCAATCCAGCCTCAAAATACATCTACCATATTCACAACTCCTCATAGCAAAAAGAATAGCTTCCACCGAAGAGTCATTTGTACAGGACAGTTCTACCATCATGAACATTTTTTCAAAAAGAGGTTACCCACAAAGGATCATTAACACCGCTTACCAACGTGTCACATACACTGTCCGGTCTACGCTATTGCAACCCAAGGAGAGAACAAGCGCGGATACACAACCCAACGTGTTTGTTTCAAAACTCATTGGCAATTGTTACAACTAGAACCAGATTTCAACAGGATTTTCAATGACTTGCCTATATTTGCTTATCAAAGATCTAGAAACCTACGGTCACTAATCAAACCACAGAGTAAAGAACCCACAATATTCAAAGGTACCATTCCATGTCATAACTGTCAAAATTGCCACAATATCATCCCTGGGACAAATGTCAATCATCCGAGTTCGGGCAAATTGATCCCTTTAAGAACTAATGCTACCTGTGATTCCACCAATGTGGTATATCTGTTAAAGTGCCCCTGTGGATTACCATATGTAGGTAAAACTGAGCGTAAGATAAAAACACGCCTCAACGAACACAGAAGCAATATCAGGAACAAAAATTTGAAATCCTGCGTGTCAGCACATTTCACTCAACAAAACCACACGAATAGCCAGATTCATTTTTTGGTTCTCGAAACTGTAAACAAACCAGAGGGCATGGATCCTAAAAAATATCTATTACAAAGAGAACTATTTTGGATTATAAAATTGGGAACAACTGTGCCACACGGTCTCAACGAACGCCTGGAATTTAGCAGCTTCCTATGACATTGTGTATTACATTTCGAACTGTTTTGCCTGCTGGTTGATCAACTTTTTTGTGCACATATTTACCATCTAATTTATGCATTGTATTTATTCGCATTTTTGCTCAGACTTTGTTCCTTTATTTCATTGTGTTTTATGGTTTGTTTTGGCCACCTTGGCATTCTTAATTACATCTTCTGGTGTGGTTTCTTGTTTCGAATTTGCACATCTTTTTTACTTCCTTTTTCACCATTTCCTTCATACCATTTCGGCACTCTTTACCTTCAACTTTGCTCTTTCCCGAGGTTTTAGTCCCTCGTTTGTGTTCACTGGCCTCACCCCCGATCAGTCCTTTTTCCATTGCACCTGTGTGTTTCTTTAAACGCCATTGCGGCTCCAAGTACACTTTCACCCGTGTCTGTCGGCATTCTTCACCATCGGCTTTCTCGTGATGCATGGTTTTCTGCATGTTTATCCTCGGTAAGTGCGACCGGACACAATCTTCTAATACGCGAATGCTATCGTCCGCTGTGAACCACGCGGGTTATTTTATTTTAATTTATTTACTTTTGGTGATGGAAGTCCTATTCATCTCACTCGGCCAACCTTGGGATTATAACGTTTCACTTTCTTAGACACTTTCACCAGCCCTTAGGACTCACTTTTGTTCATTTTTATAACGCACGCACACGACCCATTAATTCACTTAACTAGTGACCAGAGTACCTTGCATGTTGTTATTCATTCCCACTTCAGTACAACGTTATTGTTAGCTCTCACCCATTTCCGGCTCCTTATTGATACCTCCTCCCTCTACTTTATTCACAGCTGATACCCCCTGACGAAGAGCCTCAGGGCTCGAAATGCATCGGGGTGAGGATATATGTATGTGATGCCACCGTATGGAATTTGAATACTTTGGACAAGTCGTATTCATTGATTGAATATTCGTTTATCATTTGAACATTATTTGAAAAACTCTTTTGACACAGAATCATGAATACACCACCTAATGAAAAAAAGTGAATAAAACTTTTTTGAACTTCAACCTTTGGATTACATCTGCTCATTATAGCACACAGGTGTGCTCAGGTTAACCACCCTGTGCCTACAGGGTTTCTTCAGGCATTTCACGTTCTGCTCTTCTTGGACAGTGAGAGTATTACCCTGAGCACCCTAAAAGACTGTACTTTCCCTGTACATATTTCAAGAAGATTTTTGGTTTAACTTAGGAGTGCATCGGAATCCCAATAATTCACAGTTAACCCCATATCTGCCATCGAAAATGAGCTGTAATATTTGAGGGAGGTCTTTGCGTCCATGAGTTTCTCGAGCGTGATTCCGTGTAGTTCCTGTGGCTAGGAGGATGCTTTCTCCTCACCTGCTGCCCTGCTCGCTCTTTCACCCTTTACACAAGAGGCATGTGAACACACATAGCAGCCCCATCCGTTCGGCCCCACACCACACACTCGTGGTACCAAACATCTTCCTGCCCTTTCCCCACTATGATGGACAGCTTCGTCCATCATAGTGGCATCTTCGTGGATAACTATGCAGGGCAGGATTCATTCTGGCACGAGGCTCCTGTTCCAAAAATTAAACCTCAGCAGGAAGCCCTTACAGATACAAATAAATTCGGTGCCCAAGTTGAAGCTCAAAGTCAGTAACGTTTTAAATCAGCCCAAAACATTAGCACGGTCAAGTCTGGGCATGTGTGCTTTAACCCCATACCTGCAGTTGAAAATGAGCTGTAATACTCGAGGGAGGTCTGTGCATCTGTGACTTTCTCGAGCATGATCCCTGTGTAGTTCCTGTGGCCAGGAGGCTGCTTTCTCCTCACCTGCTTCCCTGCTCGCTCTCTGACCCTTTATACACAAGAGGCATGTGAACAATCATAGCAGCCCCGCCCGTTCAGCCCTGCACCACACACTCGCAATACCAAACGTCTTCCCACCCTTTCCCAACTATGATGGACAGCTCCCTCAAGGGACCTATGCGCATTTTGGCACGGTGGCAAAGTTACAGGCACACATGGTCACTGAAGGCACATCTTCTGGCCCTTTACGCAGCTGCAGTGTAGGAAAAGCGATATACATTTACCCAACGAGGTAGCACTTACCGATTAGCCGGTAGAAAGTACTCCAGTTGAGTATAGTTTAATTGCAAAAAATTCTGCAATTTGGCGGGAAAATCCTTGAATTCGCAAATTTTTTGTGCAATTATGCGCGAATTCGCAGACCGCAGATCCACAAAATTCGCTCATACTTAGCACACGGTCTCGAAGGAGCATGCGCTGAATTTTGCAGAAGAGTGGGCTAAAGCCCTAGTGCCGGCTCTGTACAGTACGCACTGTGGTTGGGATACATTTTCCCCACACCAAGAGATTCCATTACGGTCTATGCCACAGCCTCAAACTCAATATCCCATCCGGCATGAAGCTAAGGCTTCTGTCACGGAGCTCCTTGAACAATTAGAATATCAAGGAGTGATTGAAACTTGTGCGTCACTGATGAATAACCCACTTTTTACTGTGACCAAGCCTGACGGTTCGTACAGTATGGTATTGGATTACCGGCATTTGAACTCGCATTGCTGTACCTGTGCAGTAGGGAATACCCACGGATCTGCTCTTGTGGATGGTCTTGTCCAAAAACGGTTTAAACCCACACTTGACATATCCAACGTTTTTTTGCCCACAATTTGGATGGTCTAGACTCCCAATGGACCAGTTTTACTTGTGGCGGTAAACGACAGTAATTTAAACGCCCGTCTATGGGCTATAAGAATTGTCCAGGTGTGTTTGCTGCCCGTATCGTCTCTCTCTTGGAGAGATTTGACCCAGATGCATGTTCGTAAGTGGATGACATCTATCTCACAGACGGCGAAATTTGGGCGCATCTGTGTCGCGTTGACCGCATCATTTGTAACTTTGAGGACTTCGGTTACAAATTCCACTTTGCAAAGTCTTACATTGCGGAGTACACAGTGTTGTTCCTGGGCTATGAGCCCAACAATGAAGGTCGAGGATTGGCTCCTCACTTCTTGGAGAAATGTGCACAGCTGCGTGCTCCTACAATGCTGAAAAACTTACAGTCCTTGCAGGGATTTTTGAATTTCGGGCGCACTTACATTCCCGAATATGCCCAGCGTATCAAGCCTTTGTATGCTTTGATACAACCTACTTTCACGAAATCGTGCTGGCTGCCTAAACATTCGGCCATTTTGCAATCTTTGCAGGCTGATCTTCTAGAATCTAAATTCTTACTGACTCATGATAACCACACTAACCTGGTGATAAGAATCATCCCTGGGGCGGTGGGTTTCACTTACCTTACTTTTAACGAAGGAGACACAATACCTATTGCTTACAAGTCACACTCTTACACTTCGGCTGAAATGCGGTTTTCCACTGTGGAAAAAGTTTTGACAGCAGTGCAAATGGCGATTCTCAAAGAACGTGCACTGTCACAGGGAAAACGCATGTTGGTTGTTATCCAGTATCCTGCACTAGAGGCAGTGACGAAGGCCAGTGTACCAAATTCTAAAGCTTTGCACCCACGGTGGATACAATAGGCAGCATCTTTGACGTCTTCGGATGTTACTTTTTTTTGTAAGCCTCCTTACAGTCGAAAGAGTTTTTGCAGTATGAATTTGTTCATCCTGCGCCTCTGACTATGCGACCTTTGGATGACTTCCATTGTATCATTTACACTGATGGTTCAGCGTAAGTTGAGCATGGGTCTAAGCACGCATACGTTTCCACTCGTGCCATTGTGGTAGGTACCATGGTGAATGATGAATTCAAGTCCAAAGTCATGCACATGCAGACCTTAGGGGTCTGTACCGCACAATTGGCAGAGCTCCGTGCTCTGATGCTTGCATTGGAGTACGCTGATCCTGGTGTGACGACCCTTATTGTGAGGGATTCTTATTACAGCGACCAGTCTTACAATCCGAACCTGTTCTTTTGTATTTAGAATGATTTTCGTGACTCCAAAGGTAGCACAATAATACATAAAATGATCTAGGTCCGAGTGGCTGAGCCTAAGCAGCAATTGCCACTCATGTATGTAATTCGCACTCTCGGTCATCAGTGCATGGAAGTTCACACTGTTGGTAATCCTTTGGCCGACGAGGCCGCAAAATCAGCAGTATTGATATATTTGGTTGCAGCAGTTACACGTTCCAAAAGTAAGATTGATGATGATATCTTGGCGGCTGTAGCAGTGACTGAGAAGGGAAGTAAATATCCTAAGGGGTTCCCTTTGAAGTGTTCATATCACTTAAGTCCCGATAAAGTTCCTTATGTGAAAATACCGGATGTTGGTGAAAGGTTAATTCCCAACGTGGACCGCAGGTCCACACTGATTATGCTGCCCATGAAGGTGTTGCGTCTACGCATGCAGGCGTGTCAGCAACTGTATCTCAGTTACAACAACGTTTCTGGTGGCTGGGACTGTACAAATAGATGTGTGATTATGTCCTTTAATGTGACATTTGCCAGCAGATTAAACCTTCAACTGCTGCGCGTTTGCCCCAGACACAGTTCTACATTTCTAATAAATAATTTGGTTGTAATTATTTAGATCACTGCTGTCCTTTATCCTCTGATACTGCGTATAAGTACATCTTAGTTGCAGTTGACTCATGCACACGCTTTGTGTGGGTGTGGCCACACCGCAGCGCTGATTCACGAACTGTCATAAGAGACTTGCATGTCTTTGTAGGGATTTTTGCCTGAGGCACCTTCCATTCGGATCAGGGTCCTGGTTTCACCTCTAAGGCGTATAAGGATGCCATGCCTTCGTTGGGGGTCCAAGTCAAGTTTTCGTCTCCATACAGACCTGAGGATAATAGTTTTGTGGAACGAATGAACCGAGATTTAAAGCAGTCTTTGAGGGTTATAGGCACTGGCAGGAACTGGCTGGCCCAACTCAATAGCAGAAAGCATGCCCTTAATAATCTCCCTAGAAGGTCTCTGGGTGGGCGGACCCCATACGAAATGCTCTTTGGTATCAAGATGTTTGTCCCGGACCTTTACGGTCTAGACCAGAAGGCAGTTGCTGCCTCCTTTGACGTAGATGAACATTGCAATGTTTTACAGGATCTACAAAAGACGAGAGACAGTCTTGCATAGGAACACTTGCCCTCCACATCTGAGGCTGCGCTGCAGATTCCAGTAGTTGGCTGGCTACCCCAAGTTAGAGAACTGGTTCAAGAGAAGATCAAAAACAAGAAGGAATTTGGTCCCTCATATCGAGCTCCAGTTCCAGTGCTTGGCGTGAAGGGCACAAGAACAGTGATTTTACCGCCACTTCCAGGTCGTAAAGATAAAAGGTATATCTCCATTGACAATGTCAAACTACACAGAGTGGTCGATTCTTCTTAGTATGACTCCGGCAGTCTAATGTCCATCGATTTTGACAAATTCCGTTTTGGCCCCGGCTTCTAACCACAGGCCTGATATTGCCCTCAAGATGCCTGCAGTTTTGAGTCCTTTATTGAGTTCACTACCTGGTGCTCACCTTGATGACACTGAATATACTTACCCCTCTGACTTATCAATGACTGATTTGCAAACTTGTTTGGCTACAGAATCCAGATTTTCTTTTGACACTGAGTCTCACACATCGAAGACCCCTTCCATGATTTCTGTTCTTGCAACACTGTTTAAAAAACATTTTTTAATTCCTCCTTGGACCTACATTTTGTTGGTGCTTTTTTCGATTTACCAGTTCATGTCTATTGGATTTGTGGTGTATTTTTTTTCCGCCTTGTCAATGGACACTTTGTTGAAGAAGGAACATGCATTCAACATATTAATGGAAGATTGGCTCCACATTCCACATCACACAGATTGAAGAGGGACCCGGCTTTTGGCAACATAACTGCTTGGCTCGTCTTAGATGGGATTGTGTCGGATGCTATTAGATTTCAAATTCATGGACCCACTGAGATTATTACTGTCCCAAATGTCCTATGAGTTTCTATGGGGGATGTATACGTTCTGATGATTGGGATGTTTAGGTCGTAGAAGTTTTGTTTTCTGATTTGAAATATTATGCTGCCTTTGATGCTGAAGATTTGTATCTGGATTCCGTAAATTATGATTTGCTTTGTTATCAACATTTTGGCAATCACTACTTGCATAAAGCAAATACCAGGAGGAATATTCTTAATTATACACAGTGGGAACATTGTCCCGCTCCTGTACAAGGCAGTTCCACTTCTTTTTTAAAGAGGTTCACTTATTTTACTGATTTTAATCTGTCAAATCCCAATGCATTTTATTTTAAAATGACTGAAAAGTCCACTTCCAAGGTTAGACTTACCCCACAAAATTATTGTATTCGAAGTCCTTTTTAGACCAATTGGCTGTTGGGGACTACGAGCTGTGGAAAGATACTATTGATCTCAAATCTGTTTGGGGTTCTAAAAGTTGGCAAGTGCAAGGAACTGAGGCTTTGCATCATGCATGACTCATCCTGAACCATATGTTGTTATTAAATTCTACAATTTCACAAACAACTTGCTTTGGATTGGCTACTATGAAAACATGTAAATGCTCCTTCTTTTCCTGAATTAGAAGAATATTCCGGATGGAATAATAATACCAAGTTTTCCGAAAAGGAGGAAAACATGGCGGCCGCGAGATAGAGCGGCTCGCACGCAGGTGACGGTCTCTTTCCCCGTTTGCTGATTATGGGCGCAAAAAATACCTGCATCTAGGGTTTTGCCGTGTCTTGGTGTCCTGGCGCAAGTGGAAGCTCTGCCTGTTTTTCTGTGACCGTTCGCGGACTCTCTTCTGCCGATTTCGAAGGCAGCCGGGGAAGAGCGGACGTGGACGTGGATGTGTGCAGTTGCGGCCCCAGCTCCGGCGTCACCCGCCCCTCCCACCACCTTGCAGCAGTGGTTCCGAGCAGCCGTGGAGCTGCGGCGAGGGCGTCGGGTGGCGGCCCGCGGTTGCCTCAGAGTTGGAGAGGGTACACGCACCCAGTCAGGAAACGGAGAGCTCGAGGCAGTGAAAACGGCTGCTAGAAAGCTGAAATCGAAAGTGGCTGCACTACACGAAGAGACTGCCACCGGGATCAAAATAGCAGGCGAGGATCACGTTATAGACACAGACAAATGCTACAGTGAAAGTAAGGAGAGGGGCAGGTCAGTTAATTTAGAGGGTGGAGGCGGGTTAAAAGCAGCCCCGATTTTTGACAGTAAACAGGGCTTGAAATCATCAAAAAATACTACTTACAGCAAGAAGAAAGAGGCCTTTAAGAAAAAGGGTGGTAAAGGAAAGAGGAAGGGAGCTAGCCCAGAGTGTAAGGAGCACGGCGTGGGGGGTTCCCTAGAACCGACTGACCCGAGTGACAAAAGTGGAGGAATTGGAGAGGGGGCAGCGTTCGTGAAACAGGTTGTTACACAGGGAAACTTTGGGAGCCTGGACAGGGAGGTAACCTGGCCCCTGATTTCAACATACAGGCAAAGGGGAAAGATAAAAAGGCTCCTGTTACGAGAATAGCTCCCTCGCTGCGTGCCTTTTTTAAGGTCTAGCCTCAGGTCCTAAAGGTCACACATAGCCCAGACAACCCAGTTACACAAACCCCTGAAACATTCACACAGAATATGGCAGAGTTGAGGGGTCCAGAGATCACGCTAGATGTACCTGTACAACGATATGTGCCTGAGGCAAGTACGTCATCAATAGAGGCCTCTGGCGGGGTGATTGACAGGTGTACTAGCGATGGAGAAGAGGGGAGCTTAAGGTACACAGAAATGGAGAAGGAGAAGGAGAATGAGAAGGAGCTGGGGGAGGAGCAAGGAGGGGCCACCCTAGAGGCTCTGCTAATTGCTATGAGAAAAGAGATAAAGTCAGGTTTTGCAGAATCCAAACAAAATCAGAGCGAGATCAGGACAGCCTGCGACACCCTGGAGAGAAAAGTAGACGGGCTCTCAGAGAGAACAGAGACACTAGAGGGATCTGTAGGGGAGCTAAAAGCCAATTTGGAGACATCACAAGTCAAGATCCAGTCCCTAAGGAAAGAGGGGGACGAGATGAGGGAAAGGGTCGAATCTTTGGAGAACTTCTCTAGAAGAAACAACCTACGACTCTTAAAGGTTCCTGAAGCAAAGGAAGAGGGGGACCTTAAGACTTATGTAATATCTCTATTAAAGGGTGCCCTCAATTTGGAAGAAACAGAGGAAGAGCTGGCCAAAGACATACAGAGAATCCACAGGGACCCATTTCGCCTCATTTCTGGGAGAGTGAAGCCAAGAAAAATTCTTCTGAATTTTTTGACATATTTCCTGAAAGAGAAGATTCTCAATCTTGCCCTGAAAGCAAAATCATTAAAAGCCCTGGATTTTTCATTTGAGGTGCGGTCAGACCTATCAAAAGTCACCTTAGAAAGGCAGTGGGGCAAAGAATGGACAAGTTCAGGGCAGTGGGGGCAACGGTACAAATGAGGTTTCCTGCCTTCCTAAAAATAATGTACAACAACAAGATGTACAACATTCGCTCCCCCAGGGAAGTGGATGAGTTAATTATCTCCATCTCTGAACACGCGGGGAGAATGAAGCTCTAGGATCGGTAATATATCTCCCAGACATCGGGCGGGGAGTGAAGTACTAGCCCTTAAAGGAAATAATGAGTTAGGATAAAAAAAAAAGGATTAATAAAACCTAAAACATATATGTAACATAAATGTAAGGTTAAACAGTAAAAGTAAACAAAAAAAAAACCAAGAAGATCAAAGGGGAAGGTTTTTTTAAAAAAAAGGAAAAAAAGGGTGGGAAAAAGGTAATAGAGGAAAAAACACAAATATATTCTAAAACATAAGAAACAAACAATAAAAAAAAATAATAATTAACAAAAAACCCCTTCCTCTCCCACTTTTACTTAATGTGGGAGAAATGGAGGATACCTACTTCTAAAAATAGCAGATAATCAGTCTCACCGATAGAGGGAGGACGGGGTTAGAGACCAAACACACCTATGTAAACCTGGCAAACCAACACGAAAGGAGAAATGAGGGGGGGGGGGTTCCAAGGGTGGGGGGAGAGTAGGGGGGTGCAATGAAAAAACCTCAGATGCCTGTATTCATTTTTTCTTTTCCAATCACATTCTTAAGTCCTCTCACAAACAGCATCAATTAACATCAACCAACATTACAATGTCACCCCAAGAGAGAGTAAAAACTCTGCTAAAGGGAGGGGGATATAAAGAGTCGTGGAGGGCTAGAAGAGGAGAAAAATTATGACAAAAATACATTTTTTATCCTGGAATATTAATGGGCTGCGAGTGAAGGGCAGGAGACATAGAATCCTACAATACTTCAGGGACTCCCCGGCCCAAATTATAGTGTTACAGGAGACACACTTGCTTAAACAGGAAGTGGAAATAATATTGAAAACACAGAAGTGGGTCGATAAATTTATTTGTACAAACCAGTCCGCCAACATTCGGGGATACTAATTCTGTTTAAAAAATCAGCAAAAGCGCAAATTATGGCATACGAGGAAGATCTTAGTGGTAGGTGGCTGGTCTGCAAAATAACGTTAGATGGTCAACATTATACACTTGTAGGGTACTATGGTCCGAATCAGGACGACCCATCCTACCTCCAAAAAATCCTAGGGGCAACAGTCACCTTGAATCACTCTATCATATGGGTGGGAGACTTTAATATCGTCCTAAACCCCAAGCTTGATAAGTCCCCAAATTCCAGAGCGTCGGTATCGTCCAAATCAAGATCTGTTATGTTGTCCATAATGTCGTCTCTGGGGTTGGCAGATGTATGGAGAGATAGGGCTGGGAATGCTCTTGGGGTTTCGTATAGGAACCTCAAGTACAAACATAGTTCAAGGATCGATTATGCTCTCTTTAGCTACAGCATCCAAGAGACGGTGAAGGGGTTACGGTATTTACCCCCCCACCTCTCAGACCACTCAACGATAATTTTCTCTCTCACACTCACACAACAAAAAAAATTTTCATCATGGTCTTTTGATCGGACGATACTCTTAGATCAGGTTGAGACCGACCTCTTGGCAGAAGAAGTGTCAAACTTCTTGGAAAGAAATCTGGTCTCTGCAAAAATAAGTATTGTTTGGGAAACTCTCAAAGCTTTTTTAAGAGGGCATATTACAAACCGTGCACCATTCAGAGGAAAAGCTTATAGGGAAAAAATTAGGAACCTAGAACGGGATCTGGTTAGTCTAGATAGGAGCTGTGGGTCTTCTGGGGGTACCTCTGCAGAGCAGGAAGAGCAAAATAAAGTGAAGTGGGAACTGAATAAAATACTACAGGAAAGAGTAGAGAGGAGGTGGGAGGGAAGCAAGATTTCGAATTTCGAATATGGAGAGGCGGCTGGTAAGGTTTTAGCCTGGAAAGTCAAAACAGACAAATCTAAATAGTTTATAAAGGGCATCTGTAAGGAGGGAGACACTACTGTTAGGAGCACCAACACTGAGATTGGTAGAGCTTTTCAGGAGTTCTTTCAAAACATATACACCGAAGATATCGAAGACGATCCCCAGGCAAGAAATCTATGGCAAGGTAAGATCCAACTACCCACCCTCTCAGGAGATCAGATCGACCGCCTTGACAGGGAGATATCGGAGGAGGAAGTGAGTAAGGTGATAGGTCAATTAAAGCGGTGGAAAGCGGATGGGCCAGATGGCCTCCCAAGGGAATTATACCAGGTTTTGTGTTCAGAGCTAGTAACAACATTGACTCAGTTATTCAATAATATCTTCACAAAAGGGTTTGTGCCTCCTGAATCATGGAGCAAAGCAACCATAGTCCTTATACCGAAGGCAGGTAAAGATCCAACTGACTGTGGGTCCTATAGGCCGATCTCGTTGCTGAATATAGATTATAAGATCTTCGCTGCAGTCCTATCAGCACGTTTGGCAAACGAGATCGGCTCCATAATCCATGAAGATCAAAAGGGCTTTATCATGGGGCGTCAGATGGCGGACCTAACTAGGGACTTGGTGGCAGCAATAGACATCGCCACAACTTTCTCCTTACCCCTGGCCACCCTAACATTAGATGCCACAAAGGCCTTTGATAGGGTCAATTGGTCCTATCTGACCGCAGTATTAAGGAAGTTCCAACTAGGCGAGAAGTTTTGCCGAACTATCCAGCTCCTATATAGAGCTCCTACCGCTAAGTTATTAGTAAACGACACACTCACTGAGCCATTTAAGATTTCACGAGGAACTAGGCAGGGCTGTCCCCTCTCCCCGCTCCTGTTTAACCTTTATCTAGAGCCTTTTGCGCGGATAATAAGAGAAGAACAGTATTATCCCCTTCGAGTTCAGTGGATGGATGAAACGTCTGGGTATGTATGCAGATGACATTCTTATACATACGTCAGATCCCATTCAGGCCTTTCCAACAGTCGTCAGGAGAGCAGAAGAATTTGGTGAGCTTTCGGGGTATGAGATAAATGCGGGGAAAACCGAAATAATGGAGTGGCATATCAATAACACACAACTGGACACAACTTCCTCAATGCACTATCTGGGAATTACGATCACCCAGGAAGTCAGGAATATAGCTCAGGTAAATTTGGACCGGGTTTCCCGTGAATGTCGGGCGCTTCTAAAGGCATGGACCTTTCTCCCACTGACAATCTATGGGAGGGTAAGCCTTATAAAAATGTCAATTATACCGAAGCTCACATTTATATTCAACAGCATTCCCTTAGCCTTTGATCCAAAAAAAATCATGAAATCTCAACAGGACATCAACTCGTTTGTTTGGAATTATAAGGCAACTCGGATAGCATGGAAGAAACTGAGGAGGAGGAGGGAAAAGGGTGGGCTCTCCCTTCCAGACATACAATATTATGCCTGGGCATTTCAGTTATCATTCTCAAGAATGCTACTGAAAACCCCAACAGACTCATCAGTAGGGAGAATGTTCAAGGCTATGTTAACTGGAACGGGCCTGCCAATGGACGGGTTTTTATTTAAATTTGGAGAACAGAAGTTTTTCAAGAAGGTGAGGTTGAAGGTTTTGCAGTCGCTAGTCAGAGCCTGGACAAGGATTAAGAGGTCAACAAGGCTGGCCTACTATTCAAATTTGGCTCCAATTTGGGGTTCCCCGGGGCTCCCTCCGTGTTTGGGTGATAACCTTTCGATGCCACTAAGAGAAGGGGGGATCACGAGATGGGGAGACCTGCTAGCTGGTGGGGCATTAATAACATGGGATAATCTGCTTGAAAAGGTAGGCCCAGGGTTAGCAAGGTTCAAATATATACAATTAGTGAGCTGGTCTAGTGAGCTCTTTAAAAAGAATGCCTTGGTGGGGAGGTGTAGCATGTTAGAACAACAGCTGGTGGAGAAATCTCAGGGAAGCAAAGAAGTGGCATATTGGTACTGGGCAATTTCGGAGGAGGTAGACGGAGACTTCGACCTTCCCGATGAAATATGGGCGGAGGATACGCTCCTTCAAGGAGAAGACTGGTGGATAAGATCATTCACTCTTCTATACAAAACTGTCAAACCGGCATGGTTGAGGCAAAACCACCTCTTCACATTACACAGAGCCTATTGGTCACCACAAAAGCTGGCAAAGTTCCAAGCTGGTAAATGTTGTAATAAGTGCAGTCTTCTGGGCGCATCAGACGTTCACATGTTTATGGACTGCCCACCAATCAAGACTTTCTGGGCGGAAGTCCTGGTTACATTGGGCTCGATACTAAGGTATCCTTAACCTGTTCATTAACATTGATAATATCTGGAATGGTTGACAATGTGACTGGTACAGCAAGGCCGTTACTGTTTTATGCAATTTTACTCGCCAGGCGTCAGATATGTAAATTTTTGGTTGACTCCAAGGTGCCAACACATGCTAGCTGGCTATCATCTCTAATCAAAACATCAAAGGTAGATCTGGCTAGATCTTGCAGCAGCAAAAACCTCTCTTTTTGGAATCTATTATCTTCTTGGTGTTAGTGTACCGAGTTTTTTTTTTTCCCCCGGTCCTATGATTATGCCTCCAAACTTCAGAGTCCACTGTGGCGGTTCCGTTAGACAAGAAAAGGACCTCGCGGTAGTCCCTACCTCGATGGAGTTTGTGTCTGCTATGGCTGGTCGTCACTCGTCACAAAAACCTCAGTAAACCCAGATTTGGTCTCCCGCTAGATTGTTCCCCAAAGACATGGCGAATGTGAGTGCGTCACACCCAGAGTCGCACGAACAGGTGGTTGGCCACATAATCTGCGGGCAAGAGGTACAGGCAAATGAGGACAAAATAAAAAAAAACAAAAAGAATACCAAGTTTTCCATTAAAGAATTACAGACTCTGTTGTTGAATTCTTCCTTTAACATATCCAGTTTGGATCCTACGGGTTGGTTGTTGTGGCACAGAAGTGCTGATTCTTGTCAGCATCGTTTTCTGGGTTTAGCTCCAGGCTACACACAGGTCAGGGTGGATCCCCATTTTGAAAGTGGCCATTCTGTGACTACCTATTCTGTAGGGAAATTATGTCAGACTTGGCTCAAACATTCCACTTTGGCGTCAGTTAAGCTGAATTTATCTAAATTGACTGATGATCTTGACCTGAATGATTTTGTGAAAGGCCCTGCTTCAGGCAGATCTAAAAGATGGATATATGCTATTTACAACGAAGTCTGGAAACTGTCCCAAATTGAGGCGGCTTCCCACATTAGAGCTATAGATCAAGCAAATTTAGAAAAAGTGCTAGTAGTTGTAGTTAACAGCATTAACACACTTTCTTCCCCATATTTTGCAAGATGAAGTGTCTGTTTTGTACCATGGTCAGAATCAATTGCGTTCTATTATGCAGTTTGCATGGACCTTACAGACCTTGAAAGCTGGAAAAGTGCCATGGCACTACATGAATATGTCATCATTATTTGCCCCGTTTAATTTGACTGAAAAACGTTTTATGTCAATGAAAAATGCAACTATTTTTTACACATTGAAAAGTTAGAGCAGTTACCATTTTCTGTGGCTGAAACCAATTCAGTAATATGGCTTATCCACAGGTTAATAACTCTACCTTTTCCCCTTTTCAAGTTCGAAGCCTGTATGAGGAACTCTGCAATTGGCAGATATGAACCTCTGGGCACCGCTTATCTCCATGAAGCTTGGTCGCTACCGTTTACCTATAGATGCCTTAGGGAGGGAAAAGAGGTTTACTTGAATGGTGAGGATTGCAGAGTTCCACAAAATGAGACGTATAAGAGCTCTATTGTCCCAGAAAGAAGTTACCCTCACATCTTCTCGTAAAACATTTGTCCTTCACATGGCAAACACCAGCACGGAGGTGCAAGCTTTATTAAATACTGATTTGCCGTTCCATTTCAGTGAGATAATTCACACTATCTTTAATGCATCCTCCACCACAGGGCTGGCTCGCTTTTTTAAAGTTGTTAGCAGTGGCCTTGTGACTTCTTTTCAAACTATATTTGGTGTATTCGCAGCATTTTGTTATTTGATTTTTTCCAGCCTGTTTGGTGGGTTTCCCTTTTTGCTGGCTCTGGTTGCAGGTGTTCTTCTGCCGTTTTGTTTATTTCAAAATGGATGCACGTCCTGTATTGCTAGAATATCTGTCACGACTGCTGCTGCTCCGCAGCCGAATGCTTGAGTATTATGGAGCGCTGCCTCTTGCTACATTGAGTGCAGCTTATGGATTGTCGTTTCGATTTTCCTTTTTCACATGTGTCCAGCTGTCTTTCATTGCCTGAGTTGCGATTTCGACTGGGCCCTGGATTTGTGTCTCTGCAATACGGTGTCTCCCAATGCGGATTATGATCAGCTTATGAGCGCCTTAGTTGCTCATGAATTGCTTTGTTCTGGCGTAGGGATTATGGCCTTTGCAGAGATGCATGGTGTCCTGGGATGTTGGAATGTTTTCGCAGCAGTGCAAGATTTCTTGGCACGCAGCTTCATTGAAGTAACACCGAGTTGAGGAACATGTATTGAGTTGTGACATCGCTTTTCTCTCTCTTCCATGATCGAGGTCAAGAGTTGGACATCGGATATTTTTTATATTTTTTTTCGTGTCTCTCAGTTTCAATTTATTTTTCTGCCCAGACCTATTGACTTCACTATGTCCATGGCTAGAATTATTAATTTGAAGTGCATTCAAATCATGGAGTTTTTTTGTTCCTGTTTTTTCCCAGTGGCGATTTGAACTTGGTTCTGACAGTCGTTCTTGAACTCTGCTTTCCAAATGTGCCCTTTGTCTTACCCGTGCTCGGATCAAGGGAGGGTGTCCTGGGGATGAGCCTTGCATTTACACTGTGTTAAGTTAGCATGAGCTTATTGGAAGTTTAAACGACATTTTTCCATTCTGCTGCCTTTGCACACGGCACACATTATTATAAATGTTTAGAGTCTAGCAGACTGTTTTGCTTCACAAGAGAATATTATGTTTCCTATAGTAACAGCTTTGCTTGGTAAGCTGTGTCTGAACAGTGAGTGCCGAGGCCTTCAAGGTTATTTCAACACAGTGGTTGTTGTTCGGTCTGATCAGCGCACATTCTAGACATATCATATATGCAGCTGTGGCCACCTCTTATTTTGGCGTGTTTCATAATGCACTGCGCAGGCATGCTCACACACACTTGGAGAACATTCTCATGCAGAGAGTTGGGGTAGAAAATGATGTTATCCATTCCTACTTGGACCAGAGGTATGGGGCTGCCCGTGTAAACCCAAGAGACCTTATGTAGATAAAAAATGCCCTACTAGCAAGGGAGGGTGTTTTCTAGGTGTAATCTAGCCTTTTTCTATTAGCATTTTAACATGCTTTCTCCCTTTTGCATTTTATGGAACAGCAACTATGCTGATAATCTTGTTACTCATAATATGTCTGCTTGTATTAGCTAAGATACTGCACCTGAGAACACAACATTAGAAATAAATATTTCAAACTTGCATGTGTCTTCATTTAGTCCCCGTTTTGAACTGGTATGAGAGTATAACGAAAGAGTGTTCATGTGTTCCACATTGCCTGAGGTATTCTAAGTTCCATGTTCTGGGTTTTCTAATCATTGGGGGTATGGAAGAACCAATGAGCCACTGATTGCTAGTCTGGTAGGGGATTTTGGCTACTAAGGTGAGTTTTGGTACACCCTAATTCACTGAGGTGCCAAGTCTCTATGCACAGTTCTGTGTATGAGCAGAATCACTGCAACATCTGAGTAAGCTCGCCCCTACCCCTAACTTGTCAGGACGTGCTAACAAAGTCTCTTCTATGATGATACAGGATATTCAGGATATGATGCTCACTGGTGAGGGCATTTTTGAATAATAAGTGGATTTTGCTAATCATGTGTTGCTTTATTCTCCCTTGTAACATGAGTGACTATGCATTGTCTTTCTCCACACTTAGAATTGTAACAACCCTACTGGATAGCCTCAATAAAGCATTTAGACGCCCTTGCTAAAAGGAGGGTTTGAAAATCCCATTCCTGCAATGCACTCTTTTCATGCTATATTAGATTAGCAGTGTGTGGCTAAATAGACACCATTTGGATTCACGTTATGCAAACCCACTGAGTTATTAGAGTAATGCGTAGGCTTCAGTTTGCGAGTGTGACTCCATTTTGTATTTTGTAATCCCTATTAGGCTGCTTAGGCTTTGCCCCAACTAGGCCTCCTTATTTAGTATTGCTTGCCTCAGCAGTACACTGTACTTCGTTATTATTTTCTCTTCTGTTCAAGGCTGTTCCTGACTCATTATTGAATAGGCCATTCTGCCCTTGCGTACCTATCCGAGTGTGTAGTTCTGCTCCCACATTAGGAGATGCTGAGACTCAGCATTGCAACCTTGAGTTGCAGATGGCATGTACCCATCTGGCAGCTGGTAGCACATCATTCTGTGCCTCCTTTACTCATGTACGGTCAAGGCTGATCACTTCCCACTGTGGGCGTGGTTGGAGGCTCTTGGAAGAATCATTACATGTTGCAGACAGATTGGGGGGCCAGTCCCTTGTCAGACATCTTAGGATGCAGGTCAGATTGGACTCCTCTGCAGAGTATTGCTAATAAAACATGTTTGTATTTTCCACTGTCTGACCGACTCTTCATTCTAGCAAAGTCATAGCAGATGGTTGTAATTAATATGGGTGGCCCCCAAGGGCCACTTCCTTCACCACATTGGGCATGGCTGGTAAGTTAAGCCCCATGGGTACGCCCACGGGCCAAATTGGGAAGGCTCCAGGTGCAGGGGGCCCACTATGGGCCCCCAAAGATTGTTTCAGACTACCGATTCGAGGCAGATGGCATGATTCAGAAAAGCTGTCCAAATCCAGCATTGTACTCAGTCGTGTGGAAACGCAGCCCATACAGATGTACAATTATGCTCTGTACGGCTCGGTCTTCCAAATGCCTTCGGCTTTGGATTGGGATATTCCTAACACCTAAATAGCATTGTACTCTGCCAGTTGGAAGCCTTTCCGAGTTTGTTGGAAAGACACATTTTCGATCCAATTTGGATGGAGCAATCAGAAACAGGCCCTTAGAGTAGAAAAATTTCATATGTCTTTCTTATGCCTTTCTAGCATATTATACTGCAATAAAAAAGGAAAAAACTCTGAAAGAAACAGGATTGATTATGCTAAAATGTATGACCACATACGAAAAGAGCAACTGAGGCAACATAATATTTCTTATTATGAAAGGACAAGAACAACAATGGTGGTATCTAGTCAGAAATGTACTCACAACTCGATTCAAAGTAAGATTTTTCATATTATTCAAGTGAAGTAAGAACACAAAATAATACTCAACAAGCACCACATTTTAAGACAAACTCAGGAATATGAAGAGAGAAGTCATGGTACAAACACACAAAGGATGAGGAAGATGTTCAGTTGTAAATCCAAAAAGAACAAGGCATGGGAGAAGGCAACAAAATGGAAATAGATTCAACATCCCAAAGAAGCGAAACTGGGCATCAATGAGAGGGCAAAAAATATTAGAGACAATATCCTTAACAGCAATTAAATTGTCGAGCCACATGTTAATTAATGATCAAATGTATGCATTAGGACTTGCATTAACATTCTGTCCTGATAATATATTTGACTATGTTTAAACTAGCAAACAACAAATTAGAGAGAAGGAGGAGAGCACTAGATGGCTCATTCATTTCCCCTAATCATAATGAATTTCAGCAAAGAGAACGAGCAAAGAGATACGCTCTACAAAACCCCCCAAAAGTAAAAAAACAGTGGTCAGTTAAATAATAGCATCCTGGTCAGTTAAACCATTTGGTGTTTTAGAAGAATCCTCACTCACCAACCTCGTTGGTGGCTTGCTTCATCATTAGGTTCCCACCTAGATTGCTGAATGCCTCCCAGGTGCGCTTAAATGCCTGTTTACAGCAGAGCTGGGCATTGTTTGTTTTGAGGGGTGGTGTCATGATAGTGAAAGTTAAAACTACCTCCAGGGGACCAGGAACTTTTATTTTATGGACCCTTTATCAGGATTAAAAGTTTAAAATTTAGTGGGCGTGAATGTAACAATGGTCTTGCATGTCTCTTATAATTTTGTGAAAAAAGAAAATAAGTGAAGTGGTCTACATGTTTCAGTCACACGTAAGAATTAAAGTGGGTTTCTTCAGGACCCATGGCTCAGAGTAAACCCTGAGTTCATAAGAAACTATGCTCACATGCTAAGGTGAGCATAGGTTGGTGACAGGCGTAAATGTTTTGTACCTTTGGAGAGAAAAGGGAGGCGGAAAAAAAGGAGACAAAGCGTTGTTATTAAACAATAGTGGGTCCAGTGGACTTGGACCCTGTCTTTTCACAGTAGTAGTAGTATAAAATGGTGTTTGATAGGCTACAGAAAATATTGTTTGTGCATGTTGTGGGCCATTTTTCAGGCCTCCAGGATTTTGTGAGTTCCGAATTGAAAATCGCATGGTGCGTGCTGGAGGTGGCTTACAAAGCTGTACGTTTTTTTTTTGCAAACACAAGTATACAGTTGTACGCATTTTTCAAACATTGAAGAGAAACTATCTCTATGGAAAATCAAGGTCTGACTGAGGCATAGTTGTTTCTTTGGTTATGTCTGGATAGGTGAGAATTATAAATTTGCTAATTTAAGAGACATTGACTTAGCACACAAGATTTTACTGTGCCTAGGATCCTGGATGGAGACGGCACATATTGTCAAACTCTATAAGTAATAGAGCAAAAAGATAAAAGATTAATCGGTGACTCAAGGAAAGTGAGGAGAAGTATGCGTTGGCTTGAGCATGAAGTGTGCTTGAGCAACCTTACTCACTACATTAAGGTTGTCGCCTGCTTTGGAACCTATTTGTTCCACTCTTGGGATCTCGGTGATTCTAACTCAGTGTTTGACAGCGTCTTAAGAAGAGTCTTAGAAAGCCGGCTGCATCAACAATCATGCACGTCGGCACACCATGGAGCCGCTGCTTGGCTGAGGAGGGCGAGCCCATTTTTTGGAGCCTGGCATCATGACAAAGTTGCATGCATGCTGGTGGAATTGCCTGGTCTGTGATAGGCTAGAGTGGGTGAGCCCATTTTTAGGTTGAGCATTCAAGACCTCTTGTATATACTTTATTATATACTTAATATATACTTTTAGGTGTATGTACTTTGTGGGCTCTCAAGATCGGTCCTAGGAATTGTCTGCTTCGGCTTAGGGACTGTTTTTTCTGTTCAACTGCTCTATTTAATTGTCTTGATGGAAAATGGGCAGCAGATGTCAGTAGAATACCGGAATTGGTTTCTGCTGAGGCACTTTCTTTTTTAAATTTTTCTTGCAACTGCCTCTATTTAACTTTCTTGATAGAAAACGACCAGCAGAGGTCAGTAAAATACCAGTATCACTTAAGCATTCTCTAGATTCCAGTCCATAGAAATTGTCTTCCACGATCACCCGTAGACTATAATTTATTTTTCAAATCTTGTATTTTCAGTGATATGACCTCCGAAGGCCCTGATTTTATTTGAAAAACAGAGCTTTGGACTATATCATTTCTGGCTGAAAGGCAATATTTCTCTCCATGTGTTCCATACCTGGTATGTTACACAGTTTGGTGCTTACTTTCCTTCCATGTTAAAGATCAGTAGATGTTTAAGCACCCAGCCTAATGTGCTGCATAGCTAAATACATATAAGGTCCCAAAGGCGAGACCTACTGAATTGCAAATGCTTTTTTGTGTTGCAGTGAACCCCTACCTGGCTCAGGAGTGTTACAAACCAACAAATTCTAATTTTTGCAGTGAGTATTGACTGATTACTTGATTGAAGTGCCATTTTCTGGTGGCGTGAAAATTATTTGGCATAGACCGAACTATATTTATATTTTACGGTTAAGATGGTGAGATAGACTCAGAACTTATTCTCAGGGAAAAATTGTATGTTCACTGCCTCTCCATGGTTGGGTTCTTGCTGAAAGATATTCTCCAATGTTGTGGGAGAATGTGGAACAGCTTTTTTATTCCTATAAGCAGTGAGTGTTAGTAGAAAATGGATGTCATAAGGACCCCTTGGCGTTAAGATAAAAGTGTGGAACAGTATGTGCCTGACAAATGAATGTCCAGTTTTATTGTTCTTGCTAAGAGAGGATGTTAGCAATGAATGTTAACGTAATAGAGTCCCTTTTAGTCAGTGGGTTTTCTCCTGGGCAGTAAGGTACTCCATGGAAGGTTGTAATTGAGGCTCAGTTTATGGGTGGAAAGGCGAAAAATCCATGTTTGTTTCTTTTCCAGCAGAGCTTTTTGTAGGTCATCCAGATGTATGTCAAGTTGCTCTATGACAACCCATTTGAGGTCACCGACTGTGGTTGGTTCTTAAGTAATGATCTGTCAGTTTTGTGGTATTGCATTTCCATCTGAAATTGCTTTGATGTTCACTAATCCTTGTATGTATTTGTGTGCTCTTCATTCCCATGTAGCTTAGTCCACATGGATAAGTTAATATGTACACGACATTGGTGGAGTTACAATTAGTGTGTTTCCTCAGCTGCCATGTTTTGTTGGGATCAGGTTCAGGGTTTTTGTTCTTTGTGTGGAATTGCATGCACTACAGTTACCACACAGGTAGTGGCCAGTAACTTCTGGTAAGCCCCACACATTACAAACTGTGTTCTCTCTTGGTCGCTTTTTGGTTTGTGTAGAGACCAGATGATTTTTCAGACTTCTTCCTCACTTAAAGGAGAAGACTGTTTTCCCCTATTAAGTTTACCTGTTTGAAGAATCCTCCAGTGTTTATAGTTAATCTTTTTCATCTGGTTGGAAACAGGGTTGTAGGTGGTGACGCATGTAAGGGGAGGATTGGTTACGTTCTTTTCAATGTCCTCTAGTAATGCGTCCCTGTTTTGGTTTCTCACCCTTTTAAAGGTCTTGGCAACAATTCCTTCTAGGTAGTCACAGGTTCAAAATTTGGTAGAGAGGTCCTTCGCTTGTGCCTTAAAGTCCTTCAGTTTCCTGCAATGAGTTCTTATTCTTAAGAAATACCCATAGGGCAATTTTCCCTCAGAGCTTTTGGGTGGAAGCCGTTGAACTTGAGCAAATTATACTTTGCTGTCGGTTTGTAGTGTGTTCTAGTTTGCAGTCTGGCATCTTCATAAAAGATGGTTATATCCTGGAAAGTTATAGTGTTTGTTTCGATGGTGTAGGTGAATTTCAGGTTCTTATCACGGTTGTTCAACCAGTCTTGGAACTCCAGGAACATGGTCTTTGAGCCATCCCATATCAGCAGAATATAGTTGATATACCGCTTCCAGAATCTTATCTTTTGTTTGAAAGGATTGTCGAGGTTCAGGATTTGTATTTTTTTGAAGTCATGGACATAAAGTCCTGCTAAACTGAGGGCAAAGGTGCTACCCATCAATGTTTTGTGTATTTGAAGGAATAGTGTGCCTTTAAACTCGAAGAAGTTCTCTTTCAGAGCCAACTCTGCGCATTCAATTACAAATTCCTTATGTGCGTTGAAATACCAGGTAATGGAGTCGAGGGTATTCCTAATCACCTGAATTGCATTGTCCTGTGGGAGACTTGTGTAGAAGTTCTCAATATCTAAAGTGATTAGTAGGTCAATTCCATGTCTGAAATCCAAGTCTCTTAACATTTGCAAAAGCTCTTTAGTGTCTTTCAGGTAAGTTGATGTTTTTTGAACTAGAGGTTTTAAGAAGATGTCAAAGCAGCTGGACAGTGGTTATAGTAGCGAATTGATTCCTGAGATGATTGGATGTCGTGGGGATGGTATTCTGTTTTTGCGGATTTTAGGCAGAGTGTAGAAATATGGCACGTTTGGTTGGTTTTTTTCATAAGAAATCTGCCTTTTTATTGGTGATGTAGCCATTCGACACTCTGCTTCTACCAGATGTCCGATTTTGATTTTCAGTAGCTGAGATGGATCCTTATCAAGTGGTCTCTTTCTTCAGAGTCTGTCTTATCCATTAGGACCACTCCTCCGCCTTTATCTTCCTCTTTTATCACAATAGTATCGACTTCACGTAAACATTTCAGTGCCTGTGTCTCAGCTCTTCCCATATTATGAAAAGTCTTAGGCATTAGCAATTCTTCTATCTCTTTCATTACTTCTTGCTTAGCTTTCTGAAATACTCTGATAATTTGCAAATGAGCAAGAATCTGTCATGGTTTGGAATAGGGACAAAGCCCAGTCCTTTGTTCATAACTTGTATTGCAATTTCTGAGAGGGAACAGGAGGAAAGGTTTGTTACTATTCCCAGATTGTGCTGGTCCCCAGGTGTGGTTCCTAGGTTTTGCTCCTGATGTTAATTCCTGTGTTCTGTTCTTCCCAGTGGACTTGGTTTCTTTTTCCTCTCCAACCGCATGATCTTCAGCTTCTCCCTAAAAAGGGAATCTCTGGTTCTGTACAAAAGGTGGTGGGACTTGTTGCTAAATAGGGTTCAAGGGAAGTAATGGGCGTGTTGGGGCCTGAAAATGAGGTTGGAGACCCATCATCCCATGTTTTGTGTTTTGTTTAAATGAAGACAGATTTGTTTCAATTAAGGAGAAAATTAAAACTTACTAAATGCCATAAAATGAAACCAACACGGAATGTGAACATGCTTGGGACTAAAATAAACTCAGTGGAGGAGGCAAATATAAATGTGCAAATTTTGAACGTGTCTCTTCATCTGATATACCAGACAAAGTATCCTTTCTACAGGATTTGGGTATTTATACATCTGAATATTGCAGTAGTTAAAGTCTGAATTTTATCCACAGATACCATTTGATGTATAGATTCAATCCACAGCCCATATTTGATGTCCTAGATTGCTTGCAGGATGTGATAATAACTAAATTAAAAAAACTTCAGTGGACGTTTTAGTATGTGATACCACTCAATATTATGCCAGAACAATGAAAATCATTACATTCTTTGACGGAAGATCAATAACAAAATCCTTAGATAAAGTGTTGCAACATAGAAATTTTGGCACATGAGATGTACCTTGAAGAAGCAAATAACCAATTGATTAATACTAACTGCTATGCAACTATATCGATGAAGGTTATAACAATAATTGGTAATAATTATAATTAGGGGTGGTCGATATATTCCGTTGGTGTCGTTTTGGCCACTCATCATTATGCTTGTAACACTGAGTTCCGGAAAATTTATTGTGTGAGTAAGATGTGGAATCCCCCAGTGCAATTACCGATTACTAGGATGGCAGCCAATGAGATTTCTCCAAGTGGGTGGTCATGACCGTTTGCGTTCAGAAAGCTGCTGCTTCAGTAGAAAATCTATTCGAGCAGCAGCATAATTGAATGGCCTTTGGCACACCGCGTGGTGCTTTGGGTGCTGATTTTTCAACACAGAATGAGATCCGGGCACTAAATCACAGCACAATGTGCCATTTTCCGCACATTTGTGAATTTCAACAGGATTGAGCAGAGTTTTTGAAACTCCATGAAATTCTGCGGAGTGAAACTCTCTGAGTTATGCCGAGGCCTAATTATAAGTAGAATTTGTGCTGTTTTGTCTAATTTCCTCTATTCTCCTCATGGAAGCCTTGAAAACAATAATTATACCTACATTTGTTTCTCAGGTTGGCAATGACAATTCTACATCTCTAGCTCTTCCAAAAATTGCAATACAGAGGCTCCAGTTTATTCAAAATGAAGTAGCCTATCTCATATTTAGGCTTCTCAGGCATTACCAGATAACTTCAAACCTAAAACAATCATGCTGGTTACCCCTCAAGGAAAGGGCTCAATTCCACTGTGCAATATTGAAAGATTTGTCTCAATGTTTTTTTATTTAGTAAAAACACTTACTAAATACATTCACTACTGCAGATTAAGATTTTACAGTGCCTAAATTCTCCAGGTTCTGAGATACAACAAGCAACATATGGGAGACTCTTGTTTGTGAGTGAAGGCCCCCTTGTTTTACTTTGATCAAGATCCTACCCGCAAAAATGCATTGGTGTTGCCTTTCATTCAATAAAAAACAAGTTTATTTCGATATAAAGGACAGTGGCGTAGCAAGGGGTTTGCAGGGGTAGTCCACCCAGGACAGAAAGAGTTTTGGTAATGGACTCTCCGCTCTTAAATGCGAATATCGCAGGGTGGCAAACTCTAGATTAGTTTGCTAGCACTGATCCAACCCCGCTCTTACGGCCCCCATGGGGCTTCAAATGCTGGGACCACCAGGTGCAGCAAAAGGCCTAACTACTCCACTGATATCGGACAGTTGATGAATGATTCATCATTATCTAGTGATAGTGATTCTTTAGAATCTCTCATAAAAAATATTATCCTTACTAAAGAGAACATCTTTTAAATGTATGTATTTTTCCAGAATTCTTAAGCTTCTAATGCAAATATGAGTACAATTTCAGAAAGGCAGAGCTCCCGTGTAATTCCACACATCAGATCAGTAAAAGTTTAGAACTCTCCATTAACAAATACATGGACCTTAGAATATTCACTGCCATTGCACCAAACATATTCAGTTTTTTTAAAGCCTAATCACGTAGGAGATGGTCAAATGTAAGAATATAGATAGAAAAATATTATCTGACATAAATATTGTGTCATTAATATTGTTAAAAAATGTCATTTCATTGTGTGGAGCGTTTCTATTAACTCCTATGGGGTGCTAGCTTTGTAAATTATAATTACTATATTGTGGTCAGATGATATACTGGAGCATATAATACATCACTTCCCTATAGAGAAGGATTCCTCAGCATTGAGGGCTAAAAGGATCAATACTTCTTTGTTTTTCATCTATATTTTAGTAGTAAGCATACAAATGCTGATGGGATGAATGTTTGCTAATAGTCTCATCACTGGCAATCACACAGGGCAGCATTCTAACCCCTTGCTTTCTGGCCACGTGCCACCACTGTCAGAGGCCTGATTTCCGAATAGCAGTACTGACCATGCTCTTGCTGAGAACTGTCCAGGCACAGCTCCTTCCAAAATAGAAAACACATGACCCCAGACCGGTTTTGGTAAAAATTGGGCTTTGTCAGTGAGGTATACCTTAAAAACTGTAGACCACAGACCAAGGCTCACATCTGTGTTTACTTATGGCCCCTTAGGACGCTACATCAAGCATACAACAGGTAATGGGTGGAATACTTGATATCAAAATGTTGTTATTCCATCTGGAGGGCAATACTTCAAAGCAAAAGCTTGTTCTTCCATCTAGAGGGGACCTGACCTGGCAGTTCAAGCTTGACTGTTAGTAATATTTGTATATGACAGACGTCTGTCCGTAGTGGCATAGTGGGTGTTAGACCTGTCAGCCTTAGGGTGGTCTTCCCCCAAACATTTTGCTTTACTCTTTACTTCTCCATATTTTTCTAATCTTGTTTATGTTGGTCTTAGGACTCTGTGCACTTTACCACTGCTAATCAGTGCTAAAAGTGCATGTGTTCACTCTTTAGCACGTGTTGTCATTGGAGTATCCCACATTGGCATATTTAATTTACTTACAAGTCTCTAGTACAGTGGTACAAAATGTATCCAGAGATTGTAAATGAAATGTTACTAGTGAGCATACATCATTGATTGTGCCACCCATTTAGGTAGCCCTTTAAACATACCTCAGGGCTGTCATTGCAGCCAGTGAGTGCTGTTTTAACCTGGCAAATTAAACTCTTTTTATAGAACCAAACAATGCTTATTAATACAAATAAGTCACCCCTAGGTTAGGCCCCAAACAGCCCACAGTGCAGGGTGCAATGCATTGAAAAGGTAGGACATGTACTTTTAATATTTATAGTCCTGATAGTGAAAAACACTTACAATTATATTTTCACTATTGCAAATCCTACCACTCTCAAAGTAAAATATCGGACAAATGGGAGCAGGTACACAATTCATGTTTGGTGTCCTAGGAATTGTAATAAAAGATCATCTTTTTTGGCAAAGTAGAATTTTGAATTACAATTTTGAAAATGCATCTTTTAAAAGGCTGGCATTTTAATTAATTAGACATTTAGTGCTTGCATCCAGTCACTAGGTCACATGGCTAGTTGTAGTTGCTGGTTGGTATTTGTGCATTCCTCCTAAACAGCCACACACAATAGAGACTTTTGGTGTGCCTAGCTGGGCCATCAATGACAGGATGGTTGAGGGGAGATGGGCAATGCCCTACTTACATCTGCATAGACTGTATCCTGCCTTCTTGGAAATAATTGCTCACCCTCTGTAGCTAGTCTGGAGCCAGGGCAGGTCAGGCAGGAAACCAGATCACTTCAAAGGGAATCCTCTAGAAGTTTCTCCCAATTCAAAGAATGCACTTGGTATACATATTGGACTTCAGACATCTCAGTACCTAGGTACAATTCCTGACCTGTGGACGACTCTGCCAGGAAAAAGGACTCCTGTATTGTTGAATGGACTACCACTCTGCTGTACTACTGGCCTGACGGACTACTAATTGGTGTGCTGACCTGCTGTCCTGTTGCCTGAGTAAGACAAACTTGACCTGCAAACTGTACCTATGTTCAACGGAGTGACTCTAAGGGCTTGTCTCTTGCAACTAGGACTCTGCAACTGTAAGCCCTACCCTAGTCCTTGACCTTTGGATGTGGGCCTGAAGGTGCTCTGCCAGACCATTTGCTGACCCTGGAAAACTGGCTCAGCTTCTCTGCTGTGTGGCATAACCTCGAGAAAAACCAATATATCTCCTCTGCTCTGAGGACATTTCAAGCTCAAGGACTTCACATTGACCTCCTAGCCAACAGCCTCATCAGAACTGCCACTGCGTTACGCATCCCCAATGCAGGCAATCACGTCACAGCCTTCATTGACAGCAGATTTGACAAATATGCATGGCTTTCGATTTCATGCACACAGATTCTTTGGAACCAGATAGTGCGCAAGGCCCCCTCAGTGCAGGACTTTACATCGCCAGCTCACCTCGTCAATGGCCTTGTTGACAATGATGCAGGATCTTGCATCGCAGCCTTGCAGCTCCTCTGAACTAACGCTGTGAAGCGCATTTCCAATTCGGACCACCCTTAGCATCAGCTGTGTGACGCAACTTTGACACAGGACTTCACAACATTCAACAATCAGGATTTAACCTACTTTTATTAAGAAGACCTAACTGTATCCCTGTAGCCAGCTCGCGCTCAATCATGGTTTCCTGTACTTGTGATGTGGCTCTGGTTTGGTGGAACCAGATATCAACAGTTCGTGCTTTATGCTTTTGGCGCTATTTTCACTCCACCCTTTACAATTGGATATCTCTGGGTCTACTGAATGTATTTTTTCCTTTTTTGGTCTTGTTTTGTTTATTGTAATATATTTGTTTGATATGGTGTGTGATCCTTTTTGTGTTGTATTTTCTCTTTGTTACTGTTTGAAGTGTTGCACAAAAACCTCACACATTTCCTCTAAGTTAAGTGTAACTGCTCCGAGCCAGGCTATCAGAGGCGTTGAGCACAGGTTAATTTGGAATTTGGTGGTGAGTTCACCCTGACACCAAATTATGGTTCCTGTTTGAGTAGGGTTGTACTCCCCTCAACCAGTAACCCAGTTTCTTACAGTGACTAAAATACAATGGTCTGAATACAGCCCTGAGTGATCACCACTGGCTGAGATTAATTCAAGCATTCCTTCAATCACCTTGCTGTAATGGCAGTATTGTGACAGGTGCAATGGGTGTGTGACTAAATGTAACAGTTGTGCACAAATGTCGGTCCTGTGCCCACTGTACCACAGGACTTAAGTTATAACTCAATAACAAGACCTAACTAGGTCGAAACAGGTCTGGGGTGGCTTGTATACCTGTTTTAGGAGGCATTTAGCCTGGCAATTTGGGCTGGACTGATCCTATTGGAGCAGGACAAAGACTAATTTGTATATGGAGGGGGATGGATGTCGGGATTGGCAAAGTGGGTGAAAAAAGATGCAGCATGAGTGACTGCGAGTTGCTGGCATTAATTGAAGGATTTTTTCCATCACCTTGTTGTTTTTATATTTTGGACATTGCATAGTAATCTCATGATTGCTGAGCATCTTTACCTGGTTTTTTGTACATTGAACAGTCATTTACAATATATTTATTAATTTACAAGGTTTGAGTTAAATATCCTATCTAGGATGTCTTGGCCTATTAAGCCTGGAACCCAATTTAAAGTAATTCAGAGCAAGACTCTAGATAGCACTGTATTACCAATTCAAGCTATTAGCATATTTTCAATATTGTGTTAATTGCGAGTAAATATTGGAATAGTGCATAAGAATTATTTGATGTGAATAATATTTACTATCCTGTTGAAGTGTATTGTTCAATTTCATCCCCGTCTTTCTGGGACTGCAGAGTTCTGTCACCTAGAGGTTGCACCATCTTTCATGCAGGACTGAACATCCTAATCATGATTGCATACTATGGGCCTCATTAGTATGGCAGGCGGACTTTGTCCGCCTGCCATAACCTCTGGAACCGGGATCGCCTGCTGAGGGTGCGGGGCTCCCACACTCCCGATTAGCATGTGCCCGCTAAGCCACAGAGGCAGGTTGTGCATTTCAATGCACAGCGTGACAGGCACCGCGTGGTGCCTGCCATGTTGTTCATTGAAAGGCAGAGTGGTACCATAGGTATCCCCCATGTGCACCTCCCACCCCCCCCTGGCGTCCCAGGGGGGCCAGCAATGGCCTCCCCCCCACAAGCAGACTCCGCATGCCTTTCCATGGCAGAAATGCAGCCACAGAATGGTATGTCCAAGGCCTCATTCTAATATGGCTGGCGGTGTCTTTCAGACACCGCCACCATTTTGAACCCTTTTAAGCCCTGTCGACATGTCGACCAGGCGGAAAAGCGGCCGACGGTCTTTTCGTCCACCACGGACCCACCAGCTATTGTAATACGGCGGGGGGAATTTTTGCAAGGATTGCGGATGGATTGCCCCTGCCGGGCCGTTGGTGATCACCGATGGCCCAACGGGGCGATCCGCCCGCCATCCTATTGGGGCCCTATGTTTCAGGTATATTTTGATCCTTTCCAACTCCTCAAATGGATTTTTTTAATGCTCTTAGTGTGAATATAATCTCATTCTTATGTGGGGGCCTTGTTTCCATCAGGGTAATGCGATGTTCAGACGCAGAGTGTACCCACAATAAGAGCTACAATTTTCCACAGATGCCTACCCATGCAATGCTAGTGATGGCAGTTCTTACAGGGGTGTCAGATAGGAATCATGTGCAAAAGACTAGCGCTTGGACATATGAACGGATCTTCGAAAACCTGAAGTATAATTTAGGTTGCAGTGGTACTTTTGACATACTGTATAAGTTCACTAAGTCAAAATTCATGCTAATTTCATCCAAAGTCATGCTTACATTCTTATTACCTTTCTTATTCCTCACATGTCTTAAAGTATTTGCACTTTTTAGTCAATTACAGTTTACATCCTCTTCCTTTCTGCTTAAACTGGTCAATATTTGGAAAAGAGGTTTCATACCAGCAGGAGTGTTCTAATTTATATTTTTTATTGAAAATTATCCATCAATGTTTTTTTAAATATAACCCATTAATTAACATACAACTTATTTTGTTCAACATAATTATTATTATTATTATTATTATTTTGAAGCTTATAAAGCGCGCGGCTACCTCCAACGGAAGTGTCCCGGCGCTGAGATTACAAGAGAGTCCCCAAAGGAGCAAACCAAGCATACATCAAATCCAGAAAGAAAATACTAGACCTAAAGAACTGCAGCTCTAATGAATAGTAAACAGCCAGGTCTTAAGTTGGCGACGGAAGGCTAGCTCAGAGTCCAACAACCTGAGATCAAGCGGAAGGCTGTTCCAGAGCTTAGCAGCAGTAACGGTAAACGATCTGCCGCCACTACGAGAAAGCCGAAATCTTGGCACCTTCAGAAGACACAAACTATTAGATCTTAGGTGTCTAACTGATGAAGAGATCATAAGACGCTTTCTCAGATAGAGAGGGCCGATTCCATGGATTGCTCGGAATGTTAGGGTCAGAATTTTAAAATCAATGCGACGGGCTATGGGGAGCCAGTGAAGCTCTTCCCGGTATGTCCTGACCGAGGTACGAGCGGGGATATTACCAATGAGCCGCGCTGCCGCGTTCTGGACAATTTGCAGGCGGTCAATTAGGTAAAGGGGGGCACCTGCATACAGACTATTCGCATAGTCTAGGTGAGTGGTAATGAGTGCCTGAACAACTGTTTTGCGAGATGATTGCGGGAGGTAAGGAAAAATTTTCCTGATCATTCGCATTTTGGAAAAACAGGCACCTACCACTTTATTGACTTGAACCCTTCCAGACAAGGCATTGTCAAAGGTAAAACCAAGATTACGAGCCGCTTGTACAGGAGAAGGGGGGGGATTCAAAACAGTAGGCCACCAGAGATTAGCGGGGGGGGGGATTTCTTACTGAAAAAGAGAACCTCCGTTTTGTCTGTGTTGAGGGCAAGATGATTAGATGCCATCCAAGTGCAAATGTTGCCAAGGCAGTTTCTAAAGTTGGAGAAGTGGGAGTCAGAGTGGTCTCTAAAGGAGAAGACAAGCTGAGTGTCGTCAGCATAAGAAACCACTCTGACACCCCAAGACTCAACTACCCCGGCAAGAGGAGCAACGTACGCATTGAACAATAAAGGGCTCAAGGCCGAACCCTGGGGCACTCCGCACAGAAGGGGTTTGTCCTCAGATTCAAAAGGGTACAACGTAACCCTCTGAGATCGACTGGCCAAAAAAGATTTAATCCAGGCCAGAACTGAACCTCCTACCCCTAACTGTTGAAGACGGGTGGCAAGTATGTTATGGGACACAGTATCAAATGCAGCGGATAGGTCGAGGAGGACCAACATGGCCTCCTCGCCCCTATCCACTGATTCCCTAATAATCTCAGAGACTTCTACCAGCGCCGTCTCAGTGCTGTAACCAGTTCTGAAACCGGACTGGGAGTCATGTAGGAGTTGGTTAAATTCTAGATACCGTGCCAGCTGGTTCTGTACCACCTTCTCCAAGATCTTAGCAGGTTTGGGCAGAAGTGATATAGGCCGATAATTACTGAATACTAAGGGGTCAGCACCAGGTTTCTTCAGTATGGGAATAAGCCTGGCCTGCTTCCACATTGAGGGGAACTGTCCTAAGGACAGAGAGGTATTCCAGATGGAAAGAAAAGGATTTACCAGAACCGGGGCAAGAATGCACATGACTCTAGCCGGGACTGGGTCTAAAGGGGAACCAGACTTTACGCTGAGTAGCAGAGATAGCGCAAGGTCAGGGGTCAGCTCATTAAAGGAATTAAAAGAGCAAGGGATGGAGCATGGATTATCTTCAAGGGGGTTAGAAGATACCGTGGCAAAGGAGGAGGAGAGTTTGACTATTTTCTCCTGAAAATAATCCGAGAGTCCATTGCACAGGTCTTGAGTAGGGGTACATTGGGATTTAGCAGCCGGGGGATTTACAAAATCTTTCACAATAGAGAAAAGGGTTTTGGAGGAATTATGTGCCTGTTGGATGAGGGTAGAGAAGAAGGTTCTCATAGAGGAGCGTTTCAGTTTGTGAAAATGGTTCCGGGCTGATTTATAAGCCAGTTTGGCTAGAGGGTCATAATCCTGTCTCCATTTACGTTCCAACTGTTTACATTTACTTTTCTCCTCACGAAGCAGAGGAGAAAACCACGGGGCCGAGGGGCGAGATCTAGAAGAGGTGAGTGGAACATAAGGGGCAACAGCGTCAAGAGCGGCGCAGAGAGTTGAATTGAATCTAATGGTCTCTGAATCGAGATCCTCCAGCTGATTGAGTTGGAAATGTAAATGGCTTTCCAAAGAATCACAAGTTACCATGGCCCATTTCCGACCTCTGGCTCTGTTAAGAGGGGTAGGGGAAGGAAGGGGAGGGGCCGAGATGGAAAAAGGAATCAGAAAATGATCTGTCCAAGTAATGGGGATCGGAGAGAAAGAGGTGATGCCAGAATGGTTGGAAAAGATCAGGTCAAGTGTATGACCTGCAGTATGGGTGGGGCCAGTGACTAATTGGGGCAAGGTAAGACCCTGTAAAGTTTCTAACAGGGAAGAGGCTTGTGAGCAGGAGGGGTTATCAATATGGAGGTTAAAATCACCAAGTACAGTAAAATGGGAATGTTTAAGAGAATAATCTGCAATAGAATGCATCAAGGCTTGTAGAGAGGAGGAAGTCACAGGGGGGGGGTTGTAGACCAGTATACCCGCACAGATAGTGCGAGCAGAGTCCGCAACCAAAAAATAAGCGGCTTCGATGAGGCCGAGATTATGAATTTTCGTAAGAGTAAGTTTAAAGTGTGATTTAGCGATTATCGCAAGACCTCCTCCAGACTTAGGGTTGTCTCGGTTAATACCACTAAAACAGTAACCGGGGGGGGTGGCAAGGTGGATGGCTGGTTTAGAAGAATCTTTGATCCACGTTTCAGTAAGAAACAAAATGTCCCATTTATGGGTATCGAGTGATAACCAGATATCAGAGGCGTGAGCAGGGAGGGATCTGCAATTAATTAATGCCGCTTTTAAAATAGTGGGAGGCTGGCTATTGACAGTCACGGGATTTAAAGGGGTTTTAGATATCATAGGGAGAGTAATAGTCCATGATAACCAAGCCCATTTTACAGGGCATACTAATTTTGTCTGCACAATGGCACGCATTTAACTGAGTGTGCTGAACTCAGACCAGGTCAGTCCACCCTGTCCCAATTAATACGCTGTTTCTAGTGCAGTGCCAAACTCACACCTGCCCTGGTAGCACCATATTAGTGAAAGATGGATTGACTGTTTGAAGCTGGCAGTCCACCATTTATTGCATAGGTGGCAAGAAACCTGCATTTCAAAGTGGCACAGAGATAATGTTCAATGCAGTGAGTGACTGTACCCTACTGAAGGGGGATACCTCCGGGGTTTTCATATGTAATATTTTCACCCATTCTCAGGGGCATCCTTGTGGATTTACTGACTGTGAGTCACCTCAATTTGTTACATATCAGTGGGTACTCAGCTCCTTTCCATCTGCAAAAATGTTTATAGCCTAACTATGTTAGAACTATGTTGGAACAATTCCATGTCAATGACAGAACAGCCCGAGAGATAGAGCAAATGAACATTTGGTGCTGGTGGAAGCTGTATTACAAAAGCAGTGGCACAAGAGTCTGCTGCCCCTTCTGCAACACCAAAGTGCCACAGGATATTGAAAGCAGACGCACACTGCAGTTGTGCTCCTGGGGTACTTAGTACAGTATGCCTCTGATGTCCACTGATATTAGTCTTAACAGTTCTTATCACCATCAATGATTTAATTTGAATATTAATCGTTTTTATTCTTGTTCCTGCAAATATGCAACTATAAATTGAGAGCCTAATTTAAAGTGTGGTGCATGAGTTCCAAATCATTATGGGGATGTAGGCCCTACTTCCGCCAAACATGTGACTGGCTGCCTAACTGCCAATCTCATGGAGGTGAAACCTTACATGTGAGAAATTGGGTTGTTGGTTGAGTGGGGTGTTAACCCTGCTTAAGCACAGCCACAATCCCTATTAGGGTGAAACACAGAAAATCACTAAATTAACCGTTGCTTAACCCTGTAGTAGCTTAGTACAAACTCAGTTAGGCGTAACTTTGAAGAAATTAGTAAAGTATGTATGCAGAACACAAAAGTAATAAAGTGAAAATACAACACAAGAAAAATCCCACACTGTAAGAAATAGGTGCAACCACAATTCTTCTCAGGGTAAAGTCACAAGCAAACCCTAAATGAATCTCTGCTCAACCCTCTGGCAACTTTGTTCAAAGCAGTTAGGCTTAACTCAGGCGCAATGTGCAAAGTATCTGCGGAACACCTTAAACAGTAATACAATGAAAACACTCCACAAAAGGAGCCTAAAACAGAATGTATAAATAAAACAAGACAAAAACAACAAAGTACAATTAATAAAATTGAAGATATTGAATTTTAAAGATTTTAGTGAAAATAGTTCCCAGAGGGCATAAAGCGCCAACTGTAGATATCTGGTTGTGCCAGACAGGGAGACAGTCACAAGTTGAGGCTGAGGGTGATGGAGCATAGGCCGGCAACAGTGACCCAGTTAGGCCTACTCAACACAGTGCCTCAATCCTTATTTGTGGAGCATTGTGAGAATCTGCATTTAAGATGTGTCGTACAATCAAAATGATTAATTTGTTCCCGAGATGTGGGGAAGCTGCTGTGCTAGAGCCTGCAATGTCATTGAGGATTCCATTGACGGGGCTTATGACGCAAAGTCTGCCATCAAGGATGCATTGCCCAGTCGGGGTGATGCATTTTTTTCTGAAGAGCTGCAAGGCTGTTGTCGACGAGGGATTTAACGGTCTGAACCGAGGATAGACTCACAGATGGCAGAGTCAAGGTGCAGGTGTACGTTTTTTGGAAGTCTGTTATGTCATTGAGGCTGCAGATCAGGAGGCCAGCCAACTAGCCCTTAGAGTCAATCTGGGTTTTGGGTCCAAGACATGCAGGTCCAGTCCTTCTCACCCAGCAAGAGCGCAGCAGGTCAGCACAAGAGGCCAGCACCGCAGGCCAGCAGTTCCCTCAGAGCAACAGTCCAACAGAGTGGCAGTCCTTGTAGCAGCACATATGTCCTTCCTGGCAGAGTTTCCACAGGTCCAAAAGTGTACTAAACTGATGGTGTCTGAAGTCCAGTATTTACACCCAGTTCTTCCTTTGAAATGGATGCAAAGCTTCTAGAGGTTTTCCTTTGAAGTCACAAATGCAAAAAGAACAAATGATGGACAGAATGCAGAAAAATGCCTTACATTCACCCCAGAACCGAGATCTAGGCCTAAGTCCATTGTTTCTTTGCTCCCCATGCCATTCCAGTTTGAACCCAGTCATATGCAAATCAGTTTTGACCCTGCACCCAATGGGAACAGTCCATCCTGAACAACCAGGCCAGGCCTTCCCAGGAATGGAAATCATCATGCTAGGACCGGTTTCGGGGGTTTCTCCCCTCATCAGCCAGGATAGCTTGACTCCGGTGGCAGAGAGAGCACGGGAAACATAGAGTACATTTTAATAAATTATTTGACATGAAAATGACAAAAATCCAATTAGCAGAACCAGATTGATGATTTTTTAAACTTTAAGAAAAAAACTATCAGCTGAAAGATCAAAGCATCAACTGTGTTAATCTATTCACACAAGATTGGTTCAAAGTCTAAAAATATGTGATGGAGTGTGAGTTGGACACAAATAGTGGACTGTACCCGGTCCGTTCTTACCTTCAGACTTAGAGGAAATTCTGAGAAAATGTTTTGGAGAATGGAAAGTTCAGCAGGGCAAGGCTGAAGGTGATGTCCGAGGAGGGAACTTCATCGTGGAGAGCTGCTGAATGAAGACACAGGGAAGATTTCTTCATTTGAGTTTGTCACTTTCTGAAAGTTTAAAATCTTCACCAAAATGAGGCTGGAGTCTTCATCAGATAAGATTTCCATGAGGCCGTATACCCCTTTGGTGAAGGACTGATAAACAGGACTTGGTGCTGAGGAGAAGAACATAGTGGCAACTACCATGAAGAAAGTCATAACGGCGATACACCTTCGGTAGATATACAAGTAATTGGCCCCGTTCTCCTCTTGGTTTTCAGAGCAGTTTTTAGCCAAAGAAGTTCTTAAGTTCTAGCTTTCGGCTGTCTTGGTACCTATAGCACTACCGCCAATTATCTGGAACTGGAGGGGCACTACTTGGGGGGCTAGGACTCACTCAGGTTGGGTCCAGGTGCAGGTTCAAGATGGTTGGAGCCCAGAAAACTGGAGGCCATCTGGTAGTCCTAGGTTCAGCATCCGGTAGTCCTAGGTTCAGCAGTAGAACTGAGCTCAAACAGTAGGGCAGGCCTCATAAGGGTACAAGGCAGGTTTCAGGCAGCAAACAAATTATTCTAAGTGCAGCAAGGCAATCTTCTGAAGTACACAGCAGGCCTCAGCAGCAGTCAGTCCTCTGAGAGTGCTTCTGCAGAACCTGAAAGGGAACAGATGAGTGGGTCTGAAAGGCTCATTTTTATACCTGGTTTCACCTTTGAAATAGGAGAAGCTTCTAGTGAATTCCATTAAAAATGCTTGATGTTTCTTGCTTCCCCTGCCCGGGCTCCAAACTGACTGTATGAACAATGCAGGAATGATAAGTCCTTTGTGTGAAGTCAGAGCACAGCCTACTCACTTGCAAGTGATGCTGTGCCCAGCTTGGCCCTCTCCCTCCTGCCAGTTGAGGGCACACCTAATCGCTCTATGTGTGACTGTCTGGGAGTAAAAAACTGCCAACTACACCCAATCATGTGACCCAGGACCAGGCTGCAGTCTTCAATAGTTAGAGTAGGAAAATGCTAACTTTCTAAAAGGAGCATTTTCAAAATTCTAACTTACTTACCATTAAACAGGATTCTAAATTACAATTTCACCGACATCAAACATGAAACATTTACCTGTTCCCAATTAAAATTTAGCACTAATTAAATGTAATTAACACACTGTTATCCTAAAGGAGAGGTAGGGTTTGCAGTATTAAAAAAACACATTGAAGAGGTTTTGACTATCAGAATATATAAAAGTCAAATGTGCAAGTCCAACTTTTTAAATACACCACACCTAGCTCTGTGTGCCGTTTTGTACACACCCTAGGAGTAACTTATATGTATTAAAAGGAGGTATAGGTCTGGCAAAAAGTATTTTTTGCCAGGTAAAAATGGCAGTTTAAAGCTACACACACAGGCTGCAAAAGCAGGCTTGAAGCATATGTTAAAGCACTATTTAAGTGGGTGGCACAATCAGTAGTGTAAGCCCATTAGTAGCATTAAATGTACAGGCCCCGGGTACATTCAGGAACACTTTACTAGGAACTTAAAAGTACATTAAATGTTCCAATAGGTGTAATCCAATTTCACTATGTTTAAAAGAGAGAAAATAAGCAATGGTTAGCAGTGGTAAAGTGTGCAGAGTCCTATAGACAACAAAATGGATTAAAAAATAGGAGGGAGGGTGTAGGTAAAAAGTTTGGGAATTACTCTGCAAAAAGGCCCTAGTCCAACAGCACCTAAGCAGCAACCACAATTCTTTTCAGGGTGAAACACAAGCAAACCCCACATTAACCTGTGCCTAACCCTCTGGTAGTTTGGCACAAAAGCAGACAGTGTTAACTCCGAGAGAATGTGCAAAGTATTAATGCAGCAATACAAACAGGAATTAAGTGGCAGCACAACAAAGTAAAAACCCCACACTAATTTAGAAAAATAGACGCTTTTTCTCACCTCGCTATCGTCGTGCTGGATGTTGGAGAAGTAGAGGGATTCCAGTGCCTTTCATCCTACTCCTCGCGGAACCCGCTTCGCGGGTCCCGCAGCGCCACTGGGAGCAACTTGGTCTGAGGGGCTGTAAGAGGACTGAGTTTAGCAGGCAAGGCTGCGAGCGTAAGGGGCCGGACTTCGTGTCCCAGAAGTCCCGGCTACCCTCGCCCCCTGCCATCGGGCCGCTCTCCTTGCCTGACACGCCCCCCTCACACCCATCATCTTAAATTGGTTGCAGCACCTGGAGGCAGCGGGACGCTTTTTCTCACCTCGCTATCGTCGTGCTGGATGTTGGAGAAGTAGAGGGATTCCAGTGCCTTTCATCCTACTCCTCGCGGAACCCGCTTCGCGGGTCCCGCAGCGCCACTGGGAGCAACTTGGTCTGAGGGGCTGTAAGAGGACTGAGTTTAGCAGGCAAGGCTGCGAGCGTAAGGGGCCGGACTTCGTGTCCCAGAAGTCCCGGCTACCCTCGCCCCCTGCCATCGGGCCGCTCTCCTTGCCTGACACGCCCCCCTCACACCCATCATCTTAAATTGGTTGCAGCACCTGGAGGCAGCGGGACGCTTTTTCTCACCTCGCTATCGTCGTGCTGGATGTTGGAGAAGTAGAGGGATTCCAGTGCCTTTCATCCTACTCCTCGCGGAACCCGCTTCGTGGGTCCCGCAGCGCCACTGGGAGCAACTTGGTCTGAGGGGCTGTAAGAGGACTGAGTTTAGCAGGCAAGGCTGCGAGCGTAAGGGGCCGGACTTCGTGTCCCAGAAGTCCCGGCTACCCTCGCCCCCTGCCATCGGGCCGCTCTCCTTGCCTGACACGCCCCCCTCACACCCATCATCTTAAATTGGTTGCAGCACCTGGAGGCAGCGGGACGCTTTTTCTCACCTCGCTATCGTCGTGCTGGATGTTGGAGAAGTAGAGGGATTCCAGTGCCTTTCATCCTACTCCTCGCGGAACCCGCTTCGCGGGTCCCGCAGCGCCACTGGGAGCAACTTGGTCTGAGGGGCTGTAAGAGGACTGAGTTTAGCAGGCAAGGCTGCGAGCGTAAGGGGCTGGACTTCGTGTCCCAGAAGTCCTGGCTACCCTCGCCCCCTGCCATTGGGCCGCTCTCCTTGCCTGACACGCCCCCCTCACACCCATCATCTTAAATTGGTTGCAGCACCTGGAGGCAGTGGGACGCTTTTTCTCACCTCGCTATCGTCGTGCTGGATGTTGGAGAAGTAGAGGGATTCCAGTGCCTTTCATCCTACTCCTCGCGGAACCCGCTTCGCGGGTCCCGCAGCGCCACTGGGAGCAACTTGGTCTGAGGGGCTGTAAGAGGACTGAGTTTAGCAGGCAAGGCTGCGAGCGTAAGGGGCCGGACTTCGTGTCCCAGAAGTCCCGGCTACCCTCGCCCCCTGCCATCGAGCCGCTCTCCTTGCCTGACACACCCCCCTCACTCATCACTGCCCAACGTATATAGGGGAGGTCACTATACCGCGACGCGGGAGCGCGCGGGAGCGTCCCGGGAGAAGCCCGGGACAAGGGCGGGACCGTCTGTGGCCATCCGGGGCCAAAGGAGGCCGGGCTGGGCCATCTTACTAACATTTTCTTCTTAATTTTAAATCTTTTTAACTGGTATTAATTATTCGTTATTGTTTGAGACTAAAGTGACGTTTGAGTCCCCATATTTGGAAGGAAAAATCTTGTGGCTTGGTTGATTGAATACTGTGGTTGGTGTTAATCTCGCTCGTTGTATTTTCAAAAATGACTTTAAGGTCTGGTAAAGAGAGGCAAGTTCAGGTCTCCACCTCCAATGGTACTTTTACTGGAACAATTGATCAATTTTTTAAACGTTCAACTGCTAAACTGGAGAAGGAGATCGCATTAGTTGAAAAACGCCTTTCGCTTGACATTATTACAGGCAAGCGCTCTTCACTAGGTAAAATTAATGAGGCTGTCTCCCCTGTCCCACTCTCCACGTTGAACACAGATAGCCTTCTTGATAATGTAGAGGCAGTGTTGGCAACTGCTCCTGAGACTCACACTGTGGAGATAGTGGGGTCAAACCAAGAAAGTGCTTTTAATACTGCGCATGATAATTTACCAAACGGTGGGACCATTTACCTAGATCAGTCCAGGGATAACTCTGGTCTCTCGGACTCACCAAAACTTAACATTAGCACTGAACAAATGGATTCCCTTTCCCAATCACAACATACACCCACTCACAATCCTGGGAAACGCAAAAGGATAGACTCACCAGACCCAGAGGAACAAACTGAGGGTCTGGGAAACCTCACTCCATCCCCCTCACAGCTACCTAACACTAACGCAGCTGTCCAGTCAGGGGAAAGTGAGACCATAATTAGCATTACAGAAGGGATACTTTTGGCTAAAATAGAGTTGCTATTTAAATCTTTACTTTTACCGCTTTTTGAAAGGACAAGATTATTAAACACTAAAATGGATTCCTTAGATATGCTGGTGAAAGATAATATAGCGACTTCCAACAGAATCCTTGCCAGCCTAGCATCTACTGGTTCGACCCCTCCTGTCCCGACCATCCCGAAGCCCACCATCATGAATAACAAAGCAGGGGGTAATAGCTCTAAAGCGGGACCCTCTATATCAAAGGCCCCGCAACAAAAAACCGTACCCGCTCCCAAGAAAACAACTTCCACGGAGAATTCTTCAAGGCCTAAGCCTGTAAAAAATCTTCAGGTCCAGAAAAACCCCATTTCCACTAGGGGTCATGACATAAGCCACCAGCCCAACGCCAAACCCATCCCAAAGAAACAGTGTGTGAACCTCCCACCAGAGTCAGTGCCTTATACTATCATCCTAACTGGCGTGGCTCCTCTTGGAGATGGTAAGAGGGAAACACACAAGGATCTTTATAATAAGGTTACATTCTGGCTCAATAAAAATCGGCCGCTCCCTCCTAACCTAAATCCCGAAATACTTAATGTAAGGAGGGTGGATTGGATAGGTTATGGTAAGAAAGATCTTGAGGGGGATTGTGTGGTAATTAGCTTTAGAGAGCCTTGGGTTGCTGAATTCATCTGCAGGGAACCAAGATTCGGAAGAGTTGGGGATGTGCAAACGTTATCGTTGCATTACTTTTATCCTACTTTATATTCAAATAGACCCCAAACTCCGTTTCATCACACCAGAAGGGACAGGTCTAGAGGGAGATTTCATTTTGACACTCCGCTTTATCCAATGTTCTATCCCCACCTCGCGAACCGGTTTGCTCCCCTATCCGGTCTGGAAGGTGTGGATTGACATGACATAGAACCCTTGGCCGCTGGGCTTTCTAGTGCTGAAGTGAACTGCTCCCCATATAACGTGAGTGCCCCCAGGGAAGAGACTGTATCAGGGTCAAGTGCAATAACACAGAGGGTGGTAACAAGGGAAACATTCTCAAACAGTATTCCTAGATCTTCGATTTCTGAGGAGATTGTGAACTTAGTTGTTAATACGGAAGAGAAACCAACTCACACCCTTGCAGTCTTGTCATGGAATATAGCGGGTTTAAAGGGGAAAATGTCAGAGGTCGACTGGGGCTCCTTTATGGATTTACATGATGTAATTATCTTACAGGAAAGTTGGTCAACTGACGCTATCTATCGGGTTGGCTACCTTAATTATTATAAACCAGCCTGTAAAGGTCCTAAGGGACGCCCGTCAGGAGGTCTGGTTATTTGGATAAGACAATCCTTAGCTATTACTATTACAGACCTTCCTACTTTAAGCAACGACATTCTAGCCTTGAAACTATCCGGTAAAAATAACCAGGACTTTTTCCTGATTAATATATATGCAAGAGGGCAACCAGGTGGGAAGCCTGCGGGAGTGGTAGCTGAACTAGACTCCCTATTGAATAATATTAGTAGAGACAAATGTGTTATGGTGGCAGGAGATTTTAACTGTTCTTTTGAACCGTTTCCCAATCTTGACAGGGGGGGATATGGGGAAATTGATCAGATTTGGAATATTCCCCTTTTGTCTATTCCTCCAATTAAAAAAGTTACGGAGGCAGTTATGCAGTGGTTGGGTCTTTGTCTTGAATGGGATTTGCGTGCAGCGAATGGAAGGACCAAATCAGACTTGATGGGAAAGGTTACATTTGATAATTCCCAGCATTCGAGCCGCATTGATTATTTTTTGTTAAGGATAGAGTTTTGGAAAATATTGGAGGACATGGAAGTAGTCACAAGGCCAGAGAGTGATCATAATCCCCTGGTAATAAAATTATCAGTGTATGAGGGTCTCCTTATGAATTCTGCAACCAATATCGTTACAGCAGATGCTGGTCTTACGAATGATTGCAGAAGGGTACGATGGGCTAGGTTCCTAGACAATCCTGTTACTATCAATAGGGTTGCTACTGAGGTCTTAGCTGCTACAAATTTGATGGTACCCATACTTGATGCTGGAACCTCACTTGATCAAATCCGGACGATCCATGAGTCTCTTTTTATTAAAATTAAATCTTTTTTTATCGAGCCCGTAAAAGGAAGAAATAATGGCCCAGCGCAAACTAGGACTAAATGGTATGACAAAACTTGTCGTATTGCCCATAGCTCCCTGTTAACTGCTATCAAATCCAAATCAGCTACGGATATAAGGTTAGCAAGGGTTAACTATAGGAAAGCACTTAAAGTGGCAAAAACCAATTGGGATGATCAGCGTTGGTTAGATTTATATCAGGCAAGTACTTCATCTAACCAACAAAAATTCTGGGAGGTTGTGAAATGGGGAGGGACTGGGGAACTGCATACTCCGGTAAACCATGTCCCTGCAGAGCAATGGGTCAAGTACTATGAGACGCAGGTCAGCAACACGGAACGGATCTCCCTCACTATTAGGGAAGATGCCAGTGTGCAGTCTGAGGTGCCCTCACTTGATCACATTGTTTTTACTGAAACTGAAGCCATTTCTGCTCTCAAACAAGTGCAGAATGGCAAAGCCCCCGGTATGGACTGCATCCCTGCGGACCTCTTTTAGTATGATCAAACACACTGGGTCCCATACATAACAATTTTAGCAAATGCGATAGCCAGAGGGACAAGGATCCCGAACTCGTGGAAAGGGGCTGAGATCTTGCCCGTGCATAAAAAAGGGGATAGATCTGATGCGGGAAACTACCGACCCATCAGTCTTATCGATGCCCTACAAAAGGTAATAGCCAGAATGCTGTTAGGGAAAATCCATACGTGGTTGTCAGAAGTCGATATTCTGTCTCCACTGCAGGTGGGTTTTAGGGCTCACATTAGCACAGTTGATCAGATATTAAGATTTGTGTGATCTATTGGAAAACTGTGTTACTGAGAGGTGGGAAGATATTCGCTGCATTTGTGGATCTCAAATCAGCGTTTGATCTGGTCCCCAGAGGGAAGATGTGGGCAGCTTTGAGAAGGATGGGTGTCCCTATTGCACTACTAGAACTCAACATTAGGATGCATGAGGGAAACTTTGCAAGAGTCAGATGGGGTCGTCAGGGCCAGGTTACAGAATCCTTCCCCGTGACCCGTGGAGTGAGGCAGGGCTGTGTCCTGGCCCCCACCCTATTCATACTCTTCATTAATCAGGTGGTTAAGTTCCTCTCAGATACCCCTACTGATGCTCCATCACTGGGTGGGACTAAATTTCCCCTTTTAATTTTCGCAGATGATACTCTCATACTGGCTAAAACACAGAAGGGTTTACAGGTAGCTATAAATAAATTTATGGACTTTTGTAATGAGAACGATCTTGAAATTAATATTAATAAAACCAAGTTCATGGTCCTGACAAAGAATAAACCATTGAGGGGCCATGTTTCAATGAATGGGTCTAGACTGGAGCAGGTTGATGTAATGACATACCTTGGTGTTACTTTGGATTATAGGCTGCGATGGAAAGAGCAAATAGCGGCACTCAGTCTGAAATTTGCTCGCCTGTCTGGTTGTCTAGTAAAGGAGCAGCGGTGTTCCTTGACCAAAAGAGTACTGCCCGCACTTAAAATTTATAGTGCTAAAATTAGCTCAGCCATATTATACGGGGCCGACATTTGGGGTTGTGTGGACTTGGCTGTCCTAGATAGGATACAGAATAAATTCCTTCGAAATCTAGTCAGTCTCCCCTCCTCAACACCAGTCCTACCACTCTTGATGGACATGGGCACGTATTCCATTAAACATCAGGCCCTCTATAGGATGGTGGCGTTATGGAGACGCATATGGTCTACCCCGGAACTTGCCATGTTTGCCCTAGAATTACAGGATGTGAGAATGCAACAAGGGGCGGGTGATATACCATGGCTAAAGCAAATTAAGAACACTCTTATTGAAATGGGTCTTCCCTTGCTTTGGTCTGAGCCGGGTTCCCATACCTTTCCCTCAAAGAAGGAATTTAAACTTCTCTTTTGGTCCATGGTAAAAACGGAACACGTTGCTCTTTCAGAGAAATCGAACTTGACAGGCCAGTTTTTGCTCCATAAAGCAGTTCCCCATAAAGAAACATATTGGGATGTTATCCTTAAAACATTAGATAGGAAACTATACCATCAGTTTCGTGTAGGCACACTGCCACTAAGGGCTTTCTCTAGTGGCTGGCAGAAGACAGAGTCAATCTTCTGCCCTTGTTGTACCGATTGTAAAGAAACACTAGGTCATTTTTTATTTGTTTGTACTGCTTATCGTGAACCACGTTATAAGTGGCTAAAACCTATATGTACTAGACTTAACACCCGAGTGAGTAGTGAAGCATTGTACATTTTGAGAACTAACACTTCTGAATGGCTATCCATCGGATTGGCCAAATTCCTTGGGTGGGCTTGGCTAATAAGGATTAAGTCAGTTCATAGCACCTTGATCTGAATAACTCAAATAGTATGTTAGCCTACTATTTTTTGGTCTTTGATTTTACCAGTATTGATGATCTGCTTTTTATACTTATATACACTTAAATGTTCCAATAATTTTCCCTTGACGTCTTTATATGTATGTTTAATTGAGATTTTTAACTATTCTTGTTATTTTGATTTTGCTTAGTATGCTTATATAAATATTTATGACTTTATGATTTCGTCACACCAATTGTATTTTATGTAATTTTTGTTTATATGTGTGTCTTTTATGATGAAAACTCGAAATAAAGACGTTAAAAACTGAAACTGAAAAATAGAATAAAGTTTGATAAATTATTTGAGATCCAAATGAGAAAAGTCCAGTTGGTAGAACCGGAGATATGCAATTATAAAGATTTAAATCAATGTAGTGCTAAGAAGTTCAAAGTGCCAACTGTGGTTATCTGGTCTTGCTGGAACAGGACAAAGTCACAAGTTCAGGCTCACTGTGATGAAGCGCAGGCTGGTTGCAGGGACCAAATTCAGCCCAGTGAACAAAGTACCTTAAATACTGATGCGTGGTCTGTGCCTTGCTTTGCGAGGCTTTGCATTGTCAGGCATTGATTCCAGGGGGCTTCTATGACCGCGATGCAAGGTCCTGTGTTGGCTTGTGTCTCACTGGATCAGATCCAATGAAGCTGTGTGGCAAGGCATTACTAGGCTTTGCTTTGTGTTGCATCAGTTCTGATGGAGTTGGTAGCTGTGGGTCAAGGCTTTGTGGAGCTTAATGCCAGATTTGGTGGGGACCACAGCTGAGCTGGCATAGCACCTCTATTCCCACTTCTAAGGGACCAGGACTGGAGGTGGACCTCCTGCGGAGTTAGGACTCAGAGGAGGCAGAGTCCAGGTCCAGGGTTCAATAGAATTGGATCTTTTTCCATCCCTGAAGCTCTGATCAGGTGGCCACACAACAAGACCCTGGAGTCCCTCTGGTGGGCCTGGGTACAAGATTTAGGTCCACACCTTCCCACTCAGGCAGCAGGGCAGCAGTCCTTCTAGCAGCAGAGTAGTTCATCAGTCAGTCTTCTGAGTCTTTCATAGGTCCACATTTGTACTGAAGAGTTAGTTCTGAGGTTCTGATATTTATACTTGGTGCCTGCTTTGAAGTAGGAAAAGTTTCTAGAGGTTTCCTCCCGCAGAGGTGCTTGGAATTTCCTGCTTTCCCCCCCTGGCCCCAGCCTGTCTGGGGGCACAACAGATAGCTGTAAAACCCTTTGTGAGTATGCCGAGGCCGAGTCTGTGTGATGTGCAAGTGTGGTATGTAGTTGTCTCCCCTGTTAAGCAAGAGATGATCCTTCCTGCCAACACCTATTCCCCTTTTGTCACACTGTCTGGGAGCAATGCACAAAGACCAACTGTCAGCTACATCTAATCATGTGAAGCAGGATACAGGCTATAGGGTGCAGGTACCAAATAGTTAGGAAAAGAAAATGGCAACTTTCTAAAAGTTACATTTCCAAAACAGTGACTTAAAATCTGAATTTACCATTAAAGAGTGTTTTAAATTATAATTCTTAAGACTCCAAACTCTATTTTCCTACTTCCTCCTAATTGAAAGTAATCCCTTATTAAATGTTATGAGGTAACCTATTGCAAACCTATGAGAGAGGTATGCCTCGCAACAGTGAAAAACAAATTTAAGAATGTTTTTCTACTGGGACATGTAAAGGTTAAAGGTACATGCTCAGTTTCCTAAACACACTGCACCCTGTCTGCTGGGATATGTTGGGCCGACCCTAGGGGTAACTTATATGCATTAAACATGAAGGAATATGCCAGACAAAATGTTTTTATTTTTCCAGATCTAAATGGCAGTCTAAAACTGCACACACACTGCAATGGCAAGCTTGAGACATGTTTAAAAAGGTTACTGGAGTAGGTGGTGCAGTAAGTGCTGCAAGCCCACTAGTATCACTTAATTGATAGGCCCTGGGTACATGTAGTACCACTTTACTAGGACTTTCAAGCAAACTAAATGTGCCAGTTGGGTGTAAGCCAATGTAATTATGGTTAAAGGAGGGATCATAAGCATGTTAGCACTGGTTAGCACAGCTAAAGTGCACAAAGTCCTAAAAGGTAACGAAAATGCATTCAGAAAACAGGGAGGGTGAAGGCAAAAAGTTTGGGGGTGACCCTGCAGAGAGGGCCAAGTCGAACACTACCTGTAGGAAGTAAATGTTTTGCTAAATTATTCCCACTGATACAGATATTTAGTATATACTAGAGCTAGTAAAGCTAATGCTGGGTGTATGAATGAAAATTCTAATCACAATCAGATTAATCAGCAATAGAGCTCTCCAGAAGACACCATTGATTTTCCTACTGAAAGACCTTGGCTGTATTGACGTTCCTAATAAATCCATCTCTGTGATAGCTAACTGTTTGATGATCAGCAAGATAATTAGTCTTCAAAACTGGAAATTTACCAGGAAGCTGTGCACAAATGTATGGTTTAGCAACTTACAGAATTAAAACTGATTAGTTCACACGCAAATGCATCCAGTCCACGTCTCCAAATGTATAGGCTTAAACTATGTATATGTCTTGTCTAAATTTCTATCAGTATTTCTCCTCACTAGAAGATGTTTAATTTAGTTGCTCTTACTCAGATATGAATACTGTTAGGTGTTACATCACCACAAATGTACATGTGTGAGATTTCTAACCTCTAAAAGGTAATTTTGACAACATTTACTTCACTATTTGATTGTATTATTTCTTCATTTGTAAATGAAGGTTTACCTAACAAATACAATGTCTGTGTTTGTATTTATTCATGTTAAGCATTTCTGCAAGAAACTCTGTAGTGTTACAGTTATGTACAATGCTTGATTTGTAATAGAATAAGTGCCAGCTCCACAGTGTTCCTCAGAAGCCTGAGGCTGGAATTATCCATGGATGGGGTGCCAAATACCAGTATTTCATTGTCCTAATTCCCTTTTAATTCCTCTTTAATCCACCTCAAGACAGTCCCTGCCTCTTTAGCTCATTCTTGCAGGTTCTTTGTAATTTGTGCATCACTTTGTCACCGTTTTCTTTCCTTTCCTTATTTTCTTCCCGATTTGTGTTTTTTTTCTCTCTTTCTCTCTCTTGATCTGAATCAAACACTGTGATGGAAAAATAAACGCTGGTCCCTAAAAATTAGTGCCCTTGGGATACACCTCCAACCACCGACTCGAATTAAGCACTGGAGAATTTGATTTGTTCGCTGACCGTGCAACAAATACATAAAGATATGATGAAAGCTATTTGTGATATATGACAGACACAGTGATGTGCCTGTTAACCTCTGATGGGAGGTTAACAGGCACATGCATCAAAGGAAAAAACGGTTGCAAACGGGCTGATTCTGAGAATCTGCCCCATTGCGACCGGTATTTGTGCATTTGTGGGTGCATCATCCCAAATGCAAAAATCGGAATTTAAGGAATCTCTAAATTGTGATTACTTAAATTGCGATTGCATTCAAGGAATCCCAAAATTGAGATTCCTTAACTGCAATGCATTAAAGTAAAAAAAATACAGATTTCGCTAATAGGGGGAGCAAATTACCATGAAGTTGAACTTCATGGTAATTTGCAAAAACTTTAAAAAATGTACTTTTGACACAAAAGTGGGGTTACCGGGGTTACCCACAAATGCAAAAATACCGGTCGCAATGGGGCCGATTCTCAGAATCAGCCCGTTTGCAACCGTTTTTTCCTTTGATGCATGTGCCTGTTAACCTCCCATCAGAAAGTTGGAACACCAAAAGTGGGCCCATATTGATAAAATAAAGATAAATAATTCACATTTGCAAAGCGCGAACAATAACCCGTAAGGCGCCACACCTCTCCCTGATCCCGGAAATTGTGTCAACCATACAGGGTAATATATCCATATGCCTGGAACCTGACAATGACCATGGGGAAGTGGTCTCCTCTTTTTGTGGTATTTTAGAGAAGGTAAAACTGGCCCTTACATGCACTGAATTGTCAAATACTGGGAGAGGTAGGGGCTGGTTTGACTCTCCTTGTACAAAAGCAAGGAAGGCTTTAATGTCTGCACTAAAAACTAAACCCAGAATCCAGGACCAAATAAGAGCATTGCTGGCCACTTTGAACAGGTTTCATTTTGTCACCCCTCTTGTTTTGGCCTATCTAAAGATGTTCAATGGTTTCTGTCTCTGTGGGCCACCACCCCTTTTTCTCTTTACTGGAGGGTCAGGGTTAACGCCCGGCAGCTTTTTCAGGCCTATGCCCCTAGTGGATATTCTTGCCTTAGTAGTTGTCGTTGGTATTGGGTCTTGGGGTATTGGGTCCTGAGGGGTCAGGTCCGTGAGTATTCCTGCTTCTTGATCTGTTTGGGGAAGTTGTGTGAGAGCCCTAATTGTGGTCTCGCCCCCCCAGGGAGGATCTTTTCTGAGGAATAAGCTTGCAGGATAGACGTAGTTCAGTCAGTTCTATTTCACGTGCTAAAACAGACGTGGCCCTTGATAGAAAGCCATTGCGGGTTCCTGCAATACCTCCGCCCACCTTTTCGCTCTGGCCCTTGCACTTACTCATCATGAAGGGGACACTGGAGTTAGATATATTTAAAATATCTGCTCACAATTCCTTTTTTCTTTGTCTCTTCGATAGGCAATAAGCGCTGAGAGTGAACGATCACATGATACCGGTTGCAGCTGTGGCTGTGAGAGAGCTAGCAGGCTGACAGTGATGGCTGTACGGAGCCACAAGATCTACAGAGTGAGCGAGCGGAGCTGAGTGGGAGTAAGGCGGAACAGAATGAAACAGAACTGAACAGTGAGGATGGAGAGAGGCAGAGAGGTGTTGAGAGGCTGTTGAGGGGCTGACGTTTCACGGGCGGGCTTGAGCGAGGAAAACCTGCGGGGCTCCCTGCCCCACCCTATCCTCTTGTGGCTCGGCTTGCTCCATGCTCCATGCCGTCAATTCCCCACCAAGCCAAACCAGAACCAAAACTCTCCCTTGTCATCCAGCTTGGAGAGAGAAAATACCCTGCAGTAAGTGTGTGCCCTTGGTGTCTTGTGGAGGTGGCCTGACTAGCCCAGGTGCGGCCTGCAGAACAGCATTGTGATCACCACTTGTCCAAGTCCTCACCCCTGTTCCAGACCCTGCTCCAGCCCTTCCACAATCCCCTGTCCATGATTAGCCTAGCTGCACAGCCCAAGCCTGTGAATCTGCAAGCAGAGCAGAGCATTGGAGCGTTGGGCTGCGGGGACTGCGTATTAACCAACAAACTAACGTATCATCATTAAGACCTGTTAATCAAAGTTAATCAAATAACAACAACATCAAATAACAACAACAACACTTAAAACAATAAATAGCAACAACAGTAACAACATTATTATCAACAATGACAAACAGCATATTCATAACCATGAGGTAGGGCAAGGAGAGACGGTCTGTAACAAATGTTATTAACATCAGAAAAAAGAGAAACATGATCCTAAGAGAATCAACCGAATCAACCTTTCCACACTAACAATGCCGCTGGCTACAGCAATGGCAAATGCAGAGGTAATTGCCTATAAGGACTCCGGAATCCTAGTGAACATGCTGGTAGATACAGATGGGCGGAGTAGTAGACAGACCAAGGTAGCCACCAGCAAACTTGGGAAAAAAGTATTTTCAACCTAAAATATAATACAAATTTTCATTTGTAAAAAGATGCTGGTGCAGTGTTAAATCTTAGTATTAACAAACAACTGGATTTTCCTTCCCCACTACATCCAGAAGATTCAACAGGCAAAGGCTCATCAGCAAACTGGCCAAATCAGGAGGATGCAGCATGGCTCAACCCAGCTTGACAATTGAAGGGGTGGTAAAAGAGGAAGCAGATCCACAGGTAGCATATGTAGTTCAGAAAAATGCAAAACACACCAACATAAACACCAGGAAAGAAAAAGAAGGAAGCACACAATGCGCAGTGAATCTGTCTTTTCCCACTATTTTGGAGGTTTCAAGATCACCAATAAGAATACCATTGGAGCCAGATATTAAAATACGAAAGTGCCAGAACGTAATGACCCAAGGAGCTGCAGCACCTTCAGCACTCTCAGTACCAGAAGTGTCTATAACTGCGGGCACTCTGGCCACCTCTATGCTAGACGAACACTTAATTAAAGCAGCGGGTGAAAGTCCCCCACAATTGAGTCTGGATGTCATTGACCCTGACTTCGAAGACCCCAAAGATATTAACAACACCAATGGGAAGGCCACAGCGATGACAGCAAAGACTTAGTTCAGTGAGATCCTCGGAAGGACAGAAAATATTACCGATACTGGAATTAAAACAAAAAACAATACCACCTCTCCTTGGACCACAGTTACAACTCGTCCCCCTTACATCAGGGGACATAGGAGCAAAGACAGGGAGCGAACAAGAAGATCCGTGGAACTACATGGTCAGCAACACGTCTTTCCTTATGACTGAAGAATGGGAAAATTTGGTTACTACATACTCCACTGAGGCCAAAGGAGAAACAGCTATGGCTATGAACGGGAGTCGGGAGGAAACACCAACAGGAGAAAACAAAATATGGGCCTCTCTCTTAAACACCATGCAGCTTTCAACAAAGGCTCTGAAATTAAGTATGGGCAAACTCGCAATTCGCAAAATTCGCGTATTTGTGCGAATTTGCGAATTTGCTGTTTTTGCCAGTTTGCGAGGGTTTTTTACAAGTTCGGGAACGCAAACTTACTTTTGTGGTTGCAACGGTCGTGACCATGTTGTTTCTACGTGTCCAGCCTGTTTGCGACCCTGTGGTTCATCGCAGCCACCCTCAGCTTAATCACTGCCACCCTCTGGTTCACCAATGCCACGCTCTGGTTTGCCACTGCCACCCTCTGGATCATCACTGCCACTCTCTGGTTCACCACTGCCACCCTCTGGTTCATCACTGCTATCCTTTGGTTCATCACCTTATGGTTCACCACTGCCACCCTCTGGTTCATCACTGCCACCCTCTGGTTCATTACTGCCATCCTCTGGTTTGCCACTGCTACCCTCTGGATCATCACTGCCACCCTCTGGTTCATCACTGCCAACCTCTGATTTGCCACTGCCACCCTCTAGATCATCACTGCCACCCTCTGGTTCACCAGTGTCACCCTCTGGTTCATCACTGCCACCCTCTGGTTGATCACTGCCACCCTCTGATTCAAGGCTGCCAACCTCTGGTTGATCACTGCCATCCTCTGGTTCATCCCTGCCACCCTCTGGTTCATCACTGCCACCCTCTGGTTCCACACTGCCACCCTCTGGTTCGCCAGTGCCACCCTATGGTTCATCACTGCCAACCTCTGGTTTGCCACTGCCACCCTCTAGATCATCACTGCCACCCTCTGGTTCACCAGTGTCACCCTCTGGTTCATCACTGCCACCCTCTGGTTGATCACTGCCACCCTCTGATTCAAGGCTGCCAACCTCTGGTTGATCACTGCCATCCTCTGGTTCATCCCTGCCACCCTCTGGTTCATCACTGCCACCCTCTGGTTCCACACTGCCACCCTCTGGTTCGCCACTGCCACCCTCTGGTTCATCACTGCGACCCTCTGGTTTGCCACTGCCACCCTCTGGTTGATCACTGCCACCCTCTGGTTCACCACTGCCACCCTCTGCTTAATCACTGCTATCCTCTGGTTCATAACCCTCTGGTTCACCACTGCCACCCTCTGGTTCATCACTGCCACCCATTGGTTCATCACTGCCACCCTCTGTTTGCCTCTGCCACCCTCTGGTTTGCCTCTGCCACCCTCTGGTTGATCACAGCCACCCTCTGGTTCACCACTGCCACCCTCTGGTTCATCACTGCTATCCTCTGGTTCATAGCCCTCTGGTTCACCACTGCCTCCCTCTGGTTCATCACTGCCACCCTCTGGTTCATCACTGCCACCCTCTGGTTTGCCACTGCCACCCTCTGAATCATCACTGCCACCCTCTGGTTCACCAGTGCCACCCTCAGGTTCATCACTGCCACCCTCTGGTTGATCACTGCCACCCTCTGGTTCACCACTGCCACCCTCTGGTTCATCACTGCTATCCTCTGGTTCATAACCCTCTGGTTCACCACTGCCACCCTCTGGCTCATCACTGCCGCCCTCTGATTCAACCCTGCCACCCTCTGGTTTGCCACTGCCACCCTCTGGATCATCACTGTCCCCCTCAGGTTTTTCACAGCACCCTCTGGTTCACCACTACCACCCTCTTGTTCACCACTGTAGGTTATGGGGGAAAACAAAGCACACCTTCCCAGCCTCAACTGAGATGAATTCATTTGGGGCTGGTTAATGTGTCACTGAATTTGAGCTTTAAGTCAGCATCTGCTTCCTTAGCTGTAAGTGCTTCCTGTTGCAGTTTAATTTTTTTTACAGGAGCATTGTGTGATACTTGTAACTATTCTCTGACCCTGCTTTGAGGGTCAGAGCAGGGTCAGAGAATAGTTGCAAGTAGGCAACTGAACTCTGGAGGGGCCCCTCAGGAAGCACTACAGGGAATGGTTACAAATTAGCTTGAACTTTTGCACCTGCTAAGTGCTTTCAGTTTTGCTAAATTAGTTTTTCTGCAATTTCGCGAGATTCGCGGGGCGCAAATTCGTGCTAAATCGAACTCGCAATCAGCGAATTCGTGCAAATTTGCGGATTGTTTTATTTTTGCGTGTTCGCTGGTTTTTTTGCGTCTTCGCAAGCCGCTTGCGTCGCATCGACCGCGAAGTTACCCATGCGGTCGTACATGGGGGCGGCCATCTTGTGCAAGTTTCGTATTTCCGGTTCCGGGCGCTATTGGCAATCTTGCGTCGTTTGCGGCGCGCTATTACGAGTTCGACTGTGTTTTTGCGTGCTCATGGGCAAAATATTGCGCAAACTTACCCACGCGGTCCTCTATGGGGCGGCCATCTTGTTTTTCATTCATTGCTATGGTTTTTGGGCATGCTACCTTTCTATCCACCTTACATCTTTTTATTCCTATGTTTTTCTGAACTTTTTTGCTTTTTTTGCTTATTATCTATCTCTACATTTTCCTACATCTATATTTTGTCTTTTTTTTAAACTTTTTGTTACTTTATTACCTACTTTATTTCTTTCGCTCTCTATCTTACTTTTTTCACACCTATTCTTCTTTCCTTTTTCTTGTGCCCAGGACCATGGCAAAGGGAGCCGACAAGGGCAAGAGGAAGGGCCCAGCACCCCGTACCCGGCTCCCTTGCAGGTGTTTGAGGGGGGAGCTAGTCCAGGCCAGGGAGATCTTCTCTGTGGTGGAGGTGGCCACCTTGATGGTGTTTGTGCAAGTCCACCTCCCTAAGACCGTGGCAGCAGGTGGGCGGATTGCTTGCGGTTACGGCCTCCGGGAGCGTCGCCAGCTGTAGGAGAAGGTGTGCCGGCGCATGTTTAAGGAGTCAAGGGTCCGGCGCACATACCAGCAAGCGACGCACCGGTGGACTGACATCCTGGACCGGGAGCATGGTATGCTCGACCTGCTAGGATTGCTTGGTAAGTAGCTATTTAATAACTACTTTTTTTCTTTTGATCTGTTATATTGCTTATCTATTTCTTTCCTGAAGAGTACGAATGCTGCTGATTAGATTACATTGCAGGTAAATTAATCTTTAAATAGCTTCTGTCATTGCAGGTGTTCGCCTGGTTATTGGCTTTGCTACTATGCTTACTTTTTTGCAACTCTTTACTCATTTGAGAGCATTACTGAGTAATGGTAGAGACAGTACACTCAAGTCTAGTCCTTCCTTGTACTCCTGCCTGCTGCTGCCACTTTGAAGAGATAGTGGTGGATTGATACGTTGAGTATATTATTTATTACTTGTTATAGTACATTTGTTAGTGGTCTGCAATCATGATGACGGACTGTGTCTGTCACGCGACGTCTTGTGCTGCTGAGTGATGGCAGTCATACTAGAACCTTTTTGTTGTTGGTGTAGTTAGTGAATTACATAACTTACCTATTAGACAGTCTGCGAATCCTGCAATACTGTACTACTATCCTCCTAGTTGACCAGATGAGATGCAATTGTTGTTAATTTGTTTCCCCGACATGATTTTAGATTGCGTTCAAGGAAATCAAATATTTCCCAAAAAACAATCATCCATGTTGTGTTTCTTTATTTCATGTTCAACAGAAGCTCCCAGGGGCAAGGCGGCGACGGCGACTGAGACTCCGGTGGAAGAAGGTGGACAGGATCAGTCCCTTGCAGGCTCTTCAACTGGCCCCAGTAAGTTTTTCTATTGTTATATTAATACTTATACTTCCCTAACTTTTACAGCTCCTATTCATTACAAACTGTTTCCTAATAATTCTATGTTTTACAAAATAGTCTTTGATCTTCTTCTAATGTAGACTACTTTCTACATTCCTATCCTGCCTCAACCATCACTCTCTGTGTTACTACTATTTACGATTATGAGTCGGTCTGTGTAGGTAGCTAAGCTTGCCAAGTCGGCAAACGGTGTGAAACAAAACTCTGATCCAGCAATAGCTCTAGGCACTGAGTGCAGTCCTCTGGGTTGCCCTTGCTGTCTATTTCAGTCTTTTTAACGTAAGTGCTTTGACATTTTCAAACAACAAAATGTCATTGTTTACACCAAGTAAAAGGTAGCAGTTGCCTTTTTGATTTGAGAGGAGCACATCCCATACCGCTAGTGTTTCAGGGACTATTCTGCACACAAAGAAGTATGGACAAGAAAATTAGGACTAAGCATGGGCGAATTTTGCGAATCTGGCGTTCGCGAATTTTGCGAATTTGTGAACTCGCAATCCGCAAAATCCGTGAATTCTCGCGAATTTGCGGATTTTTATTTTTTTTGTGTTCGCAAGGATTTCTGCCAGTTGGCAAGGATTTCTGCCAGTTCGCGAGGGTTTTGTACCAGTTCGCAATTGCGAACTTACATGTCGGCTCGCAACGGTCACGATTATGTTGTTTCTACGTCTGGTTCATCATCACAGGTTCCCAGCACCCTCTGTTTCACCCCTGCCACCCTCTGTTTCACCCATGCCACCCTCTGGTACATCAATGCCACCCTCTGGTTCATCATCACTGTAGATTATGGGGGGAAAAAGCAAACACACCTGCCTGCTTCAACTGACAAGAATTAATTTGGGGTTGATTTATTAATGTGTCACTGTTTTAAAATTCCAGTCTGGCACCTGCTTCCTTATCTGTAATTTGCTTTCTGTTGCAGTGCAAATTTTTTTCCAGGACCTTTGTGGCCTACTTGTAGCTATTCTATGAGCCTGCTGTGAGGGTCAGAGCAGGGTCATACAATTGTTGCAACTAGCAACTGCACTCTGGAGGGGCCCTTGTCAGGAAGCACTACAGGGAATGGTTACTAATGATGAGTTTGAACTTTTGAACCTGCTGAATGCTTTTTTTGTGTTCGCAAGGATTTCTGCCAGTTTGCAAAGATTTCTGCCAGTTCGCGAGGGTTTTGTACCAGTTCGCAATTGCAAACTTACATGTCGACTCGCAACAGTCACGATTATGTTGTTTCTACGTCTGGTTCATCATCACAGGTTCCCAGCACCCTCTGTTTCACCCCTGCCACCCTCTGTTTCACCCATGCCACCCTCTGGTACATCAATGCCACCCTCTGGTTCATCATCACTGTAGATTATGGGGGGAAAAGCAAGCACACCTGCCTGCTTCAACTGACATGAATTAATTTGGGGTTGATTTATTAATGTGTCACTGTTTTAAAATTCCAGTCTGGCACCTGCTTCCTTATCTGTAATTTGCTTTCTGTTGCAGTGCAATTTTTTTTCCAGGTCCTTTGTGGCCTACTTGTAGCTATTCTATGAGCCTGCTGTGAGGGTCAGAGCAGGGTCATACAATTGTTGCAACTAGCAACTGAACTCCGGAGGGGCCCTTGTCAGGAAGCACTACAGGGAATGGTTACTAATGATGAATTTGAAATTTTGAACCTGCTGAATGCTTATTTTGTGTTCGCAAGGATTTCTGCCAGTTCGCAAGGATTTCTGCCAGTTCGCGAGGGTTTTGTGCCAGTTCGCAATTGCGAACTTACATGTCGGCTCGCAACGGTCACGATTATGTTGTTTCTACATCTGGTTCATCATCACAGGTTCCCAGCACCCTCTGTTTCACCCCTGCCACCCTCTGTTTCACCCATGCCACCCTCTGGTACATCAATGCCACCCTCTGGTTCATCATCACTGTAGATTATGGGGGGAAAAAGCAAGCACACCTGCCTGCTTCAACTGACATGAATTAATTTGGGGTTGATTTATTAATGTGTCACTGTTTTAAAATTCCAGTCTGGCACCTGCTTCCTTATCTGTACTTTGCTTTCTGTTGCAGTGCAATTTTTTTTCCAGGACCTTTGTGGCCTACTTGTAGCTATTCTATGAGCCTGCTGTGAGGGTCAGAGCAGGGTCATACAATTGTTGCAACTAGCAACTGAACTCTGGAGGGGCCCTTGTCAGGAAGCACTACAGGGAATGGTTACTAATGATGAGTTTGAACTTTTGAACCTGCTGAATGCTTTTTTTGTGTTCGCAAGGATTTCTGCCAGTTCGCAAGGATTTCTGCCAGTTCGCGAGGGTTTTGTACCAGTTCGCAATTGCGAACTTACACCGCACGCCGCAAAATTGTATCACCAAGAAAAGAAATCCGCTGGTGCGAATTTGCGGATTTTCGGTAAATTCGCGAGCGTTCGCGGATTGCGAATTTACCGAAAATCCGCGTAACGGATTTTCCGCCCATGCTTAATTAGGACATTGTTGATGATAGGTGCAGTTTGACTTTCGACATAGCTCAGTCCAAACAGAAGTTGAACCCCCAATCCCCTGACCGACTATCTAGTATGTCTGAGCAATGATTTTACGACCCCGAAGAACAGAAGAAGACTACCGCCAAGTCCCGGCCTATCTGAGTCACTGAAACATGATTGCCAAGTACAGTAGTTCAAACCCTTCCGCTCACTCACTCGTGAACAAAAACCACACAGTGTTTGTTAGTTTTAAAGTTTTATTTTCAATTAAGAAATGAAAACATGATTTATTTATTTTTAATAGCGTAGTATTCGGAGCGAGCAATGGTGATGGATGAAGATGACATTAAAGTTTAAACAACATTCCCATGAATGAAATTAGTATTACTGAAACTTAATATTAGTTAACAGACACATGAAATTATTAGAATAACTGTGCGGGAGCCCCCACCTTCTTTAAAGTACTTAAAGTACTGCTTGTGATGACTTACTAGTAGTTGGTGAATGGTCTGGCAAAAGGGCAAGGGAATCTTCTTTCTGTAATGAGAAAAATGGTCCACGTTAAGCAAGCAATCATCAGTTGTCAAAAGAAGAAGTGTAGCATTTAATGGAATAAGCATATAAAAGGTTAACACTTCCTCCTCAAAACCGTTACTTTTTTTTCAATCCCAGTAATAAAAAATGTCTTATGTAACATTGTCTTCCATTATGAGATAAAATAGGGGGTTGTGTATGGCATCTGAAAATATGACATGTTTTTCCTAGATGCATGCAAAAACAACAATTGATGGACAGAATGCAGAACAATGTCATACATTCACCCCAGTACAGAGATCTGGGCCTAAATCCATCATTTTTTTGCACTCCACGTCACCCCAGTTCAGACGTGGCCATATGCAAATCAGCCTTGACCATGTGCCTCGTGGGAATAGTCCAGCCCGAACTGCCAAGCCATGTCTTTCCTGGACCGGAATCAAGCATCCTACGACCGGTTTTTGGCTATCAGCCGTCTTCAGCCAGGATAGCTTGACTCCAGTGGTGTGGAGAGCATGGGACTGGGGTGAATGTATGACATTGTTCTGTATTCTGTCCATCAACTGTGGTTTTTGCATATGTTTTTCCTAGACGTCACAACATCTGATGCGGCACAGATGACCACCAGTGCCGGGGCCAGCAGTGCGGGGGGGTCCACTCTGGATGCGGTGGCACCAACAGGAGGTAATCAAACAAAACAAGCAATAGACAAACAATGTGGAAGTAGTCTTGATGGAAGTTTTTCTTCAATTCAGATTTTATTCACCACGCCCAGCCAACACGTGTTTCGTCAGGGCTAGTAGCCCACGATTTCACCAGGGCTCCCGCGGGCAGTGGTTCCAAAGCTATTGCCACAATGACTATGTGCTCTCAGCCGGTTCTAATTCTGACCCGGCTACCGGGTACTGTGGAGGTTCTCACTTATTCATCTCAGCCGTCCGTGTGAAGGTTAATACCAAAGATGCGACACACCATAGGAGTACCGTGTGCACGGCAGGTTAAGCCGTACTTCTTTCCAGCATCTCCGCGTGTAAATGCGGAAGTCATTTACACGCGGAGACACTGGAAAGCTGAGACGGCTGGGACGTAGTTCCAAAATCACTCCGTGCACGCTCTGCAGCTAGGCCCTAACTCCCCTTTGCCACCATGGATTTCCGTCAAACCTCTTGCAATATAAAGTATCCATACCCAGCATTGCTCCAAGACCCCAAAACCTACCCACAAACACCAGGAACCCCCCAAACAGCCCCCCTAAAACGCTAAAGTGAGCGAAATGCCTGAAAATGGGAAAAAGTTTTCACCTCTGATTTTCTCCAAACCACTTTTATCCGGTATTAGACCTTCACAGCAATGCCCCCAGACCCGTCAACCCAGGTGGAAACAAGTTTAACACCCCCAAACAGGCAAAAAGCAAAACCGTAAAAAGTGAGACAGTAAATTTCGGGCCTACCTGGAATTCTGTCCAAATGGGCTGTGCAGCTAGGCCCTAACTCCCCTTTTCCACCATGGATTTCCTGAAAAACAAATGCAATCAACATTAGACTGTGCCAGCAGTGCTCCCAGACCCCAAAACCCACCCACAAACACCTGGAACACCCCCAAACAGCACCCCAAAGACAGGCAAGTGAGCAAAAACGCAAAAACTTTTTCACCATGGATTTGGTCCAAAACACTTGATTCCGATATAAGACCTTCTGAGCTATGCCCCCAGACCCCTGCAGACACCCGCAAAAAAAGCAGAACACCCCCAAACAGGCAAAAAGCAAAAATGGGCCTACCTGGAATTCTGTCCAAATGCGCTGTGCAGCTAGGCCCTAACTCCCCTTTTCCACCATGGATTTCCTGAAAAACAAATGCAATCAACATTAGACTGTGCCAGCAGTGCTCCCAGGCCCCAAAACCCACCCACAAACACCTGGAACACCCCAAACAGCACCCCAAAGACAGGCAAGTGAGCAAAAACGCAAAAACTTTTTCACCATGGATTTGGTCCAAAACACTTGATTCCGATATTAGACATTCCGAGCTATGCCCCCAGACCCCTGCAACCACCCGCAAAAAAGCAGAACACCCCTAAACAGGTAAAAAGCAAAAATGCAATAACTCATACTTAGAACGTTTTCAGCCGACCAGTCAACATCGGTCCAAACGCGCTCTGCAGCTAGGCCCTAACTCCTCTTTCCCTCCATGGATTTTCTTCAAATCACTTCCAATAAAAATTATGCTATCCCAGCAGTGCTCCCAGACCCCCACACCCTCCCCCACAAATCTAGAACACCCCCAAACAGCCCCACAAATACAAGCAATACTGGTATATTCAAAACATGGAAAATTGCGCTGTTCACAAAACATTGCTGTTTTCAGCACTTCCACTACTTTAATCCTCTTGAAACTGACCTGGACAGTCACTTGTTCCAGCGATTCACAAGAATCTCAGCAAGGCAGAACAAAATCGAACCACTGCGCTCTTTGAAGAAGAAGTAGAAGAAGAAGAAGGTCTACGACTAGTTTTTTTCACCAAAACACACGCGCCCGCAAAACACCCCAAAAGGCCAGAATTCTGCCAATTCTGGACCAAAGAACACCAAACCCCCTAAAACATTGCCAACATCATTATGAACGAGCCTGCATCGGGTCCGAGCCCTAGAAGCAGCGTGAACCATACCAACTTAAACCCAAAAACCCTAGTAAAATGCACTGAACCCTAAACCGTAGATATGCTTTGTCTGTCTGTGTCAAAGAGCCTAGGTATGCTACATCAGGAGGATGCTTTACTCAGTGGTGCCTTCCTTGACCGTCTGCATGGCCCTGCCACAAGCATGGGCTAAAAATCCGTTCCGCTCAAGAATTTGCGATTTTTCTGTACTTTTGCGAGATTTGCGAAATACCGAAAAACAGCACATTTTGCAAACATAACAGATGTTTGGCCCAAGCTTTAGGCAGTGCCATGCAGAGGGTCAAGGCAGGCACCACTGAGTGAAGCAACCTGATGTAGCATACCTAGGTTGTTTGTCAGACAGACAAAGCATATCTAACTGTATGCAGGAAGCCACATAGCCCCAATTTTACATGGACTACTGTCTGGAGTGAACTCTGCCTGGCATAACAGCAACATTACACTGCCTCGCCCTCGACCTATACATACCACGAATAGACAGACATGTAGTCCTGCTGTAGTAGTTGTTGTAGACTGGTTTACCTGTTTGCCACTCACAAATTGGCCCTAGTTCTTCCGTAAATCGACGCTGATGATCCATCCATCCCAGTGAGTGACTGTAAAGAAAAAAGTTATATTATTTAATCAATCATCATGGTATATTGGCAAGTGAGTCCGCTCCAAGGACCATTTGCATATTTTTTGAAATGCAATATAGTGGCCCCTGAATTTGAAGTACAATTTTAATTAAACAAGGTTAAAAAAAAAAGAGTTGTTGACATGAGTTACAATTACTGTGTGAAAGATTAGATAATAACTAAGACAAGAAGACATATGAATCATCATTTCATGCACAAAAAACAAACAGCAATTGGTTTCATCAGAGCCAGACTGCCATCGCTGTCCAGTGCATGCCATCTTCTCAATTATTCATTACCTGTTCTACTTTTTGTCCGCATCTTCTTCGGAAAGTGAGGGCCCACAGGGCAGCCTCTCCTGTCAATATCAAAAGTAAATCTGTCAGCAATCAGCAAGCATGTAGTCAGTCAGTAATTTCAGTCCTACTTGAGGGGACTCGTCCTAATCCATCCATCTGCCTTGAGGGAAATGGATAGGGGGAGTCTGGAGGAGGAGTATAAAGGAACTTGTGAACCTCAGGAATGCAGACTGGGGCCCCTTCAAATCAATAAGGAATATAAGATGAAGACAGTGCTGCTGATGGACTTGTTGTGATTAGGTGATTAGAGTTTTGTTGTGGTAAAAGTTGCAAAACAAAGAAAGACACACAGGAATAAAAGTGAATAAGGACGAAAAAAAGGAAGTCATTTTCAGGGCTCGGTGTCAGGGAAGTAGAGCTCGTCCTTCAACTCCATGAATTGAGACAGGAGTAGGTCAGGTAACAGAGAAGAACTTCCGTCACCTAAGTCGGTCTTCTCTTCTTCCTGCTTGCATTCACGTACTTTCTAATCTGGTGGTATCAAGTGCTAATTCATCTTGATCAGTGTTAAGCTCTCCACATTTTTGGCCAAGAGGCGGGACCTTTTTGAAGTTACAATGGCACCAGCAGCACTGAAAACACGTTCAGAAGACACACTTGCGAGTGCGCAAGACAAATAATTTAGAGCCAGGTTGTTGATCAGTGGCCATAGAGTCATTTTCCTGTACCAATACAGCAATTGCTTCGTATGAACAAAGACCTGTGTTGGCTCATCCAGATAGGCCTGCACCATCAACTCAAGGTTCTCCACGGTTGCTCCACTTTGCGTACCATCTGTGGCCTTCTCAGCACTGGAACGATCAAACCCTTGATGAGTTATCCAATCCGCTTCCGACAATATTATGGGTAGGCCTGGTGCAGGTGAGGATGATGATAGGGTTGCTGCTGGTGTTGTTAACGGCTGTGAGGGAAAGTTACTCCCTTCCCCCACAGATTCAGAAGTGGAACTTGATTCTGGATCGCCTGCTGATTCAGTTGGACTTCTGACGGCTCCTTGAATTTTCTGCCGATCTTTTTCGAACCGACTGGCTGACACAGCTATCCAATGTTTGTACTTTGAAACATCTGCCTCATTAAAAGGAATTAATGCTTTGCTGGCCACTGCCTTTTTGTACTGTGGATCCAGAATAGTGTCACAAATGTAATGTTGTTCTGTATGTATCTTTTGAAGCCTTTCATTGGCAACTAGACGGCTTAATAAGTTCTCCGCCAACAGATATGCAGCATGCTTCCCACCATCATCTCTCAACATTGAAGACATCGCCTTCAGTTGGTGCTCTAGCATGCGCAACAATGGGATAGCTTTGCTCAAAGAACAGTCCTCCCTGCTGACTTCACGCGTGAAGACCTCAAAAGGACAAAGCATGTCTGTCAGGCTTTTAACTAGCTGCCATTCCTCCAACTCTAGCCTCAGGTCAATAGAACCTACTGTAAAGATATAGTCATTAATTACCATGCACTGCTCAAACAGACGCTCAAGCATGTAAAAGGTTGAGTACCAACATGTTGCCACCTCCTGGATGAGTCCTTTGACTGGCACTTTACGTACATGTTGAATGCTCCTCAGCTGCTTCCGGGCCTTAAAAGAATGGCTGAAATGTGTGTAGATTCTTCGGCAGGTAGACAGTAACTTCTTGACTTGGTTTTCAGTTTTCGAGAAATCTTGAACAACCAGGTTTATACAGTGCGCCAAACACGGCACTCTGAAATATTCACCGTCCTGCATGGCCTTAACTATATTACTGCCATTATCCGTGGAAACATAAACAACCATGCGATTTCTTGGTTTCAGCCATTCAGAGACCTTACTGTTAAACTCATCCAAAATGTTTTTTGCAGTATGAGTTTTCTCCATGGCAAACATGGCTAATGTTGCATGTTTCGGAGAAGCTTGAAAACTGTGTCCAGGTCAACAACTGCACTTGACTTGTCTCTAACCCCTGCAAAAGACCCTGCAAAAGAGACCCAGTGTGCAGTGATGCACATGTAATCAAGGGCTTGGCAACTGGTCCACATGTCTATTGTCACGTGGATAGTGTGAACAGCACTCTTCTGCAAAGCTGCCCCAATCACCTCCAGCACATCTTGATGTAGTGCTGGAAACGCAACTCTGGCAAAATAGGACCGGCTAGGAACCTTGCATTTAGGGCAGACTGTTGCCACTAAATCTAGAAACCCCACCCCTTCTACGAAAGTAAAAGGGAGAAGGTCCAGCGCTAGCATTTTAGCCAGCTTTGCGTTATACAGACATACCGTTGGGTGGTTGCGTTCAAATGGCGCCTCCGACTACAACATTCTGCTAATGGTGGGCTGGATCATTTTACGTGATGATGATGATGATGATGACCTCTTCAAACCAGTTAGGCCCATTAATGTAGTTTTTCGCATTGGTGTCTCTACAACACTCTTAGTGTGCCTCATAGATGTTGCAGGGGTAAAGGGCAATACCACTGCAGTGCTGCTGCCAGCAGAACTGGGTGTACCAGAAAAAATGGCTGTCGCTTCTTCACTTCCCCCTGCACGATCAGATTGTCGTCATCATCAGATGCAATATCAAGTAATACATTTGGATTTGTTTTTCTTTTGCCTTCCTCGATCTTCCTCATGTGTGCTTCCCAAATGATAGTGTGGTGTTGCTTGAGATGACCTCTCTGGCCTCCGGTCCCATAGTTGGTACCAAGCTTACCCCGACTAATGGATACTTTACAAATCGAACAAACGAACATGTATTCCGCCTTTGCGCTAACAGTAAAGAAGTCCCAAACTGTGGACTGGTGATGTCTGCTGAAGGTGGAGAGGCTACTTTGACTTTCAATGCCAGATGAAGTGGAGGATGGGCGTGGCTGTATTCATTTCTGTTGTTCACTTACAGCACCATTACTTGAGGTCGAGATGGATGGAGGTCCATGCCGGCCCTTCTGACTAAAAAAGATGGAAGCTGTAGGTCGTGTTGGTGTTGTAGTTAACGGTGGTGGTACCAGTGCCACGCCGCCCATATCCCGCTCAGCAGCCATTCGGGCTAGGGTTAAAATGTCTGTCTGCTGCATGCCTGCTCGGGCTGGAGTGACGACTGTGATGACTGGGTCATCGTCAGACTGTTCATCAGCAGAAGACACCACTTCTTGTTCGTCATCATCAGCCATAAGTCGAAGCTTTGCGGGAGCCTTCCTTTTAGGCTTAGCTACCTTTGTCGACTCATCATGGCGTGCCTCACTCTCAGACTGCATTTGTGGCTTCCAATCAGGATCATGGTCATCAGAAGGAAGGAGGCTTGAAGAGGAACTTGTAGTAGTAGAAGCCCTCCTTGACCTTTTTCGTGCTGGGGATCTGGAAGACAATGAATCATCATCAGAAGGAGTGGCTTTCTCGGGTGATACCTCCTCTTGAATAGCAATTTCCTGATGTACCCCTACTTCTGGAGGAACAAGCGTTGTCGTCAGTTGTGCCGCTCCATGAACCACTAGTCGCACCTCTCCATGCACCTTTCCATGCGCCTCTCCTTGCGGCTCTACTTGCGCCTCTTCTTGAGCCTCTCCTTGCGGCTGTACTTTATCCTCTCCTTGCCCATGTACTTGCACTTGTACTACTTGCACCTGTGTGTTGTGGCTGTGGTTGTTGAACACTCTTCAGCTGAGTTACACCCAGCGTTGATTGGATGGTACTTTCTTGTGGTGAGCCAAGATCACTGGTCGATGGGGATTCAACAACCGAAGTGGCTGCCGCAGCAGCTCTCATGGTGGTCTTGGACCTAACTTGGCGTTGTGGCACTGAGCCCAATGAAGCGGAGGTGCTGCTTCCAGCTTGGTCCCCGGCGGACACCGCTGCTGCTGCAGGCATAGTTTTTTTTCCCAAAAAAGGTTTCGGTGGGCACACCAGGCTCCTTGGTAGGTGGTGTCACTTGCTTCTTTTGCTCCTTCTTACTGGCAGTGGCACCGGTGACTTTTTTCGCTGAGGCGCTACGGCCAACTTTCTTTGGGGCCATCTTCTTGAGATGTCAGAACAGCAGGACGCAGTTGCACGAGTTGCAGAGTTGTCTTGTCTGTGGCCACACGTGACGCCACGTGACGTTGTGCTGCACACACCGCTGCAGGACTTCTTCCTGGCACTGGTGGTTCTCTTGTGCACCTAAAAGCAATTGAAGCCAGAGGAACATCAGTTATATACCCCAAAAAGTCGAAAAACACTCAAAAATAACTACAATACCATGCCTTCCATGCCCTCATTGATGTTTAAATTCAAGACACCCCAGAGAAAGACTAGGCCCATGCAACACTGAGTACCCCTTGGGCATAATGGTTGAAAGCAAGGCAAAGTGGGTCCAGGCCTGAGCACACTGCCTGGTTTAAAAATGGCCCCTTGACCCCCACCACATGGCCAGGCCCTGCCTGTACCAGGCCTCAAGATGGCCCCCACCCACATGGCCAGGCCCCAACACCAACCCAAAAAGTCGAAAAACACTCAAGAATCACCACAATCCCATGCCATCCATGCCCTCAATGATGTTTAAATTCAAGACACCCCAGAGAAAGACTAGGCCCATGCACCACTGAGTACCCCTTGGGCATAATGGTTGAAAGCAAGGCAAAGTGGGTGCAGGCCTGAGCACACTGCCAGGCTAAAAAATGGCCCCTTGACCCCCACCACATAGCCAGGCCCTGCCTGTACCAGGCCTCAAGATGGCCCCCACCCACTTGGCCAGGCCCCAACACCACCCCAAAAAGTCGAAAACACTCAAAAATCACCACAATCCCATGCCATCCATGCCCTCAATGATGTTTAAATTCAAGACACCCCAGATAAAGATTAGGCCCATGCACCACTGAGTACCCCTTGGGCATAATGGTTGAAAGCAAGGCAAAGTGGGTGCAGGCCTGAGCACACTGCCTGGCTTAATAATGGCCCCTTGACCCCCACCACATGGCCAGGCCCTGCCTGTACCAGGCCTCAAGATGGCCTCCACCCACATGGCCAGGCCCCAACACCACCCCAAAAAGTCAAAAAACACTCAACAATCACCACAATCCCATGCCATCCATGCCCTCAATGATGTTTAAATTCAAGACACCCCAGAGAAAGACTAGGTCCATGCACCACTGAGTACCCCTTGGGAATAATGGTTGAAAGCAAGGCAAAGTGGGTGCAGGTCAGAGCACACTGCCTGGCTTAAAAATGCCCCCTTGACCCCCACCACATGGCCAGGCCCTGCCTGTACCAGGCCTCAGGATGGCCCCCACCCACATGGCCAGGCCCCAACACCACCCCAAAAAGTCGAAAAACACTCAAAAATCACCCCAATCCCATGACATCTATGCCCTCAATGAAGTTTAAATTCAAGCCACCCCAGAGAAAGACTAGGCCCCTGCACCACTGAGTACCCCTTGGGCATAATGGTTGAAAGAAAGGCAAAGTGGGTGCAGGCATGAGCACACTGCCTGGCTTAAAAATGGCCCCTTGACCCTAACCACATGGCAAGGCCCTGCCTGTACCAGGCCTCAAGATGGCCCCACCCACATGGCCAGGCCCCAACACCACCCCAAAAAGTGGAAAAACACTAAAAAATCACCACAATCCCATGCCATCCATGCCCTCAATGATGTTTAAATTCAAGACACCCCAGAGAAAGACTAGGCCCATGCACCACTGAGTACCCCTTGGGCATAATGGTTGAAAGCAAGGCAAAGTAGGTGCAGGCCTGAGCACACTGCCTGGCTTAAAAATGGCCCCTTAACCCTCACCACATGGCCAGGCCCTGCCTGTACCAGGCCTCAAGATGACCCCCACCCACATGGCCAGGCCCCAACACCACCCCAAAAAGTCGACAAACACTAAAAAATCACCACATTCCCATGCCATCCATGCCCTCAATGATGTTTAAATTCAAGACACCCCAGAGAAAGACTAGGCCCATGCACCACTGAGTATCCCTTGGGAATAATGGTTGGAAGCAAGGCAAAGTGGGTGCAGGCCTGAGCACACTGCCTGGCTTAAAAATGGCCCCTTGACCCCCACCACATGGCCAGGCCCTGCCTGTACCAGGCCTCAAGATGGCCCCCACCCACATGGCCAGGCCCCAACACCACCCCAAAAAGTCAAAAAACACTAAAAAATCACCACAATCCCATGCCATCCATGCCCTCAATGATGTTAAATTCAAGCCACCCCAAAGAAAGACTAGGCCCCTGCACCACTGAGTACCCCTTGGGCATAATGGGTGAAAGAAAGGCAAAGTGGGTACAGGCCTGAGCACACTGCCTGGCTTAAAAATGGCCCCTTGACCTTCACCACATGGCCAGGCCCTGCCTGTACCAGGCCTCAAGATGGCCCCCACCCACATGGCCAGGCCCCAACACCACCCCAAAAAGTCAAAAAACACAAAAAAATCACCACAATCACAAAATCACCACAATCCCTCAATGATGTTTAAATTCAAGACACCCTACAGAAAGACTAGGCCCATGCACCACTCACTATACCTGGGCCTACAGGCTAGTGAGGCTTTACAGGCACCCCAAAATTGAAAAAAAAATCAACATATAACAGTGAGCTAAAATTCCATGACATAAAACAAAACAAATCACAGAAACAGTTGTATCATGCACCCATGACTAACCCTCGGCCTACTGGATACTGTGGCTACCCACCACAATATATATTTTGTTAAAGTTGTGAAAAAAGTATTAGAACTGAAGTTGCCTCAACTGCAATGCCCCAAACAAACACCAACTTACTTGTAAAATCTCAAGTCCAAAAGTGATCCAAACTCCAAAGTCCAAAAAGTCATCATATACAAATCCAGCAGCAGTCACAGAAACTAATCCTTCCAGCTCTACAGCCAAATGAAAAGTGACCAGTACATGCACAAAGCACTGTGAGGAGCCTGCTGGACAGGAACAGGAAGTTGGCGACTCTGAGGCACTTCCTTCACCCCACCCCACCCCAAAAAGTGGACTCCTGCACCAAAAAGTGCAGGCAAATGTCAATCTGAGGAGATATTCTGATCAAAATCATCATTTTCACAAGGTTCATGCTTCCTGCGGTGGATTTCTTGTGCAGAATTGCCATTTTTTCAATTTCAGGAACGCGAGCTGTTCAAAATATCCCGCCGGAAGTCAGCTGCACGCGGTTGCGGGCTTTTATGACGTACTCGCGTTGTCAAACTCTCGTCGTGCAAGATGGCAAGCCGCGATAACGTAATTGCGTTCGAAAAACTCTTGCACGATCACGCAGCAAGATCGAAAATGGCACACGCAACACCTGAAGAAAAACAACTCGGCGGACTCAGAATCACGGTAAGACAACGCTGCGCGTGCGATATTGTATTTTTCAATCGTGACCAAGCAAAATAATTCGTAGCTTGCGAATTTGCGGATTATTGTGTAAATTCGCGCGGATCACGAAATCATCAAAAATCCGCAAATTTGCCCGCAAAACGGATTTTACCCCCACGCTTATCTGAAATACCACACAGATAAGATGGACATTCAACTTACCCTCCTCAACTGTCTAGCCATGCACGTCACAAGCATTGAGAGCAAATTGTCGGAAATCAACAACTTTATAAAAAGAGCCCAGTCTTAAATGGTAATAATCCCTCCAAGCTGCACCTGCCATTTAATTGCCGAAAAACTAGTAACACTGCCTACAGTGATGGGTGATCTTCTCACAGATCTAAAAAGTACATGTTCAAAAATTGGCAAGCCTAAAACTAGCAAAACTAAAGTAGATCAAGATCGCTACAAGGAAATGTCATCACCCATTTAGGAGAAAAAAGAGCGATCTGAGCCTGACAAAAAACACCCTGGGAAAGACACAGGGCCAGAAGTAGGCGCAACCTCAGAGTCAAAACAACACAAGGAACTAGGGACCCATGGAACAGCCAAAGTAAACAAGATTTCGAGCACCGACCCCTCAGGGCCTTTAGTCTCCCCTGAACACCAATCATTGGTACAGACCACCAGCAGTGGCAACAAGCAGGTAGGTCACTCAGACGAGGGGGATGCCCAGTCAAACAAATGGCAAACATCCAAACAGCATTGGAAACAGATGAGAAAAGGAAGGAACAAGAATCCATCAATAAAATACTTCTTTCAAGTGGCATCAAAGTCCCAGAGAGGACAGCAGCGAGTACGGAGTGAAAGCGGTGGACCAACAAACGCGCAGCTTGAGCCAAACGCAATTGACGCCTCCTGCCCTTTAGGGATGGAGCAAGTAGGAGAGGTGAACATAAGCAAGCATAATTCCTTCAGACTCACCAACTCAAGCGAGCAGGCAGAAAATCAGCTGGATACTGTAGCACTAAGTGTAGCTGCCCTGCGGTAACAGCAGTTGCAATGACACACACTGATCAACTAAAAACAAGGAATGCTACACCAAAAGTGGAAACAGTAAATAGAACAAGGCCAGTGGAGCAGCGCTTAGCCTTAATAGCACTTACAAAACAACTAAAATCAAGGGATGCCAAATTAGAAGTGGAACAGCAAATAGAATGAGGCCAGTGAAACAGCAAAGCGTCAGTGGACGGTGCATGGAAAAAGAGCAAAGCTCGTACACCACAGAAATGGCAGAACAACAAAACATAAGTGCAGGGATAAGTGGCAAATCTGTATGTAGTGGAACATCCACATATGAGCCCTGAAGGGAGACCCCCAAGTCAATTCTGTTCATCCTGGAGTACAAATCCAAAGGAAGAGGAGATACTCTAAACTGAGGTCATATTCTCCAAATACTAATTGCTATTAGCAGTCTGGCAGGGATCGGTTCATAAGATCTGGAATAAGTAAAATTTGAAACTATTAAACACCTCTCGGAGCAAGAAGCAACCAAGACAGTTTGGGCAACTGGAGAAGTAGTGGAGAAAATCCTCAAGGAAAAGCATCAACTAGAAACTTTGGGGATCTGACTGCATCTCTATCAAGCAGTCGGGTATCCAGACCCACTACTATGTCACCATCAAGAGCCCAACTACAGCAGACCAAGTTTAAGGAGAAGTTCTGGGCCTGTTAATTCCGAATCAACGGGGCACGCAGTACCTCTGCAGAGACCTCGGAGATAAACAGCTCTATCAATCGGGACACCCAGGGTCAAGGAGGAACCAACACACTACAGAATTGTTCTTGGATAGCAAAAACTATAAATGCAAAAAGGGCATCCCCTTGACAGAGATTAGAACAGGAAGCAAATATTTCAAATCCAAAATTCTGCTTCTGGACCATAAACAGCCTCAGAACTAAAACAATGGACAATGCTTTGCTGACAGAAGACCAACAAACAGCATGGTGGATTCCACTTCCGGCTAAGTGGGGCAGGACAACTAAAATCTCTAAAGAACTGTTAAAGGATCTAGAAAGCTTGTCCTTGGTAGCACTAAATGGTTGATTGATGGGTGATCGACCACAAGCAGCAACATTCCACAATGCATTTGCCAACACTGCAATAGACTACACTTTTTCATTCTTACCACTATTTGATAAAAGATTTCAGGATTGGCTTGCTAGACTAAAGTGATCATCAACCACAGGAGTTCACACTTGCCATGCAAGGAACAGCGCTCACTTACTCACCTGCTGACTCATGCACACATGCCACATTTAACCACAGGAGAAAAAGATTTAACACATGTATCCCAGGAAAACTCTTGACGGTGTCACAAAACCAGTAGGAGGATAACAAACTACTGTATGACACATCTTAACAGCTTGGGAAAGCTTTATTGAAAGCTTTGGCCCATCTAGCCCTAAAGCGAACTTAACAACAGTCGAGCAAAAAATCCACCAGGAACCATTGAGCAGGCCAGCAATCAATCAAAGAATTCATCTATTAGCAACCTATCATGCCAATTTAAGACAAATAAGGGGCGAAATAAACAGAGCAATGTGTGTCCTCCGTCAAAATCGCTTTGTCAACAACACACAGCTGGAACTAAGGAAGCTCATGGCCTGAAAAGATGAAATCATCTGGCTAGCGAAAAATGGAAACTGCTGAAATAACATGGGCAAAACTGTTAGATGAAGCAAAATCAAACAAAAGCACAAGGTTTTGACACACAGTCAAGAGTATAGAGAACCCTATGGCACCAGGAATTAATTCACATATAACAGAGGATGCCTAAGTAAAATACTTACAGAGTCATTTTAACCTGAAAGCTGGTGAAAACACACAAGACGTAGTGGTATGTCAGAGCGAGCTGCAGTCCCTAAAACATCAAGGTCCAGAGCTCGCATCCTTCTTTTCAATTAAAACGATTGTGAATAGAATTTCAAGAAGTCGAAATGAAGGAGCCCCTGGGCCTAACGGGCTTCCCCGATTTGTATACAAGCAAGACTCAACCTACTGAGCTGGAGCATTACTACCGCTCTTTAACAATATTTTGGAAACTGGAAGAATCTCAGATTTTTGGAAAGGATCAGTAATCTCACCTATCCGGTGACTAGTCACAATGTCGAATAAAAAAAATATAGACTGGACAGAATATCGAGTTTTTTATATAGAATGGACAGAATATCGAATTTCAGGTAAGAAATATCGATTTTCATATTATTGAAGTTAGTAATATTGACAGTCATAATATAGTTGTTAAAATATCTAATTTTTTTATAGTGGTTTAAGTGTTAGTATATGTGTTAAAAGTATGTAATATATTTGTAATGTATGTTGGAATTTTTTTAATGCAATGAATTTCATGTTATTTAATTTTGCGTAATTTAATTTGGTAGCGGGTTGTGGGTTTATAGGGGAATAGGGTGGGAAGTATTAAATTAAATATTATTTTTTAGGAATAATTAATTATTTTTAAATTAATTTTGCATTTTAGTTCTGTAGCGGGTTGGGGTTTATAGGGAAATAGGGTAGGAAGTAATTTAAATGTAATTAAGTCATTATTTATTTTTATTATTGATTGGTATTGATAATTAGTTTATAGTTAATTAAATGGTAATTGGATACATTTATGATTCAGAGTGGGTTGTGGGTTTATAGGGGAATAAGGTGGGAAAAAATGTAATTGTAATTTATTAATTATTGAAATGTATTTATATTGATAATTAATGTACTGTTCATTCATTATTAATTGTGTTTTTTATTATTTAATAATGTTTGGTATTGAACATTAATTTGTTGTTAATTAATACTAGGTAATTAATTTTTAATAAAAAACATATGTATTGGTATTTATAAATAATTAATTATTACCTATTTTGTATTAGGTAATTTATTGGTATTGATAATTAATGTCTTGTTATTTAAATATTAAATCATTACTTTCCCTACTGTTGCACTCATTGAAGTGGGAATAACAATTTTTACTCCTACGCTATCCAACACTTTCTCTTCTGTTGCACTCTCTGTAGTGGGAATATTAATTTTTACTCCTACACTTTCCCAAATGTTGCACTCACTAAAGTGGCAATAGTAATTTTACCCTCCCGCTTTCCAACGCTTTTCCTACTGTTGTTCTCACTGGAGTGGAAATAGTAATTTTTACCCTCTGGCTATCCAACAATGTCCTTACTGATGAACTCACTGGAGTGGGAATAGTAATTTTCACCTTCCCGCGATCCAACTTTTTCCCCTACTAATTTTTACCCCTACGCAATCCAACACTTTCCCTACTGTTGCACTTACAGGAGTTGGAATATTCATTTTTACCCTTCCGCTATCCTACACTAAAAATATTGAATATGTTTTAGTATTATTACGTTTAATATATATATATATATATATATATATATATATATATATATATATATATATATATATATATATATATTCACAGAAAAAACCATAGGTTTTACACACGTTATAGTTAGGAAGTAGCATTTAAAAAACCTATGAAATTCACTGAAAAAACCATAGGTTTGACACATGTTATAGTTAGCTGGATGTCATGAGTGATGTCACTGACCATGTCATGAGTGATGTAATATGTGACGTCATCAGCAGTGCATTGCACGCGCAAGTTATAGTGAGTCCAACTAACTATAATGTGGAATTTCATTGGTTTTATGTCAGTAAAATTTCCAGCTAACTATAACATGTGTCAAACCTATGGTTTTTTCAGTGAATTTCATAGGTTTTTTAAATGCTACTTCCTAACTATAACGTGTGTAAAACCTATGGTTTTGTCTGTGAATTTCATTGGTTTTTAAAATGCTAATTCAGAAAAATGTTGTGTATGCAACCTATACTTTTGGCAATAAAGTTCTGGCAATATTTTTTTCGAAAACAAGCCGTTTTCTTCACTGTTCAAGTTCCATAGAGACTCCTTGTAAAGCAATATAGAATTCGAAAGTCTGTACCTTGCCTTTTTTTAAACACATTAAAATTTGTCTGTAAATAAAAATAGCCTTACTAAACTTTCGTGCGCGACCCGGTGTGCGCACTTTTGGCAACAGTTGTCAATAAAATGGATATCGCATTTCCAGGCTTTCGTGCGCGACCGAGTGCGCGCACAGGCCTATATATTTCGTAAAAACGTTGCGATTTGAACTTATTGAAATTCTTCATACACCCCTCAAAGAACTTATAGTACGTCAAAGAGACTGTACCTAGACTTCTTTTTTATTCTTATGAAACTTTTCAGTAAATGGAGCCGAATGTCTTTTTAAACTTTCGTGCGTTACCGGATGTACACACCTTGGTATTTTTTTTAGAAATATAAAACGTTTCATACTTTAACAATTGGGCGCTCAAATCCAGCTCAGAAGATATACAAAATCATGATGGTAGTTGGTTCAACCCGGACCGTTTATTAGAGGTAGATCGTCCGACTCCACCGGAAGACACCCCTAATAAAAAGGACATATATGTAAAATGCGGACTAGCCGCTGTATCGTGCTAGCAAACTATAACATATAAATCGTTAGAAAAAACAAAAGGAATCGAGCAAAATCAGTAGGCCACTGATGAGATCTTTTTTTGACCTCGTTAAAATAGAAAAATTAGGAACAACCCCTCATGAGAAATATGAAACTAGTGAGAGAAACCGAGCTCGACGCCATGATGGCTGCAAGACAGCTCGGCTCCGCCGTCCACCCCACCCAAAATAACGACAAATATTATAAAGATACACAACACACCAGCAAAGTAACAGGGTAAAAGGTTTTATTAAATAACTATTTACATGGCAGCCTACTGCAACATGAAAACAACACTTTCAATTGGTTCTTAATAGTTTCAATTCTGGAATTTACACGCAGCACTCCACCCACTTCCCTCACTATCTTTTCTACTCTCAAGAGACAACAACGTCCTACATCTTTTGGAAGACTTTGGTGAAATGGCTACCGTATCTCATTCATCTTCCGAATCTGACCAAAATGATCGACTACCTTTAATAAGAAAAAATAAATCTTTCATCTGGCAATTTTTCACTTATCCTGAAGATCAAAAGAAAGTGAGTGCACCAAAAGTAACCTGCACGATATGTGACTTGGTTCTCTTAAGAAGAAATCCAGCAAAAAAATATTTCTTTTCCATACATACCATGAAGCGGCATGTCAAACAAGTGCACCCTCTGCAATTTGCAGAGGCAACGACAAGAGCCCTGGCCACGCTATTACCATTAGAGGTGGCCAGCACATCTTCTGATCGACGACCTGTATCTCCATGCAGTGCAGAGATGGACTTCAGATATTTAACTATATATGGTCTATAACCTATGGTTTTTTCAGTGTTTTTCTTTGTTTTTTAATAGCAAATATCAAAAGCTTTTTTGTGGAAAATGACTACAATTAGGTATACATAAGCGGCGTTCATTTATGTTCAGTAAAGTGAAAGTCGCGAAACAGTGGCCACGCCATCTAGTCCCTTTTAGGCCCCATCATGCACGTAAGTAACAGCCATTTTCTGTGTCATGGCCTCTCTGCCCACTGCCAATAGCCTATGTTTGTTCAAAATTGGTTCTCTTTGGGTCATTCTCTGTTCACAAATAAGCATAAAGTCGCAATACTCTATTTAGTTTTTGCAGATAGTGAAGGATAGGTAGTGCACACTTTTGTCCCCTTTGTAACCCGTCATGCCTATCTCTGCCCCGTTTGTTGCTAGATGGTTCAACCCGGACCGTTTATTAGAGGTAGATCGTCCGACTCCACCGGAGGACCCCCCTAATAAAAAGGACATATATATAAAATGCGGACTATCCGCTGTATCGTGCTAGCAAACTATAACATATAAATCGTTAGAAAAAACATGAATATAGAGAGAGGAACCGAGCTCGACGCCATGATGGCTGCAAGACAGCTCGGCTCCGCCACCCACCCCGCCCAAAATAACGACAAACACTATGCAAATATTATAAATATATACAACACACCAGCAAAGTAACAGGATAAAACATTGTATTAAATAACTATTTACATGGAACCTACTGCAACATGAAAACAACACTTCTAATTGCTTCTTAGTAGTTTCAATTCTGAAATTGAACACCCAGTACATCCAGAGGTCATGTCCGACAAGTTGTGTTGGGGGATACCTTGCTAATGCCGCCACCCCCACCACTTTCTGTAGGAAGGACTCTGGATATCCCTGCCTTGCACAAATGTCATAAGTTCTGGATGTTGAGAGCCATACTTCAGGGTCCGACAAGTTGTGTGGGGGGATGCCTTGCTAATGCCGCCACCCCCACCACTTTCTGTAGGAAGGACTCTGGATATACTTGGTCCCTGAGAGGCTTCGATGTCCCTGCCTTGCACAAATGTCATAAGTTCTGAATCTTGAGTGCCATACTTCAGGGTCCAAGAAACGCGGACTCGGAGGGGGCGCTTGGCTCCTGCCCCCTCCCCAAGTCTTGTTCCCCTGGTATGGCCTGAGATCGCCCATGACATAGGCGGCCGGCTCCTGGGGTCAGGCGGAACTTCTTGCCTTTTGATGCCTCTTCCATTCTGGACCTTGTCCCACAATCCGTTTGACCTGAAGACACGTCCTGCGGTGCCCTGGTCCAACCATCACATTTACACCGTCTCACCCGCCATCCGGCTGAATTGCACCCACTCTTCCGATACAGCGACAGGCGGCTGCCACGGAGCTCAGGAAATGGCGGTCGGCTCCACAGACTTGGGCCTGGCCTGCAAGGATGGCTCTGGGCAACCCTGGAACTCGGACGCTTGACTGCTAGGGCATGAGCCCCATTCCCAAAAGCGTCCCGTCAGCCTTGAAGATTCTACAAGAGTCACCGAGGCCCCCGACTCCTGCAGACTTCCGGTGGGGAGCGACTGCCATGATTGCTCGCGGAATGGCCACGACGTAGCCACGAGGTGCTCTCATGCTGACGCCAGCTTCAGTCTGAAACATCCAGAAACACTGTAGACTACCAATTTGATCAGTTCCGGTGGAGCCCCAACGACGTATCGCGTTCTTGCGTAATCCATCATATGACGCGCCGCGTTAGCGCACCCGGAACGTAACGTAAGCAATTACATTTCAGTTGGTTCTCCCTCACAATATTTTCAATGTCACATAAAACTCACCCATCACCCACTGCCATCTCTGGCTGTTTCCATGGTAACACCTCATTCTGCACCTGGCTGAAGGCACAGGTCAAAAGTTCATATCTCAACGTTCTACAGCAAAGTAACAACACTGTTTTCCCTCCAGAAACACCTGCCAATCCACAGCTCTGTTACATGTCTTTTTTTTTCACACCCAATAGTACTTTTCGTTTAACATAAACATTAACATGCAACGTACTGTTCAATCTCCACTTCTTACAATCAACCAATCATTTTTATTTTTTAAAACACACCCAGCCTCTTCCTTTTTCTTTATTTAGAATTTCAACTTCTAACTACCATTCCACTTCCAGAACCGATCGGAGGACGACTACAAATCCCTTGAAAATGAAGGTCTGGCTAATAGGACACAGTTATATTCACTGGAGTGAAAAATATGCAGTAAGCAGACAAATTTGCAACCTCAGCTTACCAAATGTACACATAACATGGATTTCCAAAAGAGGATTGAAATGTCACTAATTGATTCCATTGGTGAAAACTTTTATGCATCTCCCAGAACCAGACCTTATAATTGTGCACTGTGGTGGAAACGATCTAGGCACAATCACTGGGGTAGGTCTGGAAATGCTTCTAAAAGACACCCTTCGACAATTGATGACACTTTTTCCTCGATCTGCCTTGGTATATTCCAATATATGCCAAAGACAGAAATGGAATTGGTCCAATCACCATTGTGAACAATTTGAGAAAGCAAGGAGACATGTAAATAAATCTGTTTCTGCGTTCCTCAGAGATTATAGCATGGGTTCTATTTACCACAACAACTTGCGATACCACATGCAAGACGTCTATAGGTGAGACGGTGTTCATTTCACGAATGAGGGAAACAGAATCTTCCTCTGCAACATCAGGCTCTGCATCGGTACTTACTTATAAATGCAGAAAACACTCAATTAACACAATGGCTCTTTTCAGAGCCACCTTATATCTAAGCACTCAAACTTCTGATTTATCTCCATTTTCACACTCTTGTAAAAAGGTGTGCGCGACCGAGTGCGCGCACCACGCAACTTAAAAAAAAAATATATATATATATTTTCGCCTTTAAGGGCCTTACTGCACACCCTGAGAAAACCTACGCAGCAAAACAATCTCTACCTTCTCCCCTTTCCATATTCAAACGCTTTGAAATCAACAATATATTTACTCGCAATGACAAAATGGCGGTCAACACTTCCTGATTTCCTTCGAATCGAACGTTAACAGACGTCACGCAACAAAATTCTGCTCGCGCGCGCAGCCGTTTGGGTGCGCGCACGTGTGCCCGCGTATAGATATATAATTGACTTTAACTTTAATTTCCTCAGCAACTACTGAACGTATTTACACCATTCCAAAAAAAGCGTAATCTGCGAGCCGGACTGTACAGTTTTGCCAAATTTCTTATAACTCTATTCACCCGTTCGACCTGTAGCTGAGTCTAAAGGTCCTATGGAAAATAACATGGAGAAAACACGTTTTGGGACCCCCCTTTTATCTCAGCCCCCACTTGACCAATCCCCCCCAAACTTTCAGGGAAGCAGCGCAGCGGACCGAGCCATCTTCTTTGAGAAATTCGCTAAGATTCTTTAACCAGGGCCAAAGTTATTCCAAATAGAATGTTGAGGATTTCCTATGGAAACTAGGTCCTAACTATAACTACCTACTGGCGACCGCCAGTAGGTAATTACCTACTGGCGGTCGCCAGTAGGTATATATAGTTAGGATTTTTTCTCTATGGGATTTTTGAAAATTCTATGTCTAATAACTTTGGCGTTTGTGGACGGAATTGGCTGAAATTTTCAGGAAAATGGAACATTTTGTTTCTGAGCAGCCCCTGACAATTTGGGGGGGGTTTCATCAAGGGGGGTCCGAGAAAAAAGGGGGGTCCCAAAACGCATTTTTCCCATGTTAATTTCCATAGGGCGGTTGGCCTCACTTTTAGCTCGAACGGCTGAATGGATTTGCACGAAACTTGGCAAAATTGTAGGGACTGTTAGCCTGATGTGCCTTTGCTAGGTCTCAATATATGTGCTCCAGTGGATTTTGAGTAATTTAGGTTCAAAAAAATATATATATCTGGGCGGAGCCTAACCACACATCTGATCTGATTGGCTGTCAGCACTTCATCCAAGAAGTGTTGGCAGCCATCTTGGGACCAATATACATGATAGCACCTCATTAAAAAGCATTGTAGTTAATAGAGGGTTTTAGGACTTTAGTTACATTATAAATCATTTGTTGATGGTACCATACTCGTTTTAGGAATTGTGGTGGGTTCTAAGGTGATTTTACCATGTGAAAAAACCTTCTGCTGTGATATCATGAATATTGTTTGAAAGAAAACTAATATCTCATGATTTTCCCACAGTGGTTTGGAAGGGGATCTATAAGCTAAACTGAAAGCATATTTTCTGTAAATTCACATTATCTTTCTCAGTCATGTGAAAATGAAGTCTGACATTCTCAGTAAAACATGTACATCCAACAAGGACAGAGACTGTCAGTTGATTCCTTTGTGTTCTACTGCAGCCTCCTAGAGTGTTCTAAAGAACAACTAGAGCGCTAACAGTCCTACTTATTACAAAGGTATGGCACACCTGAAGCCATCTTGATTGGAATAAAGTGGTAACTCTTAAAACATTTAATTTAAAAAGAAACAACATGAGGGGGTATATTTTGCCATAGAAAGCATGATTAGTGCTGCAGAATGAAAAATTAGGGCACATTTTGAGTGACTTCTCAAATCCTTTTCTATTTCATTAAAACATTCTGACATGCAGTCTCCCAAAATGGCCACCAGAGACAAAAGAGCCCAAATGTAGCCCAAATATCACCCAGATGTAGCCCAAGTATAGCCCAATGACAGAATGTCCCAGAGTGTTCTAAAGAACAACTAGAGCGCTAACAGTCCTACTTATTACAAAGGTATGGCACACCTGAAGCCATCTTGATTGGAATAAAGTGGTAACTCTTAAAACATTTAATTTAAAAAGAAACAACATGAGGGGGTATATTTTGCCATAGAAAGTATGATTAGTGCTGCAGAATGAAAAATTAGGGCACATTTTGAGTGACTTCTCAAATCCTTTTCTATTTCATTAAAACATTCTGACATGCAGTCTCCCAAAATGGCCACCAGAGACAAAAGAGCCCAAATGTAGCCCAAATATCACCCAGATGTAGCCCAAGTATAGCCCAATGACAGAATGTCCCAGAGTGTTCTAAAGAACAACTAGAGCGCTAACAGTCCTAATTATTACAAAGGTATAGCACACCTGGAGCCATCGTGATGGGAATAAAGTGGTAACTCTTAAGACATTTAATTTAAAAAGGAACAAAATGAGGGGGTATATTATGCAATAGAAGGTATTATTAGTGCTGCAGAAAGAAAAATTAGGGCACATTTTGAGTGACTTTTCAAATCCTCTTCTATTTCATTAAAAAATTCTGACATGCAGTCTCCCAAAATGGCCACCAGAGACAAAAGAGCCCAAATGTAGCCCAAATATCACCCAGATGTAGCCCAAGTATAGCCCAATGACAGAATGTCCCAGAGTGTTCTAAAGAACAACTAGAGCGCTAACAGTCCTACTTATTACAAAGGTATGGCACACCTGAAGCCATCTTGATTGGAATAAAGTGGTAACTCTTAAAACATTTAATTTAAAAAGGAACAAAATGAGGGGGTATATTTTGCCATATGAATTATGATTAGTGCTGCAGAAAGAAAAATTAGGGCACATTTTGAGTGACTTCTCAAACCCTCTTCAATTTCATTAAAAAATTCTGACATAGTCTCGCAAGATGGCCACCAGAGACAAAAGAGCCTAAATGTAGCCCAAATATCACCCAGATGTACCCCAAGTATAGCCCAATGACAGAATGTCCCAGAGTGTTCTAAAAAACAACTAGAGCGCTAACAGTCTTACTTATGACAAAAGTATGGCACACCAAAAGCCATCTTGATTGGAATGAAGTGGTAAGTCTGAAAACACTCAATTTAAAAAGGAACAACATGAGGGGGTTAATTTTGCCATAGAAAGTATGATTAGTGCTTCAGAAAGAAAAATTAGGGATCATTTTGAGTGACTTCTCAAATCCTCTTCTATTTCATTAAAAAAATTCTGACATGCAGACTGAAACATGCACTTTGAATACCAGCAGCAGACGTCCCTGGTGAGCAGTAGCTTTACTACAGTGATCTAATGTGCAACTAGAGTGCTAACATTCAGAATTTATGGCAAATGTGTGACACATCTGAATGCCTTCTTGATGGAACCAAAGTAAACAAGCATTGAAAATGCAATAGATCTCGCCCTCATTTAAGTTAAAGCCATTCTGTTTGTAATGAGGTGGCTTTTTAGCTTTGCTTTTATTAGTGTTTTTTCAACTTTCATGTAAATAACGCACCGTTTTCACCAAATCGACTTTGCCCAAGCACACCCTTCCCTTCGGCCAACAAATCCCAAAAATCCGGCACACCTGCCGATCCACTCTCCCTACAGCTCACCCAAGCCCCGTCCCTCTAGCGCAACTGGAACACCCCAAATTCACCTTCTCCATGCGCACCAAAAACTCCCATTGAATAACATGACAATTCGCTACTCCGCACAAAAATTGCTCTTTAAAGCACTTCCACTGCTCCGATCCGCTTCAAACTTGGCTGGACACTAGTTCCAGCGATTCCCTAACATCTCACCAAAAATCAGCCCAATCCATCCACTGGAACGGGGACGAATTTCAACCCGAATACGTGCCCCCCGCAAACACAAAAAAAAGCCATAAAACGGCCAAATCTCGACCAAAAACCGCCAAAATCCCTCAAAACCTTGCCAACACCAATACGCACGAAACTGAACCGGCCCCTCAGCCCTAGGCTCCGGGAACCCTACTTAATTGACCCAAAAGCCCTAAAAAAGCAACATAATACACACGAAAACGCCCTAACAACCCTAAAATGCATATAAGTATATGTATGCATGCATTTATGTTTGTATTTATATGTAGATATACAGATGATTATATATGTATGTATATATATATATTCACTGAAAAAACCATAGGCTATAGACCATATATAGTTAGGAATTAGCATTTACAAAACCTTGAAAATTCACTGAAAAAACCGTAGGTTATAGACCATATATAGTTAGGAATTAGCATTTACAAAACCTTGAAAATTCACTGAAAAAACCATAGGTTATAGACCATATATAGTTAGGAATTCGCATTTACAAAACCTTATTTTACTCACACAAAACCATTGAAATTCCATATATAGTTAGTTGCACTAACTATATATCGCGCACCCGCAATCCACTGCTGATGATGTCACATATTACATCATTCATGACATGGTCAGTGCCATCACTGATGACATCACTGATGACATCTCAAATGACATCACTGATGACATCACTGATGACAACATCCAGTGACTGTATGTTTCTGTAAAGTTAAAATATGTCTTACATATTGAAGAATGAGTGGATGTATAAGTGTCTGGATGAAGGATTTAGTAGGTGCATGACTGACTGTATGAGTGAGTGATTAAATGTGTCTCACTGAGTGCATGGGTTAGTGACTAAACTGTCTTAATTTGTGCATCATTATGTCTGTTGTTCTGTAAACTGTTGCATGTGTTGATAAGTAGCTATATGAGTAACTATATGGGTTATTGATTGGTTGCCCAAGTATTTGTATGGGATACTGAGTGTGTGTGTGGGTGGCTGGGAGGTGTATGACTCTGTGCATAGATGTGTGAGCAGTTGATTCACTAGATGTATGGTTTCAAAAGTGCATGTGGAAACAGCTGTATGGGCGGTTGACTGTGTGCATGAGTGTATTGGTGAGTGAATGGATATCTCAGTGCTACATGTCAAAGTAAGTACATATGTAAAACACAGTACATGTGAGAGTTGACATATATAAATAACTGTGCATAAGAGCCAGTGAATGTGTGAGTGGCTGTATGGATCATTGTGAACTTGTATCAGGGATTGTATAAGAGAGTTAATATGTGTTAGTATATGTTTGAATAAGTAAAGTTTGTATAACTGTATAGTTGAGGAAATGGAGGTGTGATTGATTCTTTGATTGACTGACTAGGTGTGTGAGTAACTCCATGGATGAGTGACAGTCTGTGAGTGTCTGTTTACACTGATTGTATCTAAGGTTATATTAGAGTCTGAAGAGGTTCATCGTATTATCACATGAATGATATCATCAGTGATGTGATCAGTAATGTCAAATGAGATGTCATCAGTGATGTCATCAGTGATGTCATTTGAGATGTCATCAGTGATGTCATTTGAGATGTCATCAGTGATGTCATCAGTGATGTCACTGACCATGTCATGAATGATGTAATATGTGACATCATCAGCAGTGGATTGCGGGTGCGCGATATATAGTTAGTGCAACTAACTATATATGGAATTTCAATGGTTTTGTGTGAGTAAAATAAGGTTTTGTAAATGCGAATTCCTAACTATATATGGTCTATAACCTATGGTTTTTTCAGTGAATTTTCAAGGTTTTGTAAATGCTAATTCCTAACTATATATGGTCTATAACCTACGGTTTTTTCAGTGAATATATATATATATATATATATATATATATCTCGAAAACAAGAAGAAGCAAGACTGCCGTCCCGGATCCCCAGGAAAGCAGGCAACTCCACGAATCCAGTATTCAGGCAAGAGTTTTATTAAGCAACGCTTAACAGAGAAAGAAAACTGACGCGTTTCGGGCGGGATGCCCTTGATCACAGTCAATTAAAACCCCTCACACCTGAACTTTTTAAACTGCGTGTGCAAACCATGTGACACCTATAGACATGGACAACATACTATCACTACATATATTCTGGCAATTGTTCGGGAAAAGAGGGAAACAAAGACACATGAAATTAAATGTGACTTAAAATTGCCTGACACACAGTAAAAATTGATTTCTGAATAAATTCATTTTAAGTAAAATAATGACAAAGATTCTAATATATATATACAGGTTTCTCGATGGAAAATAATGAGTCGCAACCATTCCGTGGATTGAAAAGCATTTAATTGCAGATGACAGCGCTGGCATTTCCTGGCATTTCCTGATGCATTACGGTCTTAACACAGACCTTTTTCAAAGGAGGACGCCACGGCAGTAAGGTCTAACAGCTCCCCAGCACGATTGTTCTTTTAAAGAGTTCTGGCCCTCTGGTGGTCGCCTCCAAGGGCTGGCTGTTACTCAGAGTCTGCTGGTATTTGTAGTTTGCTGTTACTTCACTAAGTATTCCCCATGCAATGTAGTTGCTGCCGTTTTGTTTAATGCTGCGCTGTTGAATTACGGAATCCCCGCATACCGCCTTTCAGGTTGCTGGGGTCTCTTCCAAGGTCCGGTCCTTGGAGGCTGCTCACTGCCCTTTGATGCATCCGCGTGAAAACAAGATTGGTTCCAGGGCGGGCAATACAGCGCTCTTATCGGAGGTGCGTTCCTAGAGGCCGAACCAAGCCTCTTGACATCTAAACAGGTTTCTCGAAGGAGAAGAATGAGTCGCAACCATTCAGTGGATTGAAAAGCATTTAATTGCAGATGACAGCGCTGGCATATCCTGGCATTTCCTGATACATTTCGTTCTTATATATATATTAAATAATAAAAATGCATTTCATATTACATTAATTATTTATTAATTTTAAGGTTATTCAAGTATTTTTAAGTATGTTTTACCTAATTATATTTATGATTTCATTAATTTTACAATACTTTTAAGACATTTAAAAAATGTGATATTTTAATAAACTATATTATTTACAACGTTATTTAGGATTCAATATTTTTGTACTTACCTGTTTGTAGATAGGAAGCCGATATTCTGTCATTCTGTCATTCTATATTTTTTCATTGTTATTTAGGCAAGTCGATATTTTACTCTTCGATATTCTGTCAGTGATCCCAACTATCCAGAAGAAAGGTAGCACGAATGAACCGAAGAACTATAGGCTTATAACACTCATTGACATTGAGGCCAAATATTACGCCAGGCCAGCCTCCTACTAGCTGAACTTCCCTAGGGGGCACGGGAAAACGATCTAAACCCAATCAACCAAACAGGTTTTCAAGAACACCTGGGGACAACTACAAACATTCTCGCTCATTCACGTTTAATAGATGCCATAAAAGCAGTCAATAAACCACTATTTGTCTGTTTCATCAACTATAGAGCTGCTTTTGATAGCGTTAACAGAGGAAAACTGTATGCTAAGCTAGCTGGGTGGAAAATAGCCCCAACCCTTTTAGTAATAGGGGCATTTATATAGCGCTGGGTTTTTACGCGCACCGGCGTGTCCCCGCGCTTCGACCGCTGCGAAACCCTTCCTGGCTTCCCTGAGAGATGGTCCCTTAATGGGTATCTCCAGGGTGAGACCAGGCATCCCTGGCGGTCTGATGGGGCCGTTAGTGAAGATGAGGCAAGCTAGTGCCCAGAGTTGCCGAGTGTGATCGCTGATCAGAGTAGGCACCGAGGCGAGAGAATTATCGAGTCCGCTGACCCTGGTCCAGAAAACTGCCGCGTCGGGAATCGAACCCTGGTCCCGGGCCGTCCTCTGCTCTCGGGTCTGCCGCCTCTAACCAGTGAGCCACACTACTTCACCAGCTGAACCAGCTAATCTTACTCCATTCTAAGACATGGTTCCAAATTAAGTGGCGGACCGGTGACAGCCTTTCGAGGAGGATCCCAACCACTAAAGGGTTAAAACAGGGCTGTGTTCTTGCTTCAACCTTGTTTAACCTTTTTGTGTCAGACCTCTCAACTAAGATGGATAATTGCCAATACCATGCCTCGAACTAGGGTGGCCTGACACTTTCAAACTTACTATATGCCGACGACCTGATATTGGTCAGCCGAACCCCAGTTGGCCTACAGCATCTGATAAATGTCACAAGCAATTTTGCCAAAAAGAACGGATTAAGTACAAACCATGAGAAGTCCAAAATGATGGTACCTAATCAGCGAACCACCAAGAATCAATTTGGATGGCTGCTTGGGGGTAGGCAGCTGGAAACGGTTAAGTTACAAATATTTGGGAATAATTTTTGACAGTATGGGTACGTACCACAAACAAAAAGGGGCTATGCAAGAAGAGGAACTCTACTGGCTGTCATGCTAAAAAACATGAAGCACAAAATAACTTGCCCCAATCTTAACCCTCGATTAGAAGTACTCCGATCAAAGCTTCTACCAATAACTACATATGGCAGCGACTCTATGAGAGGGAAAGAGAAAATTATTTTTGAGAAGGTGGTTAGCAAAGCTGCCAGAATATTATTCAATCTCCCACAATATACCTCTCCAGCACAAATAAGGGTGGAGCTTGGCCTACAAAAGCAGCAAATAACACAGAAGGGCGTCTATGCCAAATGCTGGTATAACATAAAAAAAGTGCTAAGTCTGGTTCATTAAACTCATACTTGTGGAAAGAGATGACAAGGAAAAACTATGCTATGGTTTATCTTCAGTCAGGAATAAGGCTGCCTGCTTTACAGGATTTGTGGAAATCTGGTCTTCCTTATAACAGTTTTAAGCCTTGGTAAACAAATCAGTAAAGATTGTTTCCCTCAAAGAAGATAATACAGACCTAAATAAGGGGGCTCGCAGCTGGTTTGTGATTCAGAGATACTTGAGATGCACACCACAGCCATATTTAGGTACACGGTTCTCGAGACTTTTAACGGAAAACCTTTTGGCAATGAGGTTGGAAATTTAATCAAGCAATAAAGATTTACTTACGTACTTACGTAAAAAATACCTTAGTAAAGTCAACTTTGTTAGAGTGGGCGCCCATCCCAGCCTCTGATGGGCGTGGAGGGGCTCGTCCTTGGCCAGGGCTTTGCCCGGGCATGGGCCTGGGGTCTGTTTTATGTGCAACCACGCGCAGCCAGTAATGGGAGCTGTAGTTTCCCCCTCAGGAGTACTCAGGTGGGTCTGCCCGTTTTAAGGACCCAGGCGAGGCTGCGGCTAGTTGTAAGTTAATGGCTTTTGGCAGACTCTGCAGGCAGTACTTGCTCAGTGTTGCAGGTAAATTTAGAACCAATACTTCAACATAAATACAGTGGACTTTTTTGGTAGGGATTGGAAAGATGTTGTGTACATTTCAATTATTTGTGCCTGATTCAGTGGCTATCTTCCAGATTCTTGTGCATGTCCCATCCCTGGAGCATATTGTTTACCTCTCTTTTTGATTGCTACAGTGTATCCTCCCACTCTTGATATTTGGAAACTACTGTTTTTTTTGTTTTTTTTAAACATTTATGACTTTGTACTGAAAATATATTTTCTATAATTCCAAGTTGGTCACCACGATGTGTGTACATTCAACGTGGCAATCATATTGAAAGTATAATAATAACATTACAAGGTGTCTGCACCATGCAAAGTGGAATTGCCGCTGCTACTGGCTTTAACACAGAGCTGGTGTAATTGAACAAGCATCAGCAAAGTCAATCCCAGCAAACACCAAGCATTGACATAGCCAGATCAATTGGCTTTGTTCGATTTGTTAATTTGTTTGCCGCTGATTGATAAAGCCTGTGTCAACTATGGCATTCAATTGACATGTTCAGGTCAGGATCTTATTATCATTTTGCACAGATTGGCTATTTGTGACGATCTGAAAGTAATATTTTCTAATTTAAATTCCAGTGGAATGTTTCATTTTGTGTCAAGGTGTCAAAATATGTTAATTTCTTTTTGAAAATACTTGCATCAGTAAAAGGTACCAGGTAAGCTTCAAATGGTTAGCTTTATCCATATGTTTCCAGTTTGGTTCAAGCAATCTAATTTCAGAAACGATTTAAAATTGGAAAAACAAACCTTGCTGCCCGAAAAACTGGTTTTTGATTGAATGTCAAGGATTTAAAACTGTGCTTAATCCACCATTACACAATGTCAGCCATTCAGAACTGGTATTGAATTGCATTGTAGAAAAAATCACAGTGAAAGGGATGCAGATGTGGGAAAAGGGGCTCGCCTCACACCTAACAGGGATGAGGGACATCCCAGAGGGATGTAAAATGTCCTTTATTTTTTGGACTAAATAATCCATTGTTGCAATTGATTAAATCTGAACCTAACCAGTAAAAACCTGTCATGCTGTTAGTGAACCAAGCCTAGGTATGGCTCCTTTCCCTGCACAGTTTTTAAAAGCATTTGGCGCCTAAGTGAAGGCTTCTGATGTTCTAATCCGTCTCTCTCAAAACGGGAGCGTTCCAGGAACACTCTTTTACCACTCTTCTGCTCGTGTATGGAGGGAGAAATGGGATTCCTGAAAATATCAGACCTATCTATAGAAAAAAAGGCTGCCTTCACATGAACAATCCAGGGTATATTAATTACCCAATCCACAGCTAGACAGTCCTCGAGAATCAACCAGCTGAGCTTCAGCTCCGCCCTGCTCCAGATCTTAATCTAGCACAGGAGCGGGCTTAAAGATATCAGGTCCGAAACATAATCAAGCCCATTTGAAACTGATCCAACTTGACATATCCCCAGACCTCACTACCATAACACAGCTGTGCGATGCACATGGCCTTGAAGATTTTTATTAGTATTCCTTGGTGCCCTGGACCGAAGTCTATGAGCAAAACTGAAAACTGCCCCCATAGTTTTTACAGACTTTGATCTTTTAGCCTCAACGAGGGTTTCCAGCAGTTTTTGCCGCCAAATAAAACTCCCAGATAAGGGAAGGCCTTTACTTTACTCAGGGTAAAATTAGATACCTTGAAGATCTTACTACTTGTAGGTTTGGGGCCCACTACCATGAGGTATGGCTTTGAGAAGTTAACCAACAGGTCCATGAGCCTCATGAAAGACACATGCTTAGCCAAAAACAAGCCCAACAGCTGTGTGGTCCGAGCCATCAGGACCACATCGTCCGCATATAATAAAACAGGGAGAAATCTGTCCCCATCTTATGGCAGTTGGACAAAACTTATAAAAGTGCAAACTCTAGCCCGTTCACGTACAAAGTGAACAAAAAAGGGGCAAGTATGACCCCAGGTAAACCCCTCAAGACGTCACCTTGAGAAAAATGCACTGATGCTAAGGTCTTCGAGTGGAAGAGCAGCTAATAAAGCAACAATCATGGTATCAACCCCCATCTCGCTGAGCAAGGCCCAGAGTTTTACTTGGTTCACACTATCAAAAGAAGGCGTCAAGTCCTTGAATGCGAGATGTAAAGATTTAGACTGAGCCACTGTGTATTTATTAATAATTAAATGGGGGTTCAGGCATTCCTCTGAAGTCAAAGTCCCCGCACTAAAATCATACAGGACAGCACTCAAAATATTGTTTTCTTCTGCCCAATCACACAACCTATTTAAAATTGTCCTCCCCAAGACTTTGACTGTAGCGTCCAATAAGGAAATTGTTAGATTCATTATTGGTTCTCTTTATCCCCCTTCTTAAATATGGGATATGGAGACGATCATTGCGGTAGACCAAGAGGGGAATGACCCCTCCTGTGCAGCTCCATTCAGGACCTGCATTAGTATAGGGACACAAACCTCTGTATTTGCTTTAAACAGGTCTGGCGGTATACTGTCCAGGCATGGGGCCTTATTTCTAGACAGGGCAATAATGCCTTGTGTGATTTCATCTACCGTAAAGACCACTCGGTTTCCAACTTTAACTGGTGCAACTGGGGTTTTATCGCCCCTGCCAATCCCCTGATTATAAATATCCTCAAAATGATCCACCCACTGTTGCTTTGAGATGTGATGGCATAAGAGCGGAAAAGAGCCCTCAGCAAAACAAGGCCTATTTAAAATGCTCTAGAAGAGGGAGCTGTCCCCTGTTTCACAAGTTTGACAAAGCGTCTCACAGGTTAATTCCTCTAAATTATATTTAAGCTACTGTATAAGTCTGCCCACAGTTTCTGATCAGATGCCTATCCCTCTGGGACTGCTTCAATGCTGCCTTCAGTTGAGGCAGGGTTCTCAAGCAGTCCCTATCAAACCATTTAGGGTTTTGTGACACCCGGGTACTAGAAGCTGTGACAGTTGTTGATTTACAAACCCTCAGAGCTATGCCTTTAAAAGCTTCCAATACTTCCCCCTCACCAGCATCACTGTCTGGACAAATATTATTATCATGCAGGCAGGATGCAAAGAGAGAAGTTTGAAGGTGCTGAGGGTCCACCTGAGACCTTTTCAGCCTTCTCCCCTAGTCAAAAGCAGATAAGCTTATAAGGGCCCCTCATGGCTGTGGTTCTGGGTCCAAGGCAATGCCCAGGGTGAAGCATAATGGGTTGTGGTCACTACAAGGACTAAAACGTATGTTAAAAAAAGAAATGGGCAGGTATAATTGTGCTGAAACAAATATAAACTCAATAAGTGATCCACTACCCCTCCCTTTGTAAGACGGGCAAACGTCAGGGCTCAGGGAATTCACCAATTTTTCCATGCTGAAAACCAAGTTAAGAGAATCAAAGAGGTCATTTAGCTCCAGATCATCCAGTGAGTGAACGAAATGTAACCCTTCATTCAACCAACAACTGCCAGTAGAGGCACTACAATCTACGTGAGGATTGAATAAATGACAAATAATATCCCCAACAAGGAAAATTGGCCGTCACCCATGAGTGATATGGAACTTAGGGCCAGGTCCAGATGAGAAACTCCAGATGGCTCAGAGCTCCTACTTTTGCTTTTATAAAAATGTATTCAAACCATTGGAAAGTAACCAGGCATTGAGAGTCGTACTCCCTGCATTGTGCGAACATGCCAGTTGAGTTCCAAAGAATAACCAATCAACTCAATTCAAACAAATATAATACAGTCCCCGTTAGCCCTAGCTTCCGTAGAAGGAACCGCAGGTTCAAAATAAGTCATGTATCCCTCAGGAAATAACTGGTATCAGTTGTGCAAGTGTCTTGGAGATAAAGTATGTGGAAGGATTTAACATACAAAACCCACCTGGAGTCAATAAACTTTGAGGCAAAACCCACAATATTCCAGGACAGCAACGTAAGACCCTTTGGCTGCTGAGAGGGAACTACCGTGGAGGTGCCGTGGGCCCTACGAGACTGGGAAGAATCACAAAGTTCCAGTAAATTGCAGAAACCCAAACTACTCAAGGAAATAAATCTGTTGGTGGTGCGCATCAGGGGGGGATGGTCTAGAAGCAAGGTGATCGTTTGCTGGGCAGGACCCCCTACCACAGAAATGATAGTGTAATTGGTGAGCTAAACTACCCGGTCTGTAAAAAAAACCTAAGGTTGGGCAACTATCCCTGGAGGACCTGATATTGATCAAGGGCAGCAAAGTAGTTTGTCAGTTAACCAGGGATTATTAAACCGAACCACCACGCAGTCTCCCGCCTATGGTTTCCTGTCCTTACCTACTGCAGCTTACTCTACGTGCCATGATAATAGAATCTGCAAGCGCCCTCCTATGAGAGAGATGTGAGCTAAGCCAGTGCATCACCATGTTTGTGAGATCCTGGTGAAATTGCCCATTGGGTCTGGAATGGGGGGATATTCCGCAAGACCATGACATAAAGAGTTGCTGCTGGGGGCAAATTGAACACACCTCCGGGGGTGTTAGTAGACGCTGAGCACCAACTCCCCCTAATTTGTTCAAAAGGGCGGGGGCATCAGCACTACCAGATCTATAAATTACCACCATGAGCCCGGGCTTTGGTACACCTTGGGAGAAGCCTGAACCTGGTCCACCAAGATCATGGGTTGACTTAGGGTCCCTCCCTGGGCTGATAGAATCAATTGACGCCTGCGGGTCTTCTAATTTGCCTTGCACCTGACAAGCCTCCTACCCAACCCTCCCCTTAGACATCAGGGAAAATAATTCAGAAAACCTATCTTCAATGTGGAAAATTCTCAACAGGATTGGGTCCAACCTATTATTTAACAATGTCACGAGATCTCTAATTTAAACATTTCTGAGGGAAGAGCCCCCTTCCTTTCCAGCTGAGCCTTCCTTTTCCACTTCCGCCTCAAGCCAATAACTGGTGCATTGAGATTTATGCGACTGTCCATTCCAGGGCTAGCCCCCCACGATCTTCATCACAAACCCGCATTGGTCCCCTGTGATGAGGGGGCCTCTCAAAGCTGGTGTATGTTGGTGGCCCATGGGGGGCATATAGAATGTCCCTGTCCTGCGAGCACCTCCTTTCAACATGTTGTATTTCATTAGAAACAGCCCACACAGCGCAATGGAGAAAACTTTCTATGGCTGATACACGGGGCAGCAGAGTGTAGAGAGGTTTAATGAGAGGTCCTTTCTTTTTACCCATTGATGTAGCTCCCCTCAGCGCCATTTAGCTATTTAACAGACCACAAACCAACAGGATGTTGCAAGCTGGGATACCAATAACTGTAGTGTAGTTCCTAGTTTCCCACTAGGCCCTGCGCATTGGAATAACATAAACAGTAGTATCGACGTAGAAGTGCGGATCTTCCAGGCCTCTACTGACTATGCTAAACTTAATTGGGTTTGTTACCAACTAGCTCAGAGGTCACTGGAAACTTTCTTCTCTGTATAGGAAGTGATCAGCTTCCCTGGCACAGACAAGAAGGGATTCAGCTTTCCAACAACCGTGCAACATGACAACTTTGCTCCTCAGATCAAGAGTCAATCTCTAGGGTCGTGTGAAACAATAGACATGTATTTCACTCAGTCAGATTAGTGCAGTTTACTTTCACGAGATGTAGAGAATAGAGAGACGGGCGTTTGTCAATAAAGGGTTAACATTTATTGAACAGTCTTTCTTCTCGAACAAGAGAAATGTATTGCCACAATTGCAAGACTTGTTATGATAAAAAGTACGTACAGTAAGATAAGTATTGCGAAATAATACTGTAAAAGCATTGATATGGTTTCTTAGCCATACAATGGTTTAAAAGTAATAAAACATATATACAGTCATATATACATTAGGCTAAAATACTCAACTGGTGCTTCTAACTAAGCCTACCCCAGTGTGCCTGACCTAAGCCTAACACGTGGAAGGGGAGTAAGTAAGTAGCTTTAAGTTAAGTTGGTTTTGCCAAGGTTTGCTTCAAGAATTCTCTTCTAAGGGTTTAGTCAACACCATACCTCTGAATAAAATGATGGAAGTCTGGTATTTCCTTCAGGGGGAACTCGGTATCCCAGTCACCCGCGAGGGCAGACTAGAAGCGCTGGAGCTGGATTTCTCTGTTCAGCGCGTCGAGAGGAGGAGGGGGGACAGCGTCCGCGGGCAGCTTGGCATCTGCTGGGCTCTTCGCAGAGGGACGGCTGTTCAGCTCCTAAGCTCACCACACCATCGTTCGCGCTTTAGCAGCGATAATGGTATCAGTAGCTTCACCACCAAAGGGACAGCAGCAGCATCAGCGTACTGCATACAGCATACAACAGCAATGGGACACCAGCTATTGCTTAATGCAACGTTGGTAGTATTTATACCTGACAGGTGCCTGGTTTGACGCAAGTTTGCTGGACATAAGACGTCAATTAAAGATGTCATTAGGAAGTGATAGCTATCAGTTGCTCATTAGAGTTCCATTACTAATCAAAACACAGCAAGCGGGGATTTCCAGGTTTGCTGAGTTTTTATCTTGTTGAAGAACTCGGAGTGTTAATTTAGGAATATCAGATAGTGACTTCTGCTCTGTCATTGCACTAATTGGTTGCAAAGGAAGTGGCAGAGAACTATTCTGGAATGTGGCTCTGTTCGTGTGAGGCCAGAGATGACTTTCTGAATATCGCACTTGAACGGTTATGCCAATATAGGGAATAAATGGATTTATAGCCGAATAGGGGCATAAGGTCGCAGTATCGATCAGGAACCTAGATAAACACGCAACACCCACTCCACGTTTTCATGTCCATCAAATTACTAAAACTAGAGCAATAGGATGCATGTGTAACATTGCCCACCCCAAAATACATAAATGCATTCGAAATAGGCATATATTGTAATACGTGAAATTTAGGTACTGTACGTTTTTGAAGCATAGAAATCATTCAAAAATTATTGCATATGAAATCAATGAACGATTATGCAAAAAGAATTACACATGAAATATCTCTGAACAGAAGAAGGGCGAGATAAATCATCACATATAAATGCATTGCAATAAATGTGCTAGAGGCTGATGTAAGTTTGTTATGTCTCTAGATGTGTGTAGAAATAGAAGTTTGAAGCTTCTGTTCTCTAAGAATAGTTTTTACGTTAAGTAAAGAATTGTTCGTGCCAAAAAAAGGTCAATATTAAAAAATGTTCAATTCAAAAGAATTAATGCTTGTACGGGGAAATAGAGTTCCAACGCTGTTAGCAGTTTTTGTTGATCAAAACTGAAGGCCGAATTCAGAGTTCATGGGAACGCTGTGTGTCGGAAAGCTTCTCCAAAATTATTGTTTCTGTACGGGTGAGAACATCGTATCAGACAGGCTCTCAAAAAATTGGTCTACAAAATCAGGTGACAGTTCAACCAAATTCGATAGTGCTGTAACTTGGCAGTTGTGAGAATGATTTCTGTCATCATAGTCAGGAGCAACAATGCTCACAGAAGGTCGTACCTGGGTGATGTTGCTTTTGTCACTCGCTCCACTGTTACCACCTAGTCGTAGTACAGGAGTCTCAACGAATGCCGTCATCAGGATTGGTAGCCGCTGGGGACAACACAATGCGTGAGCCGTTATTGGACTGTGCAAAGTATCGACGTCCATTGGTACTGCTGATGGAAGTGAAAGACAGATGTCCAACACGCATTCATCTCCGCATAGCATACATCGAAGTACCGGTAAGACACAGTTCTGCCATATAGGTCTGAATGAAAGGAACCAGGTCATGTTTAGATCTCTCAGCCTGGCCAATCTGAGGACGTTAGTTATCCTTTCCCGGTAGCGCATTGCTAGGAATGTCTCTTCCATTCCCATGGGAGCTATGTCTGAGTTTCGGCTTGCCATAATGAAGGAGGAGGGTCAAAAATAAAATCCCTGCAACGAGTCCCAAAAATAATGGTATGCCGCCAAAAACAGAGTGAACAAAATTAGGAACGATTCCCAAAATTGCTTGAAAAGGTGTTAGCAGTCCCGTAAAGACTGACTTAAATATGCCTGGGATGCTTGTGGCACTAGACATGTTAAGGAGTTGGCTGAGCATTTCTACGAAATGCACGGGGCAATTTGTTGATAAAAGTTCATGAACTTCAGTAGCTGTCCTTGCAACTAGAAGATCATACGTCTCTTTTGATGACGTTATAGGCACTGTTGTCTGCAAAAGCACAGACTTCATTTTGCTTAAAGTATCAATTCGTATAGAATAGAGATTCAGACAAGGCCAGGTGGGAGTCACTGTGTCTGCAGGCCCACTCGGGAACAATGCTTGCATACAACATTTGACCATGGATGTTACGCTTACTAGATAACTTTTCCCTGGCACGAGGCCACAACATCTGTGATCCGTTCTAAGAATGTAACTCCCGTTTGCAAGTTGCATAAAGAAGGGCTCTATCTGAGTTGCAGGTGTGACTAGCTGGTGGCATGAAAGGTTGTTAGAATTTCCATCACATGCTCCGTGTAAAGGAATACCCTGACACAAAAGTATACCGCTTAGTGAATGTTTACAGTTGTCACCACTAAGAAATACATTTTTGTCGCTGTCACTATAGCAAGAATGTGTGTATGGTAATTTCCATTCAGATTTTACATATCCTTTACCCAATCGTTCATACTGGCCAGTAGGTATGTATTCAAGGCACTTTTTAAATCGGAAAGTTGTTATCGGAATGGTGATAATTCAGTGTATTATCCATTCAATGACAGGACTCTCTGACATTGTCAATGGTAATCTCTCAAGTTTTTCAATGCTCAGGATTGTATAGTCTGCTCCTTTCTGTGCCAAACTGATCTGTTTATCAGTAAGGTTAGAAATGGAAAATAATGACGTTGTGTTGATTAAACGCCAAGGCACATAGCCTGAACGAAGATTTTGCAGCGTCCAGCCTAATTCTATAATAGAACGTAATTGAGATTGGCCATGTTGTAACATTAGCAAGTCTCTATCTATCACATCAAAGGCAGAGGATACAATATTGTCCAACGAATATATTCTGGAAGACAGAGTCATTAACCCATTGTCTACTACAGAAAGTGATTTTTCCAAATTAATACAATCAATTTCTCGTATTTTTTCAGCTGTTTCAATTTGTTTGACTTTCCAAGCCTCGTTGTACGCAGCATAGATACTGGTCGCTATGAAACGCTTTTGACGCTGTTTGCGTGGTCCAAGAATGAAATCGCGCAAATCAGCACCATCTTTTAGTAAAGGCAATTTTTGCTTAATTTCAGCCTGTGTGGATGATGTTAGCCATTGAAGGCAGAGTTTCCCTACACTGTGTGTTGTTATTATCCCTGGATGTTGTCTCTGGGAATATCTCGGGTCTAGTCTGGTCATTTTTAACCCCTGTATTTTATTCGGGAATCTATCTTGACAGCTGTTTGTGTCAGTAGGCCAGATTAACCACTTTTTCCAATCAGGATGTGTTCTGTTAAAATGTAAAATTTGTGACACGTCTAACTCAATATCTGCAGTTGTATTTTCAGGTATTGGCTTTGGAATAGATGGTGTTTTAAGGTCTTTGATCTTAGCTAGGCCAAGACAGGATGTTTGGTGTATTGTGTCATTTAAAAACAACATTTGTTCTGGTATCATGCAGGTTCTGAATAGTGCTTCAATGCCTTGTACCTGCCAATATTTTCTACCCCAAATGGTTTTCGTTTCAATGTTATTTTTCCAATAATCAAAACCAAATGTCATCATTTTGTCATAAAATGCTTCTGAATATATCAATTTAGAATTTGTCAGCATTGTTTTCATTCCTGTTTTATCTAACAGTTTGTAATAAAACGCTTCTGCATCACTGGTGTTAAACCCTGAAAAGTATTTGAATTTCTCAAAAAATGCTTTAGAACTGCTTTTAGGTGGTGTAGCACAATGTTCCCATTGATTATACATAAAAACATTTCTAGGCTGTGCAGATTTATGCAAGTAATGATCAAAATAGTGTGTGTAACAGAATAGCTGCTCATAACTAGATGAACCTTGTAAATAATCATGATCTGTGTATCTAGCTGACATTACTAAATCAGACATCATGTCATTAATACTGTTAAAGTCCCAATCATCAGAGAATGTACTCGGTTTTACAAAGTCACTTAAGGAAACCTTCAGTTGATGAGGATACTTCAGGATTTCGACCGGACCATATATCTCATAGTCTGTTTTCTCCCATACTACCCCACCAGGTATTGGAATTGCTGTGACATTTACTGTCGACAGTTCTCTTTTCTTCACATGGGATGATCTGTGTGGTTTCAGGACTAGGTTGATGTTCTGACTTGCTGTGTCCATTCAATTGTAATAAACTTTCCTAAAATTAAAACTAAAATTAGGCATAGTAGGAGTATGAATACCCCTGAGATAATCCAATGCTCAATCAACGGTGAATCCAGATATAGTTCTTTGATTTGTTAAAGGAGTCCTGTTTTATTTTCTTTAGAATACTTTTTTGTTTCTGGCATCACTTCGGGGTCGTTTTGATCTTCAGAGAAGTTGTCAAAGTTGATGAAATAACCAGAGGCAGTTCTGTCAATTGATGGGATTGTTCTTTCAATCTGTCTCTCCGTAGCACTTTCTGATGCCACATTAGTGTAGACTGGTGTTGTTTCTTGACGAACTGTTTCAATCTGTGTCTCAAGAGGCACGAGTTCCATGGCATTATTGCATAGTCCTTCACCGTGCACTGCAGGCTGATCGAATGTGATTAGTCTTTCAGTTTGAACCTCTTGGATTGTTGCAAGTTTGGGTATTCTGTTGTTTCTTGGGAGTCCACTGGGCCTACTGTTGATTATAGGCCACATGCTTGTGGTTTTACCAGGTCGATGGACACGACTCTGTTCTCCTTTTAACCAGCAAGGGGCGGTAGTACTACTGATCTTGTTCCGGTGACTGCCAAGACAGGTACTGCTTTTCTGTAAGAAGGCCCAAATTCCTTCTTCACCGCAATCTTTTCTCTGACTAGATCCCCAATCTTTGGAATCCAGACAGGCCTTGCTGGGGCTGTTGCTTGTGGTGCCTCGTCAGTGGTATCTGGCTGTTGCTTTAACTTTATGTTGCTTAAGGATTTTCTTGTACCACTGACATCTGACTATCGAGGTCCTGAATGTTCATTCTAATTCCGAACAATAGTTTGTATGGGCTGAAACCTTTTAGAGAATTTCTTGGCAAGTTATTAAGACTAGTCTGGACACTTATTAAATGTTTGACCCACCCAGCGCCTGAACCTAATACCTTCGCTGTTATAGATCGCTTTATGTCCCGTTTTTTTCTTTCAACCACACTATTCACTTTGGGGTGCGACGGACAAGAATACCGCAACCCAATTCCCATGCTGGCCATGGCCTCCTTATAAGCTCGAGAGCTAAAAGCAGGACCCTGGTCAGAACGGAACGTGGTAATTGCGTATATGCCGATATGGACTCGCAGATCTTTCTTATAACAGTTCTAGGCGTCAGCCGAGTGCTGGAGGCCACATTTTTAAGTGTGTTTAGTGTACAATGGGACGCGCTTCTCTTCTTTGATTGCGCAGATAGACCGCCTTATGCTGTCTAGCAGGGATTCTGACACTACACTGGCCTGTTCATTACTGCGATCTCTGTTGCAGTTTTCACAATTTTGAGCAAAACATTGAATATCTATGCTCATTCCTGGCCACCAGTACTCTGATTGTAATTCTTTCAGAGAATCCTTAATTGTTTGGTGTCTCAGACCCAACCCCATGTGTGCTTCCAGTAAGAGGAAGCCCCTCCTGCTCCTGTTTGGAATTACTCTGTCCCCCACTCCAGGGATTCGAGCAAAAGGAACGGAGTTTGCATCGATTACGTATGCATAATTGAGTGGATAGTTTACGGGCAGTGCTGCACAGTCGCCTTTTACGGTTGTTTTTACTGCCAGCATGGTTTCCCCGTCTATGTATTTTTCTGTACGCTTTTTGTGGCTATGGAAGCCGGGTTAGTTGCTTCCACTGTGGCTGTATTAGCCAATGAATTCCCTGCAACGTGAACGCCATCATGTTGAAGACTCTGTGCGTGAATCACGTGAGTCTTTTGTAGTTCTTTGTGTAAAAGAGCTACCTGTTTCCAGAGCAATTTATGCTTTATTGTGGCACCGGTGTTATCTTTATAATCGTTTTCAATCCACCTCTGCAGCTTATTGTTGTAAGAGTTGACGCAAAAATGAGAATCGCACACGATAAGTGTCGGGAATTCACGTTCTGCATTTTCGAGCGCCATCTTTAAACATCTGATTTCAGTTCTCTGAACCAAACAGTTTCTTACAGATTCAGTTTTTGTTACTTTCGGTCTGAATTTACCGCACAGCCAACGACCTTTAATTATCGCACATGCTGCATCGTAGGATTTGCTCTCTACGTTGAAATGCTGTACAAATCCATCTGTATAGATTATACAGGCGTATTGTGGGAGAGACAGAATTTCGATTGGTAGAGGATATTCTTCTTCATATTCTAAATCATTCAGTTCTTCGAATTGCTGGGCGAAATAGTATTTCACATCTTCCGCTCCTAGAGAATCTACACACTGTATCCATTTCGGATCCAGTGACACTGTAGGCAGGTTTACTGGGCTGAATAGCGCTTCGAATGCGGATTCCGCTGTAAGGATATTAATCCGTTTGCCGTGTGCTAGTTCTCATTCATTTGCTAATGCGATTTGCACTGCTTTTACAGTTCTTTCTGTGTGACTGAATGTTTTTTTCTGCTTGTGTGTACAAGTGAGATTTAATTGAAATTGGTACCTTTTCTCCCTCATTAGAGGTTAGGTACGTGAATCCGCATCTTCCTGGGATGACTCGGTTTACAAGATCGATCGTGTTGTCACATGTATCTAATTTTGTTTTTGCTAACATGTCTGTTTGCAGTGATCTAAAAATTTCTGTGTGTTTTTGAGTCCAATTGATTTGTTTAAAATCAGGTTTAATTAGTTCGTAGAGAGGTTTAACCCTCTCTGCGTAATTTAGAATGTATGTTCTTCCGAAATTCAGAAAACCTAGTATGGATTGTAAATTCTTCAGCAGTTTTGGAGCTTGGAGTACAGCGCACTTCTCTAAGAAGTTGTCCGCTAGGCTTTTCCCTTCACTTGATAATTCGTACCCTAAAAATAGTACTGTCAGATGGGCAATTCGAGACTTTTTAAAGTTGAATTTGTAACCCTCTGCTGCGAACCCAAGTATAATGGTGTTCACTCTTTTCAAGTGAGTATCCAAGTCGTCGTCTGTGAGATAAATATCATCTACGTAAGATAATGCCTCATCATCATATATTTGTAGTAACTCTGTTACCCTAGCTGAGAATAGTCCTGGGCTGTTCTTGAACCCCTGTGGGAGTCAACAGAATTTTTTCTGCGACCCAAATGCAGAGAAAGCGGTCAAATATCTGCTTTCTGGTGCAATGTTTTGACAAAAGAAACCATTAGATATGTCTAATGTCGTTTTATATTTTTTCCTAACTATGTTATTCATTAGGGCTGCACTATGCGAGTTTTGTACTGCAAAAGTTTTGCAACATGTATTAAGATGTCTGTAGTCCAAAACTAGACGATATGAATTGTCTGGCTTGGAGACAGGAAACAAAGGATTGTTCATTTGAGAGGTGCATGTTTCAATCACCCCCTGGTACTCAAGTTGATCTAAGATCTCCCTGACCTGTTTTTTAGCTTCTTGCTTAATGGGATACTGCCGTTGGGCAGTTGGTTCACTTTTTAATTGGATTTTGTGAGGAGTTGAGTCCTCATCCCATCCTACATGATTTTTATACAATGCAGGTGCCTGGGCCACTGCCCATTTCCTTGCATATGTATATTTTTTGTGAATCGGAATGTGATTCGAGAAGGCAGGCATAATCACTTCTTCGCCACGAGGGCACTCCCTGACAAACTCTGGGGGCCAATCTTTTTCAGCTAACAGAATATCATAGCCTTTTGAGAGCTTATCCCAAAATAGACCTCTTATTTTCCTAGTCTTATCACCCTCTATACGCAATGTTATTTCGTATATCTTATGGGGCTCGCTAAGTCTGGTGTCGGCAGTTTCAACCTGAATGTATTCATTCGTGTCCACTGTCTCCAGATGACTCATCAAGATCTTGCGCGCTATACTGATTTCTGCTGTACTGTCCAACATTGTCAATGCCCACTCCCCGTTTTTCAACTGTGTCCTCAGTATTCTCGGCATGGTTGATTACTCTAATACTGGCTACCTTCTTTTTCTGAAATTGAGATTTTTTACAGCAGGTTCCTTGTCTTTGGACTTGGTGTGCTCTCCTGGGTCTGACCGTCCTCTTCTTTCCGAATTCTGTGGAAAAGATCGAGAGGGACGTGTATCAATACTTTGATATCTATCAGGTTTTTTCAGATTATCCCTATTTCTAAGGTTTTATCTTTTCTCAGAGGGCTCCCTCTGGGGAGACTGGCGTTCTCGAGTCGGAGTTCTTTCCCTCCGTCGAGGAGACCTTCCTCTGGACTGGAAAACTTTTTCCTTGGGCGTGGATTGTTTATTTCCATCCCAGCTCTTTTTAGGAGTGTTCGAATTATTTTTAAATAATTTTACTAACTCTCTATATGCTTTTGTTAATTCTCCTATGTTAACTAAGAGTTCTTCTTTAGACATTTTTGCAATGTCAGGAAGTGGTGTGTAGCTGGCTAGAACCGGCCACGTTGCTCCTGGTCTACCTAGTGGACCGAGCCTGGTTATGTGATCATTATGTTTTAGGGCGCCATTAAACCAGAGCAGGTGCTCTTGAAATTTAAGTGGAATTTCAATCTCCTCGAAAGGAGCGTACTCTTCCGGAGGTTCCTCTATTTTGTAATAGTGAAACTCTTTTGTTGTAGCGTTTGCCGCTGGAAAGTTTATCCATGAATAGAATACCTCTGTCTGCCGATACTCGTGAGCCTCTATCACGAAAATTACTGTACCACCTTGAGGTGTCAGTCCGTTTTCTATAAGTTTTAAAGTTATAGATTTTCTTAAGTGGACCGGGATGATAATTGCATCCGGGTCTGTGCGTTCGGGACCCTGCTGAGTCGCATCTGCTGCGCCCCCAGTGGTTCCGTTTTCTCCTGGCATTGTTAAAATGCAAGGTTTGCAGAGTTGGTCTCCAAGGAGACAAAGATTAGGTGCACAATATTTTGGAACACTGTATCCTTCAACGTTGAATAAACCAGAGCTTTACATAGGAATCTCTTCCTACTATGTTCGGGCGGATTTTAACCTTTCACCCACTCCAGACGTCTATTGAAGTATTTACGGGAGAAAGGGGTCTGTGTGAAATATGCACGACTGAGTTACTCTAACGTCTTGCGTTAGTTTATCGCCTTACCAAACGTTTGGGCTCCATGTAGTGTAGTTCCTAGTTTCCCACTAGGCCCTGCGCATTGGAATAACATAAACAGTAGTATCGACGTAGAAGTGCGGATCTTCCAGGCCTCTACTGACTATGCTAAACTTAATTGGGTTTGTTACCAACTAGCTCAGAGGTCACTGGAAACTTTCTTCTCTGTATAGGAAGTGATCAGCTTCCCTGGCACAGACAAGAAGGGATTCAGCTTTCCAACAACCGTGCAACATGACAACTTTGCTCCTCAGATCAAGAGTCAATCTCTAGGGTCGTGTGAAACAATAGACATGTATTTCACTCAGTCAGATTAGTGCAGTTTACTTTCACAAGATGTAGAGAATAGAGAGACGGGCGTTTGTCAATAAAGGGTTAACATTTATTGAACAGTCTTTCTTCTCGTACAAGAGAAATGTATTGCCACAATTGCAAGACTTGTTATGATAAAAAGTACGTACAGTAAGATAAGTATTGCGAAATAATACTGTAAAAGCATTGATATGGTTTCTTAGCCATACAATGGTTTAAAAGTAATAAAACATATATAGAGTCATATATACATTAGGCTAAAATACTCAACTGGTGCTTCTAACTAAGCCTACCCCAGTGTGCCTGACCTAAGCCTAACACGTGGAAGGGGAGTAAGTAAGTAGCTTTAAGTTAAGTTGGTTTTGCCAAGGTTTGCTTCAAGAATTCTCTTCTAAGGGTTTAGTCAACACCATACCTCTGAATAGAATGATGGAAGTCTGGTATTTCCTTCAGGGGGAACTCGGAATCCCAGTCACCCGCGAGGGCAGACTAGAAGCGCTGGAGCTGGATTTCTCTGTTCAGCGCGTCGAGAGGAGGAGGGGGGACAGCGTCCGCGGGCAGCTTGGCATCTGCTGGGCTCTTCGCAGAGGGACGGCTGTTCAGCTCCTAAGCTCACCACACCATCGTTCGCGCTTCAGCAGCGATAATGGTATCAGTAGCTTCACCACCAAAGGGACAGCAGCAGCATCAGCGTACTGCATACAGCATACAACAGCAATGGGACACCAGCTATTGCTTAATGCAACGTTGGTAGTATTTATACCTGACAGGTGCCTGGTTTGACGCAAGTTTGCTGGACATAAGACGTCAATTAAAGATGTCACTAGGAAGTGATAGCTATCAGTTGCTCATTAGAGTTCCATTACTAATCAAAACACAGCAAGCAGGGATTTCCAGGTTTGCTGAGTTTTTATCTTGTTGAAGAACTCGGAGTGTTAATCTAGGAATATCAGATAGTGACTTCTGCTCTGTCATTGCACTAATTGGTTGCAAAGGAAGTGGCAGAGAACTATTCTGGAATGTGGCTCTGTTCGTGTGAGGCCAGAGATGACTTTCTGAATATCGCACTTGAACGGTTATGCCAATATAGGGAATAAATGGATTTATAGCCGAATAGGGGCATAAGGTCGCAGTATCGATCAGGAACCTAGATAAACATGCAACATAACCAACCTGGCGAAGTAATCAAACAACACAATGACAAACACTGAATACTGAATCCCGGGGAGAAAGTACCTTGGCCTTGTCCTGCGTAATGTGTTACAACAGGGCAGGTAGCCTCCAGTCTGCTCAGTGATGATAGAACCAAAGGGAGTAGCCCGCCCCGCCTCTTCCTACTGCTGACGGGCACAAATGGGCCCGCTCTTTGCCCAGTTTTCTGCCTGGCACAAGCCCGGGCATGACCCGTGTGTGTCCCGCACTGTGGGTGCCATTCAGGGCTTAAGTAAGGTGGCTCCAGGCATGGACACCATGCTGGCAGCTTGCTGACACAACAGGCTATGGGTCCCGCACTGTAGGAGCCTTTCAGGACTTAAGCAAGGCACCTCAAGGTGTGGACAGCATGCTGACACCTTCCTGCTACAACAGGCTCTGGGGCTTGAAGTCTGCCACCCTCCAACACAAGAACGGCTCCCAAGAGGAGGAGCTTAGCACGCATCCAAGATGGTCGCGTGAGCACAAGGCTCCCCGGACCCTCGCCACTCTTCACAATTGATCCTGATGGTATCCTGAATTCTTGGACGGATTCTTGAAGATGAACCTTGACTGAGTCCATAACTCTTCTCAGAATTTAAATTGGACTTAGGCAACTGAAACTACGGTGATTTGAACTTTTGGGGCCCACCTGGAGGCGAGCCGGGGACTTGGCGACTTGTGGATCGGGGACGAAGTTGAACAACAATGGCAGTGGGGTCTCCTCGGCAGCCCTACCTCAACTTTCGGTTTCGTTTCTGGATCAGGACATGGTCTGATTGCGAGACCGTTTCGCTCGGTTGGGGACCAATCCAGCCTCCATTTAGTGGAAGCACTGCCTCATCATCACAGCCTTTTGGGTCAAGTCGTGACTTTGTCTTGGCCGTACGAGCCAGCTTTTGTGGTTTGTTGGTGCCCTGCCTGCAGGCGGCCATTTTCACTAGGTCTTGCGGGCCCCTCCATGGCACATCTTCCAACATGGCAGGCAGGGGTGACGCAGAGAAGCGGAAGACCAAGACTCCTCTTCGTGGGGGACCGGTCCAGACAAATGTTATGGACCGGTACACTCAAGCCAAAGGAACCCCCGGGCACTCCAGCCGTACCCCGGAGGACTCCAGAGAGGACCCGTCCGCTCCTGTCGATTTATCCCTGCAGGACATTATGGGCGCCATCACCAACATGAAGGAGACCCTCGGCCAGCAATATGATGCGCTGGCTAATAAAATTGACACGGTCGCCATCGATGTCACTCTGATCAGGGCCGACCTGTCCAAGACCAATGAGAAAGTGAAGTCACTAAATCTGAAGACTTCCAGCCTCACGGCCGATGTGTCAGAACTCCAAACCGAACTTGGCAATCTGAAATCGGCCAATGACCTGATGTCCCATCGGCTGGAGGATTTTGAGAACAGGGCAAGAAGCAACAACATCCACATCATAGGTGTTCCAGAAAATCCCGAGACTCACTCGGTTGACCTCCTGGTTGAAGATCTAGTCCTGAACCATCTTGCCCCTTCTGGACTAAGCAAGTTTTTTGCAGTGGAGCGTGCACATCGTGTTCCGGGTGGTAAGCCCAAGCCGGGCGCTCCTCGGAGGCCTATCATCGCAAAACTTTTTCACTTCAGAGATCGTGATGCAATCCTGCAGGCATCGAGAGTGAGCGGCTCGGTAAAATTTGATAACTCCACTGTCAATTTTTTCCCGGACTTCACTCAACTTGTCCAGAGACAAAGGATGGGCTTTCAGGGGGTTAAACAACGTCTTTGGGACTTAGGACTAAAGTACGCGATGCTTTTCCCTACTAGGCTTCGAGTGGAATATGAGGAACGGACCTTCTTTTTCGATCGACCGGACAATGTGAGTGACTGGTTAGATTCCCTGCCTGGCCTAGGTGATCGGACTGAGCACCCTGGAGGTGCCGAGAGTGGTGAGCCTACACAGAAGTGACTTTTCGGCCCCTGACTCCCGAACATCGGACATTTCTCAGCTGGGTGCTATTTCTTTTGTATATTATGTCTTATTGTTGTCCACGTCCGGGTGGCGGGTCGAGATGGGCCTCTTTCCTCCTCCGGGGTCTTTTTGTAGAATGGGACTGTTAGGGCGACAGGCACACTGCATGTTGGGGTGACTTCTTAGTCTACTGCAGGGGTGCAGGGAGGGGGGAGTTGTAAGGTTTTGGTTGGGGGGTGGGATGGGGTGTTTGTGTATGTGTTTTTCTTTCTCAAGGCTTTTAGAGGAGTTAGAGATGCACTACCTTCTGTTGAGCTTGATGCTAATATGCTTATAATGATTTAATTTGGTTTTTCTATCTTTTTAGTTGGCGTGCTGCAAGGGTAACACGTTTGTCTAAACCGTGTCAAAACTATAAACTCCCTACCTCGAGACCATAGGTCCCGACCCCTACGCACATTTTCCAGTGGGATCTACCCAAATTTGTGATAACAATTTGTCTCAATGATACAAAAATATTTCACTTTATTGAACATTTATTTTGACACCATAAATATTCACATAGTCTTAAGTCATAAAACTTAATTTAAATGCAGTGCGAAACATGCTATAATTTTTTCAAAGAACAGAAGAATTTAACAGTCTTCTTCTGTATTTCTTTTCAAGATGCTCTATGCATTTCGGGTCTCACAGGACCCTTCATCAGGAGCAAGTGCCATCGACAAAAATAATGCACAACAATGAGCTTTTTATCACAACTGGAGTGAACAATGTTACATATAAAAATGTTATATATGAAAAACATGCTTTCTGAATATGCACAAAGAGTGTGTGTGACCCAACAAAAACCAACACCACCGTGATAACTTAAAAAACCAATGAACCTGCTTACTTGATACTTTCAAGACCACACCCATGGTACCTGAAAAATTCACAACAACCCTATCAATCAAGTGAAATATTTTTGTATCATTGAGAAAAATTGTTATCACAAATTTGGGTAGATCCCACTGGAAAATGTGCGTAGGGGTCGGGACCTATGGTCTCGAGGTAGGGAGTTTCTTTCTCAAGGCGACATATTGGTCTCTTCTCTGCTTCAGGTGTCCTGCTATTTGTGGGGTGACTCATGCATCACTTGTGGGGATGGGGGTAGTGGGTTGAGGTTGATATCTTGGAACGTCAATGGATTGGGGGATCGTATAAAACGGGGTGTTGTACTGCAATATTTGCGTCGTTTGTCTCCTGATGTGGTACTCTTGCAGGAGACGCACTTGGTGGGAAATGTGTGTCATGCTTTGAATAGGTGGGGGTATCGCTTGGTTGCACACTCTGGGTTCACCACTGGTTCCAGAGGGGTTGGTATTCTGGTCAGATCTTCTCTCCCTCTAGAGATTTGCAAGGTAATCCTTGACGACAGAGGGCGTTACGCCGCCCTCACTGGTAGGTGGGAGGGTAAGACTCTTTCATTGGTTACTGTATACGTTCCCCCGGGTCTACTTTCTCGGATGTTGGCCGGATGATGCTGGAACTCCCTGATAGTCTTCTCCTCATGGGTGGGGATTTTAATTCTGTGCTATCAGGCGGTTTGGATCGCCACCCCCCCCAGGGATCTTCCCAATTCCCAATCATGGCTCGGTGTGTTCCTGGACACTATTGGCCTGGTGGATTGCTGGAGGGTAATGCATCTGACGCAATGTCAATACACCTTTCACTCCGGGGCTCATGGGAGTCTCTCCAGGCTTGATTACATCCTTATGCCTGCTGTCCAGTCTTCCTGCTTCGGGGAGATCAGACACTTGGCCCGGGGCATTTCAGATCATTCTCCATTGTGTCTTAGTTTCGATACGGGGATACGCGCTGCGGGGCGGATTGCCCATATCAATCCTTGGTACCTGCGCAATCCCAAGACCCGTAACAGCCTGATAAAGTCCCTGGATCACTACTTCCTGGAGAACGAGGGGTCCGTCTTGTCCTCAGTGTCCCTGTGGGCAGCCTTCAAAACTGTTATTCGTGGACAGGCCCTATCTTTAATAGCTGAGACCAAGAAAGCTCGGAATAGGGAGGTTGTGAGTCTGGAGGCGGACATACTAGGGTTGGAGGCTGATTTAGACTTAGGCGTCACCCAGGATAGACTCCAAGCCCTTAGTTTGAAGCAGTTTGACTATAAATCCCTTGTTACAGATGCTGCCAAGACAATGTACAGGGAACAGCAAGGTAGACTGTATGATGTTGGGGATAAGGCGGGTAAATTGATCGGCTGGCTTGATAAGAAGGAAAAAGCGAATCGTGTGGTCCCTGTGATTCAGACTTCGGATGGTGTGAATGTGACTGACCCAGGTGAGATTGTGGAGTGTTTTGCTGACTATTTTCGTGTGGTCTACTCCCCAGTGTCTGATAGAGATGAGGATGACTCTCGTTTATTGCTGAGGGACATCGCACTGCCCTGCCTGTCTGAGGAGGATCGAGAGTGCATGGAGGCCTCGTTGTGGGTCAACGAGATTGTGACCGAAATCCGTTCCCTCCGTTCTGCAAGGCTATGGGCCCAAATGGCTTGCCTATTGAACTGTACAAACTGCGCCCGGACAAAGTCACGCCATATCTTCGCGATATGTTTATGGGGTCACGTGATCTTGGCACCCTCCCTTGTGACCAGCGTCTGGCAACTATCGTAGTAATTCCCAAGGAGGGCAAGCCTTGTGATTGTTGTGCGTCATACAGGCCAATCTCCCTATAGAATGCTGAGCCGAAGATTCTCGCCAGGGCCCTTGCTAATCGTCTACTCACTGTAATTTATGACCTGATCCATCCCGATCAATCCGGTTTTATTCCGCACCGGAACACTGCTCTCAATTTGAAGCGCCTACATGGCGTTCTCGCTAGGGCGGAGTCTCTTCCGGAGCCGGCCATCTTGGCTTCCTTGGACGCCGCGATGGCCTTTGATACGATAGAATGGCCGTATCTCTGGGCCACTCTGGCGAAGTTCAGTTTTGGTGCGGAATTTATCAGTTGGGTGTCCCAGTCCTTTGCTCTCTGGAGGGGTACTAGGCAGGGGTGCCCGCTGTCCCCCCTGCTCTTTGCTCTTGCTCTTGAAGCGCTTTCAGCTTGGCTCCGATGGGAGCCGTCAATAAAGGGCATTCAGTGGGCCCCCGATTTTGAAGATCGAGTCTCGTTGTACGCCGACGATATCCTTTTGTACCTCACCTCACCTCGTAAATCCCTTAACGTCCTGTTCGACATTCTCACATCTTTCGGCAAGAACTCCGGTTTGATCATTAATTGGTCTAAATCGTGTGTGTACGTCATCTCGGGCGGCCTTCCCCCTTACCGAATAGGTTTCCCATTCAAATTTCACAATCTGGCTTCAAGTATTTGGGGGATTATATATCGTTAGACCCAGCTGCCCGCTACGAGCACAATCTCCTTCCTCCTCTCCGACGATTGAAATTGGACGTGGCTCGGTGGCGTAGATTGCCGTTGTCGCCACTTGGTCGAGTGGCACTCTTTAAAATGATGTCCCTGCCTCGCTTTCTCTACGCCCTTCAGAACTCTTTCGATGTTATTCCGGCGGGCTACTTTCGGGAGGTGGAAGGTTTACAGAGGAGGCTTGTTTGGGATGGTCGCGCACGCATCGCTCTTGCAAAACTAACTCTCCCCTGGTATGACGGGGGCATCGCGCTCCCGGACATCAGGAGGTATTATTGGGCCTCCCAACTGTCCGCCATCAATCATGCAACGTATGCACCCGGTCCGAATCCGGCTTTCGAGATGGATAAATATCAATTGCCCGGCGGTAACTTCAACAGAGCGCTCTACTCTCGGACGGCAGGGAGGAACATAGCGGGACCCACCAAGATTGCGGTGCGTGTGTGGAAAGGTGCCAATGCTGCCATGGGATGGAATGATCGATTGACACGAGCGCCCCCTTTGTATGCTTCTGAAAGACTGGGATGCCTCTGGACAACGAAAGGTTTTGAGAACTGGGATATGATCGGCATTAGCAGAGTGGGTGATCTCTGGGAGAAAGGCGTGGTGAAGACCTTTGGGGTGCTTCAAAGTGAGTACGAGTTGAGTGATAGGGAGTTCTTCAGGTATGCACAGGTTCGCCACGCTTTGCTGTCTGTCTTCACAGCCGGTGTTAATGTTCCTGAATCTTCCCCACTCGAGGATCGTATACTTGACGGTCATCTGCCTGACAGTACGATCTCCTTGATTTTTAAGAAATTAATTAACAATCGGGCAGATCTCCTTGTGCGTCTCAGGGAGGCCTGGACCAGAGACGGGTTGGAGTTGGATGACGAAGACTAGCAGTCTGCTCTATCCTCCCCGAAAGAGGTCGCCATTCCTGCCCGTCTCCGTCTCGTCCAGCTCAAAATTCTTCATCGTGTGTATGTTACGGGTCCTCGTTTGGTTGCTATGGGTTTTTCCTCGGATGGGTTGTGTGAGCGCGGATGTGGACTGAGTGCCACCTTTCTTCATATCCTTTGGGAGTGTCGTGAGGTGGCGGCGTATTGGCAACGTGTGCATGCGGTAATGGAGTGTGTCACCGGGGTCGCTCTGCTGCCTGAGACTCGTAGATGTTTGTTGAATGTGTGGGAGCCGAATTATTACAACGTTGCCCAGGCCCGGTGGGCGGCACTTGGGAACATGATCGCAAAGAGAGATATAGCGCAGCTGTGGGGTTCCCAACGGCCTCCCACCGTGTCAGTATGGAAGGAGAACATGGACTGGTGCATGTTTAGAGAGAAGACGGTATATTTGGCTAGGGGCAAGCCTAGGGCGTGGAGTAAAATTTGGGGTCAATGGAACGCCTATCGAGGGAACATCTGTACGCCCCCGTTTGAAGACACTCCGGACATTTCTCTGTCCCCCTGATCCTGAGGTTCCTGTAGTAATTTACTCTTTTTCCTGATTGTCAGACTTCCTCACTGCCTCCCCCCCTGGTCATCTCTATTGTCCTCCTGATTCTCTGTCCGATGCTGCAGGTCCCCCCCATCGGAGCCCGACATTGTCTAGAACGCTTTTCGCCTTGAGTTTTGTTTTTCTGTTTTTCTCTTTGTTCTTTTTCTAAAAATTAAAAGTATCTTTAACCTGACTACATCCTGTGTTGCCGAGAAATGTATCCTGTACTCTACTGGACCTCTAAGGGATCAGTCGCTGCTTTGTGAGGTCATATAATTGCTTTACATGTCCTAGCGGCCGGCCCCTGTGGTTGTAGGCCCATACTTGTAATGATACTGTTTTGCACAATACAGTTTTTTTTAAAAAAAAGAACGGCTCCCCAGTCATAAATTATAAGTACAACATTCTGATATTGGGGACACAGGAGTGCATGTGTCCAGAAGTCCGGCATAAGGTGCATGTTCTTACTATGTTTGGTGTGCATGCTATATCCTGATTGGCTGCGTGTTTCTAACTACATGTGGCATCTAACCTTGTGGTATTTTGCAAAGTTGAGCTTTTAGCAAAACATGTTTTATTGGGGCGAAGTTCCTCAGAACTGTTTGTGGTGTAGCTGCCTATCCGTGAGATCAATCAGGGTTTCCCTGGTTGTGCTTTTGTCTTCGGGCTGAATAAAACCCCAACTGTGACCTATCAATCGAAAGGCCTGAACTTGTTTCTGCGTGTTCATAAAACATGGCAGTCATTGATATCACATTTACCACAATCTCATTATTGTGTGTACGATTGTCAAAGTGTACATTGACATTGGTTTTACTGTTTTTAACATTGTTATGCGTGCATTGTTTATGGCGTACATTGACTGTGCATTTACTGGTATTGCTGCTGTTGGGCCTGCACATTTCATGGTTTACATTGACATCTTAGTCACCGATATTAACACCAAACATCGATATATACACAAATGGCAACAAACCACAGATACCAGAGCCATCTGCACATATCCCATTTATGCACAAAGTATGTTCTTGAGGAAAAGGAAATTGAACAAGGAAAAGCTTTTAACTATTCCCCACATCCGAGACGGTTGTCCCCGACTGAAGCCCGTGGATATGTGGACAAGTGATGTGGACACCGATCAATCCATGGGTCACACCTTAGTTCCAGACACTGGCAACCGGGATTGGACAAGGGCGAGGTGAGGGCCAGGCACTCTTACCAGACGCCATTGTAGCAGGCTTGGGTCACAGGACTTCCTCAGTATCCTTGCACTGCACCTGCTTCCCTTGACTACTGTCCGGCCGAATCACACCAGTGAGGTGGAATACTCGACTTTATTTGTAATCACTATACAGCTAGCAAGCTAGTATAATCAAGTGAATAAAGGAAAACTCCATACTTTAAATTATTTGTGGTCTTTTTTTATTAATGTCTGCTTTATATACTCTTATTGTTAATGCTCTTCGTGAATACATGTTTGTGGAAACCAGATTGTCATACTTTTTCAGTATTTACTACTGATACGATCTCAAAGTACAGACAGGTACAAAATGAGTGTAGATTTGTTGTCAAAATGACATGAGACCAGTCTATTGCTCAATTCTGCAAAAGTATTACCACCTGCCTATCAATTGCTGGACGCGTGATGAACGGGGTTATGCTGGGTCATTATTTACAAAAAAGTTTTCACTCCTATAATTGCCACATTATAATAACACCTGATGCCAGGCGTCCATCTGCCTCCAAGGGAGGCTCTGATCAGCCAGTGGAATATTCTACACCGTATATAAGCACCGCACATGTAGGGAGGATCCGCATAAATGACACCCGAGCTCCGTGAGTAGACGGTAAGTGACACGTGACGTTACCAATCTATCTCGCCGCTACAAACATCCAATGGAGCCCGGCACCGCGATGATCCTGCCTGGTAGCCTCGACCCACGCTATTCGGTCCTCTGCCATTTACAGGGCAAGGAGTCAGGAGATGAGGTCGCCACCTCACTGTTATTAGTACACCTATCAGGGTCTCACTCCGCTAATGCACGTGATTTATTATTTACGAAATGCAGTCCAGATGTCATTTCCTGTAGGCGGGTTGAGTCCTTGCAGTAATCTAATTTATGGAAGGTTCTTGTATGCATAGAGCGTGTATGAATAGCATCGAAGTGTCTGTCATAACTTGCCTGTCTAATAATATGTTAAACGCTCTGGAACTCTAGGATCACGAGAGTGCCAAAAAACAAATTCGAAAAAAGGGATTGCCGAAGTTTTGTTTTTAAAGATCAAAGTAATTTTTCTCTGACTAGCCCAGGAGACATTCACAGTTTTTAACAGTGAAACACCACGAAAAAAGTATTTTTGCACATGTAGGGCATATATAGAAATATATGACTTCCGAAGTCAGAGCTTGAATCCACGCCTCCGTTTCACAACTCCCTGGGTCATACGGTAACTCTTGAATAACAGAAAAGGGTGTGGCACCTTGGACCACAAGAGATGTCTCACTGTAGGAGTTTATCCGTCAGTGGAAAAAAACGGCTTATGCAGTAAAATTAATCAGGGGCAGTGTGGTGAGAAAATGAAAATGGCTCGTGTACTAAAACACCTAGCTCTTGTTTCTATCAAAGGTAGTCCACGCTAATGAAAATGATACAAAGTAGGGAAAAAGGTGTGTGGGTTTATACCTGCCATGCACAAGTCTCTGGCTTGTGCAGAATAGTGATATAACTTGCAAAAGGTAATACACAAAAGTAAGCATTCTTTATGGCCCTTGCTGCGAAGGAACGGCGAGGGGGTCAGGCTTTTTCTGCTGGTGCTGCAGTCCAGGGAATGAAAGAATAAAGGAGTGAATAAAATAAAAATCAGGCACAGCACTGAAAACCGAATGTCTAGGCAGAGTAAGGGCATCCTTGTGGGTGTATACGTTTCCTCAGAAGGCAGCAGAGAATTTTGACTGAATTAAGTCAGACCCTGGCATTTCTTCCTGCGCAGGTGAGAAAAGAGGCCTTTAATGGAGCAGCGATTCAATGTTATCTCCTGACAAGTTTGTGAAACCCCATTGTTCATGGTGCTGTTACGGTGGTGAAGACAGTGGAGGGGCAGATGTCTGAATTTTTTTCCCATCCTTTGAACATTTTAATTTCAGTAGCGCAGGGGATTCATTTATGTCAACATTACAAAGCGAGATAACCTTAAACGTGGTATTACCGATAGTACCGGTCTGCTTCAGCACGAGACACTGCTGGGATAAAACCAAGGTACTTAAGGCTCTATTGGGATGGCGGGCGGACTTTGTCGGTGGTACGTGCGTGGGTCCCGCCGTGCACATTATGATGCGCCCGCCACACTGGCGGGCGCATCATGCATTTTTAACATTGTGGCGGGCGGTGCTTTAAGCAGCACCCGCAGCAATGTTAAAAATGCATATTTTGCATTTGCATTCACTTTGTGCATGCAAATGCTGGGGGGTACCATAGGTACCCCCCATGTGCACCCCCCACCCCTTCACCGTGGAGGCCCGCAACAGGCCCCTAAAGCAAAGACCGTATGCCTTTCCATAGTGGCAATGCTGCCATGGAAAGGCATAGGACCGCAAGCATTGTAATATGGTTGGCAGTGTCTCGCAGACACCGCCACCATATGCATGCACTTTTTCCGCCAATCGCAATGGCGGCCGGCAGAAAAGCGGCAGGCGGTCTTTCCGTTGGCCGCGGACCCCCCAGTCATCCTAATGTGGCGGGGGGTCATTACAGTGAGGATGGCGGATGGATTGCGGCCGGCCATCCTAATGGGGCCCTTAGTATGATTTCATATAACCACAGCCCTCTGAGTGACCAGCTGGTACCTGGACTTCAGGCCCGGTATGGAGTTTTTACTCTTTTACCTGCTGCCATATTTCGCCTTCTGAGGGTTAAAAGGTTTACTGGTGCAACTCTGTCAAACAAGAGAGGGGGAGTGATCCTACAACCACTAACCTGCAGCGAGTAGCAGAACACACCTCAACCTCTGCAGGCAGGGGCGAGTAGCAGAACGCACTACAACCTCTCCACACGACAGAAGCAGAATGCACAAAAATCTGTCTACCCAGCCATGAGTGACAGAACACACTGCAACCTCCCCTCCTAGGAGCAAACACGAGAATGTTCCCCATTCTCCCAGCCCAGGGGGGAGCAGCTGAACGCACCTCAATCTACTCATCGAGGAGCGAGCAGCAGGATACACCCCATTCACCCCACACTCCCCAGCAGCAAGCAGCCGACCACACATCACTCCGCACCAGAGATGATGGGGGAAGTCATCCCACTTTGGTCCATCCAGGACGAGGTGGTAGTCATCATAGTGACCTCTCTGGAGCCACAGCAGTGGACAGGGAAGCCATTCCTGTCTCTCACTAAAAAATTGTCTAGCGGGCTTGATATTTATTATAAAACAAATACAAATCCAAATTACTTTCAGTTCAAGAGGCGGCAACTATTACCTGAGTCATAGCAACCTCAATATATTTTTGTACAAAAGCATAGCCTGCCCAAGAGAGAGCTTGAGACTGGTACACGCCCATTATTGCGGTTTTCTGGAAAATGCTTGAACTAGAGTGTCTGCTAAACTTGTGTTTGTTGCTGTCTGTAGATCCATATATCTTCCTGCCCTCTCCCCTTCTATGCCTATTTTTTACAGAGTTTTATATAGCGCGAACTAGACCCAAATCGGGTATCAGAGCACTTTACATAGCATCAGTTGCATTACATGACAACACATTCATTTTTTTTGTTAGGCACGGGGAGATTAAGTAATTTGTCCAGTTGACAGGATGTTTAGCGTCATTGCCGAGACTCCAACACAGTTCCCCAGATTCGAGGTCGACCGCTCTAGCGTTAGACCGACTCCTCTCCCCTAATCCCCATTCATGAGTAAGGGAGCTGATGGGAGGTGAGAGAGTTTCGATGCCCTTTGAAGAGAATGCCATTACTGCTGTAAAGCATCCCAAACTCTCCTAACAATGCTACAGTACAGGAGCCAGGCTCACTCGTTAGGTTCTGTTTATATTATCTTTGTCCCATGTCCAGCGGAGTAACAAGGGAGACATGGACCCACATGCAAACAAAGGAAATGAACTCACTTGGCCTCAGATTGGACGGTAAAACACATCAAAAATTGGTGTATGTTGGGCACCTGACACCCCTGAGCCCAGTTGTCACTGCACTTGCAGCACTAATCCTAGACAAAGCCCAATTACATGATTATTTTTATGTTACATTGTGTATTTTAAATATGGTCTATAGTGCATGGTTATGCATGGTAGCTTCTTGGTGCAGTGGCCTAAACCGGAAGAGTGATGTACAGGCTTTTCTGAGCAGAGGAAGGAGACTCACTCCTGTGACATGGAAGAGACCGGTGATCATTCCGTGCAAGACAACTGTGAGGAAAGGGCGTGGGTGGCTTTAGTTTTCTTTTTGAAAATTGAAAGGACCGAGTTAAAAAAATTGAGGGAATTATTCGTGAGAGATAAGCTTTAAGCACCAATGCCATATAAAGAGGTTTACAAGGGACTTTTGTGAACACCAGTATCAAGTGATTGACGCTCACACTAACACGGTGGAGATATGCTCAATGTGTACAATTTGAAGAACAACACTGATTGCACTTCACGACAGATTGGCAACGATCCAAAACTTTTTGAAGATTTTACACATTCTACTTTCCTCGTCTATTGTAGAGATGACAGTTCCAAGGGTTGACTGGCTAGAGTGAATAAAAGGACAACAAGAGAAAAGACAAGAATTGGCATTGCTGATTCGCTTGGCCTTGGCAAGCTGTTGTGATGGTTATATTTTTCATTAATTGCATGTATGCGTCACAAATTTGAAAAGAAGAAAAAAGGTGTACACATACTGCTGCCTAAGCAAGTTGACCATATACGTGCAATAAAATTGTTTAATGGATTTAAAAAATAAAAGAACCATTTCATATAACTATAACACATTTACAGCTGGTTTGCTGGCACGCAGGTGCATTAAGAATATTTAAGGACCCCTTTACCTTTTCAATGCACAACGCTAGAAAATACTATTTTTATTGACACAAAGAATAATAGTATTTTTTTTCAATTACTGTAACCTGAGACATAATTAAAATCCAGGGATTGCTTAAAAGGGTCAAAAGGATAGGTATAGGAAAGGAAAAAACATTATGTCAGTGAGGTATTAGCTACCAGCCATGGCTTTTCGGTGCACATGCGATCAAGCGAACTGCCACCACTCACAGTTCAAAAGAGTCAAAAGGCAGAAATGGGCTGACCTACTGCCAATGCAGCATGCTAAGTTTGGTGGAAGCCAAAAGGAGTTACCGTTCTACAGCCGGATGGAGGAAGAAGGCTGATGCAAGGTTCTGATGTGTATCAGTATGTGCATGTAGTTTTGTTTGTGAGATTTCTAAAGTTACTTAGGCCTGGAAGCATAGTTCAGCCTGTTTCGAAGCCAGAAATAACAGAAACAAGTTTAGGATGTAAAAAGTGGCATTGACTGCAGTTGATACTTGCAAACCACAGTCAATTCTCCGCTTACAAAGTTTTTGGGTTGTTATCTTAATGTAATTTACTGTAATTGATGACTTCGCAGATTATCCAAGGGAAAGAGACTACACTTTGAGTACTCAATACTTCGATCAAAAAATGTATCAGCCCCAATATAAAGTCCTGGTATTGGAGATTGTAAGTGTTAATTGTAACATCACACAAGCACCACCGGAAATACTCTCTACTGCCTGAAATATGATTCACAAGACCTGCTACAAAGTTCTGGTACTGTTATGTTATGTTATGTTATGTTATATTTATTTTTATATAGCGCACGGCTACTCAAAAAGAGTGTCCCGGCGCTTTAATAATGAGACCTACAGCAGAATAACACAACACAGTGATAAAAGCAAAGTGGAAAGCAGAACAGAAAAGGAAAGAAAACAGCCTAGAGGGCAAACAGCCAGGTTTTAAGGCCTTTCCTGAATGCAAGTAAACTAGTAGCTCCACGGAGTGTCAGCGGCAAGGTGTTCCACAGCTGTGGCGCCAGCAGTCCAAAGGAGCGGCCTCCAATGCGAGCTCTCTTTACGTGCGGCACAGCCGCCAGAAACAGAGATTCTGATCTGAGAGAGCGGGCCGGGTGGTAAAAGGTGAGTCTCCTTTGGAGATACTTAGCTCCCACAGCATGAAGAGCTTTGTAGGCCAAAGTTAATGCCTAGAAAGCAATCCGTTTACGGATAGGCAGCCAATGTAGGGTCTGCAAAAGGCCATCAGCACTGGCTCGCCTGTTTAGGCCATAAATGGCCCTCGCGGCCGCATTCTGCACAACTTGGAGCCGCTGCAGCAGATACTCTGGCAGGCCCAGGTAGAGGACGTTGGAGTAATCCAATCTAGAGCCGATCAGAGCCTGCACAGTCAGCTTCCTGTGTTCCTCAGCCAGGAGAGGTAAAAACCTCTGCAGCGTCTTGAGGAGGCCAAAACATGTACCCGTCACCCCTAGGATCTGGGATCTCAGCGTCAGACCCTTGTCCATCTTGACCCCTACGTTCTTAGCTACTTGGGATGAACAGGACGGAGGAAACATGCTAATGGGCCACCAAGCTTGCCAGTCTGGATCCGAAGCACACCCGAAGAAGAGAACCTCAGACTTATCTGAGTTACACTTGAGGCTGTTCAGCTGGAACCATTTAAAAACAGCCCCAAGGCAATCCCAGATACTCTCTCCATCGAAGTCTCCTCCCTTCTTACAAGAAAAGAGGGGCTGGGTGTCGTCGGCGTAGGATACAATCTGGGCCCCGAACGACTCCGCCAACGCCGCCAGAGGGGTCATAAAGATGTTAAATTACTGTTACTGTCTAATTGTAGCTTTAAATTCTGTTAGAAGGTACGTGTAATGTCCCAAAAGGTTTTAGCAGCAATGTTACAAAGTGACTGTCTCAACAAAATGCCAACAGGCTTGCCTACCAGTCCAGGTTCATTTTATGACATATGTGACCACCAACTTGAGGAGGCAAGTGCGGCACTATTTCAACAAAATACTAACGTCTCTCGGTTTTGAAGTGAAGGTATGAGCTACCTAAATGTATATTTTAACAGGCACATGAATCAAAGCATTTTGCGATCGCAAACGGTGCGAATGGCAAAAATCGTCCGTTCGCGATCGCAAAAATTGCTTTTGGAATGCATGAAACAAGAAGTCCCCCGCAATTTAAGAAATCACAAATTTTCGCTTTCTTAAATTGGGATTGCATTTAAGGAATCGCAATTTGCGATTCTTTAAATGCAATGCAAGAAAGTAAAAACATTTGCGATTTCGCAATTAAGAATCGTAATTTACCATCACATGTAAGTTGGTGGTAAATTGCGATTTTTTTGAAAAAAGCATCAAATTACTACGGGGGAGGAGGGCACAGAACGTTTCCTAGACCCTAGAAGTTCCGCAGCTCATCTGAGCGAGCAGTAGTGTGACTCTATAAGTAAACCAGGGGCGTGAAAGGAGGTGACTTTGAGCGCAGGGAGTTTCTAGGAAAATACAGCATTGCCAGCAGAAGCCACACTCTTTCACATCGCTGCTGAAGACCCACTCTAGAGCTCTCCAAGCTAGCCAAACAGAGCCTAGATGAACAGGCAATGGCAGGTCCTGGGTTGAAGCAATGAATGACAAAAACCCTCAAAGAATAGAGGACAATAAAGGATAGAAAATAATAAATGATGAGAAAAGAAACAGAACCAGGTGGGACTGCAGGGGAAGGTACCTAAATGTAGGAAAAAAGTGCCAGAGCCACCGACTTTTGAATTAGAGAACCATTTTTGAGTCTTACCACAGGCTCAACATCTTGTAATTCTGAGCAAATTACTTAATGTTTCTGTGCCTATCCAATATGAATGTGTCCTTTTGTAACTGTAATGGAACTACTTAGGTCGTGTCCGCATGGAGTTTGCCTTCTTCAAGTGTGGGTGAATGGTCTACTCTGATTTACAATTGCGATGCAGCAATGAACACGTTTTTTAAAATAAAAAAAAACTGATAGCATCCACCTCTTCTAGCACAGCAATGCAGTAATAAAATGTATTCTTTCTGTGGTACGGTAAAAAAACAGCACACATCTTAGGATACTTTCTACCTATGGGACTGTCTGAACTCAGGTGATTGAAGAAGTTATAACTCATAATTTGCACTGTACCTCATACGGGAGAACAGTCACTAAACATAAAAGTAGCTTGAACATTTGAACAGCGTGTCACTTTATCAGCCCGGGAGGTCAAACTGCTGCGCATGGGAATGTGGTCGGGGGAGGAGGGGACAAGCAAGCTGGGAAGTCAGGATTGAGTTTTGATGTTGGGTCAACATCACAAAGTTGATATCAAATACATCAGAAAAACATGCAGGTGTGAAGCACGTTTCAAATGTATGCAGCCAGAGAAATGAACAATTACATATTAAAAGTGAAGTAGCTGTGCGTGCTACCAGGAAAAATGTATTTCTTCAAATACATCAGCAAAAGCAGCTTTCAATGTATGCATGTAGGGAAAGTAAAGAAAATGCGTGATTAAATAATAAAAATGTAGCTGTGCGTTCTGACAGGAAAATAATTATTCCAATGCATCGGTGAAAGTATGCGAACATTAGTTTAAAAATGCCGGTCCCCAACCATAACCTTACAAAAGAAGTTCCAGCCATGAAAGTTGGTGAGAATGGGTAACTGGTCAACATGATACTGAGAGGAAAGACACACCTCTAAGAGAAGGAAATAGAATGCTGCAACCAATAGAAATGAAGAAAATCTAAAGTGACAAGCGAAGGGACAAAGAAGAAGTGAAGGCAAGATGTAAGCCACTTTTAAGATATTTTGAATACAATAGATTCACAAGAACAGTGCAAGCCATCTGCAGGCAAAATTAAAAAGCGCATTTACTGCCCAATAAGGACATCAGTAGCTGAGCTGTGAAGATTTGCACCCCACCCTTTACGAGGACATCTCACCTGTTGTGGGGTGCTGTTACTGTTGAATTAAACTTTTAGCAGCCCTGCAGAGAAGTATAGGCATGATCAAAAACAAGCCATGCAGTAAAAAATTGGAAGTGACCCAATTTATCTGTACAGAATTGCATCAACACCACTGAGCTGTGCTGGTGCTGCACCATTAATAAAACAGCAACATAGCTCTACCACACATTTCCATTGAAGTCTCTCTAAAATCACACCAGCACTATTATGAACTGATCCTATAATCCGTGAGAACATTCCCAGTCCTGCAGAAAAGTGCAACTACTGTATGTGGAAGACAAATGTAGCACAGAAGCTCTGAGTCACCACACCTCTGTCCAATCCTTGACTAAGTTGTTATAATTTTTTTAATTTGAGCTTTTCTGTAACAAAATATTTGGGTGTACTAATGATTCTATGATACATACAGTCGTAACCCAAGAATTAATGATTTTGAACCTAGAATAATTTAAATATGATGTTTAAAAGTGCTTTAATTAACATACTTCTGTTATTCCTAATTTTTTTAACAGACATTATTTCATTAAAATAGATGCATTTTTTGTTCATCTTGCTCCTGCTTATTCGCACCTCCCAATCAATGTCCTCCTCCAATTTTTCTCTCCCCACAGTTTCGCTGAGCACAGCAAACGGTGACACAATTGGTTATTGTCCTGATTCTGAGGTGTGAATAACACTTTCCATATTGTTATTGCTGTATCTTTCTGAAGGACACTTCTCCTGGAAGTTCTGAGGTAGGCTTGCTAGCAAAATAATGTATAAGTCTTTGTTTGAGAATGTTTCATATTTTATTATCATCCCCAGAATACTGTTGCTGTGGAAGCTAATGCAATGAGTCTACTACCTTAGAAATGGGCGAGTGGTACAAAACCTTAAATTGTGATCTTGTTTCTGATTTGTTTATAATGAGCTAGCAATGGTTATGCCATGCGTAATCTGCAGTTTTGCTAATTGTTTATGCATAACATGTGAATGAAACCCCTGCTTTTGGGGATGTCAGGGATGACTCATCATTTTCCTCCTGATACTCTGTCTGAGTTCTTTGAGAGTTGTGTTCCCGTTTAAGATGCTGTCAGTATTCTGACACTCAGATTCTTGAGAGATGTTACTGATATTAAGGATTTTTAAAGACTTTTGATTTCTGATGTTATACTCTGTGTCTGCGCCTTCATGGCATTTACTGAATTTTGTTGTATAACCTATGTTGAGATTTTTTTAACAAAACTGTTAAACTTTTTATTAATCTAAAAATTGGTACCTGAGTGGGCCCAGTCAGTGTTTGTTGAATCCTGTTACAAGATAAAGGGTGCTAGAGCCAAACTGCTAGAAGTAAATTTTGGGGTGATGAAAATATTGGGGTTGGGTGAATTATTGGGGTTCCGGTTTTCACATAGGCACTTAGTATTCTCAGCTTTCTCTCTATCCTGGCTCTTTGTTTCCTATACTTCCTTTGCTTACTCATTTATTCTTGTTCATCATTCTCTTAACACATATTCTATACACATCATCTCATGCTACACCTACCACACTTCCTTGCAATCATCCTCTTCTCACATTTACACTATGGGGTCCATTAGGATGACGGGCGGACCTAGTCCGCCCGCCATCCCATCGTGTGAAGGGACCGTCCGCCATTAATTAATTAATTAATTAATTGTGGGTTTGTAATGCGCTAGAATCTACTCCAGAAGGAGTATCTCTGCGCAATAGACCGCTGGGGAACCCATCCTGGCTTACCCTGTGAGATGGTCCCTACTGGGTATCTCCAAGGTGAAACAAGGCATCCCCAGCGTATGTGGGGGGCCGTTGTGGAGATGAGGCAAGCTAATGCCCAGAGTTGCCGAGTGTGATCCCTGGTTAGAGTAGGCACCAAGATGAGAATTATTGAGTCCGCTGACCCTGATCCACGACCCTGCCGCATCAGGAATTGAACCCTGGTCCCAGGCCGTCCTCTGCTCTCGGGTCTGCCGCCTCTAACCAGTGAGCCACACCACTCCACCATAAGGGCGGGGGTCCCGTGGGGGGTATTAGGATGTACCCGTCACAGTGGCGGGCGCATCCCGTATTCTTAGCATTGAGCACCGCACGCCACAATGCTAAGAATACATCTTGTGCATTTCAAAGCGCAATGTGACAGGCACCGCGCGGTGCCTGCCACGATTTTCCTTGAAATGCAGGGGAGTACTATAGGTACCCCTGTGTGCACCCTCCACACCCCCGGAGTCCCTGGGGGCCCGCAATGGGCCCCCGCAGGGAGACTCAGCATGCCTTTCCCTGGCGGCATTGCCGTCACGGAAAGGCATTGTTCAATGCCCATTGTAATATGGCTGGCGGTGACTGATAGACACTGCCACCATATATTGGGACCGGGGCGGAAAAGCGGCGGGTGGTCTTTCCGTCCGCCCGGACTCCCCAGCCATGCTAATATAGCTTGGGGTCTTTGCAGCAAGGATGGCGGGCTGATCGCCCCCGCCAGGCCGGCGGTGGATACTGCTAGCCTGGCGGGGGCGATCTGCTCACCATCCTAATGGGCCCCCATGTCTCATTCAAAGCCCAACTCCTTTATGATTTTGCATCCACTTATCTCGCTTTTCCTCTTGCACCCTATGTCTTTCTCCACACTCTACACACTCCACAAAGACTGCTCCTAATTCAAAATCCCCTAGTGATAATGCCATTTGCATAGCAGAAGTTATGCAGACACTTCTAGGCACTATTGATCAACATAAATAAATATTGCTTGCAATAGAATTAGCTTTCCAACTCTTGAGACCTTCTGTCAGCAAAACAGTTGACCTCAACCCTAATTTTATATTGTGGTACTTACACATTTATATAAGCTATCTCCTCAGAACATATATTGTCCTACTGTCCTTAACACTTTTGATTATTTTATCTGTATCACAAAACTGCAGCATGCCTTTTTGTATGTATGTGTGCGGATGGTGTGTTACACACACTGTGTATGTCTGAGTGAACTAGAGTAAAGGAGGCTTGTGGGTCGCATTTTGGAGGTCCCTGATGTTTTCATGTGAATAAGATGGCAGTGGTAAACAGTCAAACTATCGAATTTTAAATATCGAGATGGCAAAATATCAAGTTTTAAATATCGCGAGGACATAATATCGACTTTCAAAAGTATAGTGGTGCAGAAAATCGAAATGCAGGTAGGAAATATTGTTTATTTTAATATTGAAGTTAGTAATATCGACAGTTCATAATATCGTTGTTAAAAATATAATTTTTTTGTGTGTTTTAAGTGTTAGTATAAGTGTATATATGAGCGATAGGTGACAGCGCGCCGGAAGGCAAGGTCACCAGAATTCATAGCGGCTTTGCGAAAAAACTGTTGTGTACCCAGTCTGTTTTTAACTGAATATTTTTCTTACTTGTTTTTAAAATAGTTTTACCTGGCACTTGCACTTTTCCGCTAGGCCGGTCCTCGTTTCACCGGAGCTGAGTGCTGATTGCGTGGAGGGACGTGGCTCCACCCCCAATTCCAATACTTCCATTTGGGGGACAGTATTTAGTCTGCATGTGTGCGCGACCATACCGTGGATGTGTGCAGCAGGCATGCGGCTGGTGCGCAAAAGGCACACCAAAGGCAAGCCCGTCTGCGTCCGTCCACAATCAGATCAGAACCAGTGGCAGCCATGCTGCCCGTTTGCTTAAAAATGAGGTAATCCAGTGGTCTAGACTCAAGCTCCTGGCCCTGAATGTTAAAATCTGTACTAAGGCACATGGTTGTAAACTGTCATTTGATTTGCCCCCCAGCACGTGCACTGAGAGTAAGTGGGTGCCGAGAGAGGCGGGAAATCACAAGGGCTCATGAATGCAAAAAGAGAGCAGAGAGTGCCAGATGAACAGATTAGGGCATGCCTAATAAACTGCAGATCCCTGCCAAAGACTGCAAATGATTTGTGGTTACTTCTGGCAGAGATGTAATACGAGAGCCAGACGAAAGCGCCGCCACCGCCAAGAGTCTCGAAGGGGACAAGACACCTACCAGCACTTGCCGTCACCGCCAAGAGTCGAAAAGCTACCGGACTCCGCGCCGCCGCTCCGGGAGGACTACAACTCCCGGCAGGCCTCGCGGCGGCGCGTCCTGAGTGACGGCAGACGCGCCAGAGAGCGCGAAAGGGAAGGATAAAGGCTGCAGAACCCCGGCAGAGCGGGGGAGAGCCGGACGAAAGTGCCGCCACCCCCAAGAGTCTCGAAGGGGACAAGACACCTACCAGCACTTGCCGCCACCGTCAAGAGTCGAAAAGCTACCGGACTCCGCGCCGCCGCTCCGGGAGGACTACAACTCCCGGAAGGCCTCGCGGTGGCGCGTCCTGAGTGACGGCAGACGCGCCAGAGAGCGCGAAAGGGAAGGATAAAGGCTGCAGAACCCCGGCAGAGCGGGGGAGAGCCAGACGAAAGCGCCGCCACCGCCAAGAGTCTCGAAGGGGACAAGACACCTACTAGCACTTGCCGCCACCGCCAAGAGTCGAAAAGCTACCGGACTCCGCGCCGCCGCTCCGGGAGGACTACAACTCCCGGCAGGCCTCGCGGCGGCGCGTCCTGAGTGACGGCAGACGCGCCAGAGAGCGCGAAAGGGAAGGATAAAGGCTGCAGAACCCTGGCAGAGCGGGGGAGTGCCAGACGAAAGCGCCGCCACCGCCAAGAGTCTCGAAGGGGACAAGACACCTACCAGCACTTGCCGCCACCGCCAAGAGTCGAAAAGCTACTGGACTCCGCGCCGCCGCTCCGGGAGGACTACAACTCCCGGCAGACCTCGCGGCGGCGCGCCCTGAGTGACGGCAGATGCGCCAGAGAGCACGAAAGGGAAGGATAAAGGCTGCAGAACCCCGGCAGAGCGGGGGAGAGCCAGACGAAAGCGCCGCCACCGCCAAGAGTCTCGAAGGGGACAAGACACCTACCAGCACTTGCCGCCACCACCAAGAGTCGAAAAGCTACCGGACTCCGTGCCGCCGCTCCGGGAGGACTACAACTCACGGCAGGCCTCGCGGTGGCGCATCCTGAGTGACGGCAGACGCGCCAGAGAGCGCGAAAGGGAAGGATAAAGGCTGCAGAACCCCGGCAGAGTGGGGGAGAGCCAGACGAAAGCGCCGCCACCGCCAAGAGTCTCGAAGGGGACAAGACACCTACCAGCACTTGCCGTCACCGCCAAGAGTCGAAAAGCTACCGGACTCCGCGCCGCCGCTCCGGGAGGACTACAACTCCCGGCAGGCCTCGCGGCGGCGCGTCCTGAGTGACGGCAGACGCGCCAGAGAGCGCGAAAGGGAAGGATAAAGGCTGCAGAACCCCGGCAGAGCGGGGGAGAGCCAGACGAAAGCGCCGCCACCGCCAAGAGTCTCGAAGGGGACAAGACACCTACCAGCACTTGCTGCCACCGCCAAGAGTCGAAAAGCTACCGGACTCCGCGCCGCCGCTCTGGGAGGACTACAACTCCCGGCAGGCCTCACGGCGGCGCGTCTTGAGTGACGGCAGATGCGCCAGAGAGCGCGAAAGGAAAGGATAAAGGCTGCAGAACCCCGGCAGAGCGGGGGAGAGCCAGACGAAAGCGCCGCCACCGCCAAGAGTCTCGAAGGGGACAAGACACCTACCAGCACTTGCCGCCACCGCCAAGAGTCGAAAAGCTACCGGACTCCGCGCCGCCGCTCCGGGAGGACTACAACTCCCGGCAGGCCTCGCGGCGGCGCGTCCTGAGTGACGGCAGACGCGCCAGAGAGCGCGAAAGGGAAGGATAAAGGCTGCAGAACCCCCGCGTCGCGGGTCGCCCGGGGCGAAGCCCGGGCAAAGGGCGGGCCCTCTACGGCCCTCATCGGCACGAATAGGCCAGGCTAGGCCACCCCTCTAATACTACTTCCTTGTGCTCCAGGGAATTACCTGCATGATTGCCTATTGTGAGTAGTGGTGTTTCAGACGCTGGTTGACCGCCTCCTGAGCCCTAGTTATCCAGACGGGGGTCGGTAAGCAGGCTATATAGCTTCTATCGAATCGCCCAGGAGCCCGGGAGAAGGAGGGGGCCCAAGTGGAAACGCCAATAACAGACAAACACATCGACGAATTTGGAAAGGAGTCAGCTGGATATCTGCACAAGCTTTGAAGTAAGGCATTTTGTTTTAACCTTGGGAATTATACTTTGTTATTTTATCGAGCTGTGGGTGTAAGACTATCACACACCTTTGCATAACTATGCGTAAAAGAAATCATTACATGGCATCCGAAACACCGAAGAACACCATGGAAAACTACCTTGTCCAAGTGGTCAGTAAAATAAACAGCGAACGCAGACAATCGTTAGGTCTGTCCCAATCACCCATCCTTCCTCCCATGAGCCCACCCACTTCCTCGCAAATCAATGAGTCTCTGTTATTAGACTCCAACAACGATCCCCATGCACCAGCTTCCCCAGTAACTGTCAATATTGATGTCAGCACAGTGAATGTGGGGGACACTGAACAACATGTGGTTAATGATTCAGATGCACAGGTTCTCATTGAGGTTGAAGGAAATGATGAAAAAGAAGACGTGGAGGACGATCCACCGGCTAAACAGACCTCACGGGCAGTTAGAGCCTGTCGCAGATTGCAAAGCAAACGTGGGGGGGCACGTTCTGGAAAAAATAAGGTCACATCACCACCAAAGTCAAAAAACACCTGCCAGAATAATGAGGAAAATAATCCGAGGGACATATTGGACGAGGACTTAATGTCTAAAATAGCGGAACTGTTAGAAATAAAAATTCAGACAATTATTAAACCACTTATCAGTAAGATTGATAAACTTTCTGCAGAGATAAAGAAACTTGGAAGCACACAAAATGTCCTAGCAGATGCAATAGGTAATGTCTTAAGTAATGTTAATAAAGGCCGTGATTCCCCAAAGAAAGATAATGAACCCAGGGTAACACCAGATGCTACCCCTCCAGGAGTAATTCCTGCAGAATGCCCACAAATTTCTGGCCATATTACTAACAACTTGCCATCAGAAGCCACAACTGTCCGATTAACTGATCCACCACATGCTACAGTGCCCTCTAGTTTTGAAGAAAACCAAACACAATTTGTAGTTGAAGCAGCACCGCTAGTGCTAGTGCTAGCCAACACACCAACCCTATCACCGGACCAAACTGAGTCAGCCTCATCATTAAAAAGTAAGGCACTATACTGGCTCTCAAATAATATGCGGATAGCACAGGGGGGTGAACAGCGGCTGACTGATGAAATTAAAACAGCAAGGAGGGTTGGTTGGATAGGAAATAAGCAAAAAAAATGGAAGGGCGACTGTGTGATACTAAACTTTTCGACCCCGGCTGCTCTTCCGGATATTTTATCAAATATCCTTCCACCACAAAAAAGAAGTAGCTCTATAATCCCTCTTACATTAGAATTTTTCTATAATGAATCACAAAAGGCCAACAATCAAAAACCCCGAAAGACAGTTTGGTCAACAAGAGATAATGGTTGGGGAGGGGGACCACCAGCTTTTGACACGAATTATGCTCCCCAAAACAGGGCAGGTCCATGGCTACTAAACCAACACAATACTTTTCACAACACTACCTCAGGGCAAAATTGGAACCAAATGGGCAGACGAGGGCCTGGCACAATAGCTAATAACTGTGGGCCTATAGGAAATGTTAAATATAATGGAGGATGGCCAGGCATGCAGCAGAATGTATTGTATCCTAATACCCCAGCACCTATAGGCAATGTTGACTTTAATGGAGGATGGCTGGGGTCTTACCAGAACGCACCCTTTCCCATTACCCCTGCACCTAGATGGAATGCCCCTATAAATGGTTGGAGTTTTGGGGCCCCATCCTACAACTGGGGAGTTAGCACCTCAAATAGGTTTGAAGCCTTAGCTGGCTTAGCTGACTGCGACTGACTTGAGGGAAGGGCCTTGACAACGCCATGTAGTACAAACCACACATATCCTAGGTTGCATCTTGAAGTCGAACCAAAGCAGATTGCACCTATTAAAATCTTGCAACAGCCATTACATTCTGTTGACACAATGGCACAACAACTGCATTTAGAGACATCTAGTGTAACCGCACCATGTCAGGTAGTAGAAACACGAGGGGTTTTAGGAAGTACAAAAATCATCTGCTGGAACATTGCGGGTCTGAAAAAAAACCTTTCAGATCCGTCTTGGCATGATTATCTGGCTAGTGGGGATCTAATCATGTTCCAGGAGACCTGGGGGCTTGAAAACTACTTCAAGGTTGACTATAGATCTTTTTTCATACCCGCAGTAAATACAAATGGGGGGAGACCCTCTGGCGGATTAACAATCTGGATGAAAATCACAGGAGGCCTGTCCTTTAAGCAAATTGACACAAATAATCCCGACATCTTATTACTCGAGCTAAAAAATACCAAGGGTTGTAGCATTTATGTGATCAATATATATAGCAGACCACATCGATCATGTAAAGAATCAACAGTTGTAACCCACCTGAGTAATCTTGTGGCGGGATTTGATCAAAATGCACATATGATTATAGGCGGTGATTTTAACAGAGGTTTTGAACCCATAATAGGTCTAGAAGATATCTATAAGGACGAGGACAGTGCCAATAACATTCCCTTAGTAGATACAAATTACAAAGCACCTTGCTCAGTGAGCGCCCTACAACTACTGAATTTGACATTAGAATCAGGCTTACGTGCATGTAATGGGCGGTTGCCATCAGATTGTCCCAGTAGACCAACGTTTACTAGAGGGACACACTCCAGCCACTTAGATTATCTACTAGTTTCCCTGAACTTGTGGAAAGGGGCGACCACTCGGTCCCCCCGAACGTATGGTGGAGTACCCCGATCCCCCCGGGAAGCCATTTTTGGGCGGGAGGCGAGTCTCGGCTGGTATGCCCGAAGCGGCGTAGCCGGGGCGCGCCTTTTCCCGCCCAAGAGGGGGTTGTCCTAGACACCAACACCGCTAGCCACGCCCTGGAGGTGGATTGGAGGTGGGTCCACGCCCGCCCGAAGAAGGATAAAAGGAGCGACAAGCCAAGGACGCATCCTCTTGTTCCTGTGCTCTGAAGCTGCACCTCCCCGTTGCATGTGAGCTCGAGACGGAACGAAGAGCCATTTTTGAGAATTAATCTTGTGTTTCTTCTTTCAGTGAGTTCGGAGTTTCCTGGCCTAGGACCTTGAGGAGTATACGCGGACGATGCCTAGCAAGAAGGTCGGAAAGAGGATCGGGACCGATCAGATGCTTCGTATGCTGATGAAGGACATGGCAGATATGAAAAAGCAGATGGCGGTAATGAATGGTGTGGGGGGGCCTAAGAGAGTCATCGGACCAGCATTGCCGGGAGTGGTCCCTAACGGGAGAGGTAGAAGGGCCAAGAAGGGAGCGTCGGGTGGTGAGGCCCCGGTTCCCGAAGCACCCCCTGCGCACCCGGTCACCCCGATCGAGGCCCCGATTCCGGTCCCAGACGTGGGGCAACCGATCCCTGTAGTAGTCACTCCTGTGACCGGGGAGGATATGCCTCCTGAGCTGGCTGCCCAGTTGGCGTCATGGTTAGGCAAAGAGAACGAGGGGGCCACGGCTGAGGAAGCCAGGGCAATAATGAAGCAGTTGCGGCAATCGAAAGATGCTGCGAAGGCACCGTCTCCTTTTGTTTCCCCGCAGGCTCCCGTGGAACAACCAGTATCGGGCGTTGGTTCGGCAGGAACTACGGTCACAGTGGCCGGTTCAGGTAAGCAGCCATTGCCGATTGCGGGGGAGGGATCGGTACCTTCAAGGAGGGAAAAAGTTGTTCAGCATATCCCGATTGAGGTAAAAGAAAGGATATGGGCTGATAAATATGTGAACATGTTTTCCTTGTTGACCGATCACTATGAGATTGAGCATGTAAAAAATCAAAAAGAATTTCTGCATCCTAGTGTATGGCGCGCCAAGATGGCCGCTTTCAGAGTTGATGAATCGATAGGCAATTGGGGCAGAGCGTTTGGAATGTTCACTGCAATTATGGGGGAACGTAGGCCCGAATTATTGGTGGAACTAGCCGTGTATCAGACACGTATCATGGAATTTTATGGAACATATGGTGGCAATCAATGGTTTTGTTACGATAGCATATTTCGTAAGTCCAAGGAGCACGACTCATCCCTGACGTGGGATTGTTTCGACTCTATTTCCTGGCAGAAAATGGAGAAGTCAGGCACGGCGAAGTCGCCATCTTTAGGGGGGAACATGGTCGAGTTTTCCCGCCATTCGTCTGGGGCGCCCTTTCGGGCAGGATCAAGCAATGATCAGCACACAAGGAATAATGGCAACTCAGGTAAAAAAGGGGTCTGCTGGAGCTTTAACAGAGGCAAATGTACTAGGCCGCAGGGATCTTGCAGGTTTAGGCATGAATGTGCTGGGTGCGGGCAGTCCTCGCACCCCGAGACCATGTGCAGAGCCAAAAATGGTGATACGGGAAGTAGAGGGGGCGCCAAACAGGTCTGAAATAGTCCGAGGGGCGCCTCTCCCTACCCCGATTGATATCATGGCAATGATTCCTTGGCTGAACGAATATCCGGATCATATCTCCGCTGGGGTGCTGCGAGATGGTTTTTCGTATGGCTTCCGCATCCCGGCGGGGGATTTTCAGGGTAAAGCGCAATGTAGGAACCAATTGTCGGTTCTGCAGAATACGGCGGTGGTACAAGCAAAGATTGGGAAGGAGGTGACCCGAGGTCGGGTTGCCGGCCCATATGACATGCCGCCTGTTGCTAATTTTGTTTGTTCGCCTCTGGGAGTGGTTCCCAAAAAGGACCAGGGGGAATTCAGGTTGATACATAATTTGTCAGCTCCAAGGGGTCTTTCGGTGAACGATGCGATTGACCCAGGAGTTTGTTCGGTGCGGTACGCATCTTTTGATGAGGCTGTCGCCATGTTGAATCGCCTGGGGCCTGGAGCGCTGATGGCCAAATCGGACATTGAATCGGCGTTCCGGTTGCTCCCGGTACACCCAGATGATCAGCGACTCCTTGGTTTCATGTTTCAAGGACGCTACTACATGGATAAATGTATGCCAATGGGTTGCTCCATCTCTTGTGCGTATTTTGAAAAATTCAGTAGTTTTTTGCAATGGGCGTTCACAAGAACGACAGGGTTTACACATGTTATGCATTATCTTGATGATTTTCTATTTCTGGGGGCAGCCGGGGACATAGAATGTGCACAGGCTTTGAATGAATTTTGTGATCTCATGACTCGCTTTGGCGTGCCATTGGCGCCAGGTAAGACAGTGGGCCCGGCTACTTCACTTGAGTTTCTTGGAATAGAGCTCGACTCCGAAGAGGGGTGCTTCCGTTTACCTAAGGAAAAGGTAACGAAGTTTAAGGCATCGCTTGAAACATGTATTAGCGAGACGAAGGTAAATTTGCATCAGTTGCAGCAGGCTGTGGGTCTGCTGAATTTTGCCCTTAGAGTCATACCGATGGCTCGCCCCTTTTCCCGCTCTATTGCTCAAGCCATGGTCGGCCTTAAGGAAGGGCACCACCGCACTAGGCTCTCGGCAGAGGTCCGTCAGGACATGCGCATATGGTTGGCATTCCTGGCGGATTTCAACGGTTGTGTCGTGTGGAACCAACCAGCGGTCTCCTCCGTGGAGCTGGGGTTGTGGACTGACTCGGCAGGGAGTGTGGGCTTTGGCGCCATCTTGGGTAATCATTGGTCAGCACGAACCTGGCCGACATTGTGGCACGAGAGTGGGCTGACAGGTAATATTGGGTTTCTCGAACTGTTCCCTATTCTGGTGGCCTTAATAACATGGCCTGAGGAGTTTCGTGATCGCTCTGTGGTGTTCTGGTCTGACAATATGACCGTGGTTGAGTGTATCAATAGTCAGGCAGCACGCTGCAAATGGATCTTGAGACTGTTAAAGGAAATTGTCCTGTTGTGTATGAGACTAAAACGTCCACTTTAGGGCAAGACATGTGCCAGGGGTGTTAAATCAGGCAGCTGATGCGCTTTCTCGTTCCCGCATGCAGGCCTTCTGGGGTTTTCTGCCCTCAGCGGACCCGGTGGCGGCACCATTTCCCGAAGCTCTCTGGTCTCTCGGTGCCCCAGACTACAAGACCTCATGGGAGAGAGTCGAGCACCCAGGACAAGGAAGGCTTATGAAGGGGCGTTCCGTTCTTATTTGTCCTTTCTGGGTTCAGCTAGGGGGGAGCTTTGGGGCCAAGAGGAGTGTGTCCTGAACTTTTTGATATCATTACTCATTACATCAGGCAGGCAAGTCAGTGGCTACGGCCAATAGGCACCGGGTCGCCATTTCTTTCATGGCACGGGCCCATGGCATACAGGATCCCACGGCGTCTTTCTTGGTACAGAAGGCGCTGCGTGGGTGGCAACGCCGTGAGGGTTGCAGAGTGGATGAGAGGCACCCGATAGGTCTGGAAAGGTTGGCCCTGTTACTGTCCGTACTCCCTGCGACATGTTCATCTCAGTCAGAGACAGTGCTATTCCGGGCCGCTTTTGCATTAGCATTCCATGGGGCTATGCGGGTAAGCGAGCTGGTAGCGAGGAACAAGCAGGATACGGGGGGAGGTCTGTGCCGTGAGCACATTCTGATTAAGGGGGAGACAATGGTAGTCTCATTTGCCAGGTCCAAGACCGATCAGAGAGCGATCGGGGACATCGTAATGGTTCAGCGGATTCCGGGATCCCCCATGTGCCCGGTAGCATGCGTTGAGGAGTATTTAGCGCAGAGGGCGGCATCATGGGGGGGAAGCTTGCTGAGGCACGCCGACGCCACCCCGCTGACTAGGTTTCAGTTCCAGCGGGTGCTAACGACGGCAATCGCAGCAGCGGGCTTGAACCCGTGCGAGTTTGGGACCCATTCCTTCCGGATAGGGGCTGCTACAGAGGCTACAGCCAGGGGTCTGAGTGAGGAAAAAGTGAAACGGTTGGGGCGTTGGTCCTCGAATTGTTATAAAAGGTATGTGCGGTTGCACATGTTGTGAAGCCTATGTCATGCACTCACGCTTCTTGTTTTTGTTTGATTTACAGTATCGCGAGCTTACGAGGCGGGGCGGACTGTGCAGTCGACCCGACACCTGGGAACCAGCGGTCAAAGATCACCGGCTGAGGAAAGAGTGGTGTGGGTCGTGGGCCACTCATACGTGAGGCGTGCCGCAGACGTATTCAAAGCAGGTGACATGATTCACATGGCTGGGGAATACGGGTACAGGGTGACCTTCTACGGAAGGGGCGGGCTCTGTATTGACCAGTTCCAAAGTTTTATGGAGGGTTTGTTAGGGCGGACAAGGTCACCGCCATCAGTAATCATAGTGCATCTTGGGGGCAATGATTTGGTGACCACTGGTCGACGAGTACTTCTCGAGTTGATACTATCCACAGTGAGTTGGTTGGCGAGAAGGGTTCCGGGGTGCACGATTGCATGGTCCCATATGATTCCACGAAAGGTGTGGCGGGGGGCTAATTCTGTGTCTGCTGTAAATCATTCAGTGAAGAAGGTGAATAACAAACTTGGTAGATTGTTCCGTACAAGTACATTGCATTCGATTCCGCATGGATGTATCAGGGGGGACCATATGTATCTAGAGGATGGAGTCCATTTGTCCCGGGTGGGGAATACTTTACTCATAGGAGACTTCGTAGCTTGGCTAAAGAGTTTGCAGCCATGACCTTTAAGTAGGAGTTTTTGTGGGGGGTCCGGATAGCCGGTCAACTATCCGGCCTGTGGCGGTAAGGTCATGATCGGTGAGCAGGAATTAGAAGATCCCTAGAGGTGGGGCGTCACCCATTATGGATGGGAGCGCCCGGGGGGAGGCGGCCATTGGCCCCTCAAACGGGGAGGCGGTCCCCTCTAAGGATGGGGACGCCGAAAGGGAAGGCGGCCATAGGCCCCTCCCTGGGGAGGAGGGGCTAGGGCCCCTCCTGGGAATTTCCCGGGGCCATGGACATCTGCGACGGCAGATGTGGTAAGTTGTGTGGGGTGGGAGGGGGGTCTACGCTACCTTCTAGACACCTCACACGAGTCCTCGGACGACCACTAAAGATGGCGTCGAGTTAACAGGGGGCCCCCGCTAAGACAAGGGAAATTGGAAGTTGGCACAGAGGTACAGTCCTCTGTGCGACCGCCCCTCACACGTGAGGGGGGAGTTCTGGTATTGGGGATCTGACACCGGTTACGACGTTGCCGTTGGCCCGTAATGTTAGGATGTACAATTTCAAGTTTTGAGTAATGCATTTGCAGGATGTTTAGTATCGGCTAGGAGAACCTTTGTATTAGAGATGTGTTAAGTTCAGCCAAGAACTTCGGAATGTGTAAATGAAATTGTACATGATATGAAACTGTTATTTTAACGTTTTAATTTTGTTTCATATTTTAATAAATACGGCCGGGAGGGTAACTCCCTCCCGCCTTCCAAAAGTTCAGAACCGTTTCCGTCTTCCCATCCTTGGGGATTGTGTTGAGAGGGGGTGGCGGGTATCTCAGCCATATGGAAAGGGGTGACCACTCGGTCCCCCCGAACGTATGGTGGAGTACCCCGATCCCCCCGGGAAGCCATTTTTGGGCGGGAGGCGAGTCTCGGCTGGTATGCCCGAAGCGGCGTAGCCGGGGCGCGCCTTTTCCCGCCCAAGAAGGGGTTGTCCTAGACACCAACACCGCTAGCCACGCCCTGGAGGCAGATTGGAGGTGGGTCCACGCCCGCCCGAAGAAGGATAAAAGGAGCGACAAGCCAAGGACGCATCCTCTTGTTCCTGTGCTCTGAAGCTGCACCTCCCCGTTGCATGTGAGCTCGAGACGGAACGAAGAGCCATTTTTGACCCACCCACCAGCCCTTGATGACAGCGATTTGTTGGAATAAAGTCGATTGTCGTGATATTGTTTCTCTTGCAGGTTGTTTTGAGTAAAAGTTGGTAATTTGGTGTGTAATAAAGTTGATAATGTTTTCCTTTTCAGCATGTTTTATTCAGCAAAGTAGTTGCACCGGATGTTCGGTAGAGATTATACTTGGATTGCTTAAGTATAAATTGTTTTTCTCCACTTTAGTCTTAGATTGTCGTATTTATTTTGGTCGGGCGGTAAGGTCATGATCGGTGAGCAGGAATTAGAAGATCCCTAGAGGTGGGGCGTCACCCATTATGGATGGGAGCGCCCGGGGGGAGGCGGCCATTGGCCCCTCAAACGGGGAGGCGGTCCCCTCTAAGGATGGGGACGCCAAAAGGGAAGGCGGCCATAGGCCCCTCCCTGGGGAGGAGGGGCTAGGGCCCCTCCTGGGAATTTCCCGGGGCCATGGACATCTGCGACGGCAGATGTGGTAAGTTGTGTGGGGTGGGAGGGGGGTCTACGCTACCTTCTAGACACCTCACACGAGTCCTCGGACGACCACTAAAGATGGCGTCGAGTTAACAGGGGGCCCCCGCTAAGACAAGGGAAATTGGAAGTTGGCACAGAGGTACAGTCCTCTGTGCGACCGCCCCTCACACGTGAGGGGGGAGTTCTGGTATTGGGGATCTGACACCGGTTACGACCTTGCCGTTGGCCCGTAATGTTAGGATGTACAATTTCAAGTTTTGAGTAATGCATTTGCAGGATGTTTAGTATCGGCTAGGAGAACCTTTGTATTAGAGATGTGTTAAGGTCAGCCAAGAACATCGGAATGTGTAAATGAAATTGTACATGATATGAAACTGTTATTTTAACGTTTTAATTTTGTTTCATATTTTAATAAATACGGCCGGGAGGGTAACTTCCTCCCGCCTTCCAAAAGTTCAGAACCGTTTCCGTCTTCCCATCCTTGGGGATTGTGTTGAGGGGGGGTGGCGGGTATCTCAGCCATATGGCCTATGACCATCGACCTAATGGTGGATGATCGCACGGAAAGCGACCATTATCCTCTGATCTTATCTGTCCAAACCCAGGTCCGCTGTTGGTTTCTTTAGTAGAGCGCTGAGTTCGGCGTGCTTCCAGCTCTCAGGGAAGGTGGCGGTGTAGAAGGAGGTCTTGATGATGTCCCGCAGGTGGGGTGCGATGACGGCGTCGGCCTTGTTGAAGACGTGGTGGGGGCAAGGGTCGGTCGGAGATCCGGAGTGGATAGAGTTCATCGTGCAGATGGTGTCTTCTGTGTTGATCTGGGTCCAGGCCCTGAGGGTGGTGGTGGGGGGCGTTGGTGCGGTCGTAGGGAGCGTTGTTTGTGGGCTGAAGCTGTTGTGTATGTCCGCGATCTTGTTGTGGAAGTAGGAGGCGAGGGAGTTGCAGAGGTCTTGCGACGGGGTGATGTCGTTGTTTCCGGCGTTGGGGTTGGAGAGCTCTTTCACGATGTTGAAGAGTTCCTTGCAGTTGTGTGCGTTGTTGTCCAGCCGGTCCTTGAATGCTGTTTTCTTGGTGGCGCGGATCAGTTGATGGTGCTTCCTGGTGGCGAGCTTGAGGGTGGTCATGTTGTCCGGTGTTGGCTCCCTTCTCCAGGCTTTCTCGAGGGCTCGGCAGTTCTTCTTGGAGCTCTTGAGTTCGTCGGTGAACCATGGGGCCTTCTTGCTGCCGGGTCTGCTAGGCGGGGTCCTCAATGGGGCGAGGTCGTCTGCGCAGTTGCTGATCCACTTCGTGAGGTTGTCGGCGGCCTGGCTGGGGTTCGCTGAGCTGGCGGGAGGGTGCTGGCTCAAGGAAGCGGAGAGCTGGTCTGCTGTCATCTTGTTCCAGTTTCTTCGAGCAACCTGTTGCTGGTGGTGGTGGATCGTGGATCTTCTGAAGGTGAAGTGGACGCAGCTGTGGTCCGTCCAGGGGAGTCCGGTGGCGTGGCTGAAGGCGATGTCCTTGCTGGAGGAGAAGATAGCGTCGAGTGTGTGTCCGGCGAGGTGGGTGGGGGTGGTCACCAGCTGCTTGAGTCCCAGGTTGGCGAGGTTGTCGAGCAGGGTGGTGGTGTTGCGGTCGTCGTTGTTCTCCAGGTGAAAGTTGATGTCCCCCAGGAGAATGTAGTCAGCAGAGGGGAGGGCGTGCGGGCTGATGAAGTCGGTGATGTCTTCGCTGAATTGTGCGCGTGGTCCCGGGGGTCGGCAGATGAGGGTGCCTCTGAGGGTGGTCTTGGGGTCCGTGTGGATCTGGAAGTGCAGGTGTTCGGCGGTTGTCAGGGTGTCGTCGGTGTTGGTCGTGATGCGGATGGTGTCCCTGTGGATGATGGCGATGCCTCCTCCAGTCTGGATGCGATCTCTCCGGGTGATCTTGTATCCATCTGGGATGGCGATGGCGATGTCGGGCGCTGAGGAGTCGTTCATCCAGGTTTCCGTGAGGAAGGCGACGTCAGGAGTTGTGGTGTCGAGGAGATTCCAGAGTTCGATGGTGTGTCTGTGGACGGAGCGGGTGTTGAGTAGGATGCACTTGAGGTGGTTGCTGTTGGTGTTTGGCTTGGCGGGTGCTGGTGCAGGGCAGGTCTGGATGCAGGAGAACTTGGAGGCGTGACAGCTGAAAGGTCCGTGGGTTCGTCTCGGGGTGGCTTGGTAGCATCCCGGGAATCGGCCGGTGTAGAGTGCGCTGAGGGTGGCGACGTCGTACGTCCGGCGGGTGGGCTGGGGTCTGCGGGGGGCAGGGGTCCTGGCACTGGGCGCGGTCCAGGCGCGGGCGCGCTTGGGGCGCGCCCGCTGCGCGTCAACGCTGCGCGTTTGCCACTCTGCCATAAATGGGGAGTGAGGGGGTGGAGCGTGGAAGGAGCAGCTGGGAGGCGGGAGCGGGGCGGCGAATGGGTGGGCGACACAGGGAAGTGGGCGGGGCCGCAGGGGGGCAGCGGCGGGGAGGTGGCGGGAAAACGCGGCAGGGCTGGCCTCAGCAGGGGCCAGGGGACAACGGGGGAAGAGGCTGAAGAAGGAAGCTGGTAGGGACGGGGAAAAACACAGGCAGAGAAGCCTATACAAACGGAGACACGGCGGCGCTCAGTGGCAGGGCGAGGGAGGAAGGAGCAGGCAGCGCAGGCGGGGCACAGCTGGGAGCTGCGGCCGGGGACCAGGGGCACCGCTGGAGCCAGGGGGCAGCAAACGGGCCTGGAGCATGCCTGGAGCAGCAAACGGGCAGTGGCGGCCCTTGGCAGCAGCAGGGGCACACTTAGCTCTCACCAGGAGGAGTGAGCTCGGTGCGTGGGGTGACCGGCCCAGAGGGTCAGTGGTCACTGCTCACCACCGGGTCTCCTCCACCCTATAAGGTCCAGTGGGTGGGAGGAGCAGCTGGGAGGCGGGAGCGGGGCGGCGAATGGGTGGGCGACACAGGGGAGTGGGCGGGGCCGCAGGGGGGCAGCGGCAGGGAGGTGGCGGGAAAACGCGGCAGGGGCTGGCCTCAGCAGGGGGCCAGGGGACAACGGGGGAAGAGGCTGAAGAAGGAAGCTGGTAGCGACGGGGAAAAACACAGGCAGAGAAGCCTATACAAACGGAGACACAGCGGCGCTCAGTGGCAGGGGGAGGGAGGAAGGAGCAGGCAGCGCAGGCGGGGCACAGCTGGGAGCTGCGGCCGGGGACCAGGGGCACCGCTGGAGCCGGGGGGCAGCGAACGGGCCTGGAGCACACCTGGAGCAGCAAACGGGCAGTGGCGGCCCTTGGCAGCAGCAGGGGCACACTAAGCTCTCACCAGGAGGAGTGAGCTCGGTGCGTGGGGTGACCGGCCCAGAGGGTCAGAGGGTCCATGTGCCTATGCCTAACTCCTGAGCATGAGCTTGCCTCTGATTGGTTGCTGACACTTCAAACCATGAAGGGTCCTCTGATTGGCTGTTAACACTTCAAACCAGGAAGTGTTAGCAGCCATCTTCTGCCATGCATCAAGTGAAAATATTAAAAAAAAGGTCCCGGGGGCAATTTAATATACCGGAGCTCTGTCTGTGTGAGGTAACCCTTTCACGCTCCCTCTGCCCAACATTACCACTTCGCAGCTATGCCTTTAGAAGCCAGTCCGTCGGCTCGCAGCTCTCTACCTTTGCGAGCTAGTACACTGCTTTGCCTCTACCTCTGTGAGCTACAACATTGCTGATCCTTTGGGAGCGGACAGCCCGTAGTTCTCCCTCTGCGAGTCAAGCCCTCCGGCTGCAGTTGTGCCTCTGCAAGCCTGGGTGTATTATCTGTTCATAAGTCACATTATATGACCATTGAAAAGCCATTTTGTGATTCATTCTGTCAACTGGCATCTGTCCGAGGCATCTCTGAAAACATACTGTAGCTCTCTTTGTGCGAGATACACCTTTCATGCTGCGTCTTCCCACATCAGCAGGTAACGCACCCTCTTCCCACATCACCAGCATACCCCCAACAACCTTCTGGGCCCGCAATTCTCTCTCTGCCAACCACTTGTCGGCACGCATCTTTTTGGGTGCGACTTCTCTGGCCTGCAGTTGTATCTGTGAAGCCAAGACTGGAAATATACCACAGGTCTGTTGTTGCGAGATACCCCCTTCACACTCCCTCTCCTCACATCACTGTTCCGCAGCTATCCCTTTGGAAGTCGATGGCCCACACCTTTCCCTATACCAGTCGGCCCGCAGGTGTTTGTCTACGAGCTGGCCCAGAGCTGTCCCTCTGCAAACTGATGGGCCGCAGTTCTCCCTCTATGAGCTAGCCAGTTGGCTCGCAGCTCTTCATCTACAGGCCAGGCTGCTGTTTCGTAATTTTCTGAGAACAGATGCAATGGAGGCACCAATCATGCAGGTCGGACACCCAACAGTGCTATGACATACCCCAGCAGGAGCTCCTAGTCCACCATCCCCCCTCACCCCCACCACCATTAACAAACAAATGTGACAGTCACGTTAGGGAATCTGGAACGTTAAAAATTGGGTAATGTTGTACAATTATCAATAAGAAGATGCTTGTGAGGTTGGACAAATAAGAATCTAACCCCCAGATGCATCAAAGTTATGTTTTGCGAGTCCTTAATAGTGAATTTTAAGGAATCGCTATTAAAGACTCGCAAAACGGGATGCATGTAGGAATCGCAATATTATTTGCGATTTCTACTGATTCCTTATTTGAGATTCGCTAATTGCTAATCGCAAATAAGGAATGGCTTTCCCATTCATTCCTATAGGCCTAAAGATTAGCAATTAGCGAATCGCAAATGTGCCACAATTTCAAGGGTGCCAGGGTGTCCAAAGGACACCCTGTTGCACCCCTGAAATGGTAATGTTCACTAGTGTGTGTGTGTAACATACAACTTAGAAAAATGTACTAAAGTGCATATTTCTAAGTAAGTTTTTGCTATTTACCACTAAGTTTGACGTTTGACTTTTGCCAATTGCGATTTCTTAAATGCAACCGCAATTTTAGAACTCGCAATTATTTGAGAATTCTTAAATTGCGAGTGTATGAACACTTGATGCATCTCAAATGCCATTTTTTCGGGCGCAAATGGCCGAATTTTGCGATTCGCACCGTTTGCGCTCGCAAAAATGCTTGATGCATCTACCAGTTAGTCATGTATGTATTCACATGTAACACATTTTATTAAAACAAAACAACATCAAATAAAACTATGTTCAGCCATGGCGTGTCATCACTGGACCATTTGTGAATTACAGCCTGCTGTAGTGTAGTTCCTAGTTTCCCACTAGGCCCTGCGCATTGGAATAACATAAACAGTAGTATCGGCGTGGAACTGCGGATATTCCAGGCATCCACTGACTATGCTAAACTTAATTGGGTTTGTTACCAACTAGCTCAGAGGTCACTGGAAACTTTCTTCTCTGTATAGGAAGTGATCAGCTTCCCTGGCACAGACAAGAAGGGATTCAGCTTTCCAACAACCGTGCAACATGACAACTTTGCTCCTCAGATCAAGAGTCAATCTCTAGGGTCGTGTGAAACAATAGACATGTATTTCACTCAGTCAGATTAGTGCAGTTTACCTTCACGAGATGTAGAGAATAGAGAGACGGGCGTTTGTCAATAAAGGGTTAACATTTATTGAACAGTCTTTCTTCTCGTACAAGAGAAATGTATTTGCCACAATTGCAAGACTTGTTATTATAAAAAGTACGTACAGTAAGATAAGTATTGCGAAATAATACTGTAAAAGCATTGATATGGTTTCTTAGCCATACAATGGTTTAAAAGTAATTAAACATATATACAGTCATATATACATTAGGCTAAAATACTCAACTGGTGCTTCTAACTAAGCCTACCCCAGTGTGCCTGACCTAAGCCTAACACGTGGAAGGGGAGTAAGTAAGTAGCTTTAAGTTAAGTTGGTTTTGCCAAGGTTTGCTTCAAGAATTCTCATCTAAGGGTTTAGTCAACACCATACCTCTGAATAGAATGATGGAAGTCTGGTATTTCCTTCAGGGGGAACTCGGTATCCCAATCACCCGCGAGGGCAGACTAGAAGCGCTGGAGCTGGATCTCTCTGTTCAGCGCGTCGAGAGGAGGAGGGGGGACAGTGTCCGCGGGCAGCTTGGCATCTGCTGGGCTCTTCGCAGAGGGACGGCTGTTCAGCTCCTAAGCTCACCACACCATCGTTTGCGCTTTAGCAGCGATAATGGTATCAGTAGCTTCACCAACAGCAGAGGGGCAGCAGGCTGCAGCAGCAGGGTGCATACAGCATACAACAGCTAGCAACAGGGTAGCAGGCTGCAGCAACAAGCTATTGCTTAAGGCAACGTTGGTAATATTTATACCTGACAGGTGCCTGGTTTGACGCAAGTTTGCTGGACATAAGACGTCAATTAAAGATGTCACTTGGAAGTGATAGCTATCAGTTGCTCATTAGAGTTCCATTACTAATCAAAACACAGCAAGCGGGGATTTCCAGGTTTGCTGAGTTTTTATCTTGTTGAAGAACTCGGAGTGTTAATCTAGGAATATCAGATAGTGACTTCTGCTCTGTCATTGCACTAATTGGTTGCAAAGGAAGTGGCAGAAACTATTCTGGAATTTGGCTCTGTTTGTGTGAGGCCAGAGATGACTTTCTGAATATCGCACTTGAACGGTTATGCCAATATAGGGAATAAATGGATTTATAGCCGAATAGGGGCATAAGGTCGCAGTATCGATCAGGAACCTAGATAAACACGCAACACCCACTCCACATTTTCATGTCCATCAAATTACTAAAACTAGAGCAATAGGATGCATGTGTAACATTGCCCACCCCAAAATACATAAATGCATTCGAAATAGGCGTATATTGTAATACGTGAAATTTAGGTACTGTACGTTTTTGAAGCATAGAAATCATTACAAAATTATAGCATATGGAATCAATGAACGATTATGCAAAAAGAATTACACATGAAGTATCTCTGAAACAGAAGAAGGGCGAGATAAATCATCACATATAAATGCATTGCAATAAATGTGCTAGAGGCTGATGTAAGTTTGTTATGTCTCTAGATGTGTTTAGAAATAGAAGTTTGAAGCTTCTGTTCTCTAAGAATAGTTTTTACCTTAAGCAAAGAATTGTTCGTGCCAAAAAAAGGTCAATATTAAAAAATGTCCAATTCAAAAGAATTAATGCTTGAACGGGGAAATAGAGTTCCAACGCTGTTAGCAGTTTTTGTTGATCAAAACTGAAGGCCGAATTCAGAGTTCATGGGAACGCTGTGTGTCGGAAAGCTTCTCCAAAGTTATTGTTTCTGTACAGGTGAGAACATTGCATCAGACAGGCTCTCAAAGAATTGGTCTACAAAATCAGGTGACAGTTCAACCAAATTCGATAGTGCTGTAACTTGGCAGGTGTGAGAATGATTGCTGTCATCATAGTCGGGAGCAGCAATGCTCACAGATGGTCGTACCTGGGTGATGTTGCTTTTGTCACTCGCTCCACTGTTACCACCTAGTCGTAGTACAGGAGTCTCAACGAATGCCGTCATCAGGATTGGTAGCCGCTGGGGACAACACAATGCGTGAGCCAATATTGGACTGAGCAAAGTATCGACGTCCATTGGTACTGCTGATGGAAGTGAAAGACAGATGTCCAACACGCACTCATCTCCGCATAGCATACATCTAAGTACCGGTAAGATACAGTTCTGCCATATAGGTCTGAATGAAAGGAACCAGGTCATGTTTAGATCTCTCAGCCTGGCCAATCCGAGGACGTTAGTTATCCTGTCCCGGTAGCGCATTGCTAGGATTGTTTCTTCCATTCCCATGGGAGCTATGTCTGAGTTTCGGCTTGCCATACCGAAGCAGGAGGGTCAAAAATAAAATCCCTGCAACGAGTCCCAAAAATAATGGTATGCCGCCAAAAACAGAGTGAACAAAATTAGGAACGATTCCCAAAATTGCCTGAAAAGGTGTTAGCAGTCCCGTAAAGACTGTCTTAAATATGCCTGGGATGCTTGTGGCACTAGACATGTTAAGGAGTTGGCTGAGCATTTCTACGAAATGCACGGGGCAATTTGTTGATAAAAGTTCATGAACTTCAGTAGCTGTCCTTGCAACTAGAAGATCATACGTCTCTTTTGATGACGTTATAGGCACTGTTGTCTGTAAAAGCACAGACTTCATTTTGCTTAAAGTATCAATTCGTATAGAATAGAGATTCAGACGAGGCCAGATGGGAGTCACTGTGTCTGCAGGCCCACTCGGGAACAATGCTTGCATACAGCATTTGACCATGGATGTTACATTTACTAGATAACTTTTCCCTGGCACAAGGCCACAACATCTGTGATCCGTTCTAAGAATGTAACTCCCGTTTGCAAGTTGCATAAAGAAGGGCTCTATCTGAGTTGCAGGTGTGACTAGCTGGTGGCATGAAAGTTTGTTAGAATTTCCATCACATGCTCCCTGTAAATTAATACCCTGACACAAAAGTATACCGCTTAGTGAGTGTTTACAATTTTCACCACTAAGAAATACATTTTTGTCGCTGTCACTATAGCAAGAATGTGTGTATGGTAATTTCCATTCAAATAATGGTATGCCGCCAAAAACAGAGTGAACAAAATTAGGAACGATTCCCAAAATTGCCTGAAAAGGTGTTAGCAGTCCCGTAAAGACTGTCTTAAATATGCCTGGGATGCTTGTGGCACTAGACATGTTAAGGAGTTGGCTGAGCATTTCTACGAAATGCACGGGGCAATTTGTTGATAAAAGTTCATGAACTTCAGTAGCTGTCCTTGCAACTAGAAGATCATACGTCTCTTTTGATGACGTTATAGGCACTGTTGTCTGTAAAAGCACAGACTTCATTTTGCTTAAAGTATCAATTCGTATAGAATAGAGATTCAAATGAGGCCAGATGGGAGTCACTGTGTCTGCAGGCCCACTCGGGAACAATGCTTGCATACAGCATTTGACCGTGGATGTTACATTTACTAGATAACTTTTCCCTGGCACAAGGCCACAACATCTGTGATCCGTTCTAAGAATGTAACTCCCGTTTGCAAGTTGCATAAAGAAGGGCTCTATCTGAGTTGCAGGTGTGACTAGCTGGTGGCATGAAAGGTTGTTAGAATGTCCATCACATGCTCCCTGTAAATTAATACCCTGACACAAAAGTATACCGCTTAGTGAGTGTTTACAATTTTCACCACTAAGAAATACATTTTTGTCGCTGTCACTATAGCAAGAATGTGTGTATGGTAATTTCCATTCGGATTTTACATATCCTTTACCCAATTGATCATACTGGCCAGTAGGTATGTATTCAAGGCATTTTTTAAATCGGAAAGTTGTTATCGGAATAGTGATAATTCCGTGTATTAGCCATTCAATGACAGGACTCTCTGACATTGTCAATGGTAATCTCTCAAGTTTTTCGATGCTAAGGATTGTATAGTCTGCTCCTTTCTGTGCCAAACTGATCTGTTTATCAGTAAGGTTAAAAATGGAAAATAATGACGTTGTGTTGATTAAACGCCAAGGCACATAGCCTGAACAAAGATTTTGCAGCGTCCAGCCTAATTGTATAATAGAACGTAATTGAGATTGGCCATGTTGTAACATTAGCAAGTCTCTATCTATCACATCAAAGGCAGAGGATACAATATTGTCCAACAAATATATTCTGGAAGACAGAGTCATTAACCCATTGCCTACTACAGAAAGTGATTTTTCCAAATTAATACGATCAATTTCTCGTATTTTTTCTGCTGTTTCAATTTGTGTGACTTTCCAAGCCTCGTTGTACGCAGCATAGATACTGGTCGCTATGAAACGCTTTTGACGCTGTTTGCGTGGTCCAAGAATGAAATCGCGCAAATCAGCACCATCTTTTAGTAAAGACAAGTGTTGCTTAATTTTAGCCAGTGTGGATGATGTTAGCCATTCAAGGCAGAGTTTCCCTACACTGTATGTTGTTATTATCCCTGGATGTTGTCTCAGGGAATATCTCGGGTCTAGCCTAGTCATTTTTAACCCCTGTGTTTTATTCAGGAATCTATCTTGACAGCTGTTTGTGTCAGTAGGCCAGATTAACCACTTTTTCCAACCAGGATGTGTTCTGTTAAAATGTAAAATTTGTGACACGTCTAACTCAATATCTGCAGTTATATTTTCAGGTATTGGCTTTGGTATAGACGGTGTTTTAAGGTCTTTGATCTTAGCTAGGCCAAGACAGGATGTTTGGTGTATTGTGTCATTTAAAAACAACATTTGTTCTGGTATCATGCAGGTTCTGAATAGTGCTTCAATGCCTTGTACCTGCCAATCTTTTGTACCCCAAATTGTTTTCGTTTCAATGTTATTTTTCCAATAATCAAAACCAAATGTCATCATTTTATCATAAAATGCTTCTGAATATATCAATTTATAATTTGTCATCATTGTTTTCATTCCTGTTTTATCTAACAGTTTGTAATAAAACGTTTCTGCATTACTGGTGTTAAACCCTGAGAAGTATTTGAATTTCTCAAAAAATGCTTTAGAACTGCTTTTAGGTGGTGTAGCACAATGTTCCCATTGATTATACATAAAACCATTTCTAGGCTGTGCAGATTTATGCAAGTAATGATCACCATAATGTGTGAAACAGAATAGCTGCTCATAACTAGATGAACCTTGTAAATAATCATGATCTGTGAATCTAGCTGACATTACTAAATCAGACATCATGTCATTAATACTGTTAAAGTCCCAATCATCAGAGAATGTACTAGGTGCTACAAAGTCACTTAAGGAAACCTTCAGTTGATGAGGATACTTCAGGATTTCGACCGGACCATATATTTCATAGTCTGTTTTCTCCCATACTACCCCACCAGGTATTGGAATTGCTGTGACATTTACTGTTGACAGTTCTCTTTTCTTCACGTGGGATGATCTGTGTGGTTTCAGGACTAGGTTGATGTTCTGACTTGCTGTGTCCATTCAATTGTAATAAACTTTCCTAAAATTAAAACTAAAATTAGGCATAGTAGGAGTATGAATACCCCTGAAATAATCCAATGCTCAATCAACGGTGAATCCAGATATAATTCTTTGATTTGTTGAAGGAGTCCTGTTGTATTTTCTTTAGAATACTTTTTTGTTTCTGGCATCACTTCGGGGTCGTTTTGATCTTCAGAGAAGTTGTCGAAGTTGATGAAATAACCAGAGGCAGTTCTGTCAATTGATGGGATTGTTCTTTCAATCTGTCTTTCGGTAGCATTTTCTGATGCCACATTAGTGTAGACTGGTGTTGTTTCTTGACAAACTGTTTCAATCTGTGTTTCAAGAGGCACGAGTTCCATTGCATTATTGCATAGTCCTTCACCGTGCACTGCAGGCTGATCGAATGTGATTAGTCTTTCAGTTTGAACCTCTTGGATTGTTGCAAGTTTGGGTATTCTGTTTTTTCTTGGGAGTCCACTGGGCCTACTGTTGATTTTAGGCCACATGCTTGTGGTTTTACCAGGTCGATGGACACAACTCTGTTCTCCTTTTTACCAGCAAGGGGCGGTAGTACAACTGATCTTGTTCCGGTGACTGCCAAGACAGGTACTGCTTTTCTGTAAGAAGGCCCAAATTTCTTCTTAACCGCGATCTTTTCTCTGACTAGATCCCCAATCTTTGGAATCCAGACAGGCCTTGCTGGGGCTGTTGCTTGTGGTGCCTCGTCAGTGGTATCTGGCTGTTGCTTTAACTTTATGTTGCTTAAGGATTTTCTTGTTTCATTCAGTTCCTGTAAAACAGCCAAACGATCTTTGATGTCAAAGTCTGTTGTTTTTTCTTGTACCACTGACATCTGACTATCGAGGTCCTGAACGTTCATTCTAATTCCGAACAATGGTTCGTATGGGCTGAAACCTTTTAGAGAATTTGTTGGCAAGTTATTAAGACTAGTGTGGACACTTATTAAATGTTTGACCCACCCAGCGCCTGAACCTAATACCTTTGCCGTTATAGATCTCTTTATGTCCTGTTTTTTTCTTTCAACCACACTATTCCCTTCGGGGTGCGACGGACAAGAATACCGCAACCCAATTCCCATGCTGGCCATGGCCTCCTTATAAGCTCGAGAGCTGAAAGCAGGACCCTGGTCAGAATGGAACGTGGTAATTGCGTATGTGCCGATAAAGACTCGCAAATCTTTTATAACCGTACTAGCGTCAGCCGAGTGCTGGGGCCACATCCATATGAACCTCGTACAGGAATCCACTGCTACCATGATATATCTATAGTTGCCGTCCCTTTGTAGGGGACCACAGTGGTCCAGGTAAACACATGCAAATGGTTTATCCGAGATAAGAAGGGGTGTCTGCGCTGGTCGTTTTACTGTTGATACTTTTATCCTTTGGCATATGTCGCATTCTAATACATACTTTTTAGTTTGTATTCCCAAGCGAGGCCACCAATATCTCTGTTTTAATAGTGATATTGTTGCGGAAACGCCAGCATGTGCAGAAGCAAGCCCTTCGTGTGCCGCTTTAATTAGTCTTAACCTGTGTTCCCTGTTTGGAATTACTCTATCCCCCACTCCAGGGATTCGAGCAAAAGGAACATTATTAGTATCTGTTAAGTACAAGTACTTTTCAGGAAAGCCTTTTGGGAGTGTTTTCTTATCATTTTTTACTGACGCACTGACAGCTTGTAGAATATCGCTGTCTATTTTTGTTTGTGACCGAGTTATCGCAGCTACGGAAGCCGATTGCACAGCTGCCTTCGCGGCTTCATCAGCCAATGAATTCCCTGCAACGTGAACGCCATCACGTTGATGACTCAGAGTGTGTATCACATGAGTCTTTTGTAGTTCTTTTTGCAAAAGAACTACCTGTTCCCAAAGCATTTTATGCTTTATTGTGCCACCTTTTGCATCTTTGAAACCATTTTCCACCCAATTCTGCAAGTATTCATTATAAGATTGTACGCAATAAAAAGAATCGCACACTATTAGTGTGGGGAATTCGCGATCGGTATTTTCTAGCGCCATCTTAAATGCTACTAATTCAGCTCGTTGAGCCGAGCAATCTCCTAGAGATTGTGTTTTAGTGACCAATGGTCTAAATTTTCCTTTGTGCCAGCGACCTTTTACAATCGTGCACGCAGCACTGTAAGCTTGCTTACCCCCTACTGCGGGTTGTGCTGATCCCTCAGTATATATAATACTTCCGTATTCTTCGAGAGGCAGGATTTCAATTGGCAGAGGACATTCATATTCATATTGTAAAAATTCCTGTGTTTTTAAGTTAGGATCAAATTCGGAAACTACGTCTGTTGCAGCAAGAGAATTAACCCACTGGATCCATCTCGGATGCAAAGCCTTAGCATTAGGAATGCTTGCTTTAGTTACAGCTTCTAAAGCCGGTATAGGTGTTACGATTATTATTCGTTTACCTTGTGCTAGGGGCCTTTCTTTTGCTACATCAGTCTGAACTGCAGTTAGAATTTTCTCCGTTGAACTGAATTTTATTTCAGCTTTTGTGTACAAATGTGATTTGTAAGCTATTGGTACCTTTTCTCCCTCATTAGAGGTCAGGTATGTGAATCCGCATCTTCCTGGGATGACTCGGATTACAAGATCACGTGTGTTGTCACGTGTATCTAATTTTGTTTTTGCTAACATGTCTGTTTGCAGTGATCTCAAAATTTCTGTGTGTTTTTGAGTCCAATTGATTTGTTTAAAATCAGGTTTAATTAGTTCGTAGAGAGGTTTAACCCTCTCTGCGTAATTTAGAATGTATGTTCTTCCGAAATTCAGAAAACCTAGAATGGATTGTAAATTCTTCAGCGTTTTTGGAGCTTGGAGTACAGCGCACTTCTCTAAGAAGTTGTCCGCTAGGCTTTTCCCTTCACTTGATAATTCGTACCCTAAAAATAGTACTGTCAGATGGGCAATTCGGGACTTTTTAAAGTTGAATTTGTAACCCTCTGCTGCGAACCCAAGTATAATGGTGTTCACTCTTTTCAAGTGAGTATCCAAGTTGTCGTCTGTGAGATAGATATCATCTACGTAAGATAAAGCCTCATCATCATATATTTGTAGTAACTCTGTTACTCTAGCTGAGAATAGTCCTGGGCTGTTCTTGAACCCCTGTGGGAGTCGACAGAATTTTTTCTGTGACCCAAATGCAGAGAAAGCGGTCAAATATCTGCTTTCCGTTTTGACAAAAGAAACCATTAGATATGTCTAATGTCGTTTTCTATTTTTTCCTAACTATGTTATTCATTAGGGCTGCACTATGCGAGTTTTGTACTGCAAAAGTTTTGCAACATGTATTAAGATGTCTGTAGTCCAAAACTAGACGATATGAATTGTCTGGCTTGGAGACAGGAAACAAAGGATTGTTCATTTGAGAGGTGCATGTTTCAATCACCCCCTGGTATTCAAGTTGATCTAAGATCTCCCTGACTTGTTTTTTAGCTTCTTGCTTAATGGGATACTGCCGTTGGGCAGTTGGTTCACTTTTTAATTGGATTTTGTGAGGAGTTGAGTCCTCATCCCATCCTACATGATTTTTATATAATGCAGGTGCCTGGGCCACTGCCCATTTCCTTGCATAAGTATATTTTTTGTGAATCGGAATGTGATTCGAGAAGGCAGGCATAATAATTTCTTCGCCACGAGGGCACTCCCTGACAAACTCTGGGGGCCAATCTTTTTCAGCTAACAGAATATCATAGCCTTTTGAGAGCTTACCCCAAAATAGACCTCTTATTTTCCTAGTCTTATCACCCTCTATACGCAATGTTATTTCGTATATTTTATGGGGCTCGCTAAGTCTGGTGTCGGCAGTTTCAACCTGAATGTATTCATTCGTGTCCACTGTCTCCAGATGACTCATCAAGATCTTGCGCGCTATACTGATTTCTGCTGCACTGTCCAACATTGTCAATGCCCACTCCCCGTTTTTCAACTGTGTCCTCAGTATTCTCGGCATGGTTGATTACTCTAATACTGGCTACCTTCTTTTTCTGAAATTGAGATTTTTTACTCTGAGCAGGTTCCTTGTCTTTGGACTTGGTGTGCTCTCCTGGGTCTGACCGTCCTCTTCTTTCCGAATTCTGTGGAAAAGATCGAGAGGGACGTGTATCAATACTTCGATATCTATCAGGTTTTTTCAGATTATCCCTATTTCTAAGGTTATATCTTTTCTCAGAGGGCTCCCTCTGGGGAGACTGGCGTTCTCGAGTCGGAGTTCTTTCCCTCCGTCGAGGAGACCTTCCTCTGGACTGCAAACTTTTTCCTTGGGAGTGGATTGTTTATTTCCATCCCAGCTCTTTTTAGAAGTGTTTAAATTATTTTTAATAAATAATTTTTCAGGATTTTTGAGCAGTTGGGGCTTTACCGGTTTCCTACCCAAGCTGTCTCTACCTAATTCTTCATAGCATTTTTCTATGATTTTGGCAAGCTCAACAGGATCTTTTATATCTGTTTCCTTCAACTTCTGGCGGATCGCCACAGATGCTGCTTCTCCTTTTATGTTGGCTAATAATATAGCCGAGACCTGCTTGAAGTCTTTCAGTAATTTCATACCTAGATTTAAAGCGGGCTCTGGACCGTATTCATTTTGAATCTGTTTTAGCACTTCTGGTATTACCGCCATAGACGGAACACCGTGTGTTTTTGTGTAAATGGAAGCAAAGACTGTACCCCAAGTGTCGCAGTCCTTCACGTGTGGTGCAATTCCCATAGGAAGGCAGATTGTCAAGATTCTGTGTTTCTCTATAGGGGTAGTATCAGGAAATACTGCCTCTATTTGAGTGATTTTCTATGCTAACCAGAAAGGAATTTGTTCCCGTGTAGACATGACTGTATGTTCTGTGGTGTAATTTTATTAGTGTTCCCTGATGAGGGGTCAGATGTGGTACATTAACAGCTGGCTGGACTGTTGCAGTCCGCATTACATATTGGACTAATTGCCTATGTATTTTAATTAATGTTTTTAGCTGTACTAACAGCTCTTCCTTTGACATTTTTACAATGTCCGGATGTGGTGTGTAGCTGGCTCGAACCGGCCACGTTGCTCCTGGTCTATCTAGTGGCCTGGTAATGTGATCATTATGTTTTAGGGCGCCATTAAACCAGAGCAGGTGCTCTTGAAATTTAAGTGGAATTTCAATCTCCTCGAAAGGAGCGTACTCTTCCGGAGGTTCCTCTATTTTGTAATAGTGAAACTCTTTTGTTGTAGCGTTTGCCGCTGGAAAGTTTATCCATGAATAGAATACCTCTATCTGCCGATATTCGTGAGCCTCTATCACGAAAATTACTGTACCACCTTGTGGTGTCAGTCCGTTTTCTATAAGTTTTAAAGTTATAGATTTTCTTAAGTGGACCGGGATGATAATAGCATCCGGGTCTGTGTGTTCGGGACCCTGCTAAGTCGCATCTGCTGCGGCCCCAGCGGTTCCGTTTTCTCCTGGCATTGTTAAAATGCAAGGTTTGCAGAGTTGGTCTCCAAGGAGACAAAGATTAGGTGCACAATATTTTGGAACACTGTATCCTTCAACGTTGAATAAACCAGAGCTTTACATAGGAATCTCTTCATACTGAGTTTGGGCAGATTTTAACCTTTCACCCACTCCAGACGTCTATTGGAGTATTTACGGGAGAAAGGGGTCTGTGTGAAATATGCACGACTGAGTTACTCTAACGTCTTGCTTTAGTTTATCGCCTTACCAAACGTTGGGCGCCATGTAGTGTAGTTCCTAGTTTCCCACTAGGCCCTGTGCATTGGAATAACATAAACAGTAGTATCGACGTGGAACTGCGGATATTCCAGGCCTCCACTGACTATGCTAAACTTAATTGGGTTTGTTACCAACTAGCTCAGAGGTCACTGGAAACTTTCTTCTCTGTATAGGAAGTGATCAGCTTCCCTGGCACAGACAAGAAGGGATTCAGCTTTCCAACAACCGTGCAACATGACAACTTTGCTCCTCAGATCAAGAGTCAATCTCTAGGGTCGTGTGAAACAATAGACATGTATTTCACTCAGTCAGATTAGTGCAGTTTACTTTCACGAGATGTAGAGAATAGAGAGACGGGCGTTTGTCAATAAAGGGTTAACATTTATTGAACAGTCTTTCTTCTCGTACAAGAGAAATGTATTGCCACAATTGCAAGACTTGTTATTATAAAAAGTACGTACAGTAAGATAAGTATTGCAAAATAATACTGTAAAAGCATTGATATGGTTTCTTAGCCATACAATGGTTTAAAAGTAATAAAACATATATACAGTCATATATACATTAGGCTAAAATACTCAACTGGTGCTTCTAACTAAGCCTACCCCAGTGTGCCTGACCTAAGCCTAACACGTGGAAGGGGAGTAAGTAAGTAGCTTTAAGTTAAGTTGGTTTTGCCAAGGTTTGCTTCAAGAATTCTCATCTAAGGGTTTAGTCAACACCATACCTCTGAATAGAATGATGGAAGTCTGGTATTTCCTTCAGGGGGAACTCGGTATCCCAATCACCCGCGAGGGCAGACTAGAAGCGCTGGAGCTGGATCTCTCTGTTCAGCGCGTCGAGAGGAGGAGGGGGGACAGCGTCCGCGGGCAGCTTGGCATCTGCTGGGCTCTTCGCAGAGGGACGGCTGTTCAGCTCCTAAGCTCACCACACCATCGTTCGCGCTTTAGCAGCGATAATGGTATCAGTAGCTTCACCAACAGCAGCGGGGCAGCAGGCTGCAGCAGCAGGGTGCATACAGCATACAACAGCTAGCAACAGGGTAGCAGGCTGCAGCAACAAGCTATTGCTTAAGGCAACGTTGGTAATATTTATACCTGACAGGTGCCTGGTTTGACGCAAGTTTGCTGGACATAAGACGTCAATTAAAGATGTCACTAGGAAGTGATAGCTATCAGTTGCTCATTAGAGTTCCATTACTAATCAAAACACAGCAAGCGGGGATTTCCAGGTTTGCTGAGTTTTTATCTTGTTGAAGAACTCGGAGTGTTAATCTAGGAATATCAGATAGTGACTTCTGCTCTGTCATTGCACTAATTGGTTGCAAAGGAAGTGGCAGAAACTATTCTGGAATGTGGCTCTGTTTGTGTGAGGCCAGAGATGACTTTCTGAATATCGCACTTGAACGGTTATGCCAATATAGGGAATAAATGGATTTATAGCCGAATAGGGGCATAAGGTCGCAGTATCGATCAGGAACCTAGATAAACACGCAACACTGCAAGACAAAAAGAAAGATAAGATGGTGCGTCATGCGTCCAGCAAAGGAGAAAGAGAAAGAGTGAGATACAAGTAAGAGAGAAACAGTGTGAGAGAGAGGAAGAGCGATAGAGAAAGATTGAGAGTGAGGAAGAGAGATAGAGAAACAGTGAGAGAGAAGAAGAGAGAGAGAGAAAGAGAGAGAGTAAGACAGAGAAAGAGAGAAAGAGTAATAAAGAAAGAGTGAGATAAAAGGAAGAGAGAAGGAGAGAAATAGTGTAAGAGAGAGAGAACGTGTGAGAGAGGAGAGAGAGAAAGAGTGAGAGAGAAGTCGTGAGTGAAAGAAAGAATGAGAACACAAGAAAGAGAGAGAGAAAGAGAAAAAGTGTGAGAGAGAGAAAGGAAGAGAGAGCGAGGGAGTGTTGACACTGGAGAAAAACGTTGCAGCTCACCGAAAGAGTGAGAGAGAAAGAGTGAGATAAAAGGAAGAGAGTAAGAGAGGAAAAGTGTAAGAGAGAGAGAAACAGTGTGAGAGATAAGAAGAGAGAGAGAAATAGTGAGATAAAAGGAAGAGAGAAAGAGAGAAACAGTGTAAGAGAGAGAGAAACAGTGTGAGAGAGAAGAAGAGAGAGAAAGAGTGAGAGAGAGGAAGTAAGAGAAAGAAAGAATGAGAGAAAGAGGATGAGACAGAGAAAGAGAGAAAGTGTGAGAGAGAGAAAGGAAGAGAAGGAGAGGGAGTGTTGACACTGGAGAAAATCTTTGCAGCTCACCTTTTTGCCACTGGTGTGTCTCCAACCATGTTCCAGGACATAGCGCACCCAGTTTAGTCATCTAAAAGATAGTATAGAATTAGTAATTGCAGAGTACATACAACTACACATGCGTAATTTTCTGTTTTTGCCGCTGCACACTCAGGCTACTGTACCCCATCCACTCCCACTGCTCAGAGGTGTCTGGGCACTCTTGTGCACCCAGGCAGCTGCACACTATCCACTCCCACCGCCCAGAGGTGACTACTCGCTACTGCGGAAAGAAGCCTCTCTGCTCACTTTCTGCCATCGGCGTGTGTGTAAGAGGGTCCACCTCATGTCGAAGCAACCTTCTCAAACTTTGCGTACTCGCCGTAAAGCAGAGCGCACAATTCAGAGTGGATGTTGATTGTCAGGATGGCCTCGCATCATTGCAGGTTCCACAAGCGTTCAGATCTGGTAGCACTGAGTGACGGGAGTTCCGTGTTGGGGGGGACATCAATTCGTGAATCACAGCCGGTTAGATAAAAAGCAAGATAAAATTGTACGTCATGCATCCATCAAAGAAGAGTGGAAGAGAGAGAGAAAGAAAGAATGAGAGAAAGACAGAGAGAAAGATTTAAACAGTGAGAGTGAGAGGAAGAGAGAGAGAAAAAGAAAGAAAGAGTGTGAGGAAGATAGAGAGAAAGGGAGGAAAAGTGAGGGAGCTAAAGAGAGAGAGAAGTAGTGAGACACAGGAAGAGAGAAAGAGACAAAGAGTGTGAGAAAGATGAAGAGAGAAACAGAGGAAGACTGAGAGAGAGAGAAAGAGAGAGGGAGAGAGGAAGTGTGAGAGAGACAGGAAGAGAGAGCGAAAGAGAGAAACAGTGAGAGTGAGAGGAAGAGAAAGAGAAAAAGGAAGAAAGTGAGTGGAAGACAGAGAGAAAGAGAGAAAGAGTGAGAAATACAAAGAGAGAGGGAAACAGTGAGAGAGAGGAAGACAGAAAGAGGTGAGAAAGAGGGAGAGAGAAACAGAGGAAGGTGAGAGAAAGAGAGAGCGAAAGAGAGAGAGAAAAAGAGAGAGCAAGAGAGAAAGAGTGTGAGAGTAAGAGAGAGAGAAAGAGTGTGATGGAGAGGAAAGAAGAGATGAGGAGGGACAGTGGGTGCCTACACTGTGGAAAAAAACCCTCACAGTTCACCTTTATGCCACTGCTGGGTCTCCAACCACGTGCCGGAACCTACCGTAGCCCTCAAGCTACCACATCTGAAACATATTACAGAATTAATAATGGCAGAGTATATATGACTGTGTATGCCTAAATTGATGTGCCGCCTTTGTGCATCCAGTCTGCTGCACCCCATTCACTCCTGCCGCCCAGAGGTATCTGCCCGCTTCTACACCTGCAGACCTAACTGCTCACCTTTTCACAGACAGGGCAGCCTACACATAATGCAGCCCTGCTCCGCAAGCCAACAAGTCTTACATTTGGTGCTGCATCTTGATTTTTCCATGGCAGAGGACATACTAGTGCACCCATTATCATTGCAGGTTCCACACCCGCCCAGTCCTTGCAGTTCAACTAACTCAGTGACCAGTGAGGCCACTCATGTGGCTGTAGGCCCCCACTGTTCCATGGCTTAGGCCTACACTGCGATCCTGCAGGGCAAACAAAACATGAGGTGTCCGGACCACTGGGATGGGCCATCACCGTGGTGGTGTGCCTCTGCCGGCAGCAGTGCAATCAGTGCGAGGAGCTCTAAAATGGCGTAGAGCATGTGCGCCTGGTCTTTTTTAATGGTAGGGTCACGTGTCCTGTGACGCCTGTACTGGATGGCTGTGGTGTGGGTGTATACCAGTCAGGAGGGAGTGGCTGTGACATACTGACAACTAGACCTGTGACCAGCAGATCACTACAATGAAAATCTGGGTGAGGTAGCGTTGTTGTCCTTCCCTGTAAGTGTAAATGGAGTGGGCTGGTCTGGCGTATGCTAGTCCTGCATGAGGCTGTGAAAAATGATTCTGGAGCTATGGGTGTGGCTCCTTCATGAGCTTTATGAGGAATCAACTAAAGCAACCCGGGTGTCCGTGTTGTGGTAGTGCTGCCGTCACCCAGGTCACAAGCGCCAATGTGTCACTCTGTGAGCCAAGTCCCACAACATGGCCAACATGGAAGGTACGGGAGTCACTGACCCTACATTCATCCAAAGTTCCACACATGAAAGACAGTGGACATGACACATCTGTGTGGATATGAATGTGTATTGCACATTCAGTGGAGTGTTGCAGCTGTAGCAATACCGGGCAATGGAAAGTTCAAGTTTCAGTTTTTGGCACAAGGAGGTCAGCCAATTAGAGACAAGCTTGTTGTCGGAGTTAGGCTGCGCCAACTTATGTACTTATACAATCACTCTACCAATCCCCACGCAATTATAACTTCACTATACACTCTCCTCGCAGTACTCTAATGATCCAGTCTCTATGCATGTACTTACACAATGACCAAGACAAAGTTACATAACCAAAGTTTTCCCCCACTGCCAAAGGTAATATGGTTGTATGCGTTGTTCAGAGCACATGTAATGTGGTAGGGACCAGGGGCAGCATGTTGCATACATAATGGAAACACGGACACAGATAGATAGTGGAACTGGGTACGGGCACGTGCGCTCGCCTGCTTTTTCTTACCAGGGTTGCATGTCCAGTGACATATGTGCTGGATACTTGTGGGGTGAGTGTAAGCCAACCCTCTGGAAATGGTTGGTGCTGGCAACAAGTACAACAGTAATCATTGGATCAGACACAGAGATTCAATCATAACGGGTCAATGATTTGTGCTGCACTAAGGTAGGGGCAACGGATGTGAAATAGTAGTCTGCCATTCAGTGTTCGTTTGGACTTGCAAGATGAATGTGGTCATTGTAGTAAAGCTATAACTGATATAAAACAAGTTCTTGAAACAAGGATACTAAAAGGTTATTGTGTAGGATTTAGGGACTTTGTAGATAGTTGCCTACTGGACTCTGAAATTATTGAATAAGGACTGAATTTGAATTGCGAGCCCTGCTGAGCACAGTGTAGGCCGGAAGCAGCAGTCAGGAAGGGCCCAGGGCCACGTGGCATTGACTTGAGCTGCATAAAGTTAGTGGTAGTTGTGGCGCTCAGCCTATGCGCAGCCAGCGATGATGCAATGTCTCTTCCTACTGGACTGCGTCATCTGAAATCGCGACTGGATCTGAATTGTGAGCCCTGCTGACTGCAGTGTAGGCTGAACGCAGTGATCAGGAAGGGCCCACAGCCACGTGGCATTGACTTTAGCTGTATAGACTTAGTGGTAGGTGGGGCACTCAGCATGTGCGCAGCCAGCGATGCTGTAATGTCTCTTGTCTACTGGACTGAGATATCTACATTTGCGACTCAATCTGAATTGAGAGCCCTGCTATCCGCAGTGTAGACTGCCATTCATTGTTAGTTTGGACTTGCAAGATGAATTTGGTGATTGTAGCAAAGCTATAACTGATATAAAACAAGTTCTTGAAGCAAGGATACTAAAAGTATATTGTGTAGATTTGAGGGACATTATACTTGGTTGCCTGCTGTACTCTGTAATTAATGAAAGAAGACCCAATTTTAATTGTGTGCCCTGATGACAGCAATATAGGCAGCAGACAGGGGTCAGCAAGGGCCCACAGCCACGTGACGTTGAGTTGAGTGGCACAGTTATTGGCAATTCAGCGTGTGTGCACCCTGCGATGATGCGTGGGCCAGGTGGGCCGCACTAGGAGCAAAATCTTTTGCCTACTGAATTCTGCTTTTATAAGTCCTCGTGGCGATGACTTATGGTGCAGTGAGTTAGTGGCACCTGAAGTACTCAGTGTGTGTTCACCCTGTGATGATGTGTCGTCTGGGCTGACCGCTCTGGGAGCAATGTCTTTTGTCTAATGAATTCTGCCTTAATAAGGACATGTGGGGAGGACTTATGGTGCAGTGAGTTAGTGGCACCTGAAGCACTCAACCCGTGCGCACCCTACGATGATGTGTGGTCTGGGAGGGCCGTACTGGTAGCAATATCTTTTGCTTACTGAATTGTGCCCTATTAAGTCCAAGTGGCGACGACTTATGGTGCAGTGAGTTAGTGGCACCGGCAGCACTCAGTGTGTGCACACCCTGAGATGATGCGTTGTCCCAGCAGGCTGCACTGGGAGCAATGTCTTTTGAATAATTATTCTGCCTTAATAAGGCCAATTGGCGATGATTTATGGTGCAGATAGTTAGTGGCACCTGAAGCACTCAGCGTGTGCGCACCCTGCAATGATGCATGGTCCAGGCAGGCTGCACTGGGAGCAAAGTCTTTTGCCTACTGAATTCTGCCTTAAGTCCACATGGCAAAGACTTCTGGTGCACTGAGTTAGTGGTACCTTTGGCGCTCAGCGTGTGCACAGTCTGTGATGATGGGTGGTCCGGTGGGGCTTTACTGGGAGCAATGTGTCTTGTCCACTGGACTGCATCATCTACAATCGCTACTCCATCTGAATTGTGAGCTATGCTGTCTGCAGTGTAGATAAAAGGCAATAGTCTGTACAGACATAAGGCTGCGGTGTTGTGCCGCTGGGTTCGCAGGGGACCTGTGTCAAGGAGGCCTGCGATCATGGCAGCAGCCACGTGGCAGGGTGAGGGCTGCCACTTTGGCAGACGCTTTGGCCTTCACACAAGTGAACCACGCCCAGAAACCCAGACTATTTATTCATACTCCTACGCTTGAGTGGCGCACGTTGTACCAGCCCACTTCACTTCTGCTGCCAGGAGGGGATAGCACAACAACATGACCAAGATCTTCCCCCTTGCCTGAGGTAACATGGTTGTGTCTATTGTCTACAACACTAGAAGCACCAGCAGTATATGTACATATGGAGAGGTTGGTGCTCTGCATAGTGAGGTCTGTCCAGCACATCACCGCTACACTTGCGTCCTTCATACATACTTGGTTGCCACATTTGCCAACATTCAAGTATTGTGTGGCTAAGGGACCATGCAGTTTTTGGAAGGTCCACTGTCCTGTTCTGTGCTGCCTCAGTGGTAGTGTTGTAAACGTATCTAGGGCTCTAGTGTAATTTTCCCGATTCATGTCCTTATATAGGCATAAGAATCATAACCATATTTAGACACAGCCAATGCAGTCCAAATACGGCATGGCTACTTTCTCTAAGCTCCTAGAGTACAACGAGTTATTGAAGACAACCAGCCTTCAGCAGTAAGGGACTTCCCCCAGCTTCAGTATTGATTTGTTCCAGAACTCCTGGAGCGTGCAAAGAACTTTGAGTTCTTGGTGACGTCTTATGTCCAACCTTACGTCAAACTCAGCACCTTCCAGGTATAAATATGCCCACATTTGCCCTAGCAAACACACAGTGGTTTTGGAGCAGATCAACTAACTACTTGCCAGACGCCCTGCTGGAGCATGTGCCGAAGGAATCCGACCCTCCAGCTGACGCACTGAGAGAGACGCTGTCTTTTCTCCTGCAGAGAAATCCAGCTCCAGTGTTTCCCTGCTACCCTTGCGGGTTACTGGAAGATCGAGTCCTGAGAGAGAGATACAAGACCTCCTTCATTCTATAACCAAGGTACGGAGCTGATTAGACCCTTAGAGAATTTTTGGTTAGATTCTTGGCAGAAACTATTTAACCTCACTTACTTCTTCCCTTGTACTAGGCTTAGGTTAGGTACACCGGGGTAGGCATATTTTAGATGCACCAGTTGAGTACTTTTAGTCATTATTTATCATTGTATGTATTTTATCAATGTTATGTATCTTATGGCTTAGAAACCATATAAATGCTTTTACAGTATTATTTCATAATACTCTTTTTGCTGTACGCACTTTACTTCATAGCAAGTATTACGATTGAAGCAATTCACTTCTCTTGCATGAGAAAGAAGACTGCTCAATAAATAACTTCTTTTATTGAAAACGCCCGTCACTCTATTTCTCTGCAAAAACCCTGGTGAAACGAAGCATGCACGATTCACTGAGTGAAATAGCCATCTATTGTTTCGGCGACTCTGGAGATATACTCCTTATTCTTAGGGGAGCAAAGTTGTCATGTTTATGCGGTTGTCAGAAACTAATCCCTTCTTGTGTTTTCAAGAAAGTTTCTAGTGACCTCTGAGCTAGCTGGCATTCACAATTAAGTCTAACATATTCAATAGAGATCTAGTCGACCTAAGTCCTGCGTCTAAACTATCGTTTATGTTTGTTACAATGCGCGGAGCATATTGGGAATATAGGAACTACACTACAGTAGAAGGGACGGGGTGGCCCTTGGGGGACATCCTGAGGCTGGTCGCAGTAGGTGTTAAGACTTTCTTGGGTGTCAGAGCGGCATGATCAGTAACATTATGATGTGTTGGTCTTCAGATGTGATTCTGGGCTGGGGTCCATTTCACACTGTAGGTAGTCATCCTGGTGTACACCAGTAAAAGGCAAATGTTAGATTCCTACTTCTAATGCAGCTTATTGCCTGCTTTTGGATCGCACCCCAGATTTGGCTGCTCGGGGTTTTTGTGTTATTTTGCATGGGAACACCGGCTCTGCATATTATTACCGTTAGTTGCTCTCATTTGTGGCAATTTTTTTTACGGAAGCTATTGCTCGAAAACTGGGGATATCGGCTGTTTTACTAGGTTGAGAATGGAATGATAATTTAAAATCACTGAAAAAAACATAGGTTTAATGAGCACTATATTTAGAAATTAGCATTTAAAAAACCTTCACTGAAAAAAACATAGGTTACAGGGACTTTATAGTTAGTTGGACATTTCACTCATACAAAACCATAGAAATTCCACCGTTATAGTAAGTTGAGCTAACTATAACTTGCGCCCTGCAATGCACTGCTGATGATGTCACATATTACATCATTCATGACATGGTCAGTCACATCACTGATTACATCACTGATGGCATCATCTACGTGAAAATCTGATGCACCTCCTCACACCTTAATAAAACCTTTGATACACCCACTCTAAACTACAGAATACTATTTTTTTTTTAAATGGAGACACCCACAGCAGTTACTAAGTACGTACTCTCTGATTCCTAGGTCTACACACACATCTACTCTTACACCCATACAGTCACTCATACATGCAGTGACTCATCAATACAACATTATTATAGGCACTCATACACCTATACAAATACTCACACACCGCTGCTCATCCAGAGTTACTCACACATCTAGTCAGTCATGCAAAAAATCAATCACACTTTTATTTACTCACATATACACACACAACCTCACATATTCATACGGATAGTAACATACTTACTCTCTTACATAATTACTGATAAAAGTACACACTCATTCATACAGCTGCTCTCACAATCACTGACTCTCACATATAGTCATTTATGTACTCCATCTCTCACATGCATTGTGTTTTACATATGTAGTAACTTGGACATGTAATACTGATATAGCCATTCAGTCATTAAACACACCCATACACATACTCACTCACCCCTACAGCTGTTTCCACATGCACTCTTGAACCCATACACCCAATGAATGAAGCACTCACACATCTATACACAGAGTCACGCACCTCCCACCCACACACACACACTATCAGGCGCCTATACAAATACTCAGGCAACCAATCAATAACCCATATAGAAACTCATGTAGGTACTCACTAATCAATGCAGCAGAATGCAGAGCATTAAACTGGCTGATACACATATTTACACCTACTAAATCCTCCATCCAGACACTTATACATCCATTCATTCTTCAATAAACCTTGGCCAATATATATATAAACATATTTAAACTTTAAAGAAACACACATTCACCGGATGATGTCATCAGTGATGTCATTTGAGATGTCATCAGTGATGTCAATGACCATGTTTTGAATGATGTAATATGTGACATCATCAGCAGTGCATTGCGGGGGCACGAGCTACAGTTAGCTCAACTAACTATACCAGCAGAATTTTTATGGTTTTGTACAAGTGAAATGTCCAACTAACCATAACGTCCATGAAACCTATGTTTTTTTTCATTGAATTTCAAAGGTTTTTTAAATGCAAATTTGTAACTATAACGTTCTTGAAACCTTTAGTTTTTTCAGTGAATTTCAAAGGTTTTGTAAATGCTAATTTGTAACTGTAACGGCCCTGAAAACTATTTTTTTTCTGTGAATATATATATATATATCCGCCAGCTCATCGTTCAAGCTACCATCCTATCGCGTTTGGATTACGCCAACGTACTCCTCCTTGGCGCCAATAAAGGAGAGATAGCACGACTACAACGCTTGCAGAACTCTGCGGCTAGAGCCTTAGTCGGCCTCCCTCGCAGATGTTTGGCCAGAGCTACAATTCGAAAATTACACTGGCTACCTGTTAACTCCAGAATTATATTCAAAACCCTCATCATGCCCTTTAAAATGATCAAATCTGGAAACCCAACACTGCTGCGACCTCTTCTCACCCCCTACACTCCATCACGTAACCTACGATCCTCTAATCAGCACCTCTTGTGCGTTCCTCGCATAAAACTCTGCCGCATGGGCGGCCGCTCCTTTAAGGTCCTAGGAGCCAAACTATGGAAGGATCTGCCACAAAACATCCGCTCCATAGACAATCTACCGGCCTTCCGAAAAGCCATTAAAACGCATTTATTCCCTCTCCCGTAATCCTCCTCTCCATCTTCTATTCTCAGACCTGGTCTGTGGTTTTCTAGCGCCGGGACGCCTCTTCGCTGGTGCAGCTGATTTGCGCATTAACAAAACAATAGAATAGAATAGAATATACATATATATATATATCTATATATTACCTACTGGCGTCTCGCCAGTAGGTATATATAGTTAGGATTTTTTCCCTATGGGATTTTTGAAAATTCTATGTCTAATAACTTTGGCGTTTGTGGACGGAATCGGCTGAAATTTTCAGGAAAATGGCACATTTTGTTTCTGAGCAGCCCTTGAAAATTTGGGGGGGTTTCATCAAGGGGGGGCCGAGAAAAAAGGGGGGTCCCAAAACACGTTTTCCCCATGTTAATTTCCATAGGGCGGTTGGCCTCACTTTTAGCTCGAACGGCTGAATGGATTTGCACGAAACTTGGCAAAATTGTAGGGACTGTTAGCCCGATGTGCCTTTGCTAGGTCTCAATATATGTGCTCCAGTGGATTTTGAGAAATTAACGTTCAAAACATGATATATATCTGTAACAGCGCTCCGGGCTGTGCTCCGGTCCGCGTACTTTTCGCGTAACGGAGCTTTGCGTAGCGAAGCTGATTGGCTCTGTCAACATTCTAAACAGTTCGGTGCGGCCGCCATCTTGTCTCTCGGTAGGATCGAGAGACAAGAGGAGGAGAAAAACGAAGGGGGAATTTAATGAAAGGGGGCAAGGTAGACCCCTCTTGACCCCCTAGGAATGATGTTGGGGTTATTAAAGGGTCCCGTGGGGAAAATAAAAAAAAATTGATTTTTCACGGTAGAAGCGCTTCTCGGGCCGCGAACTGGGCCGCAAACTGGTAGCGAAACGGGAATTCGCCATTTTGTGTTTCATTTTAATTAAATTACTAGGTATAAGGGGGTGCGGGAGACGTATCCTGATCCCTTATGTTTTCTGAGGGTGGCTGAGGAGGCTCATATATGTTGATATATGTCTTCCAGCGGCTGTGCGGCCGCCATCTTGTCTCTCGGTAGGATCGAGAGAGAAGAAGAGGTGAAAAACGAAAGGGGAATTTAATGAAAGGAGGCAAGGTAGACCCCTCTTGACCCCCTAGGAATGATGTTGGGGTTATTAAAGGGTCCCGTGGGGAAAATAAAAAAAAATTGATTTTTCACGGTAGAAGTGCTTCTCAGGCCGCGAACTGGGCCGCAAACTGGTAGCGAAACGGGAATTCGCCATTTTGTGTTTCGTTTTAATTAAATTACTAGGTATAAGGGGGTGCGGGAGACGTATCCTGATCCCTTATGTTTTCTGAGGGTGGCTGAGGAGGCTCATATATGTTGATACATGTCTTCCAGCGGCTGTGCGTGAGCGTTTTTTTTTTTTTGCTGCGTGACGTCTGTTAACGTTCGATTCGATGGAAATCAGGAAGTGCTGACCGCCAATTTGTCACTGCAATAAAATATTTTGTTATAAATGAATCCTTATTGATAAACATTGTCTGCGCCATCTTGCCTTTTTTCCAATGCCACAATTTTGTTGTGCACGGCAGCCATTTTAGATGCCTTGACCAGACCCACTCTCTGCACGCCGCCGATCCTCAGCACGGCTCCCCACCCTCGCAAGCATCTCCCCCACGCACTGGTCACCCCCGCTCTCTCTCTCATGCATGGGCCATAAACTTCCCCCCATCTGCGCTGCTCTTCCCTGAGAATCACACCCTGTGCCCGCCCGACACCTCCCTTTCACCCTATTCACTACCCCATACATGACAATAACCCGATTCAAGGCCCCATTCACCCGATTTTAAAAAAATATATAGTACTCCAACAAAGTAGGATTATAAAACTTTATTAACTTTATAAATATATCGAACGTAACAAAAACTGTAAATACATTTAAACATTTTTTGGCAAAAAGAAGCAACAATGGTCAGTAGCTGTCTTTTGTGCGAATAGTCCCAAGGCAGCACAACGTGCTGAGTTCTGGACGGCACCCAGGTGATGTTACCTGGGTGCCGCACTGTTTTTTTGGTTTCCTACAATGCAGCTCCGAAAAACGGTGTGGGGCGTCCCGGGTGGTGCGCGGGGAGGCCTCGTCAGTAGCGGTCTGTTGTGCGAATAGTCCCAAGGCAGCAGAACGCGCTGAGATGTGGATGGCACCCAGGTGATGTCCAGTAACTTGCCGCACTGGTTTTGGTATCCTACAATGCTGCTCCGAAAAACGGCGTGGGGCGCCCCGGGGGGAGGGGGGCGTCGGGGAGGCGGCGTGAACGGGCGTCCCCAGGTGGAGGCTCGTCTGCTGTACTGGGGCGCCCCTTTACCGTTTCAGTTGCCATTCCGCCCGCTTTTGCTACACTGTGCCTCGTCCTCCATTCAGCTGTTTATCGCCCGCTCTTGCGGCTACAGCGTCTCGCTCACCATGTAGTTGAGTTGCGCCCACTCTTGCGGTGCAGCGATAGGCGGCTGCCATTGGATTCTTAAAATGGCGGACGGCTCTTCGGATTTGGGCCTGGTCCACTAAAATGGCCCTGGGACACCTTGGAACTCGGACGGTTGCCTGCTAGGGCTTGGGCTCCATCCTCAAAAGCGTCCCCTCAGCCGTGAAGATTCTACAAAAGTCTTGGGGGCCCTCGACTCCTGCAGGCTTCCGGTTGGGAGCGGCTGCCATGATTGCTCGCGGAATGACCACGACGGAGCCACGAGATGGTGGTGCTCTCATGCTGACGCCAGCTTCAGTCTGAAACATCCAGAAACAAGGTGGGGCTTTCATCGTTTGGGAAAAAAAAATGTTCTAAACCAATGAAAAGTGTTATTTTTAGGTCATATGACCAAGCCTTCCATCTTTAGGAAACCAAAAGTAAAATGAACCAATGAAAAGTTTTATAAACAAGTCACATGACCTGTTATGCGGCATAGGGCTACAAAAAGCGTAGAAAATCCGTTGGCACGTGAGGCGGCGTCAGTAGCGGACCGATGTGCGAATAGGCCGAAGGCAGCACAACGCGCCGAGATCCGGATGGCACCGTGTTGGTGTCCAGCAAGTTGCTGCACTGGTGTGGCTATCCTACAATGCTGCGCCGAAAGTCGGCGTGGGGCGCCCCGGTGGCCTGTGAGGTCGCGTCAGTCAGTGGGGGCTGTGCGTCTCCCCCAAGATGGAGGCTCCTCGGCTGCAGTGCGGCGCCCCTTATCTTTTCACTCGCCGTCCAACTGAGTTGCGTCCGCACTTGCGGCTACAGTAGGCCGAAGGCATCACAGCGCGCCGAGATCCGGATGGCACCGAGGTGGTGTCCAGCAAGTTGCCGCACTGGTGTGGCCATCCTACAATGCTGCGCCGAAAGTCGGCATGGGGTGCCCCGTTGGCTTATGAGGTGATGTCAGTAGTGGACCGATGTGTGAATAGGTCGGAACCAGCACAAGGCGCCAAGATCCGGATGGCAAGTCCTGGATGTTGAGTGCCATAGTTTAGAGTTCTGAGCAGTGCTTGTAAGACTATCTGAAGCTTATTTGCACCTGCTGCAGCTTCACTATTGCCCGAGGTGGTGTCCAGCAAATTGCCGCACTGGTGTGGCCATCCTACAATGCTGCGCCGAAAGACGGCGTGTCCAGCTGAGTTCCAGTCACTCTTGCGGTACAGTGACTCGAACGCGCCGAGATTCGGATGGCACCGAGGTTGTGTCCAGCAAGTTGCCGCACTGGTGTGGCCATCCTACAATGCTGCGCCGAAAGTCGGTTTGGGGTGCCCCGTTGGCTTATGAGGTGATGTCAGTAGTGGACCGATGTGTGAATAGGTCGGAACCAGCACAAGGCGCCAAGATCCGAATGGCAAGTCCTGGATGTTGAGTGCCATCGTTGAGAGTTCTGAGCAGTGTTTGTAACACTGTCTGAAGCTTATTTGCACCTGCTGCAGCTTCACTATTGTCCTGGTGTGGCCAAAGATCGCCCATGACATAGGCGGCCGGCTCCCGGGGTCCGGCGGAACTTTTTCCCTTTTCCATTCTGCATCTTGTCCCACAATCTGTTTGACCTGAAGACACGACCAGGTCCCTGAATGTGTGCAGGGGGACGCTATTGATTGAATCAAAATGGCGGCTTCACACAAAGCTGACTCAAGCGTTGCTGTTGATGCTATACAGACAAAAATTGGTTTTCAGTTTGTACATTCTTCAGGATTTTTTTTTCCATCCAAGGCTGGTTGAGAGTTTGTAGAACAATGGCTTCAGATTTTCAACATACTACTCTTCAACATTCTTCCTAAATGTAACAATGTGAGACTCACTAGGAGAACGGCTGTTTATCTTTCCTTTCAAAATGCTGCCAACAATATTTTCTAAATGGAAGACACCATCTTGTAGCATAAAGGTTCGAAAGGGGTTCTGGTCTGGCCGATGGTTGGTGGAGACATTTTGACTATATCTTGGACCTGTCCGGCCTCGCCCAAAATGGCGCCGGTATAAATGGGACTCGTAACTCCTTGTTGTGTACTGGTTGAACAACCTTGATATCACGAGATATGAATGTAGTGTTGATGGTCATGGCGGGCGGGGACGAGAATTGATTGAATATTTCGACATCCCTATTGATATTAAGTTCTGATGTGTTATTGATTACTGTACTATTGAAAGTTCGAATTAACGTCACCCATGGTACTTGCCCGCAAATGTATATCTAGATGATTTTTTTGTAAGTGGCTTTGTCGTTTTTTAATTACAAAATGTACGTCCACCGATTCCGCAACTGTTAGACACCTTAGTTCTTGCAACCTAATGGCCCGCTCGTTACGTTCCTCTACAGTGTAAATGTCTCCTCATCATATACGTTTCCAGTTTGCTCCGTGGCCGGCCCACGTGGTTATAGGCCCGTATTTGTATACTGACATTTTCACAATAAAGGTTTTTAAAACAAAACATGGTAGTAGTATTTACATTGGTAAAGTTTTTACTTTTAGTCACTGTTTTCGAATCAGTAAAAGGCAAGTGAAATAAAGCAGTCAAATTACATGACGGATAAAAGGTATAATACGTAGGAACGCAGTAAAGATAAATGGTCAAGGGCAGTTGTGTTTTCCACTCCTGCAACATAAAGTGATCGATAAGAATCTGATAATCAGGCGTATCGGCGAGTAAGACAGCAGGCCGAGCCTCTTTTACTCAACGGCCCCGTCATGGGACGAAGAAACACCCTTTTTCTCGAAAAAGGAATATATTTTACTTGCAGGACAGTTCTAAATTTTCCGGGAAAGTACATTAGCCTGGAACATTACAACATATATGTTTAAAAAAAAATAATGTTCGAAACCAATAAAAAGCGTAATTTTTAGGTCATATGACCAAGCTTTTCATCATTAAAATAACAAAAGTAAAATGAACCAATGAAAAGTTTTATTAACAAGTCACATGACCTGTTATGCTTACGTTACGCGCTGCGCGCCGCGCCCCGGATCACTTCCGGGTGCGCTAACGCGGCGTGTCATATAACGCATTACGCGACAACGTAGGTCAAGAATATAGTCAAAATGTCTCCACCAACCAGCGTTCGGAACACAACCCCTTTCAGCAGTCCAAAAAGTTCTGTTAAATGGCAACAGAGGGGACAGGCAACAAGAACCATCAGTCAAAGAGGGGAGGGCAAGTTCTTTTCTACCGGGTCATGTTGGGGCGCTACCGGAACTGATCGAATTGGTAGTCTACAGTGTTTCTGGATGTTTCAGACTAAAGCTGGCGTCAGCATGAGAGCACCACCATCTCGTAGCTCCGTCGTGGCCATTCCACGAGCAAACATGGCAGCCGCTCCCCACCAGAAGCCTGCGGGAGTCGGGGGCCCCCAAGACTTTTGTAGAATCTTCACGGCTGAGGGGACGCTTTCGAGAATGGGACCCAAGCCCTATCAGAGAAGCGTCCGAGTTCCAAGGTGTCCCAGGGCCATTTTAGTGGACCACGCCCAAATCTGAAGAGCCGGCCGCCATTTTGAGAGTCCTGTGGCAGCCGCTTATCGTTGCATCGCAAGAGCGGGAGCAACTCAACTACATGGTGAGCGAGACGCTGTAGTCGCAAGAGCGGGCGGTAAACAGCTGAATGGCGGAAGAGGCACAGTGTAGCAAAAGCGGGCGGAATGGCAACTAAAACGGTAAAGGGGCGCCCCACTACAGCGTGTCTTCAGGTCAAACGGATTGTGGGACAAGGTCCAGAATAGAAGAGTCATCAAAAGGCAAAAAGTTCCGCAGGACCCGGGAGCCAGCGCCTATGTCAGGGGCGATCTCAGGCTACACCAGTGCTATAAGACTTGGGGAGGGGGTCGGAGCCAAGCGTCTTCTCCGAGTCCGTGCCATCACACCGCCCCTCGGGGGCCTCCGTCAAGCGGTTTAGGGAGGTACTGTATCACATTGTTTTCAAATGCAGTCAGGTCCACAAACGACCCTCACTTACTTTGAGAATAGTGAAGCTGCAGTAGGTGGAAATCAGCTTCAGACAGTGTTACAAGCGCTGCTCAGAACTCTGAACTATGGCACCCAACATCCAGAACTTATGCCATTTGAGAATGGCAGTGACATCGAAGCAACTCAGGGACCAAAACCATTAACGTACTTTCACGTATGAAAATCTTACTTGGGGAGGGGGCAGGAGCGAAGCGCCCCCTCCCAGTCCGCGCCACCACACCGTATGTGGAAAATCTGAAGCCATCGTTCTACAAACTCAACCAACCTCGGATGGAAAAATCTAGAAAAATGTACAAACTGAAAACCAGTTTTGGTCTGCATAGCATCAGCAGCAAAGCTTGCTATCAGAGTGCATGAGTTTCATGCTCGATCGATTGAGCTAGCCGGATCGGGCAACAAAAAGTATAAAATAGTTATGTAAATAGTTATTTAATAAAATGTTTTTCCCTGTTACTTTGCTGGTGTGTTGTATATATTTTTAATATTTGCATAGGGTTTGTCGTTATTTTGGGCGGGGTGGGTGACGGAGCCGAGCTGTCTTGCAGCCCTCATGGTGTGGAGCTCAATTCATCTCACTATTTTCGTATTTCTCATGAAGGGTTGTTCCTAATGTTTCTATTTTAGCGACGTCAAAAAGAGATCCAATTAGTGGCCTACTGATTTTGCTCGATTACTTTTATTTTTTTACACGATTTTTCAGTATCTGCAAAGACTAAACAGAGTATTGCGACTTTGTGCTTGTTTGTAAATAGAGAATGAACCAAAGAGAACCAATTCTAAAACAGTAAATGCTTGGATAACAATCAATCAAATGGAGAGACAAGCAGGCACGATGGATTACAACGGGGTTAAAGGTCTGCGTTAACTACCCTTCACTATCTGCAAAGAGAGAGTACTACTAAGAGTAAAGAGGGGAGGGGGGGGCAGCGTTCAACGCACATCAGCGTGCATAAACACGAAAACGTTTTTACCTATCACGTACTTGACATTTGACAGCTTTTGATATTTGCTATTAAAAAACCATTGAAATTCACAGAAAAAACCATAGGTTATAGTCCATATATAGTTAGGAATTTGCATTTACAAAACCTTGAAAATTCAATGAAAAAACCATTGGTTATAGACCATATATAGTTAGGGATTAGCCTTTTCAAAACCTTATTTTACTCGCATAAAACCATTGAAATTCCATATATAGTTAGTTGCACTAACTATATATCGCGGACCCGCAATCCACTGCTAATGATGTCACATATTACATCATTCATGACATGGTCAGTGACATCACTGATGACATCACTGATGACATCTCAAATGACATCACTGATGACATCACTGATGACATCTCAAATGACATCACTGATGACATCACTGACATCTCATTTGACATTATTGATCACATCACTGATGATATCATTTATGTGATAATACAATGAACATCTTCAGACTGTAATATAACCTTAGATACACTCAGTGTAAACAGACACTCACAGACTGTCACACATCCATGGAGTTACTCACACACCTAGTCAGTCATGCAAAGAATCAATCACACCTCCATTTCCTCAACTATACAGTTATACACACCTTACTTATTCAAACATATACTAACACATATTTACTCTCTTATACAATCCCTGATACAAGATCACAATGATCCATACAGCCACTCTCACATTAAGTGGCTCTTATGTTCAGTTATTTATATATGTCAATTCTCACATGGACTGTGTTTTACATATGTACTTACTTTGACATGTAGCACTGAGATATCCATTCACTAACCAATACACTCATGCACACAGTCAACTGTCCATACAGCTGTTTCTACATGCACTTTTGAACCCATACACCTAGGGAATTAACTGTTCACACATCTATGCACAGAGGCATACACCTCCCAGCCACCCACACACATACTCAGTCTCCCATACAAATACATGGGCAACCATTCAATAACCCATATAGTTACTCATATAGCTACTGATTTACACATGCAGCAGTTTACAGAACAACATATATAATGATTGCCAAATTAAGACACTTTAGTCACTAACCCATGCACTCAGTGAGACACATTTAATCATTCTCTCATACAGTCAGTCATAAACCTACTAAATCCTTCATCCAGACACTTATACAGCCACTCATTCTTCAATATGTAAGACATATTTTAACTTTACAGAAACATACAGTCACTGGGTGTTGTCATCAGTGATGTCATCAGTGATGTCATTTGAGATGTCATCAGTGATGTCATCAGTGATGTCACTGACCATGTCATGAATGATGTAATATGTGACATCATTAGCAGTGGATTGCGGGTCCGCGATATATAGTTAGTGCAACTAACTATATATGGAATTTCAATGGTTTTATGCGAGTAAAATAAGGTTTTGAAAAGGCTAATCCCTAACTATATATGGTCTATAACCAATGGTTTTTTCATTGAATATATATATAGATATATATATATATGTGTGTATATGTATATATATGTATATATATATTCAACAATGTTCCTGTTTCAACAATCCGCGGTGAAATGAACCAGGTGAGGACCTCGTAGCGTGACTTCCTTTTCAAATTTGGCAAAAAAGAGACAGCAACGATGTTTTTAAGTGAGAAGTGAGTATTTATTTCACACAGATGAAATAAAGAGACATGATGTCGTCCATGACGCGTTTCGCTCCTAAAAGGAGCTTGTTCACATAACGTGCCCCGGGGAGTAACCACAATTTATATTTAGTGCACAGGCGATTTGATTTAGAAAGATAAGTGCAAGGGTAAAAATATAAAAAGGACCAAAGTGAATGCCATATTGCATGAGTCAAAATATCATAGTGCCTAAACAACACACCTTAACGGACTCAAAAAGTGCTATACAATAGTCTGATTAACATCGAAGGACATTTTGTAAAGTGCATTTTGGTCAATATATACAATATGTACAATAAAACAAATCATATCACACATGAATGTGAAAAATAATCGACAAGTGTCTTAGTCTATATACATTAAAGAATCAAATACGGAGAATGGAGCTAAATTTTGACAAGTGTCTAAAACTTATCCATAGTTGGAAATGTCCATCCTCACAAAATTACATTTATGCATAAATATGTACAATTTGTATGGATCAAATTCATGTCTCAAATCGATGTGAAAAGTTAATGAAAAGAGTGATCGACAAGTGTCTTAATCAAAATACATCATAGTAAAGGTATTCAATGACAAAAAAACTCAATTAATATTTAAGTCTTATCCACGTTAAAGGATGTCCATTTTTCACAATTTTCATTATATTTCAAAGTTCATTGTAGTCCAATGGCAATTTTTCTTTCAAGAGTTGGTGTTGTGGTTTGGCAGTAGAAAATCATGTTGCAAAATATGGCCTAAAATTAAACAAGAAATGCATGTATAAAAAAAGGGGACGTGATTTAACCGTGCTCAATCATAAATAAACAGTGAGTTTTAAAAACAATTATCAAAAGAAGCATCAGAAAGACTTTGAAAACAAAACCTACATGTTGTTGATTTGTAGGTTTAACACTAAATTGCAAGATACTGAATACTGTGAAGGGGAGTACAGCTCAATGCGTCAAAAACAGTTCAACTTATAGAATGTAAGTGAATTTGAGTACCCAATATAAGACTGCAACACACAAATGTCAATGATAGCTTTGGATAAATAGACAACTTCATACGGTGTAAAGATAGATGATTATACACAGATTTAAATCGGATGTCCATGAATTACAGTCTTAGATGATTTATAGGAAGACATGTAAATCTTCAGTAAGATTCAGACCATTGGGAGCTCTGGTATCGAGTAAAAGAATGAAATGTGATTCTTTCTGTCTTAATAAACGCTCACGATCACCGCCCCGGCCGGGGACTGGTACTGAGCATAAGACAGTATACTCTAGGTCTTTTAACTGGTTATTATGAACAGCTTTAAAATGTCTTGCGACAGGATAATCACTATTGCTGTTCACAATTGCACGTATATGCTGTAAAATACGTCTATGCACAGGGAGTTTCGTACTCCCAATATATTCCAAATTGCAGGTACATTTAAGTTTGTAGACTGCAAATTCTGATCTACAAGTCAGATGTTCTTTTATAGGAATTTTGATGTCGCTAAAAGCCGATGTATAATGTGTTGAATTGCGGGCAAAGGTACATGCACGACAAGAAGTGCATTTGAAAAAAACTGTTTTACGTAACCCAGATTTTTTAAGCAGAACTTCCGGCATTGGTCTATCTAGAGCATCTCGCATAGAAGGTGCTCGTCTAAATGTAATAGATGGCAATTATGGAAGAATCGGACTCAAGATGTTATCAGTCAGGACAATTGGCCATTCAGAACAAATTATGCGACGGATTGCTCTCTCTTCCGAACTAAAGGTGGTAATTAGTCTAACAGAGCAATCCGTTTGATGGTTTGAATTGATGGACTTAGGTTCTAGCAGAGTATTTCTGTCAAGGGACTTTGCTTTAACAAGAGCCTGCTTTAGTATTTCCATGGAATAACCCCTCCTGAGAAATCTCTCTACAGAAGAGTTTAAACAGGTATTGGCCGCTGTCTCATCACTACAAATTCTTTGAATTCGAATGAATTCGCCGTAGGGGATTCTATTAATAGTGTGGGTGGGGTGCGCACTCGGAGCATGCAGTATGGAATTTCCTGCGGTGGTCTTGCAGAAAAGTTTAGTTTTCAACTCAGCATTCTCCACATATATTTGAACCACCAAGAATTCTGCTACATCATTATTGATAGATGCCGTGAATTTTAAGTTCAAGTTATTAGTATTGATTTCATTAACAAAAGACCTAGCCTCTGCTACAGTCCCATTCCAAAAAATACACACATCATCGATGCGCCAGTAGTGGGAAATGTTTGGCAACCACTTAGCGTGTGTGACTCTGAGCACGCGCTCCTCCCACCAGCCAACATGTAAACATGAATAGCTGGGGGAGAAGCACGAACCCATTGCCACACCATGCAGCTGTTGATAGATATTGCCTTGAAATTTGAAATAGTTTGAAGTCAAACAAATCTGTATCATTTCCAACAGCATTGTATTATGTCCCCGAAACATGATGTCACGCTTATTCAAATAATAATCTACAGCATGCAACCCCTGAGAATGGTTAATCGAGGTATACAATGACTCAATGTCCATTACTAAAAATATATAGTCAGACTGCCAACATACATTTGTCACCTTATTAAGAAAATCCGTAGTATCTTTAAGATACGAGGGTAGAGAAATCATATGGGGTTGGAGAAAAAAATCAACATATTTGGAAATCTTTTCATTGATGCTACCAATGGCCGAGATGATCGGGCGCCCAGGTACAGGGGATACCAACTTATGTATTTTAGGAAGAAAATACAGGAATGGAACAATAGGATTTTCAACATTCAAAAATCTAAACTCATCTTTGGACAACAGACCTGACTACCAATTGAGTAACCTCTTACGAGTAGTAACCTCATTATTGAACAAAACATGCTGAGTAGATATTGCATAGCATGACAAATGTCAGTTAGCCTCAATTAGATAATCAGTTTGTGCCCAGAGTACAGTATTTCCTCCTTTGTCTGAGTTTTTAACTATGACCTCGTTTGTCTAGTTTTACTCAGAACTTTGCGGTTTAGAATTTTAAGTTCAGTGATCACTCTGTCACTAAAGACGTCCAATGCATCTCTAGGCATGAGAGGAAAAAAAGTTGATTTAGGATTGAAAGGGCTAGTGGCAGGTGAGTTGACAGCAAGAACTTGGCTTACAGTAGGGCCAGGTTGTGAATCATCCTCACACGCCAGGTCATAGAGATTTTGTAAGCCACCTGAGTCCACAGCCTGCATTGATGTTAAACCATCCCCATTAGTTGGACCTATTGGTGTTTTTTTGTGTTCAGAACTCAATTTGAAATATTTGATTAATTTGATTTTCCTAATGAATTTAAAACATCAATGCGTGTTTGGTTGTAAGAAAATCTCAAACCTAACGATAGTAACTGTTCCTCAGATTTAGTAAGAATAGCATCAGTTAGATTTACCACTGTGTTTTCCGTGATGTCAGTTATTTTCTCCAGTTCCTTTTGGTCTTTACTTGCGATATATTTTTGTTTGTGTTTCCGTTTCCTTGCGCGACGGTTCTTGCTGTTTGATTTGCCGGTTTTGACGGAGGATTGCGGGAGTGCAGAGAATACCGCCGGTTCTCGTTGACAAAATTCAATTCATCTATTAGGATATAATATATATATATATATATATATATATATATATATATATATATATATATATATATATATATATATATATATATATATATATATATATATATATATATATATATATATATATATATATATATATATATATATATTACCTATTTTTTTCAATGTTAAATCTCAAAATTCTATTTGGAATAACTTTGGCACCGGTTGACGAATCTGCTTGAAAATTTCCTCAAAATGGCCTCTTTGAGCACCGGTCCTTCCTTGAAAGTTTGGGGGGGATTTGTCAAGCGGGGGCCGAGATAAAAGGGGGGTTCCAAAACGCGTTTTCCCCTTGTTAATTTCCATAGGGCGGTCGATTTCACTTTTACACCGAACGGCTGAATGGATTTCCACCAAACTTGGCTAAATTGTAGGGACTGGTAGCCCGATGTGCCTTTGCTATGTCTCAAGATATGTGCTCCAGTGGATTTTGAGTAATTTAGGTTCAAAAAAATATATATATCTATAGGCGCGCTCTGGTACGAGCGCGCAGAAAGCTGATTGTCTCTCGGGTGTCTGTAAACATTCTAAACAGTCCGGAGCGACCGCCATCTTGTGTCTCGGTAAAATCGAGACACAAGAGGTGGCAAAAACAAAGGGGGGAATTGACCATAAGGAGGCAGAGTAGACCCCCCTTGACCCCCTAGGCTTGATATGGGGGCCATTAAAGGGCCCCGCGGGGTCTCAATTTTTTTTATTTTTTTCGATTTTCGCGGGGGAAGCGCACGGTAAGCGCACCGGGGAGCGCTCCTGGGACAGTCCTGAGAGCGTACTATTGGGAAAAAAGAATCACTTTTAAAAATTGTGTGTTTATTAATTGTTCTTTTTGTAGTTTTTTTTTTAATTTAAGTACCAACATGTAGGTATCAATGCAAAGTCTATAATTTAATATACATAGTTTCCTTTGTAGATATCTTGCATGTTGTTACAGAAGTTATTGTGGTATATGGAATTCATAACATAGTGTGTCAGGAAAGCAGAGATAACATGGAGGCAGGAGATGATAAAGAGATGTTAAATAGACATTGGCGATAATATAGTGGGAGAAAGGAAGTAACTATGAGCAAACTTTCTATGTAACACAATAAAGTTGCACAGTATATTATAGTCTCACTTTATATTTTAAACATTTTTGATCTACTTGATGAATTACATATAAAATGAATAATGGCTCGAACAATTTTTGATTATTAAATATAAATGTATTCTTCTGATTCTTTTTCATAATTTAATAAAACTTCTACTAAAATGTTGTCTGGAATCTCTTCATTTACATTCTGTGTTTCCATTGATTCACACACTCAAGTAATTCAAGGTCCAGAGACTCATCCATCAAGTCAATGTTATCATTTTCAGCATTTTTTCCATCCTGGTTGTTGTTCAAAACAATTTCAAAAGATATTTTCTTTTCTCCTTCCATTTTGTTAATTACATAAAAAATAATTATATCATTAGAGCTAGGGCACTGTTGGGTTTAAGTTCAGACTTGTAGTTTGGATTTTTTAACAGTGAAGTTATCTTTGGGCAGTGTATGGTATCAGGCTGGAATTTGAAATATAACAAAGAGTATGTGATGAAGCCTAAGTAAATTTATAATAATACAAGGGAAGCCTAACTCAATCCATAACTATAACAGAGAAGCCTATCTCAATCTATACCTATTACAGAGGGATAGTATATAACTAACAGAATATTTTTTTTTCAAATTAACTTAAAGTGCACAACCTACTTCACTTTCCAAAATAATAACTTACCTTTGAGAAAGCAGTTGAAGTTGTCAGTGTTATTTCTTTTCAAATGTACTTCAGGAAGCAGTAGTCAAAATGGCTGTGCTTCCTTCTCCTTTTTTTTATTTATTCATGTACATAACCAATCAAATGTCAGGAAATAATCGTAGAAAATGAAAGAAACTTTTTAATTGGTTGTAAATTCTCACACTTCATATGTGTTTTGGTCATGTAATTTACCTCAGGATATTTAGTCAGGCCTGTAGCCTAAATGTCTCAATGGAATTCCACCAAATTTGGGCAAATGGTAGGGACTGCTATGTAGTAGGGCCTATTCTATATTTGATGAAAGTGTCTCCAGTGTTTTTCTGGAAATTACTTTCCCACCTTTTTTTATGGAGCGCTTACTGGTGCGTGCTCCGGTACGCGCATCGGCAGCGTTACAGGAGTCCTCCATTTTGTGTTTCGGTACAATCGAGACACAAGATGGAGGACAAACAATGCTCGGAATGGGTAGAAGGGGGCACGGTAGACACTTCCTGACCCTCTAGGTTTTCTGAGGGGGGCTTAGGAGGCTCATAAAGGCTAAAAAAAAATAAAAAATTCTTGAATTTTCCGCGGGGGAAGCGCCCGGGACGCGCACCGGTGCGCTTACCGGGAAGCGTACTTTGGTGAAAAATAGTGAAAAAAGTTAGAAAAAGATAAACGTTTTGAATGATCAGAGGTAGGGTAGCTCTGAAAAGAGCTTTTGAGTTCTGTGATTGATTTAGGTACCTACATGTAGGTTCCAATGCACAGTCTTAAATTCAGGAGGAAAATTCTATTTCCCTCATCTGAGAAGTGCACACCATCTCCTCTGTAGATGTCTTGCATGTTGTAACGCAAGTTATTATTGTATATTGAACCCATTCCACAGTCTCTCATGTAAGCAGAAACAGATTTATTCACATGTTTCCGTGCTTTTTCAAATTGTGGACAAAATTGTTTGGACCAGTTCCATTTCTGTCTTTGGCATATATTGGAATATACCAAGGCAGTTTGTGGAAAAAGTGTCATCAATTGATCCAAGGTGTCCTTTAAAAGCATTTCCAGACCAACCCCAGTCATAGTGCCCAAATCATTTCCACCACAGTTCACTATTAGAAGGTCAGGGTTTGGCAGATGCAAAAAGGTTTTCACCAATGGTATCAATTGATGACATCTCAATCCTCTCTGGCCAATCCACTTGATTTCCAGATTTGATAAATCAAGGTTGTGATAATTTCTGCTAGCTGCATACCTTTGAGCCCAGTGGATGTAGCTATGTCCAAATAATCCACACAGAATACATGATGTGAGAAGGTTCTGCTGCAGTCAGATGAAGTGTGGGAATGAAATGGAAGTTGGAACAGTAGGAGTTTCCCAAAAAATAATTGTGGAGTTTCTCTGCTGTTGAATCACAAGCAATGATTGGTGGATTCAGATAGTTGAAAACTAAAAGTTAGGGTGCATGGTTGTGTTGTGTGAAAGAAGCAATTTGAATGGTTAAGAAAAAGTCACTAAAAGCAATAATGCCCTGGATATGCTGGTGTATTGAGAGGTCAAACATCCTTGCTGACTTAATTTGCAACATTGTAGAATAAACGTTTTAACCTGAGAGTTCAGTTAGGAGGGAGTTGCTATGGTAACAGATAGAAAGATCTGAGAGGGGGAAGGGTGTTGATTTGAAAATAGGGAGGGAAGACTTTTGATTGGTTGAAATAAGGCATTTGTGTGTAAGAATAGAGATTTTCTATGCCAGTCTTGGTTTCAGTGTATTGAGTGCACACCTTTTGCTCTGCTAAAGAAACATTGGTGTGTTTGTCTGACACTGTTTTCAATCTCCCAAAGCATTTGTAAAGGTAAGTAATGATTTATTTAATTTAGATAGAGACTTGTTTGCTGTATGGAGAATATTTGGAAGCAGATAGTTAAGTTTTAGTAGTGAAATTGAATGCCTGAACATAGGTTCTGCGCAGTGTTTCTCAAATGTTATTCAAAAAATGATTTTGGGTGCAAATGAATGGTATTTTCATTTGGCCCTTATTTATGATTGCCTTGTGCAACCGGTGCATCACTTTATACATGGGAAATAAGTGACGCTCTTCTGGCGCACAGTCTTCATAAATAAGGCTTTGAGTTTCTTTGCTCTTGGTTTGTGTTCTGCTTTTTGATAATGCCTGATATCAACATTTGCAAGGTAGAGGATTTGTATTTTGGGAAACAGTGAGGTTTTAAAAGTGAAATTCAGTGCTTGTACATATGTTCTGCCCTGTGTTTTTTAAATGTGAATCAAAAACGATTTTTGGTGCCAATCAATGGTATTTATATTTGGGTGTAATTTATGATTGTCTTGTGGCGTAGGTATGTTACTTTTAACATGGGAAGAAAGTGACGCAATGGTGGCGCAAGGCTTTCATAAATAAGGCCCTGAGTTTCTTTGCTCTTGGTTTGTGTTCTGCTTTTTGATAATGCTTGATATCAACATTTGCAAAGTAGAGGATTGGTATTTTGGGAAACAGTGATGTTTCAAAAGTGATTTTGAGTGGTTATACATAGGTTCTGTGCAGTGTTTTTTAAATGTTATTCAAAAAACGATTTTGGGGGCAAATCAATGGTATTTTCATTTGGCCCTTATTTATGATTGCCTTGTGCAACTGGTGCATCACTTTATACATGGGAAATAAGTGACGCTCTTCTGGCGCAAGGTCTTCATAAATAAGGCTTTGAGTTTCTTTGCTCTTGGTTTGTGTTCTGCTTTTTGATAATGCTTGATATCAAAATTTGCAAGGTAGAGGATTTGTATTTTGGGAAACAGTGAGGTTTTAAAAGTGAAATTCAGTGCTTGTACATATGTTCTGCCCTGTGTTTTTTAAATGTTAATCAAAAAACAATTTTTGGTGCCAATCATTGGTATTTATATTTGGGTCTTATTTATGATTGTCTTGTGGCGTAGGTATGTCACTTTTAACATGGGAAGAAAGTGACGCATTGGTGGTGCAAGGCTTTCATAAATAAGGCCCTGAGTTTCTTTGCTCTTTGTTTGTGTTCTGCTTTTTGATAATGTTTGATATCAACATTTGCAAAGTAGAGGATTTGTATTTTGGGAAACAGTGACGTTTCAAAAGTGATTTTGAGTGGTTATACATAGGTTCTGTGCAGTGTTTTTTAAATGTTATTCTAAAAACGATTTTGGGGGCAAATCAATGGTATTTTCATTTGGCCCTTATTTATGATTGCCTTGTGCAACTGGTGCATCACTTTATACATGGGAAATACGTGACGCTCTTCTGGTGCAAGGTCTTCATAAATAAGGCTTTGAGTTTCTTTGCTCTTGGTTTGTGTTCTGCTTTTTGATAATGCTTGATATCAACATTTGCAAGGTAGAGGATTTGTATTTTGGGAAACAGTGAGGTTTTAAAAGTGAAATTAAGTGCTTGTACATATGTTCTGCCCTGTGTTTTTTAAATGTTAATCAAAAAACGATTTTTGGCGCCAATCAATGGTATTTATATTTGGGTCTAATTTATGATTGTCTTGTGGCGTAGGTATGTTACTTTTAACATGGGAAGAAAGTGGCGCAAGGCTTTCATAAATAAGGCCCTGAGTTTCTTTGCTCTTGGTTTGTGTTCTGCTTTTCGATAATGCTTGATATCAACATTTGCAAAGTAGAGGATTTGTATTTTGGGAAACAGTGACGTTTCAAAAGTGATATTGAGTGGTTATACATAGGTTCTGTGCAGTGTTTTTTAAATGTTATTCTAAAAACGATTTTGGGGGCAAATCAATGGTATTTTCATTTGGCCCTTATTTATGATTGCCTTGTGCAACTGGTGCATCACTTTATACATGGGAAATACGTGACGCTCTTCTGGTGCAAGGTCTTCATAAATAAGGCTTTGAGTTTCTTTGTGCTTGGTTTGTGTTCTGCTTTTTGATAATGCTTGATATCAACATTTGCAAGGTAGAGGATTTGTATTTTGGGAAACAGTGAGGTTTCAAAAGTGAAATTCAGTGCTTGTACATAGGTTCTGCCCTGTGTTTTTTAAATATTATTCAAAAAACGATTTTTGGTGCCAATCAATGGTATTTATATTTGGGTCTAATTTATGATTGTCTTGTGGCGTAGGTATGTCACTTTTAACATGGGAAGAAAGTGACGCACTGGTGGCGCAAGGCTTTCAAAAATAAGGCCCTGAGTTTCTTTGCTCTTGGTTTTTGTTCTGCTTTTTGATAATGCTTGATATCAACATTTGCAAAGTAGAGCATTTGTATTTTGGGAAACAGTGACGTTTCAAAAGTGATATTGAGTGGTTATACATAGGTTCTGGGCAGTGTTTTTTAAATGTTATTCAAAAAACGATTTTGGGGGCAAATGAATAGTATTTTCATTTGGCCCTTATTTATGATTGCCTTGTACAACCGGTGCATCACTTTATACATGGGAAATAAGTGACGCTCTTCTGGCGCAAGGTCTTAATAAATAAGGCTTTGATTTTCTTTGCTCTTGGTTTGTGTTCTGCTTTTTGATAATGCTTGATATCAACATTTGCAAGGTAGAGGATTTTTATTTTGGGAAACAGTGATGTTTCAAAAGTGAAATTTTGTGCTTGTACATAGGTTCTGCCCTGTGTTTTTTAAATGTTAATCAAAAAACGATTTTGGGGGCAAATCAATGGAATTTATATTTGGCTGTTATTTATGATTGTCTTGTGGCGCCAGTATGTCACTTTTAACATGGGAAGAAAGTGACGCACTGGTGGCGCAAGGCTTTCATAAATAAGGCCCTGAGTTTCTTTGCTCTTGGTTTGTGTTCTGCTTTTTGGAAATGCTTGCTATCAACATTTGCAAGGTAGAGGATTTGTATTTTGGGAAACAGTGATGTTTAAAAGTGAAATTCTGTGCTTGTACATAGGTTCTGCCCTGTGTTTTTTAAATGTTATTCAAAAAACGATTTTGGGGGCAAATCAATGGTATTTTCATTTGGCCCTTATTTATGATTGCCTTGTGCAACCGGTGCATCACTTTATACATGGGAAATAAGTGACACTCTTCTGCTGCAAGGTCTTCATAAATAAGGTCTTGAGTTTCTTTGCTTTTAGTTTGTGTTCAGCTTTTTGATAATTCTTGATATCAACATTTGCAAGGTAGAGGATTTGTATTTTGGGAAACAGTGACGTTTCAAAAGTGAAATTCAGTGCTTGTACACTGGTTCTGGGCAGTGTTTTTTAAATGTTATTCAAAAAACGATTTTGGGTGCAAATGAATGGTATTTTCATTTAGCCCTTATTTATGATTGCCTTCTGCAACCGGTGCATCACTTTATACATGGGAAATAAGTGACACTCTTCTGGCGCAAGGTCTTCATAAATAAGGCTTTGAGTTTCTTTGCTCTTGGTTTGTGTTCTGCTTTTTGATAATGCTTGCTATCATTATTTGCAAGGTAGAGGATTTGTATTTTGGGAAACATTGATGTTTAAAAGTGAAATTCTCTGCTTGTACATAGGTTCTGCCCTGTGTTTTTTAAATGTTAATCAAAAAACGATTTTGGGGGCAAATCAATGGAATTTATATTTGGCTGTTATTTATGATTGTCTTGTGGCATAGGTATGTCACTTTATACATGGGAAATAAGTGACGCTCTTCTGGCGCAAGGCTTTCATAAATAAGGCCTTGAGTTTCTTTGCTCTTGGTTTGTGTTCTGCTTTTTGATAATGCTTGATATCAATATTTGCAAGGTAGAGGACTTGTATTTTTGGAATGCAACATGTGTTGCACTGGTGGTGCAAGGCCTTCATAAATAAAACCCTGAGTTGATTTGTATAAACTTAAATATGTGGCAATTTATTGTTTATATTGTTTGCTTTTTGTCATTACTTTGTTGTTTGCTAAAAGTGGTCTTTCATGTTTTTTTTTTTCAGAACAACAGATTCAAATCAAATTTTGAAAAGCAAGCAAAAATGCCTTCAAGGCAAAGAAGTATCAAAAATACCATACGTAAAAGGAGAACATCAGCAACAGAATTTATAAAATCCTCTACAACAACTACTTCAAAAAACACCAAAAAAGCTCCTGGTAAGTCTTTTCTTCGCAACATATGTCGTACAAAAAAAAATAATATTGTTAATGTGAATATTCAGAAGAAGACAGCAAATCTAAAAAGGAAGCCCACAAAAAATGTCTCGATTGGAGCAGGAGAGAAGAGAATGGATAGCAATAGAAGGGTAAATCAATTTAGGGACATTCGTAGGCGAATGTTTCGTAATAGGGTAGTTTTAAATTTGCTAAAAAATGATAAGAAAGGTAAACAGAGAACTGCGTTTTACAAGAAAAAGAAAAGTGTAGAGAAGATTGTGTATCAGGCTTTTGAAGTTAAGAAAAAATTATTTATTTTAGTAATTAAAAGAATTAGGATATTTAATAAGGCAATTGATGTTTTCAAATCGAACAGTAGATGGAAAAGAATTATTAATCGGACACATTTTTGTGAAGTATTTTCTGGTGAATGGATGCATAGTTCAAGTTCTGAGCCATTTTTTAATGAGGAGAGTTACTTTCAGGAAAATGATTTGGTTCATGCAGTTGACACCAGTGGTCGAGCATATGAGGTGAAAGATGGTTGTGTGATGGAAAAAGAGAAACTTGTGTCTAGAGATGCAGAAGAGGTGTTAGCACATGAAGTTTTAGGTAGATGCACTAAGGGTCCAGTGTACACATGGAAGTGCAGTAGTATTTGTAGTGTGCGACAGGATTCAATCGATTTGCTTCGAAATTTCTTACGTACATATAGTAAGAAAAGTCTCAAACAAAAAATGAAGATCTTGCAAGAGTTAGATCCTTGCAGAGTGAGAGAAAGCACAGGTTTGCATGGGCATTCACAGGCTTGTCTTTCTATAAAAGTATGTCAGAGTGTTTTTCATCATTTTAGGATGTTAGCAGTGCATCATAATAAGGTGATGAAATTAGTGAGAAAGTTGTATTATGCAAAAAGTTCAGCACTTAAGCTTAAACAGTTAAACAGTGCTCTTTTTCATGGATCTGAAGTGGATGTGAAGACTATTTGTGAAGAAATTGAGTTTTGTTATTTTGGGAACAAAGAGGACAGTGTAGAAATGGATATAGTAATGGATGGTAATGTGGAAGATAATGGACAGATTTCAAGTACAGAAAAGTTTGACGAGGAAATTACCAAGTTTAAGGTGAAATCAAGTGAAAGGCCTAATTTAACTTGTGTGTGTTGTCGACGGACTCATTATAAGATTCAGACTAGGTTAGTTGATTTATATGCGAAATCTTGAATTTGAAAATAATAGTGAATGGAAGGATTTTGTAAGTTATTTGTTGGTGGAGAATTCTTTTGATTTGAGTTTTGATCAGCGTATTTGTAATTATTGTTTGAAATAATTTAATGAAAATAGTATGCCTGCTAGAGCAGTTTATAATAATCTTCAGTTGATAGATATTCCTTATCAATTGATGGATTTAAATACTTATGAATCAATTTTGATTCAATGTGTCCATCCTTTTCAAGCTATTGTTCGCATGGAGCCTAAGATAGGAAAATTACCTCCTACAGATTTACAAAGAGGATTAAAGGGAAGAGTTGTTTATTTGCCTCTAGATGTGAAGAAAAATATTGATACAATTGGTGTAGAAAGAGTAGAAGAGGATCCTCTAGTTATTCTAGTTAATGGGGTTCCGACAAAGAGTAAGAAAATCTGGCAAGATTTAGTGGATGTTAGGAAAGTCAAAAAGGCAACGTTGTATTTGGTCAAAAACAATGAGTACTACAAAGATGTAAGTGTTGGAGTAGAGGAAACAGCTACAGAAGAAGACAGTGATTGTTCAATTGGCCAAATTGAAAAAGTTGATGTGTCTAGAAGTGAAGAAATATATGAACATTATACTGTTCATCCTTTGCATTCCAAAGAAGTAATGGGGAATGCAATTGACTTGTTTCAAATGAAAGCAGCAAAAGGAAGTCCTATTAGTGTATGGGAAGAAAGTTTGGAAGCTCGTTGTTTTCCACAGTTATTTCCAACAGGTCGTGGTGGACGATATGACGATCGACCAGTTCAAATTCCTGCAGCTGAATACCGGACTTTAAGATTATATGCTAAAGATCCAAGGTTTCGTCAATGTATTCCGTATTTGTTTCATCTACTGTATGAAAGTGATTTGGCTGGTCTTTCTTATGCAGTTAATCATATACTGAAAAGTGGAGCTCATCTGCAAAATGTTTCTGCAAGGGACTTTATGGAGAAAGTCAATCTGCAAGATAGTATTTTGGAATCTCAGCTAATCAATCTCATGGCATGTCAACGTGGAACCAATGAGTATTGGTTTCGTCGTCATGGAGAATTGAAATATATGCTAAGAAACTTAGGAACTCCTACATGGTTCCTTACTCTTAGCTATGCTGAGTATGCATGGGACGACTTACTTCAATTTCTACGAGAGGCAAATGGAAACATACAAAATATAGAATTGAAAACACCTGGAGAACTGTGTTCTTTCGATCCAGTGAATGTTTGCAGATATTTTAATCATAGATTTGAAGCTATGATGTCTTTTATTACCAACAAAAAAAATCCTCCCCTTGGTGAGGTTTTGGATTTCTTTTGGAGGAAGGAATATCAAGCGAGAGGTGCTCCTCATATACATATGTTGTTATGGATTAAAGATGCACCCAAATTTGGAACAGATTCGGATGAAACAGTGGTGAGTTTCATTGAAGACTATTCAAGATGTGCTATTCCAAAATCTGAAGAAAACAGTTTAAGGCAACAAGTTTTACGTTTTCAATCTCATCGTTGTGAAAAAGTACTGTCGTCGAAAATTTTAAAACAAGGAAAAGTACTACACGAAATGTCGTTTTGCGTTTCCACCACCAGTGATTTCTAAGGGAAGAGTAAATAATTTGATGTCATCTCTACGACATACTGTGACGATTAAATCTCCCAAAAATACATACAATTTGAAAAGAAATGAAGAATCTAAGTACATCAACGATTACAACCCAGTGATTTTGTCCATGTGGAATGCTAACATGGATATTCAGTTCGTTGCTGACAATTCTATTGCTGTGGCTCGATATGTGACATCTTACATCACTAAAAAAGAAAAGACAGAACTGAAGGAAATGTGGGAGGACATTTCACATGAAAAGAGTTTAAGCAAGAAATTATACAGTTTCAGTCTGAAGATGTTGTCGCATCGAGAAATTGGAGCATTTGAATGTTCTGATCGGTTATCATCAGCAAGTCTCTATGCCAAATCAAGAACAATCATTTGGGTGAGTCTAGGTCTTGCTGCAACACGAAACCGAGTTTTGAAATCTGTACAAGAAATTGAATATTTGGCGGAGAAAGAACCAAACAGTACAGATATTTTGAAGACAAATATGTTGGATACATACTATCCAAATAGAAGTACTCACCTTGAGAACACTTGCTTGTATGAAGTTCTGCAAAACTACAGTTATAAGAGGAACATCACAGAAGATATCAATAATGGAAAATATGCAGTCATTGGCTATGAAGGATGTCTAGTGAAGCAGAAAAAAGGCCATTTGATTAATCATCGAAAATTGAGTTGTGAAGCTCCAGACAAAAGAGAATTTTACTATTTAGCTCTTTTGCAACTCTTTAAGCCATGGCGTACAGAAGAGGAACTACTTGGAGATTTTCTCTGTTATGAAGACTCTTTTAATGCAACTAAGGATACCATAGAATGTCCTATTTTTCTAAATTATCTGCAAATGTTGAACGAAGATATGAGCAAGAAACCACAATTGCTGAAGAGATAGCTAGAGACATTTCTCAAGATAGGCAGAGTTCTACTTCATTGAGTCAGGATCCACTAGGAGGACCTATTATCCTAAATGAAGCTGCCACTGCCATGGATGAGGTGGAAAGAGCTATGGAACAAGCTCACGAGGATGAGTTAACTTAGAAGATTTGGTAAAGTAACTAAACGTTGAGCAGAAAAAGATATATGATGAAGTCACAGAGCAGATTGAACATGGATTCAGACATGAGAAAAAAGAGTGCTCGTGTACATCATTTGACCCTGTCCGACTGTATGTGAGTGGAGAAGCAGGGACAGGAAAAAGTTTTCTGATTAAAGCCATTGCAAGTTATCTGCAGAAAAGGACTGATTCACCGCTGTCTTGTGTTGTAACTGCTCCAACTGGTCTGGCAGCACATAACATTAAAGGGATTACTCTACATCGTTTACTGATCCTGCCAGTTGAGCATGATAATAAATTGCATTACAACAAATTATCTGGAGATGCGTGTTCTGAAGTTTCAAGAGTCTTGAAGAAAATGAAACTTCTTATTATTTATGAAGTAAGCATGGTCTCAAATCTAATGCTTGCTTTTGTGCATTTGAGAATGCAAGAACTTCTTAGAACAGAGTATGATGTGTTATTTGGAGGAAAACACATTATTGTTTTTGGAGATCTATTGCAGTTGACTCCAGTAAAAGGACAACCAGTGTTTAAAATGCTCACACATGGAGATACTAGGAAGTCCCTTGGAAGCATTGGAAATGTTAATGTATGGTTACATTTTAAATATGCTGAACTGCTTCAAAATATGTGACAGGCAAAGGATTAAGATTATACAAATATTCTACAAGATGTAAGAATTGGAAAAGTAAGCGAGCTTGGGAAAGAAGCTTTACATGATCGCTTAATTTCAAATTTGTATCCAAATGAAAACATTCTTCCAGAGAATATTTTTAAGAAAATTACTGAGAAGAAATCTAGGATATGTTTGATGCCAACTCTGCAAGAATGTTCCATCTTCAACAACAAAATGTTAGAGTTAGAAAATGAAGAGATTGTGAAACTGGAAGCAATAGATAAAATAGAGCATATGGGTGTAACAATTGTTTTGTCAGAAAATTTGAACACAAAATTGGATTCATTAGAGAAAAGTATATCTAAAACAGCTGGTTTTGAAAAGACTCTGAATGTGTGTTTACATTGTTGTATCATTTTGAGAAGAAATTTAAATGTTGAGAGAGGTCTGGTAAATGGAGCAATGGGTTATGTTGTTGATTTTGTGAATTATAGAAATAGAGATGGAATTGAATTTTTAAAAATAAAATTTGATGGCATTGAGCAAGTACAACAAATCAGTCGTTGTTCTGCTAGATTTTTACTTGTAAAAGACTTATATGTTCGCCGAAAACAGTTTCCTGTTTGTTTGGCATGTGCAGTAACAATTCATAAATCTCAAGGTTTAAGTGTAGATAATGCTTTAGTGAACATTGGAAGATCTGTGTTTAAAGAGGGTATGGCATATGTGGCATTATCCCGAGTCAGAACTTTATCAGGATTGTACTTGATTGAGTGTGATGAGACAAAAAATTGTGCAGATCTAGATTGTGTTAAAGAATACAATAGGTTAATAAGAGAGTATGCTCCACATTTGCCTCAATATCATCTGTTTGAAAAACGTGTGGTAGGCCTAAAAAGAAGAAATGAGGATAATTGCAGTGAGGAAGTAGCAAAAAAGGCAAAAAGTAGACAAAACTGTAATTGAAAACAGGAAGAAAAAGAATTGGGAAGAAAATGTTGTTGGATTTCAGTTTGAAAATAGTTCTGGTGTCAACTGCTATGCTAATGTAGTGGTTAATGTTGTTTTTTTTCTTAAAATTTTACAAGAACAGATTGTTGAAAATCGGGATCAAGGATTGTGTGGTTTATTGAATTCTGTGTTTCAGAAATGTAGCAGTGATAGAGCAAAAATAGAAAGTGTAACAGAAATTCGAAATATTTTAGATATGTGTTCTGGTCAAGATAAATTTTCACAGAACATTCAGCAGGATTGTCAGGAATTTTTAATGTATATGTTTGGTGTTTTGGAAGATGAAGATGTTGATATAAATAATCTTTTCAGCCTTTCTTATCAATGGCAGCATGACTGCCACAATTGTAGTTCATCAAGTACTTTACCTGACTGTAAATCAGTGTCATTTAAAAATCTAGTTAAAGCAGCAGATCATATTATGGTGTGTACCCAATGTAACTATCCAATGCTATCCACATTATTTATACAAAGTTATGGGCAGTATATCATTTTAGTTTTCCAACGATGTAGACCTGATGGAACTAAATTGACAACTTCTATCAAAAATGTTGTGGCTTCTCAGTTATCAATTTCAGGAAGAACCTTTACAACTGAAGCTATTATTTATCATGACGGTTCTTCGACAACCTAAGGACATTATACATGCTACTTAAAATGTGAAAAAGGATGGAGTTACTGCAATGATTCTCATTTAACTTATAAACAACGTTTGCCTTATGACTCTACAAATTCTTATCTAGTGTTTTTAAAACCAAAGTTTTAGTAAAGGGAATTGGCCTTTGAAGACGGGAATAGATAATAAAAGTTAGTTAGTTAGTTAATCTTATGTTTTAAATTATTTATCTCATATAGATACTTTAAGTGGATCTCAAAGTAAAAAATACTGATATATCTGACACAAATTGGCCGTGAGGAAAGTGTAAGGTATGATGTTCCTAGATCTTTTTTCATAGGAAGTCGATGAAATGGAAGTTATGGAGCACAGCAGACTTTTTTTCCACCAAAAGGACCTTCACTATCTTCTATTTGGCCTCACGGAAAAGTAAGTGAATCAAAGATTAGTGTACATATATGAGATGTATGTTTGAATGTTTTTTTTTAAACACAATCTCTTAGATTGTGTTTTTTTTTCCCGCTGTTATATGATGAAGACTTTGAACTCACTAAGTTAAGTGAAATTCAATATATTCTGAGAACAGCAAAAATGAATAATATTACATATTATAGAAGTTATTGTATAGTTTGCATTGTGTAATATATATTGTATTCACATTGTCTCTCACTCATTTTCCTTTTTCCCCCCTTATTTACATCTCTTTACTCATTTACACTGCTTTTTTAACTTTGTTTCATCACTGTTCCTTTACTGCACTTCATTCACAACTTCTCAATCCAATTTGAACTGTCTGCATTTCCTCTCTTCCTTCCACCACTTTTTATTTTTTTCACATTCTCTCAGTACCACTGCTTTAGTTTTCTTCCCCTCTCTTTCTTTCTTTTTCTCCATATTTTTTCTTTCGCACTCATTGTACTGTAGTTCACTTAGTCCTTCCCTTTGTTTTTCTGTGTACTGACTCTCTCACTCCTGTTTCATCCATCGTTCTATATTAACCTCATTCCCTTCATCCCTTCACTCTGTGACTCCCCTTCACTCACTCTCAGTCATCTTCTATTCCTCTTTTTTATTAATAGTTCCTCATTCAGACTCCTCTTCTTTTCACTCATTTTCCTTTTACTTTCTTATCTTTCATGATTTCGTTTTGGTATCTCACATTCTTTTAGTATCTTACTTACCTTCAGCAATTTGTTCTCTTTCTATTTCTTATTCCTTCTTTTTTCTCTTTCTACATTACTTTATTTCTGTTTTTGTATCCTTCACTATTGCTTTATTTCTTAGTAAACTTTTTTAGATTTTTTAACCTCTTGAACTGTTTCTTCTATTTTAATATATATTTTTAACTAATTATAACGGGTTTTTTGTTTGTCTTTCACAGATACAGGTTTCATTAATTATATGGTAAGTGTGTTTACAAAATGTACTTTCTTATCACCCTTTGCTTTAACCTCACTACTTTTCTCTCACTCTACCTCACCCCTGTTTCCTTACTTTGCTTCCCACACTTATTCTTATCCTCCATGTTTACTTCCTACCACATTCAACTTCTTTCATTACCTCTGCTTATCCACACTCCTTCACTTACCTTTTTTACTGGTTCACTTAGTCCCTTTGTGACACTCCTTCCTTTACTCTCTCTCTTCTGTAGTGTAGTTCCTAGTTTCCCACTAGGCCCTGCGCATTGGAATAACATAAACAGTAGTATCGACGTGGAACTGCGGATATTCCAGGCCTCCACTGACTATGCTAAACTTAATTGGGTTGTGTTACCAACTAGCTCAGAGGTCACTGGAAACTTTCTTCTCTGCATGGGAAGTGATCAGCTTCCTTGGCACAGGCAAGAAGGGATTCAGCTTTCCAACAACCGTGCAACATGACAACTTTGCTCCTCAGATCAAGAGTCAATCTCTAGGGTCGTGTGAAACAATAGACATGTATTTCACTCAGTCAGTCTAGTGCAGTTTACTTTCACGAGATGTAGAGAATAGAGAGACGGGCGTTTGTCAATAAAGGGTTAACATTTATTGAACAGTCTTTCTTCTCGTACAAGAGAAATGTATTGCCACAATTGCAAGACTTGTTATGATAAAAAGTACGTACAGTAAGATAAGGATTGCGAAATAGAACTGTAAAAGCATTGATATGGTTTCTTAGCCATACAATGGTTTAAAAGTAATAAAACATATATACAGTCATATATACATTAGGCTAACATACTCAACTGGTGCTTCTAACTACGCCTACCCCAGTGTGCCTGACCTAAGCCTAACACGTGGAAGGGGAGTAAGTAAGTAGCTTTAAGTTAAGTTGGTTTTGCCAAGGTTTGTTTCAAGAATTCTCGTCTAAGGGTTTAGTCAACACCATACCTCTGAATAGAATGATGGAGGATTGGTATCTCCTTCAGGGGTCACTCTCGATATCCCAGTCACCCGCGAGGGTAGACCGGAAACGCCGGAGCTGGATTTCTCTGCAGGAGAAAGGCAGCGGGTCTCTTCAGCGTGTCGAGGAAGGAGGGGGGACAGCGTCCGCGGGCAGCTAGAATCTGCCGGATGTCTTCGCAGAGGGACGGCTGTTCAGCTCCTATGCGTACTGCATCATACTTCGCGCTTTAGCAGCGATAATGGTATCAGCAGCTTCACCACCACAGGGACAGCAGGCTGCAGCGACAGAGTGCTAGATTTACCAACACGGGGTCTTGCAGGCAGCTGGCATCAGCAACAGTAGCTCGCATTGCTTAAGGCAACGTTGGTAATATTTATACCTGACAGGTGCTGGGTTTGACGCAAGTTTGCTGGACATAAGACCTCAATTAAAGATGTCACTCGGAAGTGATAGTTATCAGTTGCTCATTAGAGTTCCATTACTAATCAAAACACAGCAAGCGGGGATTTCCAGGTTTGCTGAGTTTTTATCTTGTTGAAGAACTCGGAGTGTTAATCTAGGAATATCAGATAGTGACTTCTGCTCTGTCATTGCACTAATTGGTTGCAAAGGAAGTGGCAGAGAGCTATGCTGGAATGTGACTCTGTTCGTGTGAGGCCAGAGATGACTTTTCTGAAAATCGCACTTGAACGGTTATGCCAATATAGGGAATAAATGGATTTATAGCCGAATAGGGGCATAAGGTCGCAGTATCGATCAGGAACCTAAATAAACACGCAACACCCACTCCACGTTTTCATGTCCATCAAATTACTAAAACTAAAGCAATTAGATGCATGTGTAACATTGCCCACCCCAAAATACATAAATGCATTCGAAATAGGCGTACTTGAAATACATGAAATTTAGGTACTGTACGTTTTTTTGAAGCATAGAAATCATTCAAAAATTATTTCATATGAAATCATTGAACGATTATGCATAAAGAATTACACATGAAGTATCTCTGACAGAAGAAGGGCGAGATAAATCATCACATAAAAATGCATTGTAATAACATGTGCTAGAGGCTGGTGTAATTTTGTTATGTCTCTAGATGTGTTTAGAAATAGAAGTGTGAAGCTTCTGTTCTCTAAGAATAGTTTTTACGTTAAGCAAAGAATTGTTCGTGCCAAAAAAGGGGTCAATATTACAAAAATTGTCCAATTCAAAGAATTATTGCTTGAACGGGGAAAAATAGATTTCCAAAGCTCTTTGCAGTTTTTGTTGATCAAAACTGAAGGCCGAATTCAGAGTTCATGGGAACGCTGTGTGTCGGAAACTTCTCCAAAGTTATTGTTTCTGTACGGGTGAGAACATCGTATCAGACAGGCTCTCAAAGAATTGGTCTACAAATTCAGGTGATAGTTCAACCAAATTAGATAGCGCTGTAACTTGGCAGGTGTGAGAATGATTGCTGTCATCATAGTCGGGACCAGCAATGCTCACAGAACGTTGTACCTGGATGATGTTGCTTTTGTCACTCGCTCCACTGTTACCACTTGGCTGTAGTACAGGAGTCTCCACGAATGCCGTCATCAGGATTGGTAGCCGCTGGGGACAACACAATGCGTGAGCCGTTATTGGACTGAGCAAAGTATCGACGTCCATTGGTACTGCTGATGGAAGTGAAAGACAGATGTCCAACACGCATTCATCGCCGCAAAGCATACACCGTAGCACAGGTAAAATGCAATTTTGCCATATCGGTCTGAATGAAAGGAACCAGGTCATGTTTAGATCTCTCAGCCTGGCCAATCCAAGGACGTTAGTTATCCTGTCCCGGTAGCGCATTGCTAGGATTGTCTCTTCCATTCCCATGGGAGCTATGTCTGAGCCGAGGCTTGCCATAACGAAGCAGGAGGGTCAAAAATAAAATCCCTGCTACGAGTCCCAAAAATAATGGTATGCCGCCAAAAACAGAGTGTACAAAATTAGGAACGATTCCCAAAATTGCCTGGAAGGGTGTTAGCAGTCCCGTAAAGACTGTCTTAAATATGCCTGGGATGCTTGTTGCACTAGACATGTTAAGGAGTTGGCTGAACATTTCTACGAAATGCACGGGGCAATTTGTTGATAAAAGGTCATGAACTTCAGTAGCTGTCCTTGCAACTAGAAGATCATACGTCTCTTTAGATGACGTTATAGGCACTGTTATCTGTAAAAGTACAGATTTCATTTTGCTTAATGTATCAATTCGTATAGAATAGAGATTCAGACGAGGCCAGATGGGAGTCACTGTGTCTGCAGGCCCACTCGGAAACAATGCTTGCATACAGCATTTGACCATGGATGTTACTTCTACTAGATAACTTTTCCCTGGCACGAGGCCACAACATCTGTGATCCGTTCTAAGAATGTAACTCCCGTTCGCGAGTTGCATAAAGAAGGGCTCTATCTGAGTTGCAGGTGTGACTAGCTGGTGGCATGAAAGGTTGTTTGAATTTCCATCACATGCTCCGTGTAAATTAATACCCTGACACAAAAGTATACCGCTTAGTGAATGTTTACAGTTGTCACCACTAAGAAATACATTTTTGTCACTGTCACTGTAGCAAGAATGTGTGTATGGTAATTTCCATTCTGATTTTACATATCCTTTACCCAATTGTTCATACTGGCCAGCAGGTATGTACTCAAGGCACTTTTTAAATCGGAAAGTTGTTATCGGAATTGTGATAATTCCGTGTATTATCCATTCAATGACAGGACTCTCTGACATTGTCAATGGTAATCTCTCGAGTTTTTCGATGCTCAGGATTGTATAGTCTGCTCCTTTCTGTGCCAAACTGATCTGTTTATCAGTAAGGTTAAAACTGGAAAATAATGACGTTGTGTTGATTAAACGCCAAGGCACATAGCCTGAACGAAGATTTTGCAGCGTCCAGCCTAGTTCTATAATAGAGCGTAATTGAGACTGGCCATGTTGTAACATTAGCAAATCTCTGTCTATCACATCAAAGGCAGAGGATACAATATTGTCCAAAGAATATATTCTGGAAGACAGAGTCATTAACCCATTGTCTACTACAGAAAGTGATTTCTCCAAATTAATACGATCAATTTCTCGTATTTTTTCAGCAGTTTCAATTTGCTTTACTTTCCAAGCCTCGTTGTAAGCAGCATAGATACTGGTCGCTATGAAACGCTTGTGACGCTGTTTGCGTGGTCCAAGAATGAAATCGCGCAAATCAGCACCATCTTTTAGTAAAGACAAGTGTTGCTTAATTTCAGCCAGTGTGGACGAAGTTAGCCATTCAAGGCAGAGTTTCCCTACACTGTATGTTGTAATAATCCCTGGATGTTGTCTCTGGGAGTATCTCGAGTCTAATCTGGTCATTTTTAACCCCTGTGTTTTATTAAGGAATCTATCTTGACAGCTATTTGTGTCTGTAGGCCAGATTAACCACTTTTTCCAATCAGGATGTGTTCTGTTGAAATGTAAGATTTGTGACACGTCTAACTCAATATCTGTGGTTGTATTTTCAGGTATTGGCTTCGGTATAGACGGTGTTTTAAGGTCTTTGATCTTAGCTAGGCCAAGACAAGATGTTTGGTGTATTGTGTCATTTAAAAATATCATTTGTTCTGGTATCATGCAGGTTCTAAATAGTGCTTCTATGCCTTGCACCTGCCAATCTTTTGTACCCCAAATTGTTTTTGTTTCAATATTATTTTTCCAATAATCAAAACCAAATGTCATAATTTTGTCATAAAATGCTTCTGAATATATCAACTTCGAATTTGTCAGCATTGTTTTCATTCCTGTTTTATCTCACAGTTTGTAATAAAACGTTTCTGCATCACTGGTGTTAAACCCTGAGAAGTATTTGAATTTCTAAAAAAATGCTTTAGAACTGCTTTTAGGTGGTGTAGAACAATGTTCCCATTGATTATACATAAAAACATTTCTAGGCTGTGCAGATTTATGCAAGTAATGATCCCCATAGTGGGTGTAACAGAATAGCTGCTCATAACTAGATGAACCTTGTAAATAATCATGATCTGTGAATCTAGCTGACATTACTAAATCAGACATCATGTCATTAATACTGTTAAAGTCCCAATCATCAGAGAATGTACTAGGTGTCACAAAGTCACTTAAGGAAACCTTTAGTTGATGAGGATACTTCAGGATTTCGACCGGACCATATATCTCATAGTCTGTTTTCTCCCATACTACCCCACCAGGTATTGGAATTGCTGTGACATTTACTGTTGACAGTTCTCTTTTCTTCACGTGGGATGATCTGTGTGGTTTCAGGACTAGGTTGATGTTCTGACTTGCTGTGTCCATTCAATTGTAATAAACTTTCCTAAAATTAAAACTAAAATTAGGCATAGTAGGAGTATGAATACCCCTGAGATAATCCAATGCTCAATCAACGGTGAATCCAGATATAGTTCTTTGATTTGTTGAAGGAGTCCTGTTGTATTTTCTTTAGAATACTTTTTTGTTTCTGGCATCACTTCGGGGTCGTTTAAATCTTCAGAGAAGTTGTCGAAGTTGATGAAATAACCAGAGGCAGTTCTGTCAATTGATGGGATTGTTCTTTCAATCTGTCTCTCGGTAGCACTTTCTGATGCCACATCATTGTAGACTGGTGTTGTTTCTTGACGAACTGTTTCAATCTGTGTTTCAAGAGGCACGAGTTCCATGGCATTATTGCATAGTCCTTCATTGTGCACTGCAGGCTGATCGAATGTGATGAGTCTTTCAGTTTGAACCTCTTGGATTGTTGCAAGTTTGGGTATTCTGTTGTTTCTTGGGAGTCCACTGGGCCTACTGTTGATTATAGGCCACATGCTTGTGATTTTACCAGATCGATAGACACGACTCTGTTCTCCTTTTTACCAGCAAGGGGCGGTAGCACAACTGATCTTGTTCCGGTGACTGCTAAGACAGGTACTGCTTTTCTGTAAGAAGGCCCAAATTCCTTCTTAACCGCGATCTTTTCTCTGACTAGATCCCCAATCTTTGGAATCCAGACAGGCCTTGCTGGGGCTGTTGCTGGTGGTGCCTCGTCAGTAGTACTTGGCTGTTGCTTTAACTTTATGTTGCTTAATGATTTTCTTGTTTCATTCAGTTCCTGTAAAACAGCCAAACGATCCTTTACATCAAAGTGCGTTGTTTCTTCTTGTACCACTGACATCTGACTATCGAGGTCCTGAACACGCATTCTAATTCCGAACAATAGTTCGTATGGGCTGAAACCTTTTAGAGAATTTCTTGGCATGTTGTTAAGACTAGTCTGGACACTTATTAAATGTTTGACCCACCCAGCGCCTGAACCTAATACCTTCGCTGTTATAGATTGCTTCATGTCACGGTTTTTTCTTTCTACCACACTGTTCCCTTCGGGGTGCGACGGACAAGAATACCGCAACCCAATTCCCATGCTGGCCATGGCCTCCTTATAAGCTCGAGAGCTGAAAGCAGGACCCTGGTCAGAATAGAACGTGGTAATTGCGTATGTGCCGATAAAGACTCGCAAATCTTTTATAACCGTTCTAGCGTCAGCCGAGCGCTGGGGGCCTCATTTTTTAAGCGCTTTTCGTCTTAACTGTTAATAGGACGCAGGATGGGGTGTAGGCAGCGTTTCGCTCTTTCTGATTGGTAGCCGGTAGCAAGGTTCGCTACTGCGATCCCTATTACAGTTTTCACAGTTGTTTGCATATATTTGGTGTTCTACACTCATTCCCGGCCACCAGAATACTGATTGTAATTCAGTCAGTGATTCCTTGATCTCTCTGTGCCTTAGACCCAAACCCATGTGTGCGTCTGCTATTAAAAATATTCTCCTGTTCATGTTTGGAATTACTCTGTCCCCCACTCCAGGGATTCGAGCAAAAGGAACGGAGTTTGCATCGATTATGTATGCATAATTGAGTGGATAGTTTACGGGCAGTGCTGCACAGTCGCCTTTTACGGTCGTTTTCACTGCCAGCATGGTTTCCCCGTCTATGTATTTATCTGTACGCTTTTTTGTGGCTACGGAAGCCGGTTTAGTTGCTTCCGCTTTGGCTGTATTAGCCAATGAATTCCCTGCAACGTGAACGCCATCACGTCGAAGACTCTGTGCGTGAATCACGTGAGTCTTTTGTAGTTCTTTGTGTAAAAGAGCTACCTCGTTCCAGAGCAATTTATGCTTTATTGTGGCACCTGTTTCATCTTTGTAGTCGTTTTCGATCCAACTCTGCAGTTTATTGTTGTAAGAGTTGACGCAAAAATGAGAATCGCACACTATAAGTGTCGGGAATTCACGTTCTGCATTTTCGAGCGCCATCTTTAAAGATCTGATTTCAGTTCTCTGAACCGAACAGTTTCTTACAGATTCAGTTTTTGTTACTTTCGGTCTGAATTTACCGCTCAGCCAACGACCTTTAATGATCGCACATGCTGCATCGTAGGATTTTCTCTCTACGTTGAAATGCTGTACAAAGCTATCTGTATAGATTATACAGGCGTATTGTGGGAGAGGCAGAATTTTGATTGGCAGAGGATATTCTTCTTCATATTCTAAATCATTCAGTTCTTCAAATTGCGGGGCGAAATAGTATTTCACGTCTTCCGCTCCTAGAGAATCTATACACTGTATCCATATCGGATCCAGTGACACTGTAGGCAGGTTTACCGGGCTGAATAGCGCCTCGAAGGCGGATTCCGCTGTAAGGATATTAATCCGTTTGCCGTGTGCTAGTTCTCGTTCATTTGCTAATGCGATTTGCACTGCTTTCACAGTTCTTTCTGTGGGACTGAATGCTTTTTCTGCTTGTGTGTACAAGTGAGATTTAATTGAAATGGGTACCTTTTCTCCCTCATTAGAGGTTAGGTATGTGAATCCGCATTTTCCTGGGATGACTCGGATTACAAGATCGATCGTGTTGTCACGTGTATCTAATTTAGTTTTTGCTAACATGTCTGTTTGCAGTGATCTCAAAATTTCTGTGTGTTTTTGAGTCCAATTGATTTGCTTAAAATCAGGTTTAATTAGTTCGTAGAGAGGTTTAACCCTCTCTGCGTAATTTAGAATGTAAGTTCTTCCGAAATTCAGAAAACCTAGAATGGATTGTAAATTCTTCAGCATTTTTGGAGCTTGGAGTACAGCGCACTTCTCTAAGAAGTTGTCCGCTAGGCTTTTCCCTTCACTTGATAATTCGTACCCTAAAAACAGTACTGTCAGATGGGCAATTCGAGACTTTTTAAAGTTGAATTTGTAACCCTCTGCTGTGAACCCAAGTATAATGGTGTTCACTCTTTTCAAGTGAGTATCCAAGTCGTCGTCTGTGAGATAAATATCATCTACGTAAGATAATGCCTCATCATCATAGATTTGTAGTAACTCTGTTACCCTAGCTGAGAATGGTCCTGGGCTGTTCTTGAACCCCTGTGGGAGTCGACAGAATTTTTTCTGCGACCCAAATGCAGAGAAAGCGGTCAAATATCTGCTTTCCGGTGCAATGTTTTGACAAAAGAAACCATTAGAAATGTCTAATGTCGTTTTATATTTTTCCTAACTATATTATTCATTAGGGCTGCACTATGCGAGTTTTGTACTGCAAAAGTTTTGCAACATGTATTAAGGTGTCTGTAGTCCAAAACTAGACGATATGAATTGTCTGGCTTGGAGACAGGAAACAAAGGATTGTTCATTTGAGAGGTGCATGTTTCAATCACCCCCTGGTATTCAAGTTGATCTAAGATCTCCCTGACTTGTTTTTTAGCTTCTTGCTTTATGGGATACTGCCGTTGGGCAGTTGGTTCACTTTTTAATTGGATTTTGTGAGGAGTTGAGTCCTCATCCCATCCTACATGATTTTTATATAATGCAGGTGCCTGGGCTACTGCCCATTTCCTTGCATATGTATATTTTTTGTGAATCGGAATGTGATTCGAGAAGGCAGGCATAATCACTTCTTCGCCACGAGGGCACTCCCTGACAAACTCTGGGGGCCAATCTTTTTCATCTAACAGAATATCATAGCCTTTTGAGAGCTTATCCCAAAATAGACCCTTAATTTTCCTAGTCTTATCACCCTCTATACGCAATGTAATTTCGTATATTTTATGGGGCTCGCTAAGTCTGGCGTCGGCAGTTTCAACTTGAATGAATTCATTCGTGTCGACTGTCTCCAGATGACTCATCAAGATCTTGCGCGCTATACTGATTTCTGCTGCACTGTCCAACATTGTCAATGCCCACTCCCCGTTTTTCAACTGTGTCCTCAGTATTCTCGGCATGTTTGATTACTCTAATACTGGCTACCTTCTTTTTCTGAAATTGAGATTTTTTACTCTGAGCAGGTTCCTTTTCTTTGGACTTGGTGTGCTCTCCTGGGTCTGACCGTCCTCTTCTTTCCGAATTCTGTGGAAAAGATCGAGAGAGACGTGTATCAATACTTTGATATCTATCAGGTTTTTTCAGATTATCCCTATTTCTAAGGTTGTATCTTTTCTCAGAGGGCTCCCTCTGGGGAGACTGGCGTTCTCGAGTCGGAGTTCTTTCCCTCCGTCGAGGAGACCTCCCTCTGGACTGGAAAACTTTTTCCTTGGGAGTGGATTGTTTATTTCCATCCCAGCTCTTTTTAGGAGTGTTTGAATTATTTTTAATAAATAATTTTTCAGGATTTTCGAGCAGTTGGGGCTTTACCGGTTTTCCACCCAAGCTGTCTCTACCTAATTCTTCATAGCATTTTTCTATGATTTTTGCAAGCTCAACAGGATCTTTTATATCTGTTTCCTTCAACTTCTGGCGGATCGCCACAGATGCTGCTTCTCCTTTAATGTTGGCTAATAATATAGCCGTGACCTGCTTGAAGTCTTTCAGTAATTTCATACCTAGATTTAAAGCGGGCTCTGGACCGAATTCATTTTGAATCTGTTTTAGCACTTCTGGTATTACCGCCATAGACGGAACACCGTGTGTTTTTGTGTAAATGGAAGCAAAGACTGTACCCCAAGTGTCACAGTCCTCCACGTGTGGTGCGATTCCCATAGGAAGGCAGATGGTCAAGATTCTGTGTTTCTCAATAGGGGTAGTATCAGGAAATACTGCCTCTATTTGAGTGATTTTCTGTGCTAACCAGAAAGGAATTTGTTCCCGTTTTACGGGTGTTTTACCAAGACATGACTGTATGTTCTGTGGTGTAATTTTATTTGTGTTCCCCTGATGAGGGGTCAGCTGTGGTGTATTAACAGCTGGCTGGACTGTTGCAGTCCGCATTACATATTGGACTAATTGCCTATGTATTTTTATTAATGTTTTTAGCTGTACTAACAGCTCTTCTCTAGACATTTTTACAATGTCAGGATGTGGTGTGTAGCTGGCTAGAACCGGCCACGTGGCTCCTGGTCTACCTAGTGGACCGAGCCTGGTAATGTGATCAGTATGTTTTAGGGCGCCATTAAACCAGAGCAGGTGCTCTTGAAATTTAAGTGGAATTTCAATCTCCTCGAAAGGAGCGTACTCTTCCGGAGGTTTCTCTATTTTGTAATAGTGAAACTCTTTTGTTATAGCGTTTACCGCTGGAAAGTTTATCCATGAATAGAATACCTCTGTCTGCCGATATTCGTGAGCCACTATCACGAAAATTACTGTACCACCTTGTGGTGTCAGTCCGTTTTCTATAAGTTTTAAAGTTATAGATCTTCTTAAGTGTGCCCGGATGATTATAGCATCCGGGTCTGTGTATTCGGGACCTTGCTGAGTCGCAGCTGCTGCGGCCCCAGAGGTTCCGTTTTCTGGCATTGTAAAAATGCAAGGTTTGCAGAGTAGGTCTCCAAGGAGACAAATATTAGGTGCACAATATTTTGGAACACTGTATCCTTCAACGTTGAATAAACCAGAGCTTTACATAGGAATCTCTTCCTACTAAGGTCGGGCGGATTTTAACCTTTCACCCACTCCAGACGTCTATTGGAGTATTTACGGGAGAAAGGGGTCTGTGTGAAATATGCACGACTGAGTTACTCTAACTGTCTTGCGTTAGTTTATCGCCTTACCAAACGTTGGGCGCCATGTAGTGTAGTTCCTAGTTTCCCACTAGGCCCTGCGCATTGGAATAACATAAACAGTAGTATCGACGTGGAACTGCGGATATTCCAGGCCTCCACTGACTATGCTAAACTTAATTGGGTTGTGTTACCAACTAGCTCAGAGGTCACTGGAAACTTTCTTCTCTGCATGGGAAGTGATCAGCTTCCTTGGCACAGACAAGAAGGGATTCAGCTTTCCAACAACCGTGCAACATGACAACTTTGCTCCTCAGATCAAGAGTCAATCTCTAGGGTCGTGTGAAACAATAGACATGTATTTCACTCAGTCAGTCTAGTGCAGTTTACTTTCACGAGATGTAGAGAATAGAGAGACGGGCGTTTGTCAATAAAGGGTTAACATTTATTGAACAGTCTTTCTTCTCGTACAAGAGAAATGTATTGCCACAATTGCAAGACTTGTTATGATAAAAAGTACGTACAGTAAGATAAGGATTGCGAAATAGAACTGTAAAAGCATTGATATGGTTTCTTAGCCATACAATGGTTTAAAAGTAATAAAACATATATACAGTCATATATACATTAGGCTAACATACTCAACTGGTGCTTCTAACTACGCCTACCCCAGTGTGCCTGACCTAAGCCTAACACGTGGAAGGGGAGTAAGTAAGTAGCTTTAAGTTAAGTTGGTTTTGCCAATGTTTGTTTCAAGAATTCTCGTCTAAGGGTTTAGTCAACACCATACCTCTGAATAGAATGATGGAGGATTGGTATCTCCTTCAGGGGTCACTCTCGATATCCCAGTCACCCGCGAGGGTAGACCGGAAACGCCGGAGCTGGATTTCTCTGCAGGAAAAAGGCAGCGGGTCTCTTCAGCGCGTCGAGGAAGGAGGGGGGACAGCGTCCGCGGGCAGCTGGAATCTGCTGGATGTCTTCGCAGAGGGACGGCTGTTCAGCTCCTAAGCGTACTGCACCATTGTTCGCGCTTTAGCAGCGATAATGGTATCAGCAGCTTCACCCCCACAGGGACAGCAGGCTGCAGCGACAGAGTGCTAGATTTACCAACACGGGGTCTTGCAGGCAGCTGGCATCAGCAACAGTAGCTCGCATTGCTTAAGGCAACGTTGGTAATATTTATACCTGACAGGTGCCGGGTTTGACGCAAGTTTGCTGGACATAAGACGTCAATTAAAGATGTCACTCGGAAGTGATAGTTATCAGTTGCTCATTAGAGTTCCATTACTAATCAAAACACAGCAAGCGGGGATTTCCAGGTTTGCTGAGTTTTTATCTTGTTGAAGAACTCGGAGTGTTAATCTAGGAATATCAGATAGTGACTTCTGCTCTGTCATTGCACTAATTGGTTGCAAAGGAAGTGGCAGAGAGCTATGCTGGAATGTGACTCTGTTCGTGTGAGGCCAGAGATGACTTTTCTGAAAATTGCACTTGAACGGTTATGCCAATATAGGGAATAAATGGATTTATAGCCGAATAGGGGCATAAGGTCGCAGTATCGATCAGGAACCTAGATAATCACGCAACACTTCTTTCTCTCTGTCACTCTGTCCTTTACTCCACTTCTTTCACAACCCCTCGATCCAATTTCAACTGTCTGCATTTCCTCTCTCCCTTCCACCACTTTTCATCTTTCTCACATTCTCTCAGTACCACTGCTTTAGTTCTCTTCCCCTCTCTTTCCTTCTTTTGCTCCTTTACTCTTTTTCCTTTCTCACTCATTGTACTGCAGTTCACTCAGTCCTTCCCTTTGTCTTTCTGTGTACTTACTCTCTCACTCCTTTTTCCTCTATCGTTCTATATTAACCTCATTCCTTTCATCCCTTCACTCTGTGACTCCCCTTCACTCACTCTCAGTCATCTTCTATTCGTCTTTCTTATTAATAGTTCCTCATTTAGACTCCTCTCCTTTTCACTAATTTTCCTTTTACTTTCTTCTCTTTCCTGATTTCGTTTTGGTCTATCGCATTCTTTTAGTATCTTACTTATCTTCAGTAATTTGTTCTCTTTCTATTTCTTTTTCCCTCTTTTTTCTCTTTCTACATTACTTTATTTCTGTTTTTGTATTCTTTACTATTGTTTTATTTCTTAGTAAACTTTTTTAGATTTTTTTACCTCTTGACCTGTTTCTTCTATTTTAAAATATATATTTTACTAATTATAACTTGTTTTTTCTTTTGTGTTTCACAGATACAAAGTGTAGTTTAAAGATGCAAGTAAGTTTTCATTAATTATATGGTGAGTGTGACTACAAAATGTAGTTCATCATCACCCTTTGTTTTAACCTCACTACTTTTCTCTCACCCTACCTCACCCCTGTTTTCTTACTCTGCTACCCTCACTTATTCTTATCCTCCATATTTACTTCTCTTTCCCTTACTTTCCTACCACATTCAACTTCTTTCAGTGCCCCTGCTCACCCACACTCCCTCTCTTTCCTTTTTTTTCTGCTTTACTTAGTCCCTTTCTGTCACTCCTTCCTTTACTCTCTCTGTTCTTTCTTTCTGTCACTCCCCATGTCTTACCCTTATTCACTTATATCCACCCTCTTTCACTCCTCTTAACTTACACTCACTGCTATTTTCTTTCCCTCCGTCACTACTGTTTTTTTCTCTGGTTCCTTCACTACCTTTCATTCCTCATCCTTTACTCTCCTTCCTTTTACTTTCATCACCCATTCACATTTTCCCAGAACCTCTGCTTTAGTTTTCTTCCTCTTTCTTCTCTTCTTTTGCTCCCTTATTCATTTTCCTTTTCTCAGTTACTTCCTCTTACACCTTTTCTCTGTCTTACTATCTATTACACAATCCCTCTGTGTTCCTCCCTCTAGCTCTCTTTCTCTTAACACCACTCTCTCTGTCCCCATTCTTCATGCTCACTCCTTCAATCATTTTTTTTTCTTTTTTTTTGTTGGAGCGCTGACGGGACGCGCACCGGTACGCGCACCGGGGCGCTCCAGAGTCAAATATAAAAAAAAGTCAAATACTATTTTAAAACAAAAATATTATCTTAATATACAATATAGGGTTCATCTATAGAAAAACATACCTTTCTCAGCTATAGACATTTGCGAAAAAAAAAGCTTAGAAATTCACTACAGAGTACATAGGTATAAAGCCCTATAAAAAGTTTACAATTAGCAGTTAAAAAACCTATGAAATTCACAGAAGAAAACAAAGGTTTCACACCAGTTATAGTTAGAAATTAGCATTAAAAAAACCTATGAAATTCACTGAAAAAACCAGAGGTTTCACACCAGTTATAGTTAGGAATTAGCATTTAAAAAACCTATTAAATTCACTGAAAAAACCAGAGGTTTCACACCAGTTATAGTTAGCTGGAAATTTTACTGACATAAAACCATTGAAATTCCCACGTTATAGTTAGTCGGAATCACTATAACTTGCGCGTGCAATGCACTGCTGATGACATCACATATTACATCACTCATGACATGGTCAGTGACATCACTGTAGCGGTGGCCCAGGGAGGTCCCCGAAGCCCAAGGGATCGCCAACCACCCTGGCTTTTTATAAATATTGCCACTTTAATCCTCTCTTTCCAATCCATTTAATGTCTACATTTTTCAAAGCTAGATCTTTGTCAATACCTCTTCTTTCAGCATACCTTTATGTCCCACAATCAACACTCTAAGCATCTTGAAGGGAAGTCTGGATGTACTCAACAGATGTCTGTAGGGGAAATAGGCAGTTGGAAAAATAACAGGTCTTTAAAATGGTTGGGAAGATTCAGTTGTAAAAAAAGAAGAGAAGTGATTGGTTGTTTGAGAACATTATAGAGTGAAAATGTTTCTGTGTTTAAAAAGCATGTTTCTTATTGGTTAGTAAAAAGTGTTTGAAAAGTACATTAGATAGGATAAGATGGCATTTTGAAAAGACAAGCACACTTGCTGTTTGAATTTGCAATATTGCTTACTGAGCTTGGGGAAACAACACTTACAACGCAACTTTTACAACGCACTACCTTTACAACGAAACTTTTACAGCGCAACATCCATTACAACGCATGGCATTACAACGCAACCATTACAACGCATGTCACTACAACGCAAACCACTACAACGGATGTCATTACAACGCAGTCATTACAATGCATACCATTACAACGCATACCTACACTATCCAACACTTACCCTACTGTTGCACCCCCTGGAGTTAGAATAGTAATTTTTACCCCTACACTATCCAACACTTACCCTACTGTTGCACCCCCTGGAGTTAGAATAGTAAATTTTACCCCTACACTATCCAATACTTACCATACATGCAATGTAATGGTATGCGTTGTAATGGTATGCATTGTAAATGTAGTATGCGTTGTAGTGGAATGCGTTGTAAAGGTAGTTTCAAAGAATTCGTTGTAATGGCATGCGTTGTAATGGAATGCGTTGTAATGAATGTTGCGTGTAAAAATATGGCCGAGATACCCGCCACCCCCTCTCAACACAATCCCCAAGGATGGGAAACCGGAAACAGTTCTGAACTTTTGGAAGACGGGAGGGAGTGACCCTCCCGGCCGTATTTATTAAAATATGAAACAAAATTAAAACATTAAAATAACAGTTTCATATTATGTACAATTTCATTACCACATTGCGATGTTTTGGCTAACCTTAACATATTCTCTAATACAAAGGTTCTCCTAGCCGAACTAACATCCTACAAAACATTTAACTTGAAATTTTGAAATTGTACATCCTAACGTTTAAGGGCCAACGGCAAGGTCGTAACCGGTGTCAAGATCCCTAACCCAGAAATATCCCCCGACCGCACAGAGGAGTACCTCGAGTGCAACTACCAATTTCCCTTGACTTGACGGGGGCCCCTATAAACTCGACGCCACTTAAAGGTCGTCCGAGGACTCGTGTGAGGTATCTAGAAGGTAGCGTAGACCCCCCCCCAAACCCCACACAACTTACCACATCTGCCGTCGCAGATGACCTGGCCCCGGGAAATTCTCCAGGAGGGGGCTGTAGCCCCTCCTACCCAGGAAGGGGCCTTGACCGCCTTTCCTTTCCTTTCGGCGGCCCATCCTTAGAAGGGACCGCCTACCCCGTTGAGGGGCCAATGGCCACCTCCCTCGAGCGCTCCCATCCGTAATGGGTGACGCCCACTCATAGGGATCTTCCAATTAGTGCTCACCGATCATGACCTTACCGCCCGACCAAAATAAATACGACAGTTCTAACTAAATGACTAATTTACTAAAAGACAGTAAAACAACACTTTATTAATAACATGCTACTGATCAACACTAGAGCAGGATAACTTTATTTGCAAAATATACCACAAATTGACCTTTCTTTATTGCATATTCCAAGTTATCACGATAATAATCCGAACCTGTAAACAAAATTAGAGTTACCACATCAAACTTTATTCAAAACCACTTGCTGTCCTCAGGGGCTGGTGGGTGGGTCAAAATTGGCTCTTCGTTCCGTCTCGAGCTCACGTGCAGCGAGGTGGTGCAGCTTCAGAGCACAGGAACAAGAGGATGCTTCATTGGCTTGTTGCTCCTTTTATCCGTCTTCAGGGCGGGCGTAAACCCGCCCCGGCCTGCCCCGAGGGCGTGGCCGGCCGCGTCAGTGTCTAGGCCAGCCCACTCTAGGGCGGGAAAAAGGCGCGCCCCGGCTACGCCACTTCGGGCATACCAGCCGAGACTCGCCTCCCGCCCAAGATGGCTTCCCGGGGGGATCGTGGTACTCCACCATACGTTCGGGGGGACCGAATGGTCGCCCCTTTCCATATGGCCGAGATACCCGCCACCCCCTCTCAACACAATCCCCAAGGATGGGAAACCGGAAACAGTTCTGAACTTTTGGAAGACGGGAGGGAGTGACCCTCCCGGCCGTATTTATTAAAATATGAAACAAAATTAAAACATTAAAATAACAGTTTCATATTATGTACAATTTCATTACCACATTGCGATGTTTTGGCTAACCTTAACATATTCTCTAATACAAAGGTTCTCCTAGCCGAACTAACATCCTACAAAACATTTAACTTGAAATTTTGAAATTGTACATCCTAACGTTTAAGGGCCAACGGCAAGGTCGTAACCGGTGTCAAGATCCCTAACCCAGAAATATCCCCCTCACTTGTGAGGGGCGACCGCACAGAGGAGTACCTCGAGTGCAACTACCAATTTCCCTTGACTTGACGGGGGCCCCAATAAACTCGACGCCACTTAAAGGTCGTCCGAGGACTCGTGTGAGGTATCTAGAAGGTAGCGTAGACCCCCCCCCAAACCCCACACAACTTACCACATCTGCCGTCGCAGATGACCTGGCCCCGGGAAATTCTCCAGGAGGGGGCTGTAGCCCCTCCTACCCAGGAAGGGGCCTTGACCGCCTTTCCTTTCCTTTCGGCGGCCCATCCTTAGAAGGGACCGCCTACCCCGTTGAGGGGCCAATGGCCACCTCCCTCGAGCGCTCCCATCCGTAATGGGTGACGCCCACTCATAGGGATCTTCCAATTAGTGCTCACCGATCATGACCTTACCGCCACAGGCCGGATAGTTGACCGGCTATCCGGACCCCCCACAAAACTCCTACCTAAAGGTCATGTCTTAAAGTCTTTAGCCAAGCCATCAAGTCTCCTATGAGTAACTCGTTCCCCACCCGGGACAAGTGAACCCCATCCCCCAAATACATACTGTCACCAGTAATACAACCATGCGAAATCGAATGCAGTGTATTGGAACGGAACAATCTACTCACTTTGTTATTGATTTTTCTTACTGAATGATTCAGAGCAGAAACAGAAATAGCCCCCCGCCATTCTTTTCGTGGGATCATATGGGACCATGCAATCGTGCACCCTGGAACTCTCCTCGCCAACCAACTTACAGTGGAAAGCATCGCCTCAAGAAGAAGTCGTCTACCAGTGGTGACCAAATCATTGCCCCCAAGATGTACTATGACTATAGACGGCGGTGACCTCGTCCGCCCTAGCAAACCCTCGAAAAATGATTGAAACTGGTCAATACAGAGTCCGCCCCTTCCGTAGAAGGACACCCTGTACCCGTATTCCCCAGCCACGTGAATCATATCACCTGCTTTGAATACGTCCGCGGCACGCCTCACGTATGAGTGGCCCACGACCCACACCTCCTCTTTCACAGCCGGTGATGTCTGACCGCTGGCCCGGTGTTGGGTCGACTGCATAGTCCGCCCCGCCTCGTAGGCTTGCGCAACTGAAACCAAACAAAAACAAGAAGCGTGAGTACATCATTACAGCTTCACAACATGTGCAACCGCACATACCTCTTATAACAATTGGAGGACCAACGCCCCACACGTTTAACTTGTTCGACATTCAGACCCCTGGCTGTAGCCTCTGTAGCAGCCCCTATCCGAAAGGAATGGGTCCCGAACTCGCCCGGGTTCAAGCCCGCAGCAGTAATCGACATCGCAAGCACCCGCTGAAACTGAAACCTCGTCAGTGGGGTGGTGTCAGCGTGTCTCAACAAGGTCCCCTCCCATAGTGCCACCCTTTGTGCTAAATATTCCTCTACACAACTCACCGGGCACATGGAGGACCCGGGGATCCTATGCAGTATTATGCAGTCACCCATCGCACCCTGATCGGTCTTGGACCTGACGAACGAGACAGTCATTGTCTCCCCCCTGATCTGAACGTGCTCTTGGCACAGTCCCCCCATCACGTCCTGCTTGTTCCTCGCCACTAATTCGCTTACCCGCATAGCCCCATGGAATGCCAGCGTAAAAGCGGCTCGGAATAACGCTGTTTCATACTGGGATGAACATATTGCAGGGAGTCTAGATGATAACAGGGCCAACCTATCCAGACCTATCGGGCGCCTTTCATCTACTCTGCGACCCTCAAGGCGTTGCCACCCACGTAGCGCTTTTTGCACAACGAAAGACGCTGTCGGGTCCTGGATCCCATGAGCCCTAGCCACAAAGGAAATGGCGGCCCGATGCCTCTGGGCCGTCGCCACTGATTTGCCTGCCTGCCGTAACGACAGCAGGAATTTCACTACCAACTCCTCCTGGCCCCAAAGCTCCCCTCTAGCCGCCCCCAAAAAGGCCCAATAGGAACGGAACGCCCCTTCATATGCCTTCCTCGTCCTGGGTGCTAAACTCTCTCCCACGAGGTTCTGTAATTCGGGGCACCGAGAGACCAGAGAGCTTCGGGAAAGGGTGCTGCCACCGGGTCCGCTGTGGGCCGAAAACCCCAGAAGGCCTGCATACGAAAACGAGAAAGGGCATCAGCCGCCTGGTTCATCACCCCTGGGACATGTCTTGCCTTAAATAGTACATTCAATTGCATACACAATAACACAATTTCCTTGAGCAATCTCAGGACCCATTTGCATCGTGCTGCCTGGCTATTGATACACTCAACAACGGTCATGTTATCAGACCAGAACACCACAGAGTGATCTCTGAACCCCTCAGGCCAAGTTCTCAGGGCCACCAGAATGGGAAAAAGTTCTAGGAAAGCAATGTTACTTGTCAGACCACTATCATGCCACCATGACGGCCATCTTTGTGCCGACCACTGAGTGCCGAATATGGCACCAAAACCAATGCTCCCTGCCGAATCTGTCCACAGCCCCAGCTCCTCAGAGGACACGGCCGGTTTGTTCCAGACAATTCGACCATTGAAATCCGCCAGAAATGCCAACCAAATGCGCATGTCCTGGCGAACCTCTGCCGAGAGCCTTGTGCGATGATGACCCTCCTTCAGGCCGACCATGGCTTGAGCGATCGAGCGAGAAAAGGGGCGGGCCATCGGTATAACTCTTAGGGCAAAATTCAACTGCCCCACCAATTGTTGTAATTGATGTAACTTAACCTTAGACTCACTTATACACATTTGCAGGGATGCCCTGAACCTTAACACTTTCTCACCTGGTAAACGAAAACAACCTTCCTCGGAATCGAGCTCGATCCCCAGAAACTCGAGGCAAGTCGAGGGACCCACAGTCTTACCTGGTGCCAATGGCACGCCAAACTGATTCATCAAGACACAAAATGCATTCAAAGCCTGTCCACATTCCGGATCCCCGGCTGCCCCCAGAAACAAAAAGTCATCGAGATAATGCATAACATGATGAAACCCCGTCCTCTTTGTGAAGACCCATTGCAGGAAGCAACTGAACTTTTCGAAATAGGCACACGATATAGAGCACCCCATCGGCATACACCTATCCATGTAATAGTGACCCTGAAACATGAAACCAAGGAGACGCTGATCGTCTGGATGTACCGGGAGCAACCGGAACGCTGACTCGATATCAGATTTTGCCATCAGCGCACCGGGCCCCAGGCGATTCAATATGGCTACGGCCTCATCGAAGGATGCGTACCGCACCGAACACACTTCCGGGTCTATCGCATCGTTCACGGAAAGACCACGTGGGGCTGACAAATTATGTATCAGCCAAAACTCACCCGGGTCCTTCTTGGGGACCACCCCTAAAGGGGAACAAACAAAGTTAGCAACTGGTGGCACATTAAATGGACCGGTGACTCGACCTCGAGCCACCTCCTTCCCGATCTTTTCCTGTACCACAGTCGTATGCTGTAAGACCGATATCTGGTTTTTACATTTTGCTATACCCTGAAAATCCCCTACTGGGATGCGGAAACCATATGAAAATCCGCCCCGCAACACCCCAGCGGAAGCGTGATCCGGGTATTCGCTGAGCCAGGGAATCATTGCCATGGTATCAATCGGAGTAGGTAAAGGCGCCCCTCGGACTATGTCAGACCTGTTTGGCGCCTCCTCTACCCCCGTTATCACCCGTTTTGGCTCTGCACATGGACTCAGGATGGGATGATTGCCCACACCCCCCACATTCGTGCCTAAATTTGCATGACCCCTGGGGCCTAGTACATTTCCCCCTGTTAAAGTTCCAACACACCCCCCTTTTTCCTGTGTTGCCGATTGGCCTCGAGTGATTGTCGTTACTCGTACCTGATCGAAAGGGCGTCCCCGCATATTGGCGGGAGGATTCGCCAACGTTACTCCCAACCAATGGCACCTTCAACATACCAGAGTCCTCCATTTTGGACCAGGACACAGAATCATAACAATCCCAAGTTAAGTTTTTATCATGCTCTTTCGCTTTTCTGAAAATATTATCATAACAAAACCAATGGTTGCCCTCGTGAGATACTGAATACCCCATGATCCGTGACTGATAAATCGGCAATTCGGACAGCAATTCGGGCCTACGTTCACCCAAGATGGATGTAAAAACCCCCCATGCCTTGCCCCAATTACCAATGTTTTCATTTACCTTAAAGGCGGCCATCTTTGCTCGCCAAACACTCGGATGCATGAGCTCCTTTTGGCTCTTAACATGCTCCATCTCATAATGATCGGTAAGCAACGAGAAGATGTTTATATACTCCCCTGCCCATATCTTCTCTTTGATAGCCAGAGGGACATGTTGACCCAACTTTTCCCTTCGGGAGGGTGCCGACTCATCCCTCGCAATCGGCAATGGCCGCTTACCTGAACCGGAAGCTGTATCTGCGACTGGACCTGACCCAGGTGGTTTTCCTACTGCCGCATCCGGCGGTGGAGCCTTCGTCGCTTCCCTTGTTTCCCGCAGTTGCTTCATCAAAACCTGCGCGTCGTCAGCCGTGGCGCCCTTACTACCTTTACCCAACCACGCTGCTAGTTGTGCTGCCAGCTCGGGCGGCATATCCTCCCCGGATACGGGGGTGACCACCACGGGAATCGGATTCCCTTCCTCCGGCACAGGAGTGGGTGCCTCGAGCGGAGTACCGGGAACCGGGACGTCCCCCCCAGATGCTCCCCTTCTGGGCCTCTTGCCTTTTCCTCCTGGAGCTGCTCCTGCCAGAGGACGTTTCGGCCCCCCTTCCTCGTCTTTCTCCGCCATTCGCTTCTTTAGGTCGGTCACCTCTTTCATGAGAACACGCAGCATCTGGTCGGTAGTCATTCGCTTTCCCGCCTTCTTAGGCATTCTCCGACAGAGTATCTGCAAAACAAACAAGAAAGATTACAACGCTCAAAATTGGCTCTTCGTTCCGTCTCGAGCTCACGTGCAGCGAGGTGGTGCAGCTTCAGAGCACAGGAACAAGAGGATGCTTTGTTGGCTTGTTGCTCCTTTTATCCGTCTTCAGGGCGGGCGTAAACCCGCCCCGGCCTGCCCCGAGGGCGTGGCCGGCCGCGTCAGTGTCTAGGCCAGCCCACTCTAGGGCGGGAAAAAGGCGTGCCCCGGCTACGCCACTTCGGGCATACCAGCCGAGACTCGCCTCCCGCCCAAGATGGCTTCCCGGGGGGATCGTGGTACTCCACCATACGTTCGGGGGGACCGAATGGTCGCCCCTTTCCAAATGCGTTGTAAAGGTATGCGTTGTAAAAGTATGCGTTGTAACGAAATACATCCCTGAACTTGTGACCTGTGTGTTCGGTTGAGTGTTCCACAAACTGTTACTATGGAAACATGCATTAAGTAGAATGGGTTAGGGTTGAAAGTTATGTGGGGTATTAAAATGTGTATTTCTTATAACTATTAAATTAAAAATGTAATTGCAGTGAGATTTCCCAAGTCACTGGTATAGTTAGAAGAAATGTGGTATGAAAACAAAATGTCAAAGTATTTGTAATATACTTTTAAAGTCTCGTCTGGATGCGCGTTTCCAGCGCTTACGGTGCACGTACCAGGCACGACTCCAGAAAATTCCAGAAATTAATTTGGTTCAGTTGGCAAGGGTTGATATGTGTAACCAATAGAAATGTGTCTTAAAATTTGAATTGACCTGGGAAGCAATGTGATTTGATATTTACATGTATATGTGTGCAGAATGCCATTTCTTGGTTTTGCTAAGAGCAGTGCACTATATTCATTGTGTGCATAAGAAAATCTGGTGTGTGATTTAGATACTTAATAATCTACAAATCAATTTGAAAGGTGAGTTATTAATTTGTGAGGTGTACTATGTGGTGCTTTTGTTTTTGAACATAAAATGTCATTCATAAAATTTTAAGTAAGTCATATATTTTATAATAAGAAATATTTAATACAGTTTTTTGTAATGAGTTTAAATGTTGTTTAATATGCACTTTGGATACTATTATGTATGTTTTGCAATAGGAATTGCTGATTAAGACTGATTGTTTTAATGTGTTGATAAGTACATTAGTATAGTGCACCATTTTAGGTGTTGATTTCAAATTGGAAATGTATAAGTCGAGGTAAGGTATTAATGATGAGAATAGTTATTAAAAGTGTGTACAGAGGTGTAGCAAAAATATGCAACAGGTGTTTGGTTTCACTTTGAAGCTTGTATTGTGAATGTATGTGGTGTAGAAAGATACTCATTTATGTTTTTCAGTGAAATGATGAGACCTATAGTAGAGAAATGTAAAAGGCTTCTGCTTTGTATTTGGCTACATGTAATATTAAAAGCAGTTGTATAAAGGTAATGTAGCAGTGTAGATTAATGCAGTAGTTTTATTCTATAAGGAGTTTGCTTGCTGAGCAGGTATTCCCTTGTTAGTACAGAGACACTCCTCTAATCACCCATTGAGCACAATACTCTAATTCATTCAGTGTAGTAATGCCTAAATATTTATAAATTCTCTATGCAATGTGTTTGGAACAGTCAAATGTGCACAATGTATGCGGTCCACTAACCCCCTGAAGACTACTGAGTCAGTGCTGCAAAAGTCTAGGTAATAGTCATGCTTGTCTGCAATCACACTCTTACATTCATCATGACAGAAGCATGTCCATACCTAATGACTCGGCTGAAACTTAAGCGCTTATAAACTTATCCTGCTGTCAACTACTAGCAATCTAGGAGCCCAGTCACTGTCTATGCACTTGCAGAATGACTAAGGCATTGAGACAAGCAGCGCTACAGTCAAATGTGCACAATGTATGCGGTCCCTTAAACCCCGTGGAGAAAACTGAGTCAGTCCTGCAAAAGTCCAGGTAATAGTCATGCTTGTCTGGAATCACACTGTGTGTCAGTGCCCACTCCTACAATCATTCTGACAGAAGCATGTCCTTATTTAATCACTCTGCTGAAACATAAGCGCTAATAAACGTATCCTGCTGTCAACTACTAGCACTCAAGGAACATAGTCACTGTCTATGCACTTGCAGAATAACTCAGACATTGAGACAAGCAGTGGTACAGTCAAATAGGCACAATGTATGTTGTCCCTTAACCCCATGCAGACTACAAAGTCAGTCCTGCAAACGTCCAGGTAATAGTCATGCTTGTCTGGAATCACACTGTGAGTCTGTGTCCACTCCTACAATCATTCTGATAGAAGCATGTCTTTATTTAACCACTCTGCTGAAACATAAGCGCTCATAAACCTATCCTGCTGTGAACTACTAGTACTCTAGGAATCCAGCAACGGATTTTGCACTTGCAGAGTGACTCAGGCGTTGAGACAAGCAGTGGTACAGTCAAATGTGCACACTGTATGTGGTCCCCTAACCCCTTGCAGACTACTACATCGGTGCTGCAAAAGTCCAGGGAATAGTCATGCTTGTCTGGAATCACACTGTGAGTCTGTGTCCACTCTAAAGATCATCCAGACAGAAGCATGTCCTTATTTTAACACTCTGCTGAAACTTAAGCGCTTATAAACTTATCCTGCTGTCAACTACTAGCCCTCTGGAAAACCAGTCACTGTCTATGCAATTGCAGAATGACTCAGCCATTGAGACAAGCAGTGGTACAGTCAAATAGGCACAATCTATGTTGTCCCTTAACCCCTTGCAGACTACAGAGTCAGTCCTGCAAACATCCAGGTAATAGTCATGCTTGTCTGGAATCACACTGTGAGTCTGTGTCCACTTCTACAATCATTCTGATAGAACCATGTCTTTATTTAACCACTCTGCTGAAACATAAGCACTCATAAACCTATCCTGCTGTGAACTACTAGTACTCTAGGAACCCAGTCACAGTTTTTGCACTTGCAGAATGACTCAAGCGTTGAAACAAGCAGTGGTACAGTCAAATGTGCACACTGTATGTGGTCCCCTAACCGCTTGCAGACTACTACATCAGTGCTGCAAAAGTCCAGGGAATAGTCATGCTTGTCTGGAATCACACTGTGAGTCTGTGCCCACTCTAAAGATCATCCAGACAAAAGCATGTCCTTATTCAAACACTCTGCTGAAACTTAAGCGCTTATAAACCTATCCTGCTGTCAACTACTAGCACTCTGGAAAACCAGTCACTGTCTACGCAATTGCAGAATGAGTCAGACATTGAGACAAGCAGTGGTACAGACAAATAAGCACAATGTATGTTGTCCCTTACCCCTTGCAGACTACAGAGTCAGTCCTGCAAACGTCCAGGTAATAGTCATGCTTGTCTGGAATCACACTGTGAGTCTGTGTTCACTCCTACAATCATTCTGATAGAAGCATGTCTTTGTTTAACCACCTTGATGAAACATAAAAGCTCATAAACCTATCCTGCTGTGAACTACTAGTACTCTAGGAACCCAGTCACTGTTTTTTCACTTGCAGAGTGACTCAGGCGTTGAGACAAGCAGTGGTACAGTCAAATGTGCACATTGTTTGTGGTCCCCTAACCCCTTGCAGACTACTACATCAGTGCTGCAAAAGTCCAGGTAACAGTCATCCTTGTCTGGAATCACACTGTGAGTCTGTGTCCACTCATACAATCATCTAGGGGCGGGCGGTATTTGCGTAATCACAGTACGCAAATCTCCGCAAAACTGTAAAAAATCTCTGCGAACAAGCAGAAATTCAGAAACACGCGGAATTGCTTGTTCGCGGTGCTTTTTTCCTGTTTGCAAGTGCTGTTTGCGTGCTCGGGGGAAATATCTTGCAAACATGCTTTTAGAGAACGCGAAGAAGAAATAAATTCCGCGAAGTTGCGGAACGCAGAATTTTGGGCAATTTCGCGTTCTCCACAGAATGCAAAATTACCCAAATTCTGCAAATTCCGCAAGCTTACTGGAATTTACCGCCCAGGCCTACAATCATCATGACCAGAGCATGTCCTTATGTAATGACTCTGTTGAAACATAAGCGCTTATAAAGTTATCCTGTGGTCAACTACTAGCACTCTAGGAACATAGTCATTGACTATGCACTTGCAAAATGACTCAAACATTGAGACAAGCAGTGGTAAAGCCAAATTTCACAATGTATGCGGTCCCCTTACACCAAGCAGACTACTGAGTCAGTACTGCAAAAGTCCAGGTAATAGTCATACTTGTCTGGAATCACACTAAGTCTGTGTCCACTACAAAAATCATCCAGACAGATGCATCTTTTATTTAAACACTCTGCTGAAACTTAGGAACTTAAAACTTATCCTGCTTTCAGCTACTAGCACTCTAGGAACCCAGTCACTGTCTATGCACTTGCAGAATGGCTCAGGCGTTGAGACAAGCAGTGGTACAGTGAAATGTGCACATTGTATATGATCCCCTAACCCCTTGCTGAATACTTTTCAGTCTACTACATCAGTGCTGCAAATGTCCAGGTAATAGTCATGCTTGTCTGGAATCACAATGTGAGTCTGTGTCCACTCCTACAATCATCCTGAGAGAAGCATGTCCTTATGTAATGACTCTTCTGAAACATAAGCGCTTATAAACGTATCATGCTGTCAACTACTAGCACTCTAGGAACCCAGTCACTGTCTATGCACTTACAGAGTGGCTCAGGCATTGAGACAAGCACTGGTATAGTCGAATAGGCACAATGTATGTGGTCCCCTAACCCCTTGCAGACTACTGTGTCAGTACTGCAAAAGTCCAGGTAATAGTCATTCTAGTCTGGAATCACACTGTGCGTCTGTGTCCACTCTAAAGACCATCCAGACAGAAGCATGCACTTATTTAAACACTCTGCTGAAACTTAAGCACCTAAACACATATCCTGCTGTCAGTTACTAGCACTCTAGGAACCCAGTCAATGTATATGCAATTGCAGAATGACTCAGGCGTTGAGACAAGCAGTGGTACAGTCAAATGTACACAATATATGTGGTCCCCTAACCTCTTTCAGACTACTACATCAGTGCTGCAAAAGTCCAGGTAATAGTCATGCTTGTCTGGAATCACACTGTGGTCTGTGTCCACTCCTACAATCATCCTGACAGAAGCATGTCATATTTAATCACTCTGCTGAAACATAACCACATATAAACTTATTCTGCTGTCAACAACTAGTACTCTAGGAACCCAGTCACTGTATATGCACTTGCAGAATGACTCAGGCATTGAGAAAAGCACTGGTACGGTCATATGTACACAATATATGTGGTCCCCATTACCCCTTGCAGTCTACTGAGTCAGTGCTGCAAATGTCCAGGTAATAGTCATGTTAGTCCAGACACCAGTCTCCTCCACTAGTGCTGAAGTCAAAGCCCCCAGTTGCACGTCATGCTAGTTGCGCGCGCATCCAGGTTAAGGGTTTCTGCTGATCCTGCAATTTTCCCTATGCATCCACCCACATGTGACGTTTCTTGTTACGTTTCTCTGACATGTACAGTGCACGCCCATGTGTACGCCTTTTTACACGCCTCCTATTACGCACATGTGTTCTTATCTCTCTCTTTTCACCTGTTACGCCTACTGTATTGGATTCAATTGTGCTACTTTACTATATATAATGTGTAATGCTAATAAACGTTGAATGTCCCTTCCCGAACCTTAGTGGTGAAGGAACATGATGTCCATCCTCGAGGATCATTGTCCATTAAAACCCGTATGACTCAGATACCACGGACTCTGCCTCTCATTTTAATGAGCTGTCTTGTATTGATAATTATACGGTAAAAAATGCATAGGTAAATTTATTTACCACAATTAGAGCTGCACTGTGTGAGTTTTGCACTGCAAATGTTTTGCAGCAAGAGTTTAGGTGTCTGCAGTCCAAACTAAACAATAATAATTGTCGGGCTTTGAGACAGGAAACAAAGGATTGTTCATTTGTGAGGTGCATGTTTTAATCACCCCCTGGTACTCAAGTTGATCTAAGATCTCCCTGACTTGTTTTTTAGCTTCTTGCTTAACAGGATACTGCCTTTGAGCAGAAGGTTGATTTTTCAACTGGATTTTATGGTGAGGAGAATCCTCATCCCATCCTACATGATTTGTATATAATGCAGGAGCTTGGGCCACAGCCCATTTTCTAACATATGTGTATTTTTTATGAATTGGAATGTGATTTGAGAAGGCAGGCATAATCATTTCTTCGCCATGTGGGCACTCTCTGACAAACTCTGGTGGCCAATCAGGGTTTTGGCATTAGTTCTGACCAGATAAAAGGCTACGTTTGCCCTCTCCTGGTGATGATATCTACACATATTAACATCACCCTCAGACCATCCACCAATTGATTATGTACCTTTACAGATGGATCCCATCTAGTAGTGTGGATCCTACTATGAACAGATTGCCATTTACACGCTATTCAGTATGGCACTACATATCCCACAACACCCCAGTTGTGTATATCAACCTGCCAGCGAGGCCTGCTAGCATTCTCAAATCCAATGATTTATTAGACGTCTAATCAGACCGGAGTGCCGCCTTGTACATATGCTTGCGCATCTGACTATGAAAATATAATGTAAGCGTTACAGATTACGCAAACAAAACGTGTAGAATCAGGTATTTTGTTTTCTGAACTACATGTCCCACAATCCTCTAGGGTCAGGGGATGTAATGGGACACGCCCACTCAAGGAAGTAAAACTGTTGCTCCTAGCTACGTGCGTCACCTCCCCTTACAGCCAGAGGGACGCTGGAAGTACCGACGGACAGGTAAGAGACAACCTCTCTATGCCTGTCTGCCAGAGATCGCTGAAGTATGCTGCCACTGAATGCGCGCGTTCTCCTCAGATATGCACAGAGCCGGGAGAGCTCGACAGCGCTGAGTGCGAGAGCTTGTATCTGGTTATGCTGCCTTCCGCTCGAAATGTATCTCGCTGACGCTCACAAGGTGGGAGTATATTTGTTTTTCCATTAACCCACTGCGGCGGAATACAGTATTGTCATAGCCACTGATTTGCGCTGAAGGCCTGGGGCATTGATTAATCGCGTGTTAGTCCAAACGCGAACGAACATTGATTGAGACACACTAATAGACGCTGGGACTTTCTCAGTGGCTCATTCAGAATACTCAAGGGGACTGTTGGTTACACAGAGTCATGGCCGCTTGATTACATGATCTTTAACAATGTAAGTTAACAGCGACATCTATTAACCATGAGTTACTGCAAGGCGGTGATCTGGCCTAACACAGATGCCGTTTAAGCTCCTATTTATGAGTGAATATTATTGTTCTTCTTTTAAGAACAGCCGACAAAAGACATCCTTTCCTGTAAACGGAGGTCTTGCCATTGCCATGGTATTAAATTCTGCCGAGGCCCTAAACAGGGCATATTGGCCTATTGACCCGCAAACACGCCAGAATAAGTTGTGATTAAGTGTGAAGTCAGCGGCTGCTGACGTGTCTTTGTATGTCTTTCTTTTTACTTTAGAGCGGTGCTTCAATTACCAGCGCTGTGAGCCAGGTGAGGTGAGGCAGTACTCTCCTGCACAATATGGTAAGTGAGAGTCCTACTACATATCATCTCGAGGTATTGTGGTTATATGTAGGAATAAAAGTACTACGAAGAGGATTGCATTATAGGTTCTCTTTACAGATATGATATACCATAAAGTGTTTTGGATATCGTAGATATACTAATTGTATGTTTTTCTCTGTTTTCGACTATGTTTGTTTTACACCGGACTTCTCAGCTGGGAGAATGATTCTTCACTAGTACCCAGGTGAAATATTTCCTTTTTATATATTTTTTCTTAACACATCACTAGCAGTAGCGATACAGGTCCTGAGGAATGCAGTGGATACCTCTGTGATCCGAAAATCTGCTGAAACATGTCGACCAACCTGTTGGTAGCTATTAGGTGAAACTACCAATTTCGCTCTTTTTAATTCTTAGAAACACTGAGGTCTTTAATAAATAATTTTTCCTCATAGTTATCTAATTTTATATATCACTATCCTGCACTTTTTGCACTTTAACACACCCCCTTGCACTGCTTTTCAGGAGCTCCCTGTGACCCAGTTATACCATCACTGGTCCTTATGCTGTCGATATTGACCATACTAAAATACCATCCTTCATGGTTAGAAGGAACCCACATGATGAAAAGGGCGCCAAGGAAGAGCTACTGATGGGTATTTTTTAACAACCACGAATGATGTACCCTGATTAGTGGACTATTGCCACTGGTTCTCACACATAGTCGTTTTTTTAGAAATTCGTTCTTTTGACCCTCCACTATTATTTGTATTTTGACGGAACATGATGTCCATCCTCGAGGATCATTGTCCATTAAAACCCGTATGACTCAGATACCACGGACTCTGCCTCTCATTTTAATGAGCTGTCTTGTATTGATAATTCTACGGTAAAAAATGCATAGGTAAACTTATTTACCACATAATTTGGCGCCCGAATAGGGACCCCCCCTTCCCCACTCGCCGGTGAAGTCACGCGGCCTTTGACCCCTTCTACTGCCCCGACGGAAACCGTGCACGTTTGCGGGTTTTCCTGCTATTCTTCCCTCGGGCCCACGAGGGAGACGGAGACTGCGGTCCGGCGTCCAGACGAGGCGGTGAGGAATGCGGAGGATCCCGACCAGAGCCCTAGTCGAGAGAGCAAGGTCCGAGGTGTCTAGAGGCCCACCTGTTCCGAAGCGCAGGCGTGGTAGCGTGATGCGTGTCAGCCAGATGTCGTAGCAGTCCAGTCCAGTCCAGTTTCCGTGCTTCCCGGTGAGTACCGTTGTTGGGAACGCATCTAGACGGGTTCATTAATTTGTGCCCGGTAAAGACAGATTTGGGTACACATATCTGGTCCTGACGTGTTCACTTAGGTGGATACGGTCCGACGTGTCTCTTTACGAGACCGGTCTGTACTGTTTTAGCAGTGCATCCAGTTATTTCAGTTTTAATACCGAGAGTTTTTCAATTTATGTGTTTTCTATGTTCCTGGTAATTACAGTCCGACATGTTTTAATGTGTTTCAATGTTGTGGGGTGAATGATTGTTCACTGTTTAGTACTGTGTTTATGGTGTTCACGTCCGTATCACTCTAGTCATGCCGCTGTTTTCAAAATTACGTCAGATAGGTACTAGGAAAGGGATACTCGAAGAAGCAGTTCCTGTCCCGCCTAAGGACACTCCAGGATATTTTATGTACCACAAACATGGCTTAGATGCTGTGTTGTATTTAGATTTATGGGTGGATTACACTAAGAATCTGGAAGAGAAGTTTAGATGGCCTGTCTCAGGGACATGGGATGCAGAATGCATCATGAGAGTAGAAGAAGCGTTATGGAAAAAGAAAGCCAGACAATCTCAGAAAGATGCCATAGAATTGTGGCGTAAAGAATCGCATAGAAGAACAGAAAAAGCAATCAGAAAAGCAGAGAAGAGTAGAGAAGAATCCGAAAAAGCTAAAGAAAAAGAGTTACTAGAAGAAGGAGAACAGGTCAGATTAGAACAATTAGACCGCCAAAGAAATGCACTAATTACAGGCATGTATCCTGTTCTTGCCGAGGGCCTGCCCAAAGCGACCCCGGAAGTACCCCGTAACTTGCCACCACCATTGGTTCCGACTAAACTCCGTCACAAACAGACCGCAGCAGACATTTTCCTTTCTTCCTATTTAGATGACGTAGCTCCAGCATACACCAATGTACCCGTAGTACCCATTAATAATGTACCACAGCATGTTCCGGCTGATCAAGCCACGACCCCTCCATGCCAAGACTCGCTTCCCGCACCTGTTGTCACTTCCCCTACTGATGCTGCTACTGGTCCCCCTATTATTGGTCCTCACAATCCTTTTGCGTCAGTTACAACCCAGAGTCAGTCCCCGTTACATGTACCTTTCCCACCCGCCATGACGTCAGGTCAAGCCCAAGCTCCCGCTTCAGGAGGTGCTTCAGGAGGTCACTTTCACACCCCGCCACAGTTACATAGGGTGACAATGAGAGAATTAGCAACACAGCGTACTCCGAAAGCAATGACATATGAAACGCTTAAACAGTATCTTACAGATTGTAGATATGATCCAGTACCCGGTAAGAGAGGAGACATGATGTTAGCCTCGTTACGTCTACGACGTGTTACAGATTATTTGGTGATGTTACCAGGAATGACAGACTATCTAGACAGAATATATAATTTTGTTATGACAGGGGAAAAACCTGAATGTGTTCGTGAAGCCATGGCATATCTGAAAGTGGAGACACAGGGTCTACTATTACGGTTCTTAATTAATTGTTTGATAAGGGAACAAGATCAGCCAGGTGTTGTTCAAGAGGAGATGGATGTCCTGATTAAATGGGGTCAAAATATTGCAGATGGCAAACATGATAAACAGAATTGTATAGATGCCATGTCCAGAAAGATCCGTAAAGAAATAGTAGCGATACATAACAGACGGAAAGTCGAAAAAGAAGCCGAGTCAGACAAAAATGACTCCTCGGAGGAGGAGGAAGAAGTAGAGACTTCAGCCGAGCCAGAGGATAAAATAGCGTACGTAGGTAGAGTGAAACTCCCTAAACAGTATTCTCTTGATAGACCTTTTGACAGACCCATTCGTCTGGAAAACAAGAAACGTTTCCTTTCCCCGATACCAGAGCTATGTTCTCTTGAACATATATTCCAAGTCACTGATAGAATACTGAAAGAAAGAATAGGTTATCATGAACTTAATACCTTACGTGATCAAGAACTAGCCCGGTCAGCAGTCCAATGGGCCGGGGATGACAGTATATATAAAGATGATTTAGCAGTGCAAACATTTTTGAGCCTTACTCCAGAAGAACAGCGACTAGCTGGTATATACATGACCCAACATCTCATTACATTATATGAAAACAAGCAATCCGATCCAGGTCCATTGTATAATTTATTGCAAGACTTACTCCTGAGAAGATGGAGAGGCCTAGGTACCGATTTAATTGACATCATTCTGGAACAACGTCACAAATACAGAACCTTCCTAACCCCACATCTTGTTTCCGTTCCACCCCCAGTAAGACAGCCATATCACCTAGATAGACAGAATCCCTTACGAGAAGTTCACCCAGTTATGGGTACAGGAGGTACGCTTGAACGCGTATTCATATACACTCCTTTGACTAAAATGGAATTATTGGAAATGAAGAAAATTGTACCTTGTCACGATAAAGATCCTGCAGGGTTCCACCGTGAATTGAAAGACATGTTACTCATGGGCGATTACACGTATTCCGACATTCTTAAAATGCTAAAAGTATTGTTGCCAGCAGAGATTTACGAAAAACTGAAAGAAAAAGAATGGGAGGTGGGAGATAAAAAGATTATTTGGACTGAATTAGAAGACGAGGAAAATAGACGTACCCCAGGTATAGGTCTTGGGGAGAAAACTAAAGCATTACCAGGATTATTAGTACAGGTTTTGCCCAGATTATTGACAGTTAAAAAGGAAGACTGGGATGCAATCTCAGCCTGCAAACAGAAACAAGACGAAGACACTAGTGATTTTTATTCCCGATTTGAGAAATGTTTCATTATTAATAGTGGCCTGAAAACAAGTAGCGAATCATATCCACATCTTTTTGTGACTAAATTAGTTGAGAATTCCTTACCACAGGTTAAGAATAGAGTATTGAAAGTCGAAAGTACATGGCAAGCTAATACGCCTTCCCAAATGTTACAGATGTTACAGTACCACCAGAACAGAATTAGAGAGGAACACGATCATGAACAGAGACGTATGAAAGACACGAAAATGAAAGTACTAGTTGCCCAGTCTGTTCCAGCAGATGGTCAGAAGAGGGGTAACACACAGAACTCACAGACTAGTCATTCTGCAGCTCCTGTTAAAGGGAATTGCAATTACTGCAAGCAGCCAGGTCACTTTATAAATGAATGTGCCGTTCTCAGACACAATATTGCTACAGGCAAAACGAAAGAAAGACCACGTCCGCCTAGGCCAGAACACGTTCAACAGAATATTCCACAGAATCCGCAACCTCCTCCACAGCATGCACAGCAACAGACAGTAGCTGTACCCCAACCCCAACCCATTGCCGCAACACAACACGTTACTCAGCAAATGCCTCTTTACTTGGTGATGGGTTTTCCTCTTCTCCTTCTCACACTCTCTCCACAGCGCGGGGACACGCCGGGAGGCGTCACCAGGCGCTCTACAAGCTCCTTTAAATTAAATAAATTAAATGTACCAGTATGCACAGTCTGATTATCCCGATTATCAGCAGTACACATGAAACAGCCTAGAGAGGGTGGTTGGCTTGCCCCTTATCGAGGTTCCTGTAGATCAAGATGGTCCCTATGTACATAGTCAGGTATTAGGGAAAGACAGAAAATGTTTGATTGACACAGGGGCGAGCAGAACTACCATTAGTCATGACGAGGTCCCAGGGGCACCCCTCTCAGGCTCACAGAATGTTTCCCTTGGATTTTCAGGAAAGCCTATTGTTAACGAAGTATCAAAGCCAGTTCCCCTTGCAGTTGGTCCATTATCCCGTACTTCAGATTTATTGCTTACGAAATCATGTCCTGAATACTTGCTTGGTATCAAAACGCTGAAGGCTCTAGGAGCTGTTATATGTTGTTCTCCTGAAGGAGTGAGATTATTCCTTCGTGATTTTAAAGGTCATTATGTGTTGAGAGATTTTGATGTCAGATTGAAAAATGTTCCACAGCATTTATGGGCGCAAGGTCCTACTGATGTAGGTTGTATGCACATTACTCCTTATCGTGTCACACTCAAGCAAGGTGTTGTACTACCCCGAATCCGACAATACAAATTGCCCCCCGAGGCTGTAGCAGCCTTACTGAAAAATATTGACGAACTTATTGCCCAGGGAGTGGTTGTAGAAACTGACTCCAATGTATGTAATTCTCCTATCATTCCGATTCTTAAACAAACTGACCCAAATGCCCCTACAGTTTATCGTTTGGTGATCGATCTTCGAGAGCTGAACAAATGCATTGTACCACAGTACCCAGTGGTCCCAGACATTTCATCCCTATTGACTTCCATTGATTCCGAAGCTGCGTTCTTTACTGTAATCGATCTTAAGAACGCCTTCTTTAGCGTCCCCATTCATCCTGATAGCCAATACCTTTTCGGATTCTGTTTAAATGGCCGAAGTTTCAAATTTGCACGTGCACCTCAAGGGTTCACGGAAAGTCCTAGTATTTACAGCCAAGCACTGAAAAGACAACTAGACAGTATTCACATGCCTACTGACACTGCTCTGCTCCAGTATGTTGATGATCTACTGATCACAGCACGGACCGAACGTGACTGCGAGCGAGCGTCACTGACAGTCTTGTATTTCCTAGCCGAAAAAGGGCACAAAGTGTCCCCTTCGAAGCTCCAATTCTGTGCCCAGCAAGTGGTATACCTTGGGCACTTGCTGTCCAAGAGGGGTAGACAGTTGACACCAGATCGTATCCAGTTAATTGCACATCTGCCACAACCCAAGACACAAAAGGAAGTACGGGCCTTCATTGGCCTCACTTCGTACTGCAGACAATGGATTCCCCAGTATGCATTTCTAGCCAAGCCACTCATACAGTTAACGACACAGGAGGCAGCGACTTCGACTGTCCTCCCTTGGACTCAGGAACATACACAAGCTTTTAATGACTTGAAGAAAGCATTATGTCAAGCACCAGTTTTAGCGACACCATGTTACAGCAAATCTTTTACACTTTTCGTCACAGAACGTGATGGCACAGCATTATCTGTTCTCACACAAGATCAAGCAGGACACCATAAGCCTTGTGCTTCTTTTTCTAGTACATTGGATCCCATAGCCCAGGTCTTGCCTGCGTGCTTGAAATCGGTTGCAGCCACAGCCCTAGCTATTAGACAAAGCGATTCAATAGTGTTAGGACATCCCTTGACAGTACAGGTTCCACATTCCGTGGAAGTTCTTCTGAACTGCACCCAGACTCAACATTTGACCATAGCACGACTGACAGGTTATGAATTGACACTGTTCCAGCCACACATAGAAATCAGACGCTGCAACATACTTAATCCTGCCACATTGTTACCCTCGAGTACTCCAGATCCGACACCACATGACTGTGTTGAAGTCATTAACACCGTAACGAAGCCCCGACAAGACTTGACAGACATTGCATTGACCGACTCAGACCTGACACTTTATGTGGATGGTTCATGTATGAGAACAAGTACAGGAGAGTTAGTGGCCGCCTATGCAGTGACCACTGTAACTGAAGTCATAGAAACACACCGTATTGACACACTATCTGCTCAAGCTGCAGAGCTTATTGCTCTGACCCAAGCCTGTATACTAGCCAAGAACAAGAAAGTTAACATATACACAGATTCACAGTATGCATTCGGAGTCGTTCACGACTTTGGAGTCCTTTGGGAAGAGAGAGGTTTCTTAACTTCTCACGGTACCAAGATCCAGCATGGTCCCCTTATTCAAGCCCTGTTAGAAGCAATACACTTGCCTACAGCCATAGCCATCATGAAGTGCAAAGCACATACCAAAGTCACTGACAGTATTTCCCAGGGTAACGACCGGGCAGATCGTACAGCCAAATTCAAAGCTCAGACAGACATTCCGACTGACATTACAAAGGTTGACACACCTACACCGACACATTGCCTGACAGTTAAGGATCCCATTCTAGATGTACTCGACATACAGACACATGCAACACCAGACAAAATCAAGAAATGGACTGAACAAGGAGGGATCCAGACAGATCAGGGATGGATGACGAAGGGACGAGCCACATGGTTCCTCCCCGACTCTATGGTTCAGGTCATTATTAACACAGCACATAGTCCAGCACACTTAGGAGATAAAGCTATGTTAAACAGTTTACAGAATCTCTGGTATAACAAACATTTACGAGCAGCCGCAAAACAGAAAGTGCGTACTTGCATGATCTGTTGTCAGTTCAATCCAGGAAAAGGTGTTCCCGTGGAACAGGGTGGATTTCATCCTCCAGACCATTTTTTTGAAGTCCTCCAGATGGATTATATCCAGATGGACAGATGCCGAGGATTTAAGTATGTCCTCGTAGTCGTATGTGCTCTTTCCCGATGGACAGAAGCATATCCAGTCCCCGATTACACTGCTGTAACCACTGCCAAACAGCTGGTACGTGAGTTTTTCCCGCGGTACGGTTTGCCCCGTGTCGTGTACTCCGATAATGGTCAGCCATTCTCGTCCGAGCTCATGAAGCAGGTATCACTCCTGTTAGGTTACCAATGGAAGTTCCACTGTGTCCGACATCCCGAGGCAGCTGGTCTCGTGGAGAGACACAATCAGACTCTGAAAACCCGTCTTGCTAAAGTGTGTGCAGATAAAGGTGTAGATTGGATGGTAGCTTTGCCAGTTGCCCTCTTTTACATGCGAATGGTAGCTCATTCTAGGACAGGGCTATCCCCGTATGAGGTGGTCTTCGGTAGGCCTCCTAATATGTGGGGGACGCCTATGCCCCGTAAAATCACAGATATTGACAGTTCTATGCTGACAGATTACTTGGCAGCATTGATGTCTGCACTACAATCTTGTCGTTCACAGGTCGCGGCAGCCTTCCCAGACAACACCGAGGTGAAACCGCATGAACTTGTTCCCGGTGACATCGTCGTGGTCCACAATTTTGACAGATCAAGCCCTTTGGAGCCCCGCTGGAAGGAGCCCAAAATCATTCTGATGACCACAAGGACCGCTATAAAAGTCGAAGGAAGGAAGGGCTGGCTCCATTCGAGCCACGTGAAGAAATTTTATGGACTTCCGCCAAAAACTGTTTCCCAGGACTGCCGCATTCCAGACACTGATACTAAACTCCCCCTGTTAGAGAAAACTCCGCAAGAGGAGTATAAATTAAAGTTGAGGTCTAGGAAGTCAGACAGTTTAATTGTTTAAGTCCCCCTCGGGTGAAGCGGTTAGACCGGTTTCTGACATGTATAGAATAGACCCCAGTAGTCAGAGAGATAGGCGTATCAAGAAAAGACAACAGTATTGTAAAGTCTTGCGCAGTAGATGCATAATTGCCTTGATCTCAATGTTTCTTCTGAGTCTTACGATTATATGCATTAGTCTAATGTTACACATTTTCTTTCCTCTTGATTCACTTGCACATGCTTCTTCTAATGACACTGTGGAGCACACTTTTAGTGACCTGCCCCCACATGAGTTATCCTATCGTTTAGCCATGCGCAACAATACATTCATCCGTATGTTACATCATTCACACCAGACCAGCAATGCCACAAATTGCTGGGTATGTGGCCGACTCCCTCCCTATCAGAAATACAAGGGAGCTCTGCCCCTCTTTCCTTATCCGTTTACACATAATGGTTCGTGTGGTGCATGTTTACTTTCATGTCTTCCCTAGTTAGTAAGTCCAAGGTTTCCCAAGGCAATTGGATATGGGGGAACCTGAATACAGTCATGAATAAAATATGTTTCCCAGACCAAGAAGGTCTTCCCCAAAGGACAGGGACCGATCTAGAAAATTAAGTGTATGGATTAGGTAATTTCACGCTTAACCTCATGATCCTGAACGTGCAGTCTGAGACTAATTCGGATTTGTCTATTACAGTTTTACCAGTAAAAGGTGAATTATGTGTCAGAAAGAATGGTTCAGTACATCTAGGACACAGTGATTGTAATACTGTTGTCGAATTCAGTGATAAAGGAAAGTCTACTTTCAAAGCTTCCCGCCATTCTTATTTCATATGTGGTCAGACAGCCTATGTACGTCTGCCTTTGGATTGGGATGGGACGTGCTATATTGCGTTCCTATTGCCACCTGTTTTTCTAGCCCCGCCTGATTATCACAGAAATCCACATCTTGTACATGTAAGACATAGAAGGGAGGTCAAGATCCCACTTGTCGATCAAACTGAAACTACATTAGAACAATACATAGATTTCAATAAAGGATTCTTTCCATTCATAGGTACTGTCTCAAATAGTAAACTGATATGCAAGTTAACTAGAACCTTGGAAGCAGTAGTGAACGAGACTGCATCTGCTTTAGGAAACCTGACAGAGGAACAGTCTGCTATGAGACTTGTTGTTCTTCAAAATCGCCTTATCCTTGACGTCATCCTAGCCGATAGGGGCGGGGCTTGTAGAGTCATCGGATCCAGTTGTTGCGTGTTTATTCCAAATAACGCGCCATCCGTGTATAAGGCCATAACTCGGCTTCATGAAATAGCTCACCTGATACACCAGAATCCAGGCTCCTGGTCTTGGTCCGGTTGGTTCTGGAGTGTAGTATCTGCCTGGGGATGGAAGTTGTTGTCATTCCTAGGAATAATATTGGTTATAGTATTCAGTTGTTGTCTCTGTCTGCAATGTGGGCCAGCAATTTGCGGCTTGTGCGCCACAGCTTGTATTCCCCGTCCAAGTACACGTTCCCGTTCCCGAATCAAGAAAGATGAACAAATGATGCTTTATGAACAGATAGATGGTCTCATGAATATAGATATATCCTAAAGGGTGTAGTAGGGTCCAAGGAGGGAATGAGGAAATAGAAATTTTCAGGTAGCCAATATGTCCCCCACTCGCACCCTATCCATGCACCCATGTTCCATGTATGTCGTGTAACTTCTGTTCTGTACATGCTAGACAGACGCAAATACATTTGCGTCCATCCTTAACATGTTAGCTATCCAGTCATGCAAAGAAATCCCGTTAATTAGACCTCTAGGCATACGGTGCCAACGTCTTTACATGATGCACTTCGGAATTTCGCACACGTTTTCTCCGTGTTTCCTGGCCCAGTCGAGCAATGCCCTTAAACGAGGCTTCTCTGCCTCATCTCTCCTGTCTCCTAAAGCTGTGCGCATCCCTGACCCTTGCCTTACTTCCTGCCAGCGCAGCGGTGCCCGGCTCGGCCTGGACTACCTGCCAAATTCATGTTTTGCCTACAGATATCTGCTCAGCCCCCTCGAAAACACATTCCAGTCTAGTGAAATAGGTAAACATAGACACGTATGCACTAGCATCCAGTATTGTACGGCCTCTGCCCGAGAGACCTTTTACTTCAGACACTACATCCTCTAAACATTAGATACCAGATATGCTATAGGTACAGGTTGCCCTGACACTCCAGACACCAGTCTCCTCCACTAGTGCTGAAGTCAAAGCCCCCAGTTGCACGTCATGCTAGTTGCGCGCGCATCCAGGTTAAGGGTTTCTGCTGATCCTGCAATTTTCCCTATGCATCCACCCACATGTGACGTTTCTTGTTACGTTTCTCTGACATGTACAGTGCACGCCCATGTGTACGCCTTTTTACACGCCTCCTATTACGCACATGTGTTCTTATCTCTCTCTTTTCACCTGTTACGCCTACTGTATTGGATTCAATTGTGCTACTTTACTATATATAATGTGTAATGCTAATAAACGTTGAATGTCCCTTCCCGAACCTTAGTGGTGAAGGAACATGATGTCCATCCTCGAGGATCATTGTCCATTAAAACCCGTATGACTCAGATACCACGGACTCTGCCTCTCATTTTAATGAGCTGTCTTGTATTGATAATTATACGGTAAAAAATGCATAGGTAAATTTATTTACCACAATTAGAGCTGCACTGTGTGAGTTTTGCACTGCAAATGTTTTGCAGCAAGAGTTTAGGTGTCTGCAGTCCAAACTAAACAATAATAATTGTCGGGCTTTGAGACAGGAAACAAAGGATTGTTCATTTGTGAGGTGCATGTTTTAATCACCCCCTGGTACGCAAGTTGATCTAAGATCTCCCTGACTTGTTTTTTAGCTTCTTGCTTAACAGGATACTGCCTTTGAGCAGTAGGTTGATTTTTCAACTGGATTTTATGGTGAGGAGAATCCTCATCCCATCCTACATGATTTGTATATAATGCAGGAGCTTGGGCCACAGCCCATTTTCTAACATATGTGTATTTTTTATGAATTGGAATGTGATTTTAGAAGACAGGCATAATCATTTCTTCGCCATGTGGGCACTCTCTGACAAACTCTGGTGGCCAGTCCTTTTCTCCTAGAAGGATATCATAACCTTTAGATAGGTTCTCCCAGAAGAGACCTCTAATTTTCCTAGTTTTATCTCCCTCTATACGTAATGTTATTTCAAATAGTTTATGGGTCACGCTAACTCTGGTGTCTGCAGTTTCCACTTGAATGTATTCATTCGCGTCCACTGTCTCCAGAAGATTTGTCAGGATCTTGCGAGCTATGGTCACTTCTGCTGCGCTGTCTAGCATTGTTTGGACCCACTCGCCGTTCTTGAGTTGTGTCCTCAGGATCCTCGGCATGCTTTACTTTAATACTGGCTACCTTCTTTTTGGGAAATTGTAATTTTTTACTTTGATGAGCAGGTTCTTTGTCTTTGGACATGACGCGCTCTTCTTTATGTTCTGACCGTCCTCTTCTTTCCGAGTTGTGAGAGGAAGTCTGAAAAGATCGAGAGGGACGTGTATCAATATCCTGATATCTATCAGGTTTTCTCAAATTATCCCTATTTCTAAGGTTATATCTTTTTTCAGAGGGCTCCCGTTGTGGAGACTTGCCCCTCCTTTCTGGAGATCTATCTCTTTGTTGGGGAGACCTTCCTCTGGTCTGAAAATGTTTTTCTCTGGGAGAGGTCTGTTTATTACCTTCCCACATATTCTTTTGAGTTATTAAATTATTTTTAATGAAAGTTTTTTTAGGATTTTCTGTTAGTTGTGGTTTTAGTGCCACCTAAACTGTCTCTACCTAATTCTTCATAGGATTTTTCAATTATTCTGGCAAGTTCAAAAGGTTTGTCTGCCATATCTGTTTCTTTAAATTTCTGGCGGATTGCCACGGATGCTGCTTCTCCTTTTATGTTGGCTAGTAGTATAGCCGAGACTTGCTTAAAGTCTTTCAGTAATTTCATACCTAGATTTAAAGCAGGCTCTGGACCGTATTCATTTTGAATCTGTCTTAGTACATCTGGTATAACCGCCATAGACGGAACACCATGTGTTTTTGTGTAGATTGAAGCAAAGACTGTTCCCCAAGTGTCACAGTCCTCCACATGTGGTGCAATCCCCATTGGTAGGCAGATGGTCAGAATTCTGTGTTTTTCGTGAGGGGTAGTTTCAGGAAATACAGCCTCTGTTAGAGTAATTTTTGGAGCTAACCAGAACGGAATTTTTTCCCGTTTTGCGGGTAATTTACCAATGACTGATTTTGTCTGTGGTGTAATTTTATTTGTGTTCCCCTGGTGAGGGGTGTGCTGTGGAAATTTTACAGCAGGTTGGACTGTTAAAGTCCGCATGACATATTGTACCAATTGTCTATAAATTTTAATTAATTGTTTTAGTTGAACTAAAAGTTCTCTGTCTGACATTTCTTCGATATCAGGATGTGATGTATAGCTGGCTAGAACCGGAAATATGGCTCCTGGTCTACCGAGTGGACCGAGCCTGATAATGTGATTTTGATTTTTTAGGGCGCCATTGAACCAGAGCTAATGCTGTTGGTAAGTAAGTGGAATTTCAACTTCCTCGAAAGGGGTGCATTCCGCTGGAGGTTCCCCTGCTTTGTAGTAGTGGAACTTGTGTGTTACAGCATTTGCTGCTGGAAAAGTTATCCATGAATAGAATACCTCTGTCTGCCGATATTCATGTGCCTCAACAACAAATATGACTGTACCACCTCTTGATGATACTCCATTTTCTATAAGTTTTATAGTTAAGGTTTTCCTTACATTTACCAGGATGAGTATTGCATCCGGGTCATTTTGTTGGAGACTTGTGTCTCCCGTCAAAAGTTGAGCTGCTAGTCTAGCTCTCTCCCTTTCGTCATCACTCTCTGACATTTTGCTGACAGAAAGTTTGCAGAGCAAGTTTCAAGGAAAAAAGATTATGTGCACAATATTTTGGAACACTGTATCCTTCAACGTTGATTAAACCAAAAATTAATACATAGGAATCTCTTCCTACTATGTTTTGGCGGATATTAACCTTTTTACCCCCTCCAGACGTCTATGGGAATTTTTACGGAAAAAGGGGTCTGTGTGAAAAGCACGCCTGAGTTACTCTAGTATCTAGCGTTAAATTATCGCATTACCAAACGTTGGGCGCCATGTAGTGTAGTTCCTATATTCCCAATAGGCTCTGCGCATTGGAATAACATAAACGATAGTGTAGACATAGGACTGAGGTCGACTAGGTCTCTATTGAATATGTTAGATTTAATTGTGTGTGCCAGCTAGCTCAGAGGTCACTAGAAACGTTCTCGAGTAAACAAGAAGGTGTTAACTTCCCTGAATAGACAAGAAGGGATCAGCTTCTGACAACCATATAACATGACAACTTTGCTCCCTCCAGAATAAGGAGTATATCTCCAGAGTCACGGAAACAAGAGATAGCTATTTTACTCAGTCAATCGTGCATGCTTCGTTTCATAAGAAATGCAGAGAAATAGAGAGAAAGGCGTTTTAAATAAAAGGGTTATTTATAGAGCAGTCTTCTTTCTCATGCAAGAGAAATGAATTGGCAAAATCGCAATACTTGTCATAAAGTAAAGTGCGTACAGTAAAAGGAGTATTATGAAATAATAATGTAAAAGCATTTATATGGTTTCTGAGCCATAAGATACATAAAATGGAAAAAATACATACAATGATAAAATAATGACTAAACTTCCTCAACTGATGTTTCTAAGATACACCTACCCCGGTGTACCTAGCCTAAGCCTAGTACAGGGAAGGAGTAGATGAGTTACAGTTTTTTGCCAAGAATCTGAATCAAGAATTCTCTATGGGTCTAAACAGCTCCGTACCTTAGGTATAGAATGAAGGAGGTCTTGTATCTCTCTCTCAGGACTCGATCTCCCAGCAACCCGTGCGGGTGACCAGAAAACACTGGAGCTGCATTTCTCGGCAAGAGAAAAGACAGCGTCTCTCTCAGTGCGTCAGCAGGGCGGGTCCGCTTCCTTCGTCACTCGCATCAGCAGGGCGTCGGGCAAGTAGATAGCTGATCTGCTCCAAACCACGGTGTGTTGCTTAAGGCAGATGCTGGTATATTTATGCCTGGAAGGTGCCAAGTTTGATGTAAGGTTGGACATAAGACGTCACTAAGAACTGGCAGTTCTTTCAGGACTCCAGGAGTTCTTAGGACAAATCAAAAGAGAAGCAGGGGGGATTCCCGGGCTGCTGGAGGCTTGGTTTGTTTAAGAACGCGTTGTGCTTTCTAGGAGTCTATGGGAGTAGCCTTGCCGTATTTGGACTGCATTGGCTTGGCTATGACTTAATATGGATATGATTCTTATGCCTTTATAAGGATATGATTTGTTATAACCACATAAGGGCATAAATCGGGAATGTCTTAATTAGGGTCTTGGATACATTCACAACAATATGTGGTCCCCTAACCCCTTGGAGTCTACTGACTCAGTGCTGCAAATGTCCAGGTAATAGTCATGCTTGTCTGGAATCACACACTGCTCCTAAAAGTCCTCCAAGAAAGAGCAGGCCTGGATATGACGGTACTTAACTGGTTTTCCTCCTTTCCACACAATCGCTCGCAAAGAGTAAATATCAAAAACTTTGAATCAGACGCCCTTCCAGTCAGTAGAGGAGTCCCACAAGTATCAGTACTCTTCCCCAACTCTTCAATATCTACATGGAACCCCTAACCACAATACTCAGGAATTCAAACATCCCCTTCCACCTCTACGCTGATGACACGCAGCTCTATCTGGAAACCACCTCTATGGACGATATTCTCAAACTTAATGACACGCTCAAAGACGTCCAACAATGGCTCACACAGAACTACTTGAAGCTTAATCAAGAAAAAACTGAAGTTCTAATCATCTCCAACCAAAATGAAAACCCCCAAATTGAAGAATGGCTCAAAGCCTTTGACGCCCTCAATGGCACCCTCAAGCCGAAAGATTTTGTCAAGTCCCTAGGTATCAACTTAGACCCCAAACAAGACATGAAAAAACACATTGCGAGCTCCGCCAAAGCGCCTTCCTCAATCTGAAACTTCTCTACAAAATAAAACCCTTCCTGCCTCCAAAGGACTTTCAACAGGCCACCCAAGCACTGGTGCTTTCCAGAATTGGCTATGGAATCCCAGCCCTGACCGGATCAGCTAAATCTCACCTAGACCCGTTGAAAATCACCCTCAATGCCGCGGCTAGAATTGTCACAGGAACCAAGAAATTCGATCGCATTTCTCCTGCGCTTAAGGATCTGAAATGGCTCCCTATTGAACAACCAACCAACTTTCGAACAGCATGTCTCACGCACAAAGCCCTTCACACAGGTAAACCAGAATACCTAGCCAGGAAACTCAAAAGGGTTGGCCAGTCCAGAAACCTCAGAAGATCTAACACGCTTTTTCTCATTCCCATGAAATCACGAATACGCAAAACTATAAACAAATCCTTTGCAGGCAATGCACCCCGGATCTGTAACAACATCCCTCCCCACATCAGAATGACCTCCCATTTCCCGAAATTCAAGACTTTACTCAAAGCCCTCTTCCTTGAGTCCACTTGAACTGAATGAGGATGAACAAAGTACCCCTCACCCTTTTAGCACCTAAGAGCTGCATGACTATGTTATGTACAATGCCCTCAAGTTGTCCAGATGTGGAGTTTTCCTTCGCCGCAAAGGCACATTGTTGTACCTCCTGTTAAGAGCTCTGATACCCTTCGGTCCAGCTAGCGCTATACAAAACTTATAATAAATAAATATGAATAAATAAGCGCTTATAAACTTATCATGCTGTCAACTACTAGCACTGTAGGAACCCAGTCACTGTCTATGCACTTGCAGAATAACTCAGGCATTGAAACAAGCAGTAGTACAGTCAAATGTACACATTGTATGTGGTCCCCTAACCCCTTTCAGACTATTAAGTCAGTCCTGAAAAAGTCCATGTAATGTCATGCTTGTGTGGAATCACACTGTGAAATTGGGTGCACTCCTACAATCATACTGACAGAAGCATGTCCTTATTTAATCACTCTGCTAAAACATAAGCACTTATAAACTTATCCTGCTGTCAACTACTAGCACTCTGGAACCCAGTAACTGTCTATGCACTAGCACAATGACTTAGGCATTGAGACTAACAGTGGTACTGTCAAATGTGCACAATGTATGCAGTCCTTTAAGCCCTTGCAGAGTACTGAGTCTATCCTGCAAAAGTTCAGGTAATAGTCATGCTTGTCTGGAATCACACTGTGATTCTCTGTCCACTCCAAAAATCATCCAGACAGAAGCATGTCCTTATTTAAACACTCTGCTGAAACTTAAGCGCGTATAAACGTATCCTGCTGTCAACTACTAGCACTATAGGAACCCAGTCACTGTCTATGCACTTGCAGAATGGCTCAGGCGTTGAGACAAGAAGTGGTACAGTCACATGTGCACATTGTATGTGATCCCCTAACCCCTTGCAGACAACTACATCAGTGCTGCAAAAGTCCAGGTAATAATCATGCTTGTCTGGAATCACACTGTGAGTCTGTGTCCACTCCTACAATCATCATGACAGGAGCATGTCCTTATTTAATCACTCTGCTGAAATATAAGCGCTTATAAACTTATCGTGCTGTCAACTACTAGCACTCTAGGAACCCATTCACTGTCTATGCACTTGCAGATTTGACTCAGGCATTGAGACAAGCAGTGGTACAGTCAAATCTGCACAATGTATGCGGTCCTTTAACACCTTACAGACTACTGAGTCAGTGCTGCAAAAGTCCAGGTAATAGTCACCCTTGTCTGGAATCACACTGTGCGTCTATGTCCACTCCCACAACCATTCTGGCAGAATCATGCCTTTATTTAATAACTCCGCAGTAACTTAAGCGCTTATAAACTTATTTTGCTGTCAACTACTAGCAGTCTAGGAACCCAGTCACTGTCTATGCACTTGCAAAAAGACTCAGGCATTGGGACAAGCAGTGGTACAGTCAAATGTGCACAATGTATGTGGTCTTCTAACCCCTTGCAGACTACTGAGTCAGTGCTGCAAAATTCCAGGTAATATTCATGCGTGTCTAGAATCCACTCCTTCAATCATCCTGACATAAGCATGTCCTTATGTAATGACTCTGCTGAAACATAAGAGTTTATAAACTTATCTTGCTGCCAACTACTAGCACTCTAGGAACCTAGTAACTGTCTATGCACTTGCAGAATGACTTAGGCATTGAGACAAGCAGAGGTACAGTCAAATATCCACAATGTATGTGGTCCCATAACACCTTGCAGACAACTGAGTCAGTACTGCAATAGTCCAGGTAATAGTCATGCTTATCTGGAATGACACTGTGAGTCTGTGTCCACTCCTACGATCATTGTGACAGAATAATATCCTTTTGTAATGACTCTGCTGAAACATAACCGCGTATAAACTTATCCTGCTGACAACTACTAATAATCTAGAAACCCAGTCACTCTCTATGCACTTGCAGAATGACTCAGGCATTGATACATGCAGTGGTACAGTCAAATATGCACAACGTGTGCGGTCCTTTAACCACTTGCAGACTACTGAGTCTGTCCTGCAAAAGTCCAGCTAATAGTTATACTTGTCTGGAATCACATTGTGAGTCTCTGTCCACTTCTACAATCATCCTGTAAGAAGCATGTCCTTATTTAAACACTCTGCTGAAATATTAGCGCTTATAAACTTATCCTCCTGTCAACTACTAGCACTCTAGAAACCCAGTCACTGTCCATGCACTTGCAGAATGGCTCAGGCGTTGAGACAAGCAGTGGTACAGTAAAATGTGCACATTGTATGTGATCACCTAACCCCTTGCAGACTGCTGAGTCAGTACTGCAAAAGTCCAGCTAATAGTTGTGCTTGTCTGGAATCAGACTGTGAGTCTCTCTCCACTCCTACAATCATCCTGACAGGAGCATGTCCTTATGTAATGACTCTACTGAAACATAAGCGCTTATAAACTTATCCTGCTATCAACTACTACCACTCTAGGAACCTAGTCACTGTCTATGCACTTGCAAAATGACTCAGGCATTGAGACAAGCAGTGGTAGAGTCAAATGTGCACAATGTATGCGGACCTCTAACCCCTTGCAGACTACTGAGTCAGTGCTGCAAAAGTCCAGGTAATATTCATGCTTGTCTGGAATCACACTATGAGTCTGTGTCCACTCCTACAATCATCCTGACAGAAGCATTTCCTTATATAATGACTCATGGAGAACCGGGCCTATGGGCCTGGCGGCGCAGGGCACGCCTTATATCCCCGAGTTCACCTGCCTGGTCGAACAGAGACACAAGACACTCTTTTTGGCATAGAAAACAAGGTTTATTAGCTGCAGCTAAGAACAGTTGTCCCAGAAGTACAGCGTATATTCTAAGGAGACTGCCACTTTAGTCTGTGGCTCAAAATCTTTTATAGCACACATATTTACAACGTATACTCCCAGTATATATAAAGCAAGCCAATAGGAAAAGTTGGAAAAACAAGCTATCAGGTGTCCCAAATACGCCCCTCTTTCAAACCCTGCGTGTCACCCCTCCCCACAAATTAATCAGTGCTAGTACCGACAATCTAATTTGCAGGTGGCAGGACGTATTTGTGTGCCTCAAAGGATAGTTGTGTAACAAGAGAATACGAGGAGAGAATAGCGAAGGCCAGTCGGATAAGATAATGTAAGGAAAGAATAGGAGAAGCCAAAAAGTCAGTCGAGACAGGGATCAATCAACACAGACATGGATGAGTGAACTCGGCCAGACCCTGACATCGGTTTCGTAAACAAGGGCAGGGGGGTTACTTTTTAACAGAAGAGACACGTAGGAGCTGGAAAAGGCAAAAACACTCCGTTCGCCGTGCTGCCTGAGTGAGGGCAACACAAAATGGTGACAGGGCAAAAAATGGCGGCTAAATACGGGACAAAGTCGGAAACCGAAGAACCTCAGACTCTCCTTTTGCCATTACTCAGGCAAAACACAAAGGACTCAAGTTAATCTGAGTCGTCAATGGCCATGAGGTCGTCGAGCTGTTGCTGTAACATCATTTTAATGTTCTCTGTTTTCTGTGACACAGGCCTTGGGACACACATGGTGGCACAAAGACTGCAGATGGCAGGGCCACACTGTAGACAAAGACAACAAGAGAAAATGATGGCCAAAACCATTCCAAGGAAGGTTAGTATCTTCCATCCCCAAGTGGACAGTAGTCCCCAAAACCATTCTATCACAGTCCAATCTCCCGTGTCCCGGTGTATAGACTCGGAAATTACATGCAATTTAGAGATGGCTTGGTATACTGTAGGGGCATTATCAGGAATATAAATGCATCAACTAGACCCGATTAATTTACAGACTCCTCCACGATCTGCAAGGACAATGTCTAGAACCATCCGGTTCTGCGAAGTCATAAGGCGATCCGCCTGAAGTTCGGTTGTCAGATTACTCAAGGCTCCAGAAGTTACATTTTTGGTAGCCTCAACAATGCGAACTAACTGTCTGATGCCTCTGCTGTTGTCCATTGGGCCCCAGAAAGGAAGCAACCCTTTGGTGAAGTCACCTCCTTCTTGTCGTGCTGTGTCCTTAGAATCGGATGTATGACGTTACAACGCATACTTTTACCACGCATAACATTACAACGCAATTTTTACAACGAAAGATCCTTTACAACGAATGCCTTTTCAACGCATGACATTACATCGCAGATACTATTACAACGCATACCATTACAACGTAAGTATAGGTAAGTATATTATTATTTTTTAACTGTAATTAATAAATAATAAATTAATTTTATTTATTAAATACATTTTTAATTAATGTAATTCTAATTTTAAAATTATATATATATATATGTATATATATATATACCTTTTACAATAAATATTAAAATTACTAAAATAAATGTATTTAATTTAATTCAAGTATTTTTTAAAAACTGAACCCTTAAAATACCCCTGTACCCCAAAACCCAAACCTAGCCCTGAACCCTAAAAATACCCCTGTACCCCAAAACCCAATCCTAGCCCTGAACCCTAAAAATACCCCTGTACCCCATAACCCAAACCTAGCCCTGAACCCTAAAAACACCCCTGTACCCCAAAACCCAAACCTAGCCCTGAACCCTAAAAATACCCCTCTACCCCATAACCCAAGCCTAGCCCTGAACCTTAAAAATACCCCTGTACCCCAAAACCCAAACCTAGCCCTGAACCCTAAAAATACCCCTGTACCCCATAACCCAAACCTAGCCCTGAACCCTTAAAATACCCCTGTACCCCAAAACCCAAACCTAGCCCTGAACACTAAAAATACCCCTGTACCCAAAAACCCAAACCTAGCCCTCAGGGTCTGCCTGCTCTAACCAGTGAGCCCTGTGGAGAAGTGTGGCTCACTGGTTAGAGCAGGCAGACCCTGAAGCAGAGGTAAGACCCGGGACCAGGGTTCGATTCCCGACGCGGCAGGGTGTTGAGCTCAAATGTCCTCGGACTCGATAATTCTCGCTTCGGTGCCTGACCTAATCATGGGTTCACACTATGCAACTCTGGGCATTAAGCTTGCTTAATCTCCACAATGGCCCCCCGCGGCGGGATGCCTGGCTTTCACCTTGGGGATGCCCTGTAGGGGCTATCTCACAGGGAAAAACCAGGACGGGTTCCCAAGGCAAGCGCGGAGATACCCCTACGGGGGTCGATTCTGGCGCTATATAAGAAATGCAATAATAATAATAATAATAACCCTAAAAATACCCCTGTACCCCAAAACCCAAACCTAGCCCTGAACCCTAAAACTACCCCTGTACCCCATAACCCAAACCTAGCCCTGAACCCTAAAACTACTTAAATTAATATATTTAATTTATTTGATAAAAATACATAAATTAATATATTTGTTTATTTTTAATATTAATTAAATTAATTAAATAATGTTAAATAAAATATAAAATAAAATTATATACTTACCTATACTTACTTGTAATGGCATGCGTTGTAATAGCATCTGCTATGTAATGTCATGCGTTGTAAAGGCATGCGTTGTAATGGATCCTGCGTTGTAAAAGTAGCGTTGTAATGGTAGTGCGTTGTAAAAGTTGCGTTGTAATGGGTGTTTACCCTTAGAATCAATAACCCCTCTGCCACGTCTTTTTCTATGATGACCTGAAGGAGCAGTATATGTTGGAGGGAGAAGAAAAGCCACGTAACAAGTTCCTGAAAAGTAGGTAGGAAGCAACGTATAGGCTCTGTCATGACATACAAAATATGGCACTAACGGTGAAGAAATCTGAGGTGAATAGATATCTGTATGGGAACAAACACTGTTTTCCTGTTGGTTTTGAACATTTTGGCCATTTATCTGCAGACAGAAATTACCTCGATGGGGTACCGTCCAAATTGATGGGGATCTCCTTCGCCTATCCTTATCTGTAAGGCTAGTAACATAACGAGTCACGTTCCAGCCATCATATGCTCGTTTCTCATCAACGGGAATCTTACTAATTTCAGCAATTCTAGCCATGGCTACTATTCCCTTTATCAAAGAACTGTGACTAAAATCTGCTCCACCACCATATGGACTACCAGGAGGATATCGAAGTTAATTCTGATACACTTTAGAAAACATGGCCACATAGGCCCAAGCGGAGCCTTCTTAGGAAAATGGAAGGACTAAATATGGCATCCCTTTCTCTGTGTTATGGGGCATGAGCCCACAAACCCAACAGTCAGTAGTATTGACTACCAGTTGATGCTGATGCAACAACTGGATAAATGAATTGTTGAATTATTCTGTTCTTCTAATTTGCTCATGTTCCGGGAGTGTATGAAACTGATGTGGGGAGGCAGTAGTAGGAAAAGACAAGGAAAGAGAAGTTGGAACAGGTGCTTGCTGCATAGTGTGAACAACCCAACTCACACAAACCAATAAAATACATGAACATATTAAAATAAATAAGGTCATGCCACATGGACTAACCAACAATTTTTAATATTTACTTTTCATTTCTTTATTCTTATCACTCTTTTACACTTTAATATCCATTCTCTAAAGCGTTGCTCACGGCAATCTTCCTAGATCAATTAGCTGTGATTATTAGCTGTCCTATGACACTGCAATTCCTGCAGACCTACTGTCACTACTCAGGTCACAGCCTACGACTCCTACCGTGACCCTGCAACTTGATGGATAGTGGAAAATAAATGTCTCTCAAAAGTGTGATCAGAAAAAGAAAAAGGAAAAAGAAAGTTCAATTGTCTTTCATCAATCTGGGTCTTAAGTTGTACCGAGTCTTATTAGGTACTGTTTGTTCTCGAAACAAAGTCTCTGAATTTACTGTGTTCAATCGCAGATGTGATGGTACAGCTTCTTGCAACATGTCATCGTCTTCTTTCTCAGAGTTTGTTCAATCCAGGCGTGCAATACTGAAAGGTACGAACCGAGGGACCCTTTCGCCTTCACTGTCGCTTATATCCTTTCGGACCCACTGATCGAAAGTTAAAGGCAAAGGTACCCTCTTGCAGTGCACGCCATGGATCCAATTCTTCTTCCCAACAACCTTTACTGCTGTACGTGTTGCTAGCAGAACTTGCCGAGGCAGGCCCCAACGAGGTTCCAGATTCTTTTTTCCACTGAAAATTCTTCAGGCAGACGCAGTCACCGGGTTGGATGGAGTGACCTGGATCTGCAGAGGCCTCCGGCAAAGCGTTTTGAACCTGTTGGTGAAGAACACGCAATTTAGTGGTGAGGTCATGTAAATAGTCAATCAACATTTGATACGGGATGTCAGAGTACTTTTTAGGTCGAGGGACTTCCAAGACATTAGCTGGGCGCCCAAAAACGACCTCGTATGGGCTGAGTCCTAAACAAGAATGTACAGTAGTTCTCGTGGATAAAAGTGCCAAAGGTAATGCGTCAGCAAGACCCGTGCTGGCCTGAATCTTCGCCAGTTTAAGCTTGAGAGTGCCATTATAGCACACTACCAAACCTGCTGACTGAGGGTGGTTTGCCGCATGGAATTTCTGCCTAGTACCAAGACCCGCAAACACCTTCTGCATAATTTGGCATACAAATTCACTTCCATCGTCACTCCAGACAATTTGCGGCAAACCAAACCTCAGGAAAAATTCCTTCAAAAGGACTTTGGCAGTAGACAAAGCAGTATTGTCCTTTAGGGGGTAGGCCTCTATCCATCTAGAAAAGGCACACACCAGCACCAGAACATACTTGAGGTTATTACAACGTTCCATATGAATTTAATCAATTTGTAATACCTTAAAAGGGTACGTAGGGGGAGCAAAATGTCCTGCTGGAGTTGGGGTTCCCTTTCCTGGATTATGCTTTAAACAAACAATATAATGTTTTACCTCATTCTCCGCACATTTAGGAATTTCTTCATTCTGCCATACTGGAGCCAGATGTTTACATATTCCTTTTGCACTGATATGGGCTGGGCCATGCGCCATAGTAATTACAGGCAGCACATAGGCGTCTGGTAACAGCCAACGCTGATGTTCTGCCAATTCCGTCCAACAACCTGTCGCGTCCAACATTCCCGTACTTTCTCTCCACTTACTGAATTCCTTTTCAGTAGCCTCTTCTTGAACCATTCTCACACTTTCTATTGTGTCCTCACACATTCCTCCCTCCCCTGCCCATCTTGCAGGGCCTGCTACACACATGTGACTCGTAGCATATCTTGCTGTTTCTTTTGCTACCTCGTCTGCCAAAGCATTCCCGCGACCCACACCATCAATGATCTTCTTATGAGCACTACACTTCACTATCGCTATTTGGGTAGGCAAAGCAAGTGATTCGAGAATGTCAGTTACCAACTGACCATGCTGTATCTTAGTCCCATGGGAAGTAAAGAATACTCTTTCCTTCCACAAACGACCGAAAATATGAGCCACGCCAAAGGCGTATTGGCTATGCGTGTAAACATTCACTCTCTTTCCCTTAGCCAACACACACGCTCTCGTAAGGGCAATCAGTTCAGCTGCTTGGGCTGAATTCTGTGCAATGCGTGCTGTCTCCACTACCGTATACAAAGTGGTAACAGCATAGGTCGCAGTTGTCTCGCCATTAGGAAGATTGAAACAAGAACCATCCACCCATAGGATCCCATCCGGGTCCACAAGTGGTGTGTATTTTAAGTCTATTCTGCCTTTCGTTTCCTCCTCTGTTCGGAGAAAACAATAATGCTTTTCTTGAGTGTCTTTTTCTTCCGGAATGGGTAACAACGTTGCTGGATTCAAAGTATTACACCGCTTGATGTGTATATGACTAGCCAAGAGCATCAGTTCATATCCAGATAAGTGGGCATTCGTAAGATGTTGTATTTTTGTTCTGTTCAAAAGAGTATCCACTGCATGTGGTACCATAACAACAAGAGTGTTATCTAGTACCAATCAAGCGAATTGACGAATGGAAATCGCTGCTTCTGCTGTAGCCCAGAGACAACTAGGCAAGGCCACTGGATCCAATGTAGCCAAAAAATAGGCACATGGCCGTTTTTTGTCTCCAAATTGTTGTGTTAAAACTGACAAAGAGACACCTTCTCTTTCATGAACGTAAAGTGTGAAAGGCTTACTGTAATCTGGAGTACCTAACACAGGGGCAGAACACAAGGTAGTACGTAAGTCAGAAAAACTCTTCTGACATTCGTCAGTCCAAGGAAGAGGTTGGGGTGTATCTTTCAGCGTAAGTGCCAACAAAGGTTTAACCAACAAAGAAAAATTCGGAATCCACTGTCTACAGTAAGAAGTAATGCCCAGAAAGGCATGCACCTCCCTTTGTGTGGATGGTACAGACATTTGCGCGATTGCTTGAATACGTTCTGGGGTTAATCGTCTTCCCTCCTTCGACAAGAGATGACCTTATTAGGTAACCTCTTGGCGACAATATTGCAACTTAGAGGGTGACACCTTGTGATGCAGGTCAGACAAATGATGCAACAATGAAACAGTCGCATCCTTACACACATCCTCTGAATCAGCAGAAACTAACAAATCGTCCACATACTGAATAAGAGTGGCACCTGGAGGCAAAGTGAAAGCATCGAGCTGAGATTTCAATGCCTGACTATAAATAGAGGGACTCTCACAATAGCCTTGAGGTGCACATTTGAAACGAAAACTTCAGCCTCGGAGAGAGAAGCCAAAAATATCTCTACTTTCCTCAGCAATAGGAATGCCGAAGAAAGCATTTTTTAGATCAATACCCGAGAACCATGCCGTTGAAGCGGGTATCATAGTGAGCAAGGCAGTGATATCTGGGACAACAGGAAACTGGGGGACAACAATTTTGTTGACCTCGCGAAGATCGATCAAAAAGCAATATACAGGAGGCTGAGAAGGATCTGTCCGTTTAAGGAGAGCTAGAACAGGACTGTTGCAAACATTGCCTCTCGTTTCTTCGACCACACCCTTCTGAACCAGATCATAGATAATAGCCAACAAAGCTTGTTCACCATCATTGGAAATTTTATACTGAGGAATGCGTGGTAATTTAACATTAGGCTTCATAGTAACCACGTAAGGCGGAATATGGAGCAGACCAACATCATTCGGACCCGTAGCCCGGAGCGTAGCAGGAAGAGAATGCAATTCAGGTGGGAATTGGTCCTTAGATAAATACATAGGAGAAACCAACTTCTCACCTGAGGTAAGATGTACACCAGAGGGGGAACAATACAATGTTGCATGAAGACGTTTCAACAAGTCCAAACCCAACACATTCTCGCCGCAACCAGTCGTCAAAATGAGCGGAGCCTCCAAATTATAAGGGCCAATCGAGAAAGGCAAAGGACAAGAAACCGGGTTACTAACTGGGGCACCCGAGAATCCTATAGAAACATTAGATAAGCCAGAAAAAGGTGCCCCAGGGAGTTTGGAGTGAATGATAGAACTTCGCATTGCACCAGTATCCAAAAGAAATGGCTCTGAAACACCCAATGCAACAACTTCAACATAAGGCCCATTCTGATCCATTGGAACTGATACGACTCCCTTACTTTGTCCATGGCTGTCCTAACTAGTGTGAAAATCCTGAGCCTCACTCTCAACACAATAATCGTCATTGTATTATTGCGCAGACTGAGTATTCTTCTGATCAAAATAATTCAGAGAATTCTGAGGGGGAAAGGAACGCTGTCCTTGGGACAACGCACCTCTACCTCTACCTCTAGGTGCTGATTGAAAACCACCACGGCCTCGTGGCCCTGGGAATCAACCATTACGCTGCAATAAAACCGGACAGCTATTCTTATAATGACCTTTCTCTTTACAATAGGCACATTGATTAGGACCTAACAAAGGGCGCGGAACAAAAGGGTCAGGTTTTTGTAACGACCTCTGAAGCTGGGGAGGCTGTTGAAACTGGCGCTGAGCAGAATTAGGGGGATAAGCCTGTTGCAAAAGAACCTTCGTTTTTAATTCCTTAGTCTTCTTCTCGATCTTATCTTTTTCCTCCTTATCCCTATTCTCGTAATATTGAGCAGTAGCTAATATCTGTGCAGAGGAAGAAACAGCCCACAAACTTTCGGAGACTTTCAGCTTATGTGATAATTCTGGAAGTAAATTAAATACAAATTTATCCACCAATAATCGCTGTCCACCTTCAGTACTCATATCTTGACCACTGTGGTCGATAAACGTCTCCTCAAAACGAGTAAAGAAATCGGAGACACTCTCATCTTTCTTCTGCTTACATGCAGCTAACTTATCCCAGTTAACACGCAAGGCAGGCATCATCGTTTTCATTAGAGTGATGATTCTACCAGGCAATTGTGTAACCAAATCATCTGGCTTAGCACCACCCACCTGTGCTGCATCTGCGGCAGTTATAGCAGCCCAATTACCACCTAAAGCTTGGTCATGGTCCTCCCTACGAATCCGAGCCCACAACGCTTGTGGAACTACATTACCCATCAGCATATCAATATCGGCCAAATTCATAATACACACATCAACAGTCTGGGACAGCTCTTTGTAATATCCAGCAGGATTTTTACGAGGGTCCGGTAAAGACTGTTTGAGCGCCAAAACTTCAGATCGTTTCCGGGGGACATGTACCCATATAAGCTGGATATGAGCAGGGATACGCGGAACAACGTCTGCCTGTGGAACCTCCTCTCTCCATACTGGAGGAGCTTCCCTCATAGGATGATGTTTCATTTTCTGTCGAACTGCAGGATCATGTTCAAGAATAGTCTGAGAAGAAAATAAAGACCTGAAAGCGACAAGTGTCCTAACGGAATCTTCAACTTCAGACCTTTATCAAACTTAGGCTGAACGTCCAACAGACCCTGAGGAGCTAGACCCAACTCCATATCCTCCATCCTTTGACAAGATTGTCACACATAACATTAAAAACATATCTTTGTGTGGGCGCATTCCACTGCATAAAGGTACTCAATATATCAGGCACACTATACTGTGGACCACTCATGATGCATTTGTGAGCAAGAGAGTCCAACGCAATTCGCTCGTCGGAACCTGGGATTTGACTACGGGTCGGCCTTCGAGACAGAGCAGGAGTCAAGGAAAAAGACCCAAAGAAGTGGGAGAGAAGGCCAGAAACAGTATCGACCAACCGTTTGCAAACTGGGGAAGAATCTGACAGTAAAACTGGAGACAAGGTATTAAGCAAAGGAGGAGAAGTATTGATCATTACAAGAGGAACCGAGGGTAAAGAAGACTGAGGTACAGAAGTTGGTGGCAAAGGAGGCGGGAGTGGCAATACAGGAAGGGGCAATTGCGGAAGAGCCGTATCAACTGGCTGAACAACAGGTTGCTGGACAGGTGGCGATAATGGGGGTGCATTAGCACCAGGTACATAAGGCGGCGGCAATCTCAATAAATGGGACATTAAGGGATCTTCATCAAGATCCTTACTCTGTGGAGAAGTAGGCAATACAGGGTAGCATCTATCTATTGCCATACAATGCAGTCTGTCTGAAACTTCAATTGCTCGATCAATCTCATTTTCTTTGAACTGCTAGGCAGCCTGTATAATTGTCATATCTTTCGCCTTTCTATCTCTTTTTGCCTGCTTAATTTCTCTCTGCTTGGCTTCTTTACGCCAAAGGCAGAAAGAGTCAAACATTGCCGGACGGGCTTTTCTTTTGAACAAAATTGCTTCTAAATTGTCTAATATATCAGGTTCAAAGCTACCACGAGACACTCTGTTGGGCGTAGAAAACCAGGTTTATTAGCTGCAGCTAAGCACAGTTGTCCCAGAAGTACAGCGTAAATTCTATGGAGACTGCCACTTTAATCCGTGGCGCACAATATTTTATAGCATACTCCCAGTATATACAAAGCAAGCCAATAGGAAAAGTTGGAAAACAAGCTATCAAGTGTCCCAAATATTCCCCTCTTTCAAACCCTGCGTGCCACCCCTCCCCACAATTTAATCAGTGCTAGTACCGACAATCCAATTTGCAGGTGGCAGGACACATTTGTGTGCCTCAAAGGATAGTTGTGTAACAAGAGAATACGAGGAGAGAATAGTGAAGGACAGTTGGATAAGATAATGTAAGGAAAGAATAGGAGAAGCCAAATAGTCAGTCGAGACCGGGATCAATCAACCCAGACATGGATTAGTGAACTCGGCCAGACGCTGACGTCGGTTTCGTAAACAAGGGCAGGGGGGTTACTTTTTAACAGAAGAGACACGTAGAAGTTGGGAAAGGCAAAACACTCCGTTCGCCGTGCTGCCTGAGTGAGGGCAACACAAAATGGCGACGGGGCACAAAATGGCGGCTAATTACAGGACGAAGTCAGAAATCGAAGAACCTCACTCTGCTGAAACATAAACGCTTATAAACTTATCTTGCTGCCAACTACTAGCACTCTAGTAACCTAATAACTGTCTATGCACTTGCAGAATGACTCAGGCATTGAGACAAGCTTTGGTACAGTCAAATGTCCACAATGTATGCGGTCCCATAACGCCTTGCAGACTACTAAGGGATGGGAAGGGATGGGATTACCTTGGCTCAACTCCCAGTGTATTTAATTAATTTGTTTCATTAGTACTGCAATAGTCCAGGTAATAGTCATGCTTGTCTGGAATGACACTGTGAGTCTGTGTCCACTACTACAATCATTGTGACAGAATAATGTCCTTATGTAATGACTCTGCTGAAATATAAGTACTTATAAACGTATCTTGCTGACAACTACAAGCACTCTAGTAACCCAGTCACTCTCTATGCACTTGCAGAATGACTCAGGCATTGAGACATGCAGTGGTACAGTCAAATATGCACAACGTGTGCGGTCCTTTAACCCCTGCAGACTACTGAGTCTGTCCTGTGAAAGTCCAGGTAAAAGTTATACTTGTCTGGAATCTCACTGTGAGTCTGTGTCCACTCCTACAATCATCCTGTAAGAAGCATGTGCTTATTTAATCACTCTGCTGGAATAGAAGCGCTTATAAACGTATCCTCCTGTCAACTGGGAACCCAGTCACTGTCCATTCATTTGCAGACTAACTCAGGCATTGAGAAAAGCAGTGGTACAGTCAAATAGACAAAATGTATGCAGTCCCCTAACCCCCTGCAGACTACTGAGTCAGTGCTGCCAAAAGTCCAGGTAATAGTCACACTGTGGGTCTGTGTTCACTCCTACAATCATCCAGACTGAAGCATGTTCTCATGTAATGACTCTGCTGAAACATAAGAGCTTATAAACATATCCTGCAGTCACCTACTAGCACTCTAGGAACCCAGTCGCTGTCTATGCACTTGTTAGGGATGCAAAAGTCCAGGTAATAGTTATGCTTGTCTGGAATCACACTGCGAGTCTGTGTCCACTCCTACAATCATTCTGACAGAAGCATGTCCTTACTTTTTCACTCTGCTGTAACTTAAGCGCTTATAAATGACTAGCACTCTAGGAAACCAGTCACTGTCTATGTACATGCACAATGACTCAGACATTGAGACAAGCAGTGGTACTGTCAAATGTGCACAATGTATGCAGTCCTTTAACCCCTTGCAGAGTACTGAGTCTATCCTGCAAAAGTTCAGGTAATAGTCATGTTTGTCTGGAATCACACTGTGAGTCTGTGTCCACTCCAAAAATCATACAGACAGAAGCATGTCTTTATTTAAACACTCTGCTGAAACTTAAGCACTTATAAACTTATCCTGCTATCAACTACTAGCACTCTAGGAACCCAGTCACTGTCTATGCACTTGCAGAAAGGCTCAGACGTTGAGACAAGCAGTGGTACATTCAAATGTCCACAATGTATGTGGTCCCCTAACCCCTTGCAGAGTACTGATTCGGTGATGCAAAACTCCAGGTAATAGTCATACTTGTCTGGAATCACACTGAGTCTGTGTCCACTCCAAAAATCATCCAGACAAAAGCATGTCCCTATTTAAACACTCTGCTGAAACTTAAGCTCTTATAAACGTATCCTGCTATCAACTTCTAGCACTCTGGGAACCCAGTCACTGTCTATGCCCTTGCAGAATTGCTCAGGCATAGAGACAAGCAGTGGTACAGCCAAATGTGCAGATTGTATGTGGTCCCCTAACCCCTTGCAGACTATTACATCAGTATTGCAAAAGTCCAGGTAACAGTCATGCTTGTCTTGAATCACACTGTGAGTTTGTGTCCACTCCTACAATCATCATGACAGGAGCATGTCCTTATTTAATCACTCTGCTGAAATATAAGCACTTATAAACGTATCCGGCTGTCAACTACTAGCACTCTAGGAACCTAGTCACTGTCTATGCACTTGCAAAATGACTCAGGCATTGAGACACGCAGTGGTACAGTCAAATGTGCACAATGTATGCGGTCCTTTAGCCCCTTACAGACTACTGAGTCAGTGGTGCAAAAGTCCAGGTAATAGTCATGCTTGTCTGGAATCACACTGTGGGTCTGTGTTCACTCCCACAATCATTCTGACAGTATCATGTCCCTATTTTTTCAGTCTGCTGCAACTTAAGCAATTATAAACTTATCCTGCTGTCAACTACTAGAACTCTAGGAAACCAAGCACTGTCTATGCACTTGCACAATGATTCAGGCGTTGAGACAAGCGGTGGTACAGTCAAATGTACACAATGTATGCAGTACCCTAACCCCTTGCAGACTATTGAGCCAGTGCTGCAAATGTCCAGGTAATAGTCATGCTTGTCTGGAATCACACTGTGGGTCTGTGTTCACTCCCACAATCATTCTGACAAAATCATGTCCTTACTTTTTCACTCTGCTGTAACTTAAGCGCCTATAAACTTATACTGCTGTCAACTACTAGCACTCTAGGAACTCAGTCACTGTCTATGCACTTGCACAATGACTCAGGCATTGAGACAAACAGTGGTACAATCAAATGTGCACAATGTATGCAGTCCATTAAATCCTTGCAGACTACTGAGTCAGTGATGCAAAAGTCCAGGTAATAGTCATGCTTGTCTGGAATCACACTTTGGGTCTGTGAGCACTCCCAAAATCATTCTGACAGAATCATGTCCTTATTTAATAACTCTGATGTAATTTAAGGGCTTATAAACTTATCCTGCTGTCAACTACTAGCAGTCTTGGATCCCAGTCACTGTCTATGCACTTGCAAAATGACTCAGACATTGAGATCAGCAGTGGTACAGTTAAATGTGCACAATGTATATGGTCCTTTAACCCCTTGCAGATTACTGAGTCAGTGTTACAAAAGTCCAGGTAATAGTCATGCTTGTCTGGAATCACACTGTGAGTCTTTATCTACTCCTACAATCATCCTGACAGAAGCATGTTCTTATTTAATCACTCTGCTGAAACATAAGCGCTTATAAACGTTGCCTGCTGTCAACCACTAGCAGTTTAGGAACCCAGTCACTGTCTATGCACTTGCAGAAAGACTCAGGCATTGAGACAAGCAGTGGTACAGTCAAATGTGCACAATGTATGCAGTCCTCCAACCCCTTGCAGACTACTGAGTCAGTGCTGCAAAAGTCCAGGTAATAGTCATGCTTGTCTGGAATCACACTATGACTGTCTGACTGACTGACTGAAATATTTATAGAGCGCATGAATGCCGCAGCGTCTTGGCGCTAACAGATACAAGCAGAAAGGGAGGCAGAGGGGCAGATAGGCCTAGACAAAGAGCCAAGTTTTTAGGTCTTTCCTAAAAATCATTTTGGATTTATGAGACTATGAGTCTCTGTCCACTCCTACAATCATCCTTTAAGCTGCCAAATGGAACCCATGGTCATAGCTGATAGTGAGGTAGGTGCATTTACAATTGGGGTAAGCCCGCACTTTACAGTGAAAGGACTTCTGGTCTATAGACCTCCTGGCCCATATGCACGTTTCATCCCCAGCCCGCTGGAAGGCATTATGGATTCCGCTCTACGGAAAGATTTCCTATTATTGGGGGACCTTAATATTCACTTGGAAAATCCCCTCGATAGGGGGGCTGTAGATTTACATCAGGAACTATAGACATTACAATTAAACTTGAATTCCTTGGTCCCTACCCATCAGCATGGCCATCTATTGGATCCAGTATTTGCCAATAAGGGGGAAGTTGAAGTGAGTACTCCTATCCCTATTCCCTGGTCCGACCACTTCTTTGTACCCTTTATATTAAAGACTCTTGAAAATAGAGCCCCTGAACAACCTGTACTCAACCACCCGTGTTGCAGGTGGGTTGGCTCCTCACAGCTGAAGTTTAATGAAGCTCTGACGAAAGGGGGACAGCCGGGGGGTACTGATGTTGAATCTGCTTGCTGTAATTTAGAAAGACGCATAAGAGAAGCCCTTGACAGCGTAGCTCCACTACGTCTGAACAAAACAGTGAATAGACCAGAGAAATCTGCACCTTGGTATAACGATGATTTGCGCCTAGCTAGGTCAGAGTGCAAAAGCCTAGAGAGGCAGTGGAGGATAGCTTTTCTTAGTCAGGCAAAACTGGAATACCATAAAAAGCGGAGAAACTATCATGGCCGTATTAGACGGGCCAAAGCCACTTACTATGCTGAGAGAATTGGGGCGGCAGGAAATTCCACGAAGAAATTATTCAAGATCTATAAGGAGATTTCCTCACTTACATCGTCTACCGTTCCCACAGAAAGTTCTGGGGAATCCTGCGATTGTATTGTGGGTTTCTTCCCAGAAAAAGGTGGAAAAATATACTCTTCCTTCCCAGGAAAAAAAAAGCGGGTGCAGAGTTTGTGGAACCAATTGGTGGTGCTGAGGGAAATGAGAAGTTGGATAGTTTTATTACCCCTTTCTCTGCGGCGCTCTGCAGAATCTGCAGCTCTATAAAGTCTGGCTCACCCAGGGATCCTGCCTCACCAAAACTGCTTGGGGAGAGTATTGCCAATCTTGAGCCGTATATCAGGCATCTTTTAGATGTATCATTTAGTATGCACACGGTGCTTGATAGCTGGAAGCAGGCTGTGGTACTGCCACTTCAGAAGAAGCCCAACATCAGCATCGAGGAACTGGATAACTTCCGACCTATCTCGCTGCTATCTTACTTGGCGAAAGTGGCGGTGAAGGCTGTAAATCTACAACTTATGGCCCATGTGGAAGAAGCTAATCTACTTCATCCCGCACAGTTTGGGTTCCGGCCACTCCACTCTACGGAGTCGGATCTGCTTATGGCCACTGAGGCCTTTAGGCATGGAGCTGATGAGGCCCTCTTTCTTCTGGACCTGAGCGCCGCCTTTGTCTCTGTAAAACATTACAACTTGCTGCAGTGTCTGAATAAGGGCGGTGTCTCAGGCGCGGCTCTGAAATGGATACAATCATTTTTAACAGATCGTAGTTTCCAGGTAAGACAGGGTGCCCACTACTCTAGAGCTGTGAAGCTGGATCAGGGTGTGCCGCAGGGCTCTGCCCTGAGCCCCACCGTGTTTAATTTATATGTATCCCCAGTGGCGAATATTGTGGAGGGCTTTGGGTTCCAGATTGTGTCATATGCCGATGACACACAGCTGGTGATCTCTCTATCGTGGGCGCCAGGATCAGGCTGCCTCCAACTTCAGAGCATGCAGGCAGGAACTTGCCTCCTGGATGGCCAACAACTGCCTGAAGTAGAACGGTAGCAAGACAGAGGTGCTCGTGGTGGGGGGGGGGGGGGCATCTTGCTTAGGCTCAGCCCCGACGCCGTGTGCCCAGGCTAAGAACCTGGATGTATGGGTGGACTTGGATCTTACATTTGAACATCAAATCAGACGTGTTGGGTGGACATGCTTTGGCGTCCTCAAAGGTCCGCGTAAAACCATGGACCTTCTTCCTATAGAATCTAGGAGGATGCTGGTGCATGCTCTTGTCACCTCGCGGTTAGGTTACGGTAAAATACTGTATTTGGGGGCGACAGTCAAGAGTCTTGACCAACTTCAGGTGTTACAGAATGCAGCTGCCCGGCTGGTGCTTAGGCTTCCAAGAAGGGCCGCTTCTAAAAGGGCCTTGGACGCTCTTCACTGGCTTCCTGTCGGGTAGCGAATTGTGTTTAAGGCCCTTTGTACGTGTCACCGTAATACTCAGGGCACTGGGCCGAGGTATCTGCAGAATCTCATCACTGCCTACAGGCCGGTCCGATCCCTCAGATCTACTGGGAAAGGCCTGATGGTGATTCAAAAAGTCAAGAGAGCCCGAATGGGTGGCAGATCATTCCGGCTCTTGGCGACCAGGAGCTGGAATAAACTCCCTCTTGATCTCCGGTTAGAACCTTCTGAGACCAGGTTCAGAAGGAAGCTTAAAACATACTTGTTCCTTCATTAATGGGCCTGGGCATGGGTTGTGTATTGGGGCTCTAGTATCATCCCACTTACTACAGCGCGGGGACACGCCGGTGGGCGTAATCAGGTGCTTTACAAGCTCCCTTGAAAATAATAAAAGTCACTGTCTATGCACTTGCAAAATTACTCAGGCATTGAGACAAGCAGTGGTACAGTCAAATGTGCACAATGTATGCTGTCCTTTAACCCCTTGCAGAGTACTGTGTCAGGGCTGCAAAAGTCCAGGTAATAGTTATGCTTGTCTAGAATCACACTGTGAGCCTGTGTCCAATCCTGCAATCATCCTGACAGAAGCATTTCTTTTTAATCACTCTGCTGAAACTTAAGCACTTCTAAACTTGTCCTGCTGTCAACTACTAGCACTCTAGGAACCAAGTCACTGTCTGTGTACTTGCAGAATGACTCAGGCATTAAGACAAGCAGTGGTCCAGTCTAATGTGCACAATGTATGCGGTCCACTAATCCCTTGCAGACTAATAATTGCTTCAGCAAATGTCCAGGTAATAGTCATGTTTGTCTGGAATCACACTGTGAGTCTGTGTCCACTCCTTCAATCATCCTGACAGAAGCATGTCCTAATGTAATCACTCTGCTGAAACATACGCGCTTATAAACATATCGTGTTGTCAACTACTAGCACTCTAGGATCCCAGTCACTGTCTATGCACTTGCAGAATGACTGCAGGGGCGACTGTATCATTGTAAATTGTAAACACCCCCAATATGTTGCTACTGTTTTGTTAAGAGCAGCTTCCTTATTATACAATGAGAACAGTGTATGTGTGCGTCCGCTTGGCTACTTCTATAGTCATCTAATTAAATTGCCCTCCGATAGCAATAGAAATAGAACATTCACACCTATTCTTCATCCAGTATTTGAAGTTGCAACGCAAAACAGGTATCAAGCCCTAAGTTCCCTGGATTCAAATGATTGACTTACCAAGGCTTGTGGGCCCCCTGTGTGTGTGCCCACAATTAGTCAGGTGTCTATAAGCAGACAGGTGATCGAATTAAGTGAAAAGCATACTTACCATGAGTCAATTTTGATTGTTGATCAAACTGTGATTAATAATTGCGGGAATATATCAAATGGAAACTTGAAGGCGGGATATGGCCTGAAAGCAACTGATATACCGGTTGCTGCAAGAAAAACAGGCAATATAGGTATTACAATTGTCAGCTGGAACATTGCCGGATTGAAGTCTAAGGGGAGTGTTCTGGATTGGAAGGAATTTATTATTAGCCATGATATTCTCTGCTTTCAGGAAACATGGTGCAGGGAAGATGTAAATTATGAGGGATTTGCCTCTTACAATCTGTTGGCGCAAGGTTCCTCATCAGGGAGAGCTAAAGGCGGCCTATTGATTCTGGTTTCTATTAATTGGCAAATCATAGGAAAAAGGTATCTAATTGTGGGTACACATGCACAGATTCTTTGGCTCGTTGAGGACCAAGGGCGCAACATACTACTAGTGAACTACTATAACAATGTTTTCGATAACACCAGGATGACAGTAGTTAATGCCTTGGCTAGCATAGTTGATAATTTTAATGCAGAAAGTTGTGTTTCTTTTGATATTATTTGAGTGGGTGATTTTAATATCCCGTTATGTGAACTGTCAACCCAAAAAGTCTGTGGGGTTACTAACAATGATGGCTCGGATGACCTGCACTTTAGACATAATAGCTATGGAGAAACATTACACAAATGTATGGGTTGCTATGACTTGAACATTCTGGATTCTGTTAAAGATGAAAAGGGCCAGTTTATCCCCACTTTTAAGAACAAGCAGAGCAGTTCAGTCATTGACCAAGTGATTGTTTCTTCTAACATGACCTCATATTGTGCTCCCCCTAGGATTGAAGTCACTTCTTTAAGTGATCATAATTGCATAATTTTCGGATGTACCCTTTGGGGCAGAAGCTCTATAGGTGTAGTAACTACAATTGCTAACGTGGAACCACACAGACCAAATGGAGTAAGACTAAGATGGATAGTGGAGAAAGCCAAAGAATTAATAAGCTCTATTGTCAAAGAAAATCTGATTGACATTACCCTTATTCTTGATAATAATATGGACTTTGAACGGGTTTTGTCTGTTTTTAACTGTATTAATATATCCATCGATGCCAGGTTCACCAGACCTAAAAGAGTTCAGTGTAGAAATGGACCGGGTTGGTTTGATCACACATGTACCAGCTTATTAACCGAGCTAAAAGACACACTTGCCAAAAAGCCTAGGGACACTGGCCCAATGATTAAATTAAGACTAGAGTACAAGCAAGCTCAGAAATGGAGGAAGAGTAAGTTACAGCAGGAGGCTTGGGACTCTCTTAACCAAGCCGCTGAGTCATCTAATATTAATTTATTCTGGGCCACAATAAATTCCCCTTTTCTTAAAGAGGGAAACATACCGGAGTTAACTTCCAATGTACCTAGCGATGGATGGGTTTCACACTTTTCAAATATGTTTGGCTCTGATAGCTGTGTAGATACCAACCCTAGTAGGTGGCCCATTATACCTCTGGTAATTACTGTTGATGAGGTTGAGCTAGGCATACGTGCAAGTAAGGGGGGGAAAGCTCAGGGACCTGACGGGGTTCCTATAGATGTTTATAAAGCAGCCCCAGAGATGTGGAGCCCCCTTTTGGCTATTGGTTTTAATGCAGCAGTCTGTACTGAGGCACCAAAAACCTGGAAGGAATCCATTTTTATACCGCTATACAAGAAGGGCAGTAGGGCAGATGTTAAGAATTATCGACCTATCTCTCTTTTAGACTCCTCAGTTAAAATCATGAGTAGAGTTATGTTGGCTAGATTAGAAGAGTGGGACAAGCAGGAGGGCATACTGGCCGATAGCCAGTATGGATTCAGGAAGGGTCGGGGTACAGTGGACCAGTGTATAAACCTTGATTTACTGATTGGCAAATATACTGAAGCCCAACATGGCTCTTTATATCTCTGTTTAGCAGACCTATGTAGCGCCTTTGAAATGGTTGACCGTACTATATTATGGCTGACCCTGTTACAGCTTGGAGCACCAGAGGGTATCATCTTCTTTCTTGCCAGGCTGTACGAAAAGTTACAAACCTGTGTGCGCTACGGCACTAATAGGGAATGTACCCCCAAATTCAGTGTCAAACGAGAGATCAGACAGGGTTGTGTACTAGCCCCCCTTCTTTTTGTATTGTTTATTAATGAAATTGACGCTATTTTAAAAAATGTAATTGCCGATGCCCCCAAGATTAAAGGTGTCTCTGTGCCAGTGTTATTGTACGCTGACGACGCTGTACTGCTTTCAAGAACTCCTTGTGGACTACAGAGTCTGATGGATAGATTTTCCACTCTCAGCAAGGATAGAAAACCTACCATTAATAAGGGGAAAATGTACACTATGAACTGTGGGGCTAGAAGCAAATTTACTAATGCCTTTTTGATTGACTGTGAAAAGGTGCAACAAGTAGATAAATTCTGCTATCTTGGTATAACCTCAAAAGACAGAAAATTGACTAATGAATTTAATAATATCAGTAATAAAATGGCTAAAAACGCCCACGGTGTTTTCAGATTTGCGGCAAAAGTCGGGGACAGACGGACTAAGGATATGCTTCAAATTTACCAAGCCAGATGTCTCACCATAGCATTGTATAGGGCGGGTGTTTGGGGTCAAAGATGTGATTGTAACTTGCAGCAGAAGGAGGAGAATACCTTTTTAAAAAAGCTTTTGTGTTTACCTGTCTCCGCCCCCACTGAGTTGATCCATCGGGAACTGGATATTAATTTTTTAACTGATCTATTATCCTTAAGGGCACTTATGGTTTGGCGTTCTATCTGGCTTCAGGATGGAAAGTCTTTTAATAGATCTATAATAGAGGATTGTTTATTACTGGATAAACACCGAAATATCCCTTGGCTTAAATATGTGTCTGATTGTTTTTTGAAATATTTAACATAAATGTACTGGCCGACCCAATTGCCGCCTCTCAGATCCCCAAAGTAGAGCTGAAAACCAAATTTCTGGCTAGTAGGGCGAGGAAGCGGATTTCAGCTTATGGATCTTTGTCCTCTGTTATGTTCTACAGCAGATACACTATTATTGAAGGTTTCCCTCTTTATCTAGATTTGGTGACTAGGCCATCTCATAAGTTTGTGTTAACCAGACTGAGGTTTGGGGTAGCACACCACTTAGTGGCCCTACCAAACCTTAAGAAACATTCGATAGGGCTGTGTTTGTGCGATGGCGTTTCCAAACAAAGCACTTTGCACTTTTTATTATTTTGTGTAAATTGTATATGAATTTTTGAATAGCCTATTTGAAACTGTACAGTTAATCAGGCAATGAGTTTATTATTAAATCTGGAAACCGTCGATATCTGTTTTTATTCTGCTACATTTTTAAATCAGTCTATTAATGCACGCAAAAGTATGTCTTTTTAAGAATTTTGTATGTATTTTATGCTATTTCTTTTATTGATCTGAATTCTGTAATATCTGTTATATTGTGTATTTTTTCTTTGTGCTTTTATATGTTCTGAATAAAGCGTCATGAATTGAATTGAATTGAATTGAATTGACTCAGGCATTGAGAAAAGCAGTGGTACACCTTGCTTTGAACTACTAGCACTCGATGTACTTATTCACTTTTATATGTATTTGCATAACACGTATTCATTCCAATAATTTTTCAATTAGTACCTGTGTACTTCAGTAAATTAATCGTGATTTCAAAAGGAAGTGTTTAAATGTTTTTTTTGTAGAATATTTGTTTGTTTAGTAATAGAATAGTATATTTTATAGATTCATTAAATAATACTATATATTCAATTTTTACAGATATTGTTCATCATCAATAAAATACATTTGTCATGGCTAGAAAAACAGAATAGAGAAAATAACAGAAAAAGGACTATTATTTGAAGGAAACTCTACAGCAGGAGTTAGATGAACAATAACATGTGGGGAAAAAGAAAAAGTCTTGCGGTAAGAGAACAAAATAATTTATTTAAAAAATCTCAAAGCCTTGAAACAGTGCATACATTGTGGAATGTACAAAGAAGGCTTCAACAACAAAAAAACAATAAGAAGAAAAGAAACAATGAGAAATCACATTCAAAAGACAAAATGTATGCTAAAAGGAGGAAATGTCAGTATGAAAGACATTAGAAAGAAGATGTTTTACAATAAAGTTGTCTTTAATTTGTAGAAAGATGTGAAGAAATACAAAAGAACACAGCATTTTATAAAAAGAAGAAATGATTTGCAACTATTGTTGAGAATTCTTTTGAATTAAAAAATAAATTATTCATTTTAGTTTTAAACAGAATTCTATCACTAGATAAGCCAATCCATTTTATGAAGGCCAAAAGTAAGAAGAAAACAATAATGAACAGAACTAACTTTTGTGATATTTGTTTGGGTGCATTGAAACACAGTTCAAGATCAGAGCCTTTTTTTAATGAAGAGAGTTATTTTCAAACCAATATATTATTTCTTGCAGTTGATACCAGTGGTCGAGCTTGTGAGGTTGGAAATGGTTGTCCAATTGAGAAAGTGAAGATGGTTCCCAGAAATGTAGAAGAAGTGATAGATGATGACGTTCTAGGGAGATGTCCGAAATCCCTAGTGTATACTTGGGATTGTAGTAGTATTTGTAGTCTACGACTGGAATCTATTGATATTTTATGCAATTTTTCACAACAGTATAGTAAAACAATGTTAAGCAAAAGATTAAGATTTTGCAAGGACTAGATCCTTGCAGAGTGAGAAAAAATACTGGTTTGCAAGGTAATTCTCTGGCTTGTCTTTCTAGGAAAGTATGTCAAAGTGTTTTTCATCATTTTAGAATGTTAGCAGTACATCATTCTCAAATGCTCTTTTGCATGGCTCAGTGTCAGATGTAAAAAAGGTTTTTGATTAAGTAAAGTTTTGTTACTTTGGTCCTGAAAAAGAGAGTGCAGAAAGTGAGACATTAATAGAAGTATATGTTGAAAACAATGTGGAAAATATTACTACCCAAAAGTTTGAAGAACAAATTGCAAAGTTTAAGGTGATTTCATGTTAAAGGCCACATTGTTGTTGTATTTGTATCTGATGAACTCCCTGAATAAATCAGACTGAAAAAGTGTTGATTTATATTTAAAAAGTGAAAGAGAAAATAATAAGTGGAAAGAATTTGCAACTTATTTGTTGATAGAGGATTGCTTTGATTTGAGTACTGCTCAGCGTATTTGTAAATATTGCTATAGCAAATTAGATGATAATAAAAGAACTGCTAGAGCTGTTCATATACATATTATAACTGTATTTTTTCTTCTCTTTCACAGATCCTATTCTAAAGTACGAGACTTTGAGAAATTTAAAATATAAAAAACATCTGAAAAAAATGTTTAGCATTTTTTTACATCCACTACTGTCAAGGTAAGATTAAGTAATCCAAACACTATCAATGCACTACTACATTCACCTGTGCACTATATATATATAATCCTCTAACCAGCTACTTAGCAACATACTACCCATGCAGCCTAGGAATCCTCCTGTATGTCCCATGCACTTGTCAATCAATCAATCAATCAGTGACACTTATAAAGCGCGCTACATACCCGTAGGGTCTCAAGGCGCTGGGGGGGGAGGGGTGCCGCTACTGCTCGAACAGCCAGGTCTTCAGCTTCTTCCTGAAGGAGAGGTGGTCTTGGGTCAGGCGCAGGTCGGTCGGGAGGGAGTTCCAGGTCTTGGCGGCCAGGTAGGAGAAGGACCTTCCTCCTGTAGTTGCTCTTCGGATGCGGGGGACGGCGGCGAGGGCGTGGTTGGCTGATCGGAGGTGGCGTTTGGGAGCGTAGAAGTTGACTCGGCTGTTGAGGTAGCTCGGGCCTTGGTCGTGTAGGGCTTTGTGTGCGTGGGTGAGGAGGCGGAAGGTGATTCTTTTGTTGACGGGGAGCCAGTGAAGGTCTCTCAGATGTCCGGAGATGTGGCTGGTTCGTGGGATGTCGAGGATGAGTCTGGCTGAGGCGTTCTGGATCCGCTGGAGTCTCTTCTGGAGCTTGGCGGTGGTACCGGCGTAGAGGGCGTTGCCGTAGTCCAGTCGGCTGGTGACGAGGGCCTGGGTGACGGTCTTCCTGGTCTCGGTGGGGATCCACCAGAAGATCTTCCGTAGCACGCCGAGGAGACGTTGTTGACTTGCCTGGTCATGGAGAGGGAGGAGTCCAGGAGGAAGCCCAGGTTGCGTGCATGGTCTGTCGGTTTGGGTGCGGTGCCCAGGGCGGGAGGCCACCAGGAGTCGTCCCAGGTGGAGGGTGAGGAGCCCAGGATGAGGACCTCCGTCTTGTCCGAGTTCAGTTTCAGGCGGCTGGTCGTCATCCACTCGGCTACCTCTTTCATCCCTTCGTGCAGGTTGGCTCTGGCGGCGGCGGGGTCGTTGGTCAGGGAGAGGATCAGCTGGGTGTCGTCGGCGTAGGAGATTATGCTGAGGTTGTGTTTGCGTACGATGGCCGCGAGGGGGCTCATGTAGACGTTGAAGAGGGTGGGGCTCAGAGATGATCCTTGAGGGACGCCACAGATGACTTCGGAGGCCTCTGACTTGTACGGTGGTAGGCGGACTCTCTGTGTTCTTCCGTCGAGGAAGGAGATGATCCATTCCAGCGCCTTGTCCTGGATTCCGATGTTGCTGAGGCGCCGTACTAGGGTGCGGTGGCAGACCGTGTCGAATGCCGCGGAGAGGTCTAGGAGGATGAGGGCCGCTGTTTCTCCATTGTCCATCAGGGCTCGGATGTCATCGGTGGCGGCGATGAGGGCAGTCTCGGTGCTGTGATTGGCTCGGAAGCCGGACTGTGAGGGGTCGAGGGATCCGTTCGTCTCGAGGAAGGCGGCCATCTGCTTGTTGACGGTCTTCTCGATGACTTTGGCTGGAAACGGGAGGAGCGAGATGGGGCGGTAGTTCTTGAGGTCGGTGGGGTCCGCTGTTGGTTTCTTGAGTAGAGCGCTGAGTTCGGCGTGCTTCCAGCTCTCAGGGAAGGTGGCGGTGTCGAAGGATGTGTTGATGATGTCTCGCAGGTGGGGTGCGATGACAGCGTCGGCCTTGTTGAAGACGTGGTGAGGGCAGGGGTCGGTCGGTGATCCGGAGTGGATGGAGTTCATCGTGCGGATGGTGTTTTCGGTGCTGATCGGGGTCCAGGCGTGGAGGGTGGTGGTGGGGGGTGGTTGTTCGGTCATGGTGTGCGTTGGTTGGTTGTTGAAGCTGTTGTGTATGTCCGCGATCTTGTTGTGGAAGTATGAAGCGAGGGAGTTGCAGAGGTCTTGCGATGGGGTGATGTCGTTGTTTCCTGCGCTGGGGTTGGAAAGCTCTTTCACGATCACCCATCCAGCACTATCAACTTATCCTATTACTCCGTCAATACCCAAGCACTTATAAATTCAGCATGCACTCTGTTTGCAGCACTGTAATTATTCCAGTTACTAGTCATGTACTTATGGAATGGCCTAGCCACAAACAGAAGTACAGCTACAGTATTCTGTGCACTATGCATGCACACCTCTAACCAGGTACATAGTATTGATACACTCTTGTAAATACCTAGTTAGTACTCATGCAGTGTAGGAATCGTCCAGTCGGTCCCATACACTTCTTTAATCACTTATCTACCACTATCTACTTATCCTATTACTCTGCTAACACCTATGCTCTTATAAATTAACTGTGCTCTCTGAGTGCATCACTGTCATCATTCAAATTACTAGTGGTATACTTATGGAGTGGCCTAGCCAACAACATAAGTACATGTACAATACCCAGTTAGTACCTATGCAGTATAGGAATCCTCCTGTGTAACCCATGCACTTCTTCAATCACCCATCCAGCATTATGTATGTATCCTATCACTCAGCCAATACCTAAGTACTTATACATTCAGCATGCACTCTCTTTGCAGCCCTGAAATTACTTCAGTTACTAGTCATATACTTAAGGAATGGCCTAGCCACTAACACAAGTGCAGGTGCAATATTTTGTACAGTATGCATGCAGACGTCTAACCAGCTACATACTATTGATACGCTCTTCTAAATACCCAGTTAATACCTATGCAGTGTAGGAATCCTCCTGTCTGTCCCATGTTTTTCTCCATTCACCCATTCAGCACTATCTATGTATCCTATCACTCCGCCCTTAGCTAAGCACTTATAAATTCAGCATGTACTCTCTTTGCAGCACTGAAATTATTTTAGTTACTAATCATGTACCTAAGGAATGGCCTAGCCAGTAAAACTAGTACAGCTACAATATTCTGTGCATTATGCATGCAGACCTCTAATCAGCTACATAGCATTGATACAGTCTTTTAAATACTCAGTTAGTACCTATGCAGTGTAGGAATCCTTCTGTCGGTCCCATGCACTTATCCATTCACCCATCCAGCACTATCGACATATCCAATCACTCCACCAATACCTAAGCACTTATAAATTCAGCATGCACTCTCTTTGTAGCACTGAAATTACTCCAGTTATTAGTCATAGACTTAAGGAATGGCCTAGCCACTAACACAAGTGCAGGTACAATATATTCTACACCATGCATGCAGACCTCTAACCAGCTACATACTATTGATACGCTCTTCTAAATACCCAGTTAGTACCTATACAGTGTAGGAATCCTCCTGTCTGTCCCATGCATTTCTCCAATCACCCGTCCAGCACTATCTACTCATCTATTACTCCACCAATACCTAAGCACTTAGCTTATAAATTCAGCATGTACTCTCTTAAAATTACTCCAGTTACTAGTCATATACTTATGGAATGGCCTACCTACTAACACAAGTGCAGCTGCAATATTCTGTGCACTATGCATTCAGACTTCTAACCAGCTACATACTATTCATATACTCTTGTAAATAACCAGTTAATACCCATGCAATGCAGAAATCTTTCAGTCACTCTAATGCACTTTTCAAATCAGTCATCCAGCACTATCTATTTATCCTATCACTCCACCAATACCTAAGCACTTATAAATTCACGATACACTCTGTTTGCAATACTGTCATTATTCTAGTTACTAGTCACTAACTTATGGAATGGCCTAGCTACTAACACAAGTACAGCTACAATATTTTGTGCACTATCCAAGCAGACCTCTAACTAGCTACATACTATTGATACACTCCTCTAAATACCCAGTTAGTACTCATGCCATGTAGGAATCGTCCAGTCTGTCCCATACACTTCTTTAATCACTTATCTACCACTATCTGCTTATCCCATTACTATGCCAATACCTAAGCTGTTAATTAACTGTGCACTTTCTTTGCAGCACTGTCATCATTCCAATTACTAGTTGTGTATTTATGGAGTGGCCTAGCCACCAACAAAAGTACACGTACAATATTCTGTTCACAATCCTTTCAAACATCTAAGCACATACATAATATTGGTACAGTCCACTAAATACTGAAGTAGTACCTATGAGGCCTAGGATACCTCCTGTCAGTATCATGCACTTTGCCAATCACACATCCAGCACTATGTCCTTAGTCTATCACTCCATCAATACCTAAGCACTTATGGGGCAGATTTACAAGCCCCCAGCGCCATCAGTACGTCACTTTCTGTGATGTAGTGAAGGCGCCGGGGAGACATCTATATTTACAAGGAGAGGAAGAGCCACCGTGTGTGGCTTTTCATCTCCTTGAAAATACGGCTCATTCAAATGCAACATTCTGCGTTGAAGGGGCGTTCCATGAGTATTGCTGTGTATTTTTTCACAACACCGATGGAAGAAGACACATCTCAAGATTTACGCGAAATCATAAATCTGGAGATACATGTGAATGCTGTGCCACCCTGGAAGTGGTGTAGCGAGGCACAATGAGGAGAAATGTTTTCATTTCTCCTTGTTGTTTCCTCTTTCAATGTGTGCTGCATTCCACAGCACACATTGAAGGAGGAGAATGCCTGTAATGATTTTTTGTGCAGGAAGGTGTCCCTTCCTGCACAAAAACAATCACCCCACGACACAGGCATCCTGAGACCATGATGCAAGGGTGCCTGCACCGGCACTTGGCAGCTGTTAGTGCGGCAGTGCAGGGAGAAGTACAGAGTTGTGACATATTTATGTAAATATGTCACATCCCTGTGCTTCTGAAGTGATGCAGTGCGGTGCAGATAGAGAACTTGCATTGTCATGCTGCAGCACTTCCTTATAGATCTGCACTTATACATTCACCATACACTACTAATGCATTCTCTCAGTCAATCATGCTCTACACATATATTCAATCAAACTTTCAGACAGTACCATGCAATAATAGTTCTTTTTTTTAACCAGATAAGGTAATTCTGATAAGAACTTTTATTTTCTTCTTTTTTGTTTTATATATTTTTTGTATTTTTTGAATGATTTTGTATTTTTTTGGGTGTTTTTTCAAAAACTGAACAATAAAACGAACAAATTAAACAGGTAACATTTGGAATTAAACTTCATTCCAAAAAAAAAAAAAAAAAAAACTAACATCGGTGGTTGCGTTGAGCAGCACAAATAGCATCCAGCGACTGCTCTCCTTAGCAAACTATTTTTTTGCACTTGATGCAGTGCTGCTCCAAAAAGGCAAATTCAGCCCTTACATCTATTGGAGCTTGAGATGTAGATGCTCCTGAAGTACTTGCTCCAGCTGCTGGTGGATTTAAAGCAGCTCTCCTCATCTCCTCACAAGCAAGATTTAAAGGGTGGATTGTCCGAAGGTGCTTGTACATGCTGGCAGTGCTGCATGAATACTATTTTTCACTGCCTCTTGTGAGCACTCTGTCACCAATTTTGAAGTTGACCTTTGTGGCATTCACTTTTTTTTTGTCCAGCTGGAAAAGTAAAGAATTTCCAGACTACGGATTCTGCCCTCTGCGTACGTGGTTCCTCCGGCAAGAATTCTACCTGCTGTTGTTGTCCAGATTCCATTTTTTCTTCAGAGTTGAAAAAAACACAAATAAAAACCAAACAGGTTCAAGTTGGAGAAGAGATGCTTCTCTGAAGATGATACAGGAAGAATGATTAAAATGGGTGGGGTCATTTAATATTTACAGTGGGAAATGTTATGAACCAATCTATCCTTTTTTTTTTAGGTCATATGGTATCCGCGCACCGCGCGCAAGTTTATTACAAGTAGAAATATATTATTTTTATGAATACCTTAGATAATCTCTTGCCCTAATATGTTTATTAAAGACACATACATATCATATTAAAACAAAAAAAAATTCACGGGAGTCGCGCACCCAGCACGTTTGAGTACATATATGATGTCACATGGGGCCCGCAACCACGCAAGCGTCGCATACCATAATCAGCATGTGTTGCGAATGCGCGGGAGCAGCAGTCGCGGACCAGTCGCATACCGATATTTGAGATGTCATCAGTGATACATCAGTGAGGTCAATGACCATTGTTGTGAATGTATCTAGGACCCTAATTAGATATTCCCGATTTATGCCCTTATGTGGTTATAACAAATCCTATCCTTATAAAGGCATAAGAATCATGTCCATATTAAGTCATAGCCAATGCAGTCCAAATACGGCAAGGCTACTCCCATAGACTCCTAGAAAGTACAACGCATTCTTAAACAAACCAAGCCTACAGCAGCACGGTAATTCCCCCTGCTTCTGTTTTGATTTGTCCTAGAACTCCTGAGAGTCCTGAAAGAACTGCCAGTTCGTCTTATGTCCAACCTTACGTCAAACTCTGCACCTTCCAGGTGTAAATATACCAACATCTGCCTTACTCAACACACGGTGGTCTGGAGCAGATCGGCTATCTACTTGCCCGACGCCCTGCTGATATGAGTGCCGACGGAAGCCGGCCCTCCCTGCTGATGCACTGAGAGAGACGCTGTCTTTTCTCTTGCCGAGAAATCGAGCTCCAGTGTTTTCCGGTCACCCTTGCGGGTTTCTGAAAGATCGAGTCCTGAGAGAGAGATACAAGACCTCCTTCATTCTATACCTAAGGTACGGAGCTGATTAGACCCATAGAGAATTCTTGATTCAGATTCTTGGCAAAAAAACTGTAACTCATCTATTCCTTCCCACGTACTAGGCTTAGGTTAGGTACATTGGGGTAGGCGTATCTTAGGAACACCAGTTGAGTACGTTTAGTCATTATTTTATCATTGTATGTATTTTATCCATTTTAGGTATCTCATGGCTTAGAAACCATATAAATGCTTTTACAGTATTATTTCATAATACTCCTTTTACTGTACGCACTTTACTTTATGACAAGTATTGCAATTGTGGCAATTCATTTCTCTTGCATGAGAAAGAAGACTGTTCAATAAATAACACTTTTATTGAAAACGCCCTTCTCTCTATTTCTCTGCATTACTGGTGAAACGTAGCATGCACGATTGACTGAGTTCAAATAGCTATCTATTGTTTCCGCGACTCTGGATATATTCCTTATTGCAGGGGGAGCAAAATTGTCATGTGATATTGTTGTCAGAAGCTAATCCCTTCTTGTCTATTCAAGAAAGCTAAACACCTTCCTGTTTACTCAAGAAAGTTTCTAGTGACCTCTGAGCTAGCTGGCATACACAATTAAGTCTAACATATTCAATAGAGACCTAGTTGACCTCAGTCCTACTTCTAAACTAGTGTTTATGTTATTCCAATGCGCAGAGCCTATTGGGAACATAGGAACTACACTACATGGCGCCCAACGTTTGGTAAGGCGATGATTTAACGCTAAATACTAGAGTAACTCAGTCGTGCTTTTCACACAGACCCCTTTTCCTGTAAAAACTCCAATAGACGTCTGGAGTGGGTAAAAGGTTAATATCCGCCAAAACTTAGTAGGAAGAGATTCCTATGTATTAGTTTTTGGTTAGTCAACGTTGAAGGATACAGTGTTCCAAAATATTGTGCACCTAATCTTTGTTTACTTGAAACTTGATCTGCAAACTTTCTGTCAGCAAAATGTCAGAGAGTGACGACGAAAGGGAGAGAGCTAGACTAGCAGCTCAACTTTTGAAGGAAGACACAAGTCTCCAACAAAATGGCCCGGATGCAATACTCATCCCGGTAAATGCAAGGAAAACCTTAACTATAAAACTTATGGAAAATGGAGTATTATCAAGAGGTGGTACAGTCATATTTGTTGTCGAGGCACATAAATATTGGCAGACAGAGGTATTCTATTTATGGATAACTTTTTCAGCAGCAAATGCTGTGACACGCAAGTTCCACTATTACAAAATAGAGGAATCTCCAGAGAAATGCACTCCTTTCGAGGAAGTTGAAATTCCAATAACTTACCAGGAGCATGAGCTCTGGTTTAATGGGGCCCTAAAACATCAAAATCACATTACCAGGCTCGGTCCACTAGGTAGACCAGGAGCCACATGGTTCTAGCCAGCTATACACCTCATCCTGACATTGAAAAAATGTCAAGCGAAGAACTTTTAGTTCAAATAAAAGAATTAACAAATGCATATAGACAATTAGTTCAATTGACGATTGACTGTACAACCTACCGCCAAAAAGTAAAAGAAACAGATATAGCAGACCAACCTTTTGAACTTGCCAGAACAATTGAAAAATCCTATGAAGAATTAGGGAGAGATAGTTTGGGTGGGAAACCACTAAAACCACTACTAACTGAAAATCCTGAAAAGACTTTCATTAAAAATAATCTCAATTCTCAAAAGAAGAAGTGGGAGGGTAATAAGCAAACCACTCCCATGAGAAAAACATTTCCAGTCCAGAGGAAAGTCGCCCCAACGGAGAGCCCTATGAAAAAAGATTTAACCTTAGAAATAGGGATAATTTGAGAAAACGTGACAGATATCAAGATATTGATACACGTCCCTCTCGATTAACCCTGGGTGAAGCACTACGCTACGCTTGCAGAGTTTGCGAAGTTTGCGCAACTTCGCACTACGCGAACCGCACGTAGCACAGTGCGAACACGCGTAGTGCAGCGTAGCGTAGTGCAGCGCTCATTTTTTCCTTGTTCGCGGTCCTCAACGCGGGAGGTAAGGTTTCTCATTGTGAGTGGTTGCGCATGCTCGCGACCGCTCTCAATGAGAAACTACCAGTTCGCGTTGAGAAAGCTGCAGCTCGAGTAATAATCTACTCGAGCAGCAGAAAACTACAGCTCGCACTGTGCAAGATGCCGTTTTTAATGATTGCACAGTGCCGGATACTTGTCCGCACTGTGCAATCATTGAAAACGCATCTTGCACAGTGCGAACATGCTACTACGCAGCTCGCGTAGTGCTACGTGAAGTTCGCGTAGTGCGAAGTGCACTTCGCGTAGCTTCGCGTGGCGCTACTTCATGAACTACGCCCACCCCTACTCTCGATCTTTTCAGAAATCACAGAAATCGGAAAGAAGAGGATGGTCAAAACATAAAGAAGAGCGCGTCAAGTCCAAGGACAAAGAACCTGCTCACCAAAGTAAAAAATGACAATTTCCCAGAAAGAAGGTAGCCAGTATTAAAATAAAACATGCAGAGGATCCTGGGGACACAACTCAAGAACGGAGAGTGGGCCCAAACAATGCTAGACAGCGCAGCAGAAGTGACCATAGCTCGCAAGATCCTGATGAATCTTCTGGAGACAGTGGACACGAATGAATACATTCAAGTGGAAACTGCAGACACCAGAGTTAGCGTGCCCCATAAACTATATGAAATAACATTACGTATAGAGGGAGATAAAACTAGGAAAATTAGAGGTCTCTTCTGGGAGAACCTATTTAAGGGCAATTATATCCTTCTAGCAGAGAAAGACTGGCCACCAGAGTTTGTTAGGGAGTGCCCACATGGCGAAGAAATGAATATGGGAAGCCACAAAGTTTCCCAGGCAATAGCCCGAAGAGAGAACCAGAGGCAGTAGGGTGCTGGTGGACGGTAAGCCTCCAATCAATTATAGTAAACACAATAGAGACCGTTCACAGCTTAAGACCAAAATAGAGTGAGATGCCTAGTAACGGTGGGGCATCTCACAAAAAGTGATAGACTGGCATCACACACCATCAGGTGTCATGCTTCATCATCTGCCAGTCCTCGCCCTCCAGAAACCGCGTTTGGTGGAGGACGGGCATGCACCTGGAGACAGGGATGCACTTCTAAGTGAGTGGGGGCCCAAAGTGAAAAAAAGTGAATATTAAAAAGCCATCACCGTACACCCATAGACCTTTTATTCAAAAGGTAAACTGTGTGGGGTTAAAATGAAAAGTGCGGTGAATAAGGATCCTATCATCCCGTCACCGCTGTAAAGTTTTTCAAAAAAGGTTCAACATGTTTCTGCCATTCGTCCTTATGGGTACATGGCATTCGTCAGGACCAGATTAAGGAGGGGCTCCAATCTTGAAAAAAGAGAGGTGAGGAGGCTCTCAGGGGTCTGTTTATTGACCCTGACATCTCTGAACCCCAACTCAAATGTAATAACAAAAGAAGAGATGTCCGGTCAAGTAAATATGTGTGCTGTACTAGAAACTAAAGACAAAGTGAGATCATGTAGCAACCAAATGAAATAGCACAGGGCTGAGAAACTCCCATCAGCCCACCCTTATGGCGGAATATCATCATGTGGGATACAGATAGTAAATCCAAACCTCGCCCAACCCACCAATCGATGGTGCAGAGATGGATTTCTGAGGTGGAACTCTAGCCACAGTGTTATTCAAATGTTGCTGATGATGTGTAGTGCTTGTGAAGATGTGTGTGAAATGTTAAAATTGGCCACTAGGGCAAAAAATAGAGTTTAATAAGGATTGTCCTAGTGTCAAAGATAAAATTACGCCTAATAGTCTGAAAGTATAACTATGTTTTGGCGTTGTGCAGTGAGGTCAACATGTTTCAGCCGAGCGGAACAACTGTCCGGCTTTCTTCAGGACCCAGAATGGATAGCTACTGCAAAAAAGTGCAAGTGAGAAAAATATTGAAAATATTTCTGTGCAACAGATATTCAATTACTCCTACTAGGAACTTTGGTCCCCAATGTAATCTGGTGGGATTGAATTAGTTGTCCTTTCCTAGAAGAGAAGAAGGAGAACAGTGCACAGAGTGTATAATGAGGTTGTATACATATATCCCAAAGTGACATAAAGAGACAGTGCAGACAACACACAGAAATCGAAGAGAAAAGTCTCTTCGCAAAACAGAAGGCTGTAATCCTTCTGTATGACAAACTCTTTTCGAAAATTAGTTTAGGTTTGATGTCTTACTCACCCAGCGTTATGTGAGAGATAACCTCACCTCACCCAGCAACCGCTCGGGAAAATGAGGCCCCGCTCTGTTATGTAGAAATGAAAATGAGGGCACAGTCAATATCTTATTTGTTGTGTCCAGCTAGTTTGCTATATCATTTTTACTTTAAAATGAAGAACCCAGTTGTTGCTTAACGACCTTCCCTCCATGAGCATAAGGCTGAAACTATGCAGTAAGATTGCTAATGGCATGAGATGGTCTACCCCTTGGATGATCAAAACATTTTTTTTACTAAAGGCAAAGGCATGCAAATGATAACAAAGTCGGGATAAGTTAAAGATAGTGACCATCCCCAGGTCTCTGTCCTCATTAAATAAGAGAAGGATTGTTCAAAGAGTAGCTGGTTAAGGAATTCGGAGCTCTCTTAGTGTAGATCAATATCCTCGAGAAAAAACCGGGACCTACCTAACCGTCGGTACCCCTCTCTGGCATCCGAGAGGAAGTGGAGGTATCAGGAAGTGCGTCATCGCGCTCTTTATAGCGCGCTTAATTGGAAAATAGCTCCAATTAGGTAGTCAATTGCTAGCAAATGCCATCCGTATATCTCCCGCTACAGTTGCGTTTAAAGCGAGACACTGTTCTGCTCGCGCATGCTCTGTGACTAAGTCCAATGGCGCATGCGCGCAGGTAGGGGAGTTGTGCACTCGTCTGGCGCTAATGAGCTGTAGCGAGATATTATGGCCCATGCACAAAGCTGATGTAATTTGTGCGCTCGACTTACGCTGCTGCGCGTGAACTATAAATTGTTACTACACGCAGTTGTTGAAAAAGAGCTTAATATACCATCTGCCAAATACCTGTGCTTTATATTTGTTGATCACTCAAGTGTATGTCTAGGTCTCGTGTGAGAAAGAGACGCTGTGATCGTATTCCATTTGCCGGGAAACCGCAGGAGCACAGCAAATCTATATTTTCTTGTATCATTGTTGTGTTTAATACAACGTGGCTAAAGATATATGTCCAAAAATATGGCACTTAGTGCTGGCATATATCGTAAGTCAAGCTTAACAAAGTAAAGCTTGTTGATAGTTCTAAAATGAATTCTTGTTAAATAGCAAGAAAACATTATGCCGACTCAGTATTTTAAAAACAATGCAGACGGATCTAAAAGCTAGTGAACACTACACTTTTGAAAGTAATAGTGGTACAGATAATTGATCAAATGTTCAAGGGACCAATGAGAAAATCAGTACCGAAGCCCTTTGATGTGTGGTCATACAAGGATCTGTTGTTTAGGCATCACTTGTGTACTGTTATGTAGGTGTATAATTAAATACATAAGGTTTCAAAAGGGATGCCATCATACCAAAGGGACGGTCTAATTACAGGACCCTACAGTGTTTACGATGTGGTATTAAGGCAAACCTATAGGTGGAATGTGACTACAATGATATCCACGGTATGTCATCATTCAGACCTTTACTGTCGCTCCTCAGCTTAAAAATCAATTTTTGCTCCTTAACAAACAAGAATCTGGACACGTCACTGATATGGGGTGGAATAAATGGGTGTTCCAGGATCACCCACCTCATATCTTCAGCCATGTGTTTGAGAGTCAGAAAGTGATTGGTCAACCGTGTGGATTGCTTATGGCATCGGATAGTGCTCTTATGTTCACTGATTCTTAATTTAATTTTACGGGTGGTATGTCCAATATATCTAAGTGAACAGGGACAGGTTATCATGTAGATGACTCTCTCTGAGTTGCAATTCGTGTGTTTTCTGAGAAGCCAAGGTTTTCCCATACCTAGATCTACTCTGTCTGTTTTGTACGTTTGTGGACAGACACTGCAAGAGCCACAAGGGTAGTGGCCCTGGACCGGTGGCAAATTCCAAAGTGTGGTGGTACTGTCCTTTATTTATGCTCTTGGTCTAGTATGGACCAGGCTGTCATGTAGACTGGGTGCTCTCTTGAAGGAAAATAGGGGAAGTGGTAAATTAGTGTCCGCTACATTTAAGATTCCCCAACGTCGCCGTACTGTTTTTTGGATTTTGTTGGAGAGCACACTAAATGTACTGACAAATGTGAGTCTATCCAGCGGAGGTTTCTCAGGCCGCTTATCCAGAGCCTCTCGGTTGATATTAGATGCGCGTTTCCACGCTTTCTTGAGCAGGTGTTTAGGGTATTTTCGTTCCTGTAGTTGCAGAGAGAGGGTTTTTGCGTGTTTGTCAAACAGTCTTCTGGAGGAACAGTTTCTTCTAAGCCGAAGAAACTGACCAACAGGAAGGTTTTCACGTAATGCTCGTGGATGGTGACTATTAAACACAAGTAAAGAGTTTCTTGCCATTGGTTTGGTGTACAGTTCACATTGTAGTCTGCCTCCTTCTGGAAAGATTAGAACATCCAGGAAGGGGAGATGCTCACGGCTGAATTCAACAGTGAACCTCAGATATTGGTTTTGCTCGTTTAGCCATTTATGAAATGATTGAATCTCTTTTTAAAAAAGGGTCAACATGGTTCTGCCATTCGTCCTTATGGGTACATGGCATTCGTCAGGACGGGATTAAGGAGGGGCTCCAGTCTTACCAAACGTTTTGGCAGTACCACTCTATGGGAGTAACAATATATACAAAAATTGTGCATATTTATTGACTATTTATGATCAATCTATTTGATCTGTAGAAATGTCAATACACATTCTAGTTTGTGGAAGGCAATAGTCCCAATTCTCAGTAATTATACTGAAAGCTGGCCAGATTCAAATTTGATGTCTTACCCTTCAAGAAGGACAACTTGCCCCATGGGAGGGGGGTTCAGGAGGTCCCTGTAGTGACACTATGTCTGAGAAAGAAGACAAGGTATTGTCAATGTTTAGATTAAAAGCATATTTAAATGATCAGAGAACCAATCATTAGCTCGTGAACCCGTACTGGAGCAGCGTTTCAGGACTCACGGATATAAGAGACCATTCCCGTCTAGACACCTACAATGTAGGCCTCTCCGACTCCCCGATGTTAAAGTGGAATTTTGTAACACCACAACATGTGATGTAGTGCGGGAAATAGCACTCAGAGAGAACTACTTCGAATTTGATGACGTGATCTACCATCAGATACAAGGCACGTCAATGGGGAGCACGTTTGCTCCTAGCCTGGCGTGCCTCTACGTTCACCAATTTGAAGTAGACAACATCTAAGTGAACAGGGACAGGTTATCATGTAGATGACTCTCTCTGAGTTGCAATTTGTGTGTTTTCTGAGAAGCCAAGGTTTTCCCATACCTAGATCTACTCTGTCTGTTTTGTACGTTTGTGGACAGACACTGCAAGAGCCACAAAGGTAGTGGCCCTGGACCGGTGGCAAATTCCAAAGTGTGGTGGTACTGTCCAATTATTTATGCTCTTGGTCTAGTATGGACCAGGCTGTCATGTAGACTGGGTGCTCTCTTGAAGGAAAATAGGGGAAGTGGTAAATTAGTGTCCGCTACATGTAAGATTCCCCAACGTCGCCGTACTGTTTTTTGGATTTTGTTGGAGAGCACACTAAATGTACTGACAAATGTGAGTCTATCCAGCGGAGGTTTCTCAGGCCGCTTATCCAGAGCCTCTCGGTTGATATTAGATGCGCGTTTCCACGCTTTCTTGAGCAGGTGTTTAGGGTATTTTCGTTCCTGTAGTTGCAGAGAGAGGGTTTTTGCGTGTTTGTCAAACAGTCTTCTGGAGGAACAGTTTCTTCTAAGCCGAAGAAACTGACCAACAGGAAGGTTTTCACGTAATGCTCGTGGATGGTGACTATTAAACACAAGTAAAGAGTTTCTTGCCATTGGTTTGGTGTACAGTTCACATTGTAGTCTGCCTCCTTCTGGAAAGATTAGAACATCCAGGAAGGGGAGATGCTCACGGCTGAATTCAACAGTGAACCTCAGATATTGGTTTTGCTCGTTTAGCCATTTATGAAATGATTGAATCTCTTTTTAAAAAAGGGTCAACATGTTTCTGCCATTCGTCCTTATGGGTACATGGCATTCGTCAGGACGGGATTAAGGAGGGGCTCCAGTCTTACCAAACGTTTTGGCAGTACCACTCTATGGGAGTAACGATATATACAAAAATTGTGCATATTTATTGACTATTTATGATCAATCTATTTGATCTGTAGAAATTTCAATACACATTCTAGTTTGTGGAAGGCAATAGTCCCAATTCTCAGTAATTATACTGAAAGCTGGCCAGATTCAAATTTGATGTCTTACCCTTCAAGAAGGACGACTTGCCCCATGGGAGGGGGGTTCAGGAGGTCCCTGTAGTGACACTATGTCTGAGAAAGAAGACAAGGTATAGTCAATGTTTAGATTAAAAGCATATTTAAATGATCAGAGAACCAAACATTAGCTCGTGAACCCGTACTGGAGCAGCGTTTCAGGACTCACGGATATAAGAGACCATTCCCGTCTAGACACCTACAATGTAGGCCTCTCCGACTCCCCGATGTTAAAGTGGAATTTTGTAACACCACAACATGTGATGTAGTGCGGGAAATAGCACTCAGAGAGAACTACTTCGAATTTGATGACGTGATCTACCATCAGATACAAGGCACGTCAATGGGGAGCACGTTTGCTCCTAGCCTGGCGTGCCTCTACGTTCACCAATTTGAAGTAGACAACATCTTCACGAATAACAATCAATTTTTCACTAAATTGAAAACCTGGAAAAGATTCATAGACAGATGCAAGAACTGTCATAAAAGATTTGCGGCTCTTTATCGGCACATATGCAATTGGCATGCTACATTCTGACCAGGGTCCTGCGTTTAGCTCTCGAGCTTACAAGGAGGCCATGGCCAGCATGGGCATTGCATTGTGGTACTCTAGTCCATTCCATCCTGAGGGAAATGCGGTAGTGGAGAGAAATAAATGTGACGTAAAGCCATCTATAACAGCGAGGGTATTAGGTTTGGGTGATGGGTGGGTCAAACTTCTAATAAGTGTCCAAAGTAGTCTTAACAATCTGCCAAGAAATTCTCTGGGTGGAATCACTCCGTATGAACTTTTGTTTGGTACAAGAATGATAATCGAAGACCTCGATTGTCAGAAGACTTCAGTGGTGAAACAAAAAGCTTTTGATATCAAAGATCGTTTGGCTGTCTTACAGGACTTAAATGAAACAAGAAGAAGTCTAAGTAACACAAAGCTAAAGCCAACGGCCACTGAAGAGAAGCCACCTGTCCCAGCAAGACCTGTCTGGATTCCAAAGATTGGGGATCTGGTCAGAGAAAAGATCGCGGTGAAGAAGGAATTTGGGCCTTCTTATGGAAAAGCAGTACCTGTCTTAGCTATCAGCGGAACAAGATCAGTCGTACTACCGCCCCTTGCTGGTAAAAAGGAGAACCGAGTTGTATCATTCGACCTGGTAAAACCAAAACCATGTAGCCAATAATAAGTAGTAGGCCCAGTGGACTCCCAAGAAGTAGCAGAAGACCAAACCTTGCTACAATCCAAGAGGTTCAAACTGAGAGACTAATCACATTCGATAAACCTGCAGTGAATAAAAAAGGACTATGCAACAAAGCCATGGAACTTGTGCCTCTTGAAACTCAAATTGCAACAGTTCGTCAAGAAACACCTGTCTACAATGATGTAGCCTCGGACTACGCTAATATGAAAAAGGAAGAAGCAACTACAAAGATTAATAACAATCCTGATGCCATCCAAACAATTGACAGAACTGCATCTGGCTAGTTTATCAATTTCAATGACTTTTCCGATGATCCAAGTAAACATGGAGACAAGCCAGCAAACAAAACTTTCAAAGACAAAATTACAGAACTCTTTCATCAACTTCGAGAAACATATCTGATTTCACCCTGGATTGAACTGTGGATTGTGTTAGGTGTACTTTTCCTCCTGCTCTGGCTCATCTTAGTTTTAAGCTTGGGAAGAATGATTGATGGAAAATACAGCACAATGGACACAGCAAATCAGAACATCAACTTCGTTCTAAAACCTCACAGATCCTCTCACGTTGAAAAAAGAGAACTATCATCAGTGAATATCAAAAGCCATTCCTATACCTGGTGGTGTAGCATGAGACAATACTGAGTACGAAATCTATGGCCCGGTTGAACTCTTGAAATATCCACACCAGTTCAAGATTTCTTTCAGTGACTTTGTATCACCTAGTACTTTCTCTGATGATTGGGACTTTGAAAATATTAATAATATGATGTCAGATTTAGACATGTCAGCAAAATTTACAGAACATGATTATTTACAGGGTTCATCGAATTATGAAGAAATGTATTGCTTCAATCATTTTGGGCATCATTATTTGCATAAATCTGCTAATCCTAGAAATGTGTTCAATTATAATCAGTGGGAACATTGCCCAACTCCGCCAAAAGGCAGTTCGAAAACATTTTATGACAAATTCCCATACTTCTCAGGGTTTAATATCATTGATCCAGAAACGTTTTATTTTAAAATTATGAATAAGATAGGAATGAAAAACATGTTGACAAATTCTAAACTGATTTATTCTGAAAAGTTTTATGAAAAAATGTCTACATTCGGTTTTGAATTTTGGAAAAACAGCATTGAGACAAAAACTGTCTGGGGTGCAAAAGATTGGTTGGTACAAGGTTTAGAATCATTATTCAGAGCCTGTATGAACCCAGAACAAATAATGTTCCTGAATGACACCATTCAACAAACAACCTGTCTTGGTCTAGACAAGATAAAAGATTTAAACAACCCGTCTATACCAAAGCCTATGCCTGATAGCAATAACACTACAGACGAAGGGTTAGATGTGTCCTATATTTTAAAATAAAACAGAACAAATCCTGATTGGAGAAAATGGTTGATCGAGCACACAGACACTAATAACTGTCAAGATAGATTCCTGAACAAAATACAGGGGTTCAAACAGAATAGGCCAGACCCAAGATATTCCCAGAGACAACATCCAGGGATAATTACAACATACAGTGTAGGAAAACTATGCCTCGAATGGCTACAGAAATCCACACTACCCGAAATTAAGCAACACTTAACTTTATTTAAAGAAGGTGCTGACTTGCGAGATTCTTACTGGTACCTCGCAAACAGCGTCAAAAACGTTTCATATACGCCGGTATGTACGCAGCTTACAATGAAGCTTGGAAAATAACACAAATTGAAACTGCAGAAAAAATACGAGAAATTGATCGGAATAATTTGGAAAAATCACTTTCTGTAGTGGACAATGGGTTAACGACTCTGTCCTCCAGAATGTAATCACAGGACAGCATTGTATCATCTGCTATTGATATAATAGAACAGGATATGCTAATGTTACAAAATGGCCAGTCCCAATTATGTTTTATTGTACAATTAGGCTGGACGTTACAAACTTTGCGTTCAGGCAACATGCCATGGCGTCTAATCAACACAACATCATTATTTTCAATCTTTAACCTTACTGATAAACAAATCTCTTTGGCACAAAGAGGGGCAGACTATACGGTGATGAGCATTCAAAACTAGAAAAATTACCATTGACAATGTCAGAACGACCGGTCATTGAATGGATAATACATGGCACCATTACAATCCCGATAACAACTTTTCAGTTTCAATACTCCCAAAAGTATATACCAGCAGGCATGTATGAAAGGTTGGGTAAAGGATACTTCGAGTCAACCTGGAATTTGTCTTATACACATAGATGTTGGAGTGGGGGCAAGAAAGAAGTATTTCTTAGTGGTAACAACTGTAAAAAATCACTAACCGGTACACATCTGTGTCAAGGAATTAACTTGCACAGAGCCTGCGAAGGTTCTTCAAATAACCTTTCCTGTCACCTGCACGGCACCCCTGCTACACAGATAGAGCCTTTTTTCAGACAGCTTTCCAACAGCAGCTACGTTCTAATAAGTGACCACAGCTGTTGTGGCATGGTGCCAGGAAAAGCCTATCTTGTGAGCGTTACTTCCATGGTCACTTGATGTATGCAAGTATTGTGTCCAAACAGCAAACAAGACATGGAGGTGGCAATATGGCCTTCTTTGAATATCTCTTCTATTCAAATTGATACTTTAAGCAGAATGAAGTCTATTCTTTTATAAACAACTGTGCCTTTAACCTTGTCTAGAGTATGATCTGCAAGTTGCAAGGACAGCAGCAGAGATACATGCATTATTATCAACAAATTGCCCCCTACATTTCATAGAAATGTTAAGTCAAATCTTAAACATGTCAGATACCAGTGGCATCGCACATGTATTTAAGACAATTTTTTCGGGACTGCTAACACCCTTTGAAGCAGTTCTTGGCATCTTCCCACCATTACAATCCCGATAACAACTTTTCAGTTTCAATACTCCCAAAAGTATATACCAGCAGGCATGTATGAAAGGTTGGGTAAAGGATACTTCGAGTCAACCTGGAATTTGTCTTATACACATAGATGTTGGAGTGGGGGCAAGAAAGAAGTATTTCTTAGTGGTAACAACTGTAAAAAATCACTAACCGGTACACATCTGTGTCAAGGAATTAACTTGCACAGAGCCTGCGAAGGTTCTTCAAATAACCTTTCCTGTCACCTGCACGGCACCCCTGCTACACAGATAGAGCCTTTTTTCAGACAGCTTTCCAACAGCAGCTACGTTCTAATAAGTGACCACAGCTGTTGTGGCATGGTGCCAGGAAAAGCCTATCTTGTGAGCGTTACTTCCATGGTCACTTGATGTATGCAAGTATTGTGTCCAAACAGCAAACAAGACATGGAGGTGGCAATATGGCCTTCTTTGAATATCTCTTCTATTCAAATTGATACTTTAAGCAGAATGAAGTCTATTCTTTTATAAACAACTGTGCCTTTAACCTTGTCTAGAGTATGATCTGCAAGTTGCAAGGACAGCAGCAGAGATACATGCATTATTATCAACAAATTGCCCCCTACATTTCATAGAAATGTTAAGTCAAATCTTAAACATGTCAGATACCAGTGGCATCGCACATGTATTTAAGACAATTTTTTCGGGACTGCTAACACCCTTTGAAGCAGTTCTTGGCATCTTCCCGAATTTTGTGCATTCTCTGTTCAACGGCCTGCCTCTCATCTTGGGACTCGTAGCAGGAATCTTATTTTTGTTCCTTCTGCTCCGATATGGCAAGTCAAGTCACAGACAATTTTTTCAATTTTTTTTTCATTGAAAAAATTATCAAAATAAAAGATTCGATTATGTCCCCTTCACAGCCACCACCACCTGACACTTCTTGTAATAACCCATTGTTCTTCACGCAGTTCCCTGCCTTGGATCACACCACCTTAGCGGAACTGGCTATCCGGGTAAAATCAGGCTCCCCGAATGACCATTGCCCTCCTTCGGTGTTGCGAGACATCTGTCTAAAATTACCTGAGTGTATATTACCCCTGCTGAACAGATCTCTCTCCAGTGGCACGGTTCCCAGCTCCTTCAAGGAGGCCATTCTCGTGCCCCTTTTGAAGAAGCCTGGCGTGGACCCTACAGAACTCACCAATTATCGCCCAATATCTCTGTTGCCCTACCTGTCTAAACTTATCGAAACTCACGTCACTAGATGTCTCTCTAATTTCATCGAGAGTTCACACTTCCTTGAACCCAATCAGGCGGGCTTTAGACCGGCCCACTCCACGGAAGCTGTAATCCTGGCTGTTCTGGATACCCTGAGGAGGAATGCTGATGCGGGAAGCCCTCAGGCCCTGGTACTTCTGGATCTATCTGCCGCGTTCGACACGGTGGATCACAACATCCTTCTCCACCGTGTTGAACAGGCTGGCATCCAGGGCCTCGCTCTTGGGTGGGTGGAGTCATTTCTTACCGGCAGAACCCAAGCCGTTCGTTTGGGATCATTCACTGCGTCCAAAACCCCCATCACCTGTGGTGTCCCCCAAGGTTCCTCTCTTTCCCCTTTATTATTTAATTTGTACCTCCGCCCCCTCATTCACTCACTTCAAAGCTGGGACGCTACAGTTTTCAACTATGCGGACGATCTGCAGATCGTCCTTCTGCTTCACTCCCCACAAGCTGTCAATAATTTTCACTCTATTATGACCCACATTCAGCAGTGGATGAATCACAACCAACTAAAACTTAATCCTGGGAAGACTGAGCTCCTTCTCCCTGGTTCCAGTGCTGCTTACTGGGGTCCGCTGTTCTGGCCCATTGAGCTTGGCCCCCCTCCTGCTCCGGCCGAGACGGTGAAGAGCCTTGGAGTGACAATCGATGCCGAGCTCTCGCTTAAAGCCCAAGTAGGTGCCACGATCTCTTCATGTATGTTCCAGCTCTGAAAGATCCGGAAGATTAGGCACCTACTACCACATGCGGCACTGGCCCAGGTTGTCATGTCCCTGGTTCTTTCCCGCCTGGACTTTTCTAATTCCCTTTATCACGGACTCCCATGTTCTCTTGTGGGCCGTCTCCAGGTTGTGCAGAACCAGGCAGCCCGTCTTATTTTCAAAGTCCCAAAATGGCAGTCTGCGAAGCCCTTGCTTCATAAGCTCCATTGGCTGCCAGTAGAACGGAGGGCGGCCTTTAAGTTGGGCTGTCTTACGTTCAAATCCCTCCACTGCACCAGTCCTGCCTTTCTTAACTCACTGATCACTCCGTACCAACCTGCACGTAACCTTCGGTCAGCTCATCATCACCTACTTGTCACTCCAAAAGTCAAAACCAGCAAATTTGGGGGCCGTCGCTTTGCCCACCTCGCACCTAAATTCTGGAATTCTCTTCCAATAGTCATTAAATCTAATGGTTCCTTACTCCAATTCAGGAAGCTTTTAAAAACTTTTCTGTTCTCCAGCACCGGTTAGTTTCTGCCTTGGGATTCTGTCTTTGTTCTGTCAGTTAGCGCCAAGAAACCTCTGGTGTTAGTGCGCTTAAGAAGTTTCACTTAACATAACATAACAGACAAAACTCAGGCTACAATGGAAGACACGATCCTAGCAATGCAATACCGAGAACGGATCACTTAAGTCCTCGGCTTGGCTCGGCTAAGAGATCTGACTACTACCTGGTTTCTTTCATTCAGACCAATCTGGCAAGATTGCATCCTACCTGTTCTACGATGCTTGCTTTGCGGTGAAGAATGCTTGTTAGACGTCTGTCTCACACTCCCATCAGCAGTACCTATGGATGTCGATACTTTGCTTGGTTCGGTAACGGCTCATGCAACGTGTTGTCCCCAGCAGCTACCCATTCTGATGACGGCATTCGTTGAGACCTCAACATTACGATTAGGTGGCGGTGAGGTACGAGATGAAAGCGGCACACAGGTACAACCTTCCGTGACCATTGCTGATCTAAACACTGATGATGGCAACGCATCGCAAATATGCACTATTTCCACTTTTTCGGATTTGGCCCAACTTTCACCTACTGTTGTAGACACATTTTTTACCAGCCTATCTGAGTTAAGATTCTCTCCTAACAACAAAAATAAGTTTTTGAAATAGCGAGCACACAGCGTTCCCTGAACTTTGAATTTGGCCTTCAGTTTTGATAAACAGAACTTCTAAAAAACATTGGAACTATTTTTCTTCCCAAAAACGAAATTATTATTTCTCCAGTTCCCAAAATATTTACCCTTTTTTTGGCAGATGATACTCTGCTTAAAGTAGAACTATTCTTAGAGAACAAGATTTCTATTTTTAAAATATCTAGAGACACTATTTCACTCTAGCACATGTACAGTCTTGTATAAATATGTGATGAAATGGTCTCGACCTTCTCTTCTGTATTAAAAGCCATTTCATAAATGCAAATTTCTTGATTCATTAGGTCAACATTCTAAATGTACAAAATATGCATTATCTGAATGACACCACTGATTACTAAAAGCGTACAGTACTATACACATTTTTTGTGTATATACCATTTCAAATGCTTGCTATGTATTTTGGGGTGGGTTGAAAAACACATGCATCGTTATATGTTTAGTATTTAGTAATGATGGACCCTAATTAGATATTCCCTATTTATGCCCTTATGTGGTATAACAAATCATATCCTTAAAAAGGCATAAGAATCATATCCATATTAACTCATAGCCACTGCAGTCCAAATACGGCTTGGCTACTCCCATAGACTCCTAGAAGGTACAACACGTTCTTAAACAAACCAAGCCTCCAGCAACCCGGGAATTCCCCCTGCTTCTGTTTTGATTTTTCCTAGAACTCCTGAGAGTCTTGAAAGAACTGACAGTTCTTATTGACGTCTTATGTCCAACGTTACGTCAAACTCGGCACCTTCCAGGTATCAATATACCAACATCTACCTTAAGCTACACACTGTGGTTTGGAGCAGATCGGCTATCTACTTGCCCGACGCCCTGCTGATACGAGTGCCGAAGGAAGCCGACCGTCTCTGCTGACGCACTGAGAGAGACGCTGTCTTTTCTCCTGCCGAGAAATCGAGCTCCAGTGTTTTCCCGTCACCCTTGCAGGTTTCTGGGAGATCGAGTCCTGAGAGAGAGATACAAGACCTCCTTCATTCTATACCTAAGGGACGGAGCTGATTAGACCCATTGAGAATTCTTGATTCAGATTCTTGGCAAAAAACTGTAACTCATCTACTCCTTCCCACGTACTAGGCTTAGGTTAGGTACATTGGGGTAGGCGTATCTTAGAAAAACTAGTTGAGAACATTTAGTCATTAGTTTATCATTGTATGTATTTTATCCATGTTAAGTATCTTATGGCTTAGAAACCATATAAATGCTTTTACAATAATATTTAATAATACTTCTTTTACTGTACGGACTTTACTTTATGACAAGTATTGCAATTGTGGCAATTCATTTCTCTTGCATGAGAAAGAAGACTGCTCAATAAATAACCCTTTTATTGAAAACACCCGTCTCTCTATTTCTCTGCATTACTGGTGAAACGAAGCATGCACGATTGACTGAGTAAAATAGCTATCTATTGTTTCCACGACTCTGGAGATATTCCTTATTGCAGGGGGAACAAAGTTGTCATGTGATATGGTTGTCAGAAGCTAATCCCTTCCTATCTATTCAGGAAAGCTAAACTTCTTCTTGTTTACTCGAGAAAGTTTCTAGTGACCTCTGAGCTACCTGGCACACAAATATAAGTCTACCATATTCAATAGAGACCTAGTCGACCTCAGTCCTATGTCTAAACTATTGTTTATGTTATTCCAATGCGCAGAGCCTATCGGGAATATAGGAACTACACTACACCATGTCATGAAAGATGTAATATGTGACATCAGCAGCAGTGCATTGCGGGCACGCGAGTTATAGTTAAGAGAACTAACTATAACGGAGGAATTTCTATGGTTTTGTGTGAGTGAAATGTCTAGCTAACTATAACACCCCTGAAACCTATGGTTTTTTAGTACATTTCTAAGGTTTTTTAAATGCTAATTCCTAACTGTAATGTCTCTGGAACCTCTGATTTTTTCAGTGAATATATATAAATATATATATATATATATATATTCAATGAAAAAACCATTGGTTATAGAACATATATAGTTAGGAATTTGCATTTACAAAACCTTATTTTACTCGCATAAAACCATTGAAATTCCATATATAGTTAGATGCGCTAACTATATATCGCGCACCCGCAATCCACTGCTGATGATGTCACATATTACATCATTCATGACATGGTCAGTGACATCACTGATGACATCACTGATGACATCTCAAATGACATCACTGATGTCATTGATATATATTACTTCAACCTTTGGTATTTTTACACCAAAAGAACCGAGCCCAAATCCGTTTTTGCGTGGTGAAATTATTTTGTTGCATCTATTGGCAAATACTTGCCCGACGCATTTTGGAGCTGAGCTCCTTTATCACGGGTCCTATATATATATATATTCACAGAAAAAACCATAGGTTATAGACCATATATAGTTAGGAATTTGCATTTACAAAACCTTGAAAATTCAGTGAAAAAACCATAGGTTATAGACCATATATGGTTAGGGATTTGCATTTACAAAACCTTATTTTACTCGCATAAAACCATTGAAATTCCATATATAGTTAGTTGCGCTAACTATATATCGCGCACCCGCAATCCACTGCTGATGATGTCACATATTACATCATTCATGACATGGTCAGTGACATCACTGATGACATCACTGATGACATCTCAAATGACATCACTGATGACATCACTGATGACAACACCCAGTGACTGTATGTTTCTGTAAAGTTAAAATATGTCTTACATATTGAAGAATGAGTGGATGTATAAGTGTCTGGATGAAGGATTTAGTAGGTGCATGACTGACTGTATGAGTGAGTGATTAAATATGTCTCACTGAGTGCATGGGTTAGTGACTAAACTGTCTTAATTTGTGCATTATTATGTCTGTTGTTCTGTAAACTGCTGCATGTGTTGATAAGTAGCTATATGAGTAACTATATGGGTTATTGATTGGTAGCCCAGGTATTTGTATGGGAGACTGAGTGTGTGTGTGGGTGGCTGGGAGGTGTATGACTCTGTGCATAGATGTGTGAGCAGTTGATTCACTAGATGTATGGTTTCAAAAGTGCATGTGGAAACAGCTGTATGGGCGGTTGACTGTGTGCATGAGTGTATTGGTGAGTGAATGGATATCTCAGTGCTACATGTCAAAGTAAGTACATATGTAAAACACAGTACAAGTGAGAGTTGACATATATAAATAACTGTGCATAAGAGCCAGTGAATGTGTGAGTGGCTGTATGGATCATTGTGAACTTGTATCAGGGATTGTATAAGAGAGTAAATATGTGTTAGTATATGTATGAATAAGTAAAGTTTGTATAACTGTATAGTTGATTCTTTGCATGACTGACTAGGTGTGTGAGTAACTCCATGGATGAGTGACAGTCTGTGAGTGTCTGTTTACACTGATTGTATCTAAGGTTATATTAGAGTCTGAAGAGGTTCATCGTATTATCACATGAATGATATCATCAGTGATGTGATCAGTAATGTCAAATGAGATGTCATCAGTGATGTCATCAGTGATGTCATTTGAGATGTCATCAGTGATGTCATTTGAGATGTCATCAGTGATGTCATCAGTGATGTCACTGACCATGTCATTAATGATGTAATATGTGACATCATCAGCAGTGGATTGCGGGTGCGCGATATATAGTTAGCGCAACTAACTATATATGGAATTTCAATGGTTTTATGCGAGTAAAATAAGGTTTTGTAAATGCAAATCCCTAACTATATATGGTCTATAACCTATGGTTTTTTCACTGAATTTTCAAGGTTTTGTAAATGCAAATTCCTAACTATATATGGTCTATAACCTATGGTTTTTTCTGTGAATTTCATTGGTTTTTTAAAAGCTAACATCTGTAGCTGTAAAATGTATTCTTCTTTAAATCTTAAAATATATTTTAGATGTTTATTGATAATTTTTTTTTTTATATTTTTTTTTCTTCGCTTCTAGTTCGCGAACCGGGAAGCTTTCCGTTAGCTCATCTTCATGCCGCGACCTAGTCCGCGAACCGGTCAACGTTACGTTAGCGGAACTGTGACGCGTCGCGGAAGCGCGACGTATCACGTTGTCGCGTAATGCGTCTAATGACGCGCTGCGTTAGCGCTCCCGGAAGTGCTCCGGACCGCTAACCGGAAGCGATCCGAGACGCGGCGCGGACCGCGTAACGTAAGCGGAACAGGTCATGTGACTTGTTTATCAAACTTTTCATTGGTTCATTTCACTTTTGGTTTCCAAATGATGTATGACTAGGTCATGTGACCTAAAAATAACACTTTTCATTGGTTCAGAACTTTTGCTTTTCCCAAATCATGTAAACCCCTCCTTCTTTCCTCACTCTGACTTTCATCTTGGTGAGAGAAAGACCATTTACCTGGAGTTCAACAATGGCTTCCATACTTGCTGCAGCTGGTGCACCCCCACCACCACCTCCACCTCCTCATAAGAAGAGAGGACCACCCAGTCAATTTACCTCCAACAGAGAAGAGGAAGAGGAGGAAGAAGAAGAAGAGGATACAGATCAACAACAATTTATCACGGAGTTGCCCCGTGTTTCTAAGAGAAAAACCAGTTTCATCTGGCAGTTTTTTTCCATCCCTCCAGGGGAGAAGAAGGTGAACGCGAAATATGCCACCTGCCTCATCTGTGATTACAGATTGTCAAGAGGCACAGAGAAGAAATATAGTATGGGGAACTATACTATGCATCGACATATGACCAGGTGGCATCCCTTGAACTACAGCCGGGCTGAGTTAAGGGACCTACAAGACAATCCCCCGACAACTCCTGTGGCCAGATCTACCTCATCAATGTCTTTGTCAGGAAGAGAGGCACAGGAAACTGTGCCAAACATTCAACCCAATTTTAGACATATGAGGTTTACTTGTATATATTGTGGTGCTATGTTGTCGTATGGGAACATGAGCGTCAACTTGATTAATATGGTGTTCGAAAACCATAAGTGCCCTAATGCACCCAAGCAGTAATTTTTTTTTTGCTCCTGTTGAGCCGTTTTCAATGCCTGTTTTTTTGTTGTTTCCCCTCCATAAAAAACACAAAAAAAACATAAAACTGTTCTAAAAATACAAAAAAATCAAAAAATGTTCAGAAAAAAAAAATAAATAAATAAAACAACAAAAACAAAAAAAAAAAGTTCTTTTCAGAACTACCCCCCCTTTCAAATAAAATTGCTAGAATGTTTATCACTCTGGCAAGCTCTATTTCTTTTGGTTCGCTTCAAGTTCGCTGACCGGTTCGCGAACTGTAAGCAAACCAAAAAAATATTTTTTTTTAAAAAAGAAGAGTTAGTATAAGGGAAGTAAACAGAGAATAATGTAAAAAGAAAGACAGCTATAGAGAGTAAATCAGAGATAGTGTCAGAGACATCATCAGCAGTGCATTGCGGGTAAAAAGAGTAGAAAACATGTACCTTATAATTCTTGTTACCTTTTTAAAATATTTTTTCATACTTTCAATCTGTAAAACAGAGAACAAACATTTCCAAAAATATTAAAACATGTATTTAAAAATTAGAAAAGACAAGGGAAAAGGTTCAAGAACAAACAGTTTTTCAACAACTTGGACATTTACAGAAGTCTCTGCTTCTCTACGTCCCCTACACAATCCTAAATATATATATTTTAAAGAAACTGTATCTTGATGTTGATGAACTGAGGCCTATTTTGGAACATGGTGCTTTTTTTGCATTGCTTATGTCTCACAATAGTGATGCAATCACAGCGCAAAAGAGATGTAAATCCATCATAAAATTGTGTCTAACATTTTAAATGATTGTTTTAGGATGCAAATAAGATGTGTACTTTCAAGAGCTTTCTTTGAGGTGAGGCCTATTTCTTTTTTTTAAAAAAAAAACAGTACCCAGAAGTACAGCACTGTAAGCATTAAAATTGACACTTACAGAAAACTCAGCTTCTCCATATCTACCTCACATTTCTAAATGTATATCATAAGTACAAAAAGCATAACATTAATTATACATGTTAAATGGTTTATTTTTGCTGTTCTCAGAATGTATCAAATTTCACTTAAATCAGTGACTTGAAGATATTCATCATGTAACAGCGGGGAAAAAAAAACACAATCAAAATGACTGTGTTTAAAAAACCCATACAACCTAAGAAATCTGATTTCAAAACTCCTTAAAATTAACTTACTTTCAATGACGTCGAAGGATCTCCTATGAACAGCATCCACTCTGTTGTGCTATAAATATTTTCAGCCCGCCACTTTCTGAAAGAAAACCTCCATCGATACGAAAAATATGTTACATAGAAAAAAAGACTTCTCTCATTCTATCACATGTTTCCACTAGGCCAAATCATGTTGCCGCGATTCGCAAGTCTTGTAATTCTTCCAATCAAATCCCGACATTTTCTATTTTCGCAACTTGCAAAAAGAAAACATTTGAGATTATTTTCACAATCCTGGACTACTAATATCTTACTCTTCTTTGTCACTCATGTTCTCCTTTTCCTATGACACTGATACTGCTTACTATGAAGCAGACTTACTTGCATCAGGTTTATATAGTCGGATTTTACAAAATAACATTATAATTAAAAGTTTTGGACCAATAATCTAGACAGCATTGCAGACTTACATTCCCTCAACTTGATGAACCTTTTCCAATTCTTCACAGGAAATCTCGAGATTCTTTCTTTAAAATTTTGGTTTTAAAAACACCAGGTAAGAATTTTTAAGGTCAAACGGCAATTTTTTTTTGAAACTTACAACGGAATCATTGCAGAATGACCAGCCGTTTCGAGACTTTAAATAAGCTGTATAATGTCCTGAAGTTGTTGAAGGACCATCGTGATAGATAATTGCTACAGTTACAAAAGTCCTTCCTGATATTGAAAGCTGAGAAGCCACAAATTTTTTTATTAAAGTTGACAATTTTGATCCATCAGGCCTACATCGTTGCATCATTAAAATGACATACTGTCCATATCTACGTATAAGTAATGTTGACATCATTTCAGATTTACATTGGCTACACTCCATGTTGTGATCCGCTGCATTTACTAGCTTATTAAAGGAGACTGATTTACTGTCTGGCAAAGTTAAATATATAAATCTTTCTGAGTCTACACTAGTAGTACTTGATACCCTACAATTCTCGCAGTCATGCTGCCATTGATAAGAAAGCCCAAACAGGTGATCTACATCTACACCCTCAACTTGCAATATATCAAGCATATACATTAAAAACTCCTGACAATCTTGCTGATTATTTTCAGAGAAGTCTGTTTGACCTGAACATTCATCTAACAGATAACGAACTTCAGACACACTTTCTACTTTTGTTCGATCAGTGCTACATTTCTCGAAAACAGAATTCAACAAACAGCATAAAATTTGTTCAGAATTCAACAGAATCTGTTCTTTTAAACTCTCTAGTGAAAAGAGAACATTAACCACTACATTTGCATAGCAGTTGACACCAGAACTGTTTTCAAATTGAAAACCGACAACATCTTCAACAGAATCCACTTTCTTTCTGCTAACAATTTTCGGTTCATTGACTTTTAGTCTTTTTGCAACAACCTCCCTACTATTACTGCTATTTCTACGCTTGCGGCCTACCACACGTTTCTCAAACAAAGGATATTGAGGCAAATGTGGCGCATACTCTCTTCTTAACCTATTGTATTCCTTAACACAATCTAGATCCGCACAAATGTTTGTTACATCACAGTCAATTAAGTACAATCCCGATAAAGTTCTAACTCGTGACAATACCACATATGCCATACCCTCCTTGAACACAGAACTGCCAATATTCACCAATGCACAGTCTACACTTAAACCTTGCGATTTATGGATTGTCACCGCATATGCCAAGCAAACAGGAAACTGTTTACGGCGAACATATAAATCTTTAACAAGCAAAAACCTAGCAGAACAACGACCAATTTGCTGTACTTCCTCAATGCCATCAAATTTAATTTTTAAAAATTCTATTCCATCTCTATTTCTGTATTTCTCAAAATCAACAACATTACCCATTGATCCATTTACCAGACCTCTTTCTACATGTAAATTCCTTCTCAAAATAATTCGGCAATTTAAACACACATTCAAAGTCTTTTCAAAACCCGCTGTTTTAGATATAGTCTTCTCTAATGAATCCAATTTTGATTTCAAATTGTCTGACAAAATAATTGTTGATCCCATATGCTCTAATTTGTCGATAGCTTCAAGTTTCACAATCTCTTGCTTTTCTAAATTCAACATTTTGTTGTTGAAGATGGCACATTCTGCAAGAGTTGGCATGAGACATATCCCGGATTTCTTCTCAGTAATTTTCTGAAAAATATTCTCAGGCACAATCTCTTGTTTGGGATATAAATTTGACAGTAATCGTGCATTTAAAGCTTCTTTCCCATGCTCAGTCACTTTTCCAATTCTAATATCTTGTAGAATATTCTTGTAATCTTCATCCTTTGCCTGACGCATATTTTGATGCAGTTCTGCATAATTGAAGTTTAACCATATATTGACGTTGCCAATGCTCCCTAGGCACTTCCTGGTATCTTCATGCGTGAGTATTTTGAACACAGGTTGACCTTTTACTGGTGTCAGCTGCAGAAGATCTCCGAAAACAATGATGTGTTTCCCACCAAATAACACATCATATTCAGTTTTAAGTACTTCTTGCATTCTCAAATGCACAAAGGCAAGCATGACATTGGAAACCATGCTTACTTCGTCAATGATAAGTAGTTTCATTTTCCTCAAGACTCTTGAAACTTCACAGCAAGCATCTCCAGATAACTTGTTGTATTGTAATTTGTTGTCATGCTCCACCGGCAGCATCAGTAGACGATGCAAAGTAATACCTTTAATGTTATGTGCTGCCAGTCCAGTAGGAGCGGTGACAACACAAGACAGCGATGACTCAGTCCTTTCCTGCAAATAACAAGAGATTGCTTTAATGAGGAAACTTTTTCCAGTTCCCGCTTCTCCACTCACGTACAGTCGGACAGGCTTCAACGATGTACATGAGCATTTGTTCTTCTCATGACTTAATCCGTGCTCAATTTCCGTGGTAACTTCATCATATATTTTCCTCTGCTCAACGTTGAGTTGTTTTTCCAAGTCTTCTAAGTTAACTGAATCCTCCTGAGCATGTGCCATGGCTCTTTCTACTTCATTCATAGCAGTGGCAGCTTCATTTTCGATAATAGGTCCTCCAAGTGGATCTTGACTCAATGAAACAGAACTCTGACTGTCCTGAGAACTGTCTCTGGCAATCTCGGCTGCAATCGTTGCTTCCTGCTCAATTTCCAAAGTTAGCATTTCTTGATATTTAGAAAAAGCAGGACATTCTATGGACTCCTTGGCTGCATTGAAAGAGTCTTCGTAACAGAGGAAATCTCCAAGCAGTTCCTCTTCTGCACGCCAAGGCTTGAAAAGTTGCAAAAGTGCTAAATAAAAAAACTCCTTTTTTTCTGGAGATTCACCACTCAATTTTCGATGGTTTACTAATTGGCATTTTCTTTGCTTGACCAGGCATCCCTCACTTCCAATTACAGCAAACACTCCTTTCTCAATATCTTCTTTGATGTTCCTCTTGAATATATAATTTTGGAGAACCTCATATAGACAAACATTCTCAAGGTGACTGCTTCGATTTGGATAATATGTATCCAACATGTTGGTCTTCAAAATGTCGGTACTGTTTGGTTCCTTTTCTGCCAAATACTCAATTTCCCGGACAGGTTTTAGAACTCGATTTCGCGTTGCAGCAAGACCAAGACTCGCCCAAACGAGACTCCTGGATTTGGCATAGAGACTTGCTGAAGACAATCGATCAGAACATTTGTAAGCTCCGATTTCTCGATGCGACAACATCTTCAGACTGAAACTGTACAACTTCTTGCTGAGGCTCTTTTCATGGGAAATGTCCTCCCACATATCCTTCAGTTCGGTCTTTTCTTTTTTGGTGATGTAAGATGTCACATACCGAGCCACAGCCATACAGTTGTCAGCCACAAACTGTATATCCATGTTAGCATTCCACATGGACAAAATCACTGGGTTGTAGTCATTGATGTACTTGGACTCTTCGTTCCTTTTCAAATTGTATGTATTCTTGGGTGATTTCCTCGTCACATTATGTCGCAGCGAAGACATCAAACTGTTCACTCTTCCTTTAGAAATCACCGGTCGTGGAAAGTTGAAACGACATTTGGTGTAGAACTTGTCCTTGTTTCTGAATTTACGACGACAGTACTTTCCACAACGATGGCTTTGGAAACGAAGAACTTGTTCTCTTAGACTTTTCTTCTCCGTTGCGTTTGGAACAGCACACGTAGAATACTGTTCGATGAAATTCATCACTAAGTCATCCGGATCTGTTCCAAATTTAGGTGCATCCTTGATCCACAACAACATATGTATATGAGGGGCACCTCTTGCTTGGTACTCCTTTCTCCAGAAGAAATCCAACACCTCTCCAAGAGGTGGATTCTTTTTATTTGTGATGAAAGACATCATAGCTTCAAATCTATGATTGAAGTACCTGCATACATTCACTGGATCCAAAGAACACAGTTCTCCAGGTGTCTTGAATTCAATGTTTTCAATATTTCCATTTGCCTCTCGTAGAAATTCAAGTAAGTCTTCCCAGCCATACTCGGCACAGCTCAGAGTGAGGAACCATGTTGGAGTTCCTAAGTTCCTCAGCATACATTTTAAATCACCATGACGACGGTACCAGTACTCATTAGTACCACGCTGACACGCCATGAGATTAATTAAGTGAGAATCCAAAATACTGTCTTGGACATTGACTTTATGCATAAAGTCACTTGCCGAGATGTTTCGCATCTGTATACCACTTTTTAAGATGTGGTTCACTGCATATGACAGTCCAGACAGATCGCTTTCAAACAGGATATGAAACAAATAGGGAATGCATTGCCGAAACCTAGGATCTTCTGCATACAATCGTAAAGTCCGGTATTCAGACGCAGGAATTTGATGAGGTCGCTCATCATATCTTCCTCCTTGACCTGTGGGAAATAGCTGTGGGAAACACCGAGCTTCCAAACTTTCCTCCCAAACACTAATGGGACTCCCTTTGGCTTGTTTCATTTGAAACAACTCAATAGCATTCCCCATGACTTCCTTGGAATGCAAAGGATGAACACTATAATGTTCATATATTTCTTCACTTTTAGAGGCCTCTACTTTCTCAATTTGGCCAGCACACAAATCGCTATCCTCTTCATCACTTACTTCCTCTTCTGCAACATATACATTCTTATAGTACTTATTATTTTTCTTCAAATACACTGTTGCCTTTTTGACTTTCCTAACATCCACTAAATCTTGCCATATTTTCTTATTCTTTGTCGGAACCCCATTAACCAAGATAACCAGAGGTTCCTCTTCCACTTTTTCTATTCCAATTGTGTTAATGTTTTTGTTCAAATCTAGAGGCAAATAAACAACTCTTCCCTTTAATCCTCTCTGTAAATCTGCTGGAGGCAACTTTCCTGTCTTTGGCTCCATTCTTACAATAGCCTGAAAGGGATGGATACTTTGAATCAAAATAGATTCATAAGTATTTAAATCCTTCAATTCAGAAGGAATCTCAACCAATTCCAGATTATTATGAACTGCCCTAGCAGGCATCTGGTTTTGGTTTAATTTATTACAACAATAAGTACACACACGTTGATCCGATCCCAAATCAAAATAATTTTCTACCATCAAGTATGTGGCAAAATCCTTCCATTCACTATTATTTTCCCTTTCACTTTTTGCATATAAATCCACTACCTTAGTCTGATTCTTATAATAAGTGCGTCGACAACATACACAAGTGAAATTAGGCCTCTCACTTGATTTCATCTGAAACGTGGCAATTTCCTTCTCAAAATTATCTGTACTAGAAACCTGTACATTATCTTCCACATTACCCTCTACTTCAGGGTCAATTTGAACATTCTCATCTTTACTACCAAAGTAACAAAACTCAATTTCTTCACAAATATTCTTCACATCTATTTCAGAACCATGCAAAAGAGCAGCACATAATTGTTTAAGCATAATTGCTGGACTCTTAGCATAATACAACATTCTCACTAATTTTCTCACTTTATTATGATGCACTGCTAGCATCCTGAAATGATGAAAAACACTCTGGCATACTCTCCTGGAAAGACAAGCCAGTGAATGACCACGCAAACCTGTCATTTGTCTCACTCTGCAAGGATCTAAATCTTGCAACAACTTCATTTTCTGCTTCAAACTTTTCTTATTAAATGTCCGTATAAAATCACAAAGCAAATTGATGGAAACCTGTCGCACACTGCAAATAGAACTACACTTCCAAATGTACACAGGACCCTTAGGACGTCTTCCTAAAACCTCATCACTTAGCGCCTCTTCTGTCTCTGTTGTCACAAGTTGTTCTTTTTCAACTGGACAACCATCCTTAACTTCATAAGCTCGACCACTGATGTCAACTGCATGCACCAAATCATTATCCTGAAAATAAGTCTCCTCATTAAAAAATGCCTCAGAACTTGAACTATGCATCCATTCTCCGGAAAAAACTTCACAAAAGTTAGTACGATTTACTACTCTCTTCCATCTACTTTTTGTTTTGAAATCAGAAATTACCTTGCTTAGTTTCCTAATTCTATTGATTACCAAAATAAACAACTTTTGCTTAATTTCAAAAGCATGATCAATAATTTTCTCTACATTTTTCTTCTTCTTATAAAATGCCGCTTTCTGTTGGCCTTTCTTTTTAATATTTTTCAATAAATTAACTAATATCCTATTACGGAACATTCGATTTCGAATGTCCCTAAACTGTTGTTTCCTTCTACTATCATGCACAGAGTTATCTCTTCCTCTACCAGTAACATTTGTAATGGGTCTCTCCTTTCCATTTAAATTACTTTTCTTTTTGTGAACTGAAACATTTTTTTGAGCAAAACTTTTTTTACTACAAATATTTCTTAAGAATGATTTCGTGCTCTTACCCGGACCTTTCTTGCTGTTTTGACAAGTATTTGGGGAAGAGGACTGCTGCAATAAAACATCATCCTGCTGTCTTTGACGTTTTCTCGCCTTTCTCATTCTGTTTTTTGTAGGCATTTTCAAAACTATGAAAGAATCTGCAGTTGAATCTGTGGAAAAATATAATATAAAATGTTATTAACCACTATTACCAAACAGTAAATAAATAACAGTCATCTAAAACTTAATGCCCTACTAATTATTTAACATAGCAAATGTTTTCCACCAGCACTGCATCACAAAAATGACACTCAATGGTACAAAACAGGCATACAACACTCATAAATTACTCCCTAATATTTTAAATCATTAATTCAGGATGACGATAAGATGTAGCCTATCGAAAGATTTGTTTAGGCCCCGATCTTTAGACTGGGGTGAATGTGTGTCATTGATCCACATTCAGTCCATCACCTGTTTTGTTTATTTGAGGTGAGGCCAACACATGGTTGCAGATAACATTTTCACTGAAAAAAACCAAGGTAAAAAAACATGTGAAGGCCTACCAATGAAGTAAATCATTAAATGAAAACCAATACATTTCTGGAAATATGCACTACTAGTGCTTCATAAGATGTTTTGGGTCATATTTATAAGGCATTTGAGTGTCTAGTATGCTATTTTACGTTCTTCATGGCGCAAATTTATTGTAAATACGCTCCCACCTGCGGTTGGCAAATTTAGATTTTGATTATGGAAGTTAGATAGGCATGTTAATAATTTCCCAAAAATGGTGTATAACCCCAAACAACCTTTGAAGCAAATGCTCTTAGCCATGTTATCCACCTCCCATTGGATAACATGGCTAAGAAGTGCTTGCAAATGTGAAAAAAAATGGCCGCAATGCATGAATATCGCTGAAAAATCAGCGATATTCATGCATTTTCCAGCAAATGCTCTTAGCCATGTTATCCACTTCCTATTAAATAACATGGCTAAGAACTGCTCAGGGCCCCATGAGGAACGCTTTCCATTTAAAAAGGGAAAAATAACATCAAAGACACTAAAATGCCTTCTAAATATGACCCCAAACAACCTATGAAGCTCTAACAGTACATATCCTGAAATTTAATTGATTTCAAAATTCGTTTTTAAACACAGCATATAAATCAATTGTATACCTGCATTCATGAAGAAATGACTAAAAATGTCCTTGAGACACATGAAAGTGTTTTCTGGAATGCCCTAACCCAATTTTTGGGACACTATTAACATGGCTAGGTAACTCCCATAATCAAAATCTAAATTTGCCAAGCGCAAGTGGGAGCGTATTTACAAGACACTTGCCCCAAGAGGAATGCTTTCCATTTAAAAAGGTAAACATAACATCAAAGACACTAAAATGCCTTCTAAATATGACCCCAAACAACCTATGAAGCTCTAAAAGTACATATCAAGAAATGTAATTGTTTATCACAAATGCGATTAAAAACAGCCGCAATGCATGAATATCGCTGAAAAGTCAACGATATTCATGCATTATCCAGCAAATGCTCTTAGCCATGTTATCCACCTCCCATTGGATAACATGGCTAAGAACTGCTCGCAAATGCGAAAAAAAAGGCCGCAATGCATGAATATCGCAGAAAAGTCAGCGATATTCATGCATTTTCCAGCAAATGCTCTTAGCCATGTTATCCACTTCCTATTAAATAACATGGCTAAGAACTGCTCAGGGCCCCATGAGGAACGCTTTCCATTTAAAAAGGGAAAAATAACATCAAAGACACTAAAATGCCTTCTAAATATGACCCCAAACAACCTATGAAGCTCTAACAGTACATATCCTGAAATTTAATTGATTTCAAAATTCGTTTTTAAACACAGCATATAAATCAATTGTATACCTGCATTCATGAAGAAATGACTAAAAATGTCCTAGAGACACATGAAAGTGTTTTCTGGAATGCCCTAGCACCATTTTTGGGACACTATTAACATGGCTAGGTAACTCCCATAATCAAAATCTAAATTTGCCAAGCACAAGTGGGAGCGTATTTACAAGACACTTGCCCCATGAGGAACACTTTACATTTTAAAAGGAAAACATAACATCTTAGACACTCAAATACCTTATAAATATGGCTCAAAACAACCTATGAAGCTCTAGCAGTACATATCCAGAAATGTAGTTGATTTCTTAAATCGTTTTTAAAAACAACATATCTGTTTCAGCTTACATAACAGACCATGGAATGGGCTCCATGTACCACAATAACTTGTGTTACTGCATGCCAGAATGTTACACCAAATATGCAATTACAATTTCTCTATAAAACTAATTCTATTAGTATATCACTAGAGACAAAACCACATTTTAAAAACACAGCTTTCTTCATCATTTTCTCCTTAAATCATACTATTCTCTATCTAAATTAAATAAATCTTTTCTCACCTTAGCAAATATTGTTTGAGTTTTGAAAACAGTCTCAGAAATACACCAAATTGTCTTCAGCAGAAGAATAAGGATGCACTCCAAAGGCTGCAGCTATTGAAAGCACAGAAATACAGATATTCATTTCACATATCTCTCATATTAGCCAATCATACCTCTTCCCTCACTTTTTTCAAATCAAAACCCTTCCCCCCTCTGCCCTCTCTCCCTTGTTTCCATAGCAACCACCTCCTGGAAGACCTCTCATGTTTGCAAATTCACACAACAATGTTTCAATTGAACTCTGAACTCTCAGTGCACCTGCGTATCCAGAGCAATCTTTCAATAAATGTTTCTTCCTTGACCATTCAAATTACATGTTTCAAAGAACACATCCATGCACCCTAGCTTTCTGTTTTCAGAAATGGAAATGCACCAATCACTGCTAATGAATCATTAGCATTGTAAATCCACAGTTTTTTTTCTTTAGAAACTCCTACTGTTTCAACTGCCCTTTCATTACCACACTTCATCTGACTGCAGAACAACCTTCTCCCACCATGTTTAAGGTCTGGATTGTTGGACATAGTTACATCCACTGGGCTCAAAGGTATGCTGAGAGCAGAAATTTACCTAACCTCAATTTACAAGATGTGGAAATTAAGTGGTTGGGCCAAAGAGGATTAAAATGTCACCAATTGATACCATTGGTGAAAACCTTTATGCATTTGCCAAAACCTGACCTGTTAATAGTGCACTGTGGAGGTAATGATTTGGGCACTTTGACAGGGGTAGGTCTGGAAATGCTTTTAAAGGACACCTTTGAGCAATTAATGGCACTTTTTCCTAAAACTGCCTTGGTATATTCCAATATATGCCAAAGACAGAAATGGAGGTGGTCCAACCAATTTTGTCCACAAATTGAGAAAGCGAGGAAGCATGTAAACAAATCTGTTTCAGCTTACATGAGAGACCATGGAATGGGCTCTCTGTACAACAATAACTTGCGTTACTACATGCAAGATATCTACAGAGGAGATGGAGTTCACTTCTCAGATGAGGGCAACAGAATTTTCATTCTGAATTTAAGACTGTGCATTGGTACCTACTTATAAGTACCTAAATGTACCATAAACCCAAAAGCTCTTCTCAGAGCTACCCTACATCTGATCACTCACAATTATTATTTTTCTCTAACTTTTTTCACTAATTTTCCACAAATTTCGCTCCCCGGAGCGCTACCCGGTTCGCTAACCGAAAGCTAACCTCGCGGATTTTTTTAAAAAAAGTTTTTTTTCCGCACATATAAGCCTCCTCAGCCATGCTCAGAAAACATAGGGGGTCAAGATAAGTCTACCATGACCCCTTCTACCCATTCTAAACATTATTTGCCCTCCATCTTGTATCTTAATGCGACCGAAACACAAAATGGTGGACTCCCGTGACGCTTAAGGTTCGCTAACCGGGCCGCTTTCCGGAAAGCGGTCCTAAAAAAAGGTGGGAAAGTAATTTACAGAAAAACGACTAGAGACACTCTCACCAAATATAGATTAGCTCATACTACATAACAATCCCTTCCATTCTCACAAATTTCATTGAAATTTCATTTAGCCATTTAGCCTGTAGACCTCTCCAAGTACCGTGAGGTAAATTACTTCACAAAACACATCTGAATTGTTGGAATTGACAACCAATGAAAATGTTACTTTCATTTTCTACTTTTATTACCTGACATTTGATTGGTTATATACCTGTATATATATAAAGGAAGAGAAGGAAACACAGCCATTTTGACTACTACTTCTTGTTGTACCTCCTATTTCAATAGCTTCAAAAAACTTCAACTTCTTTGTGAAGGTAAGTTAAAATTTAATATATTGTGCACTATAACTTAATATAGTAGACTTTTTCTGCTAGATATACACTATCCCTCTGTAGTAGTAATGTATTTAGATAGACTTCTCTGTTATAGTTATCAATGGAGTAAGGCTTGTCTTGGTTAAATCACATACACTTTTTTATAGTCCTATTTCCACTCTCATACTATACACTGCCAAAAGATAAATTCACTGATAAAAACTGCCTATCTAAAATTAATCCCAACAGTGCCCTATCTCTACTAATATATATTTTTTTAATCCAAATTTCAGGCAAAATGGAAGGCGAGCAGCAAGTTTCTTTTGAGATGGACCTGCAAGAGAGCAGCCAGGAATTAATTGAACAAATTGACATGGAATTTATGGATGAAAGCTTGGATAATGAACTGCTGCAATGTGTCCAAGCAGTAGATGTTCTCCTTGCAAATGAGGACATTTTGCAACCTCACAGATTGCAAACAATATTTCAAGAAAATAATGACATTTCAGACACTGAAATGTTAGAAAGTTTAATAAATTATGAAAAAGAATCAAAATAAAAAAAACACTTTAAAAAAAGAAAACAAAAAAAAACAAGAAAAACAACAAACAATTAACATACAGCATTAGAAAAGTCTTTCATTCTTTTATCCATAAAGTTCGCTGCCCAGAACGCTTTCCGGTTCGCGAACTTGGCGCTTACCACGCAAAAAAAAATGATTTTTTTTTTTTTTGGACCCTCCTAGGCCCTTTTAAAACCTCCACATAAAACCTAGGGGGTCAACGAGGATCTACTATGCCCCCTTATGGTAATTTCCCCCTTTGTTTTGGCCTCCTCTTGTCTCTCGATCCTACCGAGAGACAAGATGGCGGCCGCTCCGGACTGTTTAGAATGTTGACAGACACCGGAGGGCCAATCAGCTTCTCATCGCAAAGTTCCGATACGCGAAAGGTTCGCTAACCGGATAGCTGCCCGGAGCGCTGTTACAGATATATATCTTGATTTAAACGTTAATTTCTCAAAATCCACTGAAGCACATATATTGAGACCTAGCAAAGGCACATCGGGCTAACAGTCCCTACAATTTTGCCAAGTTTCGTGAAAATCCATTCAGCCGTTCGGGCTAAAAGTGAGTCCAACCGCCCTATGGAAATTAACATGGGAAAAAGGCGTTTTGGGACCCCCCTTTTTTCTCGGCCCCCCCTCCACAAAACCCCCCCAAATTTTCAAGGGCTGCTCAGAAACAAAATGTGCCATTTTCCTGAAAATTTCAGCCAATTCCGTCCACAAACGCAAAAGTTATTAGGCATAGAATTTTCAGAAATCCCATAGGGAAAAAATCCTAACTATATATACCTACTGGCGACCGCCAGTAGGTAATATATATATATATATATATATATATATATATATGTATATATATATATATATATATATATATATATATATATATATATATACACATATATATATATATATATATATATATATATATATATATATATATATATATATATATATATATATATATATATATATATATATATATATATATATATATATATATATATATATATATATATATATATATATATATATATATATATATATATATATATATATATATATATATATATATATATATATATATATATACACCACTGAAAAAACCATAGGTTTCAGGCCTTATATATATATATATGTATATATATATATATATATATATATATATATATACACCACTGAAAAAAACATAGGTTTCAGGCCTTATATATATAGTTAGGAATTGGCATTTAAAAAACAATGAAATTGCTGCTACATCGTTAGTTATACTAACTATATTTTGCTCTCCCGCAATCCACTGCTGATGATGTCACATATTAGATCATTCAAGACATGGTCAGTGACATCACTGATGTCATCCAGTGAATGCGGTTTGCTTTGTTATTTAAATATGCATTATATATAAAGCCATTTGCATTGAAGAATGAGTGGATATATTTAAATAAATATTTGGATGGAGGATTTAGTAGCAGTGTAATTGACTGTTTACTTGACCAATTTATAGTGTCTCACTAAATATAGTGGATAGTGAGTAAACTGTGTTAATATCTGTATCACTTTGTCAGTTGTTGTGTAAACTGATTCTACAGTTGGTTACTAGCTATGTGAAAGTCTATTATTGATTAGTTAGCTGAGTATTTGTATGGGAGTGTGAAAGTGTGTGGTTCGGTGGGGGGTGTGTGACTGTTCAAAGATGTGTGAATAGTTGATTCAGTAGATATATGAAGTTAAAAATACATGTTCTAACAGGTTGGGTGAGTGAATCTCTTTTTGGGTGTGGTGTTGAGCAAATATATTTCTCAATGGTACATGTCCAACAAACTAAAAAAATAAAAGGCAGTGTATGTGTCAGTTGTTGTATTTAAATAAGTATACATAAGACTCAGTGATTGTGTGAGTGACTGTATGGATAACTGTATACTTGCAATAATGATTTTAAAATTCACTAAGTATGACTTACTATCTAAATGAATAGATTAAGTGGTGTTTGTATAAGTGTTTTGCTAAGTAACTATATAAGTATGGTCCATTGTTTGCAAGTGAGTAGGATGACTTCATATGTGACTAGGATGTGTGCTGTTGTTTAATGTCGATATAGGTGTATAAGTATTTTTGATAGTGTTCTATTGTTCATTGACAGCATGTATGAGTGAATCTACAGGTAAGTGATTAGACATGTGTATACATCTATGAATCACTTAGTGGATTTTTAGATACTTGTATTGCTGTGACAATGAATTCAAATATGATACTCTGTATTTTACAAAGAATGATGAAATATTTTAATAGTGTATGAAAAAGTGTAAGATTGTCACGTGGATGATGTCATCAGTGATGTGATCAGTGATGTCATTTGCGATGTCATCAGTGATGTCACTGACCATGTCATGAATGATCTAATATGTGACATCATCAGCAGTGGATTGTGGGTGCGTGAAATATAGTTAGTACAACTAACTATATAGGAGCAATTTTATTGGTTTTTTAAAATGCTAATTCCTAACTATATAAGGCCTGAAACCTATGGTTTTTTCAGTGAATTTGCAAGGTTTTTTTAATGCTAATTCCTAACTATATAAGGCCTGAAAACTATGTTTTTTTCAGTGAATTCGCAAGGTTTTTTAAATGCTAACTCTATTAGCGGATAACGTTTAAATATGTTAATATCCTTGTGGGACCACCTGAGCAGCCCTAGGTGGTCAGGTTGTTTCTACCCTGCCCCCTTTTTGCATTCTACATGTTTGTTTTTCTGCTTCCTTTGTGCCTCGGTCTACCTATCACAAGATGAATGCCAACACTTCCTGGTTAGAAGTGTTGATAGCCAATAAGTAAGCTGCTTTCCTGCGAAAGGCATGCTGATTGGCTGCCACTGTCCGTCAGCACTCCAAACCAGGAAGTTTTGGCAGCCATCTCGTGCCTCGTTAGAACCTAGGCACAAGAAAGCAGTGAAACAAAGGTGCAAAACACGCAAAGGGGGCAGGGTAGAAGCACCCTGACCCCCTAGGCCTGCTCAGGGCGTCCCTCAAGGACCCCCCAGGCCCAAAAGTAATATTTCTTTTTTGTTTTTCCCCGTGGTACGTTCAGGGTACGCGTACATGGCATCGCACCAAGCACGTACTCCGCAAAATTTAAAATCATACATATTCAGAAACCTAGCCAATCAAATTTCGTCACACACAAAATCAAAACCAAAGTAACATTTTAATTGGTTCAAAATGTCAACACTTTCAAACTCACATAATCTTCAACCTACACCCACTGCTCTTTATCTATTACCATACTAACTCTCCACAAAACACCTATTTAAACCCAAAGGTGAAAAAGTCACCAATCAATATAATACTTAACCAACATCTAAACACTCAAACTTCTTATTTAAATGTATTTTTTTTGTCTTTTTAGACCACCGTCTGAGCACGGTGCCCGGACCCTGCGATTTTGAAAACATTTTTTTTTGATCTTCGGGGTCCTTTAGAGACCCCATGACAAAACCTCGGGGGGGTTCAGGAATCTCTACCCTGCCCCCTTTTCAAGTACGAGCCTTCTGTTTACAGCTACCTTCTGCCATAAAAACAAGATGGCGGACAGCACTTCCTCATCTCGACTGAATGGAATGTTGACAGACGTCCAAAAGCCAATCAGAATTCTGCTCGCGCACCCTAGGGTCTGTGCAAAGTGCAAGGACCGTGCAAGGACCGTGCATGAACCGTGAGCAGACGGTGTCCTGCCCGTAGATATATAATTTGGGAAAATTCAATTTTCTCAACAAATACTGGAGCGATTTTCACCAAATATAAAAAAGACACTACTGCATACCAGTCTCTACCATTTTGCCAAGTTTGGTGTAATTCCATTCAGCCGTTCGGGCTGTAGCCATGTCTAAAGGTCCTATGGAAAATTGCATTGGGCTACATTTCACATTCAATTCTTGCAAAAACTACTGGAGGGATTTTCACCAAACATAGCAAAGGCACATCTCCATGCCAGTCCCTACCATTTTGCCAAGTTTGGTGTAATTCCATTCAGCCGTTTGGGCTGTAGCCGTGTCTCACGTTTCCAATGCAAATTAACATGGGAAAAACACGTTTTTTCTCAGCCTCCGCTTGACGAATCCCCTCGAAACTTTCGGGGAAGGAGCGGAGCTGAGCGAGGCAATTTTAAGGATAATTACACACAGATTCCTCAATCGGTGCCAAAGTTATTCCCAATAGAATGTTGCGGATTTCCTATGGTAACTAGGTCCTAACTATATATACCTACTGGCTATCGCCAGTAGGTAATATATATATATATATATATATATATATATATATATATATATATATATATATATATATATATATATATTCACTGAAAAAACCAAAGGTTTCGGGCCTGATATAGTTAGGTATTAGCATTTAAAAAACCTTTGAAATTCACTGAAAAAAAACATAGGTTTAAGGCCTGGTATAGTTAGGAATTCGCATTTAAAAAACCTTAGAAATTCACTGAAAAAACGGTAGGTTTTAGGGGTTTTATAGTTAGCTGGACATTTCACTCGTACAAAACCATTGAAATTCCTTCGATATAGTTAGTTGTACTAACTGTATCTTGCGCGCCCGGAATCTACTGCTGATGATGTCACATATTACATCATTCATGACACGGTCAGTGACATCACTGATGACATCTCAAATGACATCACTGATGACATCACATTTCAGTGAATTTCTGAGGTTTTTTAAATGCTAATTCCTAACTATATCAGGCCTGAACCCTATGGTTTTTTCAGTGAATCTCAAAGGTTTTTTAAATGCTGATTCCAAACTATATCAGGCCTGAAGCCTATGTTTTTTTCAGGGAATTTCAAAGGTTTTTTAAATGCTAATTCCTAACTATATCAGGCCTGAAACCATTGTTTTTTTCTGTGAATTTCGAAGGTTTTGTAAATGACCATTTTTTTTTACTTATTTGAGCAGGTTCAAAAGGTGCATACCAAAAACAGAGAGATTAGTAACGTACAATGTGTATAAATAAGAAGTATACAAAAGTTCATCAAAAAGACTGTTAAAGAAAGAAAGAAAAAAGAAGAATCAGTACATTATTCATTCTAAACAGAGATATTAAACTAGGTGAGTAGTACAACAGTACATGGTTCGTTTCACAGTCACTTCATGTAGATTCTCCAGTGTGTTCCAAGCATGGAAGGGAAGATATGAATAAAATGACTTTATATGGGGGGCGACCTTCAAAAATACTTTTATACAATGCTTTTTTATTAGAAGGGCTATGTGTTTCTGTGGTTCTCAAACCAGGTCGCAACTGGAGCCCATATCTGCTCACCAAGTAATCTCGATTTTTTGCCTCTGGTTCTATAGATTGCTGCCTCTTGCTTGTATATACCTAATAATGTATTCAGCCAGCCCTGAAAAGTGGGAGCGCCTGGGTCCTTCCACCACGCTGCCAGGATAATCCTATAGACAGCAGTGCCAGCAAAAATAGCCAAGATTTCTTCATTACTATGCCCAAGGGAGTCGTCATAACCTAGGACAAAAAGAGTTGTTGATGTTCTTAATTCATGGCCGAAAATTTCGGCCCAGTACTTAGCTATACCTTTTTTAATCTCATCTAATTTTGGGCATTCAGCAAGCATGTGAATAAGATTAGCTGGACCTAGTGAGCATCTTGGGCATTGGTCATGTGCTCTTTTACCCCAAGTAAATAATTTAGCAGGGGTAAAGTATAGGTCGTATATTGTTTTGTAGGTTTGAGCCTTCAGATTTGAGGCCAACAGTACTTTAGATAATAAGATTAGGGACATATCTATATCAATGTTTTCATTATTCAGTTTATTGGCCCAGTTTTTTTCCGTTTGTTCGAGATCATCAGTATGATTCCTTATAAATAAATCATCAATGTTGCCTATCCTAGTTGTCTGTTTGCCTATAAGGTTTAATAGCGGTATTGTTTTTAAGTCTATAGTTGATATCGACTGTCTAAGAGAGGTAGAGATTTGTATACATTTCAAGTAATCAGTGCGGGGGATATGATACTTTACACAAAGCTCTTCGAAAGTAGGTTTACATTCTCTGCTTAGGAAATCTCCAACTGTTACTAGGCCTAATCTCTCCCACCTCCCAGAAGTACTATCATTAAGGTGGTGCGGAATGATTGAGCTCTGCCATTGGGGTGTGTATTTGGTATACCTTGATATTGTCAGTAATTTAGTGGTTTGTTTCCAGATTTTAAAAGCATCTATAAAGATCTTGAATTTAATCTTTTTGAAGTAGGATGGCTCGACTTGTTTTAGCAGTAGGCCTCTGGCCTTAATTCCTAATAATAATTCGTATATTGAGGGTATAGCCTGATCCCGATTGGTGTCTACTGGAACTCGAGCAGTAAATAGGATGGTCATTTGTTGCAGGAGGGTTGCCCATAAGTAATATGTTAAATTTGGTATTGCTAAGCCGCCTCTAGAGTATGGTAGTGTTAGTTTAGGGAGTGCTCTCCTAACATTGCCGTAATTCCAGACAAATCTCGAAATAGTTGAATCTAATGTTTTGATTGTATCATTATTGACCAAGAGGGGAATTGCCCGAAATAGATATAATATTTTTGGGAATACGCTCATTTTAATGTAGTTTCCCCTACCTATTATAGAGAGATGGAGATTATTAACTCTAAGTAGGTCAATTTTTACTTTCTAAATAAGCGGATCATAGTTTAGCTGGTTAGTTTCGCTAATTTTAGGTGAGATATTCTCCCCCAGATATTTTGCATTGTTGACTCTGTATTGGCTGACAAAAGACGTATTCTCGGTGCAAATGACCATGGTTTTATCCCTATTCAGGGAATATCCCGAATATGAGCCAAAAGACCGTGTAATTTCCTCAATCTCAACAATCGCCTCTGTGGGGTTCGGTGTTAGTACCGCCACGTCGTCGGCGTAGGCCAGTACTTTAGTACTATACGAACCTACCTTAACTGGTTCGATTGTTGGTGAAGTTATAAGTTTAAGGATAAGTGGGTTGATGTAGAGGGCAAAGAGTAGCGGGGAGCACGGGCAACCTTGCCGTGTGCCCCTTTGGATGTTAACCAGCTCTGATTCGCTACCCCCTACCATAATTCTTGCCTTAGGATCAACATAGAGGGCCTTAATAGATTTTTTAAAGACCGGGCCAAAGTTGTTTACTGCTAGTACCTCCCAGAGGAATTGCCATGAGACCCGGTCAAAGGCCTTTTCCGCATCCAATAGGATCATCGACATCTGGCCTCCCTCTACTCCCACTACGGGTATGGTCTATCGTGCTCTTACCGGGAATAAAGCTGTGCTGCCATGGGGAGACCAGGTGTTCGACAATCCTACTGAGACGGTTGGCGAAGATTTTGGAGTATATCTTTGAGTCTGAGTTGATGAGGGAAATTGGGCGGTATGAAGAGGTTTGTTCCGGTGGTTTATATTTTTTTGAAAAAATGGCTATGTTGGTGTGTTTCCAGGATTCAGGGGGTTTACCTTGCCATAGCACCCCGAGAAAAAGATCATAGAGGAAAGGGATGATTAAATTACCAAGGATTTTAAACAGATCAAAGGGTATTCTGTCCGGCCCGGCTGCTTTTCCTGTAGCTAATTCTGCTAGGGCTAATTCTACCTCCGTTCTAGAAACTTCTTTTTCGAGATCTTCTCTCGTTGTTTCATCAATAATTTTACCAAGATTTGTCTCTATAAGCCAATTATTCAGGAACTCTTTAGTATCAGGTGTTAACTGTGGATCTTCATTTTGATATAGCTTCCGATAATAGTCTTGGAATGACGCTGCTATACCTTCAGGGGAAGTATGTTTCTGTCCTCCATATGCAATGGTTTGGATGGAATTGTATGATTGCTTCTGGCGAGTTCTAAGAGCCAGATGTTTCCCCACATTTTCTCGGGTTTCATATATTTTATTCCGATTTACCTGGAGAATTTCTGCGGCTTTGTGAAAGATCTCTATTGATCTCGGCTTTTAGAACTAAAATCTTACAGAGAGTATTTTCTGCTTGTTCCCCAAGATGAATCTGGGTGGCATGTAGTTGTTCTAAATTTGTTAGTTCGTTGTCTAATTGTGCAGCCGGCGTGTCTCAGTCTTTTTTACGCATAGCTACAAAAGAGACAGTTTCACTCCTTAGAGCTGCTTTATAGCAGTCCCAAACGATTACCCTAGAAGCGCTGTATTGATTAAGGTCAAAAAACTCTTTAGTCGGATATATGATGTTACAACGCGTCCTTTTACAACGCATACCATGACCACGGATCCATTACAACGCAGTTCATGTTACAACGGATCCCTTTACAACGCAATTCACTACAACGCAGGTACTATTACAACCGAATACCATTACATTTAAGTATAATTACAGGTAAGTAAATAAAATTAATATTTAAAGTAAATAATTATTAATGTATTATTAATTTAAATTATTTATTATTAAAAAAATAAAACATATATTAATACAATTAATTTTAATTTTTTAAATTGTAAATATATATTAAAAATAACCCTGTACCCCAAAACCCAAGCCCAGCCCTAAAACCTAAACATACCCCTGTACCCCAAAACCCAAACCCAGCCCTAAAACCTAAAAATACCCCTGTACCCCAAAACCCAAGCCCAGCCCTAAAACCTAAACATACCCCTGTACCCCAAAACCCAAACCCAGCCCTAAAACCTAAAAATACCCCTGTACCCCAAAACGCAAACCCAGCCCTAAAACCTAAAAATACCCCTGTACCCCAAAACCCAAACCTAGCCCTAAAACCTAAAAATACCTCTGTACCCCAAAACCCAAACCTAGCCCTAAAACCTAAAAATACCCCTGTACCCCAAAACCCAAACCCAGCCCTAAAACCTAAAAATACCCCTGTACCCCAAAACCCAAACCCAGCCCTAAAACCTAAAAATACCCCTGTACCCCAAAACCCAAACCCAGCCCTAAAACCTAAAAATACCCCTGTACCCAAAAATCCCAAAAAAGATAAACTTACCTATAATTATACTTACGATGTAATAGTACCTGCGTTGTTGTGAATAGCGTTGTAAAAGGATCCGTTGTAACATGACCTGCGTTGTAAAAAATCCGTGGTCATGGAATCCGTTGTAAAAAATCCGTGGTAACAGCTGTACACCCTTTAGTCCATTGCCTTATATGTGCTATATATTCCTGGTTAGCAAGAAGCTTGCGATCGAATGACCAATGAGAATATATTTTTTTGTACCTGGCAGCTTTAAATACTAAACAGAGTACGTTATGGTCTGATATCGTCTTAGGGGCTTTAGTTATAACGGCATTTAGGGCAATGTCAGCAGTCGACAGAATATAATCTATACGTATGTATTTGTTATGAGGATATGAAAAATATGTATATCCAGGGTCTCCTTTATTCTTCAGTGTCTAAATATCTCTTAAATTGTAGCTGGTCATCAATTGCTGTACTGCCCTAAATACTTTGGGCTTGCGCCCTGCATGTCTATTCTTTGAGTGGCCCATCGTTATGTTAAAGTCCCCGCATATTATGAGCGTGTCGGCCTAAGCTGCCATCTCAAGTTCTAACTCATTAAACAAGGTGGGCTCATCAAGATTTGACCCGTAGATCGAACAGATGGTGATACCTATGTCTAGCTGAATAATAGTCCACCTGCCGTGGGGGTCTGCCATTTTACGCGTTGGTCTACCCAAATTCGCCCTTGCTAAGAGGGTTACGCCTCTAGTCTTAAAAGTCTGCGTGGTTGAGACCAGGATGTTAAATCCAGGGATCTTTAACTGATCTATTTCACCTATTGGAATGTGGGTCTCCTGTAAACATACGATATCCCATGAGTTTTGATATATTGTTTGACACAGTTGTGCCCTCTTCCGCCTGTCGTTAAGTCCTGCTACATTCCAACACCGTAGTTTTAACTTCACCAGGGTATCCATAGTGTCCTTCCATAAGCCAGACTAGATGTAGAATTGTTTGATTTCATGCAATGAACCTCATTTACTACTACAACAATTATGCTGTTTGCTGAGTTGGTTGTATCCTTTAACCTGCTCTTTTTTTGTTGCTTCCCCCCCCTACACCCACACCCCCACCAACCACCCCATTGACACCCTCCCCCCTTACCTCCCAAAAAAAGGCAACTAAACTCTATAAGAGTCGTTAAAAGTGAAAAAGTAAATGGAAAGTAGAAAGTGGAAGGAGAAAAGGAAGAACAGGAAGAGAAAGGAGAAAAAAAGAAAGGAGATAACAAAAAGCTAATCACTAATCTCATAATACAAGGATATCATATTAGTGAAATTGTCAATTAAATATTATTATACATTATCTTATTCATTTTTTTTTTATACGTTGAACGCACCCCTGCACGATACTGTGGTGTTGAGTGCATTCAGAGCTACCCTACCCTGCAGTGCTGCAAAAAAAAAAAAATTAAGTCTATATACAGGATCAATACAGGATCTAGAATCAAAAGGTTATGATTATATTTACTTTATGCTCTCTAAGTACTCTTTTGCCTTGATTTCTGAAGTAAAGTACTTTGTTTGACCACCGTATATAATCTTTAGTTTGGGTGGATTGTTCAAATACACCACCGCTTTTTTCTCTTGAAAAGGCTTGATTAGCTGTCTGAGGCGCCATCTCCTTTCCACAATAAAGTGGCAGAAGTCTGGGTCCACAAAGTATGAGATCGCCTCTCTGCCACGGCGCTTGTCGTGTGTGACTATATCCGAAATGGCCTGTTGGAGTGAGAAATTCCCGAAATAAACTAGGACCGCTCTTGGGTATTTCCCTGTTATTGCTGTGGTTTTTACTGTTAGTGGAACTCTGTGGGCCCGCTTTGCCTCATAGTTCCAATCCCAGCTGGAGAGTTCAGGGAGGGTGTTGCGCAAAAGCTGTATAATGAATAATCAACAATCCTCCCCCTCGATTTTTTCAGGAATACCAAGGACGCATAGATTGTTTCGACATAGCCGATTTTCACAATCTTTGAGTTTCCAACTTACATCCTGCAGTTCAGCTTCGTGAGCTTCCACTCGCTCATTTATCGTTGCTGTCTCTGTTTCATTCGGTACTATTCGATCCTCCATCTCGGTCATTCGATCATTGAAAGCCTGTACGGTTTTAGAAAGCTTGCGGACAACACCTTGCACTTTTTGTAAAGTAGCCCGTGCCTTTCGTCCATCCTTAGATGTTTCGTCATGGTGAGATGCAATGGCATGTAAGACTGTATCCATAACTTGGGTTAAAGTAGCCCCTGACTGATCTGGTTGGTCCACCAAGGATACCTGAGTTGGGGGTTGAAGTGTTTGAGAAGGATGCGGGTGGCTTTGGTTCAGACCGTGGTTTGTTAGGGTATAATCCCCTGCCAAGTCATTTACCCCATGGTGCCCTCCCTTTTTCTTTTTTAGTACTGTCTTCCTCCTGTCACGTGACCCCTTGGTGCGTAGGTCTGTATCGCTTTCCGTACTCGTGACTGATCCAACATCTTCTTCCACTTCATCAATCTCCCCCTCTGTGTCCCCTGACCAGCTAATATCCTCTGAGAATGAATAAAAGTCTGTGGGGTCTGCGAGATCTTTATCTATCTCAATCATTTCATCCAACTCAGTCTCTATGGTCTCAATAGTCTTTATAGCCTCATTTTTAAATGTATTAATTGTTATTTTTTTTTATACTGATTTACTACATTTTTTAAACTATTTATTTTTAGATATTTTATTTTTTAAATTACATTGTAATTACATTATACATTACATTAGAAAATATACTTTCTCAGAATGAATTACTTCAGTTTAAATACTTTGCAAATAGGCAATAAACTTTTAAGTGCAGTAGTTACAGTTGTTGCAATGGGCAACTCTATTTCAAACACAATGCAACATTGACCTCAATGTGTTTTTCAAGCTAAATGTAATTAGTTACTTTATGGATTACTTTTCTAACCACTGGATTGGATCCAAGATTCAGTCTTTGGACATCTCCTGCAATTGGTTGAGTAAAAGTGTTTTAGTTATAGTAGTGATTTTTAAGGAATATTATTGTATTTTAAAAGTTGACACAGACATTTTTTCACATAGAATCACCAATGTTATCCTATGGGAGGAAATTCACTTAGCAGGCAAGTAGTGTTATCATTACTTTTTCTTACTCAGAGGTGGATCCAGGTTCCAGCACTGGTGCATCTCCTGTAAACAGTTGAAAGAATGTGTTTAAGTCATACAGGCGATTATTTAGCAATATTTTTAGTCGTGAGAATTGACACAGAAACTTTTCTGGTGAAAACCAGACAATGGATTCCAATGGAAGGAAATTCAAGTTACTGGTAAGTATGGTTAAAATTTTCAGGATCAGTACTGGCCTCAAAGATGCAGTACTGAGGTCTCTCCTGATAACAGGTGAGTAAATCGGAATTCGAAGTTCCGCTGCTTTTAAAGGAATTTTTTAAAGCTCCAAAACGCCACACTTTGAAGAATTTCCACATGAAACCAGTCAATGTTAGCCTATGGAAGGAAATTCAAGTTACTGTAAGTATGGTTAGAATTACTTTTCAGGAACAGTAGTGGGCTGAAAGATGCTGCCCTGAGGTCTCTCCTGATAACAGGTGAGTAAATCGGAATTTGTAGTTCGGCTGATTTCAGAGGAATATTTGTACGTTTCAAAAATAGACACTTAGAAACTTTTCTGGTGAAAACCACACAATAGATTCCTATGGAAATAAATACAAGTTACTGGTAAGTACGGTTAGATTTACTTTTCAGGGTCCGTACTGGGCTCAAAGATGCAGCACTGACGTCTCTCGTGATAACAGGTGTGTAAATCGGAATTCGTAGTTCTGCTGATTTTAGAGGAATATTGTGCTCAATAGTGAAGGAAGGGGGCGGGGCCTGAGGTGACATGTGTGCAAACACGCCCTGTGGTATGTTTTAGATTGGGTAATTAATACCTCTTCAATCCCGTGAGCCAACTAGCCCACCAGGTACCTCCAGTATGTGCCAGGGAGCTGTGTTGCAAAGAGGTGTTCAGAGGGCACACCCCCTTTTTACAAAACTCTGCAGCGCAGGTCCGTGGCTCTTATTGGAGTTACCAGTTGGACTAGTGGTGCCCTAGGGGACCTCTGGATTGAAGAGGAATTAATTTCCCAACTTAAAACGCGCAACAGGGCATGTTTGCACAGATATCACCTCAAGCCCCGCCCCCTAACTTCACCACTGTGCAAACGCACCCCGTAGCCCATTCTAAGTTGGGGATTAAGTCCCCTTGCATACTGGGGGTCCCTGGAGGCCAACTAGCCCACCAGGAACCTCCAGTATGCGCCAGGGGGCTGCGTTGCAGAATGGTGTAAAAAGGGGCATGGCCTCATTACACCTCTCTGCAACACAGCCCCCTGGCACGTTTGCAGAGGGGGTACTAATTCCCCTTGCATACTGGGGGTCCCTGGGGGCCAACTAGCCCACCAGGAACCTCCAGTATGAGCCAAGGGGCTGCGTTGCACGGAGGTGTAATGAGGCCCGCCCCTTTTTACACCTCTCTGCAAGGCAGACCCCTGGCGCGTTTGCAGAGGGGGAACTAATTCCCCTTGCATACTGGTGGACCCTGGGGGTCAACTAGCCCAGCAGGAACCTCCAGTATGCACCAGGGAGCTGCGTTGCAGAGAGGTGTTCTGAGGCCCACCCCTTTTTACACCTCTCTGCAAGGCAACCTTCTGGCACGTCTGCAGAGGGAGAACTAATTCCCCTTGCATATTGGTGGTCCCTGGGGGTCAGCTAGCCCAGCAGGAACCTCCAGTATGCACCAGGGGGCTGCATTGCAGAGAGCTGTTCTGAGGCCATGCCCCTTTTTACACCTCTCTGCAACACAGCCCCCTGGCGCGTTTACAAAGGGGAAACCAATTCAATTTGCATATTGGGGGTCCCTGAGGGCCAACTGGCCCACAGGGAACCTCCAGTATGCGCCAGGGAGCTGCATTGCAGAGAGGTGTAATGAGGCCACACCCCTTTTTACAACACTCTGCAAAGCAGCTCCGTGGCACTTACTGGAGGTTCCTGCTGGACTAGTTGACATCCGGGGTCCACCAGAATGCAAGGGGAATTAGTTCCCCCTCTGCAAACGTGCCAGGAGGCTGCCTTGCAGAGAGGTGTAAAAAGGGACGGCCTCATAACACCTCTCTGCAACGCAGCCCCCTGGCGCATACTGGAGGTTCCTGGTGAGCTAGTTGGCCCCCAGGGACCCCCAGTATTCATGGGAAATTATTTTCCCCTCTGAAAATGCGCAAGGGGGAGCGTTTGCAGAGTGGTGCAGGGAGGGGGCAGGCCTTGAGGTGACGGATTGCACCACTCTGCAAATGCGACCCCTGGCACGTTTGCAGAGGGAGAACTAATTCCCCTTGAATACTGGGGGTCCCTGGAGGCAAACTAGCCCACCAGGAACCTCCAGTATTCCCAGGGGGCTGCCTTGCAGAGAGGTGCAAAAAGTAGTGTGGCCTCTTAACACGTCTCTGCAAGGCAGCCCTCTAGCGCATTTGCGGAGGGGAACTAATTCCCCTTGAATACTGGGGGTCCCTGGGGGCCAACTAGCCCACCAGGAACCTCCAGAATGCGCCAGGGGGCTTTGTTGCAGAGTGGAGTAAAAAGGGGCATGACCTCTTTACACGTCTCTGGAAGGCAGCCCCCTAGCACATACTGGAGGTTCCTGGTAGGCTACTTGGCCCCCAGGGACCCCCAGTATTCAAGGGGATCATTTCCCCCTCTGCAAATGTTCCAGGGGGGCGTTTGCAGAGTGGTGCCTTAATGTTTTTTTTCGGATCGGCAGGGTACGCGTTCCCTGCACGTATCAAAAACAATCCCCTTTTGACAACACTGTGCAAAGCAGCTCCGTGGCGCTCACCGGAGGTTCCTGGTGAGCTAGTTGGCCCCCAGGGACCCCCAGTATTCATGGGAAATTACTTTCCCCTCTGCAAACGTGCAAGGGGGCACGTTTGCAGAGTGGTTCAGGGAGGGGGCAGCCCTTGAGGTGACGGATTGAACCACTCTGCTAACGCGCCCCCTGGCGCGTTTGCAGAGGGGGAACTAATTCCCATTGAATACTGGGGGTCCCTGGAGGCCAACTAGCCCACCATGAACCTCCCGTATGCGCCAGGAAGCTGCCTTGCAGAGAGGTGTAAAAAGGGGTGTGGCCTCTTTACACGTCTCTGCAAGGCAGCCCCCTGGCGCGTTTGCAGAGGGGGATCTAATTCCCCTTGAATACCGGGGGTCTCTGGGGGCCAACTAGCCCACCAGGAACCTCCAGAATGTGCCAGGGAGCTGCGTTGCAGAGAGGTGTAAAAAGGGGCGAGGCCTCTTTATACGTCTCTGCAAGGCAGCCCCCTAGTGCATACTGGAGGTTCCTGGTGGGCTACTTGGCCCCCAGGGACCGTCACTATTCAGGGGGAATTAGTTCCCCCTCTGCAATCACGTCAGGGGCCCGGGGGGGATCGGCAGTGTACACGTATCATACGCGTATTCCGCGATTTAAAGAGGCCTGGGGGGTCGAGGTGTTTCTACCCTGCCCCCTTTTCTTCGTTTTCACCGTTGTTTCCCTGTTCTACCGAGGCACAAGATGGCTGCCAACACTTCCTGGTTTGGAGTGTTGACAGACAGTTGACAGCCAATTAGCATGCAATTTGTGCTCGTAATTGGAAGCGTACGGTACTTCGCCTCTAGATATCACTATGATTTTACTTTTGATTTTCTCAGGAACTACTGAACGGATTTACACCATTTAACAAAAAGCACAATCTGCGAGCCGAACACAACCTTTTTTTTCAAATTTGGTGTAATTCCGTTCAGCCATTCTGGCTGTAGCCCTGGCTAAAGGTCCATATGGAAAATTGCATGGGCAAAACACGTTTTGGGACCCCCTTTTTTTTGGCCCCCACTTGACGAATCACCCCCAAACTTCCAGGGAAGGAGCAAAGAGGAGCAAGCCATTTTCTTGAAGAATTTCGCTAAGATTCGTCCACCAGCGCCAAAGGTATTCCAAATAGAATGTTGTGGATTTACTATAGAAACTAGGTCCTAACAGTGAGGCCTATTAGGATGGCGGACGGACCTGCGTCTGTCCGCCACCACGAGGTGGAGGAACCGTCCACAGGGGCAGCGGTGGTCCCTCCATAGCAATTAGGATGTGACTGCCACATCCCGTATCTTTAACCTTGCGGCGGGTGCTGCTTGAAGCAGCACCCGCCGCAAGGTTAAAAATGCATGCTTTGCGGTGCCTGCCGCTTTGTGCATGCAGATGAAGAGGAGTACCATAGGTACTCCCCATGTGCACCCCCAGACACCCTGGGGGCCCGCAAGGGTCCCCCAGAAGCAAATCTCCACATGCTTTTCCACGGCAGAAAATCAGCCGCCGAAAAGCATGTTTGCACACACATTGTAATTTGGCTGGCGGTGTCTTGCAGACACCGGCACCAAATTGCGGGCAACACTCCGCGGATCAGGGGCAGACGGACCTGCCATCCACCGCTGATCCCACCGCCATCATGATCTGGCGGGGGGTGTTTTTTAGGGTCCGCAGCGGTGAATCCGCATCCTGCAGGCCGCCGGTGGCTTCCACCGGCCCGGAGGATGCGGAATCACCGCAATCATAAACGACCCCTATATCTACCTACTGGGGACAGCTAGTAGGTAATATATATATATATATATATATATATATATATATATATATATATATATATATATATATATATATATATATATATATATATATATATATATATATATATATATATATATATATATATATCAGGAACACTCCAAACTTCAGCATGCAAGTAAGGCACTGACTCCGTGAAATAGATGATCCCAAATAAGTTTTATTCACTCATTAGGCTGCTTGACGCGTTTCGGCGGTAAGCACCCACCTTGTTGTATATATATATATATATATATATATCTATTACCTACTGGCGATAGCCAGAAGGTATATATAGTTAGGATTATTTCTCTATGGAACTTTTGAAAATTCTATGTCTAATAACTTTGGCGTTTGTGGACGGAATCGGCTGAAATTTTCAGGAAAATGGCACATTTTGTTTCTGAGCAGCCCCTGAAAATTTGGGGGGGGGGTTCGTCAAGGGGGGGCCGAGAAAAAAGGGGGGTCCCAAAACGCGTTTTTCCCATGTTAATTTCCATAGGGCGTTTGGCCTCACTTTTAGCTCGAACGGCTGAATGGATTTGCACAAAACTTGGCAAAATTGTAGGGACTGTTAGCCCGATGTGCCTTTGCTGGGTCTCAATATATGTGCTTCAGTGGATTTTGAGAAATTAACGTTTTAAAAAATGTATATATCTGTGACAGCATCCCAGATAGCGCTCCAGATCGCGTACTTTTCGCGTCACGGAGCTTTGCGAAGCGATGCTGATTGGCTCTCCGTTGTCTGTCAACATTCTAAACAGTCCAGTGCGACCGCCATCTTGTCTCTCGGTAGGATCGAGAGACAAGAAGAGGTGAAAAACGAAGGGGGAATTTAATGAAAGGGGGCAAGGTAGACCCCTCTTGACCCCCTAGGAATGATGTTGGGGTTATTTAAGGGTCCCGTGGGGAAAATAAAAAAAAATTGATTTTTCACGGTAGAAGCGCTTCTCGGTTCGCGAACCGGGTCGCAAACTAACGGCTGAATGGATTTGCACGAAACTTGGCAAAATTATAGGAACTGTTAGCCCGATGTGCCTTTGCTGGGTCTCAATATATGTGCTCCAGTGGATTTTGAGAAATTAACGTTTAAAAAACAGATATATCTGTGACAGCGTCCCAGATAGCTCTCCAGATCGCGTACTTTTCGCGTAACGGAGCTTTGCGTAGCGAAGCAGATTGGCTCTCCGGTGTCTGTCAACATTCTAAACAGTCCGGTGCGGCCGCCATCTTGTCTGTCGGTAGGATCGAGAGACAAGAGGAGGAACCGGGTCGCAAACTGGTAGCGAAACGTGAATTCGCCATTTTGTGTTTCAATTTCATTAAATTACTAGGTATAAGGGGGTACGCGAGACGTATCCTGACCCCTTTTGTTTTCTGAGGGTGGCTGAGGAGGCTCATATATGTTGATACATGTCTTCCAGCGGCTGTGCGTGAGCGTTTTGTTAACGTTCGATTCGATGGAAATCAGGAACTGTTGACCGCCATTTTGTCACTGCGAGTAAATATTTTGTTAAAAATAATTGTTATAAATTAATCCTTATTGATAAACATTGTCTGCGCCATCTTGTCTTTTCTGCAATGCCACACTTTTGTTGAGCACGGCAGCCATTTTAGATGCCTTGACCAGACCCACTCTCTGCACGCCGCCGATCCTCAGCATGGCTCCCCACCCTCGCAAGCATCTCCCCCACGCACTGGTCACCCCCGCTCTCTCTCTCATGCATGTGGAATACACAGAGAGAAGGCAGAGTAGAACATGGAATATAGAATAGAAGAAGTAAGCATTCCCAAGAAGACTAGAAAGACAACCCACAAAGAACTAACAATGTACTACACATGGGCCAGAAACCTCCTCCCATGTGCGCTGCTCTTCCCTGAGAATCACACCCTGTGCCCGCCCGACACCACCCTTTCACCCTATTCACTACCGCACCCTCTGACACTCCTCTTCCTCTGTGTCCGATTGTCCAGGCCGGTCCCAGGCTATCACCTAGCCCTGCAGATGTAGTTTATGGCCCCAGCTGTAGAGAATCACCCCTCTTCAAAGGAGTTACAGTAGATCAAGGCCCCCACCCGATGAGATCCGTCACACCACACGCGTTCCTACTATCTGATAACCATCCTGTATTGTGCTTGGGGAGGGGATTCTCACTGTGAGGGTGTGTGGGACCGAGCCTGAAGCGGAAGATTCCAGGGATGCCTCTTTGTACATCAAAGTTTTTACAATTATGTGTCACATTAAAAATATATAGCACTCCAACAAAGTAGGATTATAACACTTTAATAACTTATAAATATATAGAAGGCAACAAAAGCAGTAAATACATTTAAACATTTTTTTGAAAAAGAAGCAACAATGGTCAGTAGCTGTGTTTTGTGCGAATAGTCCCAAGGCAGCACAACGTGCTGAGTTCTGGACGGCACCCAGGTGATGTTACCTGGGTGCCGCACTGGTTTTTGGTATCCTACAATTCAGCTCCGAAAAACAGCGTGGGACGTCCTGGGGGGTGCGCGGGGAGGCATCGTCAGTAGCGGTCTGTTGTGCGAATAGTCCCAAGGCAGCAGAACGCGCTGAGATGTGGATGGCACCCAGGTGATGTCCAGTAAGTTGTCGCACTGGTTTTGGCATCCTACAATGCTGCTCCGAAAAACGGCGTGGGGCGCCCCCGGGGGGGGGGGGGCGGCGTGAACGGGTCTCCCCAGGTGGAGGCTCGTCTGCTGTACTGGGGCGCCCCTTTACCGTTTCAGTTGCCATTCCGCCCGCTTTTGCTACACTGTGCCTCATCCTCCATTCAGCTGTTTATCGCCCGCTCTTGCGGCTACAGCGTCTCGCTCACCATGTAGTTGAGTTGCGCCCACTCTTGCGGTGCAGTGATAGGCGGCTGCCACAGGACTCTTAAAATGGCGGACGGCTCTTCGGATTTGGGCCTGGTACACTAAAATGGCCCTGGGACACCTTGGAACTCAGACGTCCCCTGAGCCTTGAAGATTTTACAAAAGTCTTGGGGGCTCCCGACTCCTGCAGGCTTCCGGTGGGGAGCGGCTGCCATGATTGCTCGCGGAATGACCACGACGGAGCCACGAGATGGTGGTGCTCTCAGGCTGACGCCAGCTTCAGTCTGAAGCATCTAGAAACAAGGTGGGGCTTTCATCGTTTGGGAAAAAAAATTCTTTTAATCCAATGAAAAGTGTTATTTTTAGGTCATATGATCAAGCCTTTCATCATTAGGAAACCAAAAGTAAAATGAACCAATGAAAAGTTTTCTAAAGAAGTCACATGACCTGTTATGCTTACGTTACGCGCTGCTATAAAAAGCGTAGAAAATCTGTTGGCACGTGAGGCGGCGTCAGTAGCGGACCGATGTGCGAATAGGCCGAAGGCAGCACAACGCGCCGAGATCCGGATGGCACCGAGGTGGTGTCCAGCAAGTTGCACTGGTGTGGCCAACCTGCAATGCTGCGCCGAAAGTCGGCGTGGGGTGCCTGAGGGGGGGGAGGTGGCGCAAACTGGCCTCTCTCGCCTCCCCAGGTGGAGGCACCTGATGTGCGCCCCTTACCGTTTCACTCGCCGTCCAGCAGAGTTGCGCCCGCACTTGCTGCTACAGTAGGCCGAAGGCAGCACAACGCGCCAAGATCCGGATGGCACCGAGGTGGTGTCCAGCAAGTTGCCGCACTGGTGTGGCCATCCTACAATGCTGCGCCGAAAGTCGGCGTGGGGCGCCCCATTGGCCTGTGAGGTCGCGTCAGTCAGTGGGGGCTGTTTGAGAAAGCAATGTGATGCTGTGCGTCGCCCCCAAGATGGAGGCTCCTCGGCTGCAGTGGGGCGCCCCTTGGTGTTTCACTCGCTATCCAGCTGAGTTGCGTCCGCACTTGTGGCTACAGTAGGCCGAAGGAAGCACAACGCGCCGAGATCTGGATGGCACCGAGGTGGTGTCTAGCAAGTTGCCGCACTGGTGTGGCCATCCTACAATGCTGCGCCGAAAGTCGGCATGGGGTGTCCCGTTGGCCTATGAGGTGGTGTCAGTAGCGGACCGATGTGTGAATAGGTCGGAACCAGCACAAGGCGCCAAGATCCGGATGGCACGGAGGTGGTGTTGAGAGTTCTGAGCAGCGCTTGTAACACTGTCTGAAGCTTATTTGCACCTGCTGCAGCTTCACTATTGCCCTGGTGTGGCCAAAGATCGCCCATGACATAGGCGGCCGGCTCCCATGGTCCGGCGGAACTTTTTTCCTTTTCCTTTCTGCATCTTGTCCCACAATCCGTTTGACCTTTAGACACGACCAGGTCCCTGAATGTGTGCAGGGGGACGCTATTGATTGAATCAAAATGGCGGCTTCACACAAAGCTGACTCAAGCGTTGCTGGTGATGCTATACAGACAAAAAATGGTTTTCAGTTTGTACATTCTTCAGGATTTTTCCATCCAAGTCTGCTTGAGAGTTTGTAGAACAATGGCTTTAGATCTTGCCCTCCCCTCTTTTGACTGTTGGTTCTTGTTGCCTATCTCTTCTGTTGTCATTTAACTGAACCTTTTTTGACTGCCGAAAGGGGTTCTGGTCCGACCGCTGGTTGGTGGAGACATTTTGACTATATCCTGGACCTGCCCGGCCTCGCCCAAAATGGCGCTGGTATAAATGGGACTCGTAACTCCTTGTTGTGTACTGGTTGCACAACCTTGATATCACGAGATACGTATGCAGTTTTGAAGCACATGGCGGGCGGGAACGAGAATTGATTGAATATTTCGACATCCCTATTGATATTAAGTTCTGATGTGTTATTGATTACTGTACTATTGAAAAGTTCGAATTAACGTCACCCATGGTACTTGCCCGCAAATGTTTATCTAGATAATTTTATTGTAAGTGGCCCTGTCGTATTTTAATTACAAAATGTACGTCCACCGATTCCGCAACTGTTAGACACCTTAGTTCTTGCAACCTAATGGCCCGGTCGTTGCGTTCCTCTACAGTGTAAATGTCTCCTCATCATATACGATTCCAGTTTGCTCCATGGCCGGCCCACGTGGTTATAGGCCCATATTTGTATACTGACATTTTCACAATAAAGGTTTTTAAAACAAAACATGGTAGTAGTATTTACATTGGTAAAGTTTTTAATTTTAGTCACTGTTTTCGAACCAGTAAAAGGCAAGTGAAATAAAGCAGTCCAATTACATGACGGATAAAAGGTATAATACGCAGGAACGCAGTAAAGATAAATGGTCAAGGGCTGTTGTGTTTTTTACTCCTGCAACATAAAGTGATCGATAAGAATCTGATATTCAGGCGTATCGGCGACTAAGACAGCAGGCCGAGCATCTTTTGCGCAACGGCTCCGTCATGGGACGAAGAAACGCCCTTTTTCTAGAAAAAGGAATATATTTTACTTGCAGGACAGTTGTAAATTTTCCGGGAAAATACATTAGCCTGGAACATTATAACATATATGTTTAAGAAAAAATAATGTTCGAAAGCAATGAAAAGCGTAATTTGTAGGTCATATGACCAAGCCTTTCATCATTAGAATAACAAAAGTAAAATTAACCAATGAAAAGTTTTATTAACAAGTCACATGACCTGTTATGCTTACGTTACGCGCTGCGCGCCGCGCCCCGGATCCCTTCCGGGAAGCTGCGCTTCGCGCACTGGAGTACTTCCGGGTGCGCTAACGCGGCGTGTCATATAACGCATTACGCGACAACGTAGGTCCAGAATATAGTCAAAATGTCTCCACCAACCAGCGGTCGGAACACAACCCCTTTCAGCAGTCCAAAAAAGTTCTGTTAAATGACAACAGAAGGGACAGGCAACAAGAACCATCAGTCAAAGAGGGGAGGGCAAGTTCTTCCCTACCGGGTCACGTTGGGGCGCTACCGGAACTGATCGAATTGGTAGTCTACAGTGTTTCTGGATGTTTCAGACTGAAGCTAGCATTAGCATGAGAGCACCACCATCTCGTATCTCAGTCGTGGCCATTCCACGAGCAATCATGGCAGCCGCTCCCCACCAGAAGCCTGCGGGAGTCGGGGCCCCCAAGACTTTTGTAGAATCTTCAAGGCTCAGTGGACGCTTTCGAGAATGGGGCCCAAGACCTAGCAGACAAGCGTCCGAGTTCCAAGGTGTCCCATGGCCATCTCTATTTCTGTATTTCTCAAAATCAACAACATTACCCATTGATCCATTTACCAGACCTCTTTCAACATGTAAATTCCTTCTCAAAATGATTCGGCAATTTAAACACACATTCAAAGTCTTTTCAAAACCCGCTGTTTTAGATATAGTCTTCTCTAATGAATCCAATTTTGATTTCAAATTCTCAGACAAAATAATTGTTGATCCCATATGCTCTATTTTGTCAATAGCTTCAAGTTTCACAATCTCTTGATTTTCTAAATTCAACATTTTGTTGTTGAAGAAGGCACATTCTGCAAGAGTTGGCATCAAACATATTCCGGATTTCTTCTCAGTAATTTTCTGAAAAATATTCTCAGGCACAATCTCTTGTTCAGGATATAAATTTGAAAGTAATCGTGCATTTAAAGCTTCTTTTCCATGCTCGGTCACTTTTCCAATTCTAATATCTTGTAGAATATTCTTGTAATCTTCATCCTTCGCCTGACGCATATTTTCATGCAGTTCAGCATAATTGAAGTTTAACCATATATTGACGGTGCCAATGCTCCCTAGGCACTTCCTGGTATCTTCATGCGTGAGTATTTTGAACACAGGTTGACCTTTTACTGGTGTCAGCTGCAGAAGATCTCCGAAAACAATGATGTGTTTGCCACCAAATAACACATCATATTCAGTTTTAAGTACTTCTTGCATTCTCAAATGCACAAAGGCAAGCATGACATTGGAAACCATGCTTACTTTGTCAATGATAAGTAGTTTCATTTTCCTCAAGACTCTTGAAACTTCACAGCAAGCATCCCCAGATAACTTGTGGTATTGTAATTTGTTGTCATGCTCCACTGGCAGCATCAGTAGACGATGCAAAGTAATACCTTTAATGTTATCTGCTGCCAGTCCAGTAGGAGCGGTGACAACACAAGACAGCGATGACTCAGTCCTTTCCTGCAAATAACAAGAAATTGCTTTAATGAGGAAACTTTTTCCAGTTCCCGCTTCTCCACTCACGTACAGTCGGACAGGCTTCAACGATGTACATGAGCACTCTTTCTTCTCATGACTTAATCCATGCTCAATTTGCTTGGTAACTTCATCATATATTTTCCTCTGCTCAACGTTGAGTTGTTTTTCCAAGTCTTCTAAGTTAACTGAATCCTCCTGAGGATGTGCCATGGCTCTTTCCACTTCATTCATAGCAGTGGCAGCTTCATTTTCGATAATAGGTCCTCCAAGTGGATCTTGACTCAATGAAACAGAACTCTGACTGTCCTGAGAACTGTCTCTGGCAATCTCGGCTGCAATTGTTGCTTCCTGCTCAATTTCCAAAGTTAGCATTTCTTGATATTTGTGAAAAGCAGGACATTCTATGGTCTCCTTAGCAGCAGTGAAAGAGTCTTCGTAACAGAGGAAATCTCCAAGCAGTTCCTCTTCTGCACGCCAAGGCTTGAAAAGTTGCAAAAGTGCTAAATAGAAGAACTCCTTTTTTTCTGGAGATTCGCCACTCAATTTTCGATGGTTTACTAATTGGCATTTTCTTTGCTTGACCAGGCATCCCTCACTTCCAATTACAGCATACACTCCTTTCTCAATATCTTCTTTGATGTTCCTCTTGAATATATAATTTTGTAGAACCTCATATAGACAAGCATTCTCAAGGTGACTGCTTCGATTTGGATAATATGTATCCAACATGTTGGTCTTCAAAATGTCGGTACTGTTTGGTTCCTTTTCTGCCAAATACTCAATTTCCCGGACAGGTTTTAGAACTCGATTTCGCGTTGCAGCAAGACCAAGACTCGCCCAAACGATACTCCTGGATTTGGCATAGAGACTTGCTGAAGACAATCGATCAGAACATTCGTAAGCTCCGATTTCTCGATGCGACAACATCTTCAGACTGAAACTGTACAACTTCTTGCTGAGGCTCTTTTCATGGGAAATGTCCTCCCACATATCCTTCAGTTCTGTCTTTTCTTTTTTGGTGATGTAAGATGTCACATACCGAGCCACAGCCATACAGTTGTCAGCCACAAACTGTATATCCATGTTAGCATTCCACATGGACAAAATCACTGGGTTGTAGTCGTTGATGTACTTGGACTCTTTGCTCCTTTTCAAATTGTATGTATTTTTGGGTGATTTCCTCGTCACATTATGTCGCAGTGAAGACATCAAACTGTTCACTCTTCCTTTAGAAATCACCGGTCGTGGAAAGTTGAAACGACATTTGGTGTAGAACTTGTCCTTGTTTCTGAATTTACGACGACAGTACTTTCCACAACGATGGCTTTGGAAACGTAGAACTTGTTCTCTTAGGCTTTTCTTCTCCGTTGCATTTGGAACAGCACACGTAGAATACTGTTCTATGAAATTCATCACTAAGTCATCCGGATCTGTTCCAAATTTAGGTGCATCCTTGATCCACAACAACATATGTATATGAGGAGCACCTCTTGCTTGGTACTCCTTTCTCCAGAAGAAATCCAACACCTCTCCAAGAGGTGGATTCTTCTTATTTGTGATGAAAGACATCATAGCTTCAAATCTATGATTGAAGTACCTGCATACATTCACTGGATCCAAAGAACACAGTTCTCCAGGTGTCCTGAATTCAATGTTTTCAATATTTCCATTTGCCTCTCGTAGAAATTCAAGTAAGTCTTCCCAGCCATACTCGGCACAGCTCAGAGTGAGGAACCATGTCGGAGTTCCTAAGTTCCTCAGCATACATTTTAAATCACCATGACGACGGTACCAGTACTCATTAGTACCACGCTCACACGCCATGAGATTAATTAAGTGAGAATCCAAAATACTGTCTTGGACATTGACTTTATGCATAAAGTCCCTTGCCGAGATATTTCGCATCTGTATACCACTTTTTAAGATGTGGTTCACTGCATATGACAGTCCAGACAGATCGCTTTCAAATAGGAGATGAAACAAATAGGGAATGCATTGACGAAACCTAGGATCTTCTGCATACAATCGTAAAGTCCGGTATTCAGACGCAGGAATTTGATGAGGTCGCTCATCATATCTTCCTCCTAGACCTGTTGGAAATAGCTGTGGGAAACACCGAGCTTCCAAACTTTCCTCCCAAACACTAATGGGACTCCCTTTGGCTTGTTTCATTTGAAACAACTCAATAGCATTCCCCATGACTTCCTTGGAATGCAAAGGATGAACACTATAATGTTCACATATTTCTTCACTTTTAGAGGCCTCTACTTTCTCAATTTGGCCAGCACACAAATCGCTATCCTCTTCATCACTTACTTCCTCTTCTGCAACATATACATTCTTATAGTACTTATTATTTTTCTTCAAATACAATGTTGCCTTTTTGACTTTCCTAACATCCACTAAATCTTGCCATATTTTCTTATTCTTTGTCGGAACCCCATTAACCAAGATAACCAAAGGTTCCTCTTCCACTTTTTCTACTCCAATTGTGTTAATGTTTTTGTTCAAATCTAGAGGCAAATAAACAACTCTTCCCTTTAATCCTCTCTGTAAATCTGCTGGAGGCAACTTCCCTGTCTTTGGCTCCATTCTTACAATAGCCTGAAAGGGATGGATACTTTGAATCAAAATAGATTCATAAGTATTTAAATCCTTCAATTCAGAAGGAATCTCAACCAATTCCAGATTATTATGAACTGCCCTAGCAGGCATCTGGTTTTGGTTTAATTTATTACAACAATAAGTACACACACGTTGATCCGATCCCAAATCAAAATAATTTTCTACCATCAAGTATGTTGCAAAATCCTTCCATTCACTATTATTTTCCCTTTCACTTTTTGCATATAAATCCACTAACTTAGTCTGATTCTTATAATAAGTGCGTCGACAACATACACAAGTGAAATTAGGCCTCTCACTTGATTTCATCTGAAACGTGGCAATTTCCTTCTGAAAATTATCTGTACTGGAAACCTGTACATTATCTTCAACATTACCCTCTACTTCTGGGTCAATTTGAACATTCTCATCTTTACTACCAAAGTAACAAAACTCAATTTCTTCAGAAATATTCTTCACATCTATTTCAGAACCATGCAAAAGAGCAGCACATAATTGTTTAAGCATAATTGCTGGACTCTTAGCATAATACAACATTCTCACTAATTTTCTCACTTTATTATGATGCACTGCTAGCATCCTAAAATGATGAAAAACACTCTGGCATACTCTCCTGGAAAGACAAGCCAGTGAATGACCACGCAAACCTGTTATTTGTCTCACTCTGCAAGGATCTAAATCTTGCAACAACTTCATTTTCTGCTTCAAACTTTTCTTATTAAATGTCCGTATAAAATCACAAAGCAAATTGATGGAAACCTGTCGCACACTGCAAATAGAACTACACTTCCAAATGTACACAGGACCCTTAGGACGTCTTCCTAAAACCTCATCACTTAGCGCCTCTTCTGTCTCTGTTGTCACAAGTTTTTCTTTTTCAACTGGACAACCATCCTTCACTTCATAAGCTCGACCACTGGTGTCAACTGCAAACACCAAATCATTATTCTGAAAATAACTCTCCTCATTAAAAAATGCCTCACAACTTGAACTATGCATCCATTCTCCGGAAAAAACTTCACAAAAGTTACTACGATTTACTACTCTCTTCCATCTACTTTTTGTTTTGAAATCAGAAATTACCTTGCTTAGTTCCTAATTCTATTGATTACCAAAATAAACAACTTTCGCTTAATTTCAAAAGCATGATCAATAATTTTCTCTACATTTTTCTTCTTCTTATAAAATGGCGCTTTCTGTTGGCCTTTCTTAATATTTTTTAATAAATTAACTATTATCCTGTTACGGAACATTCGATTTCGAATGTCCCTAAACTGTTGTTTCCTTCTACTATCATGCATAGAGTTATCTCTTCCTCTACCAGTAACATTTTTGATGGGTCTTTCCTTTCCATTTAATTTGCTTTTCTTTTTCTGGACTGAAACATTTTTTGGATAAATACTTTTTTTACTAAAAATATTTCTTAAGAATGATTTTGTGCCCTTACCCGGAGCTTTCTTGGTGTTTTGAAAAGTATTTGGGGAAGAGGACTGCTGCAATAAAACATCATCCTGCTGTCTTTGACGTTTTCTAGCCTTTCTAATTCGATTTTTCGTTGGCATTTTTCAAATTAAGAAAAGATCTGCAGTTGAATCTGTGGAAAAATATAATAAAAAATGTTATTAAGCACTATTACCAAACAGTAAATGAATAACAGTCATCAAAAACTTAATGCCCTACTTATTATTAAACATAGCAAATATTTTGCATCAGCACTGCATCACAAAAATGACACACAGTGGTACAAAACAGGCATACAACAATCATAAATCTCTCCCTAATATTTTAAATGATTAATTCAGGATGACGATATATTTTGGGACATTATTAACATGCCTATGTAACTCCCATAATCAAAATCTAAATTTGCCAACCGCAAGTGGGAGCGTATTTACAAGAAACTTGCCCCATGAGGTACGCTTTCCATTTGAAAAGGGTAAAATAACATAATAGACACTCAAATGCCTTATAAATATGACCCAAAACAACCTATGAAGCTCTAGCAGGACATATCCAGAAATGTAATTGATTTCAAAAAATCGTTTTTAAACACAGCATATAAATCAATTGTATACCTGCATTCAAGAGGAAATGACTGAAAATGTCCTTAAGACACATGAAAGCGTTTTTTTAGAATGCCCTAACACCATTTTTTTGACATTATTAACATGGCTATGTAACTCCCATAATCAAAATCTAAATTTGCCAACCGCAAGAGGGAGCGTATTTACAAAAAACTTGCACCATGAAGAACACTTTCCATTTAAAAAGGAAAAATAACATCATAGACACTCATATGCCTTATAAATATGACCCAAAACAACCTATGAAGCTCTAGCAGTACATATCCAGAAATGTAATTGATTTCAAAAAATCGTTTTTAAACACAGCATATAAATCAATTGTATACCTGCATTCAAGAGGAAATGACTGAAAATCTCCTTGAGAGACATGAAATCGTTTTCTGGAATGCCCTAGCACCATTTTTTGGACATTATTAACATGGCTATGTAACTCCCATAATCAAAATCTAAATTTGCCAAGCACAGGTGGGAGCGTATTTACAAGACACTTGCCCCATGAGGAATGCTTTCCATTTAAAAAGGAAAAAATAACATCAAAGACACTCAAATGCCTTATAAATATGACCCAAAACAACCTATGAAGCTCTAGCAGTACATATCCAGAAATGTAATTGATTTCAAAAAATCATTTTTAAACACAGCATATAAATCAATTGTATACCTGCATTCAAGAGGAAATGACTGAAAATGTCCTTGAGACACATGAAAGCGTTTTCTGGAATGCCCTAGCACCATTTTTTGGACATTATTAACATGGCTATGTAACTCCCATAATCAAAATCTAAATTTGCCAAGCGCAGGTGGGAGCGTATTTACAAGACACTTGCCCCATGAGGAATGTTTTCCATTTGAAAAGGAAAAAATAACATCAAAGACACTCAAATGCCTTATAAATATGACCCAAAACAACCTATGAAGCTCTAGCAGTACATATCCAGAAATGTAAGTGATTTCAAAAATCGTTTTTAAAAACAACATATCTGTTTCAGCTTACATAAGAGACCATGGAATGGGCTCCATGTACAACAATAACTTGTGTTACTGCATGCCAGAATGCTACACCGAATATGCAATTACAATTTCTCAAAGAAACAAAATCTATTTGTATATCACTAGAGACAAAGCCACATTTTAAAAACACAGCTTTCTTCATCATTTTCTCCTTAAATCATACTATTCTCTATCTAAATTAAATAAATCTTTTCTCACCTTAGCAAATAATTTTTGAGTTTTGAAAACAGTCTCAGAAATACACCAAATTGTCTTCAGCAGAAGAAAAAGGATGCACTCCAGAAGCTGCAGCTATTGAAAGCACAGAAATACAGATATTCATTTCACATATCTCTCATATTAGCCAATCATAACTCTTCCCTCACTTTTTTCAAATCAAAACCCTTCCCCCCTCTGCCCTCTCTGCCTTTTTTCCATAGCAACCACCTCCTGGAAGACCTCTCATGTTGGCAAATTCACACAACAATGTTTCAATTGAACTCTGAACTCTTAGTGCACCTGCGTATCCAGTGCAATCTTTCATTAAATGTTTCTTCCTTGACCATTCAAATTACATCTTTCAAAGAACACATCCATGCACCCTAACTTTCTGTTTTAAGAAATGGAAATGCACCAATCACTGCTAATGAATCATTAGCATTGGAAATCCTCAGTTTTTTTTCTTTACAAACTCCTACTGTTTCAACTGCCCTTTCATTACCACACTTCATCTGACTGCAGCACAACCTTCTCCAACCATGTTTAAGGTCTGGATTGTTGGACATAGTTACATCCACTGGGCTCAAAGGTATGCTGAGAACAGAAATTTACCTAACCTCAATTTACAAGATGTGGAAATTAAGTGGTTGGGCCAAAGAGGATTAAAATGTCACCAATTGATACCATTGGTGAAAACCTTTATGCATTTGCCAAAACCTGACCTGTTAATTGTGCACTGTGGAGGTAATGATTTGGGCACTTTGACAGGGGTAGGTCTGGAAATGCTTTTAAAGGACACCTTTGAGCAATTAATGGCACTTTTTCCTCAAACTGCCTTGGTATATTCCAATATATGCCAAAGACAGAAATGGAGGTGCTCCAACCAATTTTCTCCACAAATTGAGAAAGCGAGGAAGCATGTAAACAAATCTGTTTCAGCTTTCATGAGAGACCATGGAATGGGCTCCCTGTACAACAATAACTTGCGTTACTACATGCAAGATATCTACAGAGGAGATGGAGTTCACTTCTCAGATGAGGGCAACAGAATTTTCATTCTGAATTTAAGACTGTGCATTGGTACCTACTTATAAGTACCTAAATGTACCATAAACCCAAAAGCTCTTCTCAGAGCTACCCTACATCTGATCACTCACAATTATTATTTTTCTCTAACTTTTTTCACTAATTTTCCACAAAATACGCTCCCCGGTGCGCTACCCGGTTCGCTAACCGAAAGCTAACCTCGCGGATTTTTTAAAAAAAATGTTTTTTTTCCGCACATATAAGCCTCCTCAGCCACCCTCAGAAAACCTAGGGGGTCAAGATAAGTCTACCATGACCCCTTCTACCCATTCTAAACATTATTTGCCCTCCATCTTGTATCTTAATGCGACCGAAACACAAAATGGTGGACTCCCGTGACGCTTAAGGTTCGCTAACCGGGCCGCTTTCCGGAAAGCGGTCCTAAAAAAAGGTGGGAAAGTAATTTACAGAAAAACGACTAGAGACACTCTCACCAAATATAGATTAGCTCATACTACATAACAATCCCTTTCATTCTCACAAATTTCATTGAAATTTCATTTAGCCATTTAGCCTGTAGACCTCTCTAAGTACCGTGAGGTAAATTACTTCACAAAACACATCTGAAGTCTTGGAATTGACAACCAATGAAAATGTTACTTTCATTTTCAACTTTTATTACCTGACATTTGATTGGTTATATACCTGAATATATATAAAGGAAGAGAAGGAAACACAGCCATTTTGACTGCTACTTCGTGAAGTGCACAACAAAAAATCAACTGATAACTTCAACTTATATTTGAAAGGTAAGATATTATTTATAAAACTTAAATATATTCTGTACTGAAACCTAATTAGAAAAACATTTTCTGAGAATTATATTCTATCACTCTGTAATACTTATAGAAAAAAATAGACTACTCTGTTTTAGTTATGGCAGAGCCATTCCAAGAATTTGCAAGACCATAGGCTAAAAAGGAACGTGCGCGAAGCCTCCTCCAATTTACATAAGTGACCCCTTGCAAGGAGACCATTCACAGACACTGAGGGGGCCCCATTGTCCAGCATTTTGACGCCCCCACAGTTTTAACTTTAAATCCACACGCATATCTCACACCTTCATAGGTGTGAGAATTGATTGTGGTCTAAAAGTTAAAACTGTGGGGGCGCAAAAATGCTGGACAATGGGCCCCCTCAGTGCCTGTGAATGGTCTCCTTGCAATTGAGGGAGCGTCTCCTTCTCCCTCCCCTATACCTCCTGACACCATCCATGGGAGGCCCAAGGAGGGGGCCCCCTGCAATAGACCTTAATTGCAGGCGACACCTTTCTTTGTGAAAAAAACACTATATAAATAACCAAACTGCCAATCTGTAGTGAAACCCAACAATGCCCTTTCTGTACTGATATATTTTTTAAAAATTCATTTTTCAGAATTGAAAATGGAAGAACAACAAAACAACATGAAAACTGAAACAGAAGAAAAAATTGAGACACAAGATGACATGGATTTCTACGACGACACAATAAATAATGAACTTGTCCAATGCGTAGATGCAGTTGATTTTCTACTAAAAAATGAAGAAAAAAATGATCACGATTTTTTAGTTTTTCTTTTAAATTTTGAAAAACAAAATGAAAAATAAATTTTAATTTCTTAATTCAAAAATTGTTTGACACATTATTTATTTTTATATGTTTATTGAATGTTAAAAGTTTAATGAATTATGACACACAATCAAAATAAAAAATTAAAATTTAAAATAAACAAAACAAAAAAAAACCAACAAAAACAACAAATAATTAAAATACAGTATTAGAAAAGTCTATCATTCTTTTATCCTTATAGTACGCTGCCCAGAACGCTTTCCGGTTCGCGAACTTGGCGCTTACCACGCAAAAAAAAAAAAAAAGGTTTTTTTTTTGACCCTCCTGGGCCCTTTTAAAACCTCCACATAAAACCTAGGGGGTCAACGAGGATCTACTATGCCCCCTTATGGTAATTTCCCCCTTTGTTTTGGCCTCCTCTTGTCTCTCGTTCCTACCGAGAGACAAGATGGCGGCCGCTCCGGACTGTTTAGAATGTTGACAGACACCGGAGAGCCAATCAGCTTCGCTTCGCAAAGTTCCGATACGCGAAAAGTTCGCGAACCGGAGCGCAGCCCGGAGCGCTGTTACAGATATATATCTTGTTTTAAACGTTAATTTCTCAAAATCCACTGAAGCACATATATTGAGACCTAGCAAAGGCACATCAAGCTAACAGTCCCTACAATTTTGCCAAGTTTGGTGGAAATCCATTCAGCCGTTCGGGCTAAAAGTGAGGCCAACCGCCCTATGGAAATTAACATGGGAAAAACGTGTTTTGGGACCCCCCTTTTATCTCAGCCCCCCTTGCCGAACACCCCCCAAATTTCCAGGAGCTGCTCAGAAACAAAATGTGCCATTTTCCAGAAAATTTCAGCCAATTCCGTCCACAAACGCCAAAGTTATTGGACATAGAATTTTCAGAAATCCCATAGGGAAAAAATCCTAACTATATATACCTACTGGCGACCGCCAGTAGGTAATATATATATATATATATTCACTGAAAAAAAAAACATAGGTTTCACACACTTTATAGTTAGGAATTAGCATTTAAAAAACCTTAGAAATTCACTGGAAAAACCATAAGTTTTCACACACGTTATAGTTAGCTGGACATTTCACTCATACAAAACCATTGAAATTCCCCCTTTATAATTAGTTCAGCAAACTATAACTCTCGCGCCCGCAATGCACTGCTGATGGCGTCACATATTACATCACTCATGATATGGTCAGTGACATCACTCATGACAACACTGATGACATCTCAAATGACATCACTGATGACATGACTGATTACATCATCCAGGGAATGTGTGTTTTCCTGAAAAATAAATATTTTTTATATATGTATATCTAAAGGTCGATGGAAGAATAAATGGGTAAATGAGTGTCTAAATGGATGTTTTTTTGTAAAATTGGTTGTATTACTGACTTATTAAGTGTATCTTACTGAATACATGTATTAACAAGTAATGTTTAAATATTTAAATATCTGTATCAGTGTCTCACTTTGTGTATTAGTGGCTGCATGGGTTGGTGAGTAGCTACATGTTATTAGTTTGTTTTTTGAGTATCAGTATGAGTGTCTATATGGTTCGGTGGCAGATATTACTTAGCGTATATATGCATGAATGAGTGACTCACTGTTTGTATGTGTTTTGAAGATAGCATGTGTTTAGGACTGTATGGGTGGATGAGTGTGCGTATGGGTGTGTTAGTGAGTGAATGACTGTCTCATTAGTGTCTTTATGAGTAACCACATTGTTTTAAACTAGTATATGTGAGTATTGATGTATATAAGTGAGCATATGTGAGAGTGAATTTTTACAAGAGTTCCTGTATAAATAAGTATGTGTTTCTATGAGTGATTCTTTAAGAGTATGTGTACGTTTCTGTAGAAGTAAGTGTAGTGGTGTGGTTATAGCTGTATATGCAAGTAAATGGATGTTTGATAGTTTATTTGCATGTGTGAGTATGTGTGTGAATAACTCTATGGATGAGTATTGGTGTGTAACAGGATGTATAGGTGTATGAGTACATATGATGAGTGAGTAAATGTATGAGTGACTATATAGAACTGTTGGTGAATGAGTGGATGTGTATTTAGATGTTGGAATTACTGAATAGGTTGTTGTAACTGGTATTGTTATCTCCATTTTTTTGAAAATTGTATCTTCTATTTTTGAATATGTGTATCAAAATTTATATTAGGGTGAGAGGAGGTCTGCACTATTTCACATGGATGATGTCATCAGTGATGTCATTTGAGATGTCATCAGTGATGTCATGAGTAATGACCATGTCATGAGTGATGTAATATGTGACGGCATTAGCAGTGCATTGCGGGCGCGCGAGTTATAGTTTGCTGAACTAACTATAACGGGGGAATTTCAATGGTTTTGTATTAGTGAAATGTCCAGCTTATTATAACATGTGAGAAACCTATGGTTTTTTCAATGAATTTCTAAGGTTTTTTTAAATGCTAATTCCTAACTATAACATTTGTGAAACCTATGGTTTTTTCAGTGAATTTTACAGGTTTTTTAAATGATAATTTCTAACTTTAATGTTACTGTAACCTATGATTTCTTTAGTGAATTTCAAAGGTTTGTTAAATGTCAATATCTAAGTACAATATCCCTATAAGCTATAGTGTTTGTTAAGTAGAATTTAAAAACACGTGTATACTTTTTATAGTAAAAACAAACTTAACAGTAGTGTTTTTTTTACTTATAATAATGCCTCTTGGTTTTATGGTATTTATTTTTGGGACATTTACATCTATATTTATCCATATTTTTTTTAAATATTTGTATATCTATTTACACATATATATTTCGGATTTTGAAAAAAAGATTATCTGAAATTAGTATATTTCCACATTTATTTTACTGCTAAACATGCACTCATGGCTAAAAGACTGATCGTTTTCACTCATGTAAATACTCTTAGATGATAAACTATACACAATCTTCATATTAAAATGTGCAACTTTTATTATACAAGGATATATATTGCTCTTTAAGGATGTTTTCTAAAAGACGTTTATTGTTTTGACCCTTTTACTTTTAGGACGACAGACCTATTAGCCTACTACTCATCATTGACAGCATTTACAAACACTCAAAAAAGAACCCAATTTCCGTATTCATGCGCAGTTTAAAGTAAATACAAAGAGGAAAATAAATACATTTCTGTTTGTATTTATCTGTAAACATCAGTAAAAACATAAATCAAGCAGCCCTACTTATAATTTAAGAATATTTTAAACTTAATTAGCTGTAATTAACATATAAATGTGGTAAAAGTATGACACAGCACCTATAATACCTGACTTTCAACAACACCATTCACAGTTCGATTCCATTGTCCATCAACATCTTAGCCCACTACTATCCAACTGTAAGTAATACCTTGCTTCATCTTCCCAACGCCCCAAGCGCCAGCACACATTTCCGAGGGTAGGATTAGGAACACAGTTTACCGAGTAACACTTTTTAATCTCTCCAACGTATTTAGATAATATTACTTATACGTGTTACTATGGAACTCGAAAACTTTACAGCTCCACAGTTTGTAAGTTTTCCCAACACGTGCAGAAGTAAAACAGTTAAAACGTGAGCACGTGTAAACTGTACATGTGTAAACTGTAAAACGTGACATCTAAATAGGCGGAGCCACATCTTTCTTCCTTAGACTACTAAACAACCAAAAACTATATAAACCACACCTAGGGCCCCATTAGGAAAGCAGCCGGAAAATCACCCCGACCGCCATGGAGGCAGGAAACAACCGCCCGCCGGGACCGCGGATAAACCGGCGGTCAAATTAGGATCAACCGCCAAAAAAGACCGACCGCGGCAATAGCGGGCTAAAAAAAACGCTCGACGTGGGCGAAGATGTCCAAAAACCGACCGCAGAAGTCGTAAACACAGCGGAAAACTCACAACCCGCCGCAAGCCAAGCGGAGACACCGCACAGGAAATTAGCATATCCCGGATAGTCCCGCAGTACGATCCGGTGTTCCGACAGCCGCTGTCGCAAACTGGAGTGAATGGGAGAGAAAGCGGAAGAGCCGCAGAATAGCTACTGCAGCGGATCAAACACGAAAAACATGGTGGTTGATGCCAAAACACTGCAAACATGCCAAAACTGGCACAAAGTAAAGTAGCCAGACCCCACAAATACTCAAAGCACAAAACAATTAAAGAAAAGATCCTCAAAAAATAATACAAATCCATTGGCCTACACCCACAACACACCTGACATCAAAATACCATTTGCACACACCCACACAGCTGAACATAAAACCAGCCCCTTCACTGACCACAATTCTTTGCAACACTCCAGAAGAGAAGGACATACACCACATCTGACAGGAGAGGCAAAAGAACTCAGCACACACACCACCACCACTACCACCATCACAGCCACCAACACCCCAGCACCAACAATACCCCACCACACAAGACACCTCACACCTCAACACCACACCCGCCACACACACCCCTGCACCCAGAAACACTTCATACACCATGCACCATGGCAGCACAGAAAATGCCCAAATTCACAGAGAGTGAGTTGACAGTCATGGTCGATGATATAGTGAGAGTGGAACCACAACTGTTTGGTAGCCTGGTCCAACAGACACTATCAGCCGCAAGGACACAAATGTGGGAAAGGATAGTTCAAATGGTCAATGCAGTAGGGACCACCCCAAGGTCCAAGAAGGAGATCATGAAGCAGTGGCATGATCTCAAGAGGGTTGTCAAGGGGAAGAGAAGCAAAAACCAGGAGCTGACTGAGAGGACTGGCGGTGGCCCTCTCATTCCACCAAAAACATTGACACTATGAGAGGAGAAGGTGCCTGCAATACTGCATCCTGAGAGTCTCACAGGAGTAGCCGGGGGAGTGGAGGCGGGTAAGTACAAACAAATGTCAACTAACACACTGATAAGTACTACCTTGCACAACCCAATCACCATTGCATTGTCCACCCTCAGCTAACAGGTATGTATCCATCGTGCATGAGAGTTCTGTTTAAGTGAGGGAGGCCTGAACTACTACTCCCACCATGCCCCCTGTCCCACAGCCTCCCAAGATGGAGCCCTCCTCCCCACCACCCAGGAGCATGTGTCAGCCATGGCATTGTCCACCCTCACCTAACAGGTAGGTATCCATCTTGCATGGGAGGTCTGTTTGGGGGAGGGAGGCTTTACTACTACTCCCACCATGCCGCCTGTCCCTCAGCCCATCAAGATGGAGCCCTTCCCCACCCAGGAGCATGTATGAGTCGTTGCAGCACACCAAACAAACTAACAGGTAAGTACCATTCTTGCATGTGAGACTTCTTCTCCCACCATGCCCCCTGACCCAAAGCCCATCACCCTGACCCAAAGCCCATCAAGATGGAGCCCTCCCCCACCTAGGAGCATGTGGCAGCCATTGCAGCACACCAAACAAACGAACAGGTAGGTATCCATCTTGGATGGGAGGTCTGGCCTAGAGTATCAAATGATGCTTGGTATGGCCCAATTGGCATTGTGTCTAGTCATGTCCTAATGGGGTGAGGGGGGGTTCCCCTCCTGTACCCTGAAGGTATGTCTGCACTAATGAGTGTTGTCCACACATCAGGCCCCTAGGTGTGGGCTGGTCAAGTTGTATGTATGGTACACTTAATCCACAGGCAGGGTGATGTGGTGTGGGTCCTCAACATGGCTCAGTCATGGCAGAGATTCAGTGTTACAGGCACTGTAGTGGTCTATGTAGTGTGGTGCTGCTTTGTGATTGCAGGGTGTGTTGTTCAGCATGTCGATTTGGGCATCTCCTGTACTGCAGTGATTGGATTGGTTTGTCCTGATATTGACACTAACACAACCCTGTCTCTCTCCCTCATGCAGAATCAACTGTGGACACAGAGGACCTGGAAACCAGTGGTGGCAAAAGTAGCACCACAGCTGCACTGGAGGCCAGTGAAACAGAGCTCACCAGCGCATATGAGGGGGACCGTAGTATGCAGGAGGAATCCGTGTCTGAGACACAGAGTACTACTTCCTCTGATACCAGCGGTGATGCATCTTTGCTGTTAGGCACAGGGGATGGTGAGTCAGCGTCATCATCTACCACACAGCGGCCAGTGGCCAGCCTCCAATCCACTTCCTCTGGTGCTGCCGTATCCATGTCCGTAAGAGGGGACGAGTTACATTCAGACATGGCACCGCTGAGCCTGCACCTGTCCCCTAGCTGCCCTCAGTGCAGAGTCAGTAGAACTCCTGCGCCAGCTTTGTGTGGGCCAGACTGCCCTGATCAATGCCTTCAGCGAGCATGACAAGAAATTAGGGGAGGTGGTTGCATACATGGAGGGTATACACTGTGACTTTGGTCGTCTACACTGTACAGTCCAGGCTTTGTCATCCGCAGTGACCTCTGCCCTTCACCAGGCACATGCTCCCATTCCTGCTCAGGTGCCTTTGTCCACCCCCCAGTCAGTGGCCGCATCAGATGCAAGTGACCACGGTGCACATGCGTCACAAACACGATACAGCACAATGAGCACACAGCAAACACAACCCAAACGGTTCCGCCCACAGACACCATCCCCTAGGAAGAGCAGAGCCACCTCAGAATGTATAGACATGAGCCTGTCAGGGAAGAGCAAGGCCGATAAAGCAGGGAGGGTGGCATTAGGCTCCGATGCCTCAGAGGCATTACCAGTAACGGACTCTACTGTCCCTAAGACCTCATGCAGAAGTAGGCGTGCAGTGTCTATGCCCACTGAGGAGGTGTTGTTTGGCAAGGGTACACAGAGGAAGGGTGCAGGGCAACATCCCCCCACCACGTCAACTCCTAATCCAAGCCCATTGAACTATGTGAAAGTGGGAACTGTAGGTGGGACACCTGGCAAGGAGGCAAAGGAGGGCACTGTAGGTGGGACACCTGGCAAACACACAAAGGAGGAAACTGTAGGTGGGACTCCTGGCAAACACACAAGGGAGGGCACTGTAGGTGGGACACCTGGCAAACACACAAAGGAGGGCACTGTAGGCAGGACACCAGGCAAACAGGCAAAGGAGAGCACTGTAGGTGGGACACCGGGCAAACAGGGAAAGGTAGTGCTGAGGCGTAGCCAGACAAAGCGTTCTGCAGGATCCAGCACATCACCAGAGGGAGTGCCAGTGTCTGCACCTGAAGAAAAACTGTTGGTGTGTGTGCCAGTTTTGTCTTCACCAGTTCCCATTAACCCCAAAACAGGGAGGCCATTTCATATTCCCAAAAAGTGGAAGGGCACCCCTCCAACCTCTCCCACCCACACTGTGTCACAGGTCTGCATGACTCAATCTCCACGTGCCACTATACCACCTGGTCCAAACAGCCTTCCAGCTTGCCAAACCTCTGATAGGCCCACATCATCTGTGCCTCTGTCTCCCCACTCAAGTGCTCCTGCTGTTCCTGATACACAGCCAGCTCCAAGCCTGCATGACACACAGATGTGATTTTCAGTCCCCCTCATACAACTATCTCATACAGGTGTGCTAGTCCTGGACATTGTTTGCCACCTGGGGGTGTTGCTGGCCATGGAAGGCTACAGTCACACACACACAGTGTGCAGCTTCTCATGTCCTGACTCTGCACTTCTCCCTGGCCACTGGCCTTGTCACTCACTGCTGCTCTGCTCTTGCCTGTGCAGCTTCTCATGTTCTGACTCTGCACTTCTCCCTGGCCACTGGCCTTGTCACTCACTGCTGCTCTGCCCTTGCCTGTGCAGCTTCCCATGTACTGACTCTGCACTTCTCCCTGGCCACTGGCCTTGTCACTCACTGCTGCTCTGCCCTTGCCTGTGCAGCTTCTCATGTCCTGACTCTGCACTTCTCCCTGGCCACTGGCCTTGTCACTCACTGCTGCTCTGCTCTTGCCTGTGCAGCTTCCCATGTCCTGACTCTGCACTTCTCCCTGGCCACTGGCCTTGTCACTCACTGCTGCTCTGCCCTTGCCTGTGCAGCTTCCCATGTACTGACTCTGCACTTCTCCCTGGCCACTGCCCTTGTCACTCATTGCTGCTCTGCCCTTGCCTGTGCAGCTTCTCATGTCCTGACTCTGCACTTTTCCCTTGGCACTGGCCTTGTCACTCACTGCTGCTCTGCACTTTCCTGTGCAGCTTCTCATTTCCTGACTCTGCACTTCTCCTTGGCCACTAGCCTTGTCACTCACTGCTGCTCTGCCATTGCCTGTGCAGCTTCTCATGTCCTGACTATGTACTTCTCCCTGGCCACTGGCCTTGTCACTCACTGCTGCTCTGCCCATGTCTGTGCAGCTTCACATGTACTTGCTGTGTGCCCTGTAGTTGACACTGGCCCTGTTGCTCTGCTGTGTTGGGCTCTCACCTGTGCCGTAGACACTGGCCCTGTTGCTCTGCTGTGTTGGGCTCTCACCTGTGCCATGGACACTGGCCCTGCTGCTTTGCTGCGTTGGACTCCCCCTGTGCCATGGACACTGGCCTTGTTGCTCTGCTGTGTTGGGCTCTCACCTGTGCCATAGACACTAGCCCTGCTGCTCTGCTGTGTTGGACTCCCCCCTGTGCCATGGCCACTTGCCCTGTTGCTCTGCTGTGTTGGGCTCTCACCTGTGCCATAGGCACTGGCCCTGCTGCTCTGCTGTGTTAGGCTCTCACCTCTGCCATGGACACTGGTCCTGCTGCTCTGATGTGTTGGACTCCCCCCTGTGCCATGGACACTGGCCTTCCTGTTTGTAGTTTGCCTGTGCAGATTGTATTGCATTTAAACTGTTGTTCTACTGTCACATCTGTGCAATATGTCAATAAAGACAGTTACTCATGTTGTCAGTGTCCTTGCAGAATAAATTTATTTTGGGCAGTACATTTTGTTGCCTGTGCCCCATGCTCTATGTGTGACTTCAACATTACCAAGCTGTTTGCCCGCATCCCATTTTTAGACAGGGGTAATAGAGTCTCCAGTCCATTCAGACACTGATACTTCTGTTATCTGTGTTGCATATTTTGCCTGTTATGCAATTCTCTTTGTAGTGGTTTGCTATTGTTGGCTACGTTGTTGCCATGTCAGCTTGGGGTACAGTGCCCCAAGCTGACATGGGTGTGATGGTGTGCACACGTTTGCATGCAGGCTGGGCAAGCTTATGATGTATGTGTTTTATTCCTGTATCTGTGCCCAGCTGTGTGTGTATGGTCATTTTGTGTTCGCCCTCAGTCATGGTCCCCTGGACTACATGTGATGTGTGCTCTTTGGTGGTGATGAGGTGTGCAGTGTGAACGTTGTGACTTTGTGGTTGTTGTTGATGTGTGTGGGCCCCTGGATTGTGATGGCCACACATGTCTCACCCAGGAGGTGTGTGCCTGTTGTTTGTATTGTCCTGCCCTGTGTAAATGATTGTATGCAGTTGTGTGAGTTGTCTGGAGTGCACTGTACAGTGTGTTGGTGTGTCCATGCATTTCTGTGTGACTCTTCCTTGTTGTTTTTGTAAATTATGGGTGTGAAATGTGTGTGACGTGCACTTCAGTTTTGTGATAGTTTGATGATCCACATGTCTGGAGTGTGTTTGTGTAGACTGTGTGGACCTGCTGCTCCTCACTGGCATTGTGTTTGTGTTTGTCATGCATTGCAGGCACATGGTGCCTTTTATCCTCCTGCATGGCATGGTGTGTGTGGTGCACTGCCATAACCTATGTGTGCTACTTGTGGCTGGCCATTGTAGGTCTGCACTATAGATATTTCAGCGCCATCTGTGATATAGCTTTCAAATATTAAAACGTACTTGATCGGATATTTTTTTCGAGAAACATATTTTACGAAACTGCAGAATAAAAATTATAGCTATCATGCATACTTTGTTACTTTAAATATTTAATAAACCATACATTTCTGAATGTTATTTTCTACTTTATATTCTTATTTGTGGTTCCTATTCACCTTCTCCCTAAAGAATATATTGGACCAGTACTACATATGAAAAGAGTACCATCCTATATATTCTTTAGTGAGTCTGTGATTTGTTAGCGGAACAGTGTGCAACCTCTAAGCACTATGACAGACACGAGCCGGAGGCAAGATGGCGGCCGCTTGAGTGGCTGGTGCAGAGCTGTTGCGGCGAGGACGCTAACATAGATGAAATCCTCGGTTAGCGTACTACTGAGTAACCCACCAGTCTAATATGGAACAATATGGAATAAAGACTTTTGCTTACATTGCTTCGAGGTGTGTTTTTGGCGCGGAGTAATGTGGCTGACTCTCACTCGGCTCGGGTCTTCGAGGCAGCGTCTGTGGGCTGTCCTGCGGGCGCTGGAGGCTGTCATTCCCGGCTGCTTCGAGCCGAGAGATGGGCGGAGTCAGCTGATTCGAAAGCAGCTGCGGAGCTCGACTTGGCGTCGGCAGAGTCGGGAGATGAAGAAGAAACCCTTCTACTCCGATTGCGGTTGGGCTGACTATCGGCAGCAGAGGTGGCACCAGCGCGAAATGGCCCCTAAACTGAACCCTAGCTCGAAAACAGGCAATGCTAGGAAAAACACGCCAAAGGATGAGGCGGAGATTGAAATAACAGATTCTACGCGTGGAGAAGAGCCTTCCTCTCAAGACCAGCAAAGAAAGAGACAGCAGGGTGACCCCAAAACCCGACTGGCTACCGCTACAGTTCTGGATATGCTGGTAAAGGCTGGTAAGGAGAAGGGGCATAAGGTTTTGGGAGAAAGTACTCCTTTGGATGAACATAATATTCCAGGGAACCCTGCTGTATCCCTCATTACTCAAGTGCCCGGGGAAGGAACGCCCATTGAAATAGGCTGTATAGAAGAGATGCTGCCTAACAGTAGAGAAAATCCAGTGACCTCGAGTGATGGGGAGACTAAATCTGCGGGATTAGAAGGTCTTCTTGGCTCGTTAGAAATCCTGTTGGAACCCCCAGTGTCTGAAATTGAAGATGTGATAGATGGGGCAATAGCGGGAGCCACCTGTGAAAAGGAGAGCGAGCCTAGTGAGGCTTTCTTCTCGGTTTCCGATGGCGGGGGTGAGTGGTCAGAAGAGGATGAAGAACATAGTTCATGTGAAGAGTCAGATACTGATACCGAGAATGATATGGCAGCCACTGCTATGAAAACTTAGAAGATTGCCTGGGGACAAGAGCAAGCGCAAAGGGAATTAAGTTGGGACCACTCTTCCGCCCAGCCTCTAATAGGCAGTCCCTTGTTGGAACAGACACAACTGTCCCTGTTAGAGTCTATACACCAAGAGATTTTAGCCCACAGAGAGGAGACGGGCCAGGATAGCCGAAAATCACAGGCTGCGATGAGGAAAATGCAGGGAGTGGTGCGGAAACTCTCTAAAGCTTGTGCCACTACGGGAGATAGAGTGTCAAACCTTGAGGAGCGTGTGGTGGCAACAGAAGCTGAGGTGGCAGGAGCTGTATCCAAGGTCGATGCTCAATGCTCTCAGGTGACAGATATACAGTGGAAGCTGGAAGAGATGGAAAATAGGCTTCGAAGAAACAATCTGAGAGTATTGGGTGTTCCGGAGGGGGCTGAAGGATCGGACATAAGAGCATCAAGTTGTTTCAACAAGCCTTTCCGGAGCTATCTAGTTGGGACTGGCCGAAGGAGCTACAAAGAGTGCATCGTTTTCCCTTGAACCTAAGAAGGAATGCCAAGGAAGGGGAAAAGCCCAGGGCAGTACTGACATTTTCTGGGTAATTTTGTCCTTCGACAGGCGATTGCGGATAAGGCGAGACCTGATGCCAGGAGAAATGTAGACGGGGTGTTGTTCTTTGTCCGTCCGGACTTTTGCCACGTGACCGTGGAAAGACGCTGGCGTCTTAGGGGGTTGATAAAACCCTTTCAGGATAAGAAACTTCAAGCCTATTTGATTAACCATGCACAGTTAAAAGTAATTAACAAAGGAAAAACGCTGTACTTTTCCTCAGAAGTGAAGGCTAAGGAGTATCTAGACAGTCTGGGCAAATAGATATAGTTAAACTGACAGTTCGCAAATGGTTTAATGGTATAATAGGTATAAATTAATGTATTGTTAGAACACTGGTAAGGGTTCTCAGTGCGCAAAACTATTGAATGTATTTTTTTCTTTTCTGGGTTTCTTCGGTCTTAAGGTACTAGAAAGGTATTTCTAGCTGTCCTCGCTGTCAACTATGCACTTCCATCACATGCACAGACTAGATCTGTGCGCCTCACTGAGTGGGGGGTGGGGGGCAGAGATAGATGGGTTGGGGAGAAGGGGGGGTGGGGTTGGGGGGTGGAGGGGTGTAGAAGGTTGAAAATGGAAAATGGGAATATAAAATGCATTACTGTTTTGGTTGGTTTGTCCGGACAAAAAGAGCAGATAATTAAAGGTAAGAGTACTAAGCGACAGGGCTCACAGGGACGTCAAACCAATAGTCAGAATGGCAGACTGTAGTATTTGTACATTAAATGTGGGTGGCCTAAATGACTGGAGAAAGAGACAAAGACTGGCCCACTTTGCTAAATTTAATAAGATAGATGTACTTTGTCTCCAGGAGAGGCATCTCCCTTGGGCGAAGAGGCACCTTTTGTTCTTAAATGGCTTTGAGTTGGTTGCCTGCTCCTCACAATCTACAACGATCAGGGGGGTTGCCATCTTGGTTAGGAAATCCCTGGGTGGGGTCAAAAGAGTGAAGGCAGATAGCCATGGGAGATGGGTTATCTCAGAGTTGGAAATTGGCCTAACTTTATGTGTAATTTATGGTTCTAACGGAGATGACCCAGAGATTTTTGATTTTTTGGAGATTGAGTTAGTCGGCTGGCCGGGATCTCTAATAGTTTGTGGAGATCTAAATATCTCAGCTAACTGGGTCGATAATGCAAAGTATGCTGGTCGAAAACCTGGGGTTTTCAGGGCGAAAAAGGCACTTATGGGTTCTTTGGCTTTAACTTATGTTTGGGGCACTAAAGAACCACAAAACTCTGGCTTTACATACTTTTCCAATCCAGTCCAGAAACATTCCAAATTAAATCTGTTTATTTCCTCTTCAGAAATCAATAGAGTCACCATCACTAGGCTACCAAGGGTGCTGTCGGATCGCAACCCTTTGGTAATCTTGTATAAAAGGGTTGGCGGTGAAAGATTGAAATCCTCCTGAACCTTTGAGAGGAGACTATTGGCAGATCCAAGATTTGTAGCCCATATAAAGTACTGGTTGGAAGCTTTTTTTGTTGCTAATAGATATAGCGCCTCTCGGAATATAGTTTGGGAATCCTTCAAAGCGGCCTTGAGAGGCAAGACCATCAGTTTTTCAGTAAAACTGAAAAAGGAAGATAGGTTGGAAGAAACCAAAGTATTGGAGAGACTATCAAATATTGAAGAACAGCATGTTAAGGTTATAGCATCAGGAGGGGATGGAAGCAATAGTTATAATACCCTTTCAACTATTAAGGCAGAATTATAGAAATTGATCACTCAAAAGGCGCTAGGGGAATATCAGGCTACTAGAACTAACCGTTAACAAACAGGCGAACATGCCGGTAGAGCTCTTGCTCTCCATTTGAGACAAGAGAGGTCCAAAAATGTAATTTCAAAGATAGTGGAAAGGGGCAAAGAATACACTGAAGCTAAAGAGATCTTACATGTTTTAGAGATTTCTATCAGAGATTATATGATGAGGAGAATAGGGACAATGACCAGCAGGACAGTATTGAAGATTTAGGATCGCACCTTGATACCTTATTACAAGAAGAATTAGACAAGGATATTACCCAATTGGAGATTAAGACTGCCCTACAGGAGTTGGCCTCTGGGAAGGCTGCAGGTCCCGACGGCATTGCCCTGGAGGTTTATAAGAGCATAGAATCGGAAATCATTATTCTCCTTGTAGATATCTTTAATGGGATAGCTTGTTCAGGCCAGACTCCGGATTCATGGAAAGAGACGAACATCATTATATTCCATAAAAAAGGGAAACCCAGTGAGAATCCGGGGTCATATAGACCTATCTCGCTTATCAACTCTGATACCAAGCTATATTCTAAGATCTGGGCTAGGAGGTTGGGCAGGATCATAGGTGATCTCGTTTCCCCTTGGCAGCATGGGTTCGTCCCCGGACGTGGCACGACGGATCATACCAGCAGAGCTATAGCTTTATTTGATGCCCATGTTGCCACGGGAGGGGAGATGGCCATGATCCTGCTCGACGCAGAGAAGGCTTTTGACTGGGTGGTCTGGAGCTATCTTTGGGATACCTTAGTAGGAAGAGGGTTCGAGCAGAAAACCATTAGAGCACTAAGGGCGATGTACCAAGACCCAGTTGCTAGTGTGACGATTATGGGTGAGAAATCGAACCTGTTCCCTATAAAGAGAGGAACCCGTCAGGGATGCCCGTGCTCCCCGATTCTTTTTTCCCTTTATATTGATCCGCTAATCCAGGCTATATTAGGGTGTCCCAGGTTAAGACCAGTGATTTTTAATGGATATGAAAATAAAGTCTTAGCATACGCGGATGATATCGCGGTATTCTCATCCGATCCCCAGCAGGCAATGGAGTTCTTGTCAGATCTGACGAAAAAATTTGGTGCTAGGTCAGGGTACCTATTAAATGAAGCAAAGACCTAGTTCATTTGCACAAAAAATATTGTGAAAGCTGATCCTAGATCCGTAGAAGCAGCAGTATATCTAGGGGTGACAATCAATGCCTCTGTAGAGAAAATTGTGGAAGAAAATTATACACCACTTATTAAATCAATTAAGTCCGATTTGAAAAGGTGGGACGGGCTGCACTTATCATTGATTGGGAGGGTGAACACTGTCAAAATGACAATGTTTCCTAAGGTATTATATTTATTTTGAGCCATACCCTTATTTCTTGAGGAGAAAATAATTACGAATCTAGAATCAACGTTTATCAAATTTATCTGTCAATTTGGGAAGGTAAGACGGTCCACCAATTTGTTGTCCCTCCCGAAAGATAGGGGGGGGTTTGGCTCGCCCTAACTTAAAGTTGTATCATTGGACCTGCCTTCTGACCCAAATGACTGTACTTTTCCAGCCTGAGACATATCATAACGACTTAACATTAGAAATTGAACGTCCTCCCTCTATATTCGAGTTATTGTTCAGAAGAAAAGCACTGGGGCTAATGCTATGTGAAATTGATCGTAGATTCTTATTTCAGAGATCCAAGATGATGTGGATAAGACCTAGGTAGCCTGGGCAAGAAAATTGGGAAACCCAGATAAAGATGTTGACCAGGCCCTATTATTGAATAAATAGATTTTCAGAGCCACAAACTTAAAGGCTCAGCACTATAAGACAGTATTTAATCTGTACTATACCCCGGCGAAACTATTTGCATGGGGGGTCAGGACCGACGATATGTGTCCAAGGTGTGGGCATGGTCAAGCAGACCTATTGCATATGTTTTTTATTTGCAACCTTTTAACTTCGGTTAAGAATGAGATTGAAACATTTTGGGAGGGGCTGCTAGGTCATAAAATCGATCTATCTCCACCTCTAATGATCTTGGGCATGGATTCTAATTTAAAACTCAGAAAAGAGGAAGAAGCATTGATTTTTATATCTGTGGCTGTGCTTAGGCTTTTAATTTCGGCAGGCTGGAAGGATAGTGCGGCTCCCTCTTTTCAAATGTGGCTCTTTAGGCTGCTTGGAATTCATAATATTGAGTCCTGCCTGTATGAACAAAAGGGAATAAGAACTTGGGATTTTGAAAGAAGGCTTCTTGGCCCCTGTCACAGACTCGAGGAAGTCTAAGCTGTAACAGCATAAATGAAATGTTATCTTTTATGGGCTATTATCACCATGTTTATTCTTTGAAGATCAAACTTTTATGAATTGTAAATAAGATGAATATTGTGTTTTCAGATTACATATGTATTGTCATATTATCCATTGATTGTTTATCTGTGATGAGTCTGATTCTTTTTAATAAATGCTGTTTTTATGTCCGGATTTTATCAATAATATTTTCTATTCATTGTAATTGCACTTATATTCCCAATAAAAATAAAAAAAAGATTTTTAAAAATGACAGAACGTTCCTGAATTCTACAGAATACGAATTTGAAATATAATAATGCATATTTTTCTATGTAATATGAAGTGACTTGTATTTAACAGTTTTTTACTTGTTCTCTGGATCTCGGATAATGTAGTGCTGGAGTGTTTGTTGTAGCACTTCTATTCTACTTTATCTAAAAGTAACTGATGCCCTCTTACATTATCAAGAATGGTGGGCAACACTTTTACAAACTGTAGCAGAAAAAAGAAGGATATAGCCAAGCTTAACTGATATTTTATGAAATTCCATTTTTAATTGTCACCCCTTTCATATACACAGTGACAGTTTCTGAAGAAAGTTTATTTGTATTTGCTTAATAAAAACGTATTTAAACCTAGACTGAATATTTTGCTGCGCATCCACACCTCCCCATCAGAAAAGTAAACACCACATTATAAATAAAATAGTAATCCTAAGAAGTATGTCAACCGCAAACTTGATAAATAAACCAGCACAAGACACTGTAATTTTTCTGTCGTGATTTATATACCACATGCCAATTATATAAATGACCCTTAAAACATATAAAAACAATTTTTTCCCTCATAAACCCTCTCCACTACCTTATGGGCACTGTACAGCGTTAATAGTCTTCCTAACCTGCCCTCTACAACTTTCTTTTCCCATACTCCTTTGGAAGTGCGTCATAATATCACTAACAACAGTCAACCATTCCCACCCAATAAGGAGAAAACTTGTGCTCGGAACAGCAAAAGGAGGGGTCAAAGAGAGCACAATCCTTAAGAACAAATGAAGTTAAATGTCTTATTGGTCCCAGTACACAAGAACAATAGCCAAATTATAAGTATCATATATATATATCTATGGTCTTTGAACCCAAATTTACATCTTACTTTATAGAAAAGAATTGGACGCATCCTGATCATTTCCGTTCATATAGCCTTGAGAAAGTCATGGTACTGATCGATGGTACTGACGAAACACATGTCGGCTGTTTTTGTTAGTTCTACATCCTTTTTTTATGATGGATCTTCAAATAAAGCAAATGAAAATATTAACTTTTTGCTCTTCTCTCCTGTCTGAACATGAACACTACATGATACGTATAATTTGACTGTTGTTCTTGTGTACTGTGACCAATAAGTCATTTAAGTTCATTTGTTCTTAAGCATTGTGCTCTCTTTGACCCCTCCTTTTGCAGTTATATCATTACCAATCTCTGATGGGCAGTAGTCACTCCTGGTAGCGAGTGACAGTGGTCTATGTAGCACTCCGTCTTAAATTTAAGATTCTATTCTATTCTACATTATGATCCCAGTACTATTGTCTAACCAAAAATAGTCTGTGTATGTGCAGTTCTTTTCATATAGGAAGCACCACTACTGATCTTTTTGTTATTGTACTCGGAACACTTTAGCCAATAAAATGTCCATGTTGTTCGGCACAGGGAGAAGGAATAACTGCCAAAACATATACTTTTTATACTTCACAGCCAATGAACATTCAGCTGTGTAAAGTCCCGTTTGGAGCATGTTACGCTAATACTCCCCAAACAGGAAGGAATCGCTAAGAACACTTTTCCACTGACTTCTTCTACGACTAACAGTTCCTATGAAAAAAAATATAAATCTCCAGCACAGTAACTATTTCAATTAGAAAAATATAGTGTATTGAACTTCTAATCTCTGTGCTCATGAACTGTTACTATGGTAATAGGCAGAAAGCCCTTTGAGAGTAGCGTTGAAAGGTACTGGCTGTACAAAAAAATGTTATATTTACCCTGGATCCTCTATAAGACAGAATGGAAAGCAAAGTAAAACAAACACTGTGTACCAAATTTACAACCTCCTTGCGCCACTTTCACGTACACGGCCCCCCCTACAAATGTAAAAGTGTGTGGACCTCAATGATGCCCCTCAAACCCGGGAACAACCACCCCCAGAGATTTCTGTATTGTGTGACAGGGGCTCGGTGGACATCCGCCTGGTGCCCTCGAGAGCCCTGGAGACCGCCACGCCCGGGACACTGAAATTTGCTATGAGAAGGCGGCTCCCGCCCTCCCATAGCAAACTTAGTTTGAACTTTGAAAGACACAGCAGTGAAATCTGTTCTAACTTTTCAAAATCCAAACAAGATTTCATATTCACATGCAACTTAGCATCTCCCCAAGTGTAAAAGCAATGCCGGCTCCAGAAGGACACGAGGAGTCGGCGGGACCGTGGGGGCATTGTACGCTCCGTCTTTTTTATTGGTAGAGTCACGTGTGTTGTGGCGTATGTGCTGGATGGGTGTGGTGTGGGTATATACCAGCCATGAGGGAGTGTGCGTGCATTTCTAACAACCAGATCTGGAACTAAGAAATCACTACAAATGGAAATCTGGGCTAAGTAGTGTTGTTGTGTTTTCCAGGTAGCGTAAGCAGAGTGGTCTGTACTAACGTATTCAGCCTCGATTAATTTACCACCACCCCCCGGGGCTTTTAAATGTTGGGAGGGGGACCGCGCAACTCCGGGACACTGCAGGAGCTGGTCCTGGGGCGTGGCAGTCAACAGCTCTGGGCATAGAGTCATGCAGTCTGCCTAACACAATACACTAAAAAAGAAGAGAAAGTGATGAGAGATGATTTCCGACGTGTTTAAGCTTCCGAGCCTGGATAATCATTAAATGGGGGTTTGCAGTAAAATGCGTACTTATTTTGGAAGAAGTCTTTTAGAGTCTTCAAAGATATCTGTTTTGCTTGTATGTTAAAAACAGAAACTTTCAACACCTCTTTTTGATTGGTTGTGAAGCATTATAAAAAGACGTATTAGCGACCAATCCCTTTCCTTGCGCAGATTTTGAAAAAAACGTATATGGCTGTTTTGTACTTACGACTACCTTCCTGATGCTATTTTTGATTGGCTTTCTTTATTGTATGTGACGTTACGATACACTCACCATGTATGTAGCCCATTTTGTGACACACTTTATTTTACTATGCGTTTCAAAAACTAGTTGTGGTAGAGTGTTTTTAACTTAAACTGTGTACTATACTTACGAGTTTGTTGACTGTAAAGGTATTGGAAAATATTATTATATTTTCCATTTTATCATAATTGTCCTGACTTTTCTCCTTTAGCGTGGAGTACTATGTTCTTTTATTAAATGTATAATTCTTCAAACCATCCTTGAAAGAAAAATGCTCATGTTTTCAAAATATTTTTATTGAGTCTTTTATATTCATCATGTATGTGAAATGCAAAAATTATTTACATTCATTGGTGTCACGCTTTGGACCACATTTATTTTATTTTATCATAAACACTCATTCCTTATGTTTACATTATATAAGTGTTGCCCAATCATCTTTTCATAAATGTTTGGGCTTTTATTACTTTCAGATAAAGTAGAATAGAAGTGCTTCGACAAACACCCCCTCACTACTTCATCTTTCTTTTTTATGTATATTTCATGTCATAAATATATTTAACAATCACAACATTTTAAACCACAATGATATTACTTTTTTTCAAAAAAGTACTTGCGAAGATAATCCTCCTATTCTTAACGAGTGAAAATTGGAAAAATCACTACTTAATATAAATACTTTTAGTCCAATTTCACTCTAGAAGATAAAGAGTTTTGTTTTTAGTACATTTTTCAATCATAAAGAACTACATGCATACTAAAAAAATATATTCGTTGAAAGTCATCCAACTCCAGTTGAAGGATCATAAAGTAACATATATACATTAACAATATGATCCCTCTGTGGAAATGAAAGATAATTGTAGATTATGACATCGCTCCTAATCAATCCTTTGCACGTATTAATTTGTTAAATAACCTATATTTCCATTCAGATAATTTACCTCTCTTCGATATTCTTTTCTTCCTCTGTAAAAATTCATCCAACTCCTCTGGAAAGAACATACAGTTTTATGTATTTTTAAATATACATTAGCAATATGTACTCTCTGAGGAAATGAAAGATAATGTGAAGATATTTCCGCAGTTCCGAATCATTCCTTTGCTCGTAGTTTCTTCGCCCGTATTGATTCTCTGAAACAAAAGTAATCATCCCAGGGGTGTGGTTTATATACTTTTTGGTTGCATAACAGTCTATCGGATCAATATATTGCTCCTCCCACTATTAAATCATGTTTTTCAGTTGACAGATGTTCTCATTTCCACTGTTTTAGCTTGTCACGTGTTAATGTAAATGTGCCTCTTTCCATACTATTTAACTTTTGTATAATTGCTAAAATGCTTTATTTAAACTCGTTTTTATTATTAAAGCATTTCTATAGGTTACTTTTTTTTAATAGGAGTATGAACATTAATTCCCCTTTCTTTGACTTATTATTCTAGTAACTTCCCTTTTTTCAAACATTTTTTATTTCTCTTTATTACCATGTATCAATGTAATCATTCACTCAGTAGGCAGGTACTCATGCAGTGAGGCAGGCTTTAGGAAATGCAGTGATTCAAAGTGCTATGTATTATGCATGTAGTGGTGTAATAACCTTTACAATTATGCTTGAGGACTACAATTCCCCACTCACTATATATACCAGGGGTCTCCAACTGGTAGCTTGGGAGCTACTGGTAACTCACCAGCACCCGGAAAGTAGCTCTCAGAAGTGAATCCAAACCAAACCAATCTCAGGGCCATATTTTCAAGAAAGGGGGATACATTATCGCCACTTTTATCAGCATGAAACTGCTGCTAAAGTGGCGATAATGGGCTTGATAATATCCCTTGTGAATTCCCATGGAAGCCCAGGTTAACCATAGAACCTGTGCTTCTATGGAAATTCACAAGGGCATATTATCAAGCCTATTATTGCCGCTTTAGCAGCAGTTTCTTGACGATAAAAGTGGCGATAATGTATCGCCCTTTCTTGATAATATGGCCCTCAGAGATTCTGTGTCTATTAAAGAATTTAAGGCCATATTATCAAGAAAGGGCGATGCATTATCGCCGCTTTTATCAGCAGGAAACTGCAGCTAAAGCGGCAATAATGGGCTTGATAATATCCCTTGAGAATTCCCATAGAACCCAGGTTAACACCAGAACGTGGGCTTCTATGGGAATTCACAATGGCATATTACCAAGCCCATTAACAGCGCTTTAGCGTCAGTTTCCTGCCGATAAAAGCATCGATAATGTTTCGCCCTTTCTTGATAATATGGCCCTTAGTACTACTCATTTCACTACCTTTAAGAGTTACAGACAGCCAAAACAATGACAGGGCCTGTTCATAACACTCAAACACAAACTGTAGTGGCATATGAATTAATCAATTAGGGATGTATAGAGCTCACTATTCAACTGTGAGGGTTTCCGGGCACTATGTATGTATGTATGTATAGGCATTTATATAGCGCACTACTTACCCGTAGGGTCCCAAGGCGCTTCGACCGCTGCGAAACCCTTCCTGGCTTCCCTGAGAGATGGTCCCTTAATGGGTATCTCCAGGGTGAGACCAGGCATACCCGGCGGTCTGGTGGGGCCGTTAGTGAAGATGAGGCAAGCTAATGCCCAGAGTTGCCGAGTGTGATCGCTGATCAGAGTGGGCACCGAGGCGAGAGAATTATCGAGTCCGCTGACCCTGGTCCAGAAACCTGCCGCGCCGGGAATCGAACCCTGGTCCCGGGCCGTCCTCTGCTCTCGGGTAAGAATTAATGAATCATTTTGTGATGATTTAATTGCAGTTTCCCCTGACGAAGGGCTATGAAAAGCCCGAAATGCATTGGGTATTAATAAAGAAATGCTGGCTCGACGTAATCTTGAGTTTTGGTCGTATTCCTGATGAGGCCTGTGGCACGCTGTGAATATATGAAGCATCCAATACGCATGATTAAATATGTCTGTGGAATATATAAGTGAAAAGCACTAAAATTGACTGGATAAAAATGGTTAAAAATGGTTAAAATGGATTAAATCGATTTCGATATATATTTTGAACATTGGGGCAGGATTTAATATCCTTTTCAGCAGTGCGACTGGGAGTGGAGCATCTGTATGCTCCCCACTGTTCATGTTTCAACTTGTGTACCAACAGGGCAAGGTACATGCCCAGTTTAACGCACGCAACGCGCAGATGAAGATTAAAATGGATTATTTAGAGCAAACGCGGTGTGCAGACCACCACCCGTTCTTTTGCCTCTAACCAGTGAGCCACACTACTCCACACTGGGCACTGAGGGAGTATGTGGAGGGGATTTTTGCAGCTTCGATCATTCGAAAAGGCAAGTGTTAGGACTCTTCCTGAATTCTTTCAGTGTGGGGGTTCATCTGATACTGAGGGGGAGTTCTTTCCAGGTCTTGGCCATTATGTACAAGAATGGTGTGCATCTTGACTGATTATGTGAATACTGAGGGTTTTGGAGAAGGCCTGGTCAAAGGAGCGGGCCCCCCTCTGGGCCCCCCATTATAAATAAAAACAATCCTCCCCAGATTTAGCCCCCTCTGGGGCTAATTAACAATAAAGTGGGCTTCGTTTTTATTTTTTATTTTTCACTGCGTACGCGTATCCTACGAGTATACTGCGACTGTTAAAAATATAAAAAGAATAATAAGTTTGGGGGTCTACCGAGGCACGAGATGGCTGCCAACACTTCCTGGTTTGGAGTGTTGACAGACAGTTGACAGCCAATAAGCATGCATCTCGTGCTCGTAATGGTACACATTCTATTCTTGGTCAGTAGGCGTATGGTATTCCGTCTATAGATATATCTATGATTTTACTTTTGATTTTCTCAGGAAATACTGAACGAATTTACACCATTTCACAAAAAGCGTAAACTACGTACCGAACTCTACTTTTTTTGCCAAATTTGGTGTAATTCCGTTCAGCAGTTCGGGTTCACTTAAAGGTCTCTGTGGAAAATTGCATGGGGAAAACACGTTTTGGGACCCCCCTTTTTTCTCAGCCCCTTCTTCATGAATCAACCTGAAACTTTCAGGGAAGGAGCGGAGCATCCCATTTTCTTGGAGAATATCACGAAGATTCCTCAACCGGCGCCAAAGTTATTCAAAATAGAATGTTGTGTCTCATACGCTGATGATATTCAGCTTGTGATCTCTTTGTCTAACAATTTGGACCAACACATAGCCAAGTTCCAGAATGATTTGATGTCCATCGCAGATTGGATAGCAGTTAACTGCCTTCAGTTGAATCCTAACAAATTAGAGATTCTTCTTCTGGGAAGAGGCATGCATTTGCTGGTGCCCCTCTGTGCTGGGAGTCCCTCTGCCCTCAAAAGAATTTGCAAAATACCTGGGTCTTTGGGTTGACTCTGCTCTAACTTTTCAGGCACAGACAAAATCAGTGGCTGGCATTTGTTTCGGACTTTTACGTGGTCTTAAGCCACTACTTTGGGTCTTTGATGCTCAAACACGTCAGACCATTATCCAGTCTACTATACTCTCCAGACTGGATTATTGTAATTCCCTTTACCTGGGTGCCATTAAAGCTGGTATTAATTCTCTTCAGAGGGCACAGAATGCTGCAGCTCGGACTCCCTTTGCTCTCCCTAAATGTTGTTCTTTATCCAAATGTATACGTAAGTTGCATTGGCTTGTGGTCAAGAAGAGAGTTCACTTTAAAACCTTGTGCATCTCTCATAGAATCCTTTATGCCCAAGCCCCTTCCTTATCCCTAATGTTCCAGAACACGTCCTGCACTCCTCAAACCAACATCTGTCACGTGTTCCCCATGTTAGAAGAGCCCAGGCCTGAGGTCGGTCATTCCGTGCCTTAGCTACCTCTCTCTAGAAAGCTCTTTCATGTACTATCAGTGACATGTAGAATCATGGGGCTTTCAGGAAGGCAGTAAAGACCTGAATTTGCCCTGAATAATAAACCTGTCTTGCCTCGCCTTTTCTGTCTGGTTATTTGTGGAATCAGAGCTGGGACGCCCCACTGCTAGAGCAGCCATACGCTTTACAAATCCCATAACATAACCTATAAAACATGATGCAGCTATTCCTTTCTACTAAGGAATCACATCAGTGAAACACAAATTTAGCTGTTTGTCATTACCAGTACATTTAAAACATACAAGTACATGGTCCACCATTTGGTTCCACAGCACACATCACTTAGGACTTCCTACGGCCTGCCTTAGGGGGTGACTTAGCTTTAAGTGCCAAGTCGAAGTGGCAGTAAACTGCACATACAGGCCCTGCAGTAACAGGCCTGAGAAGTGGTTAGATGGCTTCTTAGGTGGGTGGCATAAGCAGTGCTGCAGGTCCACTGGTAGCATTTGATTTACATGTCCTGGGCACAAGTAAAATAAAAAAAATGAAGAAATACTTTATTTAAACATTCAATTGAAAAATAGAACAATGCAAATATTATAGTGCATTCCCATAAGACCAGATATCAAAGAAGCATTTGTTCTGAATGAGGAATGTGTTGCATTTAGCAGGTAAAGCCTTCTTTTCATGATAGCCCATGCATTCACAGAAAAAGCCTGCACGCTCTGCTGTCTGCGTGTGTTTTAAGAAGAGTATTTAATCCACGAATCAAGCATACCTTTTGGAAAACTACAGGCTGCAGACTACACGTTACAACCTAAATTACAGAGCTTAGAAACCTAGAACTGGCTACAGAGGTCTCTGTATAATCAAATAGGTTGCCGGTCCCACTATGACTTATATTGCTTAGGGGGATAATAAAACTACTGCTGATATAAGTGATATGAGATATAAGAAAAACCTGAAAACTACATGGCCCCCTCTTGGTAAAATGGAAAAATTAATTAACCTGCTTGATGCTGATAGCTGTGTGCAAACTTTAGTCTGCACGTTTCAGTGCAAGAAGTGTAAGATGAATTTTCTATTTGCTACAGAGACATTTTGCATGTTACAATCCTAGTAGTGAGAAATCAGCACTAAAAGTCAAATATGCTTTCTCTTCATGCACTAACCCAAAAGGAGGCCACCTTAGAGAGAGGCTTGCACTCTAGTCCTTACACAAACATAACAAAATGAAAGATGCTTTATTTGAGCAATGGTTTTAAAGGAGTTTGTCTAAATTAATCTTTTTTAGATATGTAATCCATAGGATTCTACCACAGTAAGATACCACAAGTTAATAATGTGAATACTAAGTTTTAAAAACTAATTTGCCTTTTAAATCACAAGTCACAGATTCAAATCCCTCTTGGATATGTAATTGGTTATTACGTCTGCTTCACAGTCAATCCCAGTAAACTGGCCCAAAAACCCAGTTGCTGCAGTGATCTGTGCCTAATGCAGAGGTCACACTGAAACCTGGTAAGACCAATGGACCTGTTCCTTCTTTTAAGTGTAACAAAATGACCACATTTAACAAGGGACACTAATCTGAGAGGTGAGACCCACTCTTGGTAAATATAGTGTAATAGTATGTGACCACTTTTTGCCACTGCATAGTAAGTATTACATAGAATATCCAATGCAGTAATCAGTTATTTCTCAACTTGGATAGTCTTATGCTGATAAAGATGAATTTGACATTTGCATAGATATACTATATATTTTGTAATATAGCTTTATTAGTAGCATTTCCCTGATACATTTCTATATTGGAAGCCTTCTATTTATTAATTTCTCTACCATACCTTGGCCCGCATGTTTTCTGTACTTCTGTACTTCTGTACTTCTGTACTTTCTGCCTTAAGGACTTATATTCAGTTTGAAATATTGGCTTTTTTCTTGCAGAGAATGCTTAAATAAGTAAACACTATTTTGAAAGTGAAACTTGACTTTCGGAATGAGACTAGAAAAATCAAGACAAGAAAATTTTGCAAATGAAACAACTGTTGAAAACTTCCTGCTCATGGGTCTTATTCAAAACCCCAAACTGCAAACCGTTTTCTTTTTCATATTTCTGCTTTTCTACATTGCTACCCTGTTTGGGAATCTACTCATCATGGTGACGGTGAATGCTGACTCCTCCCTCCAGTCCCCCATGTACTTCCTGCTGAGTAACTTGTCCTTCATTGACTTGTGCTACCCCTCCGTCACCACCCCTAAGATGCTTGTGGACCTGATCTCCAGGAATAAGTCCATCTCCTTCAGTGGTTGCATTTCCCAAATATTCTTCTTCCACCATTTTGTTTCTGCTGAAATCTTCCTGCTTACTGTCATGGCCTTTGACCGCTACATCGCCATTTGTAACCCATTGCGTTACACTGTTATCATGAACAGGTCTGTGTGTAACCTCCTGGTTTTGGCATGCTGGATGGGGGGAGCAGTTCATTCCTCAGTGCAGACCTATTTGGTGATGGATCTACCTTTTTGTGGCCCAAATGAGGTTGACCACTTCTTTTGTGATCTTCTGCCTTTATTGAGTCTGGCTTGCAGTGACTCATACATCACAGGACTCTTGATGGTGTCCAACAGTGGCCTGATAGCACTAGTGTGTTTTCTTCTCTTGCTTATTTCCTACACTTCCATCCTACTGACTGTGAGGAAGTGCTCTGCTGAAGGTAAACAAAAAGCACTTTCCACCTGTGCCGCCCACCTCACAGTCGTGACTATCTTTTTTGGACCATCCTTATTTATTTACTCAAGACCCTCCACAACCTTCCCTATGGATAAGATAATCTCTGTGTTTTATGCAGTAATAACTCCAATGTTGAATCCTCTCATTTACACTTTGAGAAATGCTGAAGTGAAAACAGCCATGAAAAAATTATTCACCAGGAAAATAGCAATAGAGAAGATGTAATCTGATAAGAACTGATGTTGTATATGGGAATGAATATGAATCACTTCATTAAAGAGTGCTTGCTCACTACTGTGTCAAAATTATAAAACAAAAAACATGCTTTCTGATTGTCCAAGCATATCTACCGCATTTGCCTTACTTTAGGAAAATATGTGGTCTGGTCCTCAAGATCATGTTGCTGCTGAAATGTCACGCATTCAGAACTCAATATATGAGGACTGCCTTTTCATCAATGAGGTAAGATAAGAATCACATCTGAATTCTCAAACCCATGCAGGTTACTTTTTAGATGGACCTCTTCCCTAGAATCATCCTCCTCATGATAAATCTATGCCACCTTAGATTTCTCTTTTATTTGAATCTGTACTTCATATCACAACCAATTTTAATTGCTCTTCACAATTTAAGAGGCTACACTACACATTGGCCGCTTGTCACAACATTGACCTCATTTAATAAGTTGCGAAGTCACTTGACACTTCGCAATATTTTTGCAGAAAACCTCACAATTTTGTACAGAACTTACAAATCTTAAACACAAAAACGAGAGCATTTTCATTGGCACTTCACTGCTTTAGGATGTCATTCGCTTAATACATTGAAATAGTGGGTGGACCGGCACCACTTGTTAGCCGCCCTTGTTTAAGTTCACACGCTGGCACATGTTGCACCTCCCCCTGTCTGTTTTAAACCAAGGTTCCTGTGGAAATTCTCCACCACTGTCTGTGCACCATCAGTGGAGCTTCTGCCAAGCATCCAGGTCCCAAACTCTTGTCCCCTAAGATCTAATATACTACACCTTATTGGTCTGTTAGCTATTTTCCCCATTTTAGAATAGCCTGCGATTCCTAGTGGAATATCCTTAGATCAGAAAGAAAAAGTTCTGCAGGTCACTGACAGTGAAAACACACCTTAAAAAATATTGGCAAAATCAGATTACTTCACACAGCTTTATAGAGGCAAATTCGCCCAACTTAATTCACCAGAAAGTTTACCGGAGTAAGATGTAAAGGGCCACAAATCTTCTGGCCTCCACAATTGGAAATCTTAAGTGACATGGCATTATTACCACCGTCACATTGTTTTTGGGTGTGAAAAAGAAATCAGCACAAATCGTTCTGAATTATTCAGAAATTGTTTGCACCAAACAGCTCCAACTACCTAAGCACATTTGCTACCATACCAGCTGACAGATGACTAAATTATCTAAATTCAGCCTTTCATGGAATGCTGCCTGATGACATGTTGAAGTACAAAAGGCTGGGCAGGAGATAACTTCACCCCAAAGCTCACTTTTCCAACCCTTCCATCTAAAACTTAAACATGCCTTTCAATCTTTACGAGGTTCAGACAAGGGCTTAAGCCCATCTCTTACAAACGTCCTACTGACACACAATTACCTAAAAATAACAGCCCATGGCAGAGTTCACTAGGTCTTAGAATTTATTTTCGCTCCCTGCCTGTAAAAGGTATGAGGAGGCATTGAAGTGGCCTACCGTGATATGAAACTCAGAATTAAAATGAAAAGTCAATCTAAGGTCTTTCATACTTAACTGAATATTTCCTAATCTATTTTTAAATACTCAAATGGAAAAAAACATTGTCTCAGGATTGATTCATCCTAAAGCCCCTCGTGAGCTTGAAATATTGTAAGCTGTTTGGTGATTGTTTGCCATTCCCAGAGAGTTTTTGATTTATTTATTTATTTAAAATATTTAGAAGGCGCTCAGCTACTCAACATAGTTTTCCGTTGCTGAAGAATGGGACTAGCGAGGTTTGAAGAAGGTTGGACTTAGGCCTGACTAAAGTGCTTTAGTTTTTTTCTGAAGGCAAGGAGAGACCGACAGGTCCTGAGTTGCAACTGAAGGGAATTCCACAATTTAGGTCCCAGGGAGGAGAAAGTGTGGCCACCCATACTGAGAAGAAAGAGAGGCTGGCCTATGTCAGTTTGCAAGAAGGTTGATAGGGCTTGACAGGGTTTCTTATGTACAAGGGGGCCAAGCCATGCTGAACTCGAAACAAGTGGAAAAGGAATATGAACTCAATGCATTTGCTAACCTTGAGCCAGTGGAGTTGATGAAGCTGAGGGGAAACAGAAGAGTGCTGAGGGAATAGAAAAAGCAAGTGGGATGGCTGGAGATGTTGGACAGAGGCCTTGTCGGCACCCAAGAACAGTATATCACGATAATCAAGTCTGGAGATCACCAAGGCCTGCAAGACAGTTCTCTGAGCAGGCGGTGGGATTAGCCAAAGGATTTTCTTTAGCCACTTGAGGACCACCAAGCAAGTATAGGTGACTCCATAGAAATGTCTGACATAATATCGACAGACAGAATATCTACATACAAAAATATCGACACTAAAATATCGACAGCAAAAATATCGGAGTTATATCTTCATAAAGGTAAATACAAAAATATAGGAAAAAAAATATCGTAGTACAAAAATATCGAAATTAAAAATATCGTTTTTTTTATGTATTAATAATAATGGAAAAATAATTTAAAAATACATATAATTTTACAAATATTGAATAAAAACATTAAAACATATTTAAAAATATTAACTAATACATATACATTTAAAATAAATTAAAAAGTGTACATCTAAATTATTATATATACTTATTACACATATTGCAACAGTAGTAAAAGTGGTGGATAGCGTAGGGGTAAAAATGACTATTCCTACTCCAGAGGGTGCAACAGTAGAGAAAAGGCTGGATAGCGTAGGGGTAAAAATTACTAGTCCCACTCCAGAGGGTGCAACAGTAGGGAAAGCGTTGGATAGCGTAGGGGTAAACATTACTATTCCCACTCCAGAGGGTGCAACTGTAGGGAAAGCGTTGGATAGCGTAGGGGTAAAAATTACTATTCCCACACCATAGGGTGCAACTGTAGGGAAAGCGTTGGATAGCGTAGGGGTAAAAATTACTATTCCCACTACAGAGGGTGCAACAGTAAGGAAAGCGTTGGTTAGCGTAGGGGTAAAAATTACTATTCCCACACCAGAGGGTGCAACTGTAGGGAAAGCGTTGGATAGCGTAGGAGTAAAAATTACTATTCCTACTCCAGAGGGTGCAACAGTAGGAAAAAGGTTGGATAGCGTAGGGGTAAAAATTACTATTCCCACTCCAGAGGGTGCAACAGTAGGGAAAGCTTTGGATAGATTAGGGGGAAAAATTACTATTCCCACTCCAGAGGGTGCAACAGTAGGGAAAGTGTTGGATAGCGTAGGGGTTTAAATTACTATTCCCACACCAGAGGGTGCAACAGTAGGGAAAGCGTTGGATAGCGTAGGGGTAAAAATTACTATTCCTACTCCAGAGGGTGCAACAGTAGGGAAAAGGTTGGATAGCGTAGGGGTAAAAATTACTATTCCCACACCAGAGGGTGCAACAGTAGGGAAAGCGTTGGATAGCGTAGGAGTAAAAATTACTATTCCTACTCCAGAGGGTGCAACAGTAGGGAAAAGGTTGGATAGCGTAGGGGTTAAAATTACTATTCCCACTCCAGAGGGTGCAACAGTAGGGAAAGCGTTGGATAGCGTTGGGGTAAAAATTACTATTCCAACTCCAGAAGGTGCAACAGTAAGGAAAGCATTGGATAGCATGGCGGTAAAAATTACTTCACACACTACTCCCCCTTTAACACACAACACAGTACACATACAAAAAAACACAATTAATATAAATATCAAATAATCAATTAATAACAATTATTTATATTAAATTGATCTAATTTCAATTGAACTAATTAACACATATTATTTACCAATTAATTAACAATAAATACCAATAAATAAATACAATATCTTTAATTAATTACATTTTATTATATGACACCCTATTACCCTATAAACACACAACCCACTACACATAAATAAATCATATCATTTAATCACTTAATAATTATGATTTACCAATTAATTATTATTAAACAATAACAAAAAATTAAATATATTAGCACATCAACTATAATTATTTAATTAAATTATTAATATTATTTAATTACTAATTAATTATTAATTAACAATAGAAAAATTACATATATTACCACATTAACTCTAATTATTGTAATTAACTAATTAATATTAATTAATTACCAATTAATTATTAATTACCAATAACAATTAATTCTATTTATTTGCACAATTACTCTAACTAATGTAATTAACTAATTAATGTTAATTAATTACCAATTAATTATTAATTAACAAAAAACATATTAGCACATTAACTCTAATTAATTTAATTAACTAATTATTATTAATTAATTACCAATTAATTATTATTTAAAAATATTTTTAAAAATGTATTAATTAATTAGTTATTATTAAATTACTTCCCACCCTATTCCCCCATAAACCCACAACCCGCTCTGATACTAAAATGCAAAATGTAAACAAAATTACTAATTTTCAAACATACATTTAATTACATATTTTACAAACATATAAACAACATAATAAAATACAAAACACTAAACATAATTTCGATATTAGTAAATTTCGATATTAGTAACATATATACCATAATAATGATATTCTGTCTGTCGATATTCTGAACATCGATATTCTATACCATCGAAATTAAAACATCGATATTATTGTATATCGATATTTAAATTTCGATATTTTGTCTCCCTACCGACTCCTAACACTTGGGCTATGAGAGAAAACTTACTGTTGATGGTAAAAGCCAAGTTCTTAACCTTAGGGACCGGAGCTGGTAAAGGTCCTAAAGAGGCAGTCCAATGGCTGGCTCCCCAGAGGTCAGGATTGTTCCTCAGGATGAGGACCTAAAAGCATTTCTGGACATCCACAAGGAAATGTTCCGCAGACCAACCTGAAGTAATGAGGGGTCCCGATGTTGAGCATATGACAGAGAAAAAATTATCTGTGTATTGTCTGAGTACGAAAAGATGGTCAACACAGATTTTTCCGCAATGTCTGGCAAGGGGCGAACATAAAGAATAAAAAGCAGAGGACTCAGGATCGAGCCCTGCGGTACTCCAGATGTTAAAGCTACAGAGTTCAATTTAGAGGTGTGAGAGAAAACTTGAAAGGAGCGATCTTGTAGAAAAGCGATCACCCACTGCAATGCCACACCTACAATTCCTGAGGTTTCAAGGCGATCTACCAGAATGGAGTGAGAGACGGTGTCGAAAGCAGCACTCCAATCCAATAAGATGAGAACTGCCTTACCACCATAGTCAAGCTGCTGCCTAAGGTCCTCTGTGACTATGACCAGGACGAAAGCCCAACTGTGATGGATGAAATAGCTTATGCCGGGTCACATGTGCAGAGAGTTGAGAATTAATATGTCTTTCCAACACTTTGGGAAAGGTGGAAAGAAGAGATATAGGCCTGTAATTGGACTAGCAGAGGGGATCCAATCTTTTTCACAAGGGGAGCACAAGAGCGTGCTTCCAGTTACGAGGCAGATGTCCAAGATTTAAAGAGGAGTTAAGGAGATTAAGAATCACTTCAAGGGCAGACTCATCCAAAGGTTTGAGCTTAGATGGAGGGAGAAGGTCAAGTGGGGAGCCATACTTGATGTTTCCCAGAAGGATTTTCAGAGTGATCAAATCAAGTGGGAGCCAGGCCTTAAATTGACAGGACTCAACAGATGAGAGGTCAGGGGAAACAGTATTGACCTGGCCAGAGAGTTGGGTGTTTGGAAAGTTGAAAATGTCTTGAGGGGAGGGGTCTAATTCAAGCTCTCTGTGGATAGACACAACTTTATTGTGGAAAAAGAGTGCAAGTTTGTTGCAGTGATTAGATAAGTGGCATATTTCCCAGGTTTTTCCATAAAAACTAAAATATTCTGAAACATAACTCTGATTTATTTAATATGCAACTATCAACAGGGGTGCAGTTCAGGAATCTAAGCTATGGGAAAACTACAAAGGACTGAGGCGCTGAAGATTTTGATGGAGATAGTAGAAATGACTTGTCTTGGTCCTTTCTGCAGGTTCTGGAGGTGTCTGCGATCAGCAGTTATAAGAAGCTTTCAGCTGATGCTTCGCAATCTCAGAAGAAAATAGCTAGTCCAAGTATGTGAGGAAGTAGTACCTGAATGTGAAGGTGAATTTCCCTGAATTGGGTAATAAATGGCATCATACTGCGATACAGGTGAACCAACGAAGAGAGGGGAAATAGCAGCACACCCATTGCAGATAATTGAGGATATTTCCAAAAAGAAAAAGCATGCACAAACATAAGTATGATACATTTCTTGTGGATCATCCAAATGTAGTTCCTGCTAGTTGGTTTTATTGTAGTAAAGGTTTGTCATTTACCTGCATCAATTTAATAATTCCTTCTTGGTACTCCACAAAGCAAACGATTCGACATTACTACCTCATTCCTTTTACTTACTACATGAATTTGCAGGTCTTAATGTGGCTTTGAGAGATGTGATCTATGTTGTTTAGGCATATGAGTATATGGTTAAAGATTTTCAGAAGTTTCTGTGACAATCTTGAGACTTCTACTTTGTCTATTGATTCTAATGTGGCTGCTAGATGTCAGATCTTCTTGAGAGGTCGCAAGGTAGATTGTTCTCAGAAGGTAGATGCCCAAAAGGCAGACAGTAGAAGGTGCCCCCGAAGGTACACCCCGAAAAGGGTTTTGCTTTAATTTTCCTTCCAATAGAAACAGGTCAAATCAGCTTCACTCTTGTAAATCTCAAAGCACCAGCTGCCTCTTCCACAGGCCAGGGAGCCTTCCTGACTATGACGGCCTCCCATTCAGGGGCCGCCTGCCTTTTTCTCCTCAAAAATGGAAAAGCAAGGTTACAAACAATTAGGTTTTGCAGATTAAAGAAAATAGTTACATGCCGGATTTCATAAACTTTCCCATAGACACAGGCTTGGTTCAGGTTATAGAATCAAGGGATAGAGATAAGTCATTGGCCTTGATTCTGGAAATATTGCACCTTGCTGCAGTCTTCTTGGTAAAAAAGCCTTTAGGACAATTCAGACTTATAATCACCTAAAGAAAATGTAACTCTTTTCTAAGGAAAACATGTTTCAAGACGGAAACTCTGCTGAGGATACTTTCTTTAGTGTCTACAGGAGACTGGTTGACAGCCCTGGATGCTTATCTCTACATCCCTATTTTTCCTCTGCATCAGAAATACCTCAGATTTTGTGCAGTAGGTCACCACTGGTATTTGAAAATCCTCCCCTTTAGTATGACGTCAACGCTGCGTGGTGTCTTCACAAAAGTTCTATGTTGTATTCTCTACACTTATATCTTGTGGTATCTCTTTAAGTCCTACATTCCATGTTTCTGATGTCATTCTCTACTGTGTTCTTTCTGGTCAGTTAGCTCCCTGCTTTCAGATGGGAACACCAGTTATTCTCTGTAGTGCATAATAAATGCTTATTATTTCTTTATCTGCCTTACTACTTCATTTACTACACATGGCGACGATGAGCAGAGGGAGCTGAACAACTACAGAGGGAGAGGAACTCCACTGGTGAGAGAAGAACCACGCAAAATTCCTTGGTAAAATTTTGTAACTGGCAAAGAACTTGACAAAAGGAGAAAATGTCATGTTGAAAAGAAAATGAAAAGAAAAGGAAATTACCAAGAGGAGAATCTTGAAAAATCATTTCAAGACACTTCAAGCAAAAGTGTAGCAGCTTCAAGTAAAAGTGTAACAGTGAAGGAAGAACTGATTTGACTAATCAAAAGAACTGTAAAAAAAGAAAAGGAAATCAACCCTTGGAATTGACACCTTGTGGTGAGTTTGAGAGACTTTTTGTTTTATTCTTTATGAGTACTTCAATTCCAACTATGTCACTTAAGAATAAGGGAAGATTGATACCTTTTTAAAGAACTGCACCATTACTTAAAAAAATAACCAAGCGGATCACTACTGTCTTATCGATTGTTGATTTTGGTATCCACACTTCGTTTGAAGCTGATTTGTTGTTCAAGTCAAAGGAGAAAAAACAATTAAACAATCCGCCGCATCTTTTAAAATATCTAGCATCTTTCGAAGTTCTGCGCGTGCAGAATAACAAGAGACTACCTGCTCTGGAACTCTCCGTGTGACACCGCCCGAACAGAGCCATTCGTGCTACTGACATCACACAGGAAGAGAAGGTGTACCAGCGACCAGCGTCAGGCAGCGTCAGGCAGCGTCAGGCAGCGTCAGGCGGAAGTGAAGTAATGACGCTATGTAGACGCCATTTTGTGTTTTGTACCTGGTAACTAGGCAACCCGAGCAACGCGTTGTAGGAGCCGAGCAACGCGTTGTAGCAGATATATTGCGTGTTTAGATATTAAAAAAGACGAGCGACGACAAATAGAAGCGTAACCACTAGAAAGGTGACTTGAACGGTGAGCAATATCTGGAGCAATCTAAAACAAACTTTAAAAAATTAAAAGTGACTAAAATGTCGAGCAGTTTCTGGCGCAATTCACAATACTAAACCATCTGCTTTATTTACTTGATGAGTGATGTGACATTGAATTACATTGTTTACTTGAAGCATCATATTGAGACAGTATTCTAGTATAGTGAGCTTACAGTATTAGAGTGTACTTCTGTTGAAAGAGTGTCCACACCAAAGAATATTGACCACTATATATTGTTAGTGATACACTGCGAGTGTGTAAACTAGTGGAAGTTTCTTAAAAGAAAAGGAAAAGAAAAACTTTTTTTTTTTTAAATGGAAAACCTTAACGTTATTGTACCTCCTATGTTCCTACAAACTACTGGAGATCCACCCATTGAGTGGGATGAATGGATAGACATTTTCGAAAATTATATAGAAGCACTTGATGGGAAGGATTTCAGTGCAACACGGAAAAAAGCCCTTTTATTAAGCGCTTTAGGGAAAGAAGGACAACACTCTTTTAAATATCTACCTGTAGGACTAAACCAAGATGGAAGAGCAATAACGAATGTTTACACTGAAGCAAAGGCGCGAATGAAGAAACAGTATGCAAAGGAAGTAAATATCGTCATGGCTAGACACAAATTCTACACCCTACCACAAAGAATTGAGGAATCAGTAGACCAACTGTCCATTAAATGTAATTTCGGAGAAATAAGAGATGAAATGATACGGGACCAGTTAATAGTACAATGTAGGAATAAAAAAATGCAGGAAAAGCTGTGGGCTGAAAAAAATCCTACCTTACAAATGGCTATTGACATAGCAAAAGTAGTTGAAGAATCAAATGCATGTATGAGAGAGATGGAAAAAAAGGATAATGTAAAGGAGAATGGGAAAGGGAATGGAGTTTCTTGTGTTGAACAAGATGAAGTTGCTGCTGTGAACAGGAAAAGTGTAGACGTGGGGGAGAGAGGTCCCAGGAGATTTAACAATGGGTTTTCAAACAGCGACAGGAATAGATTCCAAGGGGGGATGTGCAGTAGGTGTGGGAGTACTTTTCATACCTCTGATTTCAAGAGATGCTTTGCTATTGACAAAGTGTGTAGAAAGTGTGGGAGGAAAGGTCATTTCTTTAAGATGTGTAGGGGTGTAAATGCTGATAAAGTGGTTGTTGTGGAAAACAGGGAAGTAGTGAGAGACGGTGTTGGCGTGGAGGGTGCCAACAAAATATTGTGTTTGGGTGAGGATGGTGTGAGCGAAGGTGAACCTGGTAGAAGGCATAGGCCTAAAGCCCAATTCCTTATTGATCAAAAAGAGATCCAGTTGATGGTCGATCCGGGGTCATTGTGGACTATTATCCCCAAAGATATGTACTTGGAAAATTGGAAAGATGTGCAATTATTGGCCAGTGACATTAGTCCCTGTGGTTATCAGGGAGAAAGTATAGAACTGATTGGATATATGGTATGCGAAATATCATTTAAAGACCGTTCCGCAAAAGGAAAGGTGTATGTAGCCAAATCGGGTCCTGCGATTTTGGGTTGGGGGCAACAGTATGACCTCGGTATAGTCATCAACCCTAGGGCTGTACAACAGGTGATGGTTGTAGATAGTATAACCACTGAGTCAATTGTTGAAGGGATGAATGGTTTGTTTGATGAGCACATTGGGGAGTTGAGAGGTTATGTGCATAAGATTGTACTGCGTGATGATGCTGTACCTATGCAACACAGGGTGAGGAAAGTTCCATTTATTGCACGTGAGGAAGTGAAGAAGATGTTGAAGGAGATGCTAGACCAGGGGGTGATAGAACAGATCGAAACGTCACCCTGGATTTCTCCCGTGGTTATCACGACCAAATCTGACGGAAAATTCCGCTTTTGTGTGGACCTTCGCACCCTGAACCAAAACATTGTAGTGGACAACTTCCCATTGCCGAATATCAATGAGTTGGTTTTGTCACTAAAAGGGGGAAATTACTTTTCTAAGCTGGATCTCCGCAGCGCTTATCACCAAATTAAATTACATCAAGACTTCAAAGCATTGACAGCTTTCATAACAACTGAGGGAATATATCAATTCACATGTATGCCTTTCGGACTTGCCTCTGCAGCTGGAGTATTTCAACGAATGATGGGGGCTGTACTAAAGGGTGTGAACAATGTGGTGTATTTCCAGGATGATGTTTTGATATTTGGAGAGACTGTTGAAGAACACAATTTGATTTTGAAAACTGTTTTGGAGAGGATGGAACAAGCCGGGTTGACTCTAAAGAAAGAGAAATGTAAATTTGCGGTGGAGGAAGTCGAGTACCTTGGATATACTCTGTCTGTTGACGGGGTTAAACCCAAGAGAGATTTATTAGAGTCTATCAGGAATGCACCAGCTCTGTTTGATAAAGATCAGTTGAGGTCTTTTCTAGGCCTCATTGAGTACTATGCTAAGTTCGTAAGAGATTTTGCAGGAAAAACTGAAAAGATTAAGGTGCTGTTGAGGAAAGGATGCAAGTTTGTGTGGGGTGTGGAACAAGAAGAGTGTTTTAAAAAGATCAAAGCAGAAATTTGTGAAGCTGGTATCTTAACACTGTTTGATACCAACCGTAAGTCAGTTTTGACAGTGGATGCGAGTGCTGTGGGGGTCGGTGCGGTATTAGCTCAAGTACATGAGTCTGGACTCAAGACTGTAGCATTTGCGTCGAGAACGCTCACAACGGCAGAGAGGAATTACTCTATAATTGAGCGGGAGGCTCTAGCAGCAGCGTGGGGTTGCGAGTATTACAGAATGTATTTGTGGGGGTTCAAGTTTACGTTGTTGACAGATCACAAACCCTTAGTTAAAATTCTATCACCTGGCGGGGCTGGCAAGGGTTCTGCGAGGTTAGCTAGGCTGGCTGCGAGAATTCAGGAGTATTTGTACACTGTTGAGTATATTCCGGGTTGGAGGAACTGCCAAGCTGATGGTCTCTCTAGACTTCCACTACCTTGGGAGATAGTAGACAAGTTGGGGGTAGAATCACTCAATTCAGAAGGGTCTGTGGCTGCTGTGGATGAGGTAGTGGATATGTGTGCTGGAGCAATTAGTAAGAGTTGGTGGAATACCTCCATGGCTAAGGACGAGGTGTTGAGAGAGGTGAAAGACCTAAGTGTGAAGGGTCCGAGGAGAGAGAGTTGCTTATCCCCTGCTCTTCGTCCATATCTGAAAGTTCTGGAACATTTGTCTGTCTTGGACAAAGAAGGTTTCATGATTTTAATGGAGGATAAGTTTATTCCTCCACAGGAGGTGAGGTTTACCCTATTTAAGTTAGCTCACGAGGGTCACCTAGGACAGTCCCTCACTAAGAGGAGAGTTAGGGAGAATTTCTGGTGGCCCGGAATGGACTTGGAGATTTCTCAGTGGGTGGAAAGATGTACAGACTGTGTGGAGAGTGAGAAGAGGCTTAAAGTTGGTAGTCATTCTGGTTGTGGCACAATAGTAGACCCAGGGTGTCCTTGGCACACCATATGTCTTGATTTCATTGGCCCGTTTTACCAGTTGAGTCAAGACATGAGGTTTGGTTTAGTGGTTGTTGATGTTTCTTCAAAGTGGTTGGTAGTTAAATTTATGAAGGAGATCACTACGAGCAGCACTATTACCACGTTGAGTGACATTTTCAGAGAGGAAGGTTTTCCAACGAGAATTTCCACTGATAATGGGACGCAATTGACTTCCCTGGAGATGGCTAATTTTTTGGGAAAATGCGGTATTGCACATTCAAGGACCTCACTTTACAACCCTCAGGGGAATGGAATAGTTGAGAGGGTGAACCGGATGGTTAAAGGTGCGATTCAGATGGCCATTTCTTCTAGGACGGATGTGAGAGGATTCGTTAATGACCTGGTTTGGGCCTATAGAACTACTGAAAATGGTGTGACCGGGAAAATTCCTTTTAGTGTCATGAGGGGGCGTTCAGCTGGTACCAAACTTGTCGCTGCATGGATGAAAGAGTATCTGGACGCTGGCGTTCCTGTAGGCCCTGATAATGTGAATGAACCGGCCGGAAGGTGTAATTTTGCAGTGAATGATTGGGTGAAAGTTAAACCTGGACGAGTTGGCGTTGGGTTGACGAAGTTCAGGGGACCATTTAAGGTCAAGTCTGTTCATAAAAGGTTTGTGACTTTATTTAACAGAGAGAGTTGGAATTTGAGGCGTGTGGCACTGTATAAGAAGGCTGAGTGTGGGGTTGATTTGTCTCCATCTAACCGCGGGTTGGAGTCGAACAATGGTATTGGTGCTAGTAGAGGTCAGAGAGAGGAGACCTCCGAGTTACTTACATGATTTTGTTTGTGAGTGAGGTTTGTCTGTGTAATGGAGAGCATGTGCTTACTATTTTGTTTTTTTTATTTTGTTTTTTTTATGCGAAGGGAAGAGGATATGTTGTATTCTCTACACTTATATCTTGTGGTATCTCTTTAAGTCCTACATTCCATGTTTCTGATGTCATTCTCTACTGTGTTCTTTCTGGTCAGTTAGCTCCCTGCTTTCTGATGGGAACACCAGTTATTCTCTGTAGTGCATAATAAATGCTTATTATTTCTTTATCTGCCTTACTACTTCATTTACTACACACTACTACTCGTTTTTGCCAATCTTAACACCAAAGGAGTTCTGATTCACCCTTATAGCAACAGTTGGCTGGTCTATTCTCCTTCAAAGACATTTTTTCAAGATCATATCATGTTGGATTGAGAAACTCTGAGGAACTTTGGGCTTCTGATGATTGTGGAGAAGTCTCAGCTCTCTCTGACTTAGGATCTGGAGATTATTAAAGCACATGTTCAGACCAAGCTGGGAATTCTCAGCCTTCCTCGGACAATAGCCGTGATTATCCAGAGTCTTATCCGGTCCATGGAACAGTAGTCTAAGATGTTTGGAAGAGAGTGGCTTTGTCTCCAGGGTCACATGGTAAGATTTTGTCTGTTAGGAATTCTTTTCAACCTAGGTTTCCATGTATTGCAAGTTATTTATGTTGTCTTTTTTTAATTTTTTATTTTTAGTCAGCAAGTGTCTTTGTTTCTCATCTAGAACCATTGGTGTGTCATCTCCTTGCTCACTGGATTCCTGCTTCCTACAGCCTCCACAAAATGTGGCCTGCTGTGTCAAACAACGTACGGGTGCACATTTAGTGGTTGTTGGGTCCCATTCACCCACTCAAGGTGATTTTCTTGTCCAGGCCAGTTCCATGTATTCTAACAGATGCAAGTGAGTTAGATTGGGGAGCTTCACTGGGCGTTAAATTGGTTCAAGGTAAGTACTGCTTGGAGAAGAAGTGCCAATCTTCATACTGGAAAGAAATTAGAGCTGTTTTCACTATCTCCTTCATTTTTCCCTCCAGTTAAAAAATCAAGTGATTGTAGTCAGGACAGATAATACGGTCACAAAGTCTTATACAAACAAGCAGCGTTGCATGGGGTCACAGATTTAGTGGATCTGGCATTTCAGATTGGGTGCCTGACTGAGACCCATCAATTATATCTCACAGCAACTATCATTTGATGTAAGGACAATGTTTTAGCAGACTGGCTCAGCAGAATATTCCCTTTCTCCCATGGCTTTTGCCTGGCTCAGTATGTGTTTGAGCAATTGTACAGAAGGTTTAGTACTCCTGAGCTAGACCTTTTAGCTAGACCTTTTTGACACACTGCCAATAATCTTCTTCCTTCCTTACCAACCCGGTTCCAGAAACAAGGGTTTTGGGGGATAGATGCATTGATGTGCTCTTGGACCTGCTGTATCCATTCCCCTTTTTCTGTTAATTCTCATCTTACTTGTCAGACTATAGAGGGAGAATGTTTGACTGGTCTTGGTAGCTCTGTTTTGGCCAAGATTGAGATAGTTCCCATTGTTACGGCTAATGGCCATGGCTCCGGAATGGACTATACCACTAAATGAGGGTCCTCTTCTTCTCTCCTCCTGTCATTGGTAGTATACAAGAGAATGCAACTGAAAGTATGGCTGTGGAAGGGTGGGGTTTTAGAAATATATGTCCTGCTACTCCAGTAATTCAGTTGGTTCAACGGACTAGATAGCATTCCATTAAGAAATCACATTCTCATCATTGGTCACCCAGATGGTGTGATAAACGATCCTTCAATCCAACAGAATGGAAAGGGGCGACCACTCGGTCCCCCCGAACGTATGGCAGAGTGCCTCGATCCCCCCGGGAAGCCATTTTGGGCGGGAGGCGCGTCTCGGCTGGTATGCCCGAAGCGGCGTAGCCGGGGCGCGCTTTTTCCCGCCCTTGAGTGGGCTGGCCTAGACACGGACGCCGCCGGCCACGCCCCCGGGGCAGGCAGGGGCGGGTTTACGCCCGCCCCGAAGATGGATAAAAAGAGACGCAAGACCAGAAGACATCCTCTTGTTCCTGTGCTCTGAAGCTGCACCTCCCCGCTGCACGTGAGCTCGAGACGGAACGAAGAGCCAATTTTGAGCGTTTTAATCGTTCTTGTTTGTTTTTCAGTTACTTTGTTGGAGAATGCCGAAGAAGGTTGAAAAGCGCATGAATACCGACCAGATGCTGCGTTTTATCATGAAAGAGATGTCCGAGCTAAAGAAGCGGGTGGACAAGAATGAGGAAAGGGGTCCGAAACGTCCTTTGGCGGGAGCAGTCCCGGGAGGGAAAAACAAGAGGCCCAGGAGGGGGGCAATGGGAGAGGAGATCCCCGGTCCCAGTGCTCCGCTCGAGGCTCCAACTCCTGTGCCAGAGGAGGGGAATCCGATCACCCCCGTGTCCGAGGATGATATGCCGCCCGAGTTGGCAGCACAATTGGCAGCGTGGTTGGGAAAAGGTAACGAGGGCGCCACGGCTGTCGAAGCGCAGGAGCTGTTTAAGCAATTGCGTGAGAAACGGGAAGCAGCCAAGGTGCCCGTGCCGGCTGCAGTGGGGGACAAGACACCAGGGACGGTTGCGACCACAGAGGCAGCGTCAGGTGCAGGTAAGCGGCCATTGCCGATCGCGAGGGATGAGTCAACACCCTCTCGGAGAGAAAAGTTGGGGCAACATGTCCCTTTGGCAATTAAGGAGAAGATTTGGGCGGGGGAGTATGTGAACATTTTTTCGTTACTTGTGGATCATTATGAGGTTGAGCATGTAAAGAGTCAGAAGGACCTCATGCATCCGAGTGTTTGGCGCGCAAAGATGGCCGCCTTTAAAGTGAATGAGAATATCGCCAATTGGGGCAATGCCTGGGGAATCTTTACATCAATCCTGGGGGAACGTAGGCCTGAGTTGCTTTCCGAGTTCCCAATCTACCAATCACGAATCATGGGGTACTCGACATCGCACCAGGGTAATCATTGGTTTTGTTACGATAATATGTTCAGAAAGGAAAAGGAGCATAATAAAAGTTTAACCTGGGATTGTTATGATGCCTTGACCTGGGATAAAATGAAGGAGTCAGGGATGTTAAAAATGCCGTTGGTAGGAAGTAATGTGGGTGAATCCTCTCGACAATATGCGGGGACGCCCTTTCGATCAGGTTCGGGGGCCGAGGATCACTCGAAACCTACCGGCAATACCGGAAGGAAGGGTTTCTGTTTTAATTACAACAGAGGAAAATGTACGAGACCACAGGGATCGTGTAAATTCAAACATGAATGTAGTAGTTGTGGGTCGTCCCATCCTGAGACCTCGTGCAGAGCCAGAACGGGTGATAACGGGGGGAGAGGAGGTGCCAAACAGGTCTAATATAGTCCGAGGGGCGCCTTTACCCACTCCCATTGATACCCTGGCAATGATCCCTTGGCTCAGTGATTACCCGGATCGTACTTCTGCTGGGGTGCTGCGAAACGGTTTTTCGTATGGTTTCCGCATCCCGGTAGGGGACTTTCAGGGTGTGGATAAGTGTGAAAACCAACTTTCTGTCTTACAGCATACAACCGTAGTACGGGATAAGATCCGAAAAGAGGTGACTCGAGGTCGGGTCGCTGGCCCGTTTAGTCTACCCCCAGTCCAGAATTTTGTTTGTTCTCCCTTAGGGGTAGTCCCCAAGAAAGACCCTGGAGAGTTCCGACTAATTCATAATTTATCAGCCCCACGAGGTCTTTCCGTAAATGAGGCAATCGATCCAGAAGTGTGTTCGGTGCGGTACGCATCCTTCGATGAGGCCGTAGCCATTTTGAATCGCCTGGGGCCCGGGGCGCTGATGGCGAAATCAGATATCGAGTCAGCGTTCCGATTGCTCCCGGTACACCCAGACGACCAGCGTCTCCTAGGTTTCATGTTTCAGGGTTGTTATTACATGGATAGGTGTATGCCAATGGGGTGTTCTATATCCTGTGCTTATTTCGAGAAATTCAGTACTTTTCTTCAATGGGTTTTCACAAAGAAAACGGGTTTCCAAGATGTAATGCACTACCTTGATGATTTCTTATTTCTTGGGGCAGCTGGGGGTCTTGAATGTGGCCGGGCCTTGGCCGAATTTTGTGTATTAATGAAACAGTTAGGTGTGCCATTGGCGCCGGGTAAAACAGTGGGTCCTACGACTTGCCTCGAGTTCCTGGGGATCGAGTTGGACTCCATTGAGGGGTGTTTCCGTTTGCCAGCCGAGAAAGTGTTGAAGTTCAGGACTGCGCTGCAACTGTGTATAAATGCATCAAAAGTTACGCTGCAACAATTACAGCAGGTGGTGGGACAGTTGAATTTTGCCCTGAGGGTAATACCAATGGCCCGCCCCTTTTTCCGTTCAATTGCCCAAGCGATGGTCGGCCTTAAAGAAGGCCATCATCGCACGAGACTATCGGCCGAGATCCGCCAGGACATGCGTATTTGGTTAGCATTCTTGGCGGATTTCAATGGTAGAATCGTCTGGAATAAACCAGCCGTGTCTTCTGAGGAGCTGGGGCTATGGACAGATTCTGCGGGAAGCATAGGTTTTGGCGCCATTTTCGGCACGAAATGGTCGGCACAAAGATGGCCGACTTGGTGGCATGAGAGGGGTCTGACGAGTAATATTGCTTTCCTCGAACTGTTTCCCATCTTGGTGGCCTTGAGAACATGGCCCGATGGGTTCAAAAATCACTCGGTCATATTTTGGTCGGACAATATGACCGTGGTCGAGTGCATCAATAGTCAGGCAGCACGTTGTAAACTGATCTTAAGACTGCTTAAAGAAATTGTGTTACTATGTATGCAATTGAACGTGCTATTCAGAGCAAAACATGTGCCAGGGGTGATGAATCAGGCAGCTGACGCACTGTCTCGTTTTCAAATGCAGGCCTTTTCGGGTTTCCTTCCCTCAGCGGACCCGGAGCCGGCACCCTTTACCGAAGCTCTCTGGTCTCTCGGTGCCCCGAACTTCGTCACCTCGTGGGAGAGAGTCTAGCACCAAGGACGAGGATGGCATATGAAGGGGCGTTTCGGGCCTATTTAGCCTTTTTGGGGAGGGATAGAGAGCAACTTTGGGGGCATGAGGAATGGGTGGTGAATTTCCTGATGTCCTTACGTAGGGCTGGGAAATCGGTGGCTACGGCCCAGAGGCATCGTGCTGCCATTTCCTTTATTGCCAGAGCACACGCTATCCAGGACCCCACAGCGTCTTTCGCTGTACAGAAAGCGCTGCGTGGGTGGCAACGCCTTGAGGGACGCAGAGTAGATGTCAGGCGCCCGATAGGTTTGGATAGATTGTCCCAGTTGTTGGCTACACTTCCTGCCACATGTTCATCTCAGTTTGAGGCAGTGCTGTTCCGAGCCGCGTTTACGCTAGCATTTCACGGAGCAATGCGAGTAAGCGAACTAGTTGCAAGGAACAAACTGGATGTGGCGGGGGGTTTGTGCCGGGAACATGTTCAGATCAGGGGAGAAACGATGACTGTCTCCTTTGTTAGGTCTAAGACTGACCAAGATGGGATGGGTGACTGCGTCGTCGTACGCAGGATTCCTGGGTCCTCCATATGTCCGGTAAAGTGTTTAGAGGATTACCTAGCACGAAGGGTGGCATCATGGGGGGAAACGTTGTTAAGACACGCGGACGCCACCCCACTGACGAAATTTCAGTTTCAGCGGGTGCTTGCGATGTCAGTTGCCGCTGCGGGCTTGAACCCGGGCGAATTTGGGACCCATTCCTTTCGGATAGGGGCTGCTACGGAAGCTACAGCAAGGGGTCTTGATGTTGAGCAAGTGAAACGAATGGGGCGTTGGTCCTCCAATTGTTATAAAAGATATGTGCGGTTGCACATGTTGTGAAGCTGTAATTATGTACTTTGTACTCACGCTTCTTGTTTTTTGTTTGGTTTCAGTTACGCAAGCCTACGAGGCGGGGCGGACTATGCAGTCGACCCTACACCGGGCCAGCGGTCAGACATCACCGGCTGTGAAAAAGGAGGTGTGGGTCGTGGGCCACTCATACGTGAGGCGTGCCGCGGACGTATTCAAAGCAGGTGACATGATTCACGTAGCTGGGGAATACGGGTACAGGATGTCCTTCTACGGAAGGGGCGGTCTCTGTATTGACCAGTTTCAAACATTCTTTGAGGGTTTGTTAGGGCGGACAAGGTCACCGCCGTCTATAGTAATAGTGCATGTTGGGGGCAATGATTTGGTCACCATCGGTAGACGACTACTCCTGGAGGCAATGCTTTCCACTGTAAGTTGGTTGGCGAGGAGAGTTCCGGGGTGCACAATTGCATGGTCCCATTTGATTCCACGAAAGGTGTGGCGGGGGGCTATCTCTATACCTGCTTTGAATCACTCTGTTAGAAAACTTAACAATAAAGTGAATAGGTTGTTCCGTTCCAGGACATTGCATTCTATTTCTCATAGCTGTATTAATGATGATAGGATGTATTCGGGGGATGGTGTGCATTTGTCTTGGGTAGGGAATGAGTTGTTCTTAGGGGACCTCTTAGCATGGTTGAAATCTTTGAAACATGACCTTTAGGTAGGAGTTTTTTGGGGGGTCCGGATAGCCGGTCAACTATCCGGCCTGTGGCGGTAAGGTCATGATCGGTGAGCACTAATTGGAAGATCCCTATGAGTGGGCGTCACCCAACATGGATGGGAGCGCTCGGGGGAGGTGGCCTTTGGCCCCTCAACGGGGAGGCGGTCCCTTCTAAGGATGGGTCGCCGGAAGAGGAGGAAAGGCGGTCAAGGCCCCTTCCTGTGTAGGAGGGGTTACAGCCCCCTCCAGGGGAATTTCCCGGGGCCAGGGCCATCTGCGACGGCAGATGCGGTAAGTTGTGTGGGGTTGGGGGGAGGTCTACGATACCTTCTAGATACCTCACACGAGTCTTCGAACGACCTTTAACTGGCGTCGAGTTGATAAGTGCCCCCGTCAAGACAAGGGAAATTGTACTAGTTGCACGTGAGTACGCCTCAGTGCTGTCGCCCCTCCCAAGTGGGCGGGGTATGTCTGGTTAGGGATCTTGACACCGGTTACGACCTTGCCGTTGGCCCTTAAACGATAGGATGTACAATTTCAATATTTCAAGTAAATGTTTTGTAGGATGTTAGATCGGCTAGGAGAACCTCTGTATTAGAGAATCTGTTAAGGTTAGCCAAACATCGCAGTGTGGTATGAAATTGTACATTAATGTTTAAATGTTTTTAATTTTTTGTTTTAATAAATACGGCCGGGAGGGTCACTCCCTCCCACTTCCAAAAACTTCAAGAACTGTTTCCGGTTTCCCTCATTTGGGGATTGTGTTGAGAGGGGGTGGCGGGTATCTCAGCCATATGGAAAGGGGCGACCACTCGGTCCCCCCGAACGTATGGCAGAGTGCCTCGATCCCCCCGGGAAGCCATTTTGGGCGGGAGGCGCGTCTCGGCTGGTATGCCCGAAGCGGCGTAGCCGGGGCGCGCTTTTTCCCGCCCTTGAGTGGGCTGGCCTAGACACGGACGCCGCCGGCCACGCCCCCGGGGCAGGCAGGGGCGGGTTTACGCCCGCCCCGAAGATGGATAAAAAGAGACGCAAGACCAGAAGACATCCTCTTGTTCCTGTGCTCTGAAGCTGCACCTCCCCACTGCACGTGAGCTCGAGACGGAACGAAGAGCCAATTTTGACCCACCCACCAGCCCCTGAGGACAGCTAGTTGTTTTAAAAAAGTTGATCAGTTAATCTATTTCGTTTTCAGGTTGTTTTGGTGTTATGTTGATATTTGATGTGTAATAAAGATTGGTATAATGTTACAAGTTGATGATTAAAGAATGTCGGATTTAAAGTCCATTTGGACACAGGTTTTTCGGTCATAGTGGCCAATGTATGTTCGTTTAGTTAGCACTTGTCGTATTTATTTCAGTCGGTAGGCGGTAAGGTCATGATCGGTGAGCACTAATTGGAAGATCCCTATGAGTGGGCGTCACCCAACACGGATGGGAGCGCTCGGGGGAGGTGGCCTTTGGCCCCTCAACGGGGAGGCGGTCCCTTCTAAGGATGGGTCGCCGGAAGAGGAGGAAAGGCGGTCAAGGCCCCTTCCTGTGTAGGAGGGGTTACAGCCCCCTCCAGGGGAATTTCCCGGGGCCAGGGCCATCTGCGACGGCAGATGCGGTAAGTTGTGTGGGGTTGGGGGGAGGTCTACGATACCTTCTAGATACCTCACACGAGTCTTCGAACGACCTTTAACTGGCGTCGAGTTGATAAGTGCCCCCGTCAAGACAAGGGAAATTGTACTAGTTGCACGTGAGTACGCCTCAGTGCTGTCGCCCCTCCCAAGTGGGCGGGGTATGTCTGGTTAGGGATCTTGACACCGGTTACGACCTTGCCGTTGGCCCTTAAACGATAGGATGTACAATTTCAATATTTCAAGTAAATGTTTTGTAGGATGTTAGATTCGCTAGGAGAACCTCTGTATTAGAGAATCTGTTAAGGTTAGCCAAACATCGCAGTGTGGTATGAAATTGTACATTAATGTTTAAATGTTTTTAATTTTTTGTTTTAATAAATACGGCCGGGAGGGTCACTCCCTCCCACTTCCAAAAACTTCAAGAACTGTTTCCGGTTTCCCTCATTTGGGGATTGTGTTGAGAGGGGGTGGCGGGTATCTCAGCCATATGTGAATCATGATGAGGGTTTGGCAGATGCCACTTTAAGGGTCCATTGGGCAGCTCTATAGATGGTCAGAGCTCCTTGGGGTGTTCCTGAAATAGATTCTATTGGTGCAAGATTGTTAAAGGTTTTCATTTATGAAACCAAATGTTAAAGTCTCTTCCCCTTTGGGATCTCCCTTTAGTACTTACAGGTAGATTCATCAAAGACCCGTTTTGCGAGTCTTTAATAGCGATTCATAAGGAATCGCTATTACAGACTCGCAAAATGGGATTCATGTAGGAATCGCAAAATAAATTGTGATTCCTACACATTCCTTATTTGCGATTAGCAAATTGCTAATCGCAAATAAGGAATACTCCCCATTCATTCCTATGGGTCTAAAGGCCCATAGGAATGAATGGGGAGTATTCCTTATTTGCGATTAGCAATTAGCTAATCGCAAAGAAGATAGCGATTTCAAGAGTGCCAGGGGCGTCCAAAGGACACCCTGTAGCACCCCTGAAATGCAAATTTACACAGGTGTTGCGCACACACATGTCCAAAGGACATGTGTGTGTGTAACATGCAAAAGAAAAAAATGCACTAAAGTGCTTTTGTCTTTTTTTTCGCAATTTAGCGCGAAGTCAGACTTTGTGGTAAATTGCGACCAAATATTGCGAATTCGCAATTTCAAATTGGTTGATGAATTGCATTTAAGGAATCTCTTTAAGAGATTCCTTAAATCCAATTCCTCGCAAATATACGATTTCGCTAATAGCGATTTTTGCATTTGGGATGATGAATCCCAAATGCAAAAATTGCACTCGCAAAGGGCCAGATTCTCAGAATCTGGCCCTTTGCGAGCGCAATTTCGCTTGATGAATCGGGCTGTTTAGAGATTTCAATATCCTCTTTTTTAACATTTGGGGAAGGTGAGTCTGAAACATTTGTCTTTCAAAGTATGTTTTTTGGTGGTTATCACATCTGCACGTAGACTTGGAGAGAGAGGTTCATAGTCCATCAGGCCCCTTATTTGGGAATATTCTCTGACTGGTTGTTTTTTAAGTTCAGTAAATCTTTATTTCGAAGAATAAAAATTCCTTATAAAAGCACATTACATAAAATTTCATTAGATTTCATTACATTTCATTCCTGAACTTTTCGTGTACTTTTCATGTTAAAAACAACAATAGAGAAGAGAGGATATGATTCACGGGGCAGGTATGATTTTACAACACTAATTCATTTCTTGTATTCCTCAATCTTACTGCTACTTTTAAAAAGCTTAAAATGGCACATAGGGTGTGGGGATCAGTGGCTTTCTGTAAAAACAACAATGCAGTTCTTGCTTGGCGGAATTTCTGTTTCTTTAAAATGTCGACTGGTTGTTTTTTAAGTTAAATTCAGGGTTTTGCCCTAACGGCTTGCCTCGCTTTTATCAGGAATGTTCAGAATTCAAAATCTATGAATTTTGGTACTAGGGTTTTCGCAGCTTCCATTCCCTAAAGATTTGAGTCTCCTGAGTTTGCATTAAAGGTTTCTCTTGCATTAACCAGGAGTATTTGCTGTTTATCAGGGAATCAGGCTGTGCTGATTGTTCTGTTCTATCCTCATTTAGTAAGTAAGTGGTACAAGAAGAGGGTTGAAGAGGAAATAATTAAATTTACTTACCAGTAGTCTTCATTACTCAAAGTACCCTTCATCTCGTACTAATACTTGTGATCTTCCCTCCCGTTAACTTTCACAACCTGTTTCGCTTAATTTAGCTTGGGAACTTACAGGAAGTGTTGTGGACTCCATCCCCTTTTATTTCCATAAGGGTCGGAGGAGTGTGAAGGGAGGGAGGGGTGCTTTTACTGGATGTTTTTCTGAAACCGCATACATCACAGCTTTGAATGCCAAAGTAATACCAGCAAACACATATAATAAGTATTGGTATAAGACAAAGGTTACTTGGTGTAATAAAGAGCACAAGTTATTAAATCATCATACATGTCTCATTTTCTTTATTTTTTTGTAATTCAATTTTATTAGATGTATCTCAGGTATTTCTGGGCCTCATTTATATGTTGAACATATGTGTACTCTGTTGCAATGGTGAAAAAATATAAATAAAGCGGACTTGAAGGTCCTGTTGCCTGATTTAAATGTGTGCTGAAAGAAGGTGGTTCGATCTAATTCCCACATATTTTTGGCTTTTTGATCCCCTTTTTTTTACCTTTTACTGTAGGAGAGCCTCATAATTTGTGACACACCCACGGTAAAGACATGGTAAAATGGACTGCACGTTATTACCACCAGTGTCTGCCTTTTAAGATATGGCCGCTGCGATGCAGCAAGAAAAAAAGGCACTTGGCTGATTACACATGAACATGGGTGTAGCGGGCTCTGTGTGGGAGTCTCCAGTTGTGAACAGCCAAGGAACTGCATACAGGTAGCCTGCTGCAGAAGAAACTCTGCAGAGTTGGATATTGATCTGGGATAGTCTTTATGGTGTTGGTGTACACAGAGAGGGAAAGTCAGTGTGCTTCAGTAACTGGTCTGCAGCGACCCTCCTTTATACCCTAGGGGAAGACTGCCTTAGAGTGCAGCTCTTCTCCCCTTGGGTCCACATGTGGTATTGGGTTCTCCAGGCCTACATACTCCGCAGAATACCCACTACACCGAAAGAACTGTTGGCACGGAAACTGGAAAATGCAAAAGACAAGTTTATTAAGACCCCATGGGGTGGTGGTACATTCCTACAGCACCCTTCGGCAATGCAAGAAGTATCACACCGAACATCGGTGCGAGTCCTTCTTTTATACAGTTTTCAAACATAAGAAAGGTAGGCGGTACATGGTTACAGAGTTTGCGGTACATATATGGTCAATTTTGGAACACAGCCAACTCATGAGAGGGGTTACAACACCACTGGTCAGTTTGGCGGAACATTCCTAAGGGGTGACTGGTCAGTTGGAACTGCGCATGTACAGGCTTGACCGTTACTAAAAATAGCCTGTTGCTGGGCAAACTCGAGTGGTCAGTGGCACGGACAAAGGACTAAAGGGCACGCCGGCCACAAGGCGGCTTATTCTCCAAAATGGCCGCCGTAACATAAAAAATGGCGTTTTCGAGTAAGGCCAAGATAAGGGTAATAACGTGTAGCAAAGCTAAGCGCTAACCCAGCCATCGTCAAATTACGACACACAGACACCAGAGACATACCAATGTAAAATGTATTCTATCTGAAAAGAACAATCGTATAAAGTCCAAAGTCTACTTATGAGCCGTTCAGGAATGTCATGTTTCTCTGGCTCAGCTCAGGATCAAAGCCCAGTCATGTTGTCACCCTGCTAGGGTGGGTAAATGACTTTCTTTCTAGCAGAGAGAATGAAGCTCCCCCCTCAGAAAGTGAGCAAGTAACCTTGATTTAGGTCAGTTCCGGAAGGGGTGGGTGAGACTGCCTTGCAGCAATCAGTCCACTGTCATCCTGTGCCAGCAAGAGGGTCGGCCCAAGCCCACTGAACAAAAGAAGGGAGCCCAGACTCTGGAGCCAAACTGACAGGAAGCCTAATTTGAAGTTTTCCTGAGGCAGGTCCTTGCAGCGATTTCAGTAAGGGCGGAGCTGAGACCCTTCATAGCATGTGTGGCAAGCAACGCCTGGGTGACTACATCTTGAAGTATCTCAGAAGACTGTGCAGGAAGGTTGAAACAGGGTCGGAGAGATAATGTGGCACCTCAGGATAGGACAGAGGTGCATTTGTGCTGGCAATTCCTGCTCCCACTTAAAGGGTGGAAAGTTCTCTCTTGAATGTGATTTTCTTCTGAACACTGGGACTGGAAGCTCATGCCATGGATAATTGGAAAGAAGAACCCCCCAACTGCCATCTGCATTAAGGACTCTGTCTCTGATTGATTACGGCTAGAGTGGTTAACCTCGAAGCTGGGGAGCCGAGTTTGAGAATCGGCAGCGATGCTCAACATCCTGTGATTCTGGCCAAATCACTTAATCTCCCTGTGCCTTACAAAAAATGAAAGTGTCCTCATGTAACAAGACTGGATCGAAACTGGTGCTCATGTAAAGCACTCTGATACCCGATCTCTCTGGTCTAGTTTGCACTATATAAAACTCTATAAAAAAACTCCTAAGGACTAGTTGGGGGAAAGACTGGTTTTGTGACCAGGAAGGAGAGACGCCCAGAGGATGAGCAAAGCCTACGACTGGTGCAAGGAGCCAGTGAAACCAGCCCCCTGCACAATTTGTCACCTTAGAAGGCCACAAGGCCTAAAGAAAGTGCTCCAGGTGGCTAGGGCTTGTGGCCAGAAGCAAAGATCACCCTAATCAGACCAACAGGCCTGAGTTATGGTTGTTTTAAGTTGGGCGACATTTGACCCTTTACTGAGCTGGCAACAAAGCTCTGTTTTCAGCCTTGCCCTGGGGTGGGGCAGGACCCAGGGTCTTCTCCCAGGAGTAAGAAAACTTCAGAGGGTGCGCTGTCGTGCTCCCCTAAGCCCTGGTTACTGTGAGGAGGAGACGTGACAGGGTGCTGTAACATGGTCTCCGCCAAAGCAAAAGGGGGCACAGGACCCCTTCCTTGGGCCACATAGAAAAAAAGGCCCGGTAGTACCATCACACACCCCTGTGTGAGCTGCGGGTAACAGGAGTCCATCCCTGTGCCCTGGAAAGGAAAAGGAGGTGAAGGAGCTTTGTCGCATACCCCCACAAAGATGGGCAGCCCAGCAAGCACTGACATGCCTGCCCACAGGAGCGGGCAGGTCAGAATGCCCATGCAGGCTCCTACAGGAGCAGGAATGAGTGCTGGCCATGCGGGGAACCAGCAAGACCAACCAAGGTTGGGTTTGCCGGGCTTTCCTCCAACAAGGACTCTGCGTGCGGGGTGCCCCATTGGGACCGGGCACCTAGAGGCTTGCAGCGCAGCATGAGGCTACATAAAAAAAACACAAAAGGAAACTAGGAGCGGTTCCAGATGAGAGATCTGCAGCTCAAATATTTGTCAGGAACAGAAAGAGCAGCCCATAATGCCCTGTGCGGCTCACCCACACTTCAATGGAAAAATGATGCATGTTCGCTTTGTGATGGCCCCAGGAATATGGGGCCACCACCAAAATCATCTGCAAGTGTGTGTGGGGGGGGCTGCAGGGGAGTGCAACCTCGCTCAAAAAGGATTTATAAAATCCCCACCCTGTGTGGTGAGACATTAAAAAATATAACCTCCTTACGAGTTCTTGCTATTATCACACCAGTTGGAGCTTATGCTCCACAGGTGGGAGTGCTAAACCCACTGGAGGCAGAGGTTCTAGCTGCATTTTGAGGCTTGAAGTGGTGCAATGTGAGGTTTTATGTTGATAGACACTCTCTATAAGTGAAAGTTGGTAATTACACCTGCTTGTAATTATAGAGGTTATGTCAGATTGGCACCACGTTTAAAAGGGAGTAGGTTATGTTGGATGTTATTAACAGTGTCTGCTCCAAGCACCCTTTCTGTGCTTGGATGTGATATTTGAATTGCATTATTCATAAGTTATGCTAAAGTTCACCATTCCCCCAGACATGCTAGGACCCTTTTCCCTTGTGAATGTTTTAATGAAGTAAGGAAACTGACAATCATTTTACTGCGACCTCTCCATCTACTGTGGAACTGCTGCCAGGGCAATCGTCTGTTGGAAGTCTGAAGGCTTTATTGAGGGGAGGCAGCCTCCACTTGTGCCTGTGTCATCGCTCCGAGGGGTTTGCTGCTGCAGTCTATGCTCAGGGGGTGAGCGGTGACAGGACTGTGACTGCTGGGGACTGCGTGTCCTAGAACCCCCAGCAGGCCTCCTAATCAATCACATCTGCATTATAAATTGCAGGCCAATGGCATGCCTGATCATGCCCATCAAAGCCTGGATGAGACTGGGCTGGCCCCCCTTCTTGGTTTAAGCATTAGATCTTTGAAGGTACTGCCTCGACACTAGCAAAGATCAATTCTTTCTTACTTTTGTACAAAGACGCTATTCAGCTGCTAAAAATGTTTGGATGATTAGTTTCTTAATGTATATAACTTGACTTAAATGTATATTCTTTCTCCTTATCTTTCTTTTTATTATTACTTGGGTGGAATAGAAGAGCATTAGACTGCTATTATAAGAATGCACAAGGCCTTGGATCTAGCCCAGGGTAAAGACAAGCAATTCCAAAAAGCATTTGCAATGCAATTGGTCTTGCATTAGGAAAGTTTGAGCTATTGGTCTTGTAAATAACATTTTTTTAATTTATGTCTTGTTTTTGAAAATAGCTAAATTAATAGCTTTGTCAATTACAATGCCAATAGTTCTAACTTTCGCAAATGTGACACCTATAGCATTTGTAATGCAACATGTTTTGTATTTACGTGACTTAGATGTATTGATATTTCAAATAACAATGGCTTTTAATGTTTTTTAATAATTAATACTTAAATAAAAGTGATTGTAATGTATAATGGCAATAGCTTAAACTTTTGTAAATAACTTTTGTGAATATTATGTTCAGTGTATTTTATTGTGACGAAAATACAAGAACAGAAGTGAAATATTAACAATTTTTTGTGACATTTGTAATAAAGCTTGAAACATTGAGAGAACATATTTGAACCAGTGATGCTGTGGTGGTGCTGAGTGATGCTGTGGTTGTGCTGAGTGATGCTGTGGTTGCGCTGAGTGATGCTGAGGTGATGGTGAGTGGTGCTGTGGTGGTGCTGAGTGATGCTGTGGTGGTGCTGAGTGGTGCTGTGGTGGTGCTGAGTGGTGCTGTGGTGGTTCTGAGTGGTGTTGTGGTGGTGCTGAGCAGTGTTGAGGTGGTGCTGAGTGGTGCTGTGGTGGTGCTGAGTGGTGCTGTGGTGGTGCTGAGGGATAATGTGGTGCTGCTGAGTGGTACTGTGGTGGTGCTGAGTGGTGCTGTGGTGGTGCTGAATGATGCTGTTGTGGTGCAGAGTGATGATGTGGTGTGCTGAGTGATAATGTGGTGGTGCTGAGTGATAATGTGGTGGTGATGAGTGATAATGTGGTGGTGCTGAGTGGTGCTGCTGAGTGATGTTGTGGTGGTGCTGAGTGGTGCTGTGGTGGTTCTGGGTGGTGCTGTGGTGGTGCTGAGTGATAATGCGGTGGTGCTGAGTGATAATGTAGTGGTGCTGACTGATGCTGGGGCAGCGCTGAGTGATGATGTGGTGATGCAGAGGGCAGAAAGGCACAAACTAGTCCCAAAGTAATGATGCTTTATATGTAGCCAAATGGGACTACAGAACTCGTTTTTTAGCTAGATACAGAATCAATTAAAACATAATGTGACTTTCTCTAATATCCCAAATATGTTACACTATACCATTTGATGGAATATGACTAGCTAGAGCGGAAAAAGCTGACTAAATTGCTGGGTGCAGTGGTAGGCTAGTCAGTATTAAGTGAGGGGGTATAAACGATAACTAGAGATCGTTTTTTTTATTATCATGGACTATAGACTCACTTTTAATTTAGAGACACAATCTCACTTCGGTGTGGTGCGGCTTCAGATGTCGCATTGTGGTTTAAATGATGATGCTGGTCTATGGGGTAAAAGCAAGAGCGTGTAATCAAAAGAAGTCCTGGGATTGAGCAGGTCTCATAAAATGAGGGTGACATTAGAGTTACCTAAGTTCAGCAGTTGTCACTAAGCAGTGGAGGTCACGATAAACAGCAGAGAAAATTCTCCCGTTGATCAATGAGAAAGTAGGAAGGGTAGAAAGGTAGAAAGGTAGAAGGGGAGATACAGTAAAGTAAATATCCAATTAATATCAGTCAAAGGTGTATAACTGGGTGGACTATCTGGGTAACTAAATTAGTCCTGAAGGGATGAAGAAAATCGGGTATAAAGGTTACCTTATTGCAAATTAGTGAAGAGCTGCCCACGTCCAGAAATATCTAGTTTTCCAGTGAGTGTTGAAACAGCAAAATGGACCTTGCCCTTCCGTGATTTTGTGCTAGTGGCCAACTGAAAGGGAAGCCAGGAGTTGGTAAGTAAAACTAGAGTGGCTGGATCTGTTACCGCTGTGCTAAAGAGAGGGGTAGGGACCAGGTAAAAGAGGTACTTACTAAGGCCAGCCGTGCAGCATGGTGGCAGTATCTGTATGGCAGGAGGTTTGTTCAGCGAGGGCCCTGGAGTCGTAAGCTCAATGTTTGCCGAGTCGATAAAAAAAATTGCCCTATCAGGTGTCAAGCAGAGCAGAGTAGTGCGTTAACTAATTGCGACAAAAATGGGTTGCAGTATGCATGAAGGTCTCTAACTAATGAAGTCAAACAAAGGAAGTACTTACTTGGGCCTACCATGCAGCTAGATGGTGTTGACTACAGGGGCGAGAAAGAGGCTGCGGACGGAGGGGATGTGGGTTATAGCAGGGTCGTGCTGGAAAGGTATAAATTAATAAAAGGCAGCGCATACGTTTATAGCAATAGACTGACGGTCTACTGAAAAGTCCGTATTCAGTACATGGTAGTGAAGCGATACAGAAAATGCCGGTGGCCGTGAGGGAGGAAGGTGTGCTTACCGTATGTGAGATATCGATCCAGTGCGGGTGGGTGCTATCGCGGAAATGAGGCAGGCTAGCCGGCGTACGATATAATGCCCGCCCATAAGGTCATGTGATGAAAGGAATGCTGGATATAGAAGAGAGACTCGAAATTAAGCTTGCTAAGGGGGCCGTTAACATGGATCCAGCTTCACAACGGCAGATTGACACCAAAACCTGGTGTAGTTGTGCGGTGTGAATGGAATCCCGGTAGCTACGTAAACAGTGCATGGTATATGGGCAAGGATGGAAACGCTCTAACTTACGAGCAAAATCTAATAAGGGCGTGTAATGGAAATCAATGGAAGCTGTGAGTCAAGTTGAAAACGGTAACTCAGATGGATACGGAGGGGGGGATAAAGGGGAAAAGGGGAGCATCAGGAGAAATCACAGGGAATAGGTGGGCTGGATGGAGAACAAGTCGGATGGGGTGGGGGCGGGGGAGAAGGGGAGTGAGCGAGTGGGAGGAAGCGCTGGCTCTCGGCATTGTGTGGGTGGGGGGGCGCATTCCTTTAAAGTGTGAAGCAGGCAGGCGGCTCAGGGAGCAAATGGTAAGCGCGTGCACGAGCACATGCACTCGACGAAATCCGTGATGGTTTCAGAGCTTGGTTGAGCCTCTATGCTCTCGTCCTATTATCGCTTGTGCGTTTAATAGGACGAGACCTAAAAATCAGGGACTAATGACACAAGTAATCTAGAAGAAATAAACCACTTAATTGAGGAATCTGAACTTCTCTTTGGCCCTGACCATATCAAATGAGACCCCGAAGGAAAGGAAGCAGAAGTCTGCTCTGATGAAATGTACAGAGCCGGGGACAATCCCAGCAAAAGGGGAATTCACAGGGGTTAGTGGGGTTGTCAACTAATCAGGGGACAAAGCATAACACACCAACTAGTTACTAATCTGGGCGCTCTGCACTGAAATTTAAGCCTAAAGTTACCACAAATTGTGAAAATAGGTCAAAGCTTTCAAGATTGATCCCTCTATATCCTCATGTTCAAATCACCTATTCCAAAGTTTCACTTCCCTTACTGAACCCCTACAGAAAGAAGGTCATATTAAATTGGGTATAGCGATAACTTCTACAACCATGCTAGAAGAGAGGTCACTAAATCAAATAAACTATCACATCAGAGATGTTTAAAATTGGAAACTGGGGCCCTTAAAGTAATGGTTAGAAGCCTAACTTCTACCTTAAACAATGTACTTGCTGACACCTCACTCTTAACAAAGAAACTGGGTGAGTCTATTTTCCTTGAGCGTGGTCAGCTGTGTCATGAAAGGCAGCCTAACAGGGAAACAAGTAGTCAATACGACCTTCAAAAGTTTTCCTCAAAGTCACTCCATTCAGATAATTTTCCTTCACATAAGCAATAAGATCAATACACAGTCAAGACCATGTTTCCCTATGCCCAGGTCAAATTACATCCCCTGCAAAGCACTGCAGGCCACCAAATAAAAATGTTCAGTCTTTCTGACAAACGTCCCCAAATTATCAGCTAGCTTAGTTAAGGAGGACGAAGACACATATAAATAAGTACATCCACTGGATTTGACTGTTGAGGGGATATTGATCGGCCACAAGGGAAGACATAAGCGAAGCACAAAGATTTCTGCAGCAAGGCAACCAGCTTGATAGTATAGAATATAGATTCTACATGTGAGACCTAGTCGAAAACCTAGTGGCCTTTGATGCCTCTACTTTACATCCTGGTTGAGAGAAGCATACATTTTAAATATAAGCCCCTGGAATCCAAAACACAGCCTGGATCACAAACATTATATCCCTTAATCACTGTAGAAATTCCAACCCGAGATATAGATTGACGGTCATCAATGCTCCTTTACAAATGTTATTTGACTTTGACTCCCAAGGTATCTAGAAAGGATACCAAACAACCAATACATTACTTGTTTCTGCAGAGTTTGCTTATATTGGTGCCCCAAACGGTCTATGTATCAGTACTGTTATATCTATTACTGAAACCAACAAATCGACCCCTTTTCATATTCAAACCGCATCCCAGATGTCTATGCTATCTTGGAATATTGCTGGCTTTAAATCTAAGGTAGCCTTCTCAAATCATAATATCATTATTGTTTGTAGTGTAAGAACACATAGACTTTGCCCAAATGAATGCCTTAGACCCTTAGGCTGACAATAGCAGAAACACGTTGGCATTCATTTTATTTCTAGTCAGTGACACATATAGGTCATTATACGAATATGTGCCTCCTGCTCTTTACCCTTTGGTAATTTTTTTAATAAACCTAGGATACCACCTTATTAAAGGATACCTTTGTGATTTATTCTAAGTTTTTCTTTAATCATAAAAGTGGATCAGAGCATTACCCAGAAAAGATAAGAAATATCTAAGAACTCTTTTAGGTTAATCTGCCCTTGAGGTCGAGTCCACCCTGGTAGTACCATCTTACCAGGGTGGGCAAATGAGGATGCATGTCACATTACGTGAGTGAGCCATCCTCGTCCAATTCTTGGAATTGCCTGAAAACTGGAATTATAGGAGGCAGCGAAAAACAGGGAACACTTTAGGTCCTCTTACTTATCTTGCTGAGCAGCCAACAGGTCTCAAAGCAAGATCTAAGGGTATTGCACCTTTTTGTGGTATATTTAATGGTACTGCACAACCTGGGTATGACCACAAACCTGCGTTCCTTAATTGTTTGCTTTCATGAAGAAATATTTGGCTAATTCCTATTAGGGGGCTCAGGATGGCATTACCGGACGATTTCCGTCAGGTAAGGGGAATCGCCAAAGCTGTATCTTGGCCCTTACACTATTCTCCTTATTTTTGAATGGTGTCTCTCAATTCTTGGCTAGCTGCCCAACAGAACCTTAGCTTTAGCAGGTACAATGTTTCCTATCTTAATGTTTGTGGATTATATGCTTATAATCTCAATAAACCCTAGTGGGTGGCAACGTGTACTTCTCCGCTTTGAGGAATTCTGCAGGATTTGAGGTTTTGTTATTAATTGTGCAAAAATGAAATCCATGGATTTTATTCAAGATAAATCCTTTAGGGGCTTTGTAAAGCTGGATGGTGAGTCCCTCGAACAAACTAATGTTTTTATTTATTTAGGAGTTACTTTGGCGAAGAATTTCTGCTGGAAATTCCAAGTCAAAATAATGGCTCTAAAACACTGTCAACCAGTGGGTGCATTTTAAAAGAATTCTTCAAAAGCTCATTTACTTAGCCAATTAGTCCACTTCTCCAGATTCATGAAGCTGAAGTAGTGTGTTCAGTTCCCTAAGGTTCAGACCATTGGGGTCTCACGAATCTAGCCCCACTCACTGTAGCAGAGAATACTTTTTTGCTAACATGTCTACCACAAATTACTCCTCTCAAACTGTTATGTTTTATGTATTTATATTTTTCTCATTGCATGTATTGGCAAAATAAAGTTTTTTAACTGAACTGTATGTTTTCTGGCAATGTTGTGTGTGTTCCTTAAAATTGACATGCCATTATGGTATTTTAATACCAGTAAAGGTTTTGACATGTCATTGTTGACCTACACCTCCCATTTTGGAGGGGCAAGAGTAATTACACAATGTCACCAAGTATTAAGTAGTGTGTGTAATAAATGTACTTAAATCAACTAGGGAAGTTCTGTTCCTACCAAAAGAGCTAGGAGAGGAGAAAGGAGAAAAGGTGGACAAATCTAAGGATGGGAATCCTACGGACTTCTTCTTCTTACCTTTACACACCCATAGGGATGTCATGCATCATCATTGGGTATTACTCCATGTCAGGCTGGTCCTGCAATGCTCTATAGGTCCCACGAAGGGTCACTTTGTTGCTTATGCCGTATGATGAAGGATATATGAGAGTGTCCTAAAATGTGGGGTGGTTGTATATATGAAAGTGAGGAAGGTGAGAAAAACCTGTCTAGGACGTTCCCAAAAAGTAATTAAATGTGATGGTTCTCCTGGCACGATTAAAAGAACAAACGAAGTATTAGGGCTACGTGGAGGTATTATGTGTGGAAGTAGCTCGTCATTTGAGGCAATAGTTTAGTCAGGTCAGTACTTTTTGTGCCCAGTGGTCCAGAGCTAATCCATGATACTACTTTATGACCAAACAAGGGAGAAGGTGAGTCGACCCAAAATCTACACCATTATGTGTAGTGTAGGTATTCCTTAAAGGTGAAATACCTGGTTCAAGGATAAAAAAATGACTGTCCAACCCTATGAATCAATCAAAATCGTCCCAAATGATTGGAATATAGAGGTGAGCGCAGAGGCACTAAATGGTCCCTGTACGTGGAGTGCAAAAGGCCTACCCTTCTCTGCTCGCCCAGATCAAGTTAATCATTCATGTCCAAATTATGCATGTTTTATTGGCAATGTTAAGTGTATGTCTTCAAATTAGTATTCCATTATGACATTTTAATACCAGTAAAGATGTTGACATGTGCTTGGTTGCTGACCTAGACCTCCCTTTTGGGAGGGGCGAGAGTAATTGCGCAATGTCACCAAGAAGCATTTCCATCCGTTTATGTGTATTTGTAAATTGCTGTATAGTATTAAGTAGAGTGTGTGTAATAAATGTATTTCTTCCCTTTTCAAAAGAAAAAGTACAAACTGGACCATCATTTATTGAGTTTTATTATGATGTATCTGTGAATGGGAATTGCAAGCCTAAACATTCGTTCTTTAAAATAAAAGTACAACTACCTGAAGTGAAGCCATGAAGGTCCTCATTTGTTATGTTATGTTATGTTATTTATTTTTTGTATAGCGCACGGATGCCGCAGCTAAGAGGCGTCCCGGCGCTTGGAGAGCTGAATAACACAACACATATGAGAAGGCGAAGGCAAGAAGACAGACTAAACTGTGGAAAAGAGGAAGTGCCTTGTTATCTCACACAGGGCTCTATGACATAAAGTGAGCTCACGCAGTGCTAATTTACAACATGATATTTGATACAGCTTTGGGCTGATTGGTGTCTTAAATATTTGAAGAACTGGATCAGTGCTACTTCCCACCTTAGGCAGTGCTAAATTGTTGTTTGTCATTGGAGTTTTAGGGGAGTGTGCTGCTATTGAATGGGAATATAGCAGCATGTTAGCATCTCTAAAGAAAGGACAGTGCGCATTAAAACACAATGTCATACTTCAAAGCTAAATAACACAATTAATTATAAACAAGAACTACTCAATACATCTCTTAAATAGAACACAGCACCCACAATAAAACAAAAACAATAAAAGAATGGAGTACTACATCCCCATATCACGGCAACACAAAAACAGTGGTGGTATCTTGCTTGTGCCTATGTCATGGGGGTTCTATGTTCCAAGTTCCAGAAGGGTGATTAAAAGATTGTGCAGGGCCAGTTGATGAGACGGTGGCTGGAGTCCTTTTAGCTGAATAAATACTTATCTTTTGGATCACAGCTGTGTCCTCTTCATTAGTTACTTTGAATTTCCTAACCTCAATAAGACAACAAAGAGGGGATACAAAACCACACGTATAAAGCACAATTTATACATTTGTATTTATTTGTACAGTTTTATATAGCGCCAACTCGACCCAAGGGCATCAGAGCTCTTCACACTGCCTACATGTAGCAAATATGTGGTTTACATAAAGCATATTAGGGTAGACATACAGGCATGTGACGCTGTGTTCGTCCTCGCTGCTTAAACGTGATGTTGTGATCGTCCTCGCTGCTTAACCCGTTGCCTGCTGATGACAGAACTGCTCCGTCATCAGCTGCGGTGGCGCTGTGCTGATGACGGAGCGGTTCCGTCATGGCCCGCTCGGAGCGCCTACGCGGCGCGAATTCCGCGCCTGCGCTGAGCGTTCCATTGAGCGGGGCGGGCCATGACGGAACCGCTCCGTCATAAGCACAGTGCCACCGGCGCTGGTGACGGAGCGGTTCCGTCACCAGCATGCGGCCTCCACGCGGCCGCCCCACCCCCTTAGCACTGCGGCGGAATAGCCGCCTCAGTGAAGGGGTTAAGCGTACTCGCTTTTTAGCCCTACCACTCCTCTGGCTGCATCCATTTTAAATCCGATCTCCCACGGTGGACCATATTTGTGCCATTGCAACTATTTGAATTCATCCTTGTGAACTGAGCCTTATCACCAGTTTAAGTGAATTATACTGTCACACACCTGAACCCACATCTGAAATTCGCGGTTCTAATCAACCTCCTGTTCCAGCCGTCAGAGAGATCTCCGATCTTCATCACTTGCCTCCAGCCCTGATGAAGTCTAGGGTTATTCACCCAGACAAAACACGTGTTGGCTGTGCAATCTCACAGGAAAAGAGAAGAACACATTTAAATTTTGAACCTGTGATTGTGTTTAAAAAATAAATATACCTATTTTTTTTTATTAAAAAGCGAAAAAAAAATATTCTCCATTTTCCTGTCATGAATTCTCTCTGTTCTATTTCAATCCTGAAATTATTCCTTGTTCCCTGTTTAATGTTTGCAACATTTCCGTACCTTTTCTATTACTGTGAAACTTTCATCTCCCTTTTAATCATGTTTAACTTGATTTCATTCCAACTCCTTAAAGTAATATTTTCGTTTTGTTTTGCATTCGAGATATCCTGTTAATGTTGTCCTTTGTTTTACATGTAGTTAATGTCTCATAGTCAGAGGTCATGGCAGAGTGAAGAAATGAAAGAGTTAAGTTATGTATTGACACCCTTTACAAGTGCCCCTGTATGCTTTTAAAGCTGATAGATGTGTGGATTACTGATGGCTGCCTAGCTCGGTGCGCTGCTGCTTCTGCCTGCTAAAGCCGAGGCTGTCTCTCCTGTGTTGGGAGGGGCTGTTTGTGGGCTCGTCCAAGGTGTCCAATGGGCAGGATTTCTGGAGTCTGCCGAAGGCAAGTGGATACACGATCCCGAGGGGATACCACATATTACACAGCACCTGATCTACTTATGCTATATGGCCACTTGCTATGTTCAGTGAAAACCTTACGCAAAACATGGTCGCTCTTGGTGCAATCTGTACAAAATGTCAGCCACCTGTGAGGCTTCAATCATAAATCGCCGCTGTTTCTCTCGTTCTGCGGTTTGTTGATGCAGGTGTCGTACGCCGGTGAGTCTGACTTTGCTCTTGGGCCACTGCTGGTGTGCTGCTGATTGATCTCATGGCCTTTACTCCCAATCTGTCAGAGGTCATAGGTCAGAAAGATCCTCATCACCTTTGAACCTAATCGGCTAATCCTGGTGCTCACGGGCACCATAGACCCCAAGTTAGGGATAACCGTGGAGAATAAACTTAACCAAATAGCAAGCTGAGCAGAGAAAGTAGCAAACATACAGGATCTGGCGGGAGAAGAGAGGTCTGGAATTGACTGCTGCTATCTGACTCTTTGCCCATCACCACTTTAGCTCTTGATCACACTCTCATTCCCCATTTCATAAAATGGCCTATTCTCTTGATTTTAAACTGTGAGAGCCCACACTGCCTCCATTCTGTCCTCACTTTATGTCCTATTGTCACTCACCCACAGTAAGGGTTGGAGACCTTTCCTGGCATGTGACACATGTCACTCCGTCATGTGACATATGCCACAGCTCATGTGACATGTGCCACAGATTTTTTACATTCTCTTTCATGATTACCTGGAGATAAAGAGGCCATAACTCCCCCATATACTGCTGGGGGTGATTTACAAAGGCACAGCTTTCATTGGTGGAAATTAGAAAAATCATTGGAAAATCATTTCCCTGGCTGGGGTTTGAATCCTGGTAAAAAAAATGCACTCATGGCACCTGTGAATAGCCACTGTACCATTTGTTTTACTGGAGCTTTTTTCAGCCCAAGGCCTTTTTGTTATGGGAACATAGGGCCCGATGTAGGTAGCCCTTTACCAATCGGAATCGGCCGAAAATACCGATTTGCGGCCGTTTCCGATCGGTAAAGGGCTATTGAGATGTAGGGGCACATTTTCGGTAATTTTACCGAATCGTTATCATTAACGAATCGGTAAATTTACCGAATCGGTAATATTTACCGATTCTGTAATGATAACGATTCAGTAAAATTACCGAAAATGCAATGTAGGTATTCAATGTTCCATCAGCACATGGCTTACAGAATCGGTATTTTACCATGGAATACAAATCCATGGTAAAATACCGATTCCTGTGTACATGCACATCTGTGCATGTACACATGTGCCATGTGACAGACAGACGTGCCCTTAGGGCATGTCTGTGTGCCACATTGCACACATGCCCGTTTTGGGGGTGCTAGAGGGTGTCAAAGTGACACCCCCTGCACCCTTGCCAAATTCGGTATTTACAGATTCGGTAAATACCGATTCGGTATTTGACTTTAATCCTGTGGGCTTCAAAGGCCCATAGGATTCAATAGCAAATACCGATTCGGTATTTACCAAATCGGTAAATACCGAATTTGTAAGGAATCGGTAACGATTCCAGATGTTGGGACCTACATCCCATTTACCGATTTTGAAATACCGAATCGGTAAAATTCGGTATTTCAAATTCGGTAAATGGGATTTACCGACATCGGGCCCATAGTGCTGGTCCTTCTTCTATTTTCATGGTGTTTGGATTTTACATGCCAGAAATCCACTCTTGATTTTCATGCTTTATATACAAATAGCCCTTCCTTTCTTTCACTCTGCCACTTATCCCATGGATTTCTTTTTCTTACTCAATCATCCCCAAATTCTCATTCTACTAAATGAGGGATTTCTTTCATAGCAGACCTCTCCCCCCTTCCACGTTACCAGTGTCTGACATGTATTAGCTTGATTAAAGAGGCCAAAAATTCCCCAGACACTGCTGAGGGGTAATTTACAAAGGGAGAGCTTTCATTTGTGGAAATTAGAAATACAATGGAAAAGAAAATAAAAATCGATTTTCCCCACCTGCGGTTTGAACCTTGGTTAAAATGGACACATCTCCCCTGTTAGTTACTTCTATACAAGCAGACATTTTCTCACACCCAATGCCTTTTTTGCATGCCACAAATCGACTCTTGATTTCCATGCTTTATATACAAATAGCCCTTCCTTTCTTTTTACTCTGGCGCTTCCCCCATGCATTTTGTTTTCTTACACAAAACAAAACTCGGATCTCCCTCGGATGGTCGAAAGGCTGTATTATAAATGAAATTTTACATAAATCTAGCAGTTTATAGTGCATACATTCTAGCAAAATGTACTTGAACGGACTGTAATATCTTGCAAGTTAATAGTGACGGAACCCTTTTTGGTCCTGATGGTCTCCCTAGAAATGTGTTAGAGGGTAATGCATTGATCGCTGTTTCAGTATGGTGAGTTGCAATTGCACGTGCATGAATACATCTCCTTGTGTGGCATAGTCATTTGCTAGTAACTGGGTTGGGCAGACACTACAAAGACCATATATCATGATTTCTACATCTACTACTATGCTGATTTTGTCCTACATGCCACAAATGCTCAATTTCTTTAAGGCTTCAAAGAGAACTAACCATTACTCATTTTTTTACCACTTGCCCCAGATGTCTTTTTCTACCAAACTTAAGCATTATAAACCATTCCACCACTAAGCATTCTCGTACACACTAATCAAGTACATGTAATATATTTCTGGCATGCTTTCTTGTATCTAATCATGTAATAAACCTATCACACTGTGCCAGTAGGTGATTTCCAAGGGCATCACTTTCACATCGGTAATACAAGACTGAGAGAAATAAGTACAGGCTCCGAATTACTGGGTTAACCCTGGCCACAATATATCACACATTAGTGTCTTTTTTTTAAAAACATATTTTATTGTGTCAAAGGTCAAGTATAGTGCAGAGCTCCTTAACCCAGGAAACATCTGCCATTATAAAAATTGCAAAATATTGTCATTGAAAATTAGTTCATACATTTTCATTATCATGGTTATGTAAAACAATATAACATAAACGCATTGAACCACTACTGCATTTCGTTTGCCACCACATCGTCCACCCCAACAAATAGATTCCATCAAGATATAGCTGGTCCCTGACCTAACATTCCCGCATATCAACATTGATACATACGCATCCACTGGGGCACCGGGTCTAAATTGAGGACTCAGTTGTCTGACCATCTTTTTCACATTTTGGGGTGCTTTTGAGGGCAACCCCTGGCCTTGAATATTGGGATCTCCAACCCCATGCAAAAGTCCAGTCCATTTTCCCATGCTGAGAGAGAAGATGGACCATTCAATCAATCAATCAATCAAAGACATTTATAGAGCGCACTACCTACCCGTAGGGTCTCGTGGCGCTTGGGGGGTGGGGGGTGCCGCTACTGCTCGAACAGCCTTCCACAGCCTTGATACATTCATTTTAGCCAATATCATCCCCAACAATAACAGGTACCCCTTCTATATTATACATCCTATACCCTACATGAAATGTAAAATTGCCAATCTTTTTGAGATGGGGAGCGCCCACCCCAACACTTCTGCAAGACAGGCCAGAACCAATATCTATCATTTTGTGAGTGCAGTACAATGCCAAATTGTCTGTTTTAGGGACCCCTCCTCCTGACCACCCTTCAGGCATATAGAGGATGACTCTAGGCCTGCCCTCCACAGCCTGAGCCTGGTATAGTAAACCGGGTGTAGGTATTTAAATTGAATAAGACGGAGCAGTATTGCTATAGCTGCTCCCCTAGGGAAGGACAGTCTGTCCAGCCCCTCATCTCGGTCTATTTGTCTAAGATCACCAGCCCACACTTCTCTAAGTTTATCCAATGTAGTGGAGCTATTGGTCACCAGTGACTGATCGATCTTCGAGATTCTATGGTCCTGCAGATGACCCATGAAGACATTGGCTTCAATTGCCATGAATATGGGAAGAGCCTCTAACCCCGAGATACTAGGATAAATGGTGTGCAAAAATTGAAGGTATTTATAAAATGTAGACTTTGGCATCTGGTACTCTTGTTGAAGATATTGGAATGATTGCACAGCCTCTCCTCGCAATACGTCTCCTTATGTGGAGACTCCTATATTTTCCCTCCCTCGATATCCGGATAACGCAGCTAGCTGCGGCAAACAACCATTGTGCCACAGTGGGGATTCCCCAGTCAACTTATTCCACCACACCATCCTGCTGAGGGTCTGTTTCCACATGTGAATACTACCAGAGTGGCCGGCGACAAAGAATTGCGTGGAGGCACATAATACAGTATGGTATGTAGGGTGGACTCTCATATACACCTTTGCTCCACTTCATAATCGGGGTCATTCCTCTCCCCATACCCCCATTCATTTGGCACCAAAAGATGAAATGCCATATAGTATGTTTGGACATCCGAAATGGTCAACCCCTGCAATACGTCAACTGAAAGCAAGTCTGCAGCACCACTCTGGACGGCCCCCCTGTCCACAGAAATTGACCCAGTGCCGCGTTGACCTGGTGAAACCACATAGGGAGTATGTAATATGAATGGTTCCGCAATAGGTAAAGCAGGCGCGGCAATGACCCCATTTTAAAACAAGCATTGTCATAGCTAATAGGTCTAGCCTTTGGGACCTTATAAGTGTTTAGCATTGTAGTACATTATCTCACACAGCCAGGCCCACACACTCTTAACATCTTTGAATAACTGTACAAGTTTTTTTCTTTTTTTAAAGTCAATATAACAAAGGAGTAGGTCTGGCATAAAAGCCAAAGCAGCCAACTTTGCAGCGGAGGTGACCAGGTTCGAACCTCATTGTTGGTTCAACATCCTGTGATTCTGGGAAAATCACTTTATCTGCCCCAGCCCCCCCGCGGAAACAAATGCAAAAACAACAGTTGATGGACAGAATGCAGAACAATGTCATACATTCACCCCAGTATAGATATCTGCTCCTAAATCCATCGATTTTTTGCTTACCATGCCATTCCAGTTTGAACCCAGCCATATGCAAATCAGTCTTGACCCTGTGCCCCATGGGAACAGTCCAGCCCGAACTGCCAAGCCAAGTCCTCCCTGGACTGGTAACAAGCATCCTAGGACCGGTTTCTTGCTTGCAGCCCTCATCAGACATGATAGCTTGATTCCAGTACATGGAGAGCACGGGACTCACGTCTAAGCATACCCGTCCCACTCGGGTGACAAATGCAAAAACAACAGTTGATGGACAGAATGCAGAACAATGTCATACATTTACCCCAGCACAGAGATCTGGTCCTAAATCCATAGGTTTTTTGCTTACCATGCAATTCCAGTTTTAACCCAGCCATATGCAAATCAGTCTTGACCCTGTGCGCTATGGGAACAGTCCAGCCCGAACTGCCAAGCCAGGACATCCCCGGACTGGAAACAATCATCCTAGCAACGGTTTTGGGCTTTCAGCCCTCATCAGCCAGGATAGCTTGATTCCAGTGGCATTGGAAACGCTTTGTTCGCCCTCACTTGGCAGGGTATGCCCAGACGTGGGTCCCTTGCTCACTCTGCCACTGGATTCAAGATAGCCTGGCTGATGAGGGTTTTGAACCGGGAACCGGTCCCAGGATGCTCGTTTCAGGTCCAGGGAAGACATGGCTTGGCAGTTCGGGCTGGACTGTTACTATGAGGCACTGGGTCAGACTGATTTGCATATGGCCATGTCTGAACTGGGGTGGTGAAGTGAGCTAAAGAATGATGATGGATTAAACCCAGATCCGTTGACTGGGGGTGAGTGTTTGATTTGCTCAAACGCTCCTTCCATCATCCCCTTTGGTATTGCTTTGTTTGCCCTAAGTTGGTAGGGTATGCCCAGATGTGGGTCCCTTGCTCACTCTGCCACTGGATTCAAGATAGCTTGGCTGATGAGGGTTATGAACCCGAAACCAGTCCTACAATGCTTGTTCCTGGTCCAGAGAAGACATTCTATGGCAGTTTAGGCGGGACTGTTCCCATGAGGCACAGGGTCAGACTGATCTGCATATGGCCATTTCTGAACTGGGGTGGTGGAGTGAGCTAAAGAATGATGATGGATTAAACCCAGATCAGTTGACTGGGGGTGAGTGTTTGATTTGCTCAAACTCTCTGTCCATCATCCCCTTTGGTATCACTTTGTTCGCCCTAACTTGGCAGGGTATGCCCAGACGTGGGTCCCTTGCTCACTTTGCCACTGGATTCAAGATAGCCTGGCTGATTAGGGTTATGAACCCAAAACCGGTCCCAGGATGCTTGTTTCCGGCCCAGGGAAGACATGGCTTGGCAGTTCGGGCGGGACTGTTCCCATGTGGACAGGGTCAGACTGATTTGCATATGGCCATGTCTGAACTGGGGAGGTGGAGTAAGCTAAAGAATGATGATGGATTAAACCCAGTTCAGTTGACTGGGGGTGAGTGTTTGATTTGCTCAAACTCTCTGTCCATCATCCCCTTTGGTATCGCTTTGTTCGCCCTAAGTTGGCAGGGTATGCCCAGACGTGAGTCCCTTGCTCACTTTGCCACTGGATTGAAGATAGCATGGCTGATGAGGGTTATGAACCCAAAACCGGTCCCAGGATGCTTGTTTCCAGTCCAGCGAAGACATGGATTGGCAGTTCGGGCGAGACTGTTCCCATGAGTCACTGAGTTAGACTGATTTGCATATGGCCATGTCTGAACTGGGGTGGTGGAGTGAGCTAAAGAATGATGATGGATTAAACCCAGATCAGTTGACCGGGGGTGAGTGTTTGATGTGCTCAAACGTTTTGTCCATCACCCCCTTAGGTATCACTTTTTTCACCCTAAATTGGCAGGGTATGCCCAGACGTGGATCCCTTGCTCACTCTCCCACTGGATTCAAGATAGCCTGGCTGATCAGGGTTATGAACCCGAAACCGGTCCCAGGATGCTTGTTTCCGGTCCAGGGAAGACATAGCTTGGCAGTTCAGGCGGGACTGTTCCCATGAGGCACAGGGACAGACTGATTTGCATAAGGCCATGTCTGCACTGGGGTGGTGGAGTGAGCTAAAGAATGATGATGGATTAAACCCAGATCAGTTGACTGGGGGTGAGTGTTTGATTTGCTCAAACGCTACGTCCATCATCCCCTTTGGTATCACTTTGTTCCCCCTGCCAAAACAAGTAGAGCTATTTACAAATTAATATAAAGTTAAAGCGGGCCATTCTTAAGTGAATAAAGGTACACAGTCATGCTGTGTTGCGAGGTGGGAAGTGTCTGCTGTAGATAAAAACTCCAACAAACAACACTGCAAGCAGTCAAATTCAAAGTGAAAATGTCACTGCGCGTGCCCATGCTGTGTTGGAGGTGGGAGAGGTGTGCTTTGGAGGCAAGCCAAGAAAAAAATTCAACATACAGGCGTCATTAACAAAATAAAGGTGCACAAGAGCGCTGCTCTATGTGTGTATTAGGTGGGAGGGGTCTGCTTTTGAGGCAAAGAGCAGTTAGAAACAATTATACTGGAGCTCAGACAGAGCTTGACATGTGATTGTGGAGTATTGAGCACCTTCCAGGTGCTGTGAGCGCATGCTGCCGCCCTGCTTTGAATAAACATCAGGATAGTGGCATACAGTGGAGAGCACACAAAGCAAACAGGGAGGCATTTGTTGCAGGCACCCATCTAGGACAGCAGTTAATAAATAAAGGTGCACAGCAAGCAGTGCTTGATGTTGTGTATAAAAAAACATACAGGCACGGATAATAAATAAATTAAGACACGCGGTGAGCGCTGCTCGATGCTTTGTTGGGTGTGGCTGGGTTCTGCCAATGAGGCAAGGCAAGACAAGCCGCGCCACGAAAGTGAACTCGACCGTGCTCTGTTTAATGACCCATGATGAGGGATGCAGCTGGCACCCTGTGCGCCGCTGCTCACTCCTGACAGCTGTATGCCATGGGAATGACAGCTGTATGCTGGGACATGCATTCGCCTTTGGCCAATTGCCTGCTTTATTATTATTATTATTATTCTGAGTTTTGTATAGCGCCTGGTTACCAATAGGCATCCCAGCGCTTATCAGAACATAACAGTACCAAAAGAGTGCAGGGATTAAGCGGAGAACAAAAAGGTTTTTAAAAGTTTACGGAACCTGAGAAGGTTGGATTCCGAGCGCAGTGATAGGGGCAATGAGTTCCACAAGGAGGCCACATTTATTGAAAACCTTCTGCCACCAGTTCTTGCCTTTTTCACCCTGCCAACCTGAAGGAGATGTTGGTGGTCAGAGCGAAGGGAGCGAGAGGCCTTGTAGGGCTGGACCATCTCCTCCAGAATAGGTGGACCTACCCCGTGCAGAACTTTGTGGGCGATGCAGAGTGACTTGAATTTCACCCTGTCCCTCACAGGGAGCCAGTGCAGTGCCCTCAACGCTGGGCGGGCGGATTGACGCCTAGGGAGACCCGTCAGAAGCCTGGCAGCCGCGTTCTGCACTTGCTGCAGTCGGTTCAGGGTGGATTCGGGTGCGCCCAGGAATAACGCATTGCTGAAATCCAGCCGCGAGATGATCAGTCCCTGGATGAGAAGCCTACGAGTGGCCACTGGGAGCAAGGGCAGAATCTTCTGGGCTGAACGGAGCAGGCCAAAGCACATGCCAGCAGTCTTTTTGGCGTGGGTTTTAAACGATAGGTCCTGTTCCAGCCATACCCCCAGGCTCTTGATCTCCTGCTTGGGGGGAGGCATCGGTCCCAGACAGTCTGGCCAGCTGCTGGGGGACAAAGATGGAGAGGAGTTCCCCAGCAGCATCAGTTCCGTTTTGGAGCCATTTAACTTTAGGGCTGAGCTACACATCCACGTGTAGATCTTTTCAAGACACGTGTGTAGCCGGTCGGGATGGTGCGCCGACTGGGAGAGGCCTACCACCAGCTGAGTATCATCAGCGTAACTGATGATTTTAATACCCAGCGGCCGTACCACACTCTCCAGGGGGGCCATGTAAACGTTGAATAAGGTAGGGCTCAATGAAGAGCCCTGTGGCACACCACACTGGAGGCTGATTTTTCCTGGCCTTCCCACACCTCAAATGTATGACCTTCCAAGAAGGAGGCGAACCATTTGAGGGCCAAACCCGTGACCCCCACCCCCGACAGCCGTTGGAGAAGCACCAGATGGTCCACGGTGTCAAAAGCAGCGCTGAGGTCCAGGAGGATCACTGCCACTGATCCCCCCGAATCCAGCATGCTCCTAGCATTCTCCACGACCGCCAGCAGGGCGGTGTCGGTCCCCTGACCGGGGCGAAAACCCGTTTGGGAGTCGCCCAGGAGGGAATTGGCTTCCAAGAAGTTGGAAAGGCGGCCATTCACCAGCTTCTCAGCCACCTTACTGATACCCGGCAGCAAGGAGATAGGCCGAAAATTGGCAAGATCGGCGGGATCGAGGTTAGGCTTTTTCAAAAGAGCCTTGACCACCGCCTCTTTCCAACTGGGGGGGACCACCCCATGGGCGAGAGCCAGATTTATCAAGTCCGTCGCAGGGCCGACGATAGTGGATGACACCTGTTTAAGATATTTAATAGGTGCTGGGTCTTTCGGGGAGCCGCTCTTCATGGATCTCAGCACCGACAAGACTTCCTCCTTCGTGAATGGACCGAGGGAGGACAGCTCCACCAATTGTAGCTCAAGTTGAGAGCTGGGATTGTCCTCCAAGGAGGAGACCTCACCTAGCCGGGGAAGGGAGGCCAATATGTTGTCGATTTTGCTTTTAAAGAACGAGGCCAGTTCTGTACATTTTTTGCGAGGGTCCTCGTAGAAAACCTGAGGATCGGGGGCAGTGAGTAGCTCCTTGATGACCCTGAATGACTCTTTGGAAGAGTTGGCCGCAGAGCCAATGCGCTCTTCAAAGAATCCTGATTTTGCCACCCGAATAGCGGATTTATACCTGCTCAGGGCCGCACGATATTCTTTACGACTCGCCTCACTCCAGTCTCTCCTCCAGGACCGCTCTAGCCTCTTACAACCTTTCCTCAGGGTTCTTAATTCAGATGAATATCAAGGTGCCGAGCCCGCTCTCTTCCCCCTCGTTAGTTGTTTCTTTTTGGGTAGAAGAGTGTCCAGAGAATCCACGAGCCAGGTATGGAAGTGCGCGTCCGCGACTATCCGGTTAGCTCCCTGGGGGGGCTGCGTGGACTCCAAGTGTGCCGCCCAGGTGTCAACTGGGAGCCTCGACATTCAACAGTGAGATAGGGTGGTATGACGCGTGTTGGTCTGCGGGCTGACCTGGTTTATGGAATACAACTATTTCCGCGTCTCTACAGTCTCGTGGCAGACAACCTCGGTCTCTAGCTTCATCTGCAACTCGGAGAAAATGAGGCCCCAATTAAAAAAAGTACTTCTTGAAGAATTTGCATGGGAAACCATTCGTACAACGAATTCAAATCTCCCACCGCTGTGCAAAGCTCCACTTCAGTGAGCGGAAGGTCAAGGTCTGCTCGAGCCTCATCCGAGTGGGCGCAAGGCGGTAAGTCAGCTATGAAATGGTGCATCATGTCTTACTGTAGTAGTTCCTTAGGCGTTTATAGCTCTGTAAAGTAGCTTGCAAAACTCTCTGCTACTATGAGGGAAGGGTCACTAAGAGCCCTCCTGTCTGAACCCGGTATGCTAGGGAGAACCTGCGGATGCAAGGCCCCTTCACTCAGTCTATATAGTAATTTACTGGAATTGTAACCCCATTGGTAAATTCTGCTACGGGACACTAGCCACGCAAGACGGGCCTCATCTATCAGTGTCAGCATGGGACTGTCGCGCCAGCATGAGCTGTCAGAGCGCCCGATCCCCTCCCTCACCCCTAATGCTCCGCTCTAGTTCCATTATATGGGCCTCCGATCACAGAAGCTATTCCCGCTGGGTTTGACGTGCTGCCGCTCAGAATGAAATTTCTACCCCCGTAAGGTGAGCTACATAGCCTCCCATAGGAGTTTTGCCTCTGCGACTATCCCCACATTTATATCCAGGTAGTGCCTAATTTCCTGCTCTATGTGCTCCCAATATTTCTCATACTCCACCAAAAGAGCTGTTTATGAGGACCCAACTGCGCTGTCAGAACCACTTACGAGTGATCGAACAGGCCCTTTTGGGAGAATCTCCACGGCTCCTATCGGTATAATAATATAGTCAAGACGGGAGTAAGAATCATGTGTTGTCAAAAAATATGTGTTGCCCTGCTCCTCAACATACAGCTGCCTCCATAGATCCACCCATCCCAGTACCATCTCCACGGAGTTCAGTTTGGTACCGTAGAGCACATTTCGATTTCCCCATCTATCTATGGCCTAGTCCATTACATCATTCCAGTGCCTCCCTACTATTGCCAATAATTCTGGTATATCCACCCAGAGGGTCGTGAGATGCTTGACTAATGGCCACTGCAGCGGCGGGTGGGCATATGTACAGCCCAATACCACCTGTTCCTCATACATGGTACCCCTAATAAATACGTATCTCCTCTGGATGTCTGTCCATGTATTGATATGCTGGTATGGGACACTACCATGAATTCAAATCGCAAACCCACAGGACGCCCTGGTGAAGCCAGAGTGGTACATTTAAACATGGCCATAACAGAGGAGACTGGCTTTAGTACTCGTTAAATGCATCTCCTGGAGCATCAATCAATCAATCAATCAATCAATCAAAGGCATTTGAGGAGCGCACTACCTACCCGTAGGGTCTCAAGGCGCTGGGGGGTGGGGGGTGCCGTTACTGCTCGAACAGCCAGGTCTTCAGCTTCTTCCTGAAGGAGAGGTGGTCTTGGGTCAGGCGCAGGTCGGTCGGGAGGGAGTTCCAGGTCTTGGCGGCCAGGTAGGAGAAGGACCTTCCTCCTTTTGTCGCTCTTCGGATGCGGGTGACGGCGGCGAGGGCGTGGTTGGCTGAGCGGAGGTGGCGTTTGGGAGCGTAGAAGTTGATTCGGTTGTTGAGGTAGCTCGGGCCTTGGTCGTGTAGGGCTTTGTGTGCGTGGGTGAGGAGGCGGAAGGTGATTCTTTTGTTGACGGGGAGCCAAAGCAGGTCTCTGAGATGTCCGGAGATGTGGCTGGTTCGTGGGATGTCGAGGATGAGTCGGGCTGAGGCGTTCTGGATCCGCTGGAGTCTCTTCTGGAGCTTGGCGGTGGTACCGGCGTAGAGGGCATTGCCGTAGTCCAGTCGACTGGTGACGAGGGCCTGGGTGACGTTCTTCCTGGTCTCGGTGGGGATCCACCAGAAGATCTTCCGTAGCATGCGTAGGATGTTGAAGCACGCCGAGGAGATGGTGTTGACTTGCCTGGTCATGGAGAGGGAGAAGTCCAGGATGAAGCCCAGGTTGCGTGCGTGGTCTGTCGGTTTGGGTGCGGTGCCCAGGGCGGGAGGCCACCAGGAGTCGTCCCAGGCGGAGGGCGTCAGAATGTCTGCTCCGTATTGTTTGGCCTGTTGGAGTATAGCCCCTCTTTTGACTTTCTCTAGTGCTCCTCTGACATTCCAACTCACTATTCGGATGTCCCCGCCTGGAGTCACTCCCTATCTATAGGGACTACCATCTAAACGTCTTGTGATTTTGATGTGTGGGACAACGTAAGCTATTGTGTGAATAGTTTCCATGTGTAGCAGTGATGCAGTGCAAACATATAACATGTGTACCCCAACTTCCTTCAAACCCCCATACCTCAAAACTACTGAACTACTGAACTACTGTCGCGGCAGAAGAGGCTTATGGATCCCAATGGGATCCCCCTGCATGCCCCTGCCATTCGTTACCCAATAACCTGCCCATAGTCAGCTGGCATTCCCCTCAAGTATTGAGAGTCAAACAAAGTTACAACCCCCCTCATGCTTTGTTGGTCTGAGCAAGTGTCACCAACAGTCTCCCATCTGGGAGAGTCCTGATGTAGCCATGAGGCTGAAGACCTCTGCCGGGGCACCGAAGTGGATTTGTTGAGATTGCTGCAGGATTGGCGTATAGATCTCGACCTCCTAGTTCCTTTGATTTTGTGACTAGGTGGCCTGTGGACGACCTCACTGGATAAGGAACCTGATTCCAACCATAGCGGCGTGCGGGCCGGATCTTCACTGTTTCATTTGTCCAATTAAAGACATCTTATAGCGACTCAAAGAATAGCATACGGGATTGGTACACCACCCTCAGCCTGGCTTGATGCAGCAATGCATAGTGAAGTTTCAGCTCACGAAGGTGGGCCTTGGCTGCCATAAATGACTGTCGCTTCTACTGGACTAGTCTTGTGTAGTCAGGAAATTTGAGGATGCAAGCATTTTCGAACACAGGGGTTCTTTGATTCTGGCTTGCCTTAAAACCATTTCTCAGTCATGGTAATTCAAAATCTTTGCAATGAAAGGCCTTGGTCAGTTCAGGGGGCGGCTTCTGCAAAAGGGCCCTGTGTGCACTTTCAACAACAAAATAAAAGGACAATTCGGAAGGAAGCCAGCCCTCGTGCCACTTAGTCAGGAACAGTTCCATGTCCGCCCATTCACATTCTTCGGGGAATCCCACATAGCGTAGGTTTTTTCTCCTGGCCCTGCCCTCCTCATCTTCCACCCACGAGGACAGACCCCTGGTGATCGTCTCCAGTGACGCAGCTTTTTTCTGCAAGGTACTGATCGAATCCTCCACTCCCTGGACCCTGGTCTCTGTCTCAGTGAAGCACTCCACCATATTCCGCAGATCCTGTCTTAGGAGCATGACATGGGAGCCCATCTCTCCAATATTCTCTTCCAATGCATCCCTGGACTGTGTGATGGCCGCCATTAGTGCTGCATTGTCCGGAATGCCTCCCTGTGCACCTCCCTGATGGGTTGTCGAGGCCCATGTTCCAGTGTAGCGGACCAACATGTTCTGCTTAGCAGATCTTCTTGCCGTTTTATCTTTTACTATCAGCCCGTCCCGATGTTGTCCGGGTATGAACTGCTGCCGGCCAGTAGTATATTGTTTTGTAGGATTTCGTTTTGATAGCATTTCTTATCTGTGACAGGCCTGTGAAAATCTCTGATTCACAGTGCACTGCTGATGCACTTAAGAGTGCACGTTGAGTAGTGTGTGAACTTGAGTTTCCCTAATTTATTTTTCCTTGCAATGTTATATAGCGCGAACTCGACAACATGGCATGGACACAATTTACATTACAGAAGAACACATTCATTTGTGGTAGGCACGGGGAGACAAAGCGATTTGTCTGGAATCACAGGATGTTGAGCTGATGCCGAGATTCGAACGTAGCTCCCCAGCTCTAAAGTTCGCAATTCTAGAACTTGTGGCGGGAGGTGTGTCTAAAAGTGTATGTTGGTGCTGGCCATCAATGAGAGAGACCTGTGCATTTTTCAAATGGGTGGTGAAAAAATATAAGTATGTTGCTGTAGATGTGGGCCACTGTGCCACCAATGTACTTACCGGGGGAGGGTAAACACCCATTATTCCGCAACTTTATTTCCGCATACCATCACTCCGCATACTTTCATTAAAAAAGTACCATGACTCCGCAATGCCATTATAATGTATGGAATTTTTTTTACTGTTTGGCTAAGGTAAGTATAGGTATAGGGGTATATGTTTTGGGGTACTGAGGTATATGTTTTGTGGTGTTTGGGTATTATAAGGGTTCAGATATAGTTTTGGGTTATGGGGTACAGGGGTTGATTTAGGGTTTAAGGATAGGTATGGTTTTTGGGGTACAGAGGTATTTTTAGGGTTCAGGGCTAGGTTTGGGTTTTGGGGTATAGGGGTATTTTTAGGGTTCAGGGGTAGGTTTCGGTTTTGGGGTACAGGGGTATTTTAAGGGTTCAAGCCTAGGTTTGGGTTTTGGGGTACAGGGGTATTTTTAGGGTTCAGGGCTAGGTTTGGGTTTTGGGGTACAGCGGTATTTTAGGGTTCAGGGGTAAGTTTGGGTTTTGGGGTACACGGTTATTTTTAGGGTTCAGGGCTATGTTTGGGTTTTGGGGTACAGGGGTATTTTAAGGGTTCAGGGCTAGGTTTGGGTTTTGGGGTACAGGGGTATTTTAGGGTTCAGGGGTAGGTTTGGGTTTTGGGTGACGGGGTATATTTATAGGGTTAAGATGGGTTAGTTTTTAAGGGTGTTGGGGTATTTTAAGGAGTAATGGTAGGTTATGATTATGGGGTGCAGGGGTATTTAAAGGGAGCAGGGTGGGATTAGCACACAATATGAGATGGCGGAATGTACCACATGCCCCCAGCGTTTGTCACACCCCCAGCACATGCCCACAGCACAACGCAGACAAGCCCACAACTGACTACTTTGCTGGCAAGGTTCTTTTACCTTTTAAGTGTATATGGTGGGCGTCTGCATAGCCTATGTCCTTCTGCTGCATCTGCCCTTTTCAACGCTGTATTGGGTGTTGTGATTGGTTCTTGAGATTACCAGCCTCAAAGGTTTGGGTTCTCTCTTTATTATTTTAGTATAGATCATGGAGCAATCCAGACGCTTATCCCTCAGGATGGTGGTTCTATAACCACCCAGGCGGGCCTCCCGTATGAACCACACCTGCACAGCCTGTGGCACAAAGATCTTCCCACTTGCAGTCTTGCCTGTCGATATCTGTCACTGATTAGAACCTCTTGAATATCTGGACGTGGGTGGAGACCTCCTGCCCACAAGTCACACCAAGTGCTAATCTGCCTGCTTCTGCAGACAGTCGTGTCACCCCATACTGGGTGTCCCCTGTCCACTCAAGTGCTGCCTCCAGCCGACCAGGGTAGTATATCTCACCCACGCACTGGGTTCCATGTTGCGTATGAAGCCTAGGCCTGGCACATTTCTTGGTAAAAGTCAGTAGCATATATGGGGTCCAGCAATCACAAGCCGGCCTCCACGCTGTAGGTCTACTATTTGCCACTTCCAGAAGAACCACAAATGTCCATACAGGGCTGTTCACTGCTGCACAGGGCTCTATGTAGCTCCCATCAGCTAAGGGCCCTGTGCTCGGCTCCGCTGCCTCCAATGGTGCTCTTCCCCTGCAGTCAGGGGCAATTCATGCCAGGGCTCAAGCCGTAACACTATTGTAACACTATTGTACATAAAAAGGGTCTAAGCGTCCCTCCACTGAGTGAATATATATGGCTTGTGGAGCCTAATAGCTCCCGTGCCAGACCTCATGCTGCAGGCCCCAATGTTACAGCCGCCGGGAAGCAGGGTCACGTGAGCCGGCCCATGGACCTCCAATTGGGCCTCTGCCCAGTCCCAATGGCCACCCAGAGGCTGTCCAGACCCCAGCAGACAATGCACTGGACTCCGGCCCCCGGTGAGTCAGCGGGACACTCCCTCCCCACGGCCCGATCCCACCTCTAGAATCAACGTAGAAAGTGGGTGGAGGGGAGATGAGCAAAAACAATCACCGGGTCACCACTGGGCACCTCCCAGTTAAACATAGTGTATTACTGCCACAACCTGCACTCCAGGCCAGCCACCAGGATCTGATTCTGCCCTCGGCTAGCGTTCTGCCCTCGGAGCACTCTGGCGCTGCCGCACCCGTAGTTTTCCGCTCCGGCTGCCGCCCGGAAGGCTCTGCCTGAATTTTGCCCACTAGGCCTCTGAGGCCGCATACCACTGCAGCCACTGCAAACTCTCCGGTCACTGCAGTCTCTGGGTCAGAAACTCTGCCACACGGTTCCCAACAGCTACTGGAGACTTTGAAAGATAGGTTATCCAACGAAACAGGAGAAATCAAATATTAGTTCTTTGCTATTGCAGTGCTCTGCTGAACACAGAACTTAGCTACCGTTCCTTAGCGGCTTTATTGACATCCACACCCATCCATCACATGCATCACCAGTTAGGTGACACTGCTATAAAAGGGTCTAGGTGCACAAGTCTGTGTCAAGTTCCACAATGTAATCGGTGTCACTTTATTCACTCGCATATGGTCTGAGTGTCGAAAACACCAGAGCCATGACACTAAGGGGCTCATTACTAAATGGCTCAGAAGGCGAGCCGCATCGTAAGGGGCTGGTTGGATTTCTTTCTGACCGCCTCATTTTGATGAAGGGGGTCAGAATGGAATCTGACCGGTAATTCTGGCTGGCTTCCGACTGGCTTGGAGAGCCTGTTCGCCAGTCGGAATGCGGCCTGTAAACTCAAGAGTGGCTCTTTCTGCCCTTGAGATTACGATCATGGTTTCTGACATGGTTTTCATGCTGGTCTGTCCAAGATGGAAACCATGTTGAAAAGCATGTTAGGGTCCCCTCACTTGACTTTAAGCAGCGTCAGGACAAGACTACGGCTCGTCTGCCAAATGTATTCCCCGATTGAATCTACTCAAACAAGAGCAATCATCGCTTGGGTCCACACTGAGGCCACCTCTACCAGGACACTGTCCATTCTCCCCTCCTGATCCCCCGCTCTGTCCTGATGAAGACCCTGCCTGACTTCCAAATGGGGTACACCACAGGTTGAAACATTGACGATTAGTCAAGGCCCAGACTGACTGAGACTCTACACATAGCAAAAGAACATTATCAGTGAAAAGAGTCATTGATATTATTTAATTATCTGGCCTATCCCTCACATATATATAAAACATCAACCACTTTGTATATATTGTACACTTCTTGAGCACTGAGCACCTATGTCACATGATCACTTTTATATGTAAATATTTACTTTATGTTGACAGCCTCCTACTACTGTAATTGTGATTCTTTATGAATGAATTAATTCTGATAAACAAACCAGTACAATGTATCAAGATTTTTGTTTCGATTCTTTATTAAATAAGTGTTCTATTTCCAGGCATTTAAGATGAAGGTTGCTATCCAATTTAAATTAGGGCATTCAGTGCACCACTAAGTAACCTACCTTCTACCCGACAGAACCGTTTCTTGCTTATTTACATATACCCAGGTTCTGAGGGACACATGGTTACCCCATTATTGTCTAACCCCTTTGGTGCACAGCCTCCCGTTTGATGCTGAAAAGACACCTTTAGATGCCTACCACGGGGTGCAGGGATGAACTGCACCTCCCATTTTACTATGGGAGCATGTATTATGGCCAGTTTATGGCCGGAAGGCATGTTCCCATAGTAAAATATAGGAATGCACCAGAACAAGGCCTGGTCGCATCGTAATAGGGTGGTCAGGGCCGACGAATGGGCATCTGTAGGTCCCATGACCGAGTCAGTATTGGGCAAAAGTGATTCTGCCCAACATCGTCATGAGCCCCAAAATCTTTTTGGAGTTTGGTAGCTGTCTGTCAAAAACAATGTCTGCTGTTCACGAAGCTTTTTGTACCTTCATGGAACACATTGTGAAAGCTTTTCCGCTGAAGGTACATAGATCATTGATGGGCTGTAGAGTAACTCTAAATCTGGTGTGTTGTAGTACATCATAGTGGCGTATGTAATTTATTCCACCGCCCTGACTGACAGACTACTGCCTATCAAACTATAAATTGCGCCCTTAAAGTTTAGGGATCTTACACTAGTTTTGTTCTGACATCATGCCACATTTTATTTACATTTGTTCTTCACTGAAAGACACAGACCCAAATGGATACAATATCATCTTTTTAGACTGGATACTAATACTTCATTCCACATGTAAGCCCTGAACTGAACTCTGAGGAGCTTGTTCTAATGCGCTCTTGCTTAAGTATTGAAGCTTCTTTCTTCTTTGTTGTTTTACAGAAGAGTTTAAAGTTGCTATGCACTGGTGTGTGTAGGCAGTATTTAGAACAGTCTATTTTAAACTTTTACAAACTCTGAGATTGTATGTATCTCTGAGAATCCAACAGTTGCATAGCAGGGTGAGGGAATGTAGTGTAGAAAAGAACACCATAGGGTACCTGTAAGAAAATAAACTATTATTTTTGAGTGGTTAGTAGGTCAGCAAAGTAATAAAGTCACAAATATTTTAGGTCAAAGCTTATATTCTAGTAATTTAAACCTAAACTAAGACCCTGCTACCTATAGCACAGAGCAAACATTGTTGAATTAGAGCAAATGTGTAAAGCATTTAAAAGTACCAAAACACTTAAAAGTTTAAAACACAACACACTAATAATCTAACTCCAATCTGCAAAAATAAATTAAAATTGAATAAACAGATGTACTTTAAAACAATGAAAAACCAATAAGGGGACCTGAGATATTATTTCAAAAGAAAGTTTATCAAGCATATTATCAAGGGACTTATCACCGTATTTTTGTCTTTAAAATCCAAACAAGCAGAGATAAAATGTACGCCCTATTTACAAGGCGGTGCTAATTTGCATTAGCGCATGTTGGCAGCTGTTTTCCCGACGCCTTGCTTCACATCTCTAATGAGATGCAAAGTAGGCGTTTCCTCCCAAAACAACACAGGAATCATCGCCAACTGCACTTCTCCCTATTATCAAGCTGGCCAGAATACCAATACTGACATGAAAATCTGCCCTAACTGCGATAATCGTCGTAAGCTAACGTCTGCAAAAATCCAGACTTGGCTATACTTATAATGGGAAGTGGATTCTATGGCTGAATCCACATCTCCCTATCATCAAGGTTTTCCGTATCGCTGGAGGAATATCGCTGGATTTTCAGAGATATTCCTGCATTTCCCCGCTATTGATGGAATATTTATCGCCTTGGAAAAACGCGTTGTTAATGACGCGGTATCCGGGCGATAAATTCCAGCAACAGTGATAAATGTAATAGAGCTAAGCACGCTTTGCATTGTTTATCACCCTCTGTAGTTAATATCACCCATCAAGAATAATTAACAGTTCATGGGGGACCTGGACCTAGGTGTATTTTGAGACTAACTGAGATAAAATTCAGTCAGAAATATGAAATGTGTTCAGTCAGGATGAAGGGTTTACCTTAGGACTTAGAAATTAAAGTGGAGATCCTTGAGTGAGCTAAGGTTGCAGACCGTACCTGAGGAAGTTTTCTGGAAGCCAGATAGTTTTTAGGATGAGGTCCTGCTGAAGCGGTTGGTTTTGGGAGGGAAAAGGCCTAGGTCGGAGATGTTCGAATTTTCTGTGCAGGTAAGTAATTTTTTTAGGTGGGTAAAGATTTCTAAGTTTGTACTTAGGGCCTGATTATGAGTTTGGAGGTATGAGAGCAGGACACCACACCACTGCCCCTTCCCACACTGCCATACCTTACTGCCGTCCATACACAAGAAAAAGAGTTCTCTTGTAGTCTTGCAGGTGGTCCTTTGGTGTTGCCACGGTGGTGCCATTTAAAAAGGCCTAGCAATGGGAATGCCAAAGCCCACTTCTTCAAGGCATATAGTCTAAAGTCCATGCTTTGCAGGAAAGGGGGTGCATGCAGACCTTGGGACACACCATGTGACCCCTGCATTCATTCCATGGCCCTGTGGGAACAGGGGGCCCTGTAAGGCCCACTAGGTTTTCTCACTGCTACCCTTTTTATTTCCAATCATTTCACCACCATGAAATGATTGGATGTGAGGTAACTAGTAACATGCTTGGCGGTGCTGCAGTGGTACTGTTAGCTTATTGCGGCCCTCAGACTACTGATCATCCCCCAGGGATCACGGATCCCTGATGGTTGTGGCGGTCCTATGGGGGTCGGAATGCTGTACTTGTAATTCGGCAGTTGGACCACAGGTGTAGCGGTAACTGCACTGCCACTGTGGGTTTGATGGTCCACAAATGTGCCAAACTCATAATCAATCCCTAACTCTCTTTTCTCAGAGGTCAGATTCATCCATCTGACAAGACTAAAGGTTATATATATGATGAGTCTGGATACCTGGGGCCTGGATACCTTCTCATAGAGGACCAGCTGAAACAGATTTGAAGCTGCAGAGAACCTCCTTGCACAAGAATGCTTTTTCTTCAGCCCAGTGAAGCTGCACTCTTGTGGGATTGGCTCAGGTGGTTTTGTGTAAGTATGGGCGATTTTTGCGGATCTGCGGTCCGGGAATTTGTGCGAAATCGCAAAAAAATCTGCTCAACAGGAGTACTTTCTACTGTCTAATCAGTAAGTGCTTCTTCATTGGGTAAATGTATAGTGCTTTTCCTACACTGCAGCTGCGTAAAGAGACAGAAGATTTGTCTCCACTGACCATGTGTGCCTGTAACTTTGCCACCACGCCAAAAGGCGCTGGGGTCCCTTGAGTGAGCTGTCCTTCATAGTTGGGAAAGACGTTTGAAACCGCTAGTGTGGTGTGCGGGGCTTCTATGTGTGTCAACATGTCTCTTGTGTATAAAGGGTCAGAGAGCGAACAGGGCAGCAGGTATGGAGAAAGCATCTTCTGGTCACAGGAACGGGGATTGCGCCCGAGAAACTCAGGGATGCAAAGACCTCCCTCGGGTATTACAGCTAATTTTCGACTGCAGATATGGGGTTAAAGCACACTTGCCCATCCTCCACCGTGCTCACTAATGTTTTGGGCTGATTAAAACGTTACTGAATTTGAGCTTCAACTCGGGCTCCTGCTATATTTATATCTGTAAGTGCTTCCTGTTGAGGTTTAATTTTTGTGACAGGAGCCTCGTAACAGAATGAATCCTGCCTTGCATAGTTATCCACGAAGATGCCACCGTTTTGTGCAATACCTCTACTCAACTGGAGTACTTTCTACTGGCTTATCCAGTATGTGCTGCCTCGTTGGGTAAATGATAGTGCTTTTCCTACACTGCAGCTGCATAGGGCCAGAAGATTTGTCTCCACTGACCATGTGTGCTTGCAACTTTTGCCACCGCGCCAAAAGGCGACAAGGTCCCTTGAGTGAGCTGTCCATCATAGTTGGGAAAGGGCGGGAAGATGTTTGATACCGCTAGTGTGTGGTGCGGGGCTTCTATGAGTGTTCACATGCCTATTGTGTATAAAGGGTCAGAGAGTGAGCAGGCCAGCAGGTGAGGAGAAAGCATCCAACAACAATATCCCAGGGTCTATGCATATAAAGGACAACGTATAGTTAATCACACCAAGGCTATCCCAAATAATAATCGAAAAATCTTGAAAAATATTCAATACATTTTCGGATTCCCATCACTCACCATTCCAGGTGACATGCTTCATCATCTGGGTCTCCTTTGATAGTCAACCTAGTGACTATCAGGGCTACAAATATACCATATTGATGGGGGAGCCCCAAAGATGTTTTTAAACATCACCTTAATGGTTTCCACAGATGTGAGCAGATGGATTGTGGAGCGTATGGTGAAAGTGCAAACGTGAATGTGAAGTTAAAATTGAATGTAAAATAAATGTATAATAATTGTAAAATTTTGTAAAAATGTATGTTTTAGTAGCGGGTTGTGGGTTTTTTAGGGGAATAGGGTGGGAAGTGTTTTAAAATATTTATAAATTGCATTTCGAAAATAATTTTAAATTATTTATTTAAATTTAGAATTGTTTTTATTGATTTCTAAATTATTGTGAAATATTTATTTAAATTTAGAAATTAATTTGAAATTAATTTCGAAATTAATTTAAAATTAATAATTTAAATTTAGAGAATTATTTGCGAATAATTTCTAAATTTATGTGAAATTTTTTATTTAAATTTAGAAAATAATTTGAAGTTAAGGTAGAAAATTAATAGATTTTTTTATTAACAATTTCGATATTTATTTGAAAATAATAAGGAGATAAAATGTAAATTATTACTTTAAATGTAGATATTTATTTGAAATTAAATTCGAAATTAACTTAAAATTATTTATTTAAATTTAGGACATTATTTGACACTAATTTCAAAATTAATGTGAAATTATTTATTTAATTTAAGCAAATAAATTGAAATTAATTTCGAAAATAAATCGAAAATATTTATTAAAATTTAGATATTTTTAGAAATTAAATAGGAAAATATTTTGAAGTTATGTATTTATATTTTGAAAATTATTTAACAGTGTTCTATTGTGTAAAATATTTGTGTTTTAGGATTGTGTAGGGTAATTTTTGGGGAGAAATTTCAAATTTTTTTTAGAAAATGTTAAAATAAAATAGCAATAATTATGTTAAGTAAAGTACTTGATATTACACATTTATTACAAATTTATTAGTATTAGAAATGTTTGTGTTTTATGCTTTGGTAGTGTAATTATTGGGTAATAATGTAGGAATATTTTTAAAAAATCGAAATGTAAATGTTTAAATTTAATAAAAAATAAATCATTAAATTTAAAAATTTGAGAAAAATTAGTAAATGTATTACATAATTTTGTTTTAGGACTGGGTTGTGCCTTTTTTAGGATTTAGGCTAGGAATTAAAAAAAAATCGAAATTAAAATTTGAAAATGATTAAAAATATTAAATGTAAATTTGTAATAAAATGTTAAATGTTATATTGTATGAAATATTTAAATGAATGGTTTTAGTGTCCAGTATCTTTAATGAGTTTATTCTTGGTGGAGTGGGAATAGTAATTTGTAAGGAGTGAATGTCCAGCATCTTTTCTTACTTTATACTTTGTGGAGTGGGAATAGTAATTTATATGGGTTTACTGACCAGCACCTTCCCTGAGTTTATACTTTGTGGAGTGGGAATAGTAATTTAAATGGGTTTACTGTCCAGCACCTTCCCAGACTTTATACTTGGTGGAGTGGGAATAGTAATTTATATGGGTTGAATGTCCAGCACCTTCCCGGAGTTTATACTTGGTGGAGTGGGAATTGTAATTTTTATGGGTGTACAGTCCAGCACCTTCCCAGACTTTATACTTCGTGGAGTAGGAATAGTAATTTATATGGGTTGAATGTCCAGCACCTTCCCTGAGTTTATACTTGGTAGAGTGGGAATAGAAATTTATATGGGTTTACTATCCAGCACCTTCCCTGACTTTATACTTGGTGGAGTGGGAATAGTAATTTATATGGGTTTACTGTCCAGCACCTTCTCAGACTTTATACTTGGTGGAGTAGGAATAATAATTTATATGGGTTGAATGACGAGCACCTTCCCTGAGTTTATACTTGGTGGAGTGGGAATAGTAATTTATATGGGTTTACTGTCCAGCACCTTTTCTGATTTTATACTTTGTGGAGTGGGAATAGTAATTTATATGGGTTTACTGTCCAGCACCTTCTCTGAGTTTATAATTGGTGGAGTGGGAAGAGTAATTCATATGTGTTTACTGTCCACCACCTTCCCTGAGTTTATACTTGTTGGAGTGGTAATAGTAATTTATATGTGTTTACTGTCCAGCACCTTCCCTGAGTTTATGCTTGGTGGAGTGGGAATAGTAATTTATATGGGTTTACTGTCCAGCACCTTCCCTGACTTTATACTTGGAGGAGTGGGAATATTAATGTATATGGGTTTGCTGTCCAGCACCTTCCCTGAGTTTATACTTGGTGGAGTCGGAATAGTAATTTATATGGGTTGAATGTCCAGCACCTTCCCTGAGTTTATACTTGCTGGAGTGGGAATAGTAATTTTTATGGATTTACTGTCTAGCACCTTCCCAGACTTTATACTTGGTAGGGTGGGAATAGTAATGTATATGGGTTGAATGTCCAGCACCTTATCTGAGTTAATACTGGGTGGAGTGGGAATAGTAATTTATATGGGTTTACTGTCCAGCACCTTTTCTGATTTTATAATTGGTGGAGTGGGAATAGTAATTTATATGGGTTTACTGTCCAGCCCCTTCCCTGAGTTTATAATTGGTGGAGTGGGAATAGTAATTTATATGTGTTTACTGTCCACCACCTTCCCTGAGTTTATACTTGGTGGAGTGGTAATAGTAATTTATATATGTTTACTGTCCAGCACCTTCCCTGAGTTTATACTTGGTGGAGTGGGAATAGTAATTTATATGGGTTTACTGTCCAGCACCTTCCCTGGCTTTATACTTGGAGGAGTGGGAATATTAATTTATATGGGTTTGCTGTCCATCACCTTCCCTAAGTTTATACTTGGTGGAGTGGGAATAGTAATTTATATGGGTTGAATGACCAGCACCTTCCCATAGTTTATAATTGCTGGAGTGGGAATAGTAATTTATATGGATTTACTGTCCAGCACCTTCCCAGACTTTATACTTGGTGGGGTGGGAATAGTAATTTATATGGGTTGAATGTCCAGCACCTTCCCTGAGTTTATACTTGGTGGAGTGGAAATAGTAATTTATATGGGTGTACTGTCGAGCACCTTCCCAGACTATATACTTGGTGGAGTGGGAATAGTAATGTATATTGGTTGAATGTCCAGCACCTTTCCTGAGTTTCTACTTGGAGGAGTGGGAATAGTTTTTTATATGGGTTTACTGACAAGCACCTTCACAGACTTTATACTTGGTGGAGTGGGAATAGTAATTTATATGGGTTGAATGTCCAGCACCTTCCCTGAGTTTATACCTGATGGAGTGGGAATAATAATTTATATGGGTTTACTATCTAGCACCTTCCCTGACTTTATACTTGGTGCAGTGGGAATAGTAATTTATATGGGTTTACTGTCCAGCACCTTCCCAAGCTTTATACTTGGTGGAGTAGGGAAAGTAATGTATATAGGTTGAATATACAGCACCTTCCCAGACTATATACTTGGTGGAGTGGGAATAGTAATGTATATGGGTTGAATGTCCAGCACCTTTCCTGAGTTTCTACTTGGTGGAGTGGGAATAGTTTTTTATATGGGTTTACTGACCAGCACCTTCCCAGACATTATACTTGGTGGAGTGGGAATAGTAATTTATATGGGTTGAATGTCCAGCACCTTCCCTGAGTTTATACCTGGTGGAGTGGGAATAATAATGTATATGGGTTTACTATCCAGCACCTTCCCTGACTTTATACTTGGTGGAGTGGGAATACTAATTTATATGGGTTTACTGTCCAGCACCTTCCCAAGCTTTATACTTGGTGGAGTAGGAATAGTAATGTATATAGGTTGAATGTCCAGCACCTTCCCTGAGTTTATACCTGGTGGAGTGGGAATAGTAATTCATATGGGTTGAATGTCCAGTACCTACCCTGAGTTTATAATTGCTGGAGTGGGAATAGTAATTTATATGGATTTACTGTCCAGCACCTTCCCAGACTTTATACTTGGTGGGGTGGGAATAGTAATTTATATGGGTTGAATGTCCAGCACCTTCCCTGAGTTTATACTTGGTGGAGTGGAAATAGTAATTTATATGGGTGTACTGTCGAGCACCTTCCCAGACTATATACTTGGTGGAGTGGGAATAGTAATGTATATTGGTTGAATGTCCAGCACCTTTCCTGAGTTTCTACTTGGAGGAGTGGGAATAGTTTTTTATATGGGTTTACTGACAAGCACCTTCCCAGACTTTATACTTGGTGGAGTGGGAATAGTAATTTATATGGGTTGAATGTCCAGCACCTTCCCTGAGTTTATACCTGATGGAGTGGGAATAATAATTTATATGGGTTTATTATCTAGCACCTTCCCTGACTTTATACTTGGTGCAGTGGGAATAGTAATTTATATGGGTTTACTGTCCAGCACCTTCCCAAGCTTTATACTTGGTGGAGTAGGGAAAGTAATGTATATAGGTTGAATATACAGCACCTTCCCAGACTATATACTTGGTGGAGTGGGAATAGTAATGTATATGGGTTGAATGTCCAGCACCTTTCCTGAGTTTCTACTTGGTGGAGTGGGAATAGTTTTTTATATGGGTTTACTGACCAGCACCTTCCCAGACATTATACTTGGTGGAGTGGGAATATTAATTTATATGGGTTGAATGTCCAGCACCTTCCCTGAGTTTATACCTGGTGGAGTGGGAATAATAATTTATATGGGTTTACTATCCAGCACCTTCCCTGACTTTATACTTGGTGGAGTGGGAATACTAATTTATATGGGTTTACTGTCCAGCACCTTCCCAAGCTTTATACTTGGTGGAGTAGGAATAGTAATGTATATAGGTTGAATGTCCAGCACCTTCCCTGAGTTTATACCTGGTGGAGTGGGAATAGTAATTCATATGGGTTTACTGTCCAGTACCTACCCTGAGTTAATACTTGGTGGAGTGGGAATAGTAATTTATATGGGTTTACTGTCCAGCACCTTTTCTGATTTTATACTTGGTGAAGTGGGAATAGTAATTTATATGGGTTTACTGTCCAGCACCTTCCATGTGTTTATAATTGGTGGAGTGGGAATAGTAATTTATATTAGTTTACTGTCCACCACCTTCCCTGAGTTTATACTTTGTGGAGTGGGAATAGTAATTCATATGGGTTGAATGTCCAGCACCTTCCCTGACTTTATACTTGGTGGAGTGGTAATAGTAATTTATATGTGTTTACTGTCCAACACCTTCCCTGAGTTTATACTTGGTGGAGTGGGAATAGTAATTTATAAGGGTTTACTGTCCAGCACCTTCCCTGACTTTATGCTTGGTGGAGTGGGAATATTAATTTATATGGGTTTGCTGTCCAGCACCTTCCCTGAGTTTATACTTGGTGGAGTGGGAATAGTAATTTATATGGGTTGAATGTCCAGCACCTTCCCTGAGTTTATACTTGCTGGAGTGGGAATAGTAATTTATATGGATTTACTGGCATGCACCTTCCCAGACTTTATACTTGGTGGAGTGGGAATGGTCATTTATATGGGTTGAATGTCCAGCACCTTCCCTGAGTTTATACTTGGTGGAGTGGGAATAGTAATATACATGGGTTTACTGTCCAGCACCTTCCCTGAGTTAATACTCGGTGGATTGGGAATAGTAATTAATATGGGTTTACTGTCCAGCACCTTTTCTGATTTTATACTTGGTGGAGTGGGAATAGTAATATATATGGGTTTACTGTCCAGCATCTTCCCTGAGTTTATAATTGGTAGAGTGGGAATAGTAATTTATATGTGTTTACTGTCCACCACCTTCCCTGAGTTTATGCTTGGTGGAGTGGGAATAGTAATTTATATATGTTTACTGTCCAGCACCCTCCCTGAGTTTATAATTGGTGGAGTGGGAATAGTAATTAATATGTGTTTACTGTACAGCACCATCCCTGAGTTTATACTTGGTGGAGTGGGAATAGTAATTTATATGGGTTGAATGTCCAGCACCTTCCCTGATTTTATACTTGGTGGAGTGGGAATAGTAATTTATATGGGTTGAATGTCCAGCACCTTCCCTGACTTTATATATATATGACTGTAGTAGTAATTTTATTTATTGTTATATTAGTAGTAGATTGATAAAGAAATCACAATTTTTATGATTTAATACAAATAATTATTAAATAATTTAAAATATATTTGCATTATATTTTATTTAGAAAATTAAAAAAAGGAGACACACACTTGTTTAAGTGAAAACATTGACAAACTGTTTATTAAGATGTAAAAAGAAATGGAAGTAGAGGAAACGTTTTTATTTGCACTTTATTTTTGTAAGTGAATAGTTTTAAAAAAAAATAGCAAGTAAATATTTGTATATTAAAAACATTCATAAATTGCAATGTGATCATTTTTATGTTAATTCACATATATTGCAAATGTCAATTTTTAACAAATATAATTACATAGTGTATAATTTATTTCACATACAAAATAGAAATATTTTAATAGTAAACATGTTGCAAATAATTGTTATACTTGTTGTAAATACAATTTTTAGTATTTTATAGTGCAAATCATCGATAGATACATTTTTTACAGTTCTCAAAATAGTAACATTTTTGTTGGTTACAAAATGATAATATTTTTTTAAAAAATTAATAAAATTAATATTAAAAATATTAATAATATTATTTCTTATAAAAGTAAATCATGAGAAATTATTTTTAAACTGTACATACATTTTATAATTACATTAACATATTTATAAGCATAAGGTTTAGCATAAAGTGAATGATAAAAGTAATTTCAACATTATAATTAATTACAAAGTGTACAACGATTAAACCATTGTTAAAAACCTGGCTTTTCACTGCACAATGCTAAGTTTTGCCACACAACTCTTTGCCTTTCTGTTCTCTCAGCGCCGGGACACCTCCTTGTGAGGCAGCTGCTCGCGCTCTACAAAACTCATTATTATTATTATTATTACATATAAAAATATAAATTTTTTTCGTACTTCATTAAATAATATTGTAAATATTTTTTTTTTAATAAATATTTATTTATAATTATTAAAAAAATTATTAGGAGAAATAATATATAATGTAAGCCTATATTTTTAATTTTTAAGTGTAAGAAATTAGAAAATAAATAGGCTGTTCAGTTATACAGGGACTATTTTTTACCGCATAATGTTATTTTGTTTGATTTGGTACTGGAACAGCTCGCGGTTGGATGCTGCGTCGTGTTGGAGAGGGTAAGTTTGTTTTTGTTGTATTTTATAAGTTAGTCAATTTAATTTAAGTGTATGTGTGGTGTATTTAGCTTGAGTAGGATTGTAATATATATCGTACATTGTGTTTTAGGTGTTAGCTCGAGTGTACGATATTTAGGGCCCCATTAGGATGGCGGGCGGATTGCCCCCGCCAGGCTGGCGGTAGCCACCGCCAGCCTGGCGGGGGAAATCCGCCTGCCATCCTTCCCTGTATTCCCCCCCGCCATATTAGAATGGCGGGGGGGGACCAAGGCGGAGCAAAACACCGCCCGCCACTTTTCCGCCCCGGTCGCCTTGCGGCTGGGGCGGAAAACGAGTAACATGCAGGCGGTGTCTGTCAGACACCGCCCGCAATATTAGAATGGGCATTTTACAATGACTTTCCGTGGCGGCATTGCCGCCATGGAAAGGCATGCGGTGTTCACTCTGGGGGCCCCCTGTGGGCCACCAGAGTGAAGGCCAAAGGGGGGTGGCACACGGGGAGGTACCTGTGGTACCCCCCTGCATTTACATAATCAAAGCGGTAGGCACCGCGCGGTGCCTGCCGCTTTGATTATGTAAATGCTGCACAGCATTTTTGGTAAAAATACAGGATGTGCCCGCCACAGTGGCGGGCACATCCTAATGCTGCATGCGGGACCCCCCCCTTAGGGCGGGCGGTCCTGATTTCGGATAAGATGGCGGGCGGGCAAAGCCCGTCCGCCATCCTAATGGGGCCCCTAGTGTTTATCGCGTTTTAGTACTAGGTGTGCGAAAGATGTTTATATGTTTAATTGTTACTAAATGCTTATGTTCGTATTATAAATATGTATTTTTATATGTGTATGGGTGTATTTGTGTTGGTGGGTATGTGTTTTTTCTATTTTTAGGTTGTCGTCGCCCTTTTAGTTTTTGGAGGAGGTCCGTTTTTGTGACAAAAAATGTAAGTATATAAAGAAATGTTTTTGGGTGGGAAATCTGTTTAAATGTGTTGTATTGCTATGTTATATGTAACAGTTTGAAAGTTAATTATCAAAATAAATTTAATAAATGTGTTTGTAATTTATTTGATAATTTAATTACAATTTGTTACATATAGTAATGGTAGGAAAATGTGTGTTTATAATTGGCTAATGTTTGTATAGTTGTGATATATTTTAAAGAATCGTTTTAGCTATCATTGAGAGATATTCTAGTTCTCTGGTACTTGGATAGAGGGTAACTTGGCTTTGGAGTGTGTTATACATTTTTTTTGTATGTTTAGTTAATTTTGGTACTATCAGGGTTACTGATTGCTCCATTCAGAGCTCTTGGTAACTCTGTTCTTTTTGTAGGTATTGAATTAATTTGTAAAGAGTAGGTGTTCCTCTGCCTGTGGTTGCTTGGAAGGCGTTGTGCCAACCCTCAACTGCGTTTTTTGCTTCCTTATTTAGGGTGCTAAGGTAGACATTCCACCAGGCTATTTGATATTTAGGTTGTGTTCTATGACCTGATCGGTGTAGCCTTCCTACCCATGTATCTTCGAAGTAGTCAAGCATAGGGCTTAATCTTTCTTCATTTCTTTTATAGTAGGGGCTGTCTTTTAATAGGTTATAGTGATCTGCAACGTCTGTTACAGGAACATATGCAAGAGAGATACGTTTTTTAATTTGAAAAGCAAAGGTGCTATCTGTGGCGTATTGGACACTTTGTAGATTTCTGTAGATGTCACCATATACATTGATTAAAATGATAATAGCAACCTTGTATTGCTGTGTGTGGGTATATTTGTAGGATACTGTTTATCATTGCTTTTTCGAAATCAATGATAATGTTTTGTGGGAAAGAGTCATTAGTTTGTTGTTTGACTTTGGTGAGGATTTCATGGTAGGTAGATTGTTGTTTGTTTGGTAGTAGGGCATATAGGAATGGAATATTAGCATTTTGGAAATGATCATGGATAGTGTACAATTGGCAAAAAGGTTTAGGACATACTGCAAAAGTACCATCCATCATCCAAGTTTGGCATTGGTTTAGTTTAGTCATGTTGTCTGCAGTGGCAAACAGTATTATTCTTTTATCTTTTGAGTTGTTGTCATATAGTATAAATGGTTCATTATTATGAGTTACACAGAGTTCAGGGGGAAATTGCACTGTTTCAAAAGTTTTAGGTGTGGGAGGAGTAGTTGCTGTAGCTCTTTTTTGTCTAGCTATGGTTCTTTTAAGGGAATATATACTTGGTAGTTGGCTAGAGGCGTGTTGGGGTAGAGCACTTAATTGCTGTTTTAGAATAGTAGTTGTTGCTATATCACTAGTAGTGCTAGATTCTTTAAGGGAATCAAACAGTTCTCTAATCTCTATTTCTGTAACATTGGGTGGGTGGTTATGTTCCTTGGTATAAGTTACAGTAGTTTCCTAAGTTATAGCTCTCCCATAACATTTGTTAGAATAGTATTTAGTGCATTTCCAAAAAACTTTCATATCTTTCTGTTTCTCTTAAGTGTATACATATCCTATGTAACAAAGAAGCATTTTGCCTTTCTGAGAATACACAAATTTTGCTCCTTCAGTCATGTTTGCTTTTTGGTGCTAGGAGAAATGAAACATTACATTATTAGAAACTTTTTTAAATAATGTATTTAGTATTGTAATAACATTGATTTGCACGTTAATTATTTACCAGTTCATTTCTTTGTTGAATTCAGTTGTTGCTTTTCTTCGAATTTTTCTTTTTCCTGTATTCCTTCTGTACCTGTTAAGATGGAGAAGATGTGCTACAAGAATGTATATTTCTTTATTTTTCTTTTGTTGTGCTCTGCTACCTAGTCTGTCCTTAGTTTTCTATTTATTAAGGTTTTTAGTCGTTTTTTAGATTAGATACCTAGGGCTCCATTACGATGTTGGGCGGATTGCCACTGCCATGGTGGCAGTGGCGATCCGCCCGACAGAAATGCCCACCCGCCACCCTTTTCCCCCCGCCACATGACAATGGCGGGGGGACCGCAACGTAGGGAAACACCGCCCGCCACTTTTCCGCCCAGAAAATGATTAATATGGTGGCGGTGTCTATGAGACACTGCCATCCATATTACAATGGCACGAGTGCAATGCCTTTCCGCGGCGGCAATGCCGCCACGGAAAGGCAGGCGGTGGTAACTCTGGGGGCCCCCTGTGGGCCCCTGGAGTGAAGGCCAAAGGGGGGTGGCACAAGGGGGGGTACCTGTGGTACCCCCCTGCATTTACATAATCAAAGCGGCAGGCACCATGCGGTGCCTGCCGCTTTGATTATGTAAATGCTGCAAATTTGATTATGTAAATGCTGCAAAGCATTTTTAGTATTGTGGCGGGCGGAGGACAGAGCTCCGCCCACCACAATACTATAAATACAGGATGTGCCCGCCACTGTGGCGGGCACATCCTAATGGTGCATGCGGGACCCCCACCCTTAGGGCGGGCAGTCCCGATTTCCGATAGCCATCCAAACGGGCCCCCTACTTTTTATATTTTTTCTTTGAAGTGTTGATGTTGTGCAGTTTTTGAATAATTTCTTTTTATCTGTAGAAAATAGAGTAGGAATAAAAGAGATGTTTCAGTTATTTGTTTTCTAAATTTAGTTTGAAGTTTTAGATTTACGTTTTATAAAGACATTAAGGTGGTAGTACTTACTTTAGATAGGTGTAGCTGCTTTTTGGTAGAAGTAAATCCGTTTTCTTTCAGCAAAGTGGCAGATTTTCTCCTTCCTTTTTTTGGTGTTTTAGATTGCCATTCTAGCAGGTGTAGTTCTTCTTTTTATAGAGTGTGTTAAATTGTTTCTGAAAGTTTATTGGTCATCCAATTTGATAGCTTGTTCTTATTGGTTTATTTGAATTTTTTTACTTGTTTTGGTAATTGTTTCCCTTAAATGGGTGACGCCAATTAATGTTTTTTTTATGGGTAAAGCAATTTTTTTCAATGTTTAATGGCGTTTTTTTATATTTAAAGTGAAAGAATATTTATTATGTGTATTAAGCAATGTTTTATTATTTGCAATCTTGTATATGTTTTTATAAAATGTATATTTGATGTGAATGTATTTTTTAAAATTTTTGAAATGTTTATTTTATATAGTATTCTTTTAAAAAAATATAATATGTATATTTGTGATGTGTTTTTTTATTATTTTATTAGAAAGTGCATTTTGTATGTATTTTGTAAAGTCGATAATATTTAATTTTCGATATTATAGTATTCTATATAGTGTTGGTCGATATTTTGATGGTGTTTTATGTTAAGGATTGTTGGTCGATGTTTTTTACATGGGATATTATAGTGGTCGATAATGTTGTAGTCAATATATTTTTATCGATATTGTTGTCAATATATTTGTTATTTCTTGTTTAAGTAGGGGGAGTCGATATTTTTGTAGTCGATAATTTATCATCGATATTTTGTCTAGTCAGTATTCGGTTTGTCAAGGTTATGTCAGTGATTCGTTTATACCAGCTGGTCTTAAAACTTGTCTTCTGACCCTACCTAAAACGTGTTGTATTATAAGGAGAAAGCAGCCTCCTGGTCACAGGAACGGGGATTGCACTCGAAAACCTCAGGGATGCAAAGACATCCCTCGGGTATTACAGCTAATTTTCGATGGCAGATATGGGGTTAAAGCACACTTGCCCAGCCTCGACCATGCTCACTAATGTTTTGGCCTGATTAACATGTTACTGAATTTGAGCTTCAACTCGGGCACCTGCTTTATTTATATCTGTAAGTGCTTCCTGTTGAGGTTTAATTTTTGTGACAGGAGCCTCGTGCCAGAAAGAATCCTGCCCTGCATAGTTATCCATGAAGATGCCACCATTTTGTGCAATAACTCTACTCAACTGGAGTACTTTCTACTGGCTAATCCAGGAAGTGCTACCTCGTTGGGTAAATGATAGTGCTTTTCCTACACCGCAGCTGCGTAGGGCCAGAAGATTTGTCTCCACTGACCATGTGATCCTATAAATTTGCCACCGCGGCAAAAGGCGCTGAGGTCCCTTGAGTGAGCTGACCATCATAGTTGGGAAAGGGCGGGAAGACATTTGATACCGCTAGTGTGTAGTACAGGGCTTCTATGCGTGTCAACATGCCTCATGTATAAAGGGTCAGAGAGCAGGCAGGGCAGCAAGTGAGGAAAAAGCAGCCTCCTAGTCACAGGAATGGGGATTGCGCTCGAGAAACTCAGGGATGCAAAGACCTCCCTCGGGTATTACAGATAATTTTCGATGGCAGATATGGGGTTAAAGCACCCTTGCTCTGCCTCAACCGTGGTCACTAATGTTTTAGGCTGATTAAAACGTAACTGAATTTGAGCTTCAACTCGGGCACTTGCTATATTTATATCTGTTAGTGCTTCTTGTTGAGGTTTCATTTTTGGCCCACAGGAAGCACTTACAGAGTTAAGGCTGGTGCCCAAGTTGAAGCTAACTTTGTAACCATTTTAGAATGGTGCCAGCAAGCACTCTGGCAGCCTGTCGGCGCCATTCTAAAATGTGAACAAAGTTAGCTTCAACTCAAGCACCTGCCTTAACTGTGCTTCCTGTGGGGCAAAAAAAAATCCACCCGCTCGCGAATTCGTGGATTTTTTGGCAATTTGGCGAGATTCGCGGGTCGCAAAATTGCCTAAAATTCACAATTTTCACGAGCCAAGCGGATTTTGCGCCCATAGTTAGTTTTGTGTCACCTATTATGGCTCAGTAAAAAAACAAAAAAAAATTCACATTGGTTACACTATGAAGGGTTGACCTTAAAATGGGTGTACCATGAGCATTCCCATATACCCACCCTTGTATTTTAATGCATTCCTGATTTACTGAAGGTAGTGAACCTTATTTAATGTGGCAATCGTGCACCTGCCAGGTAGAGCAGTAACAGGGAGAAACAGCTAAATTTTGCTTTGTTACTTCCTCTTGCATTTGTGCTTTACTCTGCAGCTCATATAATAAAAGAAATATGCCTCTAAGTATTGTTTTTGTGCTGGGAGGTATACCCATAATATATGTACCTTTGCATCCTGGTGCAAGTCTGCTTGAGTTGATGCAAGTTCACCAGCGTAGGTAGAGAGCTGAATTGTGCCATATGTTTGTAATGTTGCACTGTTCTGTTCTTTTTCATTCTTGTTCACAGCACAGCAACTTCGGTTATATCGTTTACCCTTTTTTTTTAAATCTGACAATACATTTTGAAATGTTCTACTTTTAAATACAATGTATCCTTCTTTAGGGGCAGAATGGCCTTCATAGGAGTCATGTGTTAATATTTAGAAAGAAAGTTCTGACTGGTGAAAAGGGGTTACTTTGATAGGTTGAATTGTAATATTTAAACTGCCACACTCAGTCTATAATGGTAGTGTAGGGAACTGCTGCTTTCTCTACAGTCACTCCCCTTCATTGCTTAAAAGGCTGATGCATATGACAAATGAATATGAGTCTGCTGCCTATACACCAGTGCCTGTCTTCTCTTCTAAAACAGCTATCTTCCACTTGGTAATCCAAACTGGCAAACATTTTACCACCTTATGAGTTTCCAGCATATGGTACTCGGAGTTCCCAGGCCATTGGTAGTAGAGGAGTCAGCAGGGCTTCAGCAAATTTTTTGCCACCCTGGGTGACCTATGTCAACTTAAGACAGCAGGCCTGCCACTGCAGAAGCAGTGCAAACTGAACAAATGCTACTGGGCCCTCACAATGTGTGGCACAGTCACCTACACAGCCTTTACTGTATCTAAGACACTCTTAATGTGAGGCCCCTCAGCCCAGGCATCAGGGTGCATTATATTAAAGGTGTGAAAAAATAGGGGCAAGCCTTGTATGGCCATATAGTAGCATTCCCCTTTGGAAATTACTATATATGTTAGCGGTCAATAGGATAACAAGGGTTGCCAACCGGACACTATCGAGATAGGCTGCTCCTTTATGGTCATGTTTGGTATCAAACAACGTGCCTTCTCACCGTGGCCACACTTCCTGAGCCCTGGGTGATGTGTCAAGCACCCAGGTGACACCTTAGAGTTTACCACAAGCTCTACTCTGCTCTGGCTGACCAGCACGCGCTTTCTCGTGCTTGATGTAGCCAAGACAGGAGGTGACACCTCCCTCATCCCCAACAGCCTAGTGAATTGACACATCAGTGCAGTGAGATTTAAAGGCTGCACCTCCTCTGATATAGATCTGGGAGGAAAGAGAACTCATCTTGCCCCAGGCGCACTTGCAACTGGTAAAGAAATTAGCTCTGCAGGAGGCAATCACTCAGAGAAAGGCTGGCCATACATCTAATCTAATTTGGGCAGGCTGTCTGTACAGCTAAAATTAAATTATTTCATATTTAAGAGGGCAGAAATAATGTTTTCTGGGTAGAAAAGGTGATATCTACTGCCAGATGAGGTCACCCTCAGTCTACCCTGGACTGTAAAATCTATTCCCCTGCAAACTGCATTTAAAAATACTCACTGACTCCAAATATGTCTTTGCTATTGGGCCCTCTGAGGGATTGGCAAATCAAGGTGGTTCAGTGCATTGTGGGAGATGTAGTCTTGCCTTCCCCAAAGTTTCACACCACTATGTTACTGACGCAATGAAGTTCCTGAAGCTTTGCATTGTGTTTACTGCGGCCAAGACATGTAATTCACCAATATGGACACCAACCCCCACAGTTGACGCTGTATCTAAAGAGAACAGTGTGCAACCAACATCCAACATAAGCATTCTGTGACTGTTGTGCTTTTGCATTTTGCTTCTTGCCGCTCCATGTAAGTGGTAAAATCAGGGGTTACACCGTGGATCCAGTTCTGCACCAAGGAAGAGCCAAGACAACTATACAACTGGGGCTATGTAAAATGGATCTGACTGTTGGGGCCTGGTCCTGGCGCCTGCATGACCTTCAATTTATCATGGTACCAAGTAACTCGACCCAGTTGTGGCTGGTGCGGAAAAGGGATGGTGGGGGGATGAAAAAAATACTCAAGTGTGTTACCCCATTGCCTCCCCTCCATCCTCTTCTCTTCTTGGCATCACTGACCAGAAGCACACAGGCTCCCAGACTCCCCTAAGCCAATCACAACTCTGCTGTCACCAGCATGACAACAGCATCGTGATTAGTCTGGGCTTCCTGTTTGGCTGCTCAGGCAGTGCCTGGAAGCCTAGCACAGTTCTCCATCTGGCTGGCTGGCCAAACTGATATGTGCACTAATGTTATACATATTTTCTCCTCACACTGGCTCTGACAGCCCAGCCCCGCCCCACCCTAACCTGGCCCTGAGTTCGCACTGAAAAATAACTGATAATAACATTGAGTTACCCCCACCCACTACGCCGGCCACACGCTTGACCCCGTCTTCTCATCCAGCAAACACATTTCCTTCAGCCACTCCAACTTCATTGGACTCACCACAGCTGCGTCCACTTCAGCTTCAGAAGAACCACGACCCACCACCACCCGCAACAGGTCCCTCATCGGAGCTGGAGCAAGATCACCGCCGAGCAGCTCACCGCCTCCCTCAGCCAGAACCCTCCCACCAGCACTACGGACCCCAACAAAGCATCCAGCAATCTCACACAGTGGCTGACCGCCTGAGCCGACGACCTCGCACCACTAAAGAACCCTCCCAGCAGGAACGGCAGCAATAAAACCCCCTGGTTCACCGACCAACTCAAGGACTCCAAGAAGAACTGCTGCACCCTCAAGAAAGCCTGGCACCACGACCGGACCACAGACAACAGGACCGCCCTCAAGCACACCACCCGCAAACACCACCAGCTGATCGGCGCCACCAAGAAGACAGCACTCAAAGAACGACTGGACAACAACGCCCACGACAGCAGGGAACTCTTCAGCATCGTCAAAGAGTTCTCCAACCCCAGCACCGGAAACAACGACATCACTCCCTCGCAAGACCTCTGCGACTCACTTGCCTCGTTCTTCCACCGCAAGATCGCTGATGTACACAACAGCTTCAGAGCACAGACCACGCACCCAACCACCGAATCAACGCCCGCCACCACCACCCTCTGCAACTAGACCCCGGTCAACACCGAAGACACCACCCGCACGATGAACACCATGTCTTCAACAAAGCCGACTCCATCATCGCACCCCAACTCCGGGATATCATCAACACCTCCTTCCACACCGTCACCTTCCCGGAGAACTGGAAGCACGCCGAGCTCAGCGCCCTCCTGAAGAAACCAACAGCTTACCCCACCGACCTCAAGAACTTCCGCTCCATCTCGCTCCTCCCTTTTCCTGCCAAAGTCATCGAGAAGAGCGTCAACAGACAGCTCGCCGCCTTCCTCAAGACGAAAGGTTCCCTCGACCCCTCGCAGTCCGGTTTTTGAGCCAACCACAGCAGCGAGACCGCCCTGATCGCAGCCACCGATGACATCAGATCCCTGCTCGACAACGGGGAAACAGTGGCCCTCATCCTCCTGGACCTCTCTGCAGGGTTCGACACTGTCTGCCACTGCACCCTAGTGCAGCGCCTCAGCAACATCGGAATCCAAGAGAAGGCACTGGAGTGGATCATCTCGTTCCTTACCGGAAGAACCCAGAGAGTCCGCCTCCCCCCGTTCAGTTCAGAGGCCACCGAAGTCATCTGCGGTGTACCACAAGGATCATCACTCAGCCCAACCCTCTTCAACGTCTACATGAGCCCCCTCGCAGCCATCGCACACCAACACAACCTCAACATCATCTCCTACGCCGACGATACCCAGCTGATCCTCTCCCTCACCAACGACCCCACCAGCGCCAGCGCCAGCCTACACAAAGGGATGAAAGACGTCGCTGAGTGGATGAAGAACAGCCGCCTGAAACTGAACTCAGACAAGACGGAAGTCCTCATCCTGGGATCATCACCCTCTGCCTGGGCCGATTCCTGGTGGCCCCCTGCCCTGGGCACCACTCCCAAACCAATGGACCACGCACACAACCTGGGCTTCATCCTGGACTCCTCCCTCTCGATGACCAGACAAGTCAATGCCGTCTCCTCATCGTGCTTCAACACCCTGCGCATTCTCCGCAAGATCTTCCGATGGATCCCCACCGAAACCAGAAAAACCGTCACGCAGGCACTCGTCACCAGCCAACTGGACTACGGGAACACCCTCTACGCCGGAACCACAACCAAACTTCAAAAAAGACTCCAACGCATCCAGAACCCCTCCGCACGACTCATCCTGGACATCCCCCGACACAGCCACATCTCCAGCCACCTGAAAGACCTGCACTGGCTCCCCGTCAGCAAGAGAATCACGTTCAGGCTCCTCACCCACGTGCACAAGGCTCTCCACAACCTGGGCCCCAAGTACCTCAACAACCGCCTGACCTTCTACACGCTCACCCGCCAGCTACAATCGACCAGCCACGCCCTCGCCACCATACCACGCATCTGCAGAGCCACCGCCGGAGGAAGATCCTTCTCCTACCTGGCATCCAAGACTTGGAACTCCCTCCCCATTCACCTACGGCTGACCCAAGACCATCTCTCCTTCAGGACCAGCTCAAGACCTGGCTGTTCGAGCAGTGACGTACCCCTCCCCCCCAGCGCCTTGAGAACCTTCCGGGTGAGTAGCGCGCAACACAAATGCCTTGATTGATTGATTGATTGATTGAGTTATCACTATTTTTCTTTTTTTCTTTTTTGCTCTGCTCAAAAAGCAGTGGGGTGACTCTGTTCCACTTTAGCTGAGGAGCCGCTGCTGACTCGACCAGCAAGTGACCTATTGTCACTAGTGAATTTTGCAATTGACTGCAATGTTATTTTGTCTATGTATTTTTCTGCACTGATTTAATATTGCTTTAAAAATCTATAACTCCAATTATATGTATGCTATCCTGTTAATTTCGGTCTCTAATTTAAGATAACATTACACTTAATTTATATAGATGGATGTTAGATTTCTTACAAGTTGTGTGAATTATATGTTCCTCTAGTAAAGCCTGATTTCTTTTAGCCACTCTACTTTCTAGGACCAAAACAATGAAAGATTACTGTGAATTCAAGGACCATTTTTGGGGTATAAATATAATATTACAAGGTTAGGCTCCCCAGCCATAATATTTTGTTTTGTTTTACACAATCAGTTAAGTGAATGGTACACTGGATGCTACAGACCAACAGTGACTTTTATCTTGCAGGCCTTGGGTACACTTTGTGCTCAAAACTAGGGGCTCATAAGTAAGATTAAATATGCCAATTTACAATATACCAATTTCATCATATTGAAATGAGGAGCACGGGCATTTCACAACTGGGAGGTAGGTGTAACGTATATAGAGTTCGACACCCAGCAGTAACAGATATGGCAAGACTTTGGGTATATGTAATGCAAAAGATGTTCAATTCCTGAAGATAAATTACAGATATATTTATTTTCTTTTACCTGAACTGTTTCTTCCCATAAAGTTCACAAAATGTGTTGACCTTTTTAATTTTGACAGACATGACGTTTATTTTCCGCCTTTTCGCAAACATCTACACAGCAATTAAGTGCATTCTATATTAATACCAGTTTCAATTAGTAGAAACATGAAATTGTAGTTGATGTAGAATCCATGTTTTAAAATTGCACTATATGGTAGTCATTTTGATTTTGATGTTCCTCCAACCTAAAATGATGTACAATATGATTCTGATTGTTTATGAAAATATGTTCTTTTTTTGGAATTGTTTAATAATATTCAATGTTGAAATGAAGCAAAATCAAAATAGGCATGTCAAAGAATATCTTCATTGTATATTTGTCTCATTACTACATAGACCTCCATTTGTTTTACTTTTATTTTTAATTAAACCACAGTAAACATTTATAAATAATATATTTTAGCCAATAAATATTTTTCATAATATTTATTTTAGTAATGTTACATGTAATACTATACACCATTTGACATAAACATACAATTTAATTTTTCAATGTAATAAAAGAAGAAAATCTTGAAAAAATGTTATTTCACTGCACCCCTTTTCTCTTTATTCAATGTTTGCACTTCATCTACTTCATCCTCAATGGAGTCTAGGATGTATCCTCTCATCAGTACAACTTCTGCTTCATATCTATTCAACTGTTCCTGTTTTTAGAGAATTTTCATTGGCATCTGCAATAAGAAAATAAAGAACTTTTAAAACTACCTACGTTTAGCTTTAAAGCTTACATGGAAATTGTTCATACCATATAACATTCCTTACAAGAATTACAGTCCTCTGTTATTTAATTTTTCAGTGTGTACATTTATCAGGTGGATTTATTGTCAGGTGTGCAGTGTGTCCACGTATTTTACATTGTCAAAAGTTTGATTCATAATACATTTTTTAAATTAGCATTTTCCAATTTGATAAGCTGCTTAGTTTTTACTCTTTCCATGCAATTTTTTTATTTCATGTTATACAAAAACACACCGGGAAATGTACAACAATTTAAAATTGGAAATATGGCTTATTTTTTGTTGTCTTTCCTCATTTTTATATTTATCATTACCCCTGCTACCTACATTTGAAAACAAGTTGTCAGATTTCACCCATTTTAAACATACAAAGATATCTGTTTGCATATTGTGGTTGTGATTGGAAAATGCCTAGTTACTTCAATTTTTAATGTTTTACCGTCTTTCACTGATGAGTTAAACCCTCCATACTTTCAGGTTTATGTGCCTACACTTTTAAATAGCACATTTTAATTTCGAGTTTTTTATGCAATGATTGATGGTTCAGTTGAAATATAATTTTGTTGATATGTAATGAATTATTGACAGTTTTCAGAATACTGCCAAATTATAAGGTATATGTTTTAAAGAGAAGGGCTTACTAATTTGTGTCCATTTATTTTTATGAACATTTTCCTAATACCCTCGGCAAGTGTATAACCACATTTTCCTGCACCACATGCCCACGCTTTCAATCTGGTGACTTGATCACAGAAGATGGCTAAACTTCAACCCATAGTTTTAGCCCTTTTAATCAGAATGCATGTCTTTTAAAAAAAAAAAAAAAATGTCTTATAACAGGTAAACACACTCAAATTAAAAAATGGTTTGTCTCAAAAGGAAACTCAATTTTTCCTTCAAAAACATTTTTTAAGCATAACCCCTATATGCCCGCTTGTGATTCTCCTAATGCCAATGCATCTCATTGAAAGATTCTGTTCAGCCTGACCAGGTTTCGTTCATCACATGCCAGATTTGCCTACTATAATGCTAAATATGACTACTTTTTGCGAGGAAGCCCACTGTTTGGTCAGGGACACAACTGTTCAATGGATGTCCACCATAATGCTAAGAACCTTCACAACATGTCACTCATTATTAATACAAGAATAGCCAGAATGATGTGACAAATGGCCACAAATTTACCATGATTACATTATCCAATAGTTAGTTTGCGGAAGCCTGATTTAAGCAGAATTTAACTTCATTATGCCATTGCAAACATAATGAGAAAAAGTTGCCATTAATCACAAAAGGTCATACTTATGGCAGAGATGTGCAGTACAAATAATGTAAAAAAATATCCATACATTCTTAGGAATACTGTACACAGACCAAGTTCTTTCATTTAGGCCCCTGCAGCAGCGATTGGAATAATAGGAGACTCAAACCTTTTCCCATACCATAGATATTCAATAATAATTTCCATAGGCTTTGATAACAAGTTGACCGTGGCTCCTAAACATTTTTGGGGATCAGCTTAAACAACACTCCTACTAACGTGTATCTTTTATTAGATGTGCCTAGTAATCTATCATATTCCTTAATCTCCTACAACGGATCGGATGGAAGGATATTTTCTCAACAACCCAATACAATTGCCTTCTAATTAAGCTGGTATATTTTATGTTAGCATTAGACTTGTAGCACAAAATCTCAGGCCGTAAATGGATACCATAAAACCTACTTCCCGGATACAATGACATGTAAACAAGGTCTCTCACCACCTAGTTTTTCAATTTACATATCTACAGCTATCCATATAAGTATTACACAATAAAATAATTATGCATTGATTTCAAAGCTGTTTTTTGTATAAATGTAGTATATGAGGAAAAATATCCCACATTTTATTAGTAGAATTGTCAATCTAACTATGTATGGAAGTGTACGCAACATGTTATTTACATTTTTGTTTTTAGTAATATTGACAGATTGAAGACTAAGTGCCCCATTAGGATGACGGGCGGACATTGTCAGCCGCCACCCTATCGTAGAACGGGACTGCCCGCCATAAGGGTGGGGGTCCCGTGGGGGGAATTAGGAATTGCCCGCCACAGTGGCGGGCACATCCTGTAGTTTTTGCATTGTGGCGGGCGGTGCACTCTGCACCGCCCGCCACAATGTAAAAAATGCTGTTTTGCATTTGCATATGCAAATGTGGGGGGGTACCATAGGTACCCCCCATGTGCCCCCCAGACAGTGGCGCCAACTTGGGGGCCCTCCAGGGGGCCCCCGCAGCAATCACTGCATGCCTTTCCGTGGCGGCATTGCCGCCGCGGAAAGGCCTCGGCTTTTTGCCATTGTAATATGGCTGGCGGTGTCCATTGGACACCACCACCACATTAATCTATTACCGACGCAGTTGCAAGCCGACCGCGGTGGTAAAGTGGCGGACGGTCTTTACGTCCGCCGCTGTCCCCTCCGCCATCCTAATCAGGCGGAGGGGAACACGAGAGTGGTTGTTGGGCGGATTGCCTCCGCCTGGGTGGCGGTGGCCACCGCCACCCTGGCAGAGGCAATCCGCCCGATATCATAATGGGGCCCTATATGTCTTGGAGCAGCATTGATTAGAGCAATGGATTTTTATTAAAATGTATTTAAAAATAAAGGGAAAATGTTATAATGATTACAATCATGCTACTACTTATAATTAAATAGGGGATCCCCCAGTAAAAATTATAAGACAGAGGGCACGGAAACTGTAGGTCTCTTTCACACCTCGAATCTCTTTCCTTTAAATGGCAGCCACTCATTTAATTGTTTTCCCCTGTAGCTGGCCCACACAAGATTATATATTTGGATCATGTTCACTATATCAATTCTGTCCTCAATTTACTGTGATACACAGCAACGACATCGACCACTTCCAAATTCTTGCAAAATATCATGTGAAATTCCATATGTTGCTTATTAGCCACATATTGGAAATACCAAATGTTTTCCTTATTAAATATGATCAAAAGTTTCCTTAGTCCCTGATAAATGTAAACATTGGTAGGAATCCACGCTGACCCTAGAACTAGTGAACGATCCTGATAGCCAGGATAGATTTATCCACATTTATTAGGTATGGTTGAGTGTCATAACTCCTTGAAAAAGAATCTAGCTAGCACACACCGGCATATAGGATGACTTAAACCCCAAGTAGGTAATACTTGATTCTCAGATTCATTTAGATGCAGAATGAGTGCAGTTAATTGAGATAAACAACAATAGTAAATAAGACAAAGGTATGAAGCACTTGTAAATAAATTAGTACAAATGAAAATCAAAATTAAAAGAAAAATATAGAGGCTCTGAAGAGGCACTTTTTAATCAAATATTTGTCTTAATTTACACTCTCAACAAATTCTGTCATTTTAGAAATCAACGTGTTGATATCAACAGCCTTGACAGAGAAAATGGAACATAAGTTACTGAACAAAAACACAGATTTCTATTACAATTCATTCATTGATGGATAATATTAGCAATCAGACTCAAGTAGCAGGATGCCCTCTTTTTTATAGCGCAACTAACAAAGGTCAATATTTTTACTTGTGTTACATCCTCCATTTCATTCAATTAGTGTGTAAATATGATACAGAATTCTAGGTACTTTGGTCACACCCAGTAATTAATGTCTGCTTTCAATTGGGCCCTGTCCCCGACAAATGGGAAGGCTCCATCTTACACTTGTTTTTTTAAAACAGGACACAGAGCCAATCCATGTCATAAGCGCCTAATTGCCCCTTTTAATATTGGATTAAAATGATTTCCAGGTTAGGAATCAATGGATTGAATCCAAATTGCTCACTGACCATGAAAACTGGGATGAGGAGAAATAGAATATCTCTTTCTATCAAAAATGGTTTTGGCAAAATTACTGCAATGAAGATAATATCATAGCTCTTATCCTTATGTCCATCACTGTATTGACAATGATGATGATGACAAGCAATGCATTTTGTTACATGTATGTTTTATTGACTATACTGTAGCGTTTATTGTTGTTGAAAGAATGATTTTATGGATAAGTTGGAAATTCCAAACGCAGTTACTCAGTGAAATCCTTTCCGTACTCAACACCATTTGGGTCTTAATTGAAGTAGATGGTGGCACTTAAATTTCTAACCAGGGACCTACTAACAGATGGTGAAAACAAGGCTGCTGTATATTCTGTCTCTATAAAGCTGACATTGGTATAGCATTAATTCAGGCCTGAGTATTCACCCCAAAATTTGACAATCAACATATTTAAATATCACAAAATAAAGTTCATCGAATTATCTTGTATCCGATAGGCCTGTAAAGGGCATTGAATTCTCTTTAAATCTACAAAAGCAATACATTTTATAGGCAAACCTGAGCAAGGTAAATATTATGCTCCTTGGCAGAAACTCCAACAGGTAAGAGTGCCTAGGGGTCTGTAAAATAGACTATAAGTAGTGGTTTATTTAGAATAAAGATCCCATCCACAGGTGAACATCCAGCCAGCATCAAGTTATGGTTGTAACTGCCTGCTGAACAAAGCATAACATTCCAGGAGATGTGCAGGAGATTCTAGTGCCTCATGACATCAGCGCAGCTATGTCATGAAGCACAGACACACAGAACCAGGATGCCACACATCTCCCTTCTAACAACAAGAACAAAATTACAAAAAGGAATGAGTTAAAATGAAAGCATAAATCACACAGTCACGTAGTCCTTTAAATACTCAGGAGAATGAGACACCCTTGCAGACTTGCGAGGAAGTGAGGAAGGTTCATCACTAGTTTGAGAATGACGACTACAAGAAGCCTCCACAATATCATTTCTAACCACCACCACCCTGTTCAAATTCCAAACTCGATGGTCTGCAGTTTTGATGGCGTTCTTAAAAACTTTGATGACACAGATAGGTTTTTTAAAGGTAGCAGAAAGGGCCTTATTGTTTTTGCAGGGATTTTTAATAAGTACCCAATCGCCCACTTTGACAGGAGTGACCTTTACAGAATTCCTTGCATCAAAAATTCTTTTTCTATTCTCAATCCTAGAAGATTCACGCACCATCCAATCATCACTGACATCATGAGGACATGGTTGTAAATCATTAACCCATGCGGGTACCACAAGTGTATTAGGAGTACGTGACCTAAAAAGTTCAAAGGGGGTCTTCCCAGTAACAGCATGGGGAGATATTCTGTAAACCTTAACTTTCTTAAAAACATCTGCCCTCCAATCTGTGCCAGCAGACTTAGCCATTCTGATGGTTTCTTTAAGAACACGGTTGAATCTCTCAACAGTACCGTTGGTTTCTGGGTGGTATAGGGATGATTTTTTGTGTTTGATACCTTGTTCTAACAGGAATTGTTCCATGTCCTTAGACACTAACTGAGGACCATTATCAGTGAGAATGGTGTTAGGAATGCCTTCCCTTGCAAAAAGTTTGGCCAAGAAGGCCACCACATTTTTAGTGTCAATGCCACGAGTAATGGCAATTTCTGGCCATCTGGAAAAGAAATCAACAAGGACAAGAACATACCACTCACAACCAGCTGAGACAATGGGCCCCAAAATATCTAAACCAACCTCTTTCCATGGTGCATTCGGTCTGTCCCTAATCACCATAGGCTGGACCTTAGGTTTCGCCACCCTCTCACTAAGAGCACAGTCAATGCAATCCCTAACCTTACGCTCCACTTCCAAATCCATATTTGGCCACCAATATGACCTCCTCAAAATCTCCTTGGTTTTTGAGACTCCTAAATGTCCAATATGTGCTAAAGACATAAGCTCATCCCGAAGAGCTAGAGGTGGAACTAATCTAGTGCCCCTAAAAAGTAAGCCATCTTGTTCTGAGAGCTGATCTTTGACATGCCAAAATTTCTCAACCCCTTCATTAGACTTTGGTTTAACCTTCCACCCAGTCATTAACAGTTTAAGTACTTCCACAAGAATCAAATCTTCTTGAACCATCCTCAACCACCTCTCTTTATCAAAGACAGCCTCCTCAACAACACAAACCATTTCATCATCTTCATCAAAATCTTCCTTACTATTAGCCTCAGAAACAGGAACACGGCGAGATAAAGCATCTGCCACCTTGTTTTCCACTCCAGGTAGGTATTTCACATCAAAATCATAATCTTGCAAACCAACAACCCATTTCGTGATCCTACCTGACACTGCATCAATACCCTTTTTTTTCAAAATTTCACAAAGCGGCTTGTGATCCGTCCTAACCTCAAAGGTGGTTCCCCATAATAAGTTTTTAAGCTTCTTGACAGACCAGTAAACAGCGAGGGCTTCACGCTCAATCACCGAGTATCGAGTTTCAGCTCCTTTTAAACTCCTTGACAAAAAGAGGATGACCCTCTCAGTCCCCTCAAACTTCTGTACAAGTACCGCACCCAAACCTTTCAAGCTTGCATCAGTAATCAAAATGGATTTTTCAGAAGGATCAAAACTGCTTAATTTCGGGGCAGAGGCTAGTCTCTCCTTGATGACCTCAAATTCTTGCTGATATTTTTCTTCCCAAATGAATTCCACTCCTTTCTTCAACAAATACCTCATGTTGGCACACAAAGAGGCAAAATCCTTCACAAACTTGCTATAATATTCAGCTAGCCCCAAAAAACTCATCAATTCTTCCTTGTTCTGCGGGGGAGACATCTTAGAGATGGTAGAGATCAAATTCTCTTTGGCGAAAATTCCTCCTTCAGTGATTGTGTGACCTAGATAGTCAATGGAAGTTTTCCTAAACTTGCATTTCTCAATCTTGACAGTTAAACCTGCATCACACAGTCTTTCTAAGACAGCAAAAAGCCTAAAATCATGTTGTGAATTATCTACGCCAAACACAAGAATATCGTCTTGATAGACTCTGACAGCTTGTAAACCTTTTAAGACCTTTTCTAATGCCCTCTGAAAAACCGATGCGGCTGACACTAAGCCAAATGGTAGTCTGACGAACCTAAAAGTGCCATAAGGCGTCACAAAAGAGGTCAAATCCTTCGAATCTTCTTCCAACCTAATCTGATGGTACGCGGACCTTAGATCAATGGTGCTGAAAATTTTAGCACCTTTAAGTAGCATAAGCATGTCCGCAATCTTGGGTAAAGGATAATGATCTGTAACTACACACTTGTTGAGCTCTCTTAAATCAACACAGAGACGGAGAGAGTTGTCCGATTTCTTGGCTGCGACAATCGGGGCAACCCACTCCGTTCCCTCTACTGTTTCTATAATGCCTCCCTTGACAAGCTTATCAAGTTCATCTTTAACTTGTTCTCTGACTGCTACAGGTCATTTCGTACCTTGCAGCAAACAGGTACAGCATCCTTTTTCAAAATGATACGATGACAATAATCATTAAGACACCCCAAGTTTTCCGAAAAAACTTTAGGAAATTTCATTTTCAGTTCACTAGTGAAATCATGAGAAACCAGTGAAACAGTTTGAGACGTGCAGGGAAAAGGCTCTTTTAGAACAATAGGAGGTGTCGAGTTTGGATCAAGCATTACGCCTAAATCCTTGAGAGCGAACCAGCTTATTATGCTATCTCCTTTTTGAGAAACATAAATTTTTGCTTTGGTCAACCTATTCTTATAATTAATCACTCCTTCAAAAACCCCAAGTAGTTTAATGGGTTACCCAGCATAACCAAAAGGCCTTATATCAGGGCGAGACAGCTCAAGTTTTTGTCCCAACTTACTCAAAAAAAATTCTTTTGCTACAATAGTGATTTTTGCTCCAGAATCAAACAAAACTTTTGTGGGAAAACCTTCTACCAAAATTTCGTCACAAGGAGAATTCTTTGTTTCTTCAGCACTTACAGTCTGTATACAGATTTGACCACAATCTAGGTGCTCATCTAAATTACTTTCATTTTCAAAATCATAAAATATTTCGTTCACTCTACCTTTGTAGTTTCCCCCTTTACAACATGAGGTAAAGTGTCCTTTCCTTTTGCACTTACCACAATAGGCTTTCCAACCTGGACATTGTCTATCCGTAGCAAAATGCCCCATTTTACCACACATGTAACATTTTACTTGGGAGAAATCAAAACTGTTCTCCTTTTTTTTATAGGGAATTTTGCTTGAAACATTTTCATTTCTAGACTCTTTCTGGTGATTTTCGCCTACTCTAGGAGTAGATTTTACAACATTCACTGTTTCTTTAGTAGTTTTGTTCTCACCATTCTTTTTAATGACTTCCACACACTTGATAGAATGTTCTATCCTCTTTGCAATAGTAAGAACTTCCTCTAAAGAAGGTTCGTCCTTTTGCCACAATTCTTCCCTCACCTTTTCAATATAACATCCAAGCATGAACTGATCCCTTATATGTTCATCAAGACTTGCACCAAACTTACATGAGGAAGCAAGCTTCCTTAAAGCTGTAATATAATTCTCAATTGTCTTTTCTTCCATTTGTGTTCTCCGACCAAAATGATACCTTTCTAAAATTGTACTGACTCTAGGAAGATAATGTTCATCCAGTTTTGCAATACATATTTCATATTCATTTAAACTACCATCATCAAGGTCAGGCAAATGATCGAATACCTCTTGTCCTTCTGCCCCCAAACAGTGTAAAAGTAAAGCTGTCTTCCTTTCAGCACTCAAGCTAGATCCACATACCCTTGCATACCTTTCAAACACTTTACGCCATTTTTTCCATCTGATAGGTGGATCTCCAGGTGAGGACAAGAAGAAGGGGGGGGCAGTTACATTTTGCATATTGTTGCTAAAACAGAAGAACCAGAGAAATAAAACACAAGAGAAAAAAAAATAAAAAAAAATAAAAAAGTCAAATATGTGTGTGTGTCACAGTAAGTGCACACAAAAGAACAGCTTCAAGTAAAAGTGCAGAGAAAGTATAGTGTGTGTGTGTCACAGTAGCAGGACACACAAAAGCAGCTTGAAGTGAGTGTGTCACAGAAGGTAAATAAAAGGTTGAATGAGTCAAAACAGTACCTTTATATTGTTCAATCCTTGAATAAATAAAAGACTTCAGCGTAAATTTGAAGATTAGCCGAGATTAGCGGTGATCAGAGTCACGAAACGCAACAAAAGCGTAATGTGTGTACTCTGAAGAGAAAGTGACCAACACAAAATGGCGCCCACGTTAGCGTAACTCCCAGAGCACCTTGCGGGACGCTTGCGTCTTTCCCAGCAAGCTTTGCGAACAGACGTGAAGACGAAGGAAGCTCGTTTGTTTATTTTCCAAAGCTCCAAGGTTCTGAAGACGCTGCTAGGCAATGGCGTTCTCCAAGGAGGCAGCTCGCGAGGACGTTGGGCAGGTAGGACCCTTTTGAAAGATGCAGATCGTCGAGTGCGCTGCGTTGAATAAGCGCAAAAGTGTTAGATTTAGCGATCGCAAAAGTCCAATAACAATGGTCACACCGCTAGAAATATGCAAAAATGAGAGTGAAAACAAAGACTTTGTTTTCTCTTAAGAAAGCTTTATTTCCTCTTACCATTAAAAGACGAAATTGAAGTCCTTTTGAAGTCAAATGTCACTGACCTTTTGAAGTCAAATGTCACTGAATTATCCGTAATCTTCTTAAGTTGAATGCCACCGGTATCTCATAGAAGTTGTTCCAAGTAGAGTTCACGATTTTATCCAAGTAAAGGTGGAAGCGTATCTTCTTTTAAAAAAAAAAAAAAAATTAGAGATAGGTGTTGAGATCTTTTCTTCTAGTAAATCCCATCCTCCGTCGCCAAATGTAAAATAGACGTCCACAGGTTGATGGTTATAAGTAGTGGTTTATTTAGAATAAAGATCCCATCCACAGGTGAACATCCAGCCAGCATCAAGGTATGGTTGTAACTGCCTGCTGAACAAAGCATAACATTCCAGGAGATGTGCAGGAGATTCTAGTGCCTCATGACATCAGCGCAGCTATGTCATGAAGCACAGACACACAGAACCAGGATGCCACAGGGTCCAATTCAAAAGTCGTTCACAAGGGCTCTGAATCGGATTTGTGTTTGCCGAATCAGATCTGGAAACCCTTGTTTCTGACTGAATAAGACACACTTTCCAGGCCAGGAAGGTGACACTTTCACAAGATTTGCTATGGTGGTAAGTCCCAGTCCTTCAGAGGTCTGGAAGTCCAAAAGGTTTCTAAGTTCCTTTTTTGAAGAGGCCATTCTCTTTCTCCCTTAAACAATAAAATTCAAGAAGTTATGTTAATTTGACTAGATACCCTAGGGCATCTCGGCGCTGTTACGGACCAAAACCAAGAGTCGATGAGGGTGATTAAAATAGGTGGGCTTTGAGTTGTTTCCTAAATTTACAGTAATTTGGACATGAACGAACAAGAAGAGGAAGCTTTTTCCAGTACACAGGGGCTAGATATGCTGCGTGGTAAACGAAAGCGGGGGGACCCACAACAGGTCTTTTGAGACAAATATTAGATCACAGCAGGGAGCGAACGCTTTTATTCTTTTCTCAAGATAATTTGGGCCTTCGCCCTTCAAGGCATTATAAGTGAGACAGCAGATTTTAAAATAAGAGCATTTCTTCATGGGAAACCGGGCAACCAGTGTAGTTCTTTCAGCAAAGGCGCTGAGGAAGTGCCAGAAGGGCAGTTAATCACAAGCCTGGCTGCTGTATTTTGAACAACCTGAAGTTTAGAGATCAGCGTTTTCACTGACGTTTGACAGCAGGGCATTACATAATCCAGTCTGCTTATTACGATGGACTGGACAAAAGTACTCCGGGTGGAAATAGGGAGGTAATGGAAAATTCTGCACAGTAGGCGTAGGTTGTGGTAATATGAGCCAATGGTGGCCAGAATATTCTCTCTCATAATTAAGGCTTGGTCCAGTTTTATCCCAAGATTCTTTAGTGCTTGATTAGGTATAGGAGTGGCACCCAGTTGATAAGGCCACCAATCAGCTGCCCAGATGGAAGAGGCTTTACCAAACAGCATGATCTTGGTCTTATCTACATTCAGCTGGAGATAGTTCCTGTTCATTCTCCTTTGTGCAGATCCTATTTACCTACACATGGGGCTGGTTAGGGAAATCAGCAGGACTCTTCTTTGTGGTCACGCAAAACCATTACAGGGACGAGATGCCCTCACACATTGTTTTTGTGCAAACTTGGCTGGGGGACAAAGGGGAGCCTTCTCCAGGCTCCAGCGATAATTTACTTGGTAAGTACATTTTACGTCCTAACCTACTAGCCTTCCGGTAAGGAGAAGAAAAACACTTTCAGATAACAAGGCCATTATTACTGCACTGGGAGCAGTATTCACAGTTTATAAAGGCCAAGGAGTGGCTTGGCATTTGCTGTTGAGCTAATGCAAATTACCATCCCAGGTTTTTAGGCAGGGAACAGGTAACTTTCTAAAAATTACTTCAAATAAATATTTGCTAAATATGCAATATTATCAATGAATTTGTTTTTTTATAAACATGGAACATCTCTGCATGAATTTATTACCAATTACCTGTCAATAGTTACAAATTAAATGTATATAATCTATAATTTGACATTTTCTAGGATTCTGCTGGTGCCTTGTTAGTGGAAAAAAGGTTTTGTGGCCAACATATACCCTTTAAAGAATGCCTGGGACTATAGACTTAATTAATTTTTTGAGGAAACACGTTTTCAGAAACGTAAACATTTGTAAGTGATTGGGCTCAGCCTGCAGGTGTAATGGTATTATATACCTTATAGGTGAGAAAATCAAATGATTTACTCCACTTACGCGCATACTTACATTGAGGAACATCAAGTAGAAGGGCATCAGCAGATATTAAAGATTGGTTTGGAATGTATCTTATTTAATGGCAGACAATGTTAAATGTGGACTATGTCTGGGTGACCGTGTTGTTTCAATTCACAGCAAGCAGAATCTTAACTGCTCTTTTATGAACAGGTTGCAAGCAGGCCCAAATTTTTAAGAAGGAAGCCCAAAATATAGTTCATTGCAGCAGTTTATCCGGGAAAGAATGGTCGCAATATGTTTCACACCTTAGCACCCCAAAAATAAAAAAAAGGACACTAAATTTGCATTCACTTGCTTTTAGAAAGTGACCAAAATGTTAATGAAGAAACAAAGTGTTTTATCAGAAGGTGCCGGTGTAGGATCCCCTTGCAATTTGGAAGCGCACCAATTTCTACTTTAAGTTTTTGTCAAAGGTTCGAAATCAGAAGTTGTGTTTTAGCCCTATTACATTTAAAGGCATTTTTTCACAGCCACTGGTTCACTGAAACCATACAGGTATGAAAATTAATCCCAGGCGTAGATTCAGCTGTTAAGGTGATGATATAATTTGTGAAATGTTTGAGTATATCATAATGAAAAGGCCAACTCTCTATGTCAGCCTGTTTAGAGGGAGATGTATAAATTAAACAATGTGGGATTCAAATGCCTATCACTAATATGCGGATCATGCCAATATAATTTTGCACACATTCTACTTTTAAATTCCGGTACCCTACCATATGGGCAGCAAGATGTACTTAGAAGTGAATTATCAATATTTAAAAGCTAAGTTTCTTTCCTGTCAAAAGGGTTATAGTGACATGTGTAACAGAAAACATTTTAAACTGCTACAGTCTGGCAATATATGGAAGCCCTAAATAATATTTGTCAGGCCTATCCGTGGAACGCACAACGTTTAGAGTATTCCACAGGTGGAATTTTACTTCCAGGCCCTGGGTTGCTTTTCTAACCCTAAACTAGAGCCTTTTAGGGAAGTTAAATAAGTAATTTAAGTTAAGGATAAGCTCATATACATGTGTTAAAAGTGAAAGCACAGGATATTTGGTTTTTTAAGTTGCCATAATGTGCACATAGGTTGAAATCCAACAAAAGAGATTTGCACACTATGGGGAGAACCACAAAAAAGATGGAAATCATCTACAGTACTTAATTTGAATTGCAGATGTTCATATCTTCTCATTGTATTCATATTGTTTTCTTAGATATTTTTTATGACATTTCTGTCATTAAATAAGAATATACACAATTTGGGCAATGCTGATTATGGTGCAAGGCAATCATCCTGTTATTGTGTAGATTTATTCACACGGGTGCTTGTTATGAGGTGCTATAAAATCTAACGTGTCTAATCTTAAAATCAACTCCTTCGCCACTGATTTGTCATTTGTGTGGGCTAATAATGTAACTCTTTATTGTTTGTATTTTATATGTATAAACTTATAGTTTGTATACTTAGCCACAAAAAAGTGTTAAACGCAGTTTGAACTTATTTATTTCTTTTATTAAAAAACACAATTTAAAAAAGCAGTGATCATTTCATTAACATAAACTCTCACCTCTGGTAATAATACATCAATCAATAGTGATGTATTTTGGCTAATTAGTGATTAATGTAGAACTTTTTCCATTTGTTCGATTAGACTTGTTGCCTGAAACACAAAAAAATCATAATATAACGGTTTTGGTATCAGCGACATAGTTTAATTTACTAAATCAATTACAAAGTGTGGTTGATAAATATAATATTTACTCACATAATTTTCATTGAATATTGTCATCCTCCCATTTAGTTATTGTTTTAATTTTGGCATAAATATAACGTTTGAGAAAATTAACATTCAATTTGATTTCTTTTTACCCTTGATAATATTGTTTGCATGTTCCAATTACTGATAAAAGACAATTCACCAATTATCAAATCAATGTTTCTCAACTTTGACCTCATTATCGCATGGCAAGTAGCTGAGAATGTTCAAAATGTTTATTCTCAGCTGTCTTTAACTAACCAACCATTTGCAGTAAGCTCTACATAATTTTACTTATTGAAAATACTTGTAAATAATCAACTTTATTTACTATGAGCACAAGCTACAAACATCATGATCAAATGTACTTTTGTACTCTTGACTTCCCCACACATGGAGTACGTTAGGAGTAAGACAACTTATGCATGTAACTCAAGAGGAAACCAGGGGTGCTGCAATAATAGTCTACATATAATCATAGCAAAGGTTTTGTGTTTCAGTCCTGATGCAAATGTATGCCACTTCTAACAGAGGCAGCTCCTCCACTAGGGAGGAGGAGCTTTGCCTTAATGCTTTCTCGCAGTGCTAGAAGCAGAAACATAAAATGGTAATAACATTCTGTTATTAGCATTTTAAGTTTGGTTGTGGGCGGGTGGGTTGGTGGCCCTGCTCTGCAGCAGGCAGGAGAGGAATGGTGTGCCTGCACACCACTGAGTATTCAAAGACTGCTTCGTCGGCCCCCTGGGCCCACCCAAACTAGTCATGCGCACTCTGCCCTGCTCCATGCAGGCTGCAAGTCATGGCCTCTCCATATGCCGCTGGCTGGGCAGCATCTGAACAAATCGCAATGCTGCTTGCAGTATTGTGATTAGTTTATTGGAGGGAGCTTGGCTGCCTGCTTTTGGTTCCTGTTTCTGACTGAGGCAGAAGCAGTGAAAATGCTGGACATGGCCGGTTGAAAGGTAAGTTAAATTTGACCCCACTCACTCGTGAGCCATGGTGGCTGCAACTATATTTCAATTGTCGCATTTATGTTATCTGTTAAGTATGAGTCACTTTTACGTTTAACATATAAATATTAAAGTTGTTGTATTTCAAAATAAGTTAGTACCTGCTTTTCTATACTGTGCTGAAGGAATAACAACAAAATTGCACCAGGCACCCAGATACCAATCCCAGATACCAATCCCACCCTAATAATAATGCTATTTGTGACATCCTGCTGGGTATGTTACTATAATAATGATTATATAAATTAATAGAATCATTCAGTAATATCTCAAATGTATCTTAAATTTACTCAGTATGACAGTTGATGCATCATACAATTTATTATATACCACATGTGGACCTAGAAAAGTTTAATCTGTGAAACTATTAATTAAGTTTTAAAATACATACTTTATTATATAGCATTTCACTAAATTTCCTTTTGCCATATAGTAAAGATGAAAATCATAAAGTTATGGTACAAATTCCACAAATGTATGTAATATAAACATTGGATTCTAACCCAATAATGAAACTCTTCAAGAAGCAATGTACACAAAAGATGTAATGCTGTTAGCTAACATCACCTATATGGATTAAGATTGGCCTCATAATAATATGTCTAATAATATGTCTTTTGGATGCACCTTCTTAGTGCAGGTAATTTATTACCTAAAGTTATTTTCTTACTAGTTACTGCTTTCCCTCCTGCTATTGCTTTCTAAAATTATGCACACATTATCGTGTTAACCGTTTGTCTCAGGTTGAAATACTGAGGGATTCCCTTTCATTCTCATATCTTCTGACTAACCCTATTTCATGGGTCATACCTTCATATTCTATTACTATACTGTTGGCTTAACTAGTCTTTTCAAAACGCTGCTGGCGTTACCAACCAGTACTGCCTTTTCTGTGTGATCATTCTCTTATTTGCCTTACAAATGCTACCTACATAGTGCCTAGAATATGTTTAGGTCATTTATCCACCTCATTCTCATAGACTTCTAGATCATAGGTCTTCAATCTGTGGGGCGCGACCCCCAGGGGGGGGCGTGGAGTCATTGGAAGTGGGTCGCGCATTCATCTGCCTCACTCCTGCCTACAAACCAAAACGTTTACGTTTTCGCTTTGGATGCGAAATAATTACATCTCAGGAGCTCTCTGATTGGAGGACAGGGCAAAATAGGCCAATCATAATGTGGTCACGTCAATAATGCCTGCCCTTCAATCAGAGAGAATGCAGCCAGGAAATGCCCACAAACTTTCTCCATAAAGATGGAGCAGCACCTTCGTAAATCAGTGCCTTTGCATGTTACTGCTGCCTTTCACTGGATCCAGTTGTTTTTTTCATGCCGTCGCTGCTTTTACCTGGTAGAAATATACTGCATGTTTTTGTTGCTGCAAACATGAAAGCGATGTTTCAAGACATTTTTCTACGAGTGCTCTGTGAAATGCGGCTGGGAGGGAAGGTGTGTGGGAAGCAGGCGGGTGTTTTTGTGCTGTCAGATAGCGGAAGGCCACAGAGGGATCTTGATCTCTTCATGTAATTTTAGGCAGGTACTGTTTACTGGCCCAGCATACATGCATCCAGGTGTACTGGAAAAAAATGGTCAGAAACGGTTTCAGCAATTGCAATCAAGGCCATATCAGTGATCCATTCTGCAAGGCCCATCTTTCCTACTGAGCTATGGTTCACTAGACATGCTGAGGCAGCAGACTTTTGTATTACCAAAATAAAAGCAGTGATGCTAATTAATATTTTTTTTTAAAAACTTTCCCCAGCTGATTTGTCAGGGCTGTCCTTCATTTAACTGCCTGTATTACCTGTTATTGCTTAGAACGGGAATCAGCCATGTTACAAGCTGCTCTTCATTCCATTGCATGTTCAGTTTGATATGGTAAACAGCAATAGTGGGATGATATAAACCTAATTTGCCCTCAGTGCACCTCACCGAAGTTCCATGAGAGCCCAACAGTGTATCTGCAGCCTTTTGTAGTTACTCCTCAGTTACATTTATCAATACACGCATTTCATAAATATTTAAAACCAATGTCAAGCGTTAAAACTAACAGTTCTCAACAGCAGTGGTTAGTTACTCTCCACATGCCATATAAAATACATGTAAAGAACACAGCCATGGGCACTACCGAACCGGACATTGTTGACACAAATAACTGTAAACCCATTCCTGGTTCGCACACTGCTTTGCTCATTTCAGACGCATTTTTTACTTATTTGTAGATGGCAGAGTGCAAGGTTTTATCATTTGACTTGGATAGGGACATCCACCTAATTTTGCCTCAAGGTTATCTCAACCACGATGTATAATTGGAAGTGTAAGCATTTCTTCTAGGGAGCATGCTGAAAACTCCAATAACCTGCTACCAAACTAGTGCCTATGCAAGACAAATACATGTAGGCGCTATCTGGCATCAGTGGAGCTAGGTAGCATGACTCACTCTTTCCACTCTGAGACATCGGCCTATTAGAGTTTTTTGGTAGGTTTCCCTAGTGGGTTAGACTGTCTCTTCACCAGTGGCAGTTCATATTGTTTAAGGGTTGGCACTTTGTAAGCCAAAAAATACTTCCTCAACTGTACATTCTGATGGCTCCTGTCACAGCATCCACAAATTATCTGCACATAGTAAAAGAAAAAACAAACTTCTGAATTCCTTCATGAAGTAGAGCTTGCTCCAGGCATGTCATAGTATTTTTCAAGCAGCAGAGCTATCTACGTGACCTTGTGCCCCCAGCCAAATAAATCTGAAGCATTCTTCTCTGCACATAACAAACACATAAGGGCAGTAATAATGAATGGATTGCAGATGAGAGACCATATTGCATATCTGATTGGACTTTACCCTACTCTGCTTTTAGAGGGAATCTGGCTTACAACCATCCATTGCCCGAGCAGACCCTCCCAGTCTCCCCCAAAAACAAATTGCAAAACCCTTATTGGAAGTACTCAGGTGAGGCGAGAAAAGTGGGGTCTCTAAAAAGAATCTGGCCAAAAAGGTTAACTAGGAATCCTTTACAAAAAGTGTGGACTGTGTGCTTATGAGTGTAGCCAAAAAAAGGTGACTTTGAATCCTATGCTTGTGCATCTATCAGAGTTTTCTGTTAGTGGATCTAGATACACCACAGCACAACAAAACAGTGTTTGTTAGCCATAATTTTTATTTTTATTCAATATCACACAATTCCCATTCTTGCCTCCACATCTTTTTCCTCTACAATCAGCCCTACTCATACCAATGTCAGATGTTAGAGGACTTTACATTCCACGTACAGGAAATATTCCATAAGAAAATAAGGACTACCAGGTGTAGGAGTCACATGTCATCCATTCTGGTAGACATTATATTTTAAGAGTGCTTGATCAGGAGAAGTTGCAACTCACAATTTAAAATCTTACCCAGTGGTTGGGGTTGGCTTTACTAACAATAATTTATCTGCAGCCAAACACACCTTTTTTTCAACCGTAGGGTAATGAAAGACAGGGGAAAACTATACGTTTGTAACCTATGTTTTGCATGCAGCGGTTTGTTGTCAGTTCTTAGCTCACTGTGCTACATTAGGATCTTAACTTAGTAACAAACAGATCTCTGTGACAAAAGCAGTAACCCACTGAGCTAGCTATATACAGTACAATTCTAAGATCTGCATGGCAAATAACCAAGTTTACTCGTATCCAATTTCATAGTCCTCAATATACTAACCGAAGAAAGATGGAATGCAAAGATGTTTCTGCTCGTTAGCAGGTGAATGTCATCCACCTGTGTTACTTATTGCTATCAATACGTGTACGTTCAGGGCAATGAGAATCTTAGTAATAGCTCACACGGCCTGTTGAAAATTGCAGTCAAGATACTTCTGCCTTTTAGCTCGTCATATTTATGTGAGATTGAGTTCTAAGCACTGGCAGTATTAAAGACAAAGTAAAGTTCAAGACTTGAAGTGGAGCACAACCTGAGGATGGCAGTAGCTAGGATACATACGCAGATTGACCATCTCTCTGGAGAAAAACAGGCACACTCATCACACTGAATCCGAAAGGTGTTATCATCAAATTATGTTTTGTTTGTTTGTTAAAAATAAAGTACAGAACCATTTGTGCATTTTTGGGAAATTCGTTTTGGAGATTTTGTATTTGAGATGTGTACTAAGCCTCTGACACAGAAACACAGTCACCCACAAATCTTTGATTTGCTAAACACTGTTTAATACTATTTCCCCACCATGAAATGATTTGCGGTGGTAATTGGCGGGGCTTTTGGTTGTCTATGATGATGAGTACCAAGTTCTCAAATTTTTTGTCGGTGGGGGTCCATACGCCTAACATTTTTCGAGAGGGGGGTCTTGGCATCAAAAAGTTTGAAAACCTCTGTTCTAGATTGATGGTTTAGTATCTCTCTTATTTTCTCATTTCGGATAATGATGATGACTGCTCTGCTATCTGCTCTGTTTACAACTTCACCTAAAGAAGAACATTTAGACCCTGATTCCGCCTTGGTGTCCAAATTCCAAATCTGCCTATCCAATGCTTACAAGGTAACATATTAGCTTGTATCTGTTCTCACCATACCTGTCTCTCACAACTTGGATGAAAGACTTTCAACTTTCTCTAACCCTAGCCATATTAAGGCTACTAGCTTAGTTGTTTGATCTTCCTTTCTAAGCTCACCCTAGTACTGGTCCTTGCTCCACCAACCATTTAGTTTGAACTCTATTTTTCTGTCCCACTCGCTCCAAATATCTAATTCCAACATGTCTTTTTTTTTAACATAAGATTGTATTAATGAGAAAAACAGAGTCAGGAAATCAGTCACAATACATTTGAATCAAGGTACAAATGAGGAAGAAAATAAATTAGCATACAATTCATCCTATGGGTCCAGCTCGGGTCATGGCCAGCTCGGTTGTAGGAGATTCGCAGATCTCGCCGCGATATTTGTTCCAATGTCCCCATTTCTTGTCCCATTTCTTTGGGCAGCCCCTTATTTTGTACACTGTCTTTTCAGCAATCATGCAACAGTCCATCTCAGCCATCCAGCCCACTACCAGCGGCTTTTCTTGGGAGCCCCATTTCATCTCGATGGAGCGTTTAGCTAATAGTAAACCCAATGCCGCCTACTGTAGTTCTAGTTCGTTTAGATCGGTGGCCTCCCATATGTTGAAAACACATTCTTTTGGCGACGGTAGGAGTGGCTTACCCAGCGAACTGCTCATTTTATGGATCGTCTTACCCCAAAAGTCTTGCACCACTGGGCAGTTCCATAAGATGTGATAGAAGGTGCCAGGTAAGCCACAGCCCCGTAGACACAATGTGTCAGGGCGTCTTCCAATTTTGGCTAGTGTAGGAGCGGACATGTAGACTCTGTGTAAGACCTTCAGTTGGATCAACCTAAACCTGTGGCAGATAGCCGATTCTCTAGGGGACATTAGGGCCGCCCGCCAATCCTCTTCATCTAAGGGACCCAGGTCTCCTTCCCATTTACTCCGCAAGGACTGGAAGGGACCAGGGAGATTATTACAGAGTTTACGTGCGGTAAGTGTAGAAGATGGCTTTCGCAGGGAGGGGTTCGGATAGTAGTCTGTCCTCTAATGGGGAAGTCTCAGGTAAGAATGTAAGGTCTGGGATGGCAGCAAGGATGGTGTGTTTGATTTGCAGATAACGGAAAGATTCCGTCAGTGCAAGGGAGTATTTGGCCTGGAGATCTGTAAATGTCAGTAGCCTACCCCTATGAACAAGGTCCCCCACCGTCGAGATACCTATCGTGTCCCACTTGTCGAACCCCCGAAGGAAGCAGAGGGAACCCAGGTGTTGCGACGACCATAAGGGTGTTGCCTCAGTGAGTTTATCTGACCACCCCATACTCTTGTTGGCCCTATGCCATATTGCAACCATGTGTGCCATGGGTCCGACAGACCTGTTCCTTGCTGGTTTGCTGTAGAGGGCCCCCAGGTATCCCTCCCACCCAGTCTGACATCTGTCTAGGAGGAAGGACGGGTTAAGGGGCGAACCATGAAACCAGTGATTGACAGCCACCAGTTGTGACGCCCAATAGTAGAGGTGGAGGTTAGGTAAGGCAATGCCTCCGTCGTACCAGCCTTGGAAGAGTTTGTGAAGGGCGATACGAGCAGCCCCGCCATCTCACAATAGTAGACGGATTTCACTCTCAACTGTACTAAAATAGGAGTCTGGGATCAGGAAGGGACAGTTTTGCAATGCATACAGGAAGCACAGAAGCGCCAGCATTTTGAACAAGGCCGTCCTGCCGGGAAGGGAAAGTGGGATGGACTGCCAGTGGGCCACGTTGCTGTGTAGTCTGCGTAGGGGGCCCAACAAGTTGCAATCGTGGAAAACCTTGGGGTCGGGCGTGACAAAAATACCGAGGTATTTGAACCCATCTGGAGCCACTGCGATGGTAGGTGGGGTGGGGTGCCATGTAGCATATACAGTGTTGATTTAGTCCAATTGATTGAGTATCCCGAGTATTTTCCAAAATTAGTAAGGACATGGAATAAACTATTAATAGAGGACCGGGGGGAAGCTTCATATACCAGGATGTCATCGGCATGGAGGGAAATTTTGTCTGTTATGTCGTTGTTCCATTGGAGGCCTCTGATGGAGGCGTCAGTGCGGACCCAGTGGGCTAGGGGTTCGAGGGTGAGGGCGAACAGTAGCGGAGACGGAAGGCACCCCTGTCTGGTTCCCCTGTGGAGGCGAAATTGTCGAGATGGATGGTTGTTGACCCGGACATAGCCCAGGAGGTCTGTGTATAGGAGCCACACCCAGCTGATGAAATTGGGCCCGAAGCCAAATCGTCGCGGGACCTCGAAGACATAGGGCCCTTCGATCGAGACGAATGCCATTGTGGCATCAAGGGATAAAATGGCGGTGTCTTGTTATATGAAGGATTGGCGACTCAAGACATTATTAACCCTCCGTAGGTTCAGTGCCGTGTTAAGTCCAGGGAGGAAACCAGACTGGTGATCATGTATTAGGGAGGGAAGCACGAGAAGGAGGCGGTTTACCAGTAGCTTAGCCAGGACCTTTGCCTCCGCACTAATCAGGGAAATCGGCCTATCGGAGCCGCAGTCAGTGGGCGGTTTATTCGGCTTGAGGATAACCGCAATGGAGGCCAGTCGTTGATCAAGCTGGAGGGTACCACTTTTGCGGCTTACTGCAAACATATTTTTTAGATGGGGGACAATTCCTGGGACCATGCCCTTCAAGAATTCGATGAGGACCCTGATGGGGCCCATAGCTTTGCCGGAGTTAACGGCAAGGAGCGCTGTAGTGAGCTCCTCCGCCGTAATGTCGGCGTCTAGGGTCTCCTTATCAGTGTCTGAGATGGTAGGGAGGCACATCTCATCCAGAAGTTGTCTGGACTCCTCTAACATATAGCATGCTCCAGCGGTATAAATAATTTCCAGATGGTCGGCGAAGGCCTCTGCGATGTCTTGTGGATCTACAAATTTGGAGCCGTCCGGTCTCAGCATGGATGACACCCATCTGGACCCCTGGTTGCGCCGATCCAGCCATGCAAGCATCTTACCTGCACTGTCGCCGAGCTCATACATGCGGTGGCGCATGTGGAGCAATCAAGCTTGTGCCTTCTCTTGTGCTAGCGCTTTGTAGGCCATTTGCAGGGCTCGGAGACGGCGAGCTGTGTCTTCAGAGGGGGCCACATTGTTGGATGTTTTGAGGCTGATGAGGTCAGAGTCGGCCTGAAGAATCTGTTTGTTGTGTTTGCGTAGATACCCCATCTTAAGTGCCAGTGCTTCACCCTTGACTACCGCTAGGTATGCCTCCCAAAGCGTGACCGCCGAGTCCACAGAACCGACGTTCTCCGCAAAATAAAATTAATTTCGCTCAATCAGGCTGTCTTTGATGTCTGGCATCTGCATGAGCCAGGGGCTAACAACAATGGGACCTTGTGTGAATCGGTGGTGGTAGGTTAAGTCCACGCTAAGGGGTGAAAGATCAGAGATGCCCCGGGGAAGACCCTGCGGGCGGATGAAGCAGCCAATGTCTGCGGTGGGACAGAATAAATAATCAATTCAGGACATGCTGTTATGTGCATTAGAATAATGTGTGAAATATGGTGTGTCCGGATAGTGATGACGCCAAATGTCCACAAACCCCATGGCGTGTACGAAGTCGAACAAATCTGAGCTCTGCCGATGAGAACTGCGTTTAGGTCTGCGGTCTAATTCATCACACATTGTCATGTTGAAGTCCCCCCCGATTAGGAGTGTGCCAGTGGGGAGGCCTAACAGTCGGGCGCCCAGCTCTTTGAGGGAGTTGCGAACTAATGTCGGTGGAAGGTATGCAGAGATTATGTTTAGGGGACGTCCCTCCCAAGTGGCCTTTACTAGCGCAAAGCGGCCCAGAGGGTCAGCCCATGTCTTTGTGTAAGTGAGTGCGAGACTCTTTTTAACAAGAATCCCGGCACCACGGGACCTAGTAGTGAACCCCGCGTGTACCAGAAGTTTGTAGCCACCTCTCTGAAGAGCTTGACAAGTGTTGCCCACCAAGTGTGTCTCCTGCAACAAAACGATGTCAGGGGAGTGGCATCATAGGTATTGAAGGACTATGCCTCGTTTTATTTTGTGCCCTAAACCGTTAACATTCCATGACAGTATTGTGAGGGTTCTAGAGAGGGGCTGCGACATGGTGGTGGATAAAGTGGGATCTGTGGACGGAGAGATGGAAGAGAGGGCGCTCGGGCCGCTGGATTATCGGGACAAGATGGGACACAGGATCAGGAGGCCTCCGATCCTCTCAGGGACAAGGTAATACCATGGTGGCCAACCCGCCATAATCGGACCCTGAAGCAGCAGTGAAGTGTGACAAGAAAGGACTCTGCTGAAAACACAAAAGAACATCAATAAATCCAAAACAAAACATCTTAGAACCCCCCTTTCCCCCTTACTTACCCCCCACACAGCCCCCCTGCCCGCAGACTTAAAACTATCCACTCCCCAACTAGGCAGAGTCCCTGTCGCCCTCCCAAACATTTACGGGGTATGTAGAAAGCCATGAGTGCCCTCGCCCAAAATTAACCAAATAATTGATCCTAGTGCATCTTCAATAAACTTACATCAACAGTAGAAATCATATAGTACATTGAGCTATGGCACAACCTGGACGTACCTTGGTAGTCGAACCACAGGAGGAGTAATCACATCAGCAGGGGTAAGCATCAAACCAACGCGTCCCCGGTCAAACAGGCCAGCAGACCTCAGTTTGACCATTCAAGTTCTAGGACAGCATCCTACTTAGTCTGCGGAGATGAACTAGTAGCCGACAACATCACAAGTCTACTCGATTGCTGTCGGTGAACAGATCTTGACTTTCCGGGAGCAGTCCAGGATTGGCACGCTCGGTCGATCCTCGGCGACGGTGGTGAGTGGGGCCCGATTGGCGCCATCCTTGCAGCCAGTCCCAAGTTTCTTCAGGTGACATTAAGAACCAAGTTTTCCCTTCCAACTCTACATGCAGTTTAGCGGGGAACAGCATAGCGTACTTAATGTATTCGGCACGGAGTGCCTTTTTGACATCAAGGAAGCTGCGTCGACGAGCCTGAACCTCCACCATGAAGTCGGGAAAGAGTGTGATCTAAGCATTCTCCAGTCGTAAGGGAGGTCCTGTCCGTGCCGTTTGAAGGATGACATCCCGGTCCCGGAAGTTAAATACCCGGGCAATTATGAACCGAGGGGGCGCCCGGCTTCGGCCTACCCCCCGGGACTCTGTGCGCTCGCTCGATAGAGAAGTATTTGGACAGCTGTTTTGGCTGACGGTGTTTCAGGATTAGATTTTCAACAAAGAGGTCAGTTGCCGGCCCCTCCATCCATTCCCGAACACCTATGATGCGGAGGATGTTGCGCCGAGCGCGTCCTTCATAATCGTCCATAAGCTCCCCCATTTGCACCTGCTGTTTTTGTATTTGGGTTACCTGTTGCTAGAGAACGGAGGTGTCCTCTATGAGTGCCCTGGTTTTGACATCTATATCGCACACTTTGGAGTCCATTTTGCGGAAGTCTGCTCGCAGTAGGGTTACTTCTATATTAACCGAGTCAATTCTGGTCTCTAGCGACGAGTGAACTCCAGCTATAGCTTCCATCACGTCCTCCAGTGTGGGCGCACGTGTTGCCGCAGGGGGGGTCGCAGTTTTAGGTGCAGTCTCAGGGTTCACCTCCTTGGGCTCCCCTTTAGAGCCCCATGAGAGCTTATTGATCTGTCTCTGGTTAGAAGGTTGTTTGCCTTTGTTGGAGGACATTTTGGGGTGCTGATAAGTTCGGCGTGATTTGTTGGCACGAGGCTGGAGATAGTCGACGGAAGTAGACGTTCACCCTCCTGATTTAGGCAGTCCGTCACCTTGCCTGCAAGTTTGGGAACACCGGGATGTTTACGGCAAAGGTGAGGGCAGATGAGGAGGAGCAGAGTGATGATAGCTGACAGGGGAGCGCAGAGGTGCCCCTCAGCCAGTCGCAGGCCAGAAGACACAGAGGGGGGCCCTCCACGCACCCAATGACCCAGGCAGACAGTTCTTATGGGGAGGGAGGGGGCACCCCCAGAGTTAGGTCGCATTGTAGCTCTTGGCTAACACAGGTAAGCCTGCGGCCGATCAAGCGCCTTATGTTAATATGGGTGGGTGGGCCATCCCTGTGACTCTGAGCCAGATGTGAGGTAGCAAGCACTTGCGGCTAACCTGTGTCTTAGAGCAGGTGTCCTCGGGCAGGTAAGGCTAGGTCCTCCACGGAGCGCCAGAAATCGATTGCCGCGTTGTCAATGGGCCAGTTACTCAAGGGCTGATCATGTGGGCCCAGTGTGCCCAGTTGCCGGATCCTCCTCCGATGAGTCAGAACGAGGCAGCAAAACACTGTAGCTCCCTGTAGTCGGAGCGATCCCACTGGAGCACCTCTAGTTGTTGTGGCAGCCCCTCTGCATCCCGCCAGGATCAGCTGCGGGCCCGGACTGTCAGCGTCACAGTCGATGGCCAGCAGGAGCAGCCGGCGGAGGTGTGGGCGATGTAGAGCGGTCCCCCCCAGTAGGCCTGAAGACGGGGACTCGCGTATGTGCCACCCCGGACACCGGGGGGCCTGATGTCTGTAGCAGTATTCCGCCTCCGGTTGCCTCAGCGAGGTGGAGGCTTCACTCGGCGGCAGGTAGTCGGGTCTGCTACCTCTGACACTGTTGGGCCCCGTTGGCAGGGGCTCCCCGTCTTCAGGATCTGCTCCGGAGTCGGAGCTGGCAGCAGTCGGCGGCCCTGGCCCCCATTTTGGGCCAATAGGATATCCGAGCGTCGGGAGTCTGCAGCGTAGGCTAGGGCTCAGAGGTGGTCAGGGAGCAGGAGAGAGCGTCCAAGCAGGCCTGCGATAGGTGTCCTGATTGTGTGGAAGGTATCACGGACACTAGCTGATAGGGAAAGCACACATTATGGCGAGGGCCGAGGAGCCGGTTTAGAAAGCGGCCATTCCTCTTGGCTGCTAGCCACGCCCCCCACCCCTCCACCCCCAATTCCAACTTGTCTTGAATGGTTATACACATTTGCCACTGAACGCTTAGCTGCACCAATTACATTCCCTTTCCTATAAGCCTAGAAATGTTTTTTTGTAACACACCAGTTAACTCATGACCTTTTGTTATTGTTCAATAATAATGCCATGGCTTTCCTGACAAAAGGTGACAATTGCATCTCCTTTGCTATTAAGCTTGTCTTTAGGCAGAGGTAAGCCAGTTGTCCTCACATAAGTGATCCTGAATTATACAACAATATATATTTATATAGGACATCTGTTTACATTTCGCACATGTTGTCAATGTGTCTGTTATGGGTGGCCCCTTCACTCATTGAGAAGGGATGAGAAAGGGATTGGCAATATGTACAGATAGCCAAATATCCTCCCACAGGTGATCCTTGAAGTTAAAGAGCATAAGAGCATGGCAGTGGCACATACTTTTTCTTTGTTTAACTTCAATGTTACCCCAATTTTGCAAGCTCATTATGTGTTTGTGCAAGGCACCGGCGAAGAATGGCTGGTGATTCTAATAAGGGTTATTTTGTCATAACTCATTCTAAGGGAGGCATTTTCTTCGCAGAGTCCTCTTAATCTATCCTATCTATAGTCACAGGTTCTTTAATTTTTCACAACAGTGACATGAGAAGGTGTGCTCTAGGAGGAACAAGGTTAAAGGATGCTACCGATGCATGTATATTCCTGTACTCACCATTGCAAGAATCCTCCCTCTATAATCTCAGGTTCAGGTGTCTTTTGATGTTTCAAGGGACCAGTCTAAGGGGATTCTCCTCCAATTCCATATCTTCCCATCTCTGGCCCTTCCAAGACCTTCACCTAATTCAATGGTATTTTGTGCATGATCATGTCCAGCAGATTTTAGGAGACAGAGAGCTGCAGCTCTCTTGGCCCCTTTTGAAGATTTCCACTATGTGACTGGCTGACAAGTGCTACAGCCTTCCCCTACGGTTACCTGTTGCCTTTGCAACATGCAAAAAGGAGGAATTTACCACTTTTGCCCAGCTGATAAGTCTTAAATGATTATGAGACTAAGGTAGAGACGCCTTTCTACATATACCTGTGTCTGTAATAAGAATAAGTCAGCATGTACGTTATTGAGCGTGTCATTCCTATTTTGTTTCTATGCTTGTTTATATGTATGCGCTAGCCTGCTGGGATCTTTGTATGTGTGTGACTAAGTCATAGTCTGGCAAGCCTATATTGTTGGGAACAATATTAGAGATGTAGGAGTTTTGGCCTTGTACTTTCTGAAGATCACCAGACCAAGGCAAAATATGTGTCCTGTTACCAAGGCAAAAATGATGATTGAACAATGAGATGGTCTCAATAGACCTAATCAGGGCCTGAAAATACTATTTGCCAAGAGCTTCAGAAAAGCTTGGGGTCAATATACCTTCTTTCCTTCACTTCTGCTTACTTTTTCTTCTTTTTAACTATGGACACTGTTAGACTTGACATCCTTGGCATGGTTTACCCTGCCTTTCTTCCTTCAGAGCTCATGTTTTTGCTGACTTCACTTTTAATGTCTTTAGGAGCCTGGGTACTTTACCACTGATAAACAGTGTTAAAGTGCAGCTGTGTTCTACTGAAAACATGGCAACATTGTCTTATCCACAGTTGGCATATTTAAAGGGCACTACATGTAACCAGGGTGTGTAAATTAAATCTTTCTAGTGGGCCTGCAGCACTAATTGTAGCATCTACTTACGTAGCCCTTTAAACATGTGTCCTGCTTGCCACTGCAAAGCCTATGTGTGTAGTTTTAAACTGCCATGTTAACCTGGAAAGTTAACCCACTTGCCTGACCCAAAGCTTCCTTCCTATTACACATAGGTCACCCCTACATTAGGCCCTGGACAGCCCATGGGCAGGGTTCAGTGTATTTCAAAAGTAGGAAATATTTAGTTTTAAATTTTACATGTTCTGTTTCTGTAACACTCTTACACTTGTTTTTCACTCCTGCAAGGCATATCTCTCCCATAGGATAAGTTAGGATTGCCTTAGTACATTTCAAAAGTATGATTTCCAAATGGGAAGAGATTAGAACCTCAAAATATGATCTCTCTGGAATCACAATTTAAAAACACAACTTATGATGAAGATGGATTTTAAATTGCAATTCCGATACTATCACTTTTTTTACTGTAACCATTTAGTGCCTTCTATGTGTCTTTGCATACACGTCTGGGGTGGGTGACAGCTGTCTTTCTTCATTACCTCTAGACAGCCACACACAAAGGGAGCATAGGTGTGACTAAAAGGTCACCCACATCCTGAGGGCCTATCCTGGGCAGAATGAAAGCAAGGTGCTGACACTTAAACCTGAAAGCGTTGTGCACTGTCCCCACACAAAGGGCTGCATTAGTGAGTCTGGGGCCAGAGCTAAAATGGCAGTGACTTTTGCATTTTTAAAGGCATCTATTTGAAGTCTCCCCACGTCTAATGCCCAGCAGAGTATAAGCAGTGACACCACCAACCCAGAACACTTCTAGAACTGAGGACATTATATCAGTAAAAAGGACTACTGTGCTGCTGCTGGAGAGAATGCCACTTTGCTGATCTACTTTGAACTACTTTGATGTCTTTGCCTGCTGCCTTCTGTCCTTTTGCCTGGGAGTGAGGAGGATTAGATCTGCATCTCTACATCACTGAACCTAAGTATCTCCAAGGGCTTGTTGGCTTGCATCATGTTTCTGAAGTATAAGAGATATCAAAGAAATCTTTTCAACCAATATAAAGCACCTGGACTGTGCTTGCTGCAATTCTTGCTCTGCTAAGTGGTACCAACACAGTCCAAGGATCTTAAAAAATGGCATAAAGTGCTGCAATGACCAAAACCCTTGCGTTGAGGCAGTTGCACTGATCAGAACTAACACATCCCCTGTGGTGAGCTTTGGAGTGATGCATTACTGCTGTGTTGAAGCCAGGTCAGTGCATTGCACTCGCAACCTCCCCATCGCCTCCGGAAATACCACTTCAGAACCAATACATCTCTGCCACTGTGTGGAGTAGATCGACAACTCATCTTTACAGAGTGGAGAAACCTCAGCGCATCACACACAGAGCTGCTACACTTCAGTCCTGGCATCTATTTCATGGAAATGATGCTTCAATTCATGGAGACATGCTTTGCAAAATCACAACCGCGTGGGGATAACTGACATATCACTCGGCTGCATCCCACTTCTTTAGCTATGCAAACCAAGGACTAAAGTACTTTTGTACAAAAGGGAAGGTGCACCAAATCAAAGTCAATTTACTCCAAGTGTATCCAGAAAATGTCTTTATTGTCGAAATAAGTAAGAATTGGACATCAGCCAACGCATTTCGTTACAGCGAGAACTTCATCAGGGCTTTATAGTTTTCATTCAAGGCAAAGTCTGCCCGTATATTTGAAGCAAGGATGTGTTAAGAAGTAGAGATAGAAGACATCTTGAGATCTCAATAACAATTTCAATGTAAATGTAATTTCTACAATTTCGTCCAAAACTACAGTAACGATCATTATCCTTGATAAGATGTAGAATAACGTTGACAGCAGTGTAAACTCGTCTGGCAATTTGAAAAAAGCCAACAATCTGGCTGCGGCATTGTGCTGACTGTATACTACCTTTAGTGTCAGACTATATTTGTTATGGATGGTTCTTCTGGTATGTCTCCTTCTTCAGGGATTGCAGAGCTACGTGGTTACACTCATATTGTAGCATGGCCACCCTGCCATTTTATTAGGTGTTTGCTGTTGTTCCTCCCCCCCAGAGGATGATCCCCCCTTGTTTTTACAGGTTATATAGGGAGTTGGGTAAAATTGGGATGGGGAGGAGGTTGTATTATCAACCTAATTGGGAAGTTGGAGTGGGTGGGTGTGGGCAAAGGGGTTCCATGCGTCAAACACTAGCCAATGTATATATATTGACACAGATAAGATAGATTATTGTGGTTGTAGTGACAGCAATTCTGGGAACTGTGCATTTATTCCAGTGTACTATTACAGCCAGCTTTATGATTTGTTTGTGAACTGCCACGCCTGGGGGGATCAATGGGTGAGGATTATATGTTACTAACATGGAACATCAGAGGGCTAAACTCTCCTAAGAAAAGTTGCCATGTTTTTGCATACTTGAATCGCCATGGCCAAGAAACACACCTGACCAAGGCCTCAGAAGCGGACATTGCACTTAAATGGGCAGGGTTCAAGTTGGCCTCATCATACTCATCTTACGCCTGGTGGGTTATCATGTTCATCAAAAAGGGCATCCAGTTCACGCCACACAAGACCCACATTGATGACGAAGGTCACTGCGCAATGGTTCAGGGGAATATAGGTAATACATTAATCACCCTCATAAATAAGTACGGTCCCATAACTGATGAGCCAGAAGTGTTTCAACAAATGTATGGCATACTAAGACAGTGGCCTGAGACAGCCGTTGTGTGGGGGCACCTGAACACATATTTAGATCCCTCTATGGATAAATCTAACCCACAAAGCACTCGAATGGCACAGTCTATTAATCAAGCCAGGCTGCAATTCGGACTGGTAGATTTCTGGAGACTACGTAACAGCACGGCAAAGGAGGGAACACACGCTACACCTGCACATAACAGCTGGTCCAGACTAGACTACTGGCTCCTTAGCGAGGGCACAGCAGAGTTGGTGACAGAGATAGCCAACTATCCACGCACGCTCTCTGATCACAATCCAGTGCAAATAGCTCTGCATATCCCCCATATGACACACCGCCCATTCACTTGGCATTTCCGTTCGTTGGTGTTATTAAATCCTTTGTATAGTGTCACAGTTCGCAAGGCAATAGAAAATTACTTCTTGGATAATAAAGGCACAGTAGATAGCGCTGTTACACTTTGGGAGGCGTTCAAGGTGACGATCCGGGGAGTTTGTATAGGCACCTCAGCCGGCATACTGAAAGATCTCAGTACACAACTCACCAACATAGAGGCAACACTAAAAACCCTAGAGAGAGATTACATGGGTAACCGTACCCCAGACACATTATCATGCATTCATGCATTGATTCAGGAATATGACACAGCTGCGGAGTCAGAAATTCACTATAGCTCACGCAGACACACGCCGCTAGGAAATATAGAAAGGGAGGCAGACTGGGACGTAAGCTGGCTGGGAAAATCAAGGTACGCGATGACCATCATCATATTGATAAAATAAGCGACACTCAGGGTAGAGAACCTTTGGAAATAGTGGCGCAGCTCAGAGATTATTATGCAAATATGTATTCTTCTCGGGGTGGCCTCGTGCTCTGCAGTTGAAGAGTACCTAGATGATATAGCCTATGCGTGGCTGGGGGATGGTCACTGGCAGTACTTGAATCAACCCATAGACGAGGCGAATATAAATGCCACGATCTATGCTTTACCGAATGCAAAGGCACCGGGGCCGGATGGTTTGACCAAAGAATTGTATAAAACCTATGCAGATTTCATCACTCCACACCTATTAGAGGTGTATGCTGAGGCACACAAGGCTGGTGTTCTGCCACCATCCGTTTGGCAAACTCACTCTCTTTAAGAAAGACAAGGCCCCTGACACGTGTGAATCCTGTCGGCCCTTATCTCTGATTAATATTGACGCAAAAATACTCACCAAGATCCTAGCCACAAAACTCCAACCATTGATGTTGTGTTTGGTTCTACCGGACCAATAGGGATTTATCCCAGAGCGATCCACGTCACATAACCTACAGCTATTTTTTTGATGATGCATGTACTTGATCCCTATTTGCATCCTGCGGCGGTCATGCTCGACGCAGCCAAAGCGTTTGACTCCATAGAGTGGGACTACATGTTTTTTATTCTGTAGCGTATGGGCATTACTGTTTCTGGGTTTGGGTAAGGATACTGTATACTGACCCGTTGGCAAGGGTTCGAGTAGATGGTCTGACGTGTGAGTCCTTCCCTATTATGTGAGGCTGCCCTTTGTTGCCACTGCTGTTCGCTATGTAAATGAGCTCCTGTGTGTGTGATACTCCAAAGACAAAAAGACAGCTTTAAATTTTAATCACCATCCAGTTGGTATCTCACTTTACGCCAACGACATGGTGCTTTTTATACGATAACCTGCTCGATATTTGGCGCAGGTGCTCAGAGAGATCAACTGGGATAAGTCAATTATTATCACTTTGATGGTAGTCACCCATGCACCTCCTGTGGAATATCCAATAGTGTGGTCAGTAGACCCAGTCAAATATTTGGGGATCTGGGCTCACCGAGACCCTGATGTTGTTGTAAGGGAGAATTATGGATGGGCCTGTATATAGCTAGATCACCATGGATGGCACTGCCGCAGTCCTTAGCGGACCACATAGCTATTAAAAAAGTGGTGGGCTCTTCCACTCTCATTGCTTGGAAGGGCGACATTGTTTAAAATGATGTCCCTTCCTAGATTTCTATATGCACTGCAGAATGCGATGGACCCGGTCCCCGTGTCCTACTTTAAAAAGAAATAGAAGGGCTGCAGAGGGAGCTTTTATGGGAGGGTAGACCTAGGATATCCTTTCTGAAGTTGACCCTTCCCTGGTATAAGAGGGGCATCAGAATCCCTGATCTGAGGAAATACTACTGAGCATCGAAACTGCGGGCCATTAATCAAATTGTATATGGACTTCCAAGAGACCCGGGATATGCCATGGATAGAGAACAGGCACCAGGGGGGGATATCTGTAGGGCGTTGTGCGCCGGGATCGGAAGATTTCAATTAATGGGACCCACTGCCCACGCGGTACAAATTTGGCACACTGCGAATAAGTCTTTGGGTTGGGAGGGTAAACTAACTCTAGCAACGCCTTCGATTAACTTCGAGCAATTGGGGAGCTTGTGGAAATCAAAGGGATTTGACAAATGGGAGTTGATTGGTATCTCCCAGGTGAAGGATGTTTGGAACGGGGTGGAGATGCACATGTTTGAGTCACTGAAAGCAAAATATGAACTGAATGATAGTGAGCACTTCCGCTACCGCCAGGTTCGACATGCACTTATGGCCCGAGTCCCGAGGGGTGAGGTGCCCCCTGAGGCATCTCCTCTTGAAGACCGGGTGCTCGATGGCCACCTCCCTGAAAAAACGGTTTCCCTAATATATAGGAAGCTCGTAAATCACATGGATGATCCTTTAACCCTTTTGCTGCGGCGGCTATTCCGCCGCAGCGCTAACGGGGCGGGGCGGCCGCGGGGCGGCCGCATGCTGGTGACAGAACCGCTCCGTCACCAGCCGCGGTTGAGCTGTGCTGGTGACGGAGCGGTTCCGTCATGACCCGCCCCGCTCAATACAACTGCCGCACAGGCGCGATATCCGCGCCGCGCAGACGCGGCGGCCGGGCCATGACGGAACCGCTCCGTCATCAGCACAGCCCAACCGTAGCTGATGACGGAGTGGTTCCGTCATCAGCAGGGGAGGGGTTAAGGAGGCTACGTGAATAGTGGGGCGAGGATGGTCTGATATTGGATGATGAAGATTGGGTTGAAGCTGTTTCCTCCCCAAAGGTGGTAGACATCCAGATGAGACTCGAGTTGGTTCAATTAAAAATCTTACACCGGATCTACATCACCGGGCCTCGATTGGTTAAGATGGGGCGGGGAGAGAGTGGTGATTGTAAGAGAGGTTGCGGTGAGCTGGGAACCTTCCGCCATGTACTGTGGCACTGTGAGTATGTAAGTGTGTATTGGCTTAAGATCCATGAGGTAATGACGGAGGTGATCGGAATAGATATTCCTCTAGAGGCCCGTAGGTGCTTGTTAAATGTGTGGGAGCCAACTGACCTGAACTCCTCACAAAAGCACTGGGTGACCCTGGCATTTATGGTGGCAAAGCGGAATGTAGCACAACTGTGGGGGGCCACTCAGGCTCCGGACCTCACCAAGTGGTCTGAGGACCTGGATTGGTGCATGATGCGTGAAAAGAATGTGTATGTAGCCAGGGGTTGCCCTGGCAAGTGGGGGAAGGTCTGGGGGCTCTGGAATATGTTCGGGGTGGCCTTTGCGAACCACCAACAGAGGTACCCACATTGGAAATGTCTGACTCCCCATTATCCTAAATGTGATTATTACTGTAATGTATCCTGTGATGCGACGAAAACCCCTCATGCTATGTGACTCACCCGGCGTGCATAGAATGTTAAAATATGTTTTCTTTTGTTTAATAAAAACATTATTAAAAAAAAAGATTGAAAAGGTGGGGGTTAGTAGCACAGTGAAAGAGAGGAAAGGTAGTTGATCTTGAGGCATTTAAAATAGTTGTAAATTTGTGGCAAAAGTTATACAGAAAGGGTTTGTGAGAAACATACATTTATGGGCTGGTATCAGAGTGAAAGAGAGGGAGGGTTATTTGTTTATAAAACATGAAAAGAAAGTGTGAATTTGTGACATGTAAAATCAAAACAACATGAAAATACTCACAGAACCAGCACAATCTATTTTTGACAAAAATGCCTCGGGCAGAGGACATTTCCAGAAAAACAGATGGTACAGTGGTAGCTAACAGGGCCTATGAGTGCTTTCAGACCAGAGTTCAAACCCCAGCTTGGGAAAAGTGTTTTAAAAAATATCATTTTCCAACACAATTTTACCATGACAAAATGAACTCGGGCTGCAAAAAATTCCAGCAAAACAGATGTTACAGTGGCACTTAATAGGGGCTATGAGCGTTTTTTTATGAGGGTTCAAACCCCAGCTAAGGAAAATCAATTTATTTTATTCTTTTTAATTTTCATTTCTATTTTCACTAAATAAGGGATTTCTTATATAGCAAACCTTGCCCCCCCTTCCACATGCCACAGCATGCCATCAATGCCTGACATGCACTATGACTAAAGAGGCCATAATTCTCCCAGACACTGCTAGGTGGTGATTTACAAAGGCACAGCTTTCATTGGTGGAAATTTAAAATAAAAATGGAAAATTATTAAACAATCAATTTTACCCAGCTAAGGTTTGAGCCCTGGTCAAAAAATGCTCTCATGGAACCTATAAACAGGCTCAATACCTCTGTTTTGCTAGAACTTTTTTCAGCCCAAGCCCTTTCTGTCATGGGAAAATTGTGCTGTTCCTTCTTCTATTTTCATGGTGTTTGGATTTTACATGCCAGAAGTCCACTCTTGATTTCCATACTTTATATACAAATAGACCTTCCATTCTTTCACTCTGGAGCTTGCCCATGCATTTTGTTTTGTTACACAAAACAAACCTCGGATCTCCTTCCGATGGTTGAAAAGCTGTATTATAAATACAATTTTACATAAATCTAGCAGTTTATAGTGCATACATTCTATCAAAATGTTCTTGAACAGACCGGAGTATCTTATAAGTTAATAGTGACGGAACCCTTTTGGGTTCTGATGTTCTCCCTAGAAATGTGATGTGTTACAGCGTAATGCATTAATCGCTGTTTCAGTATGGTGAGTTGCAGTTGCACGTGCACAAATAAATCTCCCTGTGTGGCATAGTCATTGGCTAGTAACTGGGTTGAGAACTCCACTCAAACAACATTTACCATACTCACAACTCCTCCGAGTAAAAAGAATTGTCTCAGACCCTGAGGAATCAAAGACACAATCACAAATCATGTTGCAACATTTCAAAAAAAGAGGATATCCAGAGACGGTGCTAAATCCAGCGCTAGAAAGAGCCCAATTCAAAGAAAGAAGAACATTACTTTCCACATCCAAAACCAAAAAAGAACCCAAAATAACGTGTGTAAGTAAATATTCCACGGTGAGTCCGTTGTTAAAAAAAACCATCAAAAAACATTGGCGAATATTACAGACTGAACCTGGTTTTAACAACATCTTCGCGGATGAACCATTATTTGCATTCACCAGAGCAAGAAACTTAGGAGAAATTATCAAGAGCGCTACTGGAAAGGGGCGACCATTCGGTCCCCCCGAACGTATGGTGGAGTACCACGATCCCCCCGGGAAGCCATCTTGGGCGGGAGGCGAGTCTCGGCTGGTATGCCCGAAGTGGCGTAGCCGGGGCGCGCCTTTTTCCCGCCCTAGAGTGGGCTGGCCTAGCCACTGACGCGGCCGGCCACGCCTTCGGGGCAGGCCGGGGCGGGTTTACGCCCGCCCTGAAGACGGATAAAAGGAGCAACAAGCCAAGGAAGCATCCTCTTGTTCCTGTGCTCTGAAGCTGCACCACCTCGCTGCACGTGAGCTCGAGACGGAACGAAGAGCCATTTTTGAGCGTTGTAATCTTTCTTGTTTGTTTTGCAGATACTCTGTCGGAGAATGCCTAAGAAGGCGGGAAAGCGAATGACTACCGACCAGATGCTGCGTGTTCTCATGAAAGAGGTGACCGACCTAAAGAAGCGAATGGCGGAGAAAGACGAGGAAGGGGGGCCGAAACATCCTCTGGCAGGAACAGCTCCAGGAGGAAAAGGCAAGAGGCCCAGAAGGGGAGCAGCGGGGGGAGATGTCCCAGTTCCCTGTACTCCACGCGAGGCACCCACCCCTGTGCCGGAGGGAGGGAATACGATTCCCGTGGTGGTCACCCCCGTACCCGGGGAGGATATGCCGCCCGAGCTGGCAGCACAACTAGCAGCGTGGTTGGGTAAAAATAGCAAGGGCGCCACGGCTGACGACGCACAGGTGTTGATGAAGCAGCTGCGGGAAACAAGGGAAGCGACGAAGGCTCCATCGCCGGATGCGGCAGTAGAAAAACCACCTGGGTCAGGTCCAGTCGCAGATACAGCTTCCGGTTCAGGTAAGCGGCCATTGCCGATTGCGAGGGATGAGTCGGCACCCTCTCGAAGGGAAAAGTTGGGTCAACATGTCCCTCTGGCTATCAAAGAGAAGATATGGGCAGGGGAGTATATAAACATCTTCTCGCTGCTTACCGATCATTATGAGATGGAGCATGTTAAGAGCCAAAAGGAGCTCATGCATCCGAGTGTTTGGCGCGCAAAGATGGCCGCCTTTAAGGTAAATGAAAACATTGGTAATTGGGGCAAAGCATGGGGGGTTTTTACATCCATCTTGGGTGAACGTAGGCCCGAATTGCTGTCTGACTTGCCGATTTATCAGTCACGGATCATGGGGTATTCAGTATCTCACGAGGGCAACCATTGGTTTTGTTATGATAATGTTTTCAGAAAAGCAAAAGAGCATGATAAAAACTTAACTTGGGATTGTTATGATTCTGTGTCCTGGTCCAAAATGGAGGACTCTGGCATGTTGAAGGTGCCATTGGTAGGGAGTAACGTTGGCGAATCCTCCCGCCAATATGCGGGGACGCCCTTTCGATCAGGTACGAGTAACGACAATCACTCGAGGCCAATCGGCAACACAGGTAAAAGGGGGGTTTGTTGGAACTTTAACAGGGGGAAATGTACTAGGCCCCAGGGGTCATGCAAATTTAGGCACGAATGTGGGGGGTGTGGGCAATCATCCCATCCTGAGTCCATGTGCAGAGCCAAAACGGGTGATAACGGGGGTAGAGGAGGCGCCAAACAGGTCTGACATAGTCCGAGGGGCGCCTTTACCTACTCCGATTGATACCATGGCAATGATTCCCTGGCTCAGCGAATACCCGGATCACGCTTCCGCTGGGGTGTTGCGGAGCGGATTTTCATATGGTTTCCGCATCCCAGTAGGGGAGTTTCAGGGTATAGCAAAATGTAAAAACCAGATATCGGTCTTACAGCATACGACCGTGGTACAGGAAAAGATCGGGAAGGAGGTGGCTCGAGGTCGAGTCACCGGTCCATTTAATGTCCCACCAGTTGCTAACTTTGTTTGTTCCCCTTTAGGGGTGGTCCCCAAGAAGGACCCGGGTGAGTTTCGGCTGATACATAATTTATCAGCCCCACGTGGTCTTTCCGTGAACGATGCGATAGACCCGGAAGTGTGTTCGGTGCGGTACGCATCCTTCGATGAGGCCGTAGCCATATTGAATCGCCTTGGGCCCGGTGCGCTGATGGCAAAATCCGATATCGAGTCAGCGTTCCGGTTGCTCCCGGTACATCCAGACGATCAGCGTCTCCTTGGTTTCATGTTTCAGGGTCACTATTACATGGATAGGTGTATGCCGATGGGGTGCTCTATATCGTGTGCCTATTTCGAAAAGTTCAGTTGCTTCCTGCAATGGGTCTTCACAAAGAGGACGGGGTTTCAACATGTTATGCATTATCTCGATGACTTTTTGTTTCTGGGGGCAGCCGGGGATCCGGAATGTGGACAGGCTTTGAATGCATTTTGTGTCTTGATGAATCAGTTTGGCGTGCCATTGGCACCAGGTAAGACTGTGGGTCCCTCGACTTGCCTCGAGTTTCTGGGGATCGAGCTCGATTCCGAGGAAGGTTGTTTTCGTTTACCTGGTGACAAAGTGTTAAGGTTCAGGGCATCCCTGCAAATGTGTATAAGTGAGTCTAAGGTTAAGCTACATCAATTACAACAATTGGTGGGGCAGTTGAATTTTGCTCTAAGAGTTATACCGATGGCCCGCCCCTTTTCTCGCTCGATCGCTCAAGCCATGGTCGGCCTGAAGGAGGGTCATCATCGCACAAGGCTCTCGGCAGAGGTTCGCCAGGACATGCGCATTTGGTTGGCATTTCTGGCGGATTTCAATGGTCGAATTGTCTGGAACAAACCGGCCGTGTCCTCTGAGGAGCTGGGGCTGTGGACAGATTCGGCAGGGAGCATTGGTTTTGGTGCCATATTCGGCACTCAGTGGTCGGCACAAAGATGGCCGTCATGGTGGCATGATAGTGGTCTGACAAGTAACATTGCTTTCCTAGAACTTTTTCCCATTCTGGTGGCCCTGAGAACTTGGCCTGAGGGGTTCAGAGATCACTCTGTGGTATTCTGGTCTGATAACATGACCGTTGTTGAGTGTATCAATAACCAGGCAGCACGATGCAAATGGGTTCTGAGATTGCTCAAGGAAATTGTGTTATTGTGTATGCAATTGAATGTACTATTTAAGGCAAGACATGTCCCGGGGGTGATGAACCAGGCGGCTGATGCCCTTTCTCGTTTTCGTATGCAGGCCTTCTGGGGTTTTCGGCCCACAGCGGACCCGGTGGCAGCACCCTTTCCCGAAGCTCTCTGGTCTCTCGGTGCCCCGAATTACAGAACCTCGTGGGAGAGAGTTTAGCACCCAGGACGAGGAAGGCATATGAAGGGGCGTTCCGTTCCTATTGGGCCTTTTTGGGGGCGGCTAGAGGGGAGCTTTGGGGCCAGGAGGAGTTGGTAGTGAAATTCCTGCTGTCGTTACGGCAGGCAGGCAAATCAGTGGCTACGGCCCAGAGGCATCGGGCCGCCATTTCCTTTGTGGCTAGGGCTCATGGGATCCAGGACCCGACAGCGTCTTTCGTTGTGCAAAAAGCGCTACGTGGGTGGCAACGCCTTGAGGGTCGCAGAGTAGATGAAAGGCGCCCAATAGGTCTGGATAGGTTGGCCCTGTTATTATCTAGACTCCCTGCAATATGTTCATCTCAGTATGAAACAGTGTTATTCCGAGCCGCTTTTACGCTGGCATTCCATGGGGCTATGCGGGTAAGCGAATTAGTGGTGAGGAACAAGCAGGATGTGATGGGGGGACTGTGCCAAGAGCACGTTCAGATCAGAGGGGAGACAATGATTGTCTCGTTCGTCAGGTCCAAGACCGATCAGGGTGCGATGGGTGACTGCATAATAATGCAAAGGATCCCCGGGTCCTCCATGTGCCCGGTGAGTTGTGTAGAGGAATATTTAGCACAAAGGGTGGCACCATGGGGGGGGACCTTGTTGAGACACGCTGACACCACCCCACTGACGAGGTTTCAGTTTCAGCGGGTGCTTGCGATGTCGATTACTGCTGCGGGCTTGAACCCGGGCGAGTTTGGGACCCATTCCTTTCGGATAGGGGCTGCTACGGAGGCTACAGCCAGGGGTCTGAATGTCGAACAAATTAAACGTGTGGGGCGTTGGTCCTCCAATTGTTATAAGAGGTATGTGCGCTTGCACATGTTGTGAAGCTGGAATGATGTACTCACGCTTCTTGTTTTGTTTGGTTTCAGTTGCGCAAGCCTACGAGGCGGGGCGGACTATGCAGTCGACCCAACACCGGGCCAGCGGTCAGACATCACCGGCTGTGAAAGAGGAGGTGTGGGTCGTGGGCCACTCATACGTGAGGCGTGCCGCGGACGTATTCAAAGCAGGTGATATGATTCACGTGGCTGGGGAATACGGGTACAGGGTGTCCTTCTACGGAAGGGGCGGACTCTGTATTGACCAGTTTCAATCATTTTTCGAGGGTTTGCTAGGGCGGACGAGGTCACCGCCGTCTATAGTCATAGTACATCTTGGGGGCAATGATTTGGTCACCACTGGTAGACGACTTCTTCTTGAGGCGATGCTTTCCACTGTAAGTTGGTTGGCGAGGAGAGTTCCAGGGTGCACGATTGCATGGTCCCATATGATCCCACGAAAAGTATGGCGGGGGGCTATTTCTGTTTCTGCTCTGAATCATTCAGTAAGAAAAATCAATAACAAAGTGAGTAGATTGTTCCGTTCCAATACACTGCATTCGATTTCGCATGGTTGTATTACTGGTGACAGTATGTATTTGGGGGATGGTGTTCACTTGTCCCGGGTGGGGAACGAGTTACTCATAGGAGACTTGATGGCTTGGCTAAAGACTTTAAGACATGACCTTTAGGTAGGAGTTTTGTGGGGGGTCCGGATAGCCGGTCAACTATCCGGCCTGTGGCGGTAAGGTCATGATCGGTGAGCACTAATTGGAAGATCCCTATGAGTGGGCGTCACCCATTACGGATGGGAGCGCTCGAGGGCCCCTCAACGGGGTAGGCGGTCCCTTCTAAGGATGGGCCGCCGAAAGGAAAGGAAAGGCGGTCAAGGCCCCTTCCTGGGTAGGAGGGGCTACAGCCCCCTCCTGGAGAATTTCCCGGGGCCAGGTCATCTGCGACGGCAGATGTGGTAAGTTGTGTGGGGTTTGGGGGGGGGTCTACGCTACCTTCTAGATACCTCACACGAGTCCTCGGACGACCTTTAAGTGGCGTCGAGTTTATTGGGGCCCCCGTCAAGTCAAGGGAAATTGGTAGTTGCACTCGAGGTACTCCTCTCTGCGGTCGCCCCTCACAAGTGAGGGGGATATTTCTGGTTTAGGGATCTTGACACCGGTTACGACCTTGCCGTTGGCCCTTAAACGTTAGGATGTACAATTTCAAAATTTCAAGTTAAATGTTTTGTAGGATGTTAGTTCGGCTAGGAGAACCTTTGTATTAGAGAATATGTTAAGGTTAGCCAAAACATCGCAATGTGGTAATGAAATTGTACATAATATGAAACTGTTATTTTAATGTTTTAATTTTGTTTCATATTTTAATAAATACGGCCGGGAGGGTCACTCCCTCCCGTCTTCCAAAAGTTCAGAACTGTTTCCGGTTTCCCATCCTTGGGGATTGTGTTGAGAGGGGGTGGCGGGTATCTCAGCCATATGGAAAGGGGCGACCATTCGGTCCCCCCGAACGTATGGTGGAGTACCACGATCCCCCCGGGAAGCCATCTTGGGCGGGAGGCGAGTCTCGGCTGGTATGCCCGAAGTGGCGTAGCCGGGGCGCGCCTTTTTCCCGCCCTAGAGTGGGCTGGCCTAGCCACTGACGCGGCCGGCCACGCCTTCGGGGCAGGCCGGGGCGGGTTTACGCCCGCCCTGAAGACGGATAAAAGGAGCAACAAGCCAAGGAAGCATCCTCTTGTTCCTGTGCTCTGAAGCTGCACCACCTCGCTGCATGTGAGCTCGAGACGGAACGAAGAGCCATTTTTGACCCACCCACCAGCCCCTGAGGACAGCAAGTGGTTTTGAATAAAGTTTAATGTGGTAACTCTAATTTGGTTTACAGGTTCGAATTATTATCGTGATAACTTTGAATATGCAATAAAGAATGGTCAATTTGTGGTATGTTTTGCAAATAAAGTTATCCTGCTCTAGTGTTGATCAGTAGCATGTTATTAATAAAGTGTTGTTTTTACTGTCTTTTAGTAAATTAGTCATTTAGTTTAGAACTGTCGTATTTATTTTGGTCGGGCGGTTAGGTCATGATCGGTGAGCACTAATTGGAAGATCCCTATGAGTGGGCGACACCCATTACGGATGGGAGCGCTCGAGGGAGGTGGCCATTGGCCCCTCAACGGGGTAGGCGGTCCCTTCTAAGGATGGGCCGCCGAAAGGAAAGGAAAGGCGGTCAAGGCCCCTTCCTGGGTAGGAGGGGCTACAGCCCCCTCCTGGAGAATTTCCCGGGGCCAGGTCATCTGCGACGGCAGATGTGGTAAGTTGTGTGGGGTTTGGGGGGGGTCTACGCTACCTTCTAGATACCTCACACGAGTCCTCGGACGACCTTTAAGTGGCGTCGAGTTTATTGGGGCCCCCGTCAAGTCAAGGGAAATTGGTAGTTGCACTCGAGGTACTCCTCTGTGCGGTCGCCCCTCACAAGTGAGGGGGATATTTCTGGTTTAGGGATCTTGACACCGGTTACGACCTTGCCGTTGGCCCTTAAACGTTAGGATGTACAATTTCAAAATTTCAAGTTAAATGTTTTGTAGGATGTTAGTTCGGCTAGGAGAACCTTTGTATTAGAGAATATGTTAAGGTTAGCCAAAACATCGCAATGTGGTAATGAAATTGTACATAATATGAAACTGTTATTTTAATGTTTTAATATTGTTTCATATTTTAATAAATACGGCCGGGAGGGTCACTCCCTCCCGTCTTCCAAAAGTTCAGAACTGTTTCCGGTTTCCCATCCTTGGGGATTGTGTTGAGAGGGGGTGGCGGGTATCTCAGCCATATGTAACTAAACCCAACATAAAATTCAAAGGCACAATTCCATGCAAAAACTGCAGTAATTGCAACAACATAATGGAAGGCAACACAATTACGCACCCTACGAGAGGGAATAAAATCAAGTTAAATGTTAATGCAACTTGTGACACGAAAAACATTAAATACATGATGAAGTGCCCTTGCGGAAAAGCCTATGTTGGACAAACGGAACGGAAATTTAAAATAAGGCTTACCGAGCATAAAAGTAACATTAGAACCAATGTTCTAAAATCAGCAGTGGCAACCCATTTCATTGAACATAACCACCAGGTGACTCAAATTAAGACTTGCATATTGGAAGTTGTGGAAAGAAACGAAGAAAGAGACAACAAAAAAACTCTCTTAAAACGTGAAAACCACTGGATTTATTACCTACAGACTTTGAGCCCCAAGGGGATCAATGAACGGACAGAATTTAGTTATTATCTATGAACATTACAATATAATGCAATAAGATATGTTTTGTGCTGTGCTAAATACCGATATTCTTTTGATTTCAGCATATTCCATTTTAAAGTTCCTTTATTGTATTTTAATTTTAATTTGATTGTACATTTACGAACAACCAGGTCACTGATATATTATATACCATGTTGCACTTTTAAAATGCCTCGGTACTCCAGACGTTAGTACATCTTTAACCTCACCGCACGGCCCCTTTAAACAAACATGCGCGTAACTTCATGTTTAAAGACACACCCAACGCGTCACACGCGAACTTTCCTGCACCGATGGCAGCTTACAAAGCAGCGTCATGGGACGCCACAAGAAATACTAACCCGGTAAGCAACCGACGCGGGGCTTATTAACTCATAACTAAGCTCTTAACTTTCCATCATGTTTGGGCACGAATGTTCATAGTTTAATATCACCGTTACTGAGTACGTTTACCCGACATATCTTTATACGCGAAGGCGTTTTAAAATACACGATTTCAATTGCAACATTGTGAAACCCCACAGGGAGGGTTGCTACATGAAACAGTCCCCACAACAATGGGCAGCCATGTGCTTATTTACAAGTGTCCGTATTTAAACCTGATAATCTTTTGTTTAGTTAGAATATCTGGGTTGTTACATCAGAGAAATACTGTGTTGTATATTATATTGATATTTCCCCGTGTTAGATAAAAGATTGATGGATACATTTTTTGTTTCACAGACTTCCCCGATGAAGGCCCCTTGGCCGAAATGCATTGGAAGGAATGTTGTTTTGACTCATAAAAAAATAAGAAAGTTGGATATATATGATCCTTGAAGGATAATCAATGAATGTGATCATGGAATTACATTGAACAAGTCCTAAAAGTATGAATAAAATACTTAAGAAGATTCAAAGTGTAGAAAACTTTATTTGAAAATTTAATTGAAAAACTTTATGGATTATACATTTGCTGGTTTTCTCAGCATCAACTTTTCAGTGCCCTAGGAGACACTTGCACCTTGAGTGTCAGTGCTGTCCTCAGTTATTGTTATATACTCCTGAGCGGGGAGTATCCCTAAGGAGCACGAAACACGCCTTAAACCGCACACACAGACGCGCAGTGCACGGCCATTATCTACAGTTTCAGACACTACAAAGACCATATTTCATTATTTCTACTTCTACTACTATGCTGATTTTGTCCTACATGCCACAAATGCTCATTTTTTTTCAGGCTTCAAAGAGAACTAACCAGTACTCACTTTTTTTACCACTTGCCCCAGATGTCCACTTCTGCCAAACTTAAGCATTATAAACCAATCCACCAATAAAGTATTCTCGTTAACACTAATCAAGTACATGTAATATATTTCCGATATGCTTTCTTATATCTAATCATGTAATAAACCTCTCACACTGTTCCAGTTGGTGATTTCCAAGGGCATCACTTTCACATGAGTAATACAAGACTTAGGGCCAGATGTAGGTAGCCAAATACCGAGCGGTAACACAGAAATTCGCAGAATTTCTGTATTACCGACCGGTAAATAACCATGTACAATGTTGGTAATACCAAACGCTATCGCAAAATAAGGAACCGCTAATAATAAGGGAAACCAGTAAGCGATTCCTTAATTTGCGATTAGTAGACATCGAAAGCCTAAATACCGAATCGCGAAACAAGAAATCCTTTAAAAAATTCGCAAATCGATGTACCAAAAATCGCTATTACCGATTTTTCAATTTTTCGGTATTTAGAAGTCGCAAATTACCACTGACTCAAAGCAGGTGGTAATCAGGTGCACTGCATATAAACAGCCTCAAAATGCAACAGTGTGAATGCAATGGCGGCCCTCTATGTCATTGCACAGCGGCTTCGAATGCAAGTAACAGGACTGAGGATCTGGAGACGGGAGGAACATGTGTACAGACTGCGCATTACATTATTCCAACTGACTGAGGCTGAAATCCATGAGAAGTACAGACTTCACCCCCAAGCCAACCTAGACCTGATACGGGACCTGCACCCACTCCTGGAGCATCAGACACCAAGGGCGCACGCTATACCACCACATGTCCAGGTGCTTTGTAGCCTGCACCTACTTCCATCAGGTAGTTATCAGTATGTCATCGCTGTGGCGGGTGGTTTGTCACAGAGTTGCCTGTCTCGTTTTTTCAACAATTTCCTGAATGCCATGATGCAAAGAATGCAACAATACACACACTTCCCCAGCACACAGGCCGAACTGCATAAAACCAAGATGTATTTTTATCCGAAGGCACAGTTCCCACATGTTATAGGGTCCATTGATGAGACACACATATCAATCTGCCCACCTGCAGCTACAGAGTACATACATTGGAACCTCAAATCACTACATTCTATCAACGTGCAGCTAATTTGTGATGCGGACCACATCATCACCGACATTGTAGCCAAATTTCCAGGGAACACCCATGACTCCTACATATTCAGGAACAGTGGGATCTACACCCGTCTGGCTGGGGGCGAATTTGGGGAAGGATACCTGCTATGTAAATCAATGTGACACACCCTGATGTATACCTTGGATGAATGTGTTGGTGACTGGTATTAATGACACTTCCTTTCTCACTCAGGTGATAGCGCATATAACGTGCAGGCATTTATCCTGACTCCATATCTCAACCCATCTTCCCCTTGTGAGAGGAGATTCAATGTGGCACATAGATATACGCGCTATGTTGTGGAGCGCACATTTGGATTCTTAAAAAGCAGGTTACGCTACCTCCAAAAAAGTGGAGGTGCACAGCAGTACCGCCCTGTCATTGCTGTAAAATAATAGCAACATGTGTCCTGCTGCATAACCTTGCCACAAAGAAAGGAACAGCAGTGGAACTAACTGACTCAAAGGATGAGGGTGAGGATTGTCCACAGCCAGAGCACAGCGCAGCAGGTGTGGCAGCAGCACCAGATGGGAGACACAGATGGGCTGAGAACATATGCAACTAATTCTGAGTAAGTAATGAGACACAGCCAGTAACTGTAATTGTGTAACTGTGTTTTATTAACCTTAACTCAGGCAATAGCACAGCACACTGCCACACCATGAAGGCCTCAACATGCTATGCCAAAATTCAATGGACATTCCAAAGGTGAAATGGGCTACATCACCCATCTCTCAATGCCAGGTGATGGCTGTCACTATTTTCTGTGCCCATGCGCTGCACTGCCGCGTTCCCTGGGCACACTGTCCTCCCTGGTGGTCTGTCCTGCGGCAGCTCCATGCCTTTCACTGTGCCTCCTGGACTCACTTATCTGGGGTGTGATGCTGCTGCGGCAAGCTGCCTCCTCCCTTCCCCCCATCCCCTGCACCTGTAGCTGCTATTTCGGTGGTTTGGAGCACTTGCAGTGCTCTGGTAACTGTGACCAGCCCCCTTGCAACATCACGGCTGTAGTGGGCCATCTTTTCCTGCATGGCCACCGAGCGCCTGCAGAGCACAGAGGTGGCAGTGGAGAGGTTGTTCATCACCTTAGTGGAGCAGTCCAATTTCTGTCCCTGCGCCTCGCCAAACGAACCTCATCCAGCCACAGTATTGTTCATGCTGTATATGCCCTCCTTAAATTCCAGCATGTGTCTGTTCATGTGGACCATCTGGCATTGCACTGATCTAATGGCTTTACCTTGCAGGTGCTGTACCTTCAGCATATTCCCCTTGTGACTGGCGAATACGCTTGCCTCATCGCCCTGTGCAACAGGACTGGCTGCCTTCGCTCTGCGGCATCTGACACCTGTGTGGGGGACGCTTGGCGGGGGACTGTGTCCCTGCACTGTTGTCATCCTCTACCAGCTGCAATGTTGGCCTCCCATGCGCTACTCCTCGGACAGCTCCATCTGGTGCAGGCTAGCAACTGTATGCCTCCTGGCTCTCATAGGTGGTGGTGGTGAGGGTGGTGGTGGCTGTGGTGATGGTGGTGATGGTGATGGTGGTGGTTGGGATTTTGATGGTGGTGGTGGTGGTGGTGTGTGTGCTCAGCAGGTGACAACATTTCCTCCTCCTGTGTGTTGTCTCTCCTGGAGGCCTTTCCTGTGTCCCTTTCAGCAGCCTTGCATGATATCTCACCTGTGGAGACAGAATGTACATTTACTCACTTGTCTGGCAGCATTGGCGTAATAATACATTTCATTACTGCCAATCAAACTGACTGTCCTCCGCTTGCTACTTACTGATGTGTGTCACATGCCTTTGGGTTCAGTGGACCGACTGTTATGAGATTTGTTACTTCTGACTACATCTCCCATAATGCATTGCTGTTTTTTTTAAAACATGTACTGGAGTGGGAATCATAGTGCCTCATTGAGGATTGGGGTTAGGGAGTGGGGGGCACAGTATGCTGTGTGTGCATCTTACCTTGCCTGTTTCCAGCTCTGGCTGAGCTGTCTGCGTCTCCAATCCCGCTTACGCTCTCCGGCTGGAGAGTGATCTCCACCAATAGATCCAGGGCAGTTGGTACAGGTGCTGTAGATCTCCCACCACCTGTCTGCTTGGCTTGCTTGAGTCTTTCATCCAACATCTCATTTGCACGTTTTCTGAGGTCATACCAGCACTTTTTTAGTTCTTCTATTGAGTGCTAGGTTACGCCAATAGCATTTATTCTCTTCTGGATCACCAGCCATATTTGCCTCTTTTGTGATTCTGGGACGTGCAGGAAATGTTTGCCAAACAGCTTATCATGGTCTTTTGACAGCTCCTCTATCAGCACCTCCAGCTCCCGCTCACTGAATTTGTGCTTTCTTTTGCACTCTCCTGCCTCCTTTTCCATCTCCTGGTTGTCTATTTCTGGTTTGGGGTGTCTGCAAGATGTTTGCAAAGCAGCTCCTGTGTTATAAGGTGTGCTCCCTGCCTCTCCAACAGCTTCAGGATCAGTGCAGCTGCAAGGGTGTGGCTCTTTCTGGTTGTGAGGTCATCAGGAAGCACAGGATTGGATGATTCACAACTCTGTGAAGATGAATGAATGAATTTATTGTATAGTTAATAAAAACCATTACAAAAATAAAAATGCATTAGTTTAAAATTGGTCAGTATACATGCCTGTTTTAAAAAAAACATTAATAACAATTTATATTCATAAAATATCAGATGTAAGAATATTACTGAACTACATTATACAATTTCCTATTTGTTCTATACAAAATAGCTCTTATTTCAGGAGCTCAATATCAAATTACATCGATCCATTTGCTAGTGTAAAATGGTTCGCACAGTTCTTCCTACTCAAGATCAAAGTTGATTTGGGTCGATCTACTGCGAGTTATGTGAAGCCATTGAATGGCGTGTGACGGCTGGTGCAATTACTTGCGTGAGAGTAGCAAAAGTTCATATAGCCTCTTAACGTTACGTCTTGATCTGAATTTTTAACAACCCTTTACAATGACACCTCTTTTGCTCTCAAAGTTCATAACAAACTTGACTGATCTGCAGATAAATTGTGGATCCGCTGTACACAAAACTTGTATAATGGCAGTTCGACAAGTACGTATTCCATGGTCATTAAATTTTTCCTTTAACCAGCGCCGTCGTTCCTTGTCCAATGTTGGACAGATGCAAAATAGGTGGATGAGGTCTTGTTTTGTGGCACCACATAAGTCACACTCCTTGGTGTCCGGTTTCATCCAAGCTGGTTGATCTGCATTTGTCGGCAGGTTTCCCATCCTTAAACTAAGGTATTTCAGTTTGATAAATGATGAAAAGGATGCCCCGAAATAAACTGCGGGTTTGAGCATAGTGTATGACTGAATTATCATCCAGGCATGTGCGCGGTGACTAAAGATTGACTTGTCATTAGTCAGAGAATGCCTGTTTGCCGCCTTTTTAAGTACTTGCTTGAACGATGATACCGGTAGCTTAGTTTGCCACAATGATGCAAGTTCGGTAGTATCAAGGAACAGATTTAAAAACTTGGTGTACTGGGAATTGGGACTATTTTGCATTGCCTCCCACGTAGCAGAATTGATCTCTGTTTGCCTGTTCATCCAGATGTCATACCAGAACTTAATGGTCTCATACTTTTTTTGCAGATCTTGGGATTGTAGGCCAAACTCGAGTCGGACCTGTGCCGTAGAGGCATTATACGGTAATCTGAATATACGCTTGTAGACTCTAGTTTGAATCTTGTCTAATTGTTGTGCACTTCTCCCATGGTGTAACACACTGCCGTAGGCTATTGTAGGGAGTAGCTTGGCCTTAATGACGGCCAGAAGTGGATTAAACAGAGGGCCCTTTAACTGCTTGGAAATACTGTTGAATGCATGTAACAGTGCTATTCCCTTTTTTTCGATGGCCTCAAAGTGCAAGGAAAAGTTAAGGCGTCTGTCCAGTTGTATTCCCAGGTACTTATAGCTATCCACTACCTCCAGTTTCTTGTTGTCTATGACAAAAAGTGGCAGGGCTTTGCGCTGGCGAGTTATTATCATGATCTTTGTTTTTTGGCTATTTATTTCTAGAAGATTCTGTTTAGTGTATTCAGCCAGTTCATGCAGGAGGCGTTGCAGACCTATTTTAGTCTGACTAAGGAGCACCACATCATCGGCATAGGAGAGATGTGTCAGCCGTAATGTTCCTAGCCGCGGTGGGTGGGCGTTAATCCCGTCTAGACTTGTTGTTAGGTCTGCCATGAATAGATTAAAAAGATGGGGCGCCAAGACGCAGCCCTGTTTCAATCTGTCATATGTCCTGATCTTCCGTGTTAGTTGGTGCCCATTAGGGATCTTTACCTGCATCCAGGTATCCGTGTATAAATCCATTATGGGATTTAGAATTGTGTCCAGTAGACCCTTCTGTTTTAACTTGGACCATAGTAGCTGACGATTGACACGGTCAAAAGCCGCCTTGAAGTCAACAAAGCAGGCGTACAGTGCTCGACGGCTTTGTATACTCTTTTCGGCGATTAAACTTATTGCCATGGCATTAGCCATAGTGCCTGTACCCCTGCGAAACCCTGTCTGATTTACCGGAATCTTCTTATTATCTTCAGACCATTTGGTAAGGGCGATTAGCACAAGAGATGCGTAGTATTTTGCTTCAGCATCAATAAGTGCTATCAGACGGTAATTTGCTGGGTTTTTTCGGTCTCCTCCTTTGTAAATCGGATTTATAATCGCCCCTCTCCAGCTTTCAGGGAGCCGACTTGTGCTATTTATTGACCGAAATAAGATGTTTAATTTGCATGCCCAATATTGGGGGTCCTCCTTATAGATGGCCTGGGGAACACCATTTGGTCCCGGTGCGCTATCTTGCCTGCTTCTTTTAATTATTTTTGATATTTCTGATTCCACGTTAGAGCTGAATGTCTGAGGCCCACCTTTCTGATTGGTACACAGATTGTTTAATTGTGCTAAGACGGAGGTCTTTAGGTTCACTACATTTTATCCATTGTTAGTTGTTGTTATGGACAGCATCGATAAGTTTACTGAGAATGTGTCAAGTATATGTTGAACCCATGCCTGTTCTGTAACACAGGTAATGTTTATTATTTGTGCTGATCTGTTTAGTGAGTTTACCTGTGACCAGAACGCTCTGGAATCGGATTTCTTTATGTTGTTCAGTAGTTTCGTCCAAAAATCGGTATCTCTGTTTTTTTTTTCAATCCATATTTGTCTCTCATATTGTTTCCTTACATGTCGGATTGTTTGCCAAACATGCGAATCTGAACTGCGACCCTTTGCTTGCCTCATGAACTTCCGCAAACGCCTTCTTAAGGACAGAATGATCTTACTGGGCTGACCTTTATTCCTTTGGTTGAATTTCACGCTCAAGTTGGCTCTAGTCTTTAATAATTTATTCAAAAAGGTAGTCCATGTTTCTGCGCACATTTCATTTCCATTGGTTATATTTTGGAGTAAGTGCTTTGCATCCTGTGCAATTTGCGGTAGGGAGTTACTCGTCCATCTTAAATGCTTCAGGTTAATTGTCGATGTTTCCCCAGGTAATGATCGAGCTTTTAAATGTTTGAAGGGTGCCAGGCTGATTTCAATATGCTGCATTGAATGGTCGCTGTCAACCGAACATAGAATTTGGAAATTTTTGATTAATCCCAGCAGAGGGAGCGAGACAATGGTATAATCCAAGATTGTACTTGCGCTAGGGCCTATATAGGTGTTTGAAGTGGGTTTATCCTGTTTGATTCTTCCATTAAGTACTCGCAACCCATGATTTTCCAGGGCCCACATCAACTGTTTTCCCACTTGATCGGCCTTCTTGGCGAGCGGGATCTCCTGTGTTTCAACTGCCCAAAATACATTTGCAGCGATTACGTTATCCTCCTCCTCTGGGTGATGTATAAGATTAGTATTGAAATCGCCCGTGAGGATTATCTCCCATGCTGGTTGATCTAGACGAAACCCGGATATTACATTGTTAATGCATTTAAATAGCTCTTTTTTAACCTTCATTTTTGGGTGAGCATATATGTTGATTAGTATTATGGTTCCGATACCAGCCTGGGATAACCTCTCAAATTTGATTATTTGCATGTCGGTCGTAGAGTTTGCCAGCTGGGAAGCTTTGATGTTTAATGCAGTGTTTATGTAAACTGACAGACCGCCTTTTGCTCGTCCATGGCGCTGGGTGCGGGTTGCACTAACATGAAAACTGATTCTGCCTGGGACATCAATTGGCTCTGTTAGCCATGTTTCCTGCAGGGCAACGATGTCATAAGTGTCCCAAGTGTCCATTTTCCAGTTGTTGTTTAAAATTTCTTTTGCTCCAGCGATGTTCCAGGCTCTGTGATTTTTGAAATACCAGATTCTCTAATTACCAAATCGGTATTATGGAATTGGTAATACCGATTCGGTAATGAGGAATCGGTATTTTTAATAACGATTTTTACCGAATCGCTAACTTTTAGCAATTTTTTATCTACATCCGTAAAATTTGCTACTAATAACTCAGTATTTCGGTTTTGCCTACATCGGGCCCTTAGAGAAATAAGTAAAGGCTCCAAATTAATGGGTTAACCCTGGCCACAATATATCACATATTAGTATTTTTTTTTATTAAACATATTTTATTGTGTCAAAGGTCAAGTACAGTGCAGAGCCCCTTAACCCAGGAAACATCTGCCATTATAGACATTGCAAATTATTGTCATTGAAAATTAGTTCATACATTTTCATTATCATAGTTATGTAAAACAATATAACATAAACGCATTAAACCACTACTGCATTTCATTTGCCACCACATCGTCTACCCCAACAAATAGATTCCATCACCATATAGCTGGTCCCTTACGTAGGAGGCATGTATAACAACATTGATACATATGAATCCACTGGGGGCACCGGGTCGAAATCGAGGCCTTGGTTGTCTGCCCATCTTTTCCAGATTTTGGGGTGCTTTTGCGGGCAACCGCTGGCCCTGAATAATGGGATCACTAACAACATGCAAAAGTTCAGCCCATTTTCCCATGCCGAAAGAGAAGATGGGTCCATTGCCTTCCGCAGCCTTGCTACATTCAGCCAATGTCAGTCCCAACAATAACAGGTGCCTCTTCTATATTTTACCTCCTATACCCTCCATGAGATGTAAAATTGCCAATTTTGTTGAGGAGGGGAGCTCCCACCCCAACACTTCTGCAAGACAGGCCGGAACCACTATCCCAAATTGTGTGAGTGATGTACAATGCCAAACAGTCTGCACTAGGGACCCCTCCTCCCGACCACACTGCAGGCATGTAGGGGATGACTCTAGGCCCACCCTCCACAGCCTGAGCTTGGTATAGTAAACCTGGTGAAGGTATTTAAATTGAATAAGACGCAGCAGGATTGCTATCGCTGCTCCCCTAGGGAAGGACAGTCTTTCCATCCAATCATCTCTGTCTATTTGTCCTAGATCATCAGCCCATGCTTCAATAGGTTTGTTCAATGTACTGGAGCTATTGGTCACCAGTGACTGATATAGCTTCGAGATTTTATGATTCTGCTGATGGCCCATGAAGAACTTGGTTTCAATCGGACTGAATTTGGTAAGGGCCTCTAACCCCAAGATACTAGGATAAATGGCGCGCCAAAATTGAAGGTATTTATAAAATGTCGTTTTTGGCATCTGGTACTCTTGTTGAAGATCTTGGAATGATTTCAGAACCGAGCCTCGCAATACGTCTCCTAATGTGGAGACTCCTATATTAACCCACCCTCGCTATCCGGATAACGCAGCTAGCTGCGGCAAACGACCATTGTGCCACAGTGGGGTTTCCTTATTCCACCACCCCATCCTGCGGAGGGGCTGTTTCCACACCTAGAAACACACCCGAGTGGCCGGCGATAAAGAATTACATAGAGGTGCTGAATACAGTATGGCATGTAGGGTGGACTCTCGTTTACACCTTCGCTCCACTGAATAAACAGGGTCCTTCCTGTCCCCATACCACATTCATTCGGCACAAAAAAGATGCAAAGCCATGTACTATGATTGGACATCCGACATGGCCAACCCCCTGCAATACGTCGACTGAAAGCAAGTCTGCAGCGCCACTCTGGACGCCCCCCCCGTCCACATAAATGGGCTCAACATCCTGCGATTCTGGCCAAATCACTTTATCTCCCATGCCAATACAAGTAGAGCTATTTGTTATCAATCAAAGTACTTTATTCGGTTATACATATAACCATAAAAGCATATAACATAAAATTTCATATACATAAAACATTTTTACTAAAGATTTCTTAAATGAGACATGTTTTCCTTCTGAACAAACTGTTACAAAACATCCAAGATAATAGACTTGCGCAATATAAAAATATAAAATGTGTTCAAAACTGTTACAACGAATAAAATTATATCTAAACTCTTTGGGTCTAAGAGGACTGGGTGACATAGGTTATAGTTCATTACATGTTAGGCGCAAAATAAAGGAGTTCCTAAGGGGTAATGTCCATATCCATTCAATCCTACAAATCTAAACCAGAAAGTAAATCAAATCGGTTGGAAGTGGGAATGTTATAGCCACTCAATGCAAGGCCTCTACTGGCCATTGAGTAGTTACTCTCTGCATTTGATCTTAATGGTGGGAAGTATGATGTACTAGGATAAAAGTCACGCAGTTCCCATGTTACAATAGGGCCGTCTCCTATTTGTGGCTGCCAGGCTTGAAGATATGGGACGAGATGTTCGTCCCTGAAATTTACTAATACCAAGTCTCCAGCTATATGCTTTGGGAGAGGCCGTAGCCAACCCACCCTTCTAACATTTAATATTCTTCCATCGATCTTAGGTGGCAGGGGTCTATTTTTTGTTAACCAGAACGATACCTTGTTTTTTAGTTCCTGTTGCCTTTCGGTTTTTCCATTTGTAAGTATGGGCACTCCCGAGAGGATGCACACAAATGGAGCGGCCTCCGGTGGTAAGTGTATATGGTTAATTTTTCTTGGTATATTGCCTTGGTTAGCAACTGTCCCCTCATGGAATGTAGGTTCTTTGTTCTGCCCTTCTCTAGGAGCAGAACTCGGTACTATTACAGGTTTTAAGGTTGCTTTCTGAGTATTTAAAGATGACATATGTAGGACTAGTGGTTGATTTTGGACAGTAATACTATGTGCAGTAGCTTTGAGCGCTTTGGTGGCAGCTAGCGACTGTAATTGCTTAGATCCTCCCATGCTTTTTATGAGTAACGAGTTTGCCTTAGTCGTTTCCTCTATACCCATGAGCCCTTCCCCTAAGCTGTTCATTCTTTCTATCAGCGGGGATATTATAGATTTAACCAGGTGTTCAATCTGGACCAATAGAGTTGCCTGTGGAGAAAGTACAGGAGTTTCCAGTATTGAATGTGCCTTGGATGCTTTAGGGGTGGTGGTAAAAGCCAATGGGGGGCTTGAGTACAATTTTTGATGTTTTGCTGAACTCTCCGTATGTTTATCCCCATTTAGCTTTCTTTTGACAGAATGGACCTGAGGGAGCACTATCGGTTGCTTGTTATCTTTAGCTGATAGTAAGAGGGGAGTACCCAGGAGACTTTCTTTTAATTGAGATGGTGTACTAGACTGGGTAATTGTGTTTACTGTAGGGCGGGTAGGATCACTAATTTGCCCACTTCCCGGACCCACTGCTAAAACGACAGGTCAGCTCCAGTTGCCCCCAATGAAAGTAGATAGGTGCCCCGCTCCACCGAGGGAGCCGATTCCTTTTATGCGCCTCCGGGCGCCACAGTGTCCATCAGTAGGTGGGGTCCCCAGCCAGCAAAGGTTGCTGGATGCTGTAGTCCAGCCCTCTCTCCACTCGGCAACCGCGTCAGCAACAGTGGCAGCGGGGGAGAGCGGGGGGAGCAGCGATGTCAGCGGGACCAGCGGGACTCCAGCAGTGTTACCGGGACCCACTGCTAAAACGACAGGTCAGCTCCAGTTGCCCCCAATGAAAGTAGATAGGTAGAGCTATTTACATATAAATGTAAAGTAAAAGTGGGCTGTTCATAAGTAAATAAAGGCACACAGTCATGCTGTGTCGTTAAGTGGGAAGGGTCTGCTATAGATGAAATCCAACAAACAACACAGCAAGCAGTCAATTTCAAAGTAAAAATGCCGGTGTGCACGCCCATGCTGTGTTGGAGGTGGGAGAGGTGTGCTTTGGAGGCAAGCCAAGAAAAAAATTCAAGATACAGGCGTCAATATTAAAATAAAGGTGCACAAGAGCGCTGCTCGATGTTGTGTATTAGGTGGGAGGGATCTGGTTTTGAGGCAAAGAGCGGTTAAAAACAATTATACTGGAGCTCAGACAGAGGTTGGCCTGTGATTGTGGAGGATTGCGCAACTTCCAGGTGCTGGGAGCGCGTGCAGCCGCCCTGCTTTAAATAAACATCAGGATAGTGGCGTACAGTGGAGAGCACACAAAGCGAACAAGGAGGAAGACTTTGAGAGATTGGTTAACTGACGAAACAGGATAAATCACATAGTAGTATCTTTGCTATTGCAGTGTTCTGCTGAACACAGGACTTAGCTACGGTTCCTTAGCAGCTTTATTGACACCCACACCCATCCATCACATGCATCACCTGTAAGGTGACACTGCTATTAAAAGGGTCTAGGTGCACAAGTCTGTGTCAAGTTCCACAATGTAATCAGTGTCACTTTATTCACTAGCATATGCTCTGAGGGTCGACAACACCATAGTCATGACACTAAGGGGCTCATTACGATATTGCTCGGAATGCGAGCTGCATCGTAATGGGCTGGTTGGATTTCTTTCCGACAGCCTGATTTTGATGGAGGGGGTCAGAATGGAATCTCACCGGTCATTACGCCTGGCTTCCGACTGGCTTGGAGAGCCTGTCCACCATTTGGAATGCGGCCTGTAAACTCAAGAGTGGCTCTTTCCGTCCTTGAGATTACGATCATGGTTTCTGACATGGTTTCCATGCTGGTCTGTCCGAGATGGAAACCATGTTGAAAAGCATGTTAGGTTGCCCAGCACAGCCCCCTTTGGTGCACAGCCTCCGGTTTGAGGTTGAAAAGACAACTTTAGGTGCCTGCCACAGGGTGCAGGAATGAACTGCACCTCCCATTTTACTATGGGAGCATATATTATGGCTGGTTTATGGCCGGAAGGCATGCTCCCATAGTAAAATAAAGGAATGCAACCAAACAAGGTCTCGTCGCATCGTAATAGGGTGGTCAGTGCCGACAACTGGGTGTCGGTAGGTCCCATGACCGAGTCAGTATCGGGCAGAAGTGATTCTGCCCGACATCGTCATGAGCCCCAGAATCTTTTTGGAGTTTGGTATCTGTCTGTCAAAAACAATGTCTGCTGTTCACAAAGCTTTATGTACCGTCATGGGACACATTGTGACAGCTTTTCCCCTGAAGGTACAGAGATCATTGCGGGGCTGGAGGGTAACTCTAAATCTGGTGTGCTGTAGTACATAACGTATGTTGGATTTATATCATCGTCCGGACCCTAAACGCGAATAAGCCACGTAGCGTGGACACAAGGTACAGCCGATAACTACAGTTTAACATGACGATGTCCGTCGGAGCTACAGTTTTTACAGCTTCCACCCGAGTTGATAGTATGCTACCTTACGACGCCAATAATTGTGGCGAGGGCTTTGTGTTTTAGACACATGTGTTTTAGACACGTTTATTCACCAGAGATTGATGTACATACATTTTTTGTAGATTAGGGGAGAGTTACTTACCAATACGAGCCATGTATTAGGCCACATCCCAATGAATGAACATGCCATTTTTGGACGTATCAGAGCCTCGGTAAAAGGGACTATAATTTGAACACGATTAGTCACGAGACTATACCTAAAGGTCCCAGGGGAATTACAAAGGGGGAATGATTCCTTCCTGTGATGGTGACTATGATCTAGTTAAATGTAGTTTCATTTTGTGTATATTGACATTGCAGGTTTTTCGCAGATATGGAGAATTGCCAAATGATATGCTTGGTGTGATATACAATAGTGAATACGAATTTGGAAAATAGGCTGGGATTGTATACCGGGTTTGAATGTGGTAGGTAACTTATTTAGTTTCACGTAGGGTATGGTGGTTAGATTTTTAGAATAATGGTTAAATGCATGGCTAAACTGTGTTTTTAGGTTATAAGGAAAAGTGAGATTAGAGATTTTGTCTTTTTTACTCACGAATGCATTTACTTGGTGGTGGTTCTTTGACTATAATCACATTTCCTTTCGGTGTGATACTGAATAAGAGACCCCAACCTCAGAGAAGAACTTTCCCCTCTAGAATGGTAGTGGCACCCTATGGTACCTGTGTCCGTGAATGTTAATGTCATGATAATGTGAATATTTTAGATGAATATTTATTGTATGTTTTGATTTTTGTCTTAGGTAAAGTACTGCTTGTTTTGTTTGCCCATTGTCCTGAGGCCTGAAACTGCCTGACAGGCCGAAACGCGTCGACAGTTTATTATTGATTTCGACACACTTTGTTTGATTAAGAAACAATACAGGATATATTCCCTAGGAGTTGGACTGACTTGAGAAGCCATAAAAACATTGAGTTGTGCTTCACCTACTCCCAGATACAATTGTGGTGTTCGAAAAAGTAATTAAGGTCATAAGAGACATTACCGTTTTTTCCTTATTTGCAAATTATTGGGCTTCAGACCTAACCCATGGATTAAGGGTCAAAGTTTGTATAACCTTATCTGTTATTTATTTTTTCTACCTGTATGTCTTGTTGAAAATTGCTCGATTCAAGAGAATAGACATCATGTGATTTATTGATGTGTATGATTATAATACTACAAAAAAACTTTTGATAAGACTACTAAAAGAGTATTCGATATCACTTATGTGTTTTGTGTTTCTTTCAGATAATTAGCCGTAAGATGAACATAAAAATAGAACAGTTGAATTAGTCATTTACAAATGTGTATGGTGGAGATAGATAATTGATGGTACCTTTCTCCAGAAATAAGTATGTCTAAATTGATACCATTGGCATCACTTGTATTTTGCTAGTAGTACATAATAGTGGCATATGTAATTTCCTCCACCACCATGACTGACAGACTACTGCCTATCAAATTATAAATTATGCCATTAAAGTTTAGTTCTGACATCATGCCACATTTTAGTTACATTTGTTCTGCACTGAAAGACACAGACATCAAATGGATACAATATAATCTTTTTAGACTGGATACTGATAATTCATTCCAGGGGCAAGCCCTGAACTCTGAGAAGCTTGTAATGTGCTCTTGCTTAAGTATTGAAGCTTCTATTTTCTTTGTGGTTTTACAGAAGAGTTTAAAGTTGCTATGCACTGGTGTGTATAGGCAGTATTTAGAACAGTCTTTTTTAAACTTTTACAAACTCTGAGATTGTATACATCTATGAGAATCCAGCATTTGCATAGCAGGGAGAGGGAATGAAGTGTAGAAAATAACCCCATAGGGTACCTATAAGAAAATGAACTATTACTTTTGAGTGGTTAGTAGGTCAGCAAAGTAATAAAGTCACAAACATTTTTGGTCCAAGCTTATATTATAGTAATTTAAACCTGCTAGATATAGCAAAGCAAACACTGTTAAATTAGAGAAAATGTGTCAAGCATTTAAATGTACCAAAACACTTAAAAGTTTAAAACACAACACACTAATAGCCTAACTCCAATCTGCAAAAATAAAATACAATTAAATAAACCGATTTACTTTAAACAATAAAAAACCATAAAGGGTACCTGAGATATTATTTTTTCACAAGAAAGTGTATCGGGGCATATTAACAAGGGCCTTATCTCTGCTTTTTTGGCTTTCGGTGCTCATGACAAGCTCAGCTCGTCATGAGGTGCACCTCTCGTGTGCTCATGACGAGCTGAGCTCATCATGACCACACTCATTTGTATTATGGCCCAGCACAGCAAAAGAATGACTCCAGCAGCCATGGTGTTAAGAGCCAAAAAAGCAGAGATAAAATGTATGCCCTATTCAGAAGGCGGTGCAACATGCAAGTAGGTGTTTCCTGCCAAAACAACACAGGAATCATCGCCAACTGCCCTTCTCCCTATTATCAAGCTGCCAGGATACCAATACTGACATGAAAATCCGACCTAACCGCGGATATCGCCGTAAGCTAACGACTGCAAAAATCTAAATTTAGCTAAACATATAATGGGAGGTAGATTCTATTGCTGGATCCACATCTCCCTATCATCAAGGTTTACCCTATCGCTGCAGGAATATCGCTGGATTTTCAGAGATATTCCTGTATTTTTCCGCTATTGCTGGAATATATATCGCCTTGGAGAAACGCGCTGTTAATAACGCGCTATCCGGCTGATAAATTCCAGTGACGGCGATAAATGTAATAGCGCTAATCGCGCTTTGCGATGCTTATCGCCGTTGTTAGTTAATAGGACGGGCAAGAATAATTCACTGTTCATGAGGGACCTGGACCTAGGTGTAATTTGAGACTAACTGAGATAAAATGCAGTCAGATATGTCAAATGTGTTCAGTCAGGTTTAAGGTTTTACCTTAGGACTTAGAAATGAAAGTGGAGATCCTCAAGTGTGCTACAGTTGCAGACCATACCTCAGGAAGTTTTCTGGAAGCCAGAGAGTTTTTGGGATGAGGTCCTGCTGAAGCTGTTGGTTTTGGAGGGAAAAGGCCTAGGTAGGAGATGTTCGAATTTTGTGTGCAAGTAAGTCATTTTGTTAGGTGGGTCAAAAAAAGTTTGTATGTAGGGCCTGATTATGATTTAGGTGGTATAAGAGCAGGACACCACACCACCACCCCCCACACTGCTATACCTTACCGCCGGCCAGCTGCAAGATTAAGAGCTATCTTGTAGTGTTGCCAAGGTGGTGCCTATTAAAAAGGCCTAGCAATGAGAATGCCAAAGCCCATTCCTTCAAGGCATATACTGTAAAGTCCATGCTTTACAGGAAAGGGCGTGCATGCACACATGGGGGCACACCATGTGCCCCCCTGCATTCATCCTATGGCCCTGTGGGAACAGGGGGCCCTGCAAGGCCCCCTAGGTTTTCTCACTGCTACCCTTTTTAGGGGGGACTCACCTCCATGAAAAGGTTGTATGTGAGGAAACTAGTAACATGGTTGGTGGTGCTGCAGTGGTACTGTCAGCTTATTGCGTCCCTCAGACTACTGATCAACCCCCAGGGATCACAGATCGGGAATGGCACACACCTCTCCAGGCGCATTCCGACCACAAAAGGCCTAAAGCAAGGATGCGTTTTAGCGCCGACCCTTTTCAATTTATTTACAGCTGACTTACCACCTGCCCTAGAAGCTTGCAATGCGCATGCTCCACGTCTGGGGGCAAAGCGCTGCCCAGCATATCCTATGCAGACGATGTGGTCCTGGTTAGCCACTCGAAATTAGGTCTTCAAAATCTCATCAACACGCTTCACGGATACGCCGAAGCAAACCTACTAGAAGTAAACATCGACAAGACCAAAGTTATGTCTATGACTGGCCAGGACACTTGGTTCCTTGGAACAAAGGTTGACGCAAACTGCTCAGAATACAAATATCTCGGAATCTTGGTCGACAAAGGAGGTCGCTTCTCAAACCAACTAGAGGCAATCAAGAGAAAGGGATGCTGATAGCTACCACGCTTAAACAGCTAAAGTCAAACCTGAACGGCCCCACTCTTCTCCCACTGCTCCGCGTGGCGCAAGTCAAAGTAGAGTCATCTATCACGTACGGCAGTTAGGCTTTAATCTTTATATGCAACCCCTCTTAGCCTCTCTTCGTCACACCCTGTCACCATTTTCAATTACGCGGACGACCTACAGCTCATCTTTCCTATTGATTCTTCTTCTTCCTCTTGCTCTAACTTCCAATCCACCATGCTCACCATCTCTGAGTGGATGAACTTCAGTCAGTTGAAGTTTAACCCCAGCAAGACTGAGCTGGTCCTATTAGGAGGGTCTTCAAATCCTTGGAGCTCTAATTTTTGGCCCCAAGCTCTCGGCCCCACTCCTTGCCCAGTCAAGTCCGTGAAGAGCCTTGGTGTCATCATTTCAAGTGACCTATCGATGAGACCTCAAATCAACTCTGTTACCTCGGCCTGCTTTTACCATCTACGCAGAATTGGCAAAATCCGTAGGTTCTTATCCACAGAGGCTCTCATACTTGTTATTATGGCCCTTGTCACCTCTCGCATTGACTATGCGAACTGCTTGTATGTAGGGATTCCGGCATATCACCTCCATCGGCTCCAGCTGGTACAAAACCAGGCGGCCAGATTGGTTTTCCAACAGCCAAAATACCAACATGTTATGCCCCTGCTGAAAAGCCTGCATTGGCTTCCGGTCGCTTCCCGCTGTTTGTTCAAAATGGGCTGTACTGTTTTCAAATCCCTTTTTGCTCTTGCCCCTGCCTTTACCTCTCTCAGCCTCAAACGCCACATCCCCTCGAGGCATCTTAGGTCTTCTGCACATAACCTCCTAATCACCCCCAGGTTCAAACGCAAAAAACATGGTGGCTCTTGTTTTTCTTTCCTGGCTCCTTCTACCTGGAATTCTCTTCCTCTTTCAATCCGGCTTTCTTCTGACTACACCAATTTCCGTAAATCTCTCAAAACCTATCTTTTTCAACTAGCTTATGATTAATTTCTCCGCTCACTCCCGACTGTTTTGTTCCTTCACTTTGTCTCTGAGCGCCATGAAACCAATTGGTGTCCGTGCGCCGTAACACATTTTTTTAACATAACATAACATATAGTCTCAGTGGATGCGTGTGCTGTATGGTCGCTTTACACATAAGCTTTCGGATGCCTGCCTGCTCGTGCCATGCTACCCTCGGGGAGCTGGTGACCCCAGTTCCAACAGATTGGCATCTGCTGTAGAGCTAATGCAAATTAGCATGCCAGAGTTTTAGGCAGGAACAGGTAACTTTCTAAAAAATACTTCAAATAAACATTTGCTAACTATTTAATATTATCAATGTATTTGTTTTTTTACATAAACATTGGAACATCTTTGCATGAATTTATTACTGATTACCTGTCAATAGTTACAAATTAAACTATATAATCTTTACTTTGACATTTTCAAGGATTCTGATGGTGCCTTGTTAGTGGAAAAAATTGTTTGAGGCCAACATATACCCAGTAAAGAATGCCTGGGACTACAGACACAACTACTTTTTTGAAGAAACAAGTTTTCAGAAACTTAAACATGTGTAGGTGATTGGGCTCACCCTGCAGGTGTAATGGTATTTTTGTACCTTAGAGGTGAGAAAAGCAAATGATCTCCTCCCATTACACGCATACTTACATTGAGGAACATCAGGTAGAAGGGCATCAACAGAGGTTGTATGACGTTTCAACGCATGCTTTTACAACGCATGCCATTACAACGCAACTTTTACAACGCTAGTCGTTACAACGACTTGCGTTGGGGGGCGCTGGATAGTGAATAGTTTAATTTACTATTCCAACTCCAGTCCCGTGGATAGTAGGGAAGGTGTTGGATAGTAATTAAACTATTCCCTATCCTAGAGCGCCCTCCAGGGCAATTCGTTTTAATGACTTGCGTTGTAAAAGTTGTGTCGTAATGGTAGTGCGTTGTAAAAGTTGCGTTGTAAAGGATGTTTCCCATCAGCAGATATTAAAGATTGGTTTGTAATGTATCTTATTTAATGGCAGACAGTGTAAACTGTGGACTATGTCTGAGTGACCGTGTTGCTTTCAATTCACAGCAAGCAGAATCTTAACTGCTCTTTTCTGAACATGTTGCAAGCAGCCCCAATTTTTAATAAGGAACCCAAAATATAGTGCATTGCAGAAGTGTACCCCGGAAAGAATGGTAGCACTATGTTTTACACCTAGGTTAGCAACCCAAAAATAAAAAACAGGACACTAAATTTTCATTGACTTGCTTTTAGTAAGTGACCTAAATGTTAACGAAGAAACACAGTGTTTTATAAGAAGGTGCCGGTGTAGGATCCCCTTGCAATTTTGAAGCAAACCAATTTCGCCAGTTATTGACAAAGATTCAAAGTCAGAAGTTGTGTTTTAGCCCTATTAAATTTCAAGGCATTTTTTCACAGCCACTGGTTCACTAAAACCATACAAGCATGAAAAGTAATCCCAGAGGTAGATTCAGCTATCAAGGTGACAATACAATTTGTGAATTGTTGGAGTATATCATAATGAAAATGCCAACTCTCTATGTCAGCCTATTTAAAGGGGAGATGTATAAATTAAACAATGTGGGATTCCAATGCCTATCACTCATAGGCGGATCATGCCAATATAATTTTGCACAAATTCTACTTTTAAATTCCGGTACCCTACCATATGGGCAGCAAGATATACTTAGAAGTGACTTATCAATATTTAAAAGCTAGATTTCTTTCCTGTCAAAAGGGTTATAGTGACATGTGTAACAGAAAACATTTTAAGCTGCTACAGTCTGGCAATATATGGAAGGCCTACATCATAATTTTCAGGCCCATCTGTGAATCGCACAATGTTTAGAGTATTGCACAGGTGTAATTTTACTTCCAGGCCATGGGTTCCTTTTCTAACACTATATTGGAGCCTTTTAGGGAAGTTGAATAAGTCATTTAGGTTAAGGATAAGCTCATATATATGTGTTACAAGTGAAAGCACAGCATATTTCGTTTTTTTTTAAGTTGCCGTAATGTGCACATAGATTGAAATCTAGCAAAACACATTTGGCACACATAGGGGAGAACCACAAAAAAGATGGTAATTATCTGCAGTACTTAATTTGAATTGCAGTTGTTCATGTCTTCTCATTGTATTAATATTGTTTTCTTAGATATATGTTATGACATTTCTGTCATTAAATAAGAATTGACACAATTTGGGCAATGCTGATGATGGTGCAATGCAATCCTCCTGTTAATGTGTTAATTTATGCTTGTTATGAGGTGCTACACAATCTATGTGTCTAATCTTAAAATCAACTCCTTCACCTCTGATTTGTCAATTATGTGGGCTAATAATGTAACTCTTTTTTATTTGTATTATATATGTATTTACTTATAGTTTGTAAGCTTATCCACAAAAAAGTGTTAAAAGCAGTTTGAACTTATTTATTTCTTTTAGCAGAAAACATAATTTAGAAAAGCAGTGATCATTTTATTGACGTAAACTCTCACCTCTGGTAATAATACATCAATCATGCGAGTTGTATTTCGGCTAATTACTGAAAAATTTAGAACTTTTTCATTTGTTCCTTTAGACTTCTTGCCTTACAAAGAAAATCATAATATAATGATTTGGTATTAGCGACATAGTTTAATTTACTAAATCAATTATAAAGTGTGGTTGATAAACATAATATTTTACTCACATAATTCTCATTGAATATTGTCATCCTCCTAATCAATTCTTGTGTTTATTTTGGCATGAATGTAGGGTTTGAGAAAAGGAACATTCAATTTGATTTCTTTTTACCCTTGATAATATTGTTTGCATGTTCCTATTAATGATAAAAGACAAATCACCAATTAGCAAATCAATGTTTCCCAACATTGACCTCATTATCACATGGTAAGTAACTGAGAATGTTCAAAATGTTTGTTTTCAGCTGTCTTTAACTAACCAACCTTATACATTTTAACTACAGTTATCTCTACATCAATTTACTTATTGAAAAGACTTGTAAAGAATCAACTTTAATTACTATGAGCACAAGCTACAAACATCATGATCAAATGTACTCTTGTACTCTTGACTTCCCCACACATGGAGTATGTTAGGAGTAAGGCAACTTATAAATGTAACTCAAGAGAAAACCAGGGGTGGTGCAATAATAGTCTACATATAATCATAGCAAAGGTTTTGCGTTTCAGTCCTGATGAAAATGCATGCCTATTCTAACATAGCCAGTTCCTCCACTAGGGAGGAGGAGCTTTGCCTTACTGCTTCCTTACAGTGCTAGAAGCAGAAACATAAAATGGTAATAACTTTCTGTTATTATCATATTACGTTTGGTTGTGGGCGGGTGGGTTGGGTGCACTGCTCTGCAGCAGTTAGAGGAGGAGTGGTGTGCCTGCGCACTACTGAATATGCAAAGACTGTTTTGTCGGCCCCCTGGAGCCACCCAAACTAGTCATGCGCACTCTGCCCTGATCCATGCATGCTGCAAGTCATGGCCTCCCCATAAGCCGCTGGCTGGACGGCATCTGAACCAATCTCAATTCTGCTTACAGTATTGTGATTGGTTTATTGGAGGGAGCCTGGCTGACTGCTTTTGGTTCCTGTTCCTGCCACAGGCAAGAGCAGAGAAGATGCTGGACAGGGCCGGCGGAAAGGTAAGTTACATTTGACCCCACCCACTCGTGAGCCATGGTGGTTGCAACTATATTCCAATTGTCGCCTTTATCTTTTCTATTAAGTATGAGTCACTTTTACATTTAATATATACATATTAAAGTCGTTGTAACTCAATATAAGTTAGTACCTGCTTTTCTGAACTGTGCTGAAGGAATAGCAATGAAATTGCATCAGGCACCCAGATACCAATCCCAGATACCAATCCCACCCTAATAAAGGGGGTCATTAGGATCGCGGACGGACTTGAGTCCGTCCGCGACCCCAGAGCATGAGGGAACGTCCGCATGGGCTGCGGCGTTCCCTCTGTGCAGATTAGGATGTGACCGCCAGGGTGGCGGTCACATCCTCTATTTTTAACATTGCTGCGGGTGGAGCTTCAAGCTGCACCCGCAGCAATGTTAAAAATGCATGCACAGCATTTGCGTGCACAAAGCGGCAGGCACCGCGCGGTGCCTGCTGCATTGTGCACGCAAATGCAGGGGGGTACCATAGGTACCCCCCATGTGCACCCCCCACCCCCCACTACACCTAGGGGGCCCGCAATGGGCCCCTGCAGTGCAGTTACACATGCTTTTCCACGGCGGAAAAGCCGCCGCGGAAAAGCATGTTTCCATGCACATCCTAATCTGGCTGAAGGTGTCTAAGAGACACCTTCACCATTTTAGTGCTTTTCCGCCGCGGTTGTAAGCCAGCCGCGGCGGAAAAGCTGCAGACCTAAACCATGACCCACCAGCCATCCTAATGTGGCGGTGGGTCCTGGTGGGTCCGCAGAGGATTTTCCGCATCCTCCGGGCCGGCGGTGGCTTCCGCCGGCCCGGAGGATGCGGAAAATCCTCCATCCTAATGACCCCCAAAATGTGTTGACATCCTGCTGGGTATGTTACTATATTAATGATTATGTAACTTAATAGAATCATTCAGTAATATCTCAAATGTATCTTAAATTTATTCTGTATGACAGTTGATGCATCCTACAATTTATTATACACCACATGGGGAATTTAATGAAAATCAGTGGACCTACAAAGGTTTAATCTGTGACACTATTAATTCTGTTCTAAAATATGTATTTTATTATATAGCATGTCATTAAATTTCCTTTTGCCATATAGTAAAGATGAAAATCATAAAATTATGGTACAAATTCAACAAATTTATGTAATATAAAAATTGGATTATGAGCAAATAATGAAACTCTTCAAGAAGCAATGTACACGAAAGATGTAATGTTGTTAGCTAACCATCACCTATATGGATTTACAGATTGGCCTCCTAATAATAAGTCTAATATGTATTTTGGGTGCACCTGCTTAGTTCAATTAATGTATTACCTAAAGTAATTTTCTTACTAGTTACTGCTTTCTCCCCTGCTATTGCTTGCTAAAATTATGCACATATTATCCTGTTAACCTCTTATCTCAGGTTGAATTTCTGAGGGATTCCCTTTCATTCTCATATCTACTGAGTAACCCTATTTCATGGGTCAGACCTTCATATTATATTACTATACTGATGGCTTAACTAGTCTTTTCAAAACTCTGTTGGCATTACCAACCAGACCTGCCTTGTCAGCATGATCATTCTCTTATTTGTCTTACAAATGCTACCTACATAGTGCCTAGAATATGTTTAGGTCTTTTGTCCACCTCATTCTCATAGACTTCTACATTGATGGGTTAGTATCTCTCTTATTTAATTTTTCGGATGATGATGATGACTGCTCTGCTATCTGCTCTGTTTGCAACTTCACCTAATGAGTAACATTTAGACCCTGATTCTGCCTTGGTCTCCAAATTCAAAATCTGCACATCCAGTGCTTACAAGGTAACATAGTAGCTTGATCTTTTCTCACTATACCTGTCTCCACCATCTTGGATGAAAGACTTACAACGTTATCTAACCCTAGCCATATTAGGGCTTCTAGCTTAGTTGTTTGCTCTTTCTTCCTAAACTCACCCTAGTACAGGTCCTTGCTCCACCAATTATGTAGTTAAAACTATTTTTTTTCTGTCCCACTCTCTCAAAATATCTAAATATAACATGTCTTGAATAGTTATACACATTTGCCAATGAAAGAATGGCTGCACCAATTACATTCCCTTTCCTATAAGCCTAAAACATTGTTTTGTAACACACCAGTTAACTCATGACCTTTTGTTATTTTTCCCTAATAATGTCATGGCTTTCCTGACAAAAGGTGACAATTGCATCTCCTTTGCTTTTAAGCTTGTCTTTAGGCCAAGGTAAGCCAGGTGTCCGCACATAAACCACCCATAAAGTGATCCTGAATTAAACAACAATATATATTTATATAAGAAATCTGTTCACATTTGGCACATGTTGTCAATGTGTCTGTTATAGGTGGTTCCCTTCACTCATTGAGAAGGGATGAGAAAGGGATTGGCAATATGTACCGATAGCCATATATCCTCCTACTGGTGATCCTTGAAGTTAAATAGCACAAGAGCATGGCAGTGGCACATATTTTGTATTTGTTTGTCTTCAATGCTACCCCAATCTTGCAAGTTCATTATGTGGTTGTCCAAGTCACTGGCGAAGAATGGATGGTGATTCTAATAGGGGTTATTTTGTCATAACTCGCTCTAAGGCCGACAGTTTCTTTGCAGAGTCCTCTAGATCTATCCTATCCATAGTCACAGGTTCTTTAAATTGTCACAACAGTGACATGAGAAGGTGGGCTCTAGGAGGGACAAGGTTAAAGGATGCTACTGATGCATGTCTATTCCTGTACTCCCGATTGCAAGATCCTTCCTCTATAATCTCAGGTTAAGATGTCTTTTGATGTTTCAAGGGACCAGTCTAAGGCAGTTCTCCTCCAATTCCATATCTTCCCATCTCTGGCCCTTCTAAGAGCTTCACCTCACTCAATGTTCTTTTGTTCATGATCATGCCCAGCAGATTTTAAGAGACAGAGAGCTGCAGCTCTCTTGACCCCTTTTGAAGATTTCCACAATGTGGCTGGCTGACAAGTGCCACAGCCTTCCCCTACACTTACCTGTTGCCTTTGCCACATGCAAAAAGTTGGAATTTACCACTTTTGCCCAGCAGGTAAGTCTCAAATCATTATGAGACTAAGGGAGAGACGTATTTCTATATATACCTGTGTCTGTAATAAGTGTAAGTCAGCATGTATGTAATTGAGCGTGTCATTCTAATTTCTTTCTACGCTTGCTTATATGTATGCACTGGCCTGCTGGGGTCTATTAGAGAGATGTAGGAGTTTTGGCCTTGTACTTTTTGAAGATCACCAGACCAAGGCAAAACATGTGTCCTGTTACCAGGGTAAAAACGATGATTGAACCATGGGATGGGCTCAATAGACCTAATCAAGGTCTGAAAATTCTATTTGCCCCGGCCTCACAAAAGCTTGGGGTGAATATACCTTCTTTTCTTTACTTCTTCTTACTTTTTCTTCTTTTTAACTAGGGACACTGTTAGACCTGACATCCTTGGCATGGTTTACCCTGCGTTTTTCCCTTCAGAGCTCGTGTTTTTGCTGACTTTGCTTTTGATGTCTTTGGGAGCCTGGGTACTGTACCACTGATAAAAAGTGCAGCTGTGCTTTACTGAAAACATGGCAGCATTGGCTTATCCACAGTTGGCATATTTAATTTACTTATGAGTCCCTAATAAAGTGCACTTCATGTGCCCAGGGCGTATAAATTAATTGTTTCTAGTGGGCCTGCAGCACTGATTGTGCCACTGCAAATCCTGTGTGTAGTTTTAAACTGCCATGTTAACCTGGAAAGTTAACCCACTTGACCCAAAGCTTTCTTCCTATTACACATAGGTCACCCCTACATTAGGCCCTGGACAACCCATGGACAAGGATCAGTGTATTTCAAAAGTAGGAAATATTGTGTTTTTAGTTTTACATGTTCTGTTTCTGTAATTCTCTTACATTTGTTTTTCACTATTGCAAGGCATATCTCTTCCATAGGATAAGTTAGGGTTGCCTTATTACATTTCAAAACAATAATTTCCAAATGGGAAGATATTAGTACCTCAAATTATGGTCTCTCTAGAATCACAATTTAAAAACACAACTTATGATGAAGATTGATATTAAATTGCAATTCCGAAAATGCCACTTTTGTACTGTAACCATTTGGTTTCTTCTATGTGTCTTTGCATACACGTCTGGGGTGGGTGACAGCTGTCTTTCTTCATTACCTCTGGACAATCACACACAAAGGGAGCATAGGTGTGACTAAAAGGTCATCCACATCCTGAGGGCTTATCCTGGGCAGAATTAAAGCAAGGTGCTGACACTTAAACCTGAAAGTGATATGCACTGTCCCCACACATGGGGCTGCATTGGTGAGTCTGGGGCCAGGGCTAGAAAGGCAGTGACTTGTGCATTTTAAAATGCATTTATTTGAAGTCTCCCCATTTCAAAGGCCCAGCAGAGTATACGTAGTGACCCCACCAACCCAGAACACTTCTAGAACTGAGGACATTATATCAGTAAAAAACACTACTGTGCTGCTCTGGAGGGAATGCCACTTTGCCGAACTACTTTGATGTCTTTGCCAGCTGCCTGCTGTCATTTTGGCTGGGAGTGAGGAGGATTGGATCTGAATCTCTACATCCCTGAGCCTCGATATCTCCAAGGGCTTGTTGGCTTGCATCATTTTTCTGAATTATAAGAGATATCAAAGACATCTTTTCAACCAATAAACAGCACCTGGACTGTGCTTGCTGCAATTCCTACTATGTTAAGTGGTACCAACCCAGTCCAGGGCTCCTAAAAGTTAGCACAAAGTGCTGCAATGACCAAAACCCTTGCATCGAGGCAGTTGCACTGATCAAAACCAACACATCCACTGCAGTGAGCTTTGGAGTGATGCCTTACTGCTGTGTTGAAGCCAGGTCAGTGCATTGCACTCGCAACCTCTCCATTGCTTCCGTAACCACCACTTCAGAACCAATGCATCTCTGTCACTGTGTGTGGTAGATCGATAAATCATCTCTACAGAGTGGAGAAATCCAAGCACATAACACTCAGAACCGCTGCACTTCAGACCTGGCATCTCATTCATGGAACTGATGCTTCACCGCAATTTCATGGAGATATGCTTTAAAACACCACAACCACGTGGGGATCACTGACATATCACCCGGATGCATCCCACTTCTTTATCTATGCAAATCAAGGACTTAGGTACTTTTGTACAAAAGGGAAGGTGCACCAAATCAAAGTCAATTTACTCCAAGTGTAGCCAGAAAATCTCTTTATTGTCGTAATAAGTAGGAATTTGACATCAGCCAATGCGTTTCGTTCCACAGCTGGAACTTCATCAGGGCTTTATGGTTTTAATTCAAGGTAAGGTGTGCCCTCATATTTGAAACAAGGATGTGTTACAAAGTATAGATAGAAGACATCTTGAGATCTGAAAATCAATTTCAATGTAAATGTAAGTTCTACAATTTCGTCCAAAACAACAGTACCGCTCAGTATCCTTGATAAGATGTAGAATAACGTCGGTAGCAGTGTACACTGGTCCGGAAATTCGAAAAAGCCTGCGATCTGGCTGTGGCATTGTGCTGATGGTATCCTACCATTAGTTATAACAATAGTGAAAGGGAACTCGCACAGCAAATTTGATCCGTGGTAGAGAGTTGTAATGGATTGAGGTGTGCTGCAAGAGGAAAACACTGTCTGGCCAGGCAGTGAGAAGTGAATAACTAAGGAACAGCTCCCCCGCCTAGGGATGTGTGATAATGTGTGTACCATAACATATTGAACCATATGTGGATTACAGTTACCTCTACATTTTGGAAACAAAGACATTTCTTCTATATGTCTCAATAAATTTTGAAAGATGGATATCTTTAATCGGAGTATGAACTCATAATTACCACATGCTTATGGAAACAGACCAGCCGGTCCCCCTTGTGTTGCGCTCAGAGGTGTTCTCTCCCTAGGCGGGGGAGCTGTTCCTTAGTTATCCTACCATTAGTGTCAGACTATATTTGTTATGGATGGTTTTTCTGGTATGTCTCCTTCTTCATGGATTGCAGAGCTAGGTGGTTACACTGATACTGCAGCCCTGCAGCCTGACGTTTGGTAGGTGTTTGCTGTTGTTCCTCCCCAACAGAGGGTGATCACCCACTTGTTTTCGTAGTTTTATATAGGGAGTGGGTCAAATTGGGATGGAGAGGGGTTTGTATTCTCGACCTAATTGGGAAGTTGGAGTGGGTGTGGTGTGGGCAAAGGGGTACCATGCGTAAAACACTAGCCAATGTATATATATCGACACAGATAAGATTGATTATTGTGGTTGTATTGACAACAATTCTAGGAACTGTGCATTTATTACAGTGTACTATTACAGCCAGCTGTACGATTCGTTTGTGAACTGCCATGCTTGGGGGGCCAATGTGTGAGGATTATAGGTTACTAACATAGAACATCAGAGAGCTAAACTCAAGAAAATTTGCCATGTTTTTGCATATTTTAATCACCATGGCACCCAGATCACATTCTTGCAAGAAACACACCTGACCAAGGCCTCAGAAGCGAAGATTGCGCTTCAATGGGCAGGGTTCAAGTTGTCTCATCATACTCATCTTTCACCAGGGGGGTTATCTTATTGATTAAAAAGGGCATCCCGCTCACGCAACACAAGGCCCACGTTGATGGCAAAGGTCTCTGCGTAATGGTTCAGGGCAAAGTAGGGAATACATTAATCACCCTCATAAATATATGCGGTCCGATAGCAAAAGAGCCAGAAGTGTTTCAACAAATGTATGGCATACTAAGACAGTGGCCTGAGACAGCTGTTTTGTGGGGGTTACCTGAACACATATCTAGATTCTGCTCTGGAGAAATCTAACCCACAAAGCACTTGAATGCCTAAAGTGGCCCAGAGTATTAACCATGCTAGGCTGGAATTCTGTCTGGTAGATGTCTGGAGACTACATAACAGCACGGCAAAGGAGGGAACATACTCTACACCTGCGCATAACAGCTGGTCCAGACTAGACTACTGTCTCCTTAGCAAGGGTGCAGCTGGTGCAGAATCAGGCTGCCTGCCTGGTACATGGCCTATCCAAATATCATCACTCTTCACCCCTTCTTATTGCCCTTCACTGGCTCCCCATCAAACAACGCGCTCTGTTCAAACTTGGCTGTCTTACTTTTCAAGCTCGAGCGGGCACTGCCCCTGTTTTTATCAACTCTTCCATTGCCAATTACTGCCCCTCTAGAGCATTACGCTCCTTTTCTAAATCTTTATTAGTTACTCCCCAATTTAAGAAAAAAGAAATCGGGAGGTCAGAAATTCTCGGTTCTGGCACCTACCTTTTGGAACTCTCTCCCATCCCAGGTCAGACTTTCCCCTTCCTACCTTGAGTTCCGCAAAGCTCTCAAGACGTTTCTGTTCCAACAAGCTTTCAGCATATAGCCCCCAGTGTCTGCCTTAGCTCAATAATTCTCTAGCACCAAGAAACTGCACAGTGTACGTGCGCTTTATACATTTTTTTAAATTCAAATTCAAGGGTGCAGCTGAGTTAGTGACAGATATAGCCAACTATCCAGGCAGGCTCTCTGGTCATAGTCCAGTGCAAATGGTTCTGCATATTCCCCATATGACACACCGCCCATTTACTTGGCATTTCCGTTCGGAGGCGTTATTGGATCCTTTGTATTGAAAAAAATTAGTTTTCACTAGGTCCTATTAATTCCTCCATTCCTTGCCATCTCATGACAAAACCTTCCCTAAAGCCTCCATTTTTGCTGACGCTAAAAAATATCACATACCAAACCTCCCATTCTCTGCATTTAGCCAATTCATCAACAGAAACCCATGAGACACCTACGCTCTGTGTAAACCAGCTTGTTTTTCATCTTCTGCTCCCTGCTTGGTAAACATCCTTGACACCTAAATCAGGTTATCTGAACAATGGTCTGAATGCCGAGCCTTGATCAAGCTGATTGAACAATGGTCTGAAGGTCGAGCCTCGATCAAGCTGATTGAACAATGGTCTGAATTCCGAGCCTTGATCTAGCTGATTGAACAATGGTCTGTACACCGCCTTGATCAGGTCATCAACTACAAACACCGCCCTGATTGAACAATGGACTGAATGCCAAAGAGTGGAGTAAAAATGTGTATTAAGTAACCCTGGGCGTAGTGAGCGTAGTGGGGCTAAGCGAAGCTACGCAAAGTGGGCAAGAAACTACGCCCACCAGCGCACTTCGCATAGCCCCACTACGCGCCGCATGCCCCCCTCCCGAACATACCTAATTTTTAAGAAATGGGCACATAAAAATAATTAAAAGACACTTACCTTGTCCGCGGCGTCCCGGGGCTCCCTCTGCTCGTTCACGCAGTTCACGCCGCCGTCTGCTAACCAGTGCGCATGCGCGGGCGGCAGCGCATGCGCATTTCTCACAAGAAATGCGCATGTGCGGCCAACCGCGCATGCGCATTGGTTTGCAGACGGCGTCGTGAACGAGCAGAGTGAGCCCCGGGACGCCGCGGACAAGGTAAGTGTCTTTATTTATTTTTATGTGACCAATTTCATAAAAATTAGGTATGTTCGGGAGGGCGGGAGGGAGGCGGGTGGCGGGCAACTTCGCTACGCCCAAGGAGTGGGCGTAGTGTTGCCTGCTTCACCTACTTTGCAAAGGGCGAAGTAGGCAACACTATGCCCACGAACGTTGCCCGCCAAGGGTTAGTATTAAGCTTGTTCTCTGTGGAGTAAAGTAGCAGCCTCCTGGGTTTTTGTCTCCGATTAGCTTGGGACTTGTTCCATAGCCTGGACTATTTTAATAAAGGAGGTTCTCTCTGCAGACAAAGGTTTCCGGGTCCACTTTATTATATAAGGAGGGTAAGAGTAGACTCTGGTGATTCCCGCACCGCCAAGCCCCCACTCCTCCTTGAGGTGGGCTTTTCTTGGTTCTGCAAATGGCACCTGAACAGGGACACCACTGAGACATAGGACTGACCCAGTGGTCGTGAGGGGGCCCGGGGTGGAAGTCTAACAGAGGTACCCTACCCGAGGGACCACTTTTTGAGTTCGGTAGACCAGAAGTCTTGCACACAGTCTAAGGTACACTCGGTCACCAGTAAGTTGTCTTTACTCCTTCGAAAGGAGGTAGCCGAGGTAGGTCACCTTCTCTCGACAAAATTGTAATTTGTTCAAGGAAACCTTATGATTGTGGGAGGCAAGGTGGTGAAGCAGACGTACTGTTACTTGCTCACAAAGTGGAGCAGAAGTGGCTGCAATTAAGAGGTCATCTACATATTGCGCAGTTCAGAGATTATTATGCCAATATGTTTACTTCTCGGGGGTGGGCTCAGACTCCGCAGTTGAGGATATCCTAGAAAACATAGCCTGTGCGTGGCTGGCAGATGGCAACGGGGAGTACTTGAATCAACCCATAGACAAGGCGGATATGAAAATATCGATCTATGCTTTACTGAATGCATAGGCACCAGGGCCAGATGGTTTGACCGTAGAATTCTATAAAGCCTATGCAGATCTCATCACTCCACACCTATTACAGATGTACTTGAGGCGCACGAGGCTGGTGTTCTGCCACCAGCCATTTGGCAAGCTCACTCTGAAGAAAGACAAGGCCCCTGGTGAGTGTGAATCCTACCGGCCCATCTCTCTGATTAAATTTGATGCAAAAATACTCGCCAAGGTCCTAGCCACAAAACTCCAACCATTGATGTTGTGTTTGGTTCTAAAGGACCAATCAGGATTCATCCCGGAGTGATCCACGTCACATAATCTACGGACTATTTTTGGGTTGGTGCATGTTCTTGATCCCGATTTGCATGCTTCGGCGGTCATGGTCGATGCAGCCAAAGCGTTTGACTCCATAGAGTGGGACTACATGTTTCGTATTCTGCAGCGTATGGGATTCTCATTACTGTTTCTGGGGTGGGTAAGGATACTCTATACTGACCCGTTGGCAAGGGTTCGAGTAGGCGGTCTGATGTCTGAGTCCTTCCCTATCATGCGAGGTACCCGTCAGGGCTGCTCTTTGTCACCACTGCTGTTTGCTATTGTAACTGAGACCCTAGCATGTGTGATACGCCAAAGACACAGAGAGACAGCTTTAAATTATAATCACCATCCAGTTGGTATCGCACTTTACGCTTTTTATACGAGAACCTGCTCAATATTTGGCGCAGAGGCTCAGAGAGTACATTACATTTGGACTAATCTCAGGACTTAATATCAACTGGGATAAGTCAATTATTATCCCTCTGACGGCAGTCACCCCAGCAATGCCTGTGGAATATCCGATGGTGTAGTCAGCAGACCCGGTCAAATATTTGGGGTTCTGGGTTCACCAAGACCCGGATGATGTTGTAAGGGAGAATTATTGACAGGCCTGTGTATTGCTAGATCACCAAATAGATACATGGATGGCACTGCTACTCTCCTTAGCGGAACGCATAGCTATTATAAAAATGGTGGTATTGCCCCATTTTTTATATCTCTTCTCTAACATTCCAATAAAATTAACACAGGGATTTTTCGCTACACTGCGCAAGTTGCTGCTTTGACTGATCTGGGAAGGCAAACAGGCTTGATTGGCTTGTAACACTATCACCCTAGATTATGCCAAGGGGGGTGGTGTTTGGTGCACTGGACCCCTTCATATATTATCTGAGCACCCAGGCACAATATGCTTACTATTGGTTTAACAAACATTACTTCATTCCACAAGTGGCAGTTGAAGACGGTGATGCCTCCTAGGTCCCTGTTCATAGTATCATCACACACATGCGACGGTACAGTCAAAAATGGAAATAAACACGATAGACACTACGGTGGCAGCGTGGCAAGACATAGGGTAGATCGCTGACAAATTGCCTATATATACCCCGGCGATGCCACTGGAGCATTATATGGTGGTCTCTGTGACAAAGGAAACTGTCCCAATGCGCCTGCTAGGGAAGGTGGGACTGAGCACTATGCAGGATCTCTACCCAGGTGGTACCTTCCTCAACCCTGAGGACTTGCAGTATATTGTTAGTCCCACATTGCTCTTTCGGTTTGCTGTGCATAAGTTGAGACTTGCTATCAAATCGCATTACCACAGATAGCCGGCAGAGCCTCCGGCTCCCCAATCCCTAGAGCTAATACTGACTACTTCCACACAACAGAAATAAATCACACAGTTATACAGGGTAATATGGGCTGGGAAGACCAGCGTGCCAGATAAGAACTTTGACCATTCGAATACCGTGCTGACCCCCCCTATGACAATAGCAGAGTGGGAACATGTGTGCAGCCTCACTGGTAAGCTTACTCCAAAAGGAAACCTCTGCATAATTCATTTTAAATACTTGAATCAGACATACTACATGTCCCTTTGCTTACACAACTATGGCTTACACGACACTAGTAGATGTAAATGTTGTGATCAGATGGAAGCTGATTTTATGCATCTCGCTTGGAACTGTGGGAGGGTGGCCTCTTATTGGAGGCAAGTGGTGCAGAATATACAGGAAATGTCTGGGTCAGAGATCCAATGTGTACTACTGGTATGTCTTCTTTGTTATATTCCACATGTAATAGGGGTTCTGGGAAAATTCATACATATCGCCCTACTGGCTAAACGAAGAGTTGCTATAACCTGAGAAGGTACACAGGCGCCAAAAGTTGTGCATTGGATCAGAGACATGGTCTACTGCAAAGAAAACCTAGAATTATACATGGAGGAATTGCCGATGTCATCAAAACCCAGGGACACATGGGAGCCACAATCTCAGTTCCTTTAACGACTGTCCTTGGCTGACTCGCAGGCTGAGACAGAGTAAAATTATACATGGGAGTTGAGGTGTGCCCTGTATATCCATATGTTGATGGCCAATCACCAGCCTGAAAGGTCTTCCTGAGCTAGAGTGGTGAAAGGAGTTGTCAATGACACCTGAGTAGGTCCGTGCATGTTCTCATACAAAGCTGTCTTCATTCCCCTGTAGTGTGTCTGGAGCCAGGTCAGAGAAAGGTAGGGTCCTGTGCACAAAAAATCTTTCCGTTGAAGTTTGCCTACTTCAAAGGTAGAAACTGGAGTAAGTAATAGAGCTGATACACCATGCATAATAAGGAAGTCTCAAGGTCATCAAATACTTCATTTGAAGCCCTGAAATCCTCTGCTGGAAGTTCTGACCTTCCAAGGGGTGCCAATTCTGGTTTGTGGCCATATGGACGGGGTTTGGCTGCCAAGAAACTATAAATTCCATGCATGAACTCTCAACAGCTGTTTTTCCAAAGTAGCACCACCGTTTGAAAAACCAGCATATCACTGATGTGTGGCCAAAGAATTGATGCAGTGTCTACCGTGCTGCTAAAGGATCTCTGCAATCTAAATCCGAGCACCGTATAACAGATGTCCGTGGTGCACTCTCTGACTCTGGCTCTGCTGTGTGGCTATAGAAATCAATGCATCACCAGCTTCACAGTTGTTATATCGATGCAATGCCTGCTCCTCCACATCAACACAGGGTGTCTCGATTTTCAATACATGGTCCCTATGAGCCAAGTTCTTCATCAACATGGCCCAGCAGTAAGGAACCAAGGCTGTGTATCCAGAGTTCAACACATCACCTCTCCTGACAGTAAGGAACAGACACATCACCTTCCCTGACAGTGAGGAACCAATGCATTATCTCCCCTGCACTGCAGTTAGAAACTGACACGTCACATATCCTGGCAGTAAAGAACTGAGGCATCGCCTTCCCTGATAGTAAGGAAGCAATGCAAAGCTTTGCTTTTACTGTGCTTCACCTCCGCTGAGCCTGTTTTCGGCTTTGATTTTATCCCATCACAGGCACTTTGTGCTTAAAGTGACTCATCCATAGTTTCTTATGGACTGAATGATTTGGAACCTTTTAAAAGTGAAATCTTTACTTTATATGGAGGATTTTTTGTGTTTTATTCAGATAAATATTGGTTAGTTTTGTCAACTGCTGTGGTGTCCTTTCGTAGGGTTTTCACTGTGTTTCTGTGTTTGTATGTACAAATGCTTTACACATTGCCTCTGATATAAGTCTGACTGCTCGCACTAAACTACCAAGGAGGTGAGCAGGGGTTATGTTAGCTGTGTAATCACCCTACCCTGACTAGATTGATGTCTCTACTTGGACAGGGTGCAAACCACTGCACATTAGAGACCTCATTTCTAACACTGTCTTTGTTAATACCCCAGTCCCCTGTGAATTTCAGCTCAATCTCAATGTCTTTTTTTACCTTGATAGTATTTCAACTCTTAACAAAGAAAACAAGCTGCAAAACGTATTTATGATGCATTTATTGTGAAAGAGTTGATTTTCAGAAATTGTATTTCCAAACATGACAGAATTTGTGTGAATCTTTATGCACTGCTTTAGTATTACAGCCAACAACAAATGGAGCAGTGACTCCGCGGGACTGTTCCCGAGAAGCACACCCTGTTGGCACTTGGCCTTCGGGGTGGGACCCCGATGATGAAGCATGTCACCAACCAGGTTGGTGAGTGAGGGGTCTTCTTAAAGGACTACCTATGCCCCAGGTTGGTTGGTCACTACGTGCACCATAATAATCTGTATTCAGAGATTTTTTACAAAGTCTCACGGAGTTACTCCTCCATTTGTTGTTGATAATATTTACAAGGGGACCAGGAGTTTCCTCCCTACACATACATAAATTCCCTTTCTCTCCCTTTTGTTGTTAATTAGTATTACAATCTCCAATATGAATGTACCTTGTAAACATGTAAACAATCACATAAATATGTTGACAAGAATCGTAACTCATGGTATAAATAATCAGCCAAATTAAATTTAATGAGTCAAATAGGAAGTAAAATACAAATGCTAGCAAAATACCAATTTGTGCAATCATTCCTATATTGTGTGTTATTCGCACACTTTATCATGAATGTGATTGATTAGCAAATCTGTGTTCATGCACTACAAAGTGTGTCGTCATAAGATAGTAAACCTGCCTAACTACTGTTGTGTGTCATCCTTAAGATGTAAGATACAATGAAGTTCAATGTATAGACAGTATATTACAGAGCTCTTGCTTTTCGAGAGCTGCTTTTCCTCAGTCATTCATTGCCCCATTATAATTGGCTAATACTTAAAGGAAGACTGACATCCTACCAGTCAGTGCTTCAATTGAGACGGTGGTTGCTGGTGTGAGGCACTAGCACTTATTTTTGGGGACCTGCACTTATTTTTCCACATCTGTCATTTCAAGCGGGAACAGGGGGAAAAAGGGAAAAGATGGAGAAAGAGAAAGATGAGAACATCACAAAGGGAAAAAACAGTAAAGGCAAGGGTAAAATAAATGGGCAGATATATGTCTGTCAGTCAAATAAAGAAGTATCATGAGTGTTAAGACTACCAGCTGTGGTATTGGGCGCACCTATTTATATTGAACGTCCCACGGGCTTCTCATAAAAGTTGGAGTTACCAGCACTCAGTATTTTTCAAATTATGCACTGCTACTAGTGTTTTCCTTATGCTTTTGTGTACATCACCATGTATCATCATAATACAGCTGATGTAACCAACAATTGTGTTTGGTATCATACTTAATTATGCTGACTGAGCACCCATGTCTTATCATCTGTGTATTTTTATGTAAGTATACTTGTTAAGCAACTAGACTGCCAAAGCTTTTATTCATACTATGGTGATTTTGCCGACTGTAAGACATGTCTATTTCATCTACCAACATACACTTCATGCTTCTTTATCCCACTTTTGCATGTTGCATTTCATTTCTGCTTTCTCTCTTTCTCACTATTTCCTGCCTTTACCTTCCATCCTTGGCTTTTCACATTTCTCTCTTGGTCAAAGCCCAATTTAAAAAATATTTTACCTTTCACCAAAAAGAAAGTTACCTCATACCCCACATCATGCCATAAACTTAAATTATGCAAAAAGAACAATTGATGGACAGAATGCAGAACAATGTCATATATTCACCCGAGTACAGAGATCTATTGTTTTTTTGCTCACCTTGCCATTCCACTTGGGACCCTGCCATATGCAAATGTATCTTGATCCTGCGCCCAATGGGAACAGTCCAGCCCGAACTGCCATGCTAGGTACTGCCTGGACGGGAAACAAGCATCCTAGGACCAGGCTAGGAACTGTTTGGACGGGAAACAAGCAACCTAGGACCAGTTTTAGGCTTTCAGCCCACATCATCCATGACAGCTTGACTCCAGTGGCATGGAGAACACAGGACTATGTCTGAGCATACCCGTCCCACTAGGGGTGACCAATGCAAAAAGAACAATTGATGGCCAGAATGCAGAACAATGTCATGCATTCACCCCAGTACAGAGATCTGGGCCTAAATCCATCGTTTGTTTGCCCACCATGCCATTCCAGATTGGACCCAGCCATATGCAAATCAGTTTTGACCCTGCGCCCAATGGGAACAGTCCAGCCCGAACTGCCAAGGTCCTCCCTGGACTGGAAACAAGCATCCTAGAACCTGTTTTGGGCTTTCAGCCCTCATCAACCAGGATACCTTGACTCCAGTGGCACGGAGCGCATGGGACTCAATTGATGGACAGAATGCAGAACAATGTGATACATTCACCCCAGTACAGAGATCTGATTTTGCTTTATTCAGCCTAAGTTGGCAGGGTATGCCCAGACATGGGTCACATGCTCACTTTCCCACTGGATTCAAGCTAGTCTGGCTGATGATGGCTGATTAACCAGAAACCTGTCCCAGGATGCTTGTTTCCGGTCCAGGGAAGACATGACTTCGCAGTTTGGGCTGGCCTGTTCCCATGAGGCAAAGGGTCAGACTGATTTGAATATGGCCATATCTGAACTAGGGTGGCGGAGTGAGCCAAAGAATGATGATGGGGTAAACCCAGATCAATTGACTGGGGGTGAGTGCTTGCAATGTTCAACACTCCATCTATCATCCCCTTTGGCTATGTCTGAACTGGAGTGGAGTGGAGTGGTGAAGTGAGCTAAAGAATGATGATCGATTAAACCAAGATCAGTTGAACGGAGAGTGAGTGTTTAATGTGGTCAAACGCTCCATCCATCATCCCCTTTGGTATTGCTTTGTTCGCCTTGAGTTGCCAGGGTATGCCCAGACGTGGGTCCCTTGCTCACTTTGCCACTGGATTCAAGATAGCCTGGCTGATGAGGATTATGAACCCACACCGGTCCCAAGATGCTTGTTTCCGGTCCAAAAAAGACATGGCTTGGCAGTTTGGGCAGGACTGTTCCCATGAGGCACAGGGTCAGACTGATTTGCATATGGCCATGTCTGAACAGGGGTGGCGGAGTGAGCTAAAGAATGATGATGGATTAAACCGAGATCAGTTGACTGGGGGTGAGTGCTTGCAAATTAGGAGAATAAAATGTTACACATGTGACCCAGGAAAACTCTTGGCAGTGTCAAAAAACAGTAGGAGGATAACAAACTACTGTATGACAACATCTTAACAGCTTGGGAAAGTTTGTTGAAAGCTTTGGCCCATCTAGTTCTAAGGCAACTTAACAAAAATCGAGCAAAAAATCCAACAGGAACCATTGAGCAGGCCAGCAATCTATCAAGTAATTCAACTATCAGCAAACCAATCACGCCGAATTAGGACAAATAAGGAGCAAAATAAACAGAGCAATACTTAGCCTCCGACAAAATTGCCCTGTCGAGAACACACAGCTGGAACTAAGGAAGCTCAGGACCCAAAAAAAACAAATCATCTTGTTGGGATCTAAAATTCGATAGAGGTGGCATTGGCGTAATGTATACAATATATGCGTTGGCATGATGTACTTATCCGTTCTTTTACCAGATATATATATATATATATATATATATATATATATATATATATATTTAGTATTGGCCTAATGTGCCTAAACCAATATGCAGTTGCAGCTTATTATTCATGTGCTGCAACCCACTAAGCTATCTTTGTAAGGTGCAAGCTTCAGGTGTATAGAATTGTTCCTGTAATGTGAAAGCTTTTATCTTATTCTTGCCTTCCCAGTAAAAGACCTGTTATGGTACATTGCTTTCCTCTGGTTAGGTTTACAATATGGATATTCCTGTATACTTTGCTACAAGAAAGAGAGGCTTGTTAATGTCAGAGAGACTTCTGATGCAGACACTTGCTTTGCAGCTCCACATAGTTTGCCCCCCTCCTTCATGGAGCCTGAGCAGCTGAAAGTATACCGTCCGAGACCCAAGGCCACATCTTGCTTAAGACTACGATAAGCACATTCCTGCAGACACTGTTTTTGTACTCCCATGCCCGAGATAGAAAGGGAGTCACCCTTCCTGACCTCCCCAGTAATGAATAGTTTGAGCTGAGTTTCCTTCTAATCTATTGTGCCATATATGGGTTTTCCTCTAGGCTTCACGAGAAATAGAAACTTGCCATGTGTGGTGATTTCATGTGTTCACTGAAAGTATATCTGTCTGGTTTTCACTGCAAGTCTTCAGTCTTCTCCGCGCACCCTGAGTGGTGAGGATGTTAGAGGCTCCTCTGGCCAGAGTTTTTTGTATAATAAATGGTTGACCCTTCTTCACTGCCAACTGTTTATTGATAACTGGTAATTGGGGTGGGGCTATTGGTAAGAATAGCTCCATAGTTCTATGGTAATGTAATATTTTTGTATTCCTTCAGTTGGGGGCTGGTCCGGAATTCCGCGTTTAGGGTCACCCCCTCCCATAAGCGGGAGAAGAGGGATAGAGGGGAGTTCTGGTCAATGGGGTAGATAAGAAAATAAGGATCCTAATTGCAGAGCCAGTTCTTTGGTGAGATTCCACTCTTGCGCCCAGAGGTCTCCCCAGCTGCTAAATGACCCCTCGCCAGAATCCTATAAGGTGTAACCCAGGAGCTGACCGTGTTGGTCTTCAGGGCACTTTGTCAGGAGCTGGCAGTGAAGAATATGCAATCAGACCTGAGTGCACCAGGTGAGTGAATTGTATTGTTGGCGTTGTTTGGAATAGCACTGTTGAGCGGTGCTTTTGGTACCAGTTAACTGTATCTGGAGGTGGTCGGGGAAGCCGGTCCACAAGGGAATTAGAAGGGGTCTGACGTTGCGGTGCAGGGGCTGCACGGGTAGACACCTCATGGATTTGTTTGGTAAATATTGAAGATAATACTTGGTGCCTCGCGGAGCACGGAGTGCTCGCTCAGCCAAACTCACTCTGGGGAAGCCCTGGGAGCAACTGGGTAAGCTAGGGATCTGGAGCTTCTTGCCCCAGAGCACCGGCCCAACCAGAATGCGACCAGTGGATACCTAGGGAGTGGGTTTGTGGTTTTCCTACCAAGTGGCTTATTTGTGGTTGAATTTCGGATTGGTCTGGAATTCTTTTTGAATTGATTCCCCGAACGAGAGTCGACGGACTCTGTTCGTATCAGAAGACATGTCATTTGCATTTGAATTTGTATTGAGCTCATTTGTAATCCTGACGCACTTTGCAGCACTTTATATGGTAAAAGAATAGGAAGAGTATGAGAGAGTGAATGGTGAAGAGGGCGCGCCCGCATGAAAGGAATGATTGAAAACGTATAAATAAGAATTGTGATATCGTTGTTATCATGCCTTGTTTCAGCAAAATATGTTTTGGATGCTGCTGTCGGAGAGATACTCGGCTGGAAGAAAGACAGCCTGCCCCTCCCGAGGGAAGCCCCAGTTTTGAAATGAGAAATAGTACGTGAGATAAGGTTAACTACATGAGTATATGAATGAGTGGTGAATATATGACTGCAGTATAACATATAGGAGTGTATGTAACATGGCCATGTGTGACGACCGGATTCTCGGACCAGATAGGACCAGCTCACCAGAGCACCACCAACCCAGCCGAAACGCAACCACCTCCCTCCTCAGGACCCATCTATCCAGGCACCTGGGTACCTACCTGAGGATGGGGAATTAGCAATATACAAGCTCATATTATCAGAAACACCACTAAATCTATAGGGATTACTAGGAATACTCACTGATTACTAAGGACGTCCATGCCCTACACCACACTCATACCTCATAGTCTCGCCACCACATGGGCCCAGACCATTCTACCCTGGGGCAGTTCTGATTATATACCACTACACACTGGCCACAACCAGTGCTCACTCAAGCCACAATCCTGTGGGTATACATACCAGTATCCTCCCTGGTACTCTCTTAACAAGCCAAAATCCTGTGGGTATAAACACCAGTGTCCCCCCTGGTGCTCCCTTAACAAGCCACAATGCTGTGGGTATAACGCCGCATCCCAACGACGATCACTTTCCTATGAATACCTTCAGCTCTCTCTCTCTATGTTGGGAAGTTTCTCTCACTATTCACTAGAGGTACAATAATATTATGGAATGGCCGAATTACACGGTGTACAACTTATCCTCTAGTTCAAGGGCTCCTCTCTCCCTAATTTTTCAGTTATTACTTACCTGATCAGGGGCAGCATCTGTTCATATAGTAACACCTGACTAGAAGAAAAGGTTACCTTCACTGTATAAGAACAAGGCATACACTGGTTCACTAAGAACTGGGGTATCTTTATTAACAACAACAATATAATACTGCGCTATAACACATAGCCTGAAAAGTAAAATGGGAATTGACACATACACAGATCTGCGGGGTCTCTGTAAAGCTTTATTACTATACCACATCCACATGTAACTAACAGGGACTATAAATAGCTAAAGAGGGAATGGATTATACTGCACACCGCTGAAAGGAAAAGGATTAGCAACACAATAGGGACAAGGTTAATGTTTAAAGGTAAAGGACAAATATCGCCTGATTAGTATGAAGTCTTGCTCTAGCTGTCATCTGGGGTTCCTCTCTCGTCTGTGCCTTAGCTCGTCTTAGATCCTCCCCTTCACTCTTGGACACGCATCTGCGCTGATCACTCTGCACTGGATTCCTCTCCCCCACGAACTCTCTCCACCTTCCAACTTCAGCCTAATAGTTTCTGCCGCTCTGATAACCGTTCACTCCACTAGCTTCTTCACTCTGTCTGATTATCTCAGCTCCAATGTCCAATTCACTCCAGCTGCTCCCACAGACTAATCCACAATATGACTTCAGTCTCTTCCAAAAGGTATCACTTCAGACTCCAGCTGATCACAACTCCTTCTGATAAGTAACTGCTTCTGACTGCTTCCTTCAGTTCCAAACATCATCTCACTTCTCTCTGTTCAAAACACCATCTGCTCACAACTGCTTCTGGTTTCTCTCTCTGGTTCCAGCTCACTGACTGACTGTCTGTCTTCTCTCTGTTCCAAGCATCTTCTTATTTCTCTGACTCCAACTGTCTCACAGACAAACTGACTAACTGACTTCTCTCTGTTCCAAGCATCCACTGTATCTTCTTCTCAGGCCCGGACTGGCCGTTGAGGGCACCCGGCAATCCCCCGGTGGGCTGCATGGTTGGGGGCAGATTTTGGGCCCCTGGGGCCGTTTTTGTTACAGGGCCGTTATGCTGCAAAAACGGCCCTGTAACAAAAACGGCCGAAAACCGGCCCTGTCACAGTGTGCGGTCGCACCTCTCCCCCCTCCCCTCTCCTCCCGGAGGGGGAGAGGGGGGCCTGCCGAGCACTTTGCCAGGGCCGGTTCTGGTTCCCAGTCCGGCCCTGCTTCTTCTCTCCTCTGCTCCAACTCAACTCCAACTCCTTCTATTCCAATCATCGACTGACTCTGAACTCAACTCTTTCTGCTTCCAACTCAAACTGACTGACTCCGCCTCTGCACTTCGCTAATATGGAATGCTGTCTCCTCATGGAAAGTTCCAGCCATCAGCCTGCCGCCCATCAGATCTCTGCACCACTCCGCGTCAAGGACACACACCCAGCCGGCCGGCCTTTTGTGGTGTCTTCGACACAAAGAATAATACAGCCTACTGATAAGGGCTGGCCCAGACCGGTTCTCTCCAAGTGAACAACAGCTCATAACTAAAACATTACCTTTACCCTGCAAGCATCTCAGTCTGCAGGGACAGAAAGCAAAATGGAGTCTCTCTAGTTCTGGGCCTTGTAGGCCTGAGAAGGATGAAATAACACTTAGCTCTGTCAGAGTACATACACAAACCATACCAATATGTAATATAAAGTCAGGACTACAGAATCCACCCTCTACTATAGGTAGGATGATGAAAGGACACATAATTATGTCAAAGCCAATAGGCAATAGATGGATTAGAGTCAAGAATAAGGGATCTATCATCATATTAAGCAGCTATCCTCTAGGTTATGCTTCTAGGTCTGGCAAAAGGCCTGAAAAGGACCAACACAAGGCAAGAATAGAGATTCAGGATGGTAGCAAGCTTAAAGTCACCATCACTCAGAAGTAGAGCCAAAAACCTGGTCACTACATTGCACCCTGACTTTAATTTGCTAACATCCGTAAACAACAACAAACAAATAAACAAACATCCACATAATCTATCAACAACACCAAAAACCAAAAGACTCCCTGAAATAAATGACAACTTAAGGAAATACCACCTAAAACCTGATGTAGGGAATATAAATCTGACAACCAATTGAAAACAAGTCAAAGCACCCTTGACCTGAATGTTGAAATGTAACTAAGATTGATCTGATAACAACATAAACTAACCAAAGCACCCTTGAACTAAATGTGCCTCAACTTCTAGTGATAACTGATGAAATCTATTGATGTAGGGACATGTTTGTGAAATGAAAACAACAAAGGGCCTAAATGAGGCCTACCTACTTCGGTCAACTTAAGAAGAGATTTGGTAAAATCTGACAAATAAACATGACAAAGGGTCCTCAAAGTCTGGGCAACTATTACTAATAGATGTAGGACATAACCTGACTAAAAGACACACCTCCCAGGACAACTTAAAGTCTAGGGTGACCACCCTTGGAACTAATCCCACTGTTCTAAATAAGAGTTGATGGATCAAAGTGAAAGTGTGATAACAGGAAAACAAGGATAACCCCATTCCTACAAAATAGCTGGTGTAGCACTATGCATATCAAGCAATAAATCAAAGAAAGTTATCTAAGTGTGATGTATATATTCTTATAACAGATCATAGACTTAAACTTGGGAAATTGAGTAATAGTAGACCATGCCAAAGGCAATAGATAAAGGTCAGAAATCATCTAACTCAAGAAACAGTTTGCACCTAATCCCTTAGTATCAATCTGTGGAACACATGTGTGCACCATCATTTAAAACATTGCTTTCTTTCATTTGGAAAAAACTGTTTTTAGAGAAAACAGGAAAACTATGAAATATGTGAAAGATAAACAAGTGTATCAATAATGAAATAGCGTAGCATACCAAAATCAAAATATCATGTCATATAGTAAAAGGAGTCATTGAACCAAAGATCAAATTATTAAATGTGGCACTGCATCTTTTAAACTGGAAAATCAAAACCATGAACAGGACTGAGAATTTTTTTTTTCAAGTGGGGCCTGTGTATGGTAACTGCAAAAGTGGCATAATGTCCATCTGAAATAGAAACATGGGAAAAATGCAAAGCTCAAGAATGCAGGCCAAGGAATTACATTTCAGGTCAATTAAAAAATTTTTAAAAAATGGAACTATTGGCTTTATCAAGAACATTTTTTTTCTTTAGGGACTCAAGAATTTTAAGCTGACTGCTCAGGCAGCCAACTGTAGATTGTCATGCCAATTTTAAAAGTTCAGTCACTATAAAAAGTTCTCTTCTGTAGTTGGTTTCTTCTTAGGAAAACAGTTCATTCGTGTAGGCCATAATCCTCCATCTTCATCTGTATCCTGTGCCAAGGAAGCACATCCTCCCAGCTAGTCATCCTGGTACGTCCGCTTCTGGTCTGGATTCCGCCTCGGGGTTTTGGGGGTTGGGGGCACTCACTCCGAAAATAAGAAAACTCATCACTCCAAAATAAGAAAGTCACACTCATCCAGGGCCCCCACACGTCAGCCAGCCATCTGAAACGAGAAACACGCATCATCAATCTTGCAAAAACACATTTTCCATTCAAAAAGCACCCCAAGTGCTTTTTATTTCCATAAGAAACCTCCTAATTCATGAAAAGAACCCTTCTAAATCCAAGGAATGATTTAAACATTCTACCTATACCATATTCTTTAAATTTGTTTGAGCAAAATCTAATTTTGTCATACACAGCCAGAAGGGCTGGGGCCTAGCTACTACTCACTCCTCTGAGAAACAGCCCCTCCCTCCAGAAAGATGTTCGCGCTCAGAGTTTTGAATCAGCTCCAACCATAATAAGCAGGAGCCGGGCTACACTGCGATGTAATGTTGAATCACTGCCAAATGCTGATCTCATTGCAGGAGCAAATCTCCTGCCAATTATTCTGTTCAAGCATCTCATATCTCTAGTCAGAGAAGCTTTCTGTGCTTACTGTATTTATCTAACTCCAAGGGCCAAGCGTCTGCCAATTATTCTGCATTTGCAAACATCCCTTATCTGAAGTCAATGAAGCTTTCTGGGCCGACTGTAAGGAAGAGCAACTTGACCCCCCCTTATATAAACATTTCTCCACGGAAAGAAACTGTAACATAGCCAAGAATAACAAACTGGGTTTCTCTGCTCTCATAAGTCACCCAAGGGGCCTCCACCCTTTCAAAACTCTGAGCCGAGAACAGCTGCCTGGCTCATATCAGCCAAGGTCAAAACAAATTCTTTCTAACTGAAAACATACGCGGTTCCCAGGCTAGAAACACTGCACCATTACTTCTAACTAATTTAAGCAGAATTAGACGTGGTAAAAAGCATCCTAAAAACAGGAATTAATAAAGACATATTTTTTGTAACTTAGACACATGCTAGCATTTTAAAATAATTCTGTCATAATGTACTGCTTCTTGCTGAAAAGGAAAAATATTAGAACAACATTTCATGCAACAACATAGGAAATCACGAGACATTTCTTAAAATAACATGTGAAATACCATCAATTTAAACAAGGGGAAACATGTAATTTTGTACTGCATAACCAAGAATTCCTAATTTAGTGCAAGCCTTTCCATTCTAATTATTAAAAGGGCCAGATTCATTTTTTTAGATAGCCATTTTTTCTAACTGAGTGCGTTTACTCACACGATGGTCTGCTACATATCATGCGCAAAATACAGAAACATGTGCATTGGAACTCTAAACACAAGGGCTGCTTGCTTTAGGAAAATAAACATTTATATTGTCCAGATGTGCAAAATACACTACAAAGCATTTTTTTTAAAAGCACATGGTTGCATTTCACTATTTAAAGCACATTCTATGATGGGTCTGTTTTATTTTTTTCTGATAAACACTAATTCTAAAACACTAGTTCGTGTATCTGTCTGTACCATCCACAGCTGAAAACCCTTATCTCAATCCGACTGGTTGATTAATAACTTTCCGACCTCCGAGTCAGACACATTAAATCATGTGTTCAAAGGCAAACCCACACAAACTCATGGACGCATTTCAAACAGAATGTTAAATGAACACTGCTTTTTTTTCTCCATGCAAGATGTTACCATTCTGTCAGCTAGCTGACAAAGTACATAGGCGAACCGTGCAACTAATTAAAAAGTCAAATCAAACCATCATTAATCCAAACAGTCACTGACTTTTAGCGTCAGCTCTTGTAACCATGCAAGTTAAAAAGCATGTTGAAATAAATACTGCTGTCTCAATCTAAGATATTAACCCTTTGGCAGCTCAAACACAATCATTCCCCAATGTCTGCAGATACATGGGAAAGTCATGAACTCATCTCTCCACGTTTTCATATAACACGTGCGCACATCTTCAAAACATTTTCTCCAAGCACTTGAAAGAGATCCAGCTCTCTCCTGCCTAACGTAATGATAACATGCTCTGTACAAGCCATAACCACATAGCGCTATTCACAAGCCATATTTACAAGAAACTCAACAAGTCATAATAATGACATGCTCTTCACAAGGCATATATACAAGGCGCAATTCACAAGGAACTCAGCAAGTCAAAATGAGAACATGCTCCTCATAAGCCATATTTACAAGGAGCTATTTACAAAGAACTCCACAAGTCATATTACACTGAATACATTTCACATTGCACAGCATAGGCAAATGCAGCAAGCCATTTAATGGGCAATTTACGAGCATTTTTCACACACATATGTACAATTGCATCAACACCAATATGTGATTGGCTCCCTCACATACAGTTACCCTTCAAGCCTGACAGTTCAAACACCAAGATGAAAAGCATTTCTTCCACCCTGCATAAGTCAAATGCCATGATGTACTGCAATCTCCTTACAGTGCAACTGTTCAAGCCCATAGGTCAATTTCGTGCCGAGTGCAAACCAACAAGATAAAAACAATACAGCGCACACAGGCTTCGTAAACATTTTCGTGGCGCCAGATGTGACGACCAGATTCTCAGACCAGATAGGACCAGCTCACCAGAGCACCACCAACCCAGCCGAAACGCAACCACCTCCCTCCTCAGGACCCATCTATCCAGGCACCTGGGTACCTACCTGAGGATGGGGAATTAGCAATATACAAGCTCATATTATCAGAAACACCACTAAATCTATAGGGATTACTAGGAATACTCACTGATTACTAAGGACGTCCATGCCCTACACCACACTCATACCTCATAGTCTCGCCACCACATGGGCCCAGACCATTCTACCCTGGGGCAGTTCTGATTATATACCACTACACACTGGCCACAACCAGTGCTCACTCAAGCCACAATCCTGTGGGTATACATACCAGTATACTCCCTGGTACTCTCTTAACAAGCCACAATCCTGTGGGTATAAACACCAGTGTCCCCCCTGGTGCTCGCTTAACAAGCCACAATCCTGTGGGTATAACGCCGCATCCCAACGACGATCACTTTCCTATGAATACCTTCAGCTCTCTCTCTCTATGTTGGGAAGTTTCTCTCACTATTCACTAGAGGTACTCCAATATTATGGAATGGCCGAATTACACGGTGTACAACTTATCCTCTAGTTCAAGGGCTCCTCTCTCCCTAATTATTCAGTTATTACTTACCTGATCAGGGGCAGCATCTGTTCAAATAGTAACACCTGACTAGAAGAAAAGGTTACCTTCACTGTATAAGAACAAGGCATACACTGGTTCACTAAGAACTGGGGTATCTTTATTAACAACAACAATATAATACTGCGCTATAACCCATAGCCTGAAAAGTAAAATGGGAATAGACACATACACAGATCTGCGGGGTCTCTGTAAAGCTTTATTACTATACCACATCCACATGTAAATAACAGGGACTGTAAATAGCTAAAGAGGGAATGGATTATACTGCACACCGCTGAAAGGAAAAGGATTAGCAACACAATAGGGACAAGGTTAATGTTTAAAGGTAAAGGACATATATCACCTGATTAGTATGAAGTCTTGCTCTAGCTGTCATCTGGGGTTCCTCTCTCGTCTGTGCCTTAGCTCGTCTTAGATCCTCCCCTGCACTCTTGGACACGCATCTGCGCTGATCACTCTGCACTGGATTCCTCTCCCCCACAAACTCTCTCCACCTTCCAACTTCAGCCTAATAGTTTCTGCCGCTCTGATAACCGTTCGCTCCACTAGCTTCTTCACTCTGTCTGATTATCTCAGCTCCAATGTCCAATTCACTCCAGCTGCTCCCACAGACTAATCCACGATATGACTTCAGTCTCTTCCAAAAGGTATCACTTCAGACTCCAGCTGATCACAACTCCTTCTGATAAGTAACTGCTTCTGACTGCTTCCTTCAGTTCCAAACATCATCTCACTTCTCTCTGTTCAAAACACCATCTGCTCACAACTGCTTCTGGTTTCTCTCTCTGGTTCCAGCTCACTGACTGTCTGTCTGTCTTCTCTCTGTTCCAAGCATCTTCTTCTTTCTCTGACTCCAACTGTCTCACAGACAAACTGACTAACTGACTTCTCTCTGTTCCAAGTATCCACTATATCTTCTTCTCTCCTCTGCTCCAACTCAACTCCAACTCCTTCTGTTCCAATCATCGACTGACTCTGAACTCAACTCTTTCTGCTTCCAACTCAAACTGACTGACTCCGCCTCTGCACTTCACTAATATGGAATGCTGTCTCCTCATGGAAAGTTCCAGCTATCAGCCTGCCGCCCATCAGATCTCTGCACCACTCCGCGTCAAGGACACACACCCAGCCGGCCGGCCTTTTGTGGTGTCTTCGACACAAAGAATAATACAGCCTACCGATAAGGGCTGGCCCAGACCGGTTCTCTCCAAGTGAACAACAGCTCATAACTAAAACATTACCTTTACCCTGCAAGCATCTCAGTCTGCAGGGACAGAAAGCAAAATGGAGTCTCTCTAGTTCTGGGCCTTGTAGGCCTGAGAAGGATGAAATAACACTTAGCTCTGTCAGAGTACATACACAAACCATACCAATATGTAATATAAAGTCAGGACTACAGGATCCACCCTCTACTATAGGTAGGATGATGAAAGGACACATAATTATGTCAAAGCCAATAGGCAATAGATGGATTAGAGTCAAGAATAAGGGATCTATCATCATATTAAGCAGCTATCCTCTAGTTTATGCTTCTAGGTCTGGCAAAAGGCCTGAAAAGGACCAACACAAGGCAAGAATAGAGATTCAGGATGGTAGCAAGCTTAAAGTCGCCATCACTCTGAAGTAGAGCCAAAAACCCGGTCACTACACCATGTAAATATGAGATTTATGTTTGTAAGATTGCTCTTTTGAATGGAAGTAAGCTATTAGTAAATAAGAATGTAGTGTTGTGGTAAATTGTGTTTTGGATGTTGCTGGCGTGGGAAAAAGCGTGTGATTAGATGACTGTCAATTAAGCATCAGCGGGAAATTCGTTACGCTCGCGGATTTTGCGGATTTTTGGGAAATCCGCAATCCGCGAATTTTGCGGATTTCCCGCAAAATCCGCAAAAAAAAATCCGCGAGCGTAACGGGTTCAAAAGTTGAACCCCCACTCATGAAACTATTTTACAATGGCGCCAGCAAGCTGCCAGCGCCGTTGTAAAATAGTTACAAAGTTAGCTTGCACAGGAACCACTAGATAAAACGAAGCAGGTGCTGCTTTATTTTATCTAAGTGCTTCCTGTGCAAGCTAACTTTGTAACTATTTTACAACGGCGCTGGCAGCTTGCTGGCGCCATTGTAAAATAGTTACAGGCACAGCCTCACACAGGTCACTCAAGGGACCCCTGCGCCCTTCAGGGCGATTGCATAGTAACACACACATGGTCACTCGAACTAGTTGCTCAAATTCAGTGACTCATTCATTAGCCCAAAAACAATCCTGAGCGTCTTCGAGGCTGGACAGGTGTGCCTCTTCCCAAATCTACCGTGGAAAATCAGCTGTGATGCTGGGTAGAGGGCGGCCTTTGCATGGTCGCTCGAACTAGTTGATGCTCAAAATCAGTGACTCATTCATTAGCCCAAAAACAATCATGAGCGTCTTCGAGGCGGGACAGGTGTGCCTCTTCCCAAATCTACTGTGGAAAATCAGCTGTGATGCTGGGTAGAGGCCTTTGCATCCTTGACTTTCATGAGCGCAATCCCCGTGCTGTTCCTGTGGCCAGGAGCTTCTTTCTCTTCAAATAATTGTGTTCGCACGGGTTGCTGCAAGTTCGCACGCGTTTTGTACAATTTCGCAATTTGCGAAATTGTACAAAACCCTCGCGAACTTGCAGAAACCCGTGCGAACATAAAAAAAAAAAATCCGCAACTTCGCGAGAATTCGCGGATTTTGCGGATTGCAAGTTCGCAAATCCGCAAAATTTGCGAACGCGAGATTCGCAAAATTCGCTCATGCCTACTGTCAATATGTAAGAGAATTCTGAGAAGTGAAATTGTTAAGGAGTAAGTTTAATATGGTCTCGTCGCCGTCAATGCGTCGCATAAGGAAAATTGAAAGGGGTGTAGCTACAGAAAGAGAAACCCCTGTGATTTGATGACAACATTAATGTACAAAATTTCTAATGAAAAGTAATTAGAGACAGATTAAAAGTTTAGTTTGAGAAACATTGTGGGTATTTCGAATTTGTAAATTGTTCCTATGCAAGTTTATGTTCTTGGTGGTTCTTAACATCATGGTTGTAGGTTCTGATTCAAGCTGGGCCTGCTGAGACTTTCATCCATTAGAGGTTGATAAAATAAGTACCATTGCGTGGAGTAATAACCAATATCTGCTCTGAAAATTATTCACAGTGAGCGTTTTACTAATCTGAGCATAGAAATATAATTATGGCCCCCTGAACAGAAATTGTACATAAAAATGTATTTTTGAATAGGGCGAATTATTGCAGTTTACAAAGAATTAGGAAGGCTTTTTGTCTTTGGCAGTTGCAGTTTAAGGGGACCGGAAGCAGGGCTGTGCGAGGCAGATTTTAACCTTGAGGTCTGTGAGGTGGAGGCCTGGAGTGCTGGAGAACAGTTGGCTACCAGCCCAGGCTCAAGCCGCGTTGAGGGGCTATTTTTAGCTTCTCTGATAGGACAGGGCAGCTGAGAAACGAAACTCAAGGAGCTGTCGTTGCTTCTATTTTGTGCAAGACCAGTTACAAAAAAAAAAAAAAGGTGTAGTCAAGACTGCCTTTGGAAAATAATGTCCATGAAGACTGTTTTTTTTTTTTTTAATTTTGCATTAGTCCTAGACAAAAAGTAAAATGATGCTCTTGCTTGACATTTTATGGGCTACATGCCCAGGTAAAAACGATTTTCACATTAAGAATTAATTTTCACCGTATAATTTGTGGCACAAGGCTAACATAGAGTATCAGTGAAACCATTTCACTTTTGGAAAGTTCAAATTAAGGTGGCTTAGTGTTGCAAGCTGACCGACAAGATGTTAACAGTTAAGTAATGGAAGTTTATTTTTGTATTTTTTCATGTGTATCATGTTTTGTTTTCTGATTAAAAGTTATAATTGTTATTTTGTTTGGAATGAGAAATGTCTCTCTTTTGTGTGTTATGTATTTTTCTGCTTCTGCCCACAGATCATTTGTGGATTGTTACTGACAAGACACGTGAGTTGGATTGGCAAACAAAATTAAAATGTCTTTTTATGCATTTAACCCTTTTTGTAAATTGTTTCTACTGGTTCTGTGTGTCAGGAATGACACAGTGCGTACAGCTGACAGCCTTTCATCATAAAAAGATGACCAGCTGTCAGATGTGGGTAATAAAGGCAGATTGATCTTGGGCCTGACAAATTAAGCAGGCCAGGATGTTGGATTCTGAGCTGTAGGTTCAGTGATTGCACATCACTGCTCATTTATAAATGCTATTGTAATTTGTCTATGCTTTCTGTGCTTGGTATATTGATCGCTTTGCATATGAATTCTTATTTTTATATATGATTTTGTCTTTGTGTCGTATTGACAAAGTTTATTTTTGATACTAGTAGAAGTTCCCCTGTGATGTAAGGAGACGGCCATGACGATGTCTATCTCTGCGCAGCAGTTGGCTGGAACTTGTTCAAAATTACTAAATTCCACAGATATGATATTATCATTATCATGCTGTAAATATGACATATACACTTCAGCAGTGTATGTCTAATTGGTATTGAAGAAAAATAAAAAAAGTTATGCAAGCCTAAAATATGTGTCACTTGCATTTAAGCCATAACTGCCTCTCCCTTATGGACAGGCAGCCATTGATTGAATGTTTCCAAGTTTGGATATTAAGGAACAATTTTGATTTGTAGTTCCTGCAAAGAGGTGACCTGAACTTTTCTAACATCGCACTAGCTAAATCCTATTCTGCTTCCTAGGTAGAGTATAGTAAGCCTTTTTGTAAACAGGGTTCCCTTTTCTGCCTTCCTTAAATAGGGATAAAGGGCCTTAAAAAAAAATGAAATTGCGTGTTCTATAATAAAATAAATAATTATAAAGAATTCTCCTTAGATATATTGTATTAGACATTAACAAGCAAACATATCAGATGAATACATTGGATTTTGCTGTATTGCACACGCATTTTCAAACTTGAAATGTCTGTTTGAAATAAGACTAAAACCATGCTCATGCTGCAATACTGCGAAAAGGCTTTTATTGCCGATGAGCAAAACAGCTGTTGTTTTTCTTACGCCACAAGTAGAACAGGAATGATTACCTAGCCAAGACTTCTTCAGTTAAGTACGAGTGAAAGCTCTGCATTTTAGAATGCTGTAAAGGGGTTCCACGAATGGAATCAATATTTTGGATAACGAGAAAATATTTAACAGGATTTCCTTTTCTTAAAGTTTTCTTTATATAAGCTCATTCTTGTAAATAGTGGCGAAGAAAGCTGTCTTGTTTTCAAACTATGCTACTGTGCTTAGGCTTATGAATGAAGGCATCTAAATATGATAGGCAAGGGATGCCCTTGTTTTAATAGGTGGAATTATTATTAAAAAACGATTGGTTTTATTAAAAGACAAATTATTAATTATGAAAATTATGAAAATGAATGAGTGCTTTTAAAATTCGTTTTCTAATATTTAGGAAGCTTAATGCTCATATTATGATCTCCTAGCATTCACATTTATTTTAGGTGGTGTATTATCACATAATGAGGACATTTGCATATGAAATTTCACTCAGCCAGGGCGTGAAAAAAGCCATTTTTCTAAGGATTTACATGGGATATATCTAATTTCCAATCTCTGCAGTTAGTAGAAACATTCTGAGGATGTTTAATATGTGAAAAGTGTTTAGGACATTCATTTTTCAGTGTCCCAAATAGCAAAGTCGAAATTGGGCACAAAAAAATTAATTAATTTCCAGCCCCAATTTGTGCATTCAGAGCAGTTTTAATCTGCCTTAGGTTTCAGTAAAATGCATACATTTGGGTATAGTGTAGAAGGCTGACTTCTATATTGTGACCCAAGTATATTGCCAGCTGCTTATAATTGTATATGTGAACTTTGATTAACAGATCAGCTTTACCATATTTATACAGCCCCCATGCTTATAGATTGAGGCTATGTGATTTGTTGCAGGGATTTCCAACCCTTTCAGAATTGTTCTGTAACTTTGTTTATGACCGGTTGCTACACACCGGGATTGATAGTGTTGACAGAAATGAAACCTGTTGCAGATTTCTTCCTGTCAAACAGGAGGGAGAAAGTGGAGGTTAGCTCCCCGCTGGCTCCCCGCTAGCTCCCTTACAAATTAAGGCTGGGTAATATGTACATTGCTCTCTCTTTTTCTCATGTTTTATTTTGATCTTTAAGGGGAATTAGTTGTGGGTGCTGCAAATCTTACGTGACATGGCTAGTTCTTTATTAGCTAGTCTGTGTAAATAAACTCACAGTCCTTATTGGAAGCTGATGTTGCATAATTTGGATTAGGGAAAAGCAGTTTTTCTCTGTCTCCTTGCAGCCCTTGGTATATTGTTCAAGTACACATTCCCAGACTGTAGTGATGTACTATGGACCCCCATATTATGTATAATTCCCTTTTGTATGACCAGATAGGTTTTTAAGACCTTTCCTCATGCCCACTTGGAGTATAGTAGACACGTTTTTCACCTCAATAGAAAATACCTTCCGCTTATTTCTGGAACATGGCATAATTACAATGCCTATTTTAGTTGGTTTTTTTTGCTGTTTTGAATGTTGATGGGATCAGACGGGTTTTAAATAGTGGAAATACCAGGACTCTCTAGTCCTTGTCTTTTGTTCCCACATTTTGATCATTAGCCTGTATTGCATCATGCACCTAATACACCATTATTAAAGGGTGTTATCTGGATGCCTCTGATAAGTTGTTTCATACATTTCTCTTTTTGATATGTTCTAGATAAGAACTGTAGGAGCACATAGAGGTAGTATTTCAAGAGATGTTTACCCCATTATACAATACTATTGTGTGTAAGGACATACATGCAGAATTCCCATGTAGCTATCTACCCTTAGATGACAAGAAGATAATAGAAAGTACCCAATTGAAAAGGCCAGAAGCACTGTATTGGCCTTTGCATCCTATGAGAGTGACAGTGCATTCTAGATTACAGTAATCCCATGGCGCATGGCGTCACCCTCGAAGGATTGTAGGCCACCTGCTTGCAGTCACCTTGTTAAATATTAGGAATTGTTTTTCTTTACTTGGAAGAGGACTAAAAACTGTGTCACATTTCCTACATTACTAGGTTCTGCTGGATCTTCCAGAGTCAAAGGGAGAATGATACCCTGCAGAACAAAGAATAAAGATGAGTCCTAATTCCCATCAGTGCCAGCTACAGATGATTCTTACATAACTTGGCCCTACAGTCCCAACACCCAGAAAGTGATTTCATCTACTGCATCTCCAAAGCATCGTGCTTGCTTCATCAGACAGCGTCGGACATCAGAGAAGAAGGAGGCCTGTTTGCCACAGAATTTCAGTGCAAAAGAGCAAAAGACAAGGATCCCTGCTATTGATGGCAGGGCTGGTTGGAGATTCAGTTTTCTAACTGTCATGTGCTAGTAACCTCTGACAGCGCGCGGTCCCCAGACCCCTTGGCCTGATTTTTGGCCACCCCCCTTTTCCTTTGCATCAACGGAAAGGCAGTGCACCGGAGAATCTACGATTGGAAAAAGGCACTACATTTGTGGTACCCATGAAAGAGCAGCCTGAGTGTCCGCTGAGACTGAATAGCAAGTGCTGGAGTTTGAAAGTGTTGCTGAATGCGACAGCCTGTTGCTCTTTCCTGATTAACAGTACTTGGGTCTGCACGATGTTCAATCTGGCTAGCGAAAAAGGAAACTATTGAAATAACATGGGCAAACGGTTATAAGACACAAAATCAAACAACAGCACCAGGTTTTGGCACAGTCAAGAGATTAGAGAACCCAATGGCACCAGGAATTAATTCACATATAACGGAGGATGCCTGTGTAAAATACTTACAGAGTCCTTTTAACCTGGAAGCTGGTGAAAACACACAAGACGTAGTGGTATGTCAGAGCGAGCGGCAGTCCCTAAAACATCAAGGTCCAGAGCTCGCATCCTTCTTTTCAATTAAAACGATTGTGTATAGAATTTTAAAAAGCCAAAGTCAAGGAGCACCTGGGCCTAAAGGACTTCCCCCAATTGTATACAAGCAAGACTCAACCTTCTGGGTTGGATCATTACAACCACTTTTTAACAATATTTTGGAAACTGGAAGAAACCCAGATTCTTGGAGAGGATCGATCATCTCACCTATTCAGAAGAAAGGTAGCAAGAACGAACCGAAGAACTATAGGCTTATAGCAGTCATTGACATTGAGGCCAAATATTACGCTGGGCTACTACTGGCTGAATTTACCAAGTGGACAGGGGAAAATGATCTAATCCCAATCAACCAAATAGGTTTTCAAATAAACCTGGGGACAACTTTAAACATTCTCACTCTTTCACTTTTAATAGATGCCACAAAAGCAATCAATAAACCACTAGTCCTCTGTTTCATCGACTATAAAGCTGCTTTTGATAGCGTTAACAGAGGGAAACTGTGGGCTAAGCTAGCTGGGTGGAAAATAGCCCCAACACTTTTGAACCAGCTAATCTTACTCTACTCTAAATCATGGGTCCAAATTAAGCTGGGGACGGGTAACAGCCTGTCGAGAAAGATCCTCACCACTAAAGGGTTAACACAGGGCTGTGTCCTTGCTCCAATCTTGTTTAACCTTTTTGTGTCATACATCTCAACTGAGTTGGGTAATTGCCATCACCATGCCCCGAACTTGGGTGGTCTGGCACTTTCAAACTTACTACACACCAACGACCTGATATTGATCAGCCGAACCCCAGTCGGCCTACAGCATCTGATAAATGTCACAAGCATTTTTGCCAAAAAGAACGGAATAAGTATAAACCATGAAAAGTCCAAAATGATGGTACTTATTCAGCGAACCACCAAGAATCAATTTGGATGGCTGCTGGGTGGTAGGCAGCTGGAGACAGTTAAGTTACAAATATTTGGGAATAGTTTTTGAAAGTATGGATACGTACCACAAACAAAAGGGGGCCATTCAAAGAATAGGAACCCTACTGGCTGTCATGCTAAAAAACATCAAGCACAAAATAACTGGAGAAATCGTATCCCTCTATTGGAAGTACTGCGAGCAAAGCTTCGACCAACATTTACGTATGGCAGATAATCAATGAGAGGGAAAGACAAAATAATTTTGGATAAGGTGGTTACCAAAGCTGCCAGAATAATATCCAATCTCCTACAATACACCTCTCCAGCACAAATAAGGCGGTAGCTTGCCCGACAAAAGCAGCAAATAACACGGAAGTGCGTCTATGCCAAATGCTGGTATAAAATAAAGAGTGTTAAGTCTGGTTCATTAAACTCATACTTGTGGAAAGAGATGACAAGGAAAAACTACTGCCCTGCTATGGTTTATCTTCAGTCAGTAATAAGGTTGCTCGCTTTAAAGGATTTGTGAAAATCTGGTCTTCCTTAAAACAGTTTTGAGGCCTTGGCAAACAAATCGGTAAAGATTGTTTCCCTCGAAGAAGATAAAACAGACCTAAATAAGATGGCTCAAAGCTGGTTTGTGATTCAGAGCTACTTGAGATGCACACTACAGCCATATTTAGGTACAAGCTTCTTGAGAGGTAGGAAGGAAAGCCTTTTGGCAATGAGGCAGGGAATTTTACAGGTAAAACCGCACTTACTACTGTGGAAATGCACACATCCAACTACCCTTGCAGATTATGCGGCAACCCCAAAACGGATGTTTCACATCTACTGTGTGTTTGTAAGAGTTTAGATCTGGAACCAAGACAGCTTCTAAAGCAGCGCCTGAATGAAAATTAGATATAAACATGCAGATAGGCAGTGAAGGCTTGCTTTGAGGGGGGCGATGTCCGGTCAGCATGCAGCTTTGTTCATTTCATGAACGTAGTAAAATCAAAATTAATCTTGGCAGCATCCAAACAAACTGGCTAGCAATCAAGGCTGCTGTTAATTTACTGGTATTTACTCACTGGGAATGATTCATTTCCGACTTACCAACAATCTAGTAAGGATTTTACACCTAATTTCATAGACATCTGAACTGAGGCGAACTCCAAGAAGGATTGTGTCTCAGCAGATATTGTGTGCCTAACTTATTACATATATTAATTTTATCTTTCGTCCTACATGTAAGATTTATACTGCTGTATTTTATGAAATTATTATAACTTTTATTGGAACAAGCACTGCTTTACTTTATATAAGTGTTTTATTACGCAGCTGTTTGCTAAGATTTTTATTAACCAAGCAATAAAATTTACTTACTTAAAAAATACCTTAGTATGGTCGGCGTTGTTGGAGGGGGGACCCAGTCCAGCCTCTGACGGGTGTGGACAGGCCCCCCCTCAGCCCGGGCTTTGCCCGGGGATGGGCCTGCGGTGCTTTTTTATGCGGGATCACACGTAGCGAGTGATGGGAGCTGTAGTTTCCCCCTCAGGAGTGCTCCGGTGATTCTGCCCGTTTCCAAGACCCAGGCGAGGCTGCGGCTAGTTGTTAGTTAAGCTGCACTTATCATAGCAAAATGGCTTTTTGCAGAATCTGCAGGCAGTACTTGCTCTCTCTTGCAGGTAAATTTAGAACCAATACTTCAACATAAATACAGTGGACTTTTTTGCTAGGGATTGGAAGGATTTTGTATTCATTTAAATGTTTTGCTCCTGATTCTGTGGCTTTCTTTCAGAGTCTTGTGTATGTCCCATCCCTGGAGCATATCAATCAATCAATCAGTCTACTTGTAGAGCGCTTTTCACCCGCGAGGGTCTCAAGGCGCTGGGAGAAGTGCTGATACTTCTTGAAGAGCCAGGTCTTGAGGAGTCTTCTGAAGGTGAGTAGGGCTTGGGTCTGCCCCAGGAGGGTGGGTAGGGTGTTCCAGGTCTTGGCGGCGAGGAAGGAGAAGGATCTGCCGCCGGAGGTTGCTCGTTGGATGCGAGGAACAGCGGCAAGGGCGATGCTGGCAGAGCGGAGTTGGCGGGTTGGGGTGGAGAAGCTGAGTCTACTGTTAAGGTAGGCTGGTCCGGTGTTGTGTAATGCTTTGTGTGCGTGGATGAGGAGTATGGAGGTTATCCTTTTGTCGATGGGGGGCCAGTGTAGGTCTCTCAGGTGGGGGTGATGTGGCTGCGGCTAGGGATGTTGAGGATCAGACGGGCGGAGGTGTTTTGAATGTGTTGTAGTTGTCGTAGAAGTTTGGCTGAGATTCCTGCATAGAGTGCGTTGCCGTAGTCTAGTCTGCTACTGACAAGGGCCTGTGTCACTGTTCTTCTTGTTTCGGTGGGGATCCACTTGTAGATCCTGCGGAGCATGTAGAGGGTGTTGTAACAGAAGGAGACAGTGCTTACCTGCTTCGACATGGAGAGGGAGGAGATGAGGATGATTACTAGGTTGCGGGCACGGTCAGTGGGTCTTGATGCTGCTCCTAGCATGGTTGGCCACCAGGAGTGATCCCAGGCTGATGGGGCTGGTCCGAGGATGAGGATCTCCGTCTTGTCTGATTTCAGCTTCAGTCGGCTGCTCCTCATCCATTCGGCAACAGCCTTCATACCCTTGTGGAGGTTGGTTTTGACGGTGTGCGGGTCTTTGGTGAGGGAAAGGATGAGCTGGGTGTCGGCTGTGTAGGAGATGGTGTTGAGGTCATGTTGGCAGGCGAGGGGGGCCATGTAGACGTTGAACAGTGCCGGACTGAAGGAAGGGCCCTGGGGTACGCCGCAGATGATGTCGGTGGCTTCAGAACAGAAAGGTGGGAGGCGGATGCTCTGGGTTCTGCCGGTGAGGAAGGACGTGGTCCAGTTGAGGGCCTTCTCTTGGATTCTGGCTTCTTGGAGGCGTGTCTTTAGTGTGTGGTGGCAAACCGTGTCGAAGGCGGCTGACAGGTCCAGGAGGATGAGGGCTGATGTTTCGCCTTTGTCTAGATGGCGCCTGATGTTATCTGTGGCAGTGATGAGGAATGTCTCAGTGCGGTGGTTTCTTCTGAATCCGGACTGGGACAGGTCAAAGAAGTTGTTGTCCTCGAGAAGGCGGGTCAGTTGTATGTTGACGATTTTCTCGATGACCTTCGCAGGAACAGGAGCAGGGAGATGGGCCGGAAGTTCTTGAGGTTCTTGCGGTCTGCCTTGGGCTTCTTGAGAAGGGCGTTGATCTCGGCGTGCTTCCAGCTTTCCGGGAATGTAGATGTCTCGAAGGAGATGTTGATGACTTTCCCTAGTTGGGGTGCGATGGCTGCGTCTGTTTTGCTGAGTACGTGGTGTAGGAAAGGGTCTGATGGTGATACTGAGTGGATGGAGTTCATGACCTTCGTCGTCGGTAACGTTGGTCCAGGAGGTCAGGCCGTTGATGCGGGTGGTGTTTGTCGGGGGGGTGCAGTCTGTCGTTATTGGGGTGGTCGGGGTGTTGAAGCTGTTGTGGATGTCCAAGATGTTGCGGTGGAAGAAGGTGGCCATTGCGTCACACAGTTCTTGTGAGGGGGGGATGTCATTGGCATTGGCGCTGGGGTTGGAGAGTTTCTTCACGATGCTGAAGAGCTCTTTGCTGTTTTGTGCGTTGTTGTCTAGGCGGGCTTTGAAGGAAGATCTCTTGGTGAGTCTGATGAGGTGGTGATCAAGACAAAAGAAGGGGGCTTCCCAAGGGTTTTGTTGATAATAGAGGCAGGCCAAGGGGGAAAAAAACAACTGTATAGAAAATGAAAGAAGGTACCCTGCCTAGTGTTTATAAAGGTCCTAGTTAGAGGATCCAAACATGATGCAAAAAGGGGGGGTGATTAGCCCAAGGGCTGACGCTGCACAGGACAAACACCAGGTCAATCAAAGCAGACTAAACAAGATATATTAGAAAAATACATACTTTTTATTTTTCTTCTTTTTAAATATATTATTAGTGATTTTCAGAAGACAGACATATGCAAATTAGATAGTCACATTGATATATCACAAAATACATAGCAAAAGTTTTTGTTAAAGATTAAGAGCTACCCAGTACTGACCACACTTCAGACACACTTGCACACTCATTCATACAGGGATTGTCTCTAACTCTAGTTTAAGCATTCAACTACCATTCATCCATTCATATAGTCCTGGCTTAGGCAACAATAGATATTCAATAAGTTGCCTAGATCGGGAGGTTCATCCAGGTAGGTAGTATTAATACGGGTCCTGATGTAGTTAGGACAGAATTCCGTATTCCTGGGACAACATGCCGACGCGCGTTTCGGTGAAAAGCCAATATGGCAACACCTTCATCAGGGCCAGGGTAGTATGCTGGGTAGGGGGAGAGAAGTAAAATCTGAAGTGTGGTCAGTACTGGGTAGCTCTTAATCTTTAACAAAAACTTTTGCTATGTATTTTGTGATATATCAATGTGACTATCTAATTTGCATATGTCTGTCTTCTGAAAATCACTAATAATATATTTAAAAAGAAGAAAAATAAAAAGTATGTATTTTTCTAATATATCTTGTTTAGTCTGCTTTGATTGACCTGGTGTTTGTCCTGTGCAGCGTCAGCCCTTGGGCTAATCACCCCCCCTTTTTGCATCATGTTTGGATCCTCTAACTAGGACCTTTATAAACACTAGGCAGGGTACCTTCTTTCATTTTCTATACAGTTGATGAGGTGGTGATGTCTGCAGGTGGCGTCCTTGTGCGCTGCGTGGCTGACTGGTGTTTGTTCATGGAGCCATTTCTTTTCTAGTTTTAGGCATGCTTGTTTGAAGGTCTGGAGCTCTTTGGTGAACAAGGTGGCACATGGGGTCACCAAGAAAAGGTGCAATTGATTAAATCTGAACCTAAATAGTAAAAACCTGTCATGCTGTGAGCAAACCGAGCGATGTTCTAAACCTTCTCTGTCGAAATGGGAGCGTTCCAGGAACAATGTTTCAACATCCCCCTGCTCGTGTAAGGAGTGAGAAATGGAATTCTTGAAAATATTAGACCTACCTATAGAATAAAAAGGCTGCCTTATCATGAACAATCAAGGGTATACTAATTACCCAATACACAGCCAGACAGTCCTCGAGCATCAACCAGCTTAGCTTCAGCTCCGCCCTGTTCCAGATCTTAATCTAGCACAGGAGCGGGCTTAAAGATATCAGGTACGAAACATAATCAAGCCCAAGCTCTGCATGCACAGGAAACACTGGGGTAGACTGGGGGACCTGGACCAATTTACGCAAAAAGTTATTCTCCATCATTTGAAACCGATGCAACTTGACATATCCCCAGACCTCACTACCATAACACAGCTGTGCGATGCACGTGGCCTGGTAGATTTTTATAACTCTTCCTTGGTGCCCTGGACCAAAGTCTATGTGCAAAACTGAAAACTGCCCACATTGTTTTACAGACTGTGATCTTTTAGCCTCAACGAGGGGTTTCCAGCAGTTGTTGCCATCAAATAAAATTCCCAGATAAGGAAAGGCCTTGACTTTGCTCAGGGTAAGATTAGATACCTTGAAGATCTTACCACTTGTAGATTTGGGGCCCACTAACATTACGTAGGACTTTGAGAAGTTAACCAACAGATCCAGGAGCCTCTTGAAAGACACATGCTTAGCCAGAAACAAGCCCAACAGCTGTGTGGTCCGAACCATCAGGACCACATCATCCGCATATAATGAAACAGAGAGAAATCTGTTCCCAATCTATGGCAGTCGGACGAAACTGATAAAAGTGCAGACTCTAGCCCGTTCACGTACAAAGTGAACAAAAAAGGGGCAAGTATGACCCCAGATGAACCCATCAACTCATTAAAAATGATCGGGTGTATGCTGCACCTAGTGAAAAATACACTGAATCTGAGGTCGTTGAGTGGAAGATCAGCTAATAAAGCCACAATCATGGTATCTACCGCATCTCACTGAGCAAGGCCCAGAGTTTTACTTGGTTCACCTTATCAAAAGAAGGCGTCAAGTCCATGAAAGCGAGATGTCAAGATTTAGACTGAGCCACCATGTCTTTATTAATAATTAAATGGAGGTTGAGGCATTCATCTGAAGTCAAAGTCCCTGCACTAAAACCATACTGGACGGCACTCAAAATATTGTTTTCTTCTGCCCAATCACACAACCTATTCAAAGTCGCCCTACCCAAGACTTTGACCGTAGCCTCCAATAAGGAAATTGTTAGATTCATTGTGGGTTCTCTTAATCCCCCTTCTTAAATATGGGATATGGGGACGATCATGGCGGTAGACCAAGAGGGTAGCGACCCCTCCTGTGCAGCTCCATTCAGGACCTGCATTAGTATAGGGACCCAAACCTCTGTATTTGCATCAAACAGGTCTGGAAGTCCAGGCATGGGGCCTTATTGCTAGACAGGGCAAGAATGCCTTGTGTGATTTCATCTAACAAAAAGACTATTCGGTTTCCAACTTTAACGGGTGCAACTGGGGTTTTATCGCCCCCGCCAATCCCCTGATTATAAATACCCTCAAAATGATCCGCTCACTATTGGTGTGATATGTGATGGCATAGGAGCGGACAAGAGCCCCCAGCAAAACAAGGCCTATTTAAAATGCACCAGAAGAGGGAGCTGTCCCCCATTTCACAAGCTTGACCAAGCTTCTCGCAGGCTGATTCCTCTAAATCATATTTGCACACCTTTTAAGCTACTGTATAAGCCTACCCACAGTTTCTGATCGGATGCCTAGACCTCCGGGTCTGCTTCAAGGCTGCCTTCAGGTGAGGCAGGGTTCTTCAAGCAGTCCCTATCAAACCATTTAGGGTTTTGTGACACCCGGGTGCTAGAGGCTGTGACAGTTGAAAGCTTACAAGCCTCAGAGCTATGCCTTTAAAATCTTCCAATACCTCCCCCCAACCAGCATCACTGTTCAGACAAATATTATTATCATGCAGTCAGGATGCAAAGAGAGAAGTTTGAAGGTGCTGAGGGTCCACTTGAGAACATTTCAGCCTTCTCCCCTGGTCAATAGCGGATAAGCTCATAAGGGCCCCTCATGGCTGTGGTTTTGGGCCCAAGGCAATGCCAAGGGTGAAGGATAATGGGTTGTGGTCACTACAAGGACTAAAACGTATGTTAAAAAAAGAAATGGGCAGGTATAATTGTGCTGAAACAAATATAAAATCAAAGAGTGATTGTTAGACTTGACATCATTGGCTTGAGTCTCTTCTCCATTTTTTCTGTTTGCCTCCTATGTTTAGGATGTTTTTGCTGGTAATTCGCTCTGGGCACTGTGCCACTGCTGATCAGTGCCGCGGTGCAAGTGCTCCCTATGTTAAATTACTGTATTGATTGAATTCCATGTTTGGCTTATTTGGGTTACTGTCAGTCCCTAGTCTAGTGCACCTGGAGTGCCAGGGCTTGTAAATACAAATGCTGCTCGTGGGCTTGCAGCACATGTTGTGCCAATCACAAGAGCGGCCTAGTAAAAGTATGTCTAAAGGTCTGTCATTGCTAGACCTACATGCAGTCTGGTACTGTCACGCTGGCTGCGCAAGTACACCTACTTGCCAGTCCCTAAACCTTCCCTTAACTTCATGTTAGTCACCCCTATGGTAGGCCCGAGGGCAGGGTGCATTGTAAGTATAAGGTAGGAAAAGCCTGACCAAGTTGGCATGTCCTAATAGTGAATTACAGCCATATTCGTTTTTCACTGTTGTAAGGTTACCTGCTCTCCATAAGTTAGAACGGGCTGCCGGGGTTATTAATGCTATAATCCTAGCTGGCTCGGGGAGCATGGTGCAATGTCGAGTTTGGTATCCCAGAACTCGGGGTTTAATAACGCATCCGTTTGTGTGGATGGTTTTTGGACTCTGGGTTTTAAAATAGCACTTTTAGACAGTGGCTATTTTATTGTCTAACTATTTCTGGTTTCTGCTGGTTTGGTGTGTGTGTGACAGGGGCTGGGTGGCTCCAGAGTTCTGAATGAGTCAGTGTGGGGTGAGTGGGGCATTTGCATTGAGAGTAGGGGGAGAGTAGTTCCTGATAGCCTGCCCTGCCTGATACAATGTTGGCTCCACCTCCTGCCAGGCGACTGATAGCTCTGCTCCTGCCAGTGACAATACTGGCTCCACCTCCTGCTGGGCGTCTGAGGACCCAGCCCTGAACAGTGAATAGGCCAGGTGCCTCTGCCTGGCTACACCCACAACAAACCCAGGATGAGGGGAATTCCCCTGCATGGACAAAGGGATCAAAGCCAAAAAGGGGTATAAGAGAAGGACCCCTGAACCAAGACTTTAGATCAATTCTGACAAGGAACCCTGAACCAAGGACAAGAAGCCTGCTGATCCAAGGACTTGCCTACCCCTTCTGCCAGAGTGCTGTTTGCTGAGGGGAATCCTGCAGTTGCTTCTTCAAGGAACCAGGAGAGAGGAACTGAGTGTATACTCTCAAACTTTGCTAAAGAAAATCTCCAAGGGCTGGAAGAGTGCCAGCCTCCTGTTGAAGTCCCAGGGCTAAAGGACTTCAGTTATTTGCTAAAAGTGCTTGTTGCTGGAACCTGAAAATCAAGCACCTCTGAAAGAATCCAGCAATCTCGACGCCGACGGACGCCGCCGAATCCAGCTAGACATCGTGAGTAACGGCTCCAGTGTCCCACTTCCTCGACGCCAGCCGCCGGGCCCGATCGACGCCAGTAGCGACGCCAGTGAGTAGCGAGTTCGGCTCCAGCTCCAAGTGACCCCGTGTCTGCACCGCCGCTGATCGCATCGACTCCGAGCCCTCTCAACGCCGTGAGCGCTGCTCACTCTTGCAACATCATCATCGACATTGACGACGACACCATATCCTGCTTCGCCTCGGGAGCGCTGCTCCTGCCTGACATCTGTCGACGCCGCTGCTGATCGCCCTGACTCCGAGGCCCGATCGACGCCGAAGACGCGACGCCGGACATCTTGACGCCGCTGATCATCGTGTGATTCGCTTTTCCAAGGTACTGTGTTGTATGGGTCCGTGTGACTCCGGGCTCGGCGTGGCGCTCCTCGCGGTCGACGCCGAACCTTTGGATTAACTTTGCCTCGACGTCGAGTGGCTCCCGTGTGGGTTACATTGTTGCCAAGAACTTTGATTTAAAGAAGAAGAGTTGCTTTTGTTACTAAAGTCTTTGTGCTAAGAAGAAATTACACTTGAACTATTATTTCTCCTTCCAAAAGTATTTATTAAGATTGTGGTATATTTTTGTCGTTACTTGGTCTTGTGCTAAGCCTTATATAAAAATCCTTATTTTTATAATACTACTGTGTCGTGTCCATTTGTAGTGTATTCACTTTATTACTGTATGTGGTCATAAATGCTTAACGCACTGCCTCTGAGATAAGCCTGTCTGCTTTGCCAAGCTACCAAGGGGGTGAGCAGGGGTTATCTAAGTGTGTGGTCCCCTTGCCCTGACTAGAGGAGGTGAGTCCCTATTTGTCAGAAGTGTGTACCTCTGCCAACTAGAGACAGCCAAGTCTAACAGTGATCCACTACCGCTCCCTTTGTAAGACGGTCAAACGTCGGGGCTCATGGAATTCACCAATTTCTCCATGCTGAAAACCAAATTGAGAGAATCAAAGAGCTCATTTGCCTCCAGACCATCCAGGGAGTGAACAAAATGTAACCCTTCATTCAACCAACAACGGCCTGTAGACGCACCACAATCTAGGGAAAGATTAAATAAATAACAAATAAAATAACCAACAAGGAAGATTTGAGATTGGCCATCACCCATGACTGCTTTGGAACTCAGGGCCTGATCCAGATGAGAAACTCCAGAGGTCTCAGAGCTCCTTCTATAGCTAGTATAAATTTAATTAAAACCACTGGAAATGACCGAGGCATTGAGAGTCGTACCCCCTGCATTGTGCAAATATGCCAGTTGAGTTCCAAAGAATAACCAATCAACTCAATTGTAATAAACATAATACAGTCCCCCTTAGCCCTACCTGCCATAGAAGGAGCAGCAGGTTCATAATAGGTCATGTATCCCTCAAGAAAATAGCTTATACCAGTTGCCCAAGTTTCTTGTAGATAAATTATGTGGAAGGATTTAACATACAACGCCCACCTGGAGTCAATAAACTTTGAGGCAAAACCCGAATATTCCACAACAGTAACGTAAGACCCTTCGGCTGCTGAGAGGGAACTACCGGGGAGGTGCTGTGGGACCCATGAGACTGGGAAGAATCAAATAGATCCAGTCAATTGCAGGACCACAAACCACTCAAGGAAAGAAATCTGTTGGCAGTGAGCATCAGGGGGGGTGGCCTAGAAGCAAGGTGATCGTTGGCTGGGCAGGACCCCCTACCAGAGAAATGATAGTGTAATTGGTAAGATAAACTACCCGGTCTGTAAAAAGAAACAAAGGTTGGGCAACTATCCTTGGAGGACCTGATATTGATCGGGGGCAGCAAAGTAGTTTGTCAGTTAACCAGGGATTATTAAAGTCAACCACCACGCAGTGTCCTGCCCATGGTTTCCTGTCCTTACCTACTGCAGCTTACTCTACGTGCCATGATAACAGAATCTGCAAGCGCCCTCCTATAAAAGAGATGTGAGCTAAGCCAGTGCACCACCATGTTTGTGAGATCCTGGTAAGATTCCCCATATGGGGTTTGAACAGGGGCACATTCCCCAGCACCATGACATAAAGTGTTGCTACTGGGGGCAAATTTAACACACCTAGGCTGAGCGCCAACTCCCTCTAATTCATTCAAAGGACGGGGGCATCAGCACTACCAGATCTACAAATTACCACCATGAGCCCAGGCATTGGTACAACTTGGGAGGAGCCTGAACCCGCTCCACCGAGATCATGGGTTGACTTAGGGTCCCTCCCAGGGATGATAGGATCTATTGACGCCTAGGGGTCTTCTAATGTGCTTTGCACCTGATCAGCCTTGTACTCAACCCTCCTCTTAGTCATCAGGGAAAATAATACAGAAAACCTATCTTCAATGTGGGAAATTCTCAACAGGATTGGGTCCAACTTATTATTTACCAATGTTACAAGATCCCTAAATGAAACATTCCTGAGGGAAGAGCCCCGCTCTTTTCCAGATGAAGAAATAAGATGTTAGAAATAAGTTGGACCACCAGCAAAGACTCTGCAGGGGGCTGGGCGGATGTACAAGCCTTCCTTTTCCACTCCTGCCTCAGGCAAATAACCGATAACTGGTGCAGTGGGAATGATGAGTCTGTGAATACCAGGGGTAGCCCACCACAATCTTCATCACAAACCCGCATTGGTGCCCTGTGATGAGGGGGCCTCTCCAAGCTGGTGGATGTTGGTGGCCCATGGGTGGTGTGTAGGGAATGTCCCTGTCCTGCGAGAGCCTCCTTTCAACAAGTTCTATTTCATTACAAACAAACCCCACAGCCCAATGGAGAAAATCTTCTATGGCCGATACACGGGGCAGCAGAGTGGACAGAGGTTTAATGGGAGGTCCTTTCTTTTTACCCATTGTTGTAGCTCTCCTCTGCATCATTTAGTCCTTTTCACAGACTAAAAACCAACAGGATGATGCCAAGTAGGGGCGCCAATGACCAACCTGGCGAAGTAATCAAACGACACAATTACAAACACTGAATACTGAATCCCAGGGAGAAAGCACCTTGGCCTTGACCTTGTCCTGCGTAATGTGTTACAACAGGGCAGGTAGCCCCTTGTCTGCTCAGTGAAGATTGAACCAAAGGGGGTGGCCCCGCCTCTACCTGCTGCTGATGGGCACAGCTGGGCCTGCTCTTGGCCCAGTCTTGGCCCAGGCACATGATCGGGCACGACGTGTGTCTGTCCCAGACTGCGGGTGCCCTTCAGGGCTTAAGTAAGTTGACTCCAGGCGTGGACAACATGCTGGCGGCTTGCTGACATAACAGGCTCTGGGGCTTGAAGTCTGCCCCCCTCCAACAGCAAATATGGCTCCCACACTGCACAAGCCCTTCAGGGCCTAACTAAGGCTCCTCTGGGCATGGACTCCACACTTGCGGCTTCCTGCTGCAACAGGCTCTGTGGCTTGAAGTCCACCCCCCTCCAAGTGCAAATGTGGGTCTCATGCTGTGGGAGCCCTTAAGGGCTTAACTAAGGCACCTCCAGTTGTGGACAGCATGCTGACACCTTCCTGCCACAACAGGCTCTGGGCCTTTAAGTCTGCCACCCTCCAACACAAGTACTGTGCCCCAGTCATAAATTATAAGTACAGCATTCTGATAACGGGGACACAGGTGGCTCTCAACCTTAGGGAGAGCTGGTGTGGGCAGTGTGCATGTGTCCAGAAGTCCGGCATAAGGAGTGTGCTATTACTATGTTTGGTGTGCATGCTATGTCTGATTGGCTGAGTGTTTCTAACTACATGTGGCATCTAACCTTGTGGGATTTTGGGAAGGTGGGCTTTTGGCCAAACATGTTTTATTGGGGCCAAGTTCCTCAGAACTGCTTGTGGTGTAGCTGCCTATTTGTGAGATCAATCAGGTTTTTCCCTGGTTGTGCTTTTGTCCTCGGGCTAAATGTAACCCCACCTGTGACCTATCAATCCGTAGGCCTGGATTTGGGTCTCAGGACCTGTCTGACCATTTATCTCTGACTTGGGGGAGGTCATCTTGGGTGAATTTGACAGCAATATTATGAACTTGTTTCTCCGTGTTCATAAAACATGGCAGTCATTGATATCACATTTACCACAATCTCATTATTGTGTGTACAATTGTCAAAGTGTACATTGACATTGCTTTTACTATTTTTAACATTGTTATGGGTGCATAGTTTATGGCGTACATTGACTGTGCATTTACTGGTATTGCTGCTGTTGGGCCTGCACATTTCATGGTTTACATTGACATCTTAGTCACCGATATTAACACCAAACATCGATATATACACAAATGGCAACAACCCACAGATACCAGAGCCATCTGCACATATCCCATTTATGCACAAAGTAGGTTCTTGAGGAAAAGGAAATTGAACAAGGAAAAGCTTTTAACTATTCCCCACATCCGAGACGGTTGTCCCCGACTGAAGCCCGTGGATATGTGGACAAGTGATGTGGACACCGAACAATCCATGGGTCACACCTTAGATCGAGACACTGGCAACCGGGATTGGACAAGGGCGAGGTGAGGGCCAGGCACTCTTACCAGACGCCATTGTAGCGAGCTTGGGTCACAGGACTTCCTCAGTATCCTTGCACTGCACCTGCTTCCCTTGACTACTGTCCGGCGGAATCACACCAATGAGGTAGAATACTCGATTTTACTTGTAATCACTATACAGCTAGCAAGCTAATATAATCAAGTGATTAAAAGAAAACTCCATACTTTAAATTAGTTGTGGTCTTTTTTTTATTAATGTCTGCTTTATATACACTTATTTTTAATGCTCTTCGTGCGTACCCTTTTGTGGAAACCAGATTGTCATACTTTTTCAAAATGTACTAATGATGCGACCTCAAAGTACAGACAGGCACAAAATAAGTGTAGATTTGGTGTCAAGACGTCATGAGCGCAATCTATTGGTCAATTCTGCAAAAGTTAAATTACGACCAGGATATCAATTGCTGGACACGAGATGAACGTGGTTATGCTGGGTCATTAATTACAAAAAAGTTTTCACTTATTTTCCTATAATTGCCACATAATAACACCTGATGCCAGGCGTCCATCTGCCTCCAAGGGAGGCTCTGAGCAGCCAGTGGAATATTCTACACCGTATATAAGCACCGCACATGTAGGGAGGATCCGCATAAATGACCCCCGAGCTCCGTGAGTAGACGGTAAGTGACACGTGACGTTACCAATCTAACTCGCCGCTCCAAACATCCAATGGAGCCCGGCACCGCGATGATCCTGCCTGGTAGCCTCGACCCACGCTATTCGGTACTCTGCCACTTACAGGGCTCAAGGCGCTTGAGCTAAAAACAGTCAACGACGTCAGAGAGTGTTCATGGGACAGGGTCAGGGTCTTACTCCGCTCATGCATGTGATGTAATATTTACGAAATGGAGTCCAGATGTCATTTCCTGCAGACGGGCTGAGTCCTTGAAGTAATGAAAACTTATGGAAGGTGTTTGTATGCATAGAGCGTGTATGACTACCATCGAAGTGTCTGTCATAACTTGCCTGTCTAATAATATGTTAAACGCTCTGGAACTCTAGGATCACGAGAGTGCCAAAAACAAATGAGAGAACAAGGGATTGCAAAAGCTTTGTCATTTTTTCTCTGACTAGCCCAGGAGACATTCACAGTTTTGAACAGTGAAACACCACGAAAAAAGTATTTTTGCACATGAAGGGCATATATAGAAATACATGACTTCCTTAGTCAGAGCTTGAATCCGCGCCTCCGTTTCACAACTCCCTGGGTCACACGGTAACTCTTGAATAACAGAAAAGGGTGTGGCACCGAGGACCTCAAGAGATGTCTCACTGTAGGAATTTATCCGTCAGTGAAAAAAATGGGGTATGCAGTAAAATTAATCAGGGGCAGTGCGGTGAGAAAGTGAAAATGGCTCGTGTACTAAAACACCTAAATCTTTTTTCTGTCAAAGGTAGTCCACGCTAATGAAAATGATACAAAGTAGGGAAAAAGGTGTGTGGGTTTATACCTGCCATGCACAAGTCTCTGGCTTGTGCAGAATAGTGATATAACTTGCAAAAGGTAATACACAAAAGTAAGCATTCTTTATGGCCCTTGTTGCGAAGGAACGGCGAGGGGGTCAGGCTTTTTCTGCTGGTGCTGCAGTCCAGGGAATGAAAGAATAAAGGAGTGAATAAAAGACGAATCAGGCACAGCACTGAAAACCGAATGTCTTTGCAGAGTGAGGGAGGGCATCCTTGTGGGTGTATACGTTTCCTCGGAAGGCAAGAAAGAATTTTGACTGAAAGTAAGTCAGACCCTCGGCATTTCTTCCTGCGCAGGTGAGAAAAGAGGCCTTTAATGGAGCAGAGAATGAATGTAATCTCCTTACAAGTTTGTGAAACCCCATTGTTCATGGTGCTGTTATTGTGCTGAAGACAGTGCAGGGGCAGATGTCTGAAGAATGTTACATCCTTTGAACATTTGAACTTCAGTGGCACAGGGTATTCATTTATGTTTACTTTATAAAGCGAGATAACCTTAAAAAGTGGAATTACCGATGGTACCAGTCAGCTACAGCACAAGACACTGCTGGGATAAAACCAAGGTACTGTGTATGTTTCATAAACCCACAGTCCTCTGAGTGACCAGCTGGTACCTGGACTTCAGGCCCCTGACGGAGTTTATACTCTTTTACCTGCTGCCATATTTCTCCTTCAGTGGGTTAAAAGGTTCAGTGGTGCAACTCTGTCAAACAAGAGAGGGGGAGTGATTCTACAATCACTAACCAGCAGCGAGTAGCAGAACACACCCCAACCTCTGCAGCCAGGGGCGAGTAGCAGAACGCACTACCACCTCTCTACGCAACAGAAGCAGAATGCACCAAAATATCCCCACCCAGCCCTGAGTGACAGAACACACTGCAACCTCCCCTCCTAGGAGCAAGCACGAGAATGTTCCCCATTCTCCCAGCCCAGGGGGGAGCAGCAGAACGCACCTCAATCTCCTCATCGAGGAGCGAGCGGCAGGTACACCCCATTCCCAGCAGCAAGCAGCCGACCACACATCACTCCGCACCAGAGGTGATAGGGGCAGTCATCCCACCATGGCCCATCCAGGACGAGGCGGTAGTCATCATAGTGACCCCTCTGGAGACAGCAGTGAACAGGGAAACCATTCCTGCCTCTCACTAAAAATGGTCTAGTGGGCTTGATATTCAATGATATTCATTTAAAAAGAAATAAAAAGTAAAAATCCAAATTACATTCAGTTCAAGAGGCGAGCTGACCACTATTACCTGAGTTATAGCAAACTCAATATATTTTTGTACAAAAGCATAGCCTGCCCAAGAGACATCTTGAAAATGATACACGCGCATTATTGCAGTTTTCTGGAAAATGCTTGAAATAGAGTGTCTGCTAAACTTGTATCTGCTGCAGTCTGTAGAGCCATACATCTTCCTGCCCCCCCAGAGCCATACATCTTCCTGCCCCCCTCCCCTTCTCTACACATTTTTTTTACATTTTTTTATATAGCGCGAACTAGACTTGAAACGGTTATCTGAACGCTTTACAGAGCACCAGTTGCATTACATGACAACACATTCATTTTTTTATTACCCACGGGGAGATTAAGGGCCATATGTATGAAGCAAATTCGCATTCGCAAAGGCAGAAATTCGCAGAATTTTGGCATTTGCAAATGCGAATTAGCTAAATGGTATGTATAAAGCAAAATCTGGTGCAAAACAAGGAATCGCAAAATTTGCGATTCCTTATTTTGCAATTGCATTTAAGGAATCACAAATTTTGCGATTCCTTAAATGCAATGTATGAAGTAAAAAGAATTTGCAAAATGTCCTTAAGGAATCGCAAATTACCCCCAACTTTTATTTGGTGTTAAAGTTGCGAATCCCTTGAAAAATGCTAATTTTTGCATTTTTCATAGTGCCATGTGAGGCACAAACATGCCCTTAGGGCATGTATGTGCGCCACATGTGAACCCATGCATATTTCAGGGGTGCAACAGGGTGTCCTTTGGACACCCCTGCACCCTTGAAATTATTCTCAATTTGCGATTAGCAAATTGCGAATCGCAAATTGAGAATAACTTCCTATTCATTCCTATGTGCCTCCTGGCCCCTAGAAATGAATGGGAAAGTATTCCTTAATTGCGATTCGCAATTTGCTAATCGCAATTAAGGAATTTTAAGAAAGTGCCAAATAAATTCGATTTTTGTTCATACATACCTATTTGCGATACTCAAATAGCGATTTCTTAAAAATCGCTATTTGAGAATCGCAAATCAGGTTGATGATACATATGGCCCATTAGTGATTTGTCCAGATCACAGGATGTTCAGCGTCATTGCCGAGACTCCAACACAGTTCCCCAGATTCAAATTCGACCCTCTAGCGTTAGACCAACACCTCTCCCCTAATCTCCATTCTAGAGTAAGGGAGCTGATGGGAGGTGAGAGGGTTTGATGCCCTTTGAAGAGAATGCCATCCCTGCTGAAAAGCATCCCAAACTCTCCTAACAATGCTACAGTACAGGAGCCAGGCTCACTCGTTAGGTTCTGTTTATATTATCTTTGTCCCACGTCCAGTGGAGTTACAAGGGTGATATGGACCCAAATGCAAACAAAGGAAATTAACTCACTTGGCCTCAGATTGGACAGTAAAACACATCAACAATTGATATATTTTGAGCACCTGAAGCTCCTGAGCCCAGGTGTCACTGTACTTGCAGCACTAATCCTAGACAAAGCCCAATGACATGATTATTTTATGTTATATTGTGTATTTTAAATAGGGTTTATAGGGCATGGTTACACATGGTTAACACATCTCTGTTTAGAAGTGAAGGTATGAGCTTCCTAAATGTATATTCTATAAGCCCACGTGAGAACTGTTGATACTCTCTCAATCTATCAAAGATTTTACCCTCCTCTGGCTCTATCCGGAAATGCTTCAAGTCTGCAATGGGGACAGAAGAACCCAACACTTCAACATAGGATCTTTCCTCTCTGCTCAATTAACATTTAGTCTAAAAACGCCAAATACTTGCACTAAACTTTTCAGCAGGGATGGCATTTCTAAATTGCATTTGCAAATCTTAAGGAATCGCAATTAGGGAATCACTATTTGCAGCCAAATAGGCCCACATGCATCATTGTGTCATTTTGCATTTCTTAATTTGCGAAAAATAAGGAATCGCAAATTAAGAAGTGCAAAATGCTATGCATCATTTTTTTCGGTATTTCTTTGTGATTCGGTAAAAATCGCAATTTTTACCGAATCCCAAAGAAATACCGAATTCTTAAGTTAATTTTCGCAATTCCCATTGATTCCTATGGGCCAAAAGGCCCATAGGAGTCAATGCAAATTGCGAGTGGCACTTAGAAAATTTCCTGGGTGCAGGGGGGGTCCAAAGGACCCCCCCATGCACCCCTGAAATGTATTTTTCGCATCATGTTGCACACACACATGTCCTAAGGACATGTGTGTCGTAACATGAATGTTGAAAAAAAAGCATTTTCAACATTTTAAACACTTTTTCCAAATTTACCGAGTGGTTCAACCACTCGGTAAATTTGGCACCCTATTTGCGAATTTTCACTTTTTAAAATAATGATGCATTGCTTTTAAGAAATCGCACATCTGCGACTTCTTAAAAGCACCCGCAATTTTAGAATTCGCAAACATGTTACGAATTCTAAAATTGCTTCATGCATCCCAAAAAGCACTTTTGCATTCGCAAACGGCCGATTTTAAGAAATCGCACCGTTTGCGACTACAAAAATGCTTAATGCATGTGGGCCATAGTGATTTCTTAAAAATCGCTATTTGGTATTCGCAAAAATGAAGTGTAATGCATGTGCCCCTTTAAGTAATAGTCCAACTGAACGCATATCAGCACCACAGAGGAGAGTGTACTGTCTCGTTATATGCATACCAGCTCTACAGAGAAATGCTACTTCCTAGGAACACCTCTTTTAAGAAGCATTGGTAAATGTCAAAGGTGATTAATTTTAATTGTTTTGTTGTTGGTAGTTTTAACTTGGGGAGCAATTGTGCAGTGTAAGTTATTGAAACTCCATAAAAGTGTTATGTCTTGTTTATTGAGAAAGTCAATATACAGTGCAGCAACTCATGGTAGAATAATGCGGGAAAATTAGGTAGAGGAGGGAGGACAAAGAAAAAAAAACATGTAGGGGCCAAGCACATTTGGCATGTGTGGAACCACGGGGAGATTATGTAAAGGGTGGAAACAAACTAAGCAAGCACAGCGCAATTGCTGTGCAGGCAAAACCTAACACGAAGTTTACATGTCTGTCTGAATGTTGAGAGCATATTTTGTTGCAACCTTTCAATCCTTGCAGGAGCGGTATAGGAAAACGTATCAATTTTAATACAGGTCCCGGCTGTAGGTGTTAAAAGAGGTTTACAACATAACATGGAAGTTTATATGGTGTCAGTAACAGGACCAGGGATGTTTCCAGATTTAAAAAAAAACCAGTTCAATCTAATCCAGTACTCTCAGTATCCTGGTAAAGCTCAAATGCTGAGATGACAATGGCAGGCTCTGAAACTTGTGACCCACTTGTCACAAAGCTGTCAGCGGTAAGTGCTTAACCCACTGATCTTTGTATGAATGGCTTTAGTGCTAAAATCTAACACTTGATGATCTGGAGGAAAACAGAGGTATAACCATACTTATTCATGCTACATTACCATATAACATAAAAGTGCTATATAATACTTTCACTTTGCATTGCATTAAAACAGGGATTAGATTGGTGACATGCTTCAAAAATACGTTTTCGGGAAAATGACAGCAGAGGTGGTGCATTGACAATAATTTAAACCCCATAATAGACTTGCAGAACCCAGTAAAAGGTATGAGTTGAAGGCTTTATTTTCACCAAATACTCCACATGGGAATTCCAAAGCTACTCATTAAACTGAGCACATGCTATGGCTCACTCGTTTTCTGCTATCACTCTGTCAAGAAACGTGACCCATGACAAGAAGAAAGCACCATCTTGGTCACTCACGCAAAACACAAATACTTCCCACATCAAGCTCATTGCACGTACAACTCCCTTTCAATCAAGCACTCACCCAAAGTGTGGCGTGCCTCAGCACCTCACAATGGTGCATGAAGCTCTATACAAATACAGTTTTAAAAACATGCATCTTCACTCTGTATCTAGTTCTGTTGTTCCAAGCAAATACGCCAAATGTGTCTAATTTGTGTGTACAGTGTGTACATTTCTGTTTTTATATTGCCTTGTGTCATGACATGATTCACCTTATTAGATGTGCACCAGTCAGTGATTAAAATCACTAACAAAGTTCTCCCTTTAACCTGAATGTAACTTCTAATAGTTTATTGTATATGCTATCAATAGTGTGACCATTGCAATTTACAAGAGCACATGCTACCTGCCCCCATCACCTGGGTGGATGCAAGCACATTGGGAACAGAAAGGTCACCTCCAGGTGTTCCATGACTTGAGAATTTTTAACAGAGGTCATACATCAGCTTTAATTCAGTCGGAGCTCTGTAAGTGGTACATCGGAAGTACAGGGGGATAAAGAAAGAACAAAGGTAGGTCACATCCTTCCTGCATCACAGTCCAGTTTTAAAGGGACGGTTCAGTGGTCACACCGGGGACTGTGGGGTGGGCTGATGGGTGCACCAGAAATAGAAGCCACTCCTAAGGATGTGGCATAATTGCTAGAGCTGTCACGTTTGGAACTGAGGAAACAAGTAGGAGGCTCGCCGTCGGCTCAACATCCTGTGATTCTTGGCAAATCAATTAATCTCCCTGTGTCTACAAACAATTAATGTGTCCTTTTTGCCTTTTAGTAGTAGAGTTTTTCAGCTTAGTGTTTAAATCTGTGACTTCATTAATCCCTTTTATGACACATAATTTTTATTCTTATCACTGAAAGAGCAGCTCATCTTTGTATTCCACAGTTCTTGACACAACTCAAAGTTATAGATCTGTACAAGTGCCTGGATGCATTAAAAAACTCGGTAATGGTTTGAAAAAATGTTGCGATAAAATGCAGTCAGAGAGAAAGGCGTTGACATTTCAGGCAAGGACTTGCCAACTTTGGTGGCTGTCACCGAGTAGAAGGCTTCTCTTAGAAGTGAGGATGGTAAGAGGCAAATAAAGCACAAATCAATAAGTTAAAGCTAAACAGATTTTACAGCCATTGACAAATAGATAAACATATTTAACAAAAGAGAACATTGCTATTGTTGACCTGGTTTGAGGAAACAAGTTAGGGTAGAGGAGGCAGGAAGAAAACTCATGAAAAATAGATGACCAGATTGCTGGTTGGTTGCTAGGTCGGTTGCTGGTCGTCTAACATTTCACCCATAGACCTTGGTCACTGCTGCCCCTAACGCTATCCGACCAAACCTAAGAGTTGTGTTCGACCAAGAACTCTAAATTAAGCCCTGTATCTCAGCAGAAGTTGGGCAAAACAAGATATTCCGTGGTCACTAAGAAGAGTCTTTGGCTATTTGACTAATCCACAAAGTCTGATTAATCTGGCCCACTTAACCAGCGCTTGTGTGAAGAGCATCTACTTTGGACTTAACAAGTATCAATAACATAACTTACAGAGGGTTCAAAATGCTGCCATGTGCTTTTTGATGGCCTAGTAATGCAGAACCATGTGCTCACTGTATGTAGTGGGCTGATTTTATCGATGTATGTTTCTAAAAAGGAACTTATAGGCATATTTACAAGATAATGTTGCAGCACTGCAAGCCATCTTGCTGAGCTAAGCTGCATGATTAGAAAAGTGCAGGGATGCATCGTATTTACAACAATACGATGCATCCAAGTGCTTTTCTCTGCACTGGTGCACAATAGGCTGCCTAGCACCAATGAAGACACCCTTGCACTATAATGCAAAGGTGCCTGCGTGGGAGGGATGATTGTTTTGTGCAGGAAGGGACACCTCCCTGCACAAAACAGTAATTTATGGCATTTTACTCCTTCTACGTGTGCTGTAGAATGCAGCACACATTGAAAGAGGAAAAAACAAGGAGAAGGAAAGGTATTTCTCCTCGTTGCTCCCTTTTTATGCCTCCCATAGGGAGGGGTTATAATCTAATGCATTTCCAGGTTTACGAAACCTTGTAAATCTGGGAATGTGTCAGAATCCCTGGGTGTTGTGTGAGAACATCCACAGCAACACCCACTGAACGGCCCTTTCATGCAGAATAATGAATAAAGGGGGCCATAATCACAAGCCCAGGAAAAGACAAGCGTGGCCTTGAAAATATGGGCAAGTACACTGTGCCATCGGAACATCCATAAAAGTGACGTTCTGGTTTTAAAAGGGGCTTGTACATATACCCCAAAGTCACATGCTGCTATAAAGCTTGCATTTCCCCTATGCTCCATCACCAAATGACCTGTAATCAACAAGATTTGAGCTGGAGGAAAGTAATTTTCCGTATCCAAGCTTTTCCCATGGACCTCAAAGCGAAACCATTTTAAGAAGTTGAAATTTATAAATCTATTAATGAATGCATTTAATGAATTATCTGTTCCCTGAGTAAAAATTGGATGTTCCCTTATTCACCCGATGGTCTAATAGAACGAAGTGGCCCTATGAGTATGCCAGCCCTCTAAAACATTTTTACATATATCATAGCTTTACATATTTCAAAAGTTTTAAAAAAATTCAGACAGTCAACAAATGCATTCACTTTTTGATGAAATAGACTGCTTTTGAATTGTGAGGCTGTGCAGTTAGAAACACAGTACAGCTGAGTAAAGAAATCATGAAGTCTTGTGTCAAGAACTGGGGTCACCAGCAGGTGAAATCAAGGTTTCAGTTCTAATAAAGTGTTCTTTTCTTCGTGTTCATGCTAAAATGAGGTACAATGCTGGACGCTTGGCCATCTATGATGGAATTAAAGCCGACTGCAAGGGCAAGCTGCTGCAGAGGGAAATGTCCTTAGCTTCAGGAGCTCCTTCTTGATCATGCTTGTTATCTATTCATTGGCTAGTGCTACCACAAATGATTAACCTAAGTTGTTATACTTTCCAACATTGGCTCAGATGACAAAACGCTCAATCAAAGGAAATGAAATTCTGGGATAGAGGCATTGGAGGCAACGTGCTGTTGTTCCCTGTCCGAGGTGAGGCTCAAGTGCAGGGTTTAATAGTTCAATTGGGCTAAATCAGTCATGCACCAGCATTGTAATTTCTCCAAAGACAAATATTGCTGGCATGTTTTGATTTGGTGTTGCCTCCAGGTCTCCTCAGAAATAGGCTACTGGCCTTGCCTCAGATGCATAACTAAAAGAACCACCCACAACCAGGGATACTGGCAGTGCTTTGCGAAAGGGAACCCCACCCACCTTTGATCATCAAAGTTTGCGTGAATTCAGATGGCATGGTGTGTACATGGGCCTGGCAGTTCGGGCTGGACTGTTCCCTTGAGTCACAGGGTCAAGACTGATTTTCATACGGCTGGGTCCAAAGTGGGATGGCAAAGTGAGCTAAACAACAATGATGGATTCAATGAGGATCTATGACTGGGGGTGAGTGTCTGAAAAATATCAGCACTCCATCCAACATCTCCCTGTATTTGCTTTGTTCACATTGACTTGGCAGGGTATGCCCAGACGTGGGTCACTTGCTCACTTTGCCACTGAATTCAAGCTAGCCTGGCTGATGAGGGGTGTTACCTCGAAACTGGTCTCAGGATGCTTGTTTCTGGTCCAGGGAGGACCTGGCCTGGCAAGTTTGTGCTTGACTGTTCCCTTGAGGCACAGGGTCAAGATTGAGTTGCATATGGCTGGGTCCAAACTGGGGTGGCGGAGACAGCTAAAGAACGATGATGGATTCAACCCAGATAAGTGACTGGGGTTGACTGTACGAAACGTTTCAGCACTAGTCCATCATTTCCTTGTGTTTGCTTCAAGGAGTACTCCATTGTTGACTCAAAGTAGTTGGAGTGTGGGGATTGAGCTGTCATTTATTGGATGGCCGTGTACCATGTCACATTGGCACAGACTGTTTCCAAGAACGTAGAAGTTCCACAGCTCATCTGAGCGAGCAGTAGTGTGACTCTATAAGTAAACCAGCGGGCGAGAAATGCGGCGACTAGGGGTGCAGGGAGTTTCTAGGAAAACACAGCATTGTAACCAGAAGCTACACTCTTTCACATCGCTGCTGAAGACCCATTCTAGAGCACTCAGTGCTAGCCAAACAGAGCCTAGATGAACAGGCGGGGGCAGGTCCTGGGTTGAAGCAATGAATGACAAAAACCCTCAAAGAATGGAGGAGAATAAAGGATAGAAAAGAATAAATGATGAGAATAGAAACAAAACCAGGTGGGACTGCAGGGGAAGGTACCTAAATGTAGGAAAAAAGTGCCAGAGCCACCGACTTTTGAATTAGAGAACCAGGTTTGAGTGTCAGGACAGGCTAAACATCCTGTAATTCTGGGCAAATCACTTAATGTTCCTGTGCCTTCCCAATATGAATGTGTCCTTTTGTAATTGTAATGGAACTGCTTAGGTAGTGTTCGCATGGAGTTTGCCTTCTTCAAGTGTGGGGTAATGGTCTACCCTGATTCACAATTGTGATGCAGCAATGAACACGTTTTTAAAATAAAAAAATAATAGTATCCACCTCTTCTAGCACAGTAATGCAGTAATAAAATGTATTCTTTCTGTGCATTGTAAAAAATCATCACACATCTTAGGATACTTTCTACCTATGGGACTGTCTGAACGCAGGTGATTGAAGAAGTTATAACTTGTAATTTTGACTGTACCTCATAAGGAAGAACAGTCGCTAAACATAAAAGTAGCTTTTTTTTTTTATTCCTCACATACCAATGATGGGTATTCTGGATAGGGTAACTCCTCCTTTCGCCATTACGATGTACCGGCCGCCCGGATTAAATTCAAAGAATTCAATACAAAAATGGGAGAGAGGAGAGAATCTCCCTCCAGGCTAGACTGTTTGCTATGTCCACTCCATACCCTTTAATCTAGAAGACCCTTGGTTGGGTAAGAGACAAAGCACCGACAGTACCCAGGTAAATCATTGGAATACTCTCATCTGTTCCGCCAAGCCACCAGGGCCGCCCAGATCTTAACAAGGCTTGAGTCATTACAAGCAATATCAGACTCGCTGACACACATAATGTAACTTAGGCAATCAGCAAAGGTGAGAGCATTCTCTGATTTCCAGGACTTACATATTTCCCGTCTAGCTAATACCAATATATAAAATAAGAATTTGGTCCTCATCTTATTAAGCTGGTACTCTTCCCCTAGGCCAAAAAGGATGATCATAGGTGTAATAACTATATGTGTACCCAAAACTTCTGTTATAAATTCTTCAATTTTAGTCCAAAAGAGCGATAGTCTTGGGCACTCAACAAACATATGTAAATCGTCCGCAGCAGAAGCCTTACAGCGTGGGCAGCAATGTTCACAATTAGTAAACTTAACCAGTTTCTTAGGGGAGATATACACTCTGTGCAGGGTGAACAGATGATTTCGTTTTAGAGGGGCTGATTTCACGACTGACATAAAAGTAGCTTGAACATCGAACAGTGTGTCTCTTTATCAGCACGGGAGGTCAAATTGCTTTCAATGTGTGCATTTATGGAAAGTAAAGAAAATGCCTGATTAAATAACAAAAATGTAGCTGTGCGTTCTGACAGAAAAATATTTCTTCCAATGCATCGGTGAAAGTATACAAACATTAGTTTAAAAATGTCGACCCTCAACCTTATCCTAATAAAATAAGTTCCAGCCATGAAAGTTGGTGAGAATGGGTAACTGAGCAATGGGATACTGATAGGAAAAACACACTTCTAAGAGAAGGAAATAGAATGCCACAACCAATAGAAATGAAGAAAATCTAAAGTGACAAGCGAAGGGACAAAGAAGAAGTGAAGGCAGGATATAAGCCCCTTTTAAGATATATTGAATACAATAGATTTCACAACCACAGTGCGAGCCCTGTGCAGGCAAAATTTAAAAGTGCAATTACTACCCAATAAAGACATCGTCAGCTGAGCTGTGATGATTCGCACCCCATTCTTTATGAGGACATCTAACTTGCTGTGGGGTGCTGTTACTGTTGAATTAAACCTATAGCAGCCCTGCAGAGAAATATAGGCATGATCAAAAATAAGCCATGCTGAAAACATTTGGAAGTGACCCATTTTATCTCTACAGAAATGCATCAAAATCTTTTCAATTCATGTGAAATGTGGCAATATTGTTCAAATAAAACTTGTGCAGCAGTGGCAAGAAGTGCTGGTACTGCTCCGTTAAAACTCTTAAAACACCACTGAGCTGTGCTGGTGACCACCATTAATAAAACAGCAACATTGCTCTACTGCACATTTCCATTGAAGTCTCTCTAAAATCACAGCAGCACTATTATGAACTGATCCTATAATCTGTTAGAACATTTCCAGTCCTGCTGAAAAGTGCAACTACTGTATTTGGAAGACAAATGTAGCACAAAAGCTCTGAGTCACTCCACCTCTGTCCAATTCTTGACTAAGTTATAATTTTTTTTAATGTGAGCTTTTCTGTAACAAATTATTTGGGTGTACTAATGATTTTATGATAAATATAGTCATAACCCAAGAATTAATGATTTTGCACTTAGATTTATTTAAATATGATGTTTAGAAGTGTTTTAATTAACATTCATCAGTTATTGCTAATTTTTTTAAGAGACATCGGGGCATATTAGCAAGAACCTCATTAAAATTATTGCTGTGTTAGCGGCAGGAAAATGCAGCTAAAACGGCGATAATGGGCTTGCTAATATGCTTTATAGAACTCCAATAAAAGCCCAGGTTAGAAGTCCTGCACATCTAACCTGGGCTTCTATTGGAATTCTAAAACGCATTTTAGCAAGTTGCGTTTTAGCTGCAGTTTCCTGCCGCTAAAACAGCGATAATTTTAACAAAGTTCTTGCTAATATGCCCCATCATTTCATTAAAATAGATGCAATTTTTGTCCATCTTCCACCTGCTTATTTGCACCTCCCAATCAATGTCCTCCTGCAATTTTTCTCTCCCCACAGTTTCACTGAGCACAGCAAGCGGTGACACAATTGGTTGTTTTCCTTAGAAAGACTGTAGTGTGAATGAAACTTTCTATATTGTTATTGATGTATCTTTCTAAAGGACACGTCTCCCTGAAGGTCTAAGGTAGGCATGCTAGCAAAACAATGTATAAGTCTTTGTTTGAAAATGTTTCATATTTTATTTACATCCACAGATTACTGTTGCTGTGGAAGCTAATGGAATGAGTCTTCTACCTCAGAAATGAGCGAGTGTTATAAAACCTTAAACTGTGATCTTGTTTCTGATTTGTCTAATATGAGCTAACTATTGTTATACCATACGTAATCTGCAGTTTTGCCAATTGTTTATGCATGAAATGTGAATTAAACCCCTGGTTTTGGGGATGTGAGGGATGACTCATCATTTTCCTCCTGAGAATCTGTCTGATTTCTTTGAGATTTGTGTTCTCGTTTAAGATGCTGTCAGTATTCTGACACTCAGATTTTTTAGAGATGTTCCTGATAATAAGGATTTTGAAAGACTTTTGATTTCTGATTTTGTACTCTTTTGTCTGCGCCTTCATGGCATTTACTCAATTTTGTTGTGTAGCCTATTTTGAGATTTTTGTAACAAAACTGTTAAACTTTTTATTAATCTAAAAATTTGTACCTGAGTGGGCCCAGTCACTGTTTGTTGAATCTTCTTACAACATCAAGGGTGCTTGAGCCAAACTGCTAGAAGTACATTTTGGGGTGATGAAAACATTGGGTTGGATGAATTATTGGGGTTTTGGTTCTCACATAGGCACTTAGGGGCACATTAGGATGGTGTCCCAATGCAAAAAGGGACCGCCCGCCATAAGGGCGGGGGTCCCGTGGGGGACATTAAGATTGTGGGGGGCGGTACAGTCAGCACCGCCCGCCACAATGCCAGGAAGGCATGCTGTTCACTTCAATGCACAACATGGCAGGCACCGCGCGGTGCCTGCCATGTTGTGCATGGAACTGCTGTGGAGTACCATAGGTACCCCCCATGAGCACCCCCCACCCCCCAGAATCCCTGAGGGCCCGCTACAGGCCTCCAATGCACAGGAAGGCACATCCTCGCCTTCATAGTAATATGGATGGCAGTGTCTACCAGACACCGTTACCATATAAACTGCTTTTCTGCCCGGTAGGCAATCGAGCGGATTGCCTACCGGCGGAAAACCGGCGGACAGTATTCCTGTATGCTCGGGTCCCCCCCGCCATGGTAATGTGGCGGGATAAAATTAGAGGCGGCCAGTGGTTTTTGGCGGGCGGATCACCACCGCCATATGGGCAGTGGCGATCCGCCCGTTATCATAATGGGCCCCCTAGTATTCTCAGCTTTCTCTCTATCCTCACTCTTTGTTTCTGTTACTTCCTTTGCTTACTCATTCCTTCGTGTTCATCATTCTCTAACGCATATTCTATACACATCATCTGATGCTACACCTACCACACTTTCTTGCACTCATCCTCTTCTCATACTTACGCTATGGGGTTGATTCCGATCCTGGAAAAAAAAGTCCGTACGATTCGTATCCAGAGCCCTCTCCGTATGAATCGTAAACATGGCGTATGACCCGACGAGTACGATCCGGACCGGGGTATGAGGACGTGATTCGTACAGTCCATGTCAGGTAAAGGCGATTCGTACGGAAAGGCACACAATCACATACACACCGTATGGTCCATACACCCCATGATCGCGGTGTACAGTGCATACCCCTGCGATCATGGGGTGTACCCACCGTACCCCTGAGATTACAGGGTGTACGCACCATACACCCAGTGAACATGGGGTACAGGGCCTACACCCCATGATCGCAGGGGTACGGTGCGTACACCCCATGATCGCAGTGGTATGTACCGTACCTCTGCGATCAAGGGGTGTACGCACCGTACCCGGGGGGGGGCATTCCGTACCTGTTTCAGGACGAACTCTGCTTTTACGGCTATTTTCAGCTCCCGTAGAAAAAGGGTTGTACGGTGCGTACCTGACACGTATCGCAATTGCTGGGTCAGAAAAACCAGCAGCGAACCGTACAGATGTCGCGTACAGCGGGTTCCGAGGGAGATTCATACGGGGATTTGATTCGTGCGGTCTCTGTATGATTCGTACGGAGTCACGCTCCTGGTACGAATCGTACTTCGTCTTACATATGGGGGACGTTGCAGGGTACAATTCGTATGGGAAAAACGCTCCGAATGGCAATTCGGAGCGGTTTTTCCTGAATCGGAATCGACCCCTATGTCTCATTCAAAGCCCAACTCCCAATTGATTCTGCATCCACTTATCTCCCTTTTCCTCTTGCACCCTAGGACTTTCTCCACACTCTACACACTCCACACAGACTGCTCCTAATTCGAAATCCCTTAGTGATAATACCATTTGCATAGCAGAAATTATGCAGACACTTCTAGGCACTATGGCTCAACATAAAGAAATATTGCTTTCAATAAAATTAGCTTTCCAACTCTTGAGACCTTCTGTCAGCAAAACAGTTGAACTCAACCCTAATTTTGTATTGTGGTACTTACACATTCATATAAGTTATCTCCTCACAACATTTATTGTCCTACTGTCCTTAACATTTATACGCACATTTGATTATTTTATCTGTAACACAAAACTGCAGCATGCCTTTTTGTATGTATATGTGTGGATGGTGTATTAGACACACTGGGGCCCATTAGGATGATGGGCGGATTGCCCCCGCCAGGCTGGCAGTAGCCACTGCCGGCCTGGCGGGGGCGATCCACCCGCCATCCTTGCTGCAAATATCCCCCGCCATATTACCATGGCTGGGGGTCCGTGGCGGATGGAAAGACCGTCCGCCGCTTTTCTGCCCCAGTCGCCTTGCGACCGGGGCAGAAAAGGGTTGTATATGGTGGCGGTGTCTATCAGACACCGCCAGTCATATGACAATGGGCATTCAACAATGACTTTCCACCACGGAAAGGCATGCAGAGTCTCCCTGTGGGGGCAAGTTGCAGACCCCCAGAGACACCTGGGGGTGTGTGTGGTGCACATGGGGGATACTTATGGTACCCCCCTGCATTTCAAGGAACAACATGGCAGGCACCACGCTGTTCCTGTCACATTGTGCTTTGAAATGCACAATATGTATTCTTAGCAATGTGGCGGGCGGTGCTTTTAGCACCGCCCGCCACAATGCTAAGAATACGGGATGCGCCCACCACTGTGGTGGGCACGTCCTAATAACCCCCATGAGTCCCCCGCTCTTATGGCGGCCGGTCCCTTCACAAGATGGCATGGCAGGCGGACTAAGTCCTCCCGTCATCCTAATGGAGCCCCCCTAGTGTTTATCTGAGTGAACTAGAGTGAAGGAGGCCTGTGGGTCACATTTTGGAGGTCCCTGACCTTTTTATGTGAATAAGATGGCAGTGGTAAACAGTCAAAATATCATATTTTAAATATCGAGATGGCAACATTTCAAGTTTTAAATATTTAGAGGACATAATATCGACTTTCAAAAATATAGTGTGCAGAATATTGTAATGCAGGTAAGAAATATTGTTTATTAATATATCGAAGTTAGTAATATCGACAGTCATAATATCGTTGTTAAAAATATAATTTTTTTTAAAGTGTTTTAAGTGTTAGTATATGTGTTAAAAGTATATATGAGCAATAGGTGGCAGCGCGCCGGGAGGCAAAGTCCCCAGAATTCATTGCGGCATTTTGAAACAGCTTTTGTGTACCCAGTCTGTTTTTAACTGAATATTGTTCTTAATTGTTTTTAAAATAGTTTTCCCTGGAGCTTTCAGTTTTCCACCAAGCCGGTCCTCGTTCCACTGCAGCTGAGTGATGATTGCGTGGAGGGATGTGGCTCCTCCCCCAATTCCAATACCGTTTGGGGGACAGTATTTAATGTGAATGTGTGCTCAGACGCGCAGCGGATGCGCGTAGCGGGTGTGTCGCTGGCGCGCCAAAGGCAAGCCCGTCTGCATCCGTCCACATCCGGATCACAACCAGTGCCAGCCGCTGCCCGCTTATTTAAAATGAGGTAATCCAGTGGTCTAGACACGAGCTCCTGGCCCTGAATGTTAAAATCTATACTTAGGCACAGAGTTGTAAACTGTCATTTGATGTGCCCCCACTGAATGTTCACTGAGTGTAAGTGGGTGCCGAGAGAGGTGGGAGATCACAAGGGCTCAATGAATGCAAACAGAGAGCAGAGAGTGCCAGATGAACAGATTAGGGCATGCCTAATAAACTGCAGATCCCTGCCAAAGACTGCAGAGGTTTGTGGTTACTTCTGGCAGAGATGGAATATCAGATCATGTTTTTGACAGAAAAATGGCTGAAGGGCAATACCCTACCCTAGCAGAAGTGGCACAGGCCATTCCATCTGGTTTCAAAATATGCTGCGCGAATAGGGAAGGAGATAAAAGAGGAGGAGGAGTAGCGATTATTTTAAAGGACGCCTGGGAGATAGCTTCCTCAGCATTGGTGAATATGGATGTAATCGAAGGCCTTAATATTTCATCAAAACGAAACCTACTACCTCCTTTGCAGGACTGTTACTATATAGACCTCCTGACTGCCTGCCAAATATTCACTAGAACTCTGCAATTACATTGCGCAGAAATCTCTTTTAGTTTCCAATTTTACAGTACTTGGGGACTTCAATCTACACATTAATGACCCCTCCTGCGCTCAAGCTATGCAGGTAGCTTCCTCTCTTGAAGGTGCCAATTTGCCCCAACTTGTAAAAAGAAGCCACTGACAAAGCGGGGCATACCATGGATTTGGTTTTCTCCTATATCCCTTCTCCGAAAACTGAAGCACCGAGCCAGTTGGTATGATCTGACCATTGCCTAGTGCCATTCTCCTTTAACCTGGCTAAACCCCATCTACTGGATAGCTCTCAATATTTCTTGAAAAGAAATTGAAGAAGCTAACAGTGGAATTTTTAGGCACAGTGCTGCTGGCCAGCCAACGTGTACTATCTAAGGACCCTAATGCAGATTCCGCGACCCTACATAACCTAAAGTCACAAAATCCTTTAGGAAATCACCTTTCCCCCCCATGGTTCTCGGAGCTGCTGAAGAATATGAAAAGCAGGTGCAAGTGCCTAGACAGTGGAGAGTGGACTATGATATGACTGCAAAAATGATATATTAGAAATCGCTGAAAGAAATGTATGAATCAATGAAGGAAGCTAGGAGAGATTACATAGCTAAATGCATTGAAAATGCTGATAAACCTGTCAAGGCTATTTTTAAGGTTGCAAATGCTTTCTTTAAACCTCGCGAGCTGGTGATTGACGCAAAACCTTCAGTGGCACTATGTGAGAAAATATCAGATTTCTTTGACAACAAAATTTGCAAGGACTACAATTCCTTCTCTGCAATAGTTGAAACAGTCAAATCTGACATAATGATAAGGGAAACACCTATGCCTCTCTTCTCAGAATTCACTCTGATCTCACAGAAGGAGGCACTGGCTGCAATCTAGCGTTGCAAGTTTGGTTCACCGGAGGATCCATGCCATCTGAAACTGTGGAAAGAGTTGGCTAATTCCTCCATCCAGGTGCTGTCTGAATTATGGAACATCTCCCACACCACTGGCATCTTTCCTGACTTATGGAAGCAAGCCACTCTCTGTCCCCTCAATAAGAAGCCCAATGCTGATTCAGGTAAACTGAATAATTGCAGACCTGTCTCTCTGCTGCCTGCACCAGTAAAGATGCTTGAAAAGGTGGTTTAGAGACAACTGGCAATTTTATCGAGAGCCATGGTATCCTGCACGACACCCAATCTGGCTTCCGCGCAGGTTTCAGCACAGAGACAGCACTGATAGAGGTGGAAGACCCAGTCAGGATGGTGTGGGTTTCAGGGACATCGGCTATGCTTGTGCTCCTGGATCCCTTGCTCACTAAGCCACTGGAGTCAAGCTATCCAGGCAGCAGACGGCTGATAGCCAGAAACCGGTCCTAGGATGCTTGATTCCGGTCCAGGAAAGACATGGCTTGGCAGTTCGGGCTGGACTGTTCCCATGAAGCACAGGGTCAAGACTGATTTGCATATGGTCATGTCTGAACAGGGGTGGCTTGGTGAGCAAAATAATGATGGATTAAACCCATATCTGTGACTGGGGGTGAATGTTTTGCCCTTGTGCAACATTCCATCCATCAACTTGTGTGTTTTGCTGTTCACCCTATGTGGGAAGGGTATGCCCAGACGTGGGTCCCTTGCTCACTAAGCCACTGGAGTCAAGCTATCCTGGCTGAAGACTGTGATAGCCAGAAACCGGGCCTAGGATGCTTGATTCCGGTCCAGGAAAGACATGGCTTGGCAGTTCGGGCTGAACTCTTACCATGAGGCACAGGTCAAGACTGATTTGCATATGGTCATGTCTGAACTCGGGTGGCTTGTTGAGCAAAATAACGATGGATTAAACCCATATCTGTGACTGGGGGTGAATGTTTTGCCCTTGTGCAACATTCCATCCATCAACTTGTGTGTTTTGCTGTTCACCCTATGTGGGAAGGGTATGCCCAGACGTGGGTCCCTTGCTCACTAAGCCACTGGAGTCAAGCTATCCTGGCTGAAGACGGCTGATAGCCAGAAACCAGTCCTAGGATGCTTGATTCCGATCCAGGAAAGACATGGCTTGGCAGTTCGGGCTGGACTGTTCCCATGAGGCACGGGGTCAAGACTGATTTGCATATGGTCATGTCTGAACTGGGGTGGCTTGATGAGCAAAATAACGATGGATTAAACCCAGATCTGCGACTGGGGGTGAATGTTTTGCCCTTGTGCAACATTCCATCCATCAACTTGTGTGTTTTGCTGTTCACCCTATGTGGAAAGGGTATGCCCAGACGTGGGTCCCTTGCTCACTAAGCCACTGGAGTCAAGCTATCCTGGCAGAAGACGGCTGATAGCCAGAAACCGGTCCTAGGATGCTTGATTCCCGTCCAGGAAAGACATGGCTTGGCAGTTCGGGCTGGACTGTTCCCATGAGGCACAGGGTCAAGACTGATTTGCATATGGTCATGTCTGAACTGGGGTGGCTTGGTGAGCAAAATAACGATAGATTAAACCCAGATCTGTGACTGGGGGTGAATGTTTTGCCCTTGTGCAACATTCCATCCATCAACTTGTGTGTTTTGCTGGATCTTTCAGCAGCATTTGATATGGTGGACCACTCCATACTGGTTCAGCGCCTCGTGGACATTGGGATAGAGGGTTCAGTCCTGGACTGGCTAAAATCTTTCCTCAATAAGCGCACACAGATGGTGGCCCTTCAACCGCATCAGTCCAATCGCAAGCACCTATGGTGTGGGGTACCACAGGGCACAGTCTTAACCCCACTGCTATTTAACATTTATCTGGCCACTTCATTTTCTCTGATTTCCAACTGGGGGTTGAAGACGATTTCCTACGTCGACAATACCCAGTTGTTTTTTCCTTTTCAAGATCAGTAGAGTGATTCTTTTGATAACTTCAAGAGTTGCTTAAAAGATATAGTTCAACGGATAAATAACAATGAACTCAAGTTGAATGCAGATAAAACTGATGTGGTGGTTTTTGGTAAAAATCAACCCCTGCCTGCAGGCCTTTGGTGGCTAGAGGAAATGAGCTTCCCTCCTCCCCCAGCAGGCTATGCAAAAAAGGTGGGAGTAAAATGGCAGGCTGACATATCTTTTTCCGCCCAAATTCTGCAGGTGTCAGCTGCATGTTTTAGCGTTCTGAGAAACCTGCGAAAATTCATACACCTATTGTCAGAAAACTGTAATTGGGTCGTTGTCCATGCCACAATAAGTTCTTGCTTGGACTACGCAAATGGCCTTTACCTGGGCCTATCGGCTTACCTGGTCAAGAAACTGCAAATGGTTCAGAATGCAGCTGCATAGATTGATCAGACATGTTCCATTTAGACAACATATCTCTTCCCATCTCAAAGAACTGCATTGGTTGCCGGTCATTCACAAAATTAATTAAAGGCCTTAACCCTAGCCTTTCGGGCAATCCATGGAACTTGCCCCAGTTATCTGAAACTAAGGCTAGGCGCAGTGTCGGCTACTTAGGTCTTGCCATCAGAAACTGCTCTGCACCCTTTGAGTTAGGAAAGCACGGATGGGCGGTAGATCTTTCACGCTCAAGGCGTCCATGATCTGGAATGTCTTGCCTAACGCCCTGCGCCAGATTACCTCTGAAATGCAAGTTAGGAAAGCAGCTAAAACTTGGATTTTTAGTCTATATTAATCTCCTAGACTCTCTGGTTACTCCACATCTTTCGCCTTCCACTTGTTGCTATAGCGCTGGGACACCTCTTCAGAGGTAGCTGTTTGCGCTCTGCAAATAGCAGTATTATTATTATTATTATTATTGTAATGTGTGTTGGAATTTTTGTTTAAGTAATGAATTGTATGTTAAATTATTTTTGCGTAATTTAGTTCCGTAACCGATTGTGGGTTTATAGGGGAATAGGGTGGGATGTAATTTAACTATAACATATTAATAAAAAAATAAAAAAACAATTTTATATGTTAATTAACTGTTGCATAACTTTATTCTGCAGAGGGTTGTGGGTTTCTAGGGGAATAGGGTGGGAAGTAATTTAGTTTAAATTAATTAATTAATACATTAATTAATTAATATTTTTGTGTTTAATAATTTATATTGTTAATTGTGTTAATTACTTTTGATTTCTGATTTTGTACTCTGTGTTTGCGCCTTCATGGCATTTACTGAATTTTGTTGTGTAGCCTATTTTGAGATTTTTGTAACAAAACTGTTAAACTTTTTATTAATCTAAAAATTAGTAACTGAGTGGGCCCAGTCACTGTTTTTTGAATCTTCTTACAAGATCAAGGGTGCTGGAGCCAAACTGCTAGAAGTACATTTTGGGGTGATGAAAACATTGGGTTGGATGAATTGTTGGGGTTTTGGTTCTCACATAGGCACTTAGGGGCACATTAGGATGGCATCCCAACGCAAAAAGGGACCGCCCGCCATAAGGGCGGGGGTTCCTTGGGGGACATTAGGATTGTGGGGGGCGGTGCAGTCAGCACCGCCCACCACAATGCCAGGAAGGCATACTGTTCACTTCAATGCACAACATGGCAGGCACTGCGCAGTGCCTGCCATGTTGTGCATGGAACTGCTGGGGAGTACCATAGGTACCCCTCATGTGCAACCCCCAGCCCCCTGCTACAGGCCCCCAATGCACAAAAAGGCACATCCTCGCCTTCATAGTAATATGGATGGCGGTGTCTACCAGACACCGCCACCGTATAAACTGCTTTTCCACCTGGTAGGCAATCGAGCAGATTGCTTACGGGTGGAAAACCTGAGGACAGTATTCCTGTCTGCCGGAGTCCCCCCAACCATGGTAATGTGGCGGGGTAAAATTAGAGGCGGCCAATGGTTTTTGGCGGGCGGATCACCACCGCCATACGGGCAGTGGCGATCCGCCCGTTATCATAATGGGCCCCCTAGTATTCTCAGCTTTCTCTCAATCCTCACTCCTTGTTTCTTTTACTTCCTTTGCTTACTCATTCCTTTGTGTTCATCATTCTCTAATGCATATTCTATACACATCATCTCATGCTACACCTACCCCACTTTCTTGCACTCATCCTCTTCTCATACTTACACTATGGGGTCGATTCCGATCCTGGAAAAAAAACGTCCGTACGATTCATATCCAGAGCCCTCTCCGTACGAATCGTAAACATGCCGGACGACCCGACGAGTATGATTCAGACCGGGGTATGAGGACGCGATTCGTACGGTCCACGTCAGGTAAGGGTGATTCGTACGAAAAAGCACACAATCACATACACACCGTATGGTCCGTACACCCCATGATCGCGGGGTACGGTGCGTACCCCTGCGATCATGGGGTGTACGCACTGTCCCCCGAGATTGCAGGGTGTACGCACTGTACACCCAGTGAACATGGGGTACAGTGCATACACCCCATGATCGCAGGGGTACGGTGCGTAAACCCCATGATCGCAGGGTTATGCACCGTACCTCTGAGATCATGGGGTGTACGCACCGTACCCAGGGGGGCATTCCGTACCTGTTTTGGGGCAAACTCTGCTTTTACGGCTGTTTTCAGCTCCAATAGAAAAAGGGTCATAAGGTGCGTACCTGACACGTATCGCACTTGCTGGGTCGGAAAAACCAGCCGCGAACCGTACAGATGTCTCGTACAGCGGGTTCCGAGGGAGATTCGTACGGGGATTTGATTCGTATGGTCTATGTACGATTCGTACGGAGTCCAGCTCCTGGTACAAATCGTACTTCATCGTACATAAGGGGGATGTTGCAGGGTACGATTCGTATAGGAAAAACGCTCCGAACAGCTATTCGGAGCAGTTTTTCCCGAATCAGAATCGACCCCTATGTCTCATTCAAAGTCCAACTCCCAATTGATTCTGCATCCACTTATCTTGCTTTTCCTCTTGCACCCTATGACTTTCTCCACACTCTCCACACTCCACAAAGACTGCCCCTAATTTAAAATCCCTTACTGATAATACAATTTGCATAGCAGAAATTATGCAGACACTTCTAGGAACTATGGCTCAACATAAAGAAATATTGCTTTCAATAAAATTAGCTTTCCAACTCTTGAGATCTTCTGTCAGCAAAACAGTTGAACTCAACCCTAATTTTGTATTGTGGTACTGACACATTGATATAAGTTATCTCCTCACAACATTTATTGTCCTACTGTCCTTAACATTTATAAGCATATTTGATTATTTTATCTGCATCACAAAACTGCAGCATGCCTTTTTGTATGTATTTGTGTGGATGGTGTGTAAGACACACTGGGGCCCATTAGGATGGTGGGCGGATTGACCCCGCCAGGCTGGCAGTAGCCTCTGCCGGCCTGGCGGGCGCCATCCTTGCTGCAAAGACCCCCCGCCATATTAACAAGGCTGGGGGTCCGCGGCGGATGGAAAGACCGTCCGCTGCTTTTCCGCCCCAGTCGCCCTGCGACCGGGGCAGAAAAGGGTTGTATATGGTCCGCGGTGGTGTCTATCAGACACAGCCAGCCATATTACAATGGGCATTCAACAATGACTTTCTGTGGCGCCAATGTCACCACAGAAAGGCATGCAGAGTCTCCCTGTGGGGGCCAGTTGCAGACCCCCAGGGACTCCTCGGGGGTGTGGGGTGCACATGGGGGATACTTATGGTACTTCCCTGCATTTCAAGGAACAACATGGCAGGCACCACGCTGTTCCTGTCACGTTGTGCTTTGAAATGCATAATATGTATTCTTAGCATTTTGGCGGGCGGTGCTTTTAGCACCGCCCGCCACAATGCTAAGAATACAGGATGCGCCCGCCACTGTGGCGGGCGCATCCTAATACCCTGCACAAGACCCCTGCCCTTATGGCGGGCGGTCCCTTCACACGATGGCATGGCAGGCGGACTAAGTCCGCCCGTCATCCTAATGGACCCCCTAGTGTTTATCTGAGTGAACTAGAGTGAAGGAGGCCTGTGGGTCACTTTTTGGGGGTCCCTAATCTTTTCATGTGAATAAGATGGCAGTGGTAAACAGTCAAAATATCACATTTTAAATATCGAGATGGCAAAATTCCTGCTCTTTTACTGATTTGTTTATAAATCTGAATACAGATTTAACTGAATTCATTGATTGAGGTGTATACTATAGATAGACTAAATGTCCAAAAGTATTTGTCCAGCTTCTTTAATGATGTGCATGTAAGCTCATCAGTCATGTGAACTCACCATATTGAGAATTAAATGACAAGAGTTAGAAAAGATGTCAGCTAGGGCTATTTATTGGAAGGCAAACCAACGTTTGTAAGCAAATGGTGAGTTGCAGCCATTGAATATGAGATGATTACATGAACACACACATCCAACAGGGAAACTGAAGGATGTTTTAATACCAAAAAAAGGGGAGAATGTAGGTGAATTGTAATCTGAAAAATTAACTCTATTTAACTAGAATTTTCCATGCGGGGGATTTATTGCTTTTTTTCTATTTTATTGTTAACATTTTCAACAAGATAAATGCAATAAGATTAAACTATTGACTAAGGGTTTAACTTGAAATGTGTTGAGATTAGTACTGAATCACTTGAAAGAATCATCTTCTAAAGTTATGATTTGAATTTGTAAATTGAAATTGTGAGTAAATGAGTTATTGGTTGACTGGGGTGTGAGTCCTGTGCAAAAAATAGTCACAACCTAATGCAGGATGAACCACAAAAAGTCACTAAAATAACCTGTGCTTAACCCTCGGTTTGTTGGTACAAACAGAAGTCAAACTTAACTTAGAGGCAATGTGTATTTATGCGGCACAAAAGCAATAATAACGTGAAAACAAAATACTAGAAAATTCCACATCAATTTAGAAAAATAGAGAATATTTGAATACATTATTTGACACCAAAACGACAAAAGAATTACTAGAATAGGAGTTAAAGATTTTGAAAGTTTTCAATAAGAACTGGCATCTAAAAGATCAAAGTGCCAACTGCGGACATGTAGTTGTGCGAGACCGGGCCATAGTTGAAACATATGGGCCACCATGATGGAACGCGGATGGGATACAATAAGTGGATTGGGTCAGGTCAGGGCTTATCACCTGACTTAGAAGACATTTTGCAAAAATGTTCTCTGAAGGAAAAGTTCAAGACAAGGCTACAGGCGATGTCCAAGGAGGGAGCGTTGAGGTCAGGGAGCTTTTGGTTGAAGCTGTGGTGAAGGTTTCTACTTTGTAACGTAGTCTCTTTTTGGAAGTTGTAAATATGCAGTAAGGCGAACCGAAGGCTGTAGCCAAAGACAGTTCTGTAGGCTCGGATACCCCTTTGGCCAAGGACCACTGAAAGGGATTTGCTGCTGCAGCGAAGAACATGACAGGGCATGTAGCAAAGTCAATTCGATCAGCGATGCATCTTGGGTGGATAGGCGAGTAGGTAGATTTTGGTCTCCTCCTGGCTGTCAGCACAGGCTTTAGCCGAAAAGTTTCGGAGGGCTCAGTTTTGGGTACTGGTCATCTAGGCACTTTTTTCACCACAACCAAGGTTCCAGGTCTGGTGGGATACCCCTTGCGGTTCAGGGCTCGCTCAGGATAGGTCTAGGTGCGGGTCCTATATGGTAGGAGCCTTTTGAATCCCTGTGGCTCTGAACAGCAAGCTAGCAAAGTAGCCCATGGAGTGACTTTGGTAGTCCTGGGTTCAGGTGAAGATGTAGGACTCAACAGGAGGGCAGACCTCTGAGGGTTCAAGGCATGCATCAGCCAGCAACGCAGTATATCCAGGTACAGTGAAGCAGTCTTGCAGAGTGCACAGCAGGTCACAGCAGCAGGCAGTGCTCTATGAGTCTTTCCACAGGTCCAGGAATGAACTGGAGAGTATGTCCGAAGGTCCTATTTTTACACACTGGGGACTTTCCCCTGGAAGGTTGGAGAAGCTTTTAGAAAGGTTTTTTGGAGATCATGACATTTCTTGACTTCTCTGTCCTGGCTTCAAGCTCGTTGCAGTGACAATGTGGAGGTGATAAGCCCTTTTTGAGAAGACAAAGCACAGCCTATTCAGTAACAAGTGGGTCTTTGCTCAGCTCAGTCCCTCCATCCTGCAAGAAGGTGGCCCATTCAGGCATGCATAATTCCCCTGTTGTTTGATTGCCTGGGAGGAATTCACAAAGTCTCATTGTCAGTTACACCTAGCCATGAGAGCCAAGACAGGCTCGCGGCACTAACGTGCTTAGAGTAGGGAAATGCCAATGTTGTAAGTGTGGCATTTTCAAAATTGTAATTACAAGTCAGACTTTGCCATTAAATATTTTTTTCACTTCAAGTTCATAGATATCAAACATGAACTGGATACCTGGTCCCAATCAAAAGTCAAAATGTAATACAGCAACCCAAGTTATCCTGTGGGAGAGGTAATATTCACAGTAGTGAAAAATTAATTTAGGACTTTTTCTCTACTAGACATGTGAAACTTAAAAGTAAATGTCTAACCTTTTAATTATAATGCAGCCTGTCCTATGGGCTACGTGAGGTTTAACCTATATGGAATGAAAGGGAAGTTTAAGTATTGGCAAAGGGTTATATTGCTAAGTCGAATTTGCAGTGTAAAACTGCATTCAGACTGTAATGACAGGTCTGGGACATACTTTAATGTGCTCCTCTAGTTGGTAGCATAATAAGTGATACAGATCCACCATTGACATTTAACTTACAGGTCCTGAGTATATGGTATACAATTCGACGAGGGGCTCATGAATGAAATACAATCAGATTTATACCAATAAAACCATAATTAAGTCCAACAAAAATGAATTGAAGCATATCAATGAAAGTAAAGAGGCAGAAAAAAGTTCAGGGGGTACCAAACTAAGGCTATTAGGTCTAATAGAAATCAAATCATAACACAGAAATATATCCACATTAATTATGGTGCAGTCCTCAACGGAGGGGACTTCACATACAATTATTACATAGAATAGAAGAGATGGACTAAAAAGAGCTATGAAATAAGCATGAACGCAATTATATGTAGAAAGGAAATTGGGATCTCAAGATGTATATCACGGCAGCCATCACTTTTTGTCAGGTGATCAAATCCACCCTAGTTGAGGGAATAGAGAGTCTTCCAGTAATACTGATTATATCATGGTTTCTGCCTCCATATGTACATATATTAAATACTGGGGGATTCCATGACACAAGATCAAGATTATTTTTGTATAGATGTTGATACTTGTTAACTTTTGCTGATATATTTAACCAAGGCACTACATTCATCCTCTATTGAATATCAGATTTGAATTACCTTATAAGCCTAGGATGGTCTGAACCTGACTCACAGAAAGTAACTGCAATGGTTGACAGAGTCTCCTTACTTTGATTTCATAATGCTGTGACCCTGAAAAGCATCAAGTATTTAATGTATAGCCATATATAAAATAGTTTATGATATCAGTCTTTACATCGGTCACCTGACCTTAACAGAATTCAGTGGTACATGCAATATATTTAGGCAGGAGCTTTAGAAGGCTTTAGAAGCCCCCTCCAAAGGCAGGTAGAGATTTGCCTAAAGTAGCTGACTTATATGAAAGTTGTTCCCAATTGCAAATATGACCTCAGGAAAGTCTTAGATGGTATCAGAAAATCTGTGAAAAAGAGGTGCTTAGGAATTTATGATGTTTTGGGATTTTTAATTTCTGAATATGACCCATATAGCAAGACGCTGTTCTTAATCCTCATGAATTGTGTAACATCCTAAAGAATAGCACTTCAGATAAAATGTGGGCCTCAATTTGAGAAATTACAATTCTGAGGCAAGGAAAGAAGCATATAAATCAGAACTTAGCATACATAAAGGGCTTGTGATAGCATCTACTTGTAGAGACCTACTAGAAAACTTTTTATGTGCTACAATTCTCTGGCAAAAAGTATGAATCATTCATCCCTCGTTGGCTAAATGTATAGGGGCAGATTTACAATAACTGGCGCATTACCAGGGATGCGTCAGTTATTATGCGCCCCAGCTCCGCTACCCACGGTGCGCCGCATTTACAATGCGGCGCACCATGTCGCAAAAACGGCACAGATGCGTCACGCATCTGTGCCGTAAAAGCAGCGCATTGCTGGAGCTGCGTCGCACTTGCGACGCAGCTCCAGCAATGCTCTGGGGGGCTCTATCTCCCCAATGCTGCATCAAGACTTGCGCCTGCTTCAAGCAGGCGCAGGGTTTTGACGCAGCATTGGCCTAAAAGTGACTGAGTGAATTCTTGTAGATTTCACTGAGCCACTTTTAGGAGGCGTTCCTGTGCAGGAACGCCCTCCCCTGCGCCGGAACGCCTCCTGATGACGCAGGGCGTTACAACGTGATACATATCTCAGATGCGTCACGTTGTTAATACCCAGCACCATGGCACATCTTTTGTGCTGCCGCTGAGTCACAAAAGTTCTCGGTAGAGGGTGGTCGTGGTGAACCAGAGGGTGGCAGTGATGAACCAGGGGGTGACAGAGATGAACCAGAGGGTGGCAGGGGTGAACCAGAGGGTGACAGTGCTGAACCAGAGGGTGGCAGTGCTGAACCAGAGGGTGGCAGGGGTGAACCAGAGGGTGGCAATGATGAACCAGATGGTGGCAGGGGTGAACCAGAGGGTGGCAGTGGTGAACCAGAGGGTGGCATGGGTGAACCAGAGGGTGGCAGTGGTGAACCAGAGAGTCGCAGTGGTGAACCAGAGGGTGGCAGTGCTGAACCAGAGGGTGACAGTGGTTAACCAGAGGGTGGCAGTGGTGAACCAGAGGTGCTGTGATGAACCAGAGGGGGGCAGTAGTGAACCAGAGGGTGGCAGTGGTGAACCAGAGGGTGACAGTGCTGTACCAGAGGGTGTCAGGGGTTAACTAGAGGGTGCTGTGATAAACCAGAGGGTGGAAGTGGTGAACCAGAGGATGGCAGTGGTGAACCGGAGTGTGGCAGTGGTGAATCAGAGGGTGGCAGTGCTGAACCAGAGGGTGAGAGTGGTTAACCAGAGGGTGGCAGTGGTGAACCAGAGGTGCTGTGATGAACTAGAGGGTGGCAGTCGTGAACCAGAGGGTGGCAGTGGTGAACCAGAGGGTGACAATGCTGTACCAGAGGGTGGCAAGGGTGAACCAGAGGTGCTGTGATGAACCAGAGGGTGGCAGTGGTGAACCAGAGGGTGGCAGTGGTGAACCAGAGGGTGACAGTGCTGTACCAGTGGGTGGCAGGGGTGAACCAGAGGGTGCTGTGATGAACCAGAGGGTGGCAGTGGTGAACCAGAGGGTGGCAGGGGTGAACCAGAGGGTGGCAGTGGTGAACCAGAGGGTGGCAGTGGCGAACCAGAGGGTGGCAGTGCTGAACCAGAGGGTGACAGTGGTTAACCAGAGGGTGGCAGTGGTGAACCATAGGTGCTGTGATGAACCAGAGGGTGGTAGTCGTGAACCAGAGGGTGGCAGTGGTGAACCAGAGGGTGACAGTGCTGAACCAGAAGGTGGCAGGGGTGAACCAGAGAGTGGCAGTGCTGAACCAGAGGGTGGCAGTGGTGAACCAGAGGGTGGCAGTGGTGAACCAGAGGGTGGCAGGTGTGAACCAGAGGGTGGCAGTGGTGAACCAGAGGGTGGCAGTGGTGAACCAGAGGGTGGCAGTGGTGAACCAGAGGGTGGCAGTGATGAACCAGAGGGTGCTGTGCCCATACATGACCACATGGGTAACTTCGCCATGCAAGCGGCCCGCGAACACGCAAAAAAACCCGCAAACGCGCAAAAAAACCCGCGAACACACAAAAAATCAGAAATCCGCAAATTCGCACGAATTAGCTGATTTTGCAGATTGCAAATTCAATTTTGCGCGAATTAAGGGGGACCCAAATTCGCAAATTTCGCCCATACTTACTTAATAGATCACTGTAGTAAAGCTACTGCTCACCAGGGAAGTCTGCTGCTGGTATTGAAATTGCATGTTTCAGTCTACATGTCAGAATTTTTTTAGGAAATAGTAGGAGATTTGAGAAGTCACTCAAAATGTGCCCTAATTTTTCTTTCTGCAGCACTAATCATACTTTCTATGGCAAAATGTACCCCCTCATTTTTGTTCCTTTTTAAGCTAAATGTTTTAAGAATTACCACTTTATTCCAATCAAGATGGCTTCAGGTGTGCAATACGTTTGCCATGAGTAGGACTGTTAGCGCTCTAGTTGTTCTTTAGAACACTCTGGGAAGCTGCAATAGAACACAAAAGAATCAACTGACAGTCTCTGCCCTTGTTGGATGTACATGTTTTACTGAGAATGTCAAACTTCAATCTCACATTACTGAGAAAGATAATGTGAATTTACAGAAAATATGCTCTCAGTTTAGCCTATAAATCACCTTCCATACCTCTGTGGGAAAAGCATGAGAAAATAGTTTTCTCTCAAACATGATTCATGATATTCCAGTAGAAGGCTTTTCACATGCTAAAATCACCTTAGAATAAACCACAATTCCTAAAATGAGTATGGTACAATCAACAAATGTAACTAAAGTCTTAAAACCTTCTATTATCTACAATGCTTTTTAATGAGGTGCTATCATGTATATTGGTCCCAAAATGGCTGCCAATACTTCTTGGATGAAGTGCTGAAAGTACGCATGGGCCGAAAATTCGTTACGCTCGCAGATTTTGCGGATTTTCGGTAAATTCGCAATCCGCGAACGCTCGCGAATTTACCGAAAATCCGCAAATTCGCACGCAGTGTTTTTTTTTTTCTTAGTGATACAATTTTGCAGCACGCGGCGTTTACTTACCGTCATTCAGCGTTTGCCAAGTTGTTTTTCTTGATATTTTGCGAGTGCTGCGCCATTTTGTATCATGCTGTGGGATCCCGCGGGAATTTGGCGAGCGCGATTACGTAATCGCGGCTTGCCAACTTGCACAGCGAGAGTTTGTCAACGCGAGTACGCCGTGATCACGTATCGCGGTACTTCGCAATTGCGAGCTTGTAGATGCGGCGAGCAGCAACAATCTCGCCCTCGCAAAAATACAACATTTGCAATTCTGCACAAGAAATCCACCAGCAAGCAGCATAAACCTTCTGGAAATGATGATTTTTATCTGAATAACTCCTCAGGTTAACATTTGCCTGCACTTTTTTTGCGAGGAGTCCATTTTGGGCAGGGGGAGTGGGAGGAAGGAAGTGCCCCACAGTCTTCAACTCCCTGCTCCTGTCCAGCAGGCTCCTCCCAGTGCTTTGTCCACTCCTGGTCACTTTTCATTTGGATCTGGAGCTGGAAGGATTACTTTTTGTGGATGCTGCTGGATATTTGGATTTGAGGCCTTTTCGACTTTCTTTGGATCACTTTTGGATTAGAAATTTCACAAGTAAGTTTGTTTGGGGCATTACAGTTGCTGCAACTACAATTTTGGAATTTTCGATTTTTGGGCTGTTTTGGGGCCTTTTGCCCAGGGGTACTCAGTGGTGGGTGCACTGAGTCTTTCTGTGGGGTGTTTTGAACTTAAACATCATGGAGGGGCTGGATGGCTTGGGATTGTGCTGATTTTTCTGTCTTTTTCGATTTTTTGGGGTGTTCATGGGGACAGGCCATGTGGGTGGGGGCCATTTTGAGTGCTTTACAGGCCCTGGCCATGTGCTGGGAGGGAGGGGGCCATTTTGAATGCAGGCAGTGTTCTCAGGCCTGCATCCATTTTGCCTAGCTTTCATCCATTATGCCCAGGGGTAGTGAGTGGTGCATGGTCCTAGTCTTTCTGTGGGTTGTCTTGAATTTAAACATCATGGAGGGGCTGGATGGCTTGGGATTGTGCTGATTTTTCTGTGATTTTCGTTTTTTTGGCCTGTTGTGGCCTTTTCACCAGGGGTAGTGAGTGGTGCATGGGCCTAGTCTTTCTGTGGGTTATCTTGAATTTAAACATCATGGAGGGGCTGGATGGCTTGGGATTGTGCTGATTTTTCTGTGTTTTTCGATTTTTTGGGGTGTTCATGGGTACAGGCCATGTGGTTGGGGGCCATTTTGAGTGCTGCTACAGGCCCTGGCCATGTGCTGGGAGGGAGGGGGCCATTTTGAATGCAGGCAGTGTTCTCAGGCCTGCACCCATTTTGCCTAGCTTTCATCCATTATGCCCAGGGGTAGTGAGTGGTGCATGGGCCTAGTCTTTCTGTGGGTTGTCTTGAATTTAAACATCATGGAGGGGCTGGATGGCTTGGGATTGTGCTGATTTTTCTGTGATTTTCGTTTTTTTGGCCTGTTGTGGCCTTTTCACCAGGGTTAGTGAGTGGTGCATGGGCCTAGTCTTTCTGTTGGTTGTCTTGAATTTAAACATCATGGAGGGGCTGGATGGCTTGGGATTGTGCTGATTTTCTGTGATTTTCGTTTTTTTGGCCTGTTGTGGACAGGCCATGTGGTTGGGGGCCATTTTGAGTGCTGCTACAGGCCCTGGCCATGTGCTGGGAGGGAGGGGGCCATTATGAATGCAGGCAGTGTTCTCAGGCCTGCACCCATTTTGCCTAGCTTTCATCCATTATGCCCAGGGGTAGTGAGTGGTGCATGGGCCTAGTCTTTCTGTGGGTTGTCTTGAATTTAAACATCATGGAGGGGCTAGATGGCTTGGGATTGTGCTGATTTTTCTGTGATTTTCGTTTATTTGGCCTGTTGTGGCCTTTTCACCAGGGGTAGTGAGTGGTGCATGGGCCTAGTCTTTCTGTGGGTTGTTTTGAATTTAAACATCATGGAGGGGCTGGATGGCTTGGGATTGTGCTGATTTTTCTGTGATTTTCGTTTTTTGGGCCTGTTGTGGACAGGCCATGTGGTTGGGGGCCATTTTGAGTGCTGCTACAGGCCCTGGCCATGTGCTGGGAGGGAGGGGGCCATTTTGAATGCAGGCAGTGTTCTCAGGCCTGCACCCATTTTGCCTAGCTTTCATCCATTATGCCCAGGGGTAGTGAGTGGTGCATGGGCCTAGTATTTCTGTGAGTTGTCTTGAATTTAAACATCATGGAGGGGCTGGATGGGTTGGGATAGTGCTGATTTTTCTGTGATTTTCGTTTTTTTGACCTGTTGTGGCCTTTTCACAAGGGGTAGTGAGTGGTGCATGGGCCTAGTCTTTCTCTGGGTTGTCTTGAATTTAAACATCATGGAGGGGCTGGATGGCTTGGGATTGTGCTGATTTTTCTGTGATTTTCGTTTTTTTGGCCTGTTGTGGACAGGCCATGTGGTTGGGGGCCATTTTGAGTGCTGCTACAGGCCCTGGCCATGTGCTGGGAGAGAGGGGGCCATTTTGAATGCAGGCAGTGTTCTCAGGCCTGCACCCATTTTGCCTAGCTTTTATCCATTATGCCCAGGGGAAGTGAGTGGTGCATGGGCCTAGTCTTTCTGTGGGTTGTCTTATATTTAAACATCATGGAGGGGCTGTATGGCTTGGGATTGTGCAGATTTTTCTGTGATTTTCGTTTTTTTGGCCTGTTGTGGCCTTTTCACCAGGGGTAGTGAGTGGTGCATGGTTCTAGTCTTTCTTTGGGTTGTTTTGAATTTAAACATCATGGAGGGGCTGGATGGCTTGGGATTGTGCTGATTTTTCTGTGATTTTTGTTTTTTTGGCCTGTTGTGGACAGGCCATGTGGTTGGAGGCCATTTTGAGTGCTGCTACAGGCCCTGGCCATGTACTGGGAGGGAGGGGGCCATTTTGAATGCAGGCAGTGTTCTAAGGCCTGCACCCATTTTGCCTAGCTTTCATCCATTATACCCAGGGGCAGTGAGTGGTGCATGGGCCTAGTCTTTCTGTGGGTTGTCTTGAATTTAAACATCATGGAGGGGCTGGATGGCTGAAGATTGTGCTGATTTTTCTGTGATTTTCGTTTTTTTGGCCTGTTGTGGCCTTTTCACCATGGGTAGTGAGTGGTGCATGGGCCTAGTCTTTCTGTGGGTTGTCTTGAATTTAAACATCATGGAGGGGCTGGATGGCTTGGGATTGTGCTGATTTTTCTGTGTTTTTCGATTTTTTGGGGTGTTCATGGGTACAGGCCATGTGGTTGGGGGCCATTTTGAGTGCTGCTACAGGCCCTGGCCATGTGCTGGGAGGGAGGGGGCCATTTTGAAAGCAGGCAGTGTTCTCAGGCCTGCACCCATTTTGCCTAGCTTTCATCCATTATGCCCAGGGGTAGTGAGTGGTGAATGGGCCTAGTCTTTCTGTGGGTTGTCTTGAATTTAAACATCATGGAGGGGCTGGATGGCTTGGGATTGTGCTGATTTTTCTGTGATTTTCGTTTTTTTGGCCTGTTGTGGCCTTTTCACCAGGGGTAGTGAGTGGTGCATGGGCCTAGTCTTTCTGTGGGTTGTCTTTAATTTAAACATCATGGAGGGGCTGGATGGCTTGGGATTGTGCTGATTTTTCTGTGATTTTCGTTTTTTTGGCCTGTTGTGGACAGGCCATGTGGTTGGGGGCCATTTTGAGTGCTGCTACAGGCCCTGGCCATGTGCTGGGAGGGAGGGGGCCATTTTTAATGCAGGCAGTGTTCTCAGGCCTGCACCCATTTTGCCTAGCTTTCATCCATTATGCCCAGGGGTAGTGAGTGGTGCATGGGCCTAGTCTTTCTGTGGGTTGTCTTGAATTTAAACATCATGGAGGGGCTGGATGGCTTTGGATTGTGCTGATTTTTCTGTGATTTTCGTTTTTTTGGGGTGTTCATGAGGACAGGCCATGTGGGTGGGGGCCATTTTGAGTGCTGCTACAGGCCCTGGCCATGTGCTGGGAGGGAGGGGGCCATTTTGAATGCAGGCAGTGTTGTTAGGCCTGCAACCATTTTGCCTAGTTTTCAACCTTTATGCCCAGGGGTAGTGAGTGTTGCATGGGCCTAGTCTTTCTGTGGGGTGTCTTGAATTTAAACATCATGGAGGGCATGGGATTGTGCTGATTTTTCTGTTTATTTTTTATTTTTTTGGGGTGTATAACTGAACTGATGTTCCTCTGTCTTCCATTGCTTTTAGGTGCACAAGACTCAAGAGAACCACCAGTGCCAGGAAGAAGTCCTGCAGCGGTGTGTGTGTGTGCAGCATAACGTCACGCGGCGTCACGTCTGGCCACAGACAACTCTGCAACTCGTGCAACTGCGACCTGCTGTTCTGACCTGCTCTGAAGAAGATGACCCCAAACAGAGTTCCCCGTAGCTCCTCTATCAAGAAAGTTGCCAGTAAGGAGCAGAAGAAGCGAGTTACCAAGGAGGCTGGTGTGCCGGCCGCCACGTTTTTTGGGAGTAAAAAAGAAAAGTACGCCTGCAGCAGCAGCGGGATCTGCTGGGGACCAAGCTGGGAGCAGCACCCCCGCTCCATTGGGCTCAGTGCCGCCACCACCACCACCACGCCAACTTAAGTCCAAGCCCTTGAGTGCTGCAGAGGCAGTCAGTGTACTTCTTCAATCACCATTGACCAGTGATGTTGGCTCATCGCAAGAAAGTAGCAGCATTGTCCCTGAATCAACACAGGTTGTTGTAACTCATCTGACAAGTGTTGAACAACCACAGCCGCAACAACAACCACATGTGCAAGTACAAGCCCAAGTACATGTGGAAGGAGAGGCAGCGCAAGGAGATGTGCAAGCAGAGGTGCATGGAGGGTCAGAAGTGCCCACAATAGTTGTTCCTCCCGAAGTAGGAGCACATCAGGAAATCGACAATCAAACCGAGGTATCATTTGAGGAAGCCACTCCTCCTGATGATCATTCATTGTCTTCCACATCCCTAGCAAGGAAAAGATCAAGGGGGGTGTCTACATCTTCTTCAAGCCCACCTCCTTCTGATGATCTGGATGAAGATTGGGAACCATCCCGGCCGCCTGAGAGTGAGGCACACCATGATCTGACAAAGGTACTTAAGCGTAAAAGGAAGGTCGTCGAAAAACTCATAGTTATGGAGTATGATGAGGCTCAACAAGAAGTGGCGGATACTGCTGCTGATGAAGCCTCTCACGATGACGAGCCAGTCATCATAAAGGTCACTGCAGCCCCAGCGGGCATGCAGCAAAGAGACATTTTGACCCTAGCCCGAGAAGCTGCTGAGCGTGATGATGATGTCGACGAGGAGGCAATGGAAACACAACAATCAGTGTAGTTAACTAATACACCAACACCTACCGCTTCCATATTTCTTCCTCGCAAGAAAGAACCTCCATCCACCTCGACCTCAATTAGTGGTGGTGAAAGTGCACAACGTACTAAAGTTCGGCAATCCACATCCTCCACTTCATCTGGCATTAGCAGCAAGACCACCGCCACCAGTATCGCCGCCTCCTCCGGCCCCCACAGACAATTCAAGTCCCCAGCTTGAGACTTCTTTAGTGTTTGCCCAAAAAGGGAAAACTTCGCCATTTGTAGCATTTGTAAGGTTGCAGTTAGTCGTGGTAAGTTTGGTACCAACTATGGTACCGGAGGCCAGAGAGGTCATCTCAAGAGACAGCACCCTGTCCAATGGTTTGCGCACCTACAGGCGATCAAGGAAGCCCTAATTGCACTTAATGAAAACGTTGATTTTTCATCTGATGATGACGAGGAGGAAGAAGACGTGTCAAACACTTCTCTTACACCCAGTACCCCTGTCAGCAGCACACCCCATGTGAGCCACACTAAGAGTGTGGGAGAGAGTGAGACACCAATGCGAAAAAGTTCATCAGCGAGCGTAACTGGGTCGAAGATATCATCATCATCATCATTATCCCGTAAATGCTTGGTCCAGGGCAACATTAAAAAGATGTTGTTTACAGAAGCGCAATATGAACGCAACCACCCACTGACGCGTCTGTATAACACTAAGCTGGCTAAAATGCTAGCCCTGGACCTTCTCCCTTTTTCTTTTGTAGAAGGGGTTGGTTTTCTAGAATTAGTGGCAGCGCTCTGCCCTAAATGGAAGGTTCCTAGCCGGTTCTATTTTGCCCGAGTTGTGGTTCCAGCACTACATGAATGTTCTGGAGGTGATTGGGGCAGCTTTGCAGAAGAGTGCTGTTCACACTATACATCTGACAACAGACATGTGGACCAGTGGCGCAGGCGCTGATTACATGTGCATCACTGCACACTGGGTCTCTTTTTCAGGGGTTAAAGCAAAGCTAAACGCAGGTGTTGACCCGGACCAAGTTTTTAAAGCTGCTCGGAAACATGCAACACTAGCCATGTTTGGTTTGGAGAAACGTCACACAGCAGAAAACATTCTGGATGAGTTTAACACAAAGGTCCTTGACTGGCTGTCCCCATAAAAAACACCAGATTGGTTATGTTTCCACGGATAATGGCGCCAATGTAGTTAAGGCCATGGAGCCGGGTGACTATTTCAGAGTGCCGTGTTTGGCGCACTGTATAAACCTGGTTGTCAATAAATTCTTGAGTGATAAAGACAGTGCAGCGTACAGGGTAGTGGACACCTGCAGAAAAATGTGCAAGCATTTCAGCCATTCTTTTAAGGCCCTGAAGCATCTGAGGAGCCTGCTATATGAACGTCGAATGCCAGTGAAAGCACTCATCCAGGAGGTGGCAACACGTTGGAACTCAACCTTCTACATGCTTGAACGTCTGTATGAGCAATATACGGTACTCGATCACTATTTCTTAACACAGGGTACAGCTCAGAAGGAAGACCTGAGGATGGGTGCGGCGCAATGGGACATAGTTAAAAGCCTGACACGCATGCTTCGTCCTTTTGAGGTCTTCACTTGTGCAGTCAGCAAGGAAGACTGTAATTTGGGAAAAGCTATCCCATTGTTGTACATGCTGGAGCACCAACTGAAGGAGGTGTGTTCTGTGTTTCAAAAAGATGAAAAAAACCAAGACCCTTTTGTTTTGGCGGAGAAATTATTAGAGCGCCTACAAGGTGATGAACGTCTTAAAATGATCCACTCAAACCAGCATTACATTTGTGCTACTATTCTGGATCCACGCTACAAAAAGGCGCTGGCAGGCCGAGCATTCTTTCCTTTTGCCGATGAAGATGTTTCAAAGTACAAACAGTGTCTAGCCTCCTCAGCCAAGAGGTTTGAAAGAGAACGGCAGAAAATTGAAGGAAAAGGCAGTACATCAGCATCAGCAGGCCATCCCCGGTCAAAACAATCCACTTCTGCACCTGTGGCTGCGGCACAAGTGACCTCTCAGCCGTTAAAGACACCGGCAACCGGATCATCTGCACCACCAGACACAACAGTAACATTGGAGGCTGAAGAGGATGGGCAAGCTCGGCTTGGGTTTGGTTCTCAAAAGGTCACAGCAACAGCTAAGCAAAGTGGAGGAACCTTGGAGGAGGACCTTGAGTCGATGGTGAAGGACTATCTGAATGACTCAACAGAGGTCTATGTTAATGCTGACCCATTGGCGTATTGGCATGGGAAAAAAGAATTGTGGCCACAGCTCTCCAACCTGGCTTTAAACTACTTGTCTTGCCCACTCGCAATCGTGTCTTCTGAATGTGTTTTCAGTGCTGCTGGTGGCATTGTAACTTCCAAACGGAGTCGCCTCTTGCCCAAAAATGTGGAGAGGTTAACAATGATCAAGATGAATCAGCACCTCATACCACCAGATTACAGAGTACGAGAAAGCACGCCGGATGAAGCCGAGGTGGACAGCAACATAGATGAGGGAATTTCTTCTCTGTCAGGTGACACTGAGCTCACCCTGCCTGAATTCGCAGAGTATGATGACGAAGCCTTATTCTTATTCGTGGACCGTGACACCGAGCCCTGAAAATGAGACAATGAATCAATAACTTTCTTTTTCGTCCTTATTCACTTTTATTCCTGTGTGTCTGTCTTTCTTTGTTGTGCACAGTTAATATAATTCAAACTTTAATCACCTAATCACAAAAAAAGCCCATCAGCAGAACTGTCTTCACTTGTTTGCTTATTGATTTGAAGGTGCCGTAGTCTGCATTCCTCAGGTTCACAAGTTCAGAAGAACAGGCTCCTCTATCCTCCTCCTCCAGACTCCTATTTCCATCAAAGCAGAGGGCTGGTTTACGCCCAATGAAGAAAGACTCAGCACTTGTGGGGGTGTTCTACTTCTTTGCGGGTGAGTTGACGGCTCTGGGGCCGTTGCTGGGAAGCTCTAATACCGGATAAAAGTGGTTTGGACCAAATCGGAGGCGGAAATTTGTGTGTGTTTTTGCTGACTTGCTTGCCTTTGAGGTGCTCTTTGGGGGGTTCCGGCTGTTTGTGGGTGAGTTTCGGGGTCTGGGAGCACTGCTGGGACACTCTAATCTTGATTGCATTTGCTTTTCAGGAAATCCGTGGTGGTAAACTGGAGTTATGGCCTAGCTACACAGCGCGTTTGGACCGAAGGCCGAGAAATATTGTAAGTATGAGATTATGCTTTTGGGCTGTTTGGGGGTGTTGTGTTTTTTGGCGGGTGGGTTGGCGGGACTTGGGGCATTCCTGGGAAGGTCTAATACTGGATAGAGGTGGTTGGGACAAAATCCACACTGATTTTTTTTGTTGCTATTTCTGAGATTTTGCTCAATGTAGCGTTTTTGGGGGCCTGTTTGGGGGGCTTCCTGGTGTTTGTGGGTGGGTTTCGGGGTCTGGGAGCACTACTGGCTATGGATACTTTACTTTGCAAGAGGTTTGAAGCAAATCCATGGTGGCAGAGGGGAGTTAGGGCCTAGCTGCAGAGTGCGCGCGGAGTGATTTGGGAAATTGGCAAAAAAATGACTAAGTCCCCATTTTTGTAATTTTACTCTTTGGCTTTTGGGGGTCTTCTACTCGTTTTCTCCTGGGTTGACGGCTCTGGGGCATTTGCTGGGAAGCTCTAATACCGGATAAAAGTGGTTTGGACCAAATCGGAGGCAGAATTTTTTTTGTGTTTTTGCTGACTTGCTTGCCTTTGAGGAGCTCTTTGGGGGGGTTCCGGCTGTTTGTGGGTGAGTTTCGGGGTCTGGGAGCACTGCTGGGACACTCTAATCTTGATTGCATTTGCTTTTCAGGAAATCCGTAGTGGTAAACCGGAGTTATGGCCTAGCTACACAGCGCGTTTGGACCGAAGGCCGAGAAATATTGTAAGTATGAGATTTTGCTTTTGGGCTGTTTGGGGGTGTTGTGCTTTTTGGCGGGCGGGTCTTGGGGCATTCCTGGGAAGGTCTAATACCGGATAGAAGTGGTTGGGACAAAATCCATAGGGAAAAGCCTTTTGGCACTTTTTGTAACTTAGGGTTTGGTAGGGTTAGCCCTAGCAGCAGGATTGCATGTGTTTTGGGGTGTTCTAAATTTTTGCAACTGAGTTCTGGGGTCTTAGAGCACTCGTGAGAATGTGTAATTTTGGTTGCAAGTCATTTGAAGAAAATCCATGGTGGGAAAGGGGGGATTTGGCATAGTTAAAGAAAGCCTCTGCCACTATTCTTAACTTATGGCTCGTTAGGGTTAGCAGTATTTCTATTGCATGTGTTTGGGTGGGGGGGGTTTCGAGTCTTGGAGCGATGCTGGCTATGGATACTTTTGCTTGCTTGCAAGTGGTTTGAATACAATCCGGGGTGGGTAAGGGGGTATTTGGGCCTACTTTTACTTTCGAAGTACGTTTTGTCACCAGTTTTCTGCTAGGCCTCGTTTTTTGAGATCTGATTGGGGGTCTTCTACATTTTTGTAACTGGCTTTAGTAAGGGTCTGGGTGGAAGCACTGCTGGGAAGGTCTAATTTTGTTCTAAAACACAGTTTACAGTACACCTAGCTTGAGGGGAAAGATCCGCTAAATTAATTCGCCCATACTTATTTATCCTTGAAAATGTGACTCAGACAGAGTACGCACTTTCAAAAATGTTGTACTGTCTATTAGGAAAATCAAAGTGTGACTTTTTGCACTACACAACGTACATACCTTATATTTATTTATCAGTGCTGTTTTTCGTTCAATAATTACAGGCCGGGTTTCAGTCTGCAATGGGGAAAAAAGGATGGAGTCAGGCTTCACATTAGCGAGCCGCAATTCAGCATCCGCCAGGCAGGCAGTGTACAGGGTGTCTTCTGGTCACCAACATTGATGGACGAAGTGTCAGCTGGAATGGAGGAGTGCCGCTAATAAGAGGAATTGTTTGCTGCATGCAACTTACTTACCAAATTCAACAGGACAACTACAACAATACAGATACAGTATCCATTCTTTTATTCAATCAGTGTGTGTGACTGCATTTCTTGGATCTCTCTCTGCTTCTAAATTGATCCCTACAGCCATTCTATAGGTTTTACTTCGGCTATTTTTTTAACCTAATTTAATGTAGCCCTGTACTGTCGCATTCTGGCATTCACGGTTGTCGAAAGTACTACTTACTTTTCTGTAACAATGCATTCAGTAGTGCATGAACTTCCTTTATGTCACGTAAAATATTTATGGTTAGCTTTGTACCCAAAAATTTCTTTATGTTCAATTATTGTTTGTCCATGCTGTGCTTTTTTTTTTTCTCTCAACAAAACCTACCCAAAAAGAAACCCCCATTCCTATCCATTTACAAACACTAACCCTCTTCCCCCGGGTTGTGTGGTTTTGCTTGATGTGTGACTAACTGACATCAATAATTCCACACACTTGCTGGGGAGGATAAGGTCATAGCAACAGGCTGGTGAAGGAATCCGAGGATATATTCTAGACTTACTCAGCTTCAGTACTATTTCTTGTAGTATTATCCAATGTCAAAGAAATCCTATGCAAGTACAAGTTATACTATAAATACTTTACCATTTGTTAGGCTACATCGTGGCACTGTTGTAGTCTAGTGTACTGTCACCTGCTATATTCTCTATCGTACCGTTTTAATGCTACAGTAAGGACAAACCAGGTTTCATTTTCTTTTTTTCCATAGCCATGCAACTGCCACTGTGTCACACCACTAGTACCACCACAAGGAGGAGGAAATTTCAGCCGCCCTGGATTGCTACCTTAATCGCCATTTCCCGTGGAGCCAGCCCTGGGCCTAGCCCTACTTTCAAACAGAAATTACAGGTAAGATAAGCGTTTGGTTGGAGGTAGTATAATGGAGTATTAGGAGAGACGAGAGCTTGACGGTAGTACTACTAAAGTCCTAGGACTATTCAGGAAAATAAACTTACTGCTAAACCCCCACCCACCAGACTCAAAAGCAGTAAAAAACAGGTATGGTCAGATAAAGTTTCAAAAAGTATATTTTTATAGCCCTAACAAAATAATCTCCTGCAAGACCCTCCCTAACCCCTACAATTGTCCTTCAAAAGTCCCCAAAAACCCATCTCCCAATTCCCACCCCCCAAAAGTCTCTAAAAAAGGGGCAAGGGACACTATGGCAGGGTGCTGTTGACTTTAGCAGCCAGGGCATCATGCTCCTTGCGGAGGGTGGCATGTTCGAAGCGGAGGCCCTCCACCAAGTTCTTATAGTTCAGGACCTCCTGCTCCAGGTAGGACAGTCTGAGGGATAAGCGGCGCCGGCGTGCCTTGCAAATCCTGTGGGGGGCAGCTGCTGTCTTTGCTGCTCGGCGGTGGCGTTTGGCTTTGGTAGCCCGGCTCCGTACCGCTGGAGCACTGCGCTGGCTGGCAGCCCGCACGGAGGAGGATGCAGCTGTCCCAGTGGACGTTGTTGTATTACCAGACTGCGTCTCCTCCTCCTCCAGGGCCACCAGCCGCCGATATTCAGTGACAGTGGCATCCAGCCTCCGTTGCTGGGCCATTCGAGCCAGCTCCTTCCTCCTTGATGGTCTCTTGGATTTGGAAGGAGCAACTACATGAAGAAAGAAAGACATAGTCTGTAACCAATGCTCCTTGAGATTAACACAAAATGATTGAGCAGAAAGTTGTCACAGTACAAGTAGCAAATTGCAAGCACAGTACATAACTATTGTGGACAGTATCTATGTAACCTCCGACTTCTTCATCCTTGCTCTAACATTAGTGGGAGTTTAAGGAACAAATTCTACGAGCACTATGGACTTTCATTACAGTCGACTATGACAGTACACCAGTCTTATTCTTCTTCTTCTCTCTTGTTTCGGAAAATTGGTACGTTATCTTATGCAAGCCGGCATAATGCCAGCGCAGTGAACTTGCACCCGAGAAAAACAGACGCACACCATGGTGAGTGAGACAGACTTGCGTTACTGTACCGGTCCAGTACATGCAGGTGGTGAAGCTCTTACTTTTCTATTACGGGTGGCACTGAGAATACTCTGTTAAAAGGGCTACTGCTTAATTAATTTAGCTTTCACCCTACAGTGCAAATGAGTATTAGAAAAAGGAAAATGAAGAAGCTAAATAATCTGATTATCTATCACTTCACATGGGATGTATTTGATGACATATGGGATGACTTTAGGTGCTTTGCTTATTATTGAGTGAACAGTGATACACCCACACATGTATGACGTACTACTTCTAAACTAAAGTTATTAAGAGAGGTAGGGAGTGTCCACCGTAATAACCGGATATATGCTGTGCTTGCAGTTGCAATACAAACTACTGCTACTATTCATGGTAGTATTTGAACAAAATTACAACTTCTTTTCCTTGCCTTTCCTACACTGGAACGGACGTGCGGGTGCGGTGTTACATGCTCTTCAAAGTAACACTTAGTTCATCCAGTGACCGTCTACTCTCTCTAGATACACATATGATATCTAAGAGTCAGATAGTACCATGAATGATCCAGGCATCCATCCATTCAAAGTATATGCACACACACAGTTTCTGTTTTACCCACCCAGGCTGTTCTCCTTCCACCCATCCTTGCTTCATCATTCACCCAGCAATGCACCATACCATATTCTTTCCTTCCCAGCCACCTCAGGGACCAAGCAAACACATATCATTCTTCTTTGCCAGTCATCATTACATTTCCCGTCCTTCCACACTTACTTACACCCTTCTTTCGCTTTTCGTTCATCCCATCCATCAAGTTAATCTCAGATCTGATTGGGATTCTTCTCGCCAAAAACTTCACAGCTAAGTCGAAGTACATTTAGAGGAGGCTACTACCTGGTTTATTTATAATACACCCGTGCAGAAAGCACACTCTGCAGTCTTCAATCTCAATAAGTAAGGAATATATAGCTTACCTCTGCCCGCCACCACCGTGTCATCCCCCACAGAATTGTCCGGCACTTCTACCGCCTCCTCCCCAGAGTTGTCCTTGTCCAATGCCACCGTCACCTCCGCACTGGCCCCGCCTCCAGATGTTCCACCTACAAAGTACATTTAATAATGTTAGAATACACCACTCACTACTATATATTATTTGGTCTAGGAGGAAGAAAGAAATGTGAAAAAAACAGTATACAATGTAATAATTTGTGTCTGTCTACTCTAAAGTAAAATTGTCCCTTTTTCCAGGAAAGGCTGTTGTCTTGCTGCACTTTTTGGCACAACTGATGAATGCTTGCTTTTTATTTTTAACACGCACCACTTTTTCTCCTAACAGACAGAAGCTTGACTTCTAAGAACACGAGCAGGATCAAGTTCAAACCAGGTGAGAGCTCAGCTCGACCACAAGAAATGTGTCCAATTAATCGTCAGCACTAAGCACTTTTCCATTTTCAGTTAAACGTTTACTTTTATGACAAACTTGATTTTAATAAATGTGTTTACTTTTAATAAAGCTTTTAAACTTAAATAGACTCTGTGGTTTTTGGTCCTTCAGACTAGAGTGGATGAGCTAAAGGTTTTGCAATTTTTGCAAGCATGAGTCCGTGCCTCTGACATCATTGGGGAATAATCATAATCATCGGTGACTTTGGGAGCTAAATGACTCTGCCACACTATCTAGTCAGTAAGGAGATTCGGGGTTCAACTACAAAGTCTGTTATCACTGAGGTATGTGGAAAGTCTAACAGCACCTATTATAATTGATAAGCTAAGCAATGCATTATTTAGTGTCCATAGTTCTGTTTGTGCAGATTTGTCCCTGCAACAGTAGTAGAATGGATTGTCCTCCTATCCAAACCAAAAGTAAAGTAGTATCTGTAGGTAGGAAGGTGGATATCTGACTATGATTACCCCCAAACTTTTTGCCTGGTGTTTAGCTGGTTTTTGACTTAGTTGGCCTGGGATCCTGCTATTCAGGGCCCCAGGCTGATTGCTCTCTCCTTAAAATGGACTCCATGCACCTTAGGTGCATAACACAATTGGAACTGGTTCACCTTATTGTAACAGTGTACCCTAGGTACCCAGGGCATAGGTGTTTCCAAGGCCTACCAGGGGCTGCAGCATGTATTGTGCCACCCCTGGCCTGGCCTCCATATTTGACACAACTGGCTGATCACTCAGCTGGGGTAAGTTGGTGTAATCACCTCTTACTTAGATATAGTATCCTTATATCTAACCTTAAACTGGACACATATGCTCCTATCAGCCACTCCTATGGAAGGCCTCATCAATCCTGGAGGCAGAGTGCTTGGAAATATGTGAGATGGTGCTCTAGCATGAGCTGAGCCTGTCGGCAGCTGTCGGGAACCACTCCCTAAGCTGTTCCGGGATATTGCCATACCATATACTCTTAAGTGCATTATAATCCTCGCGGTTATATGCTAACTTTGGTTTGGCTTTATCAAAACATGTCGAGTAAGGTGTCATACGAATTGGAATACTATCCCCTCGACAGTTCTGTTGACGGGGATAGCATTCCACCCTTCTAGAGGGACACGACATGTGTGTAGCCTTAACCCCGGTTAAAGTTAACCAGAGCCTCAGCATCACAAAATGGATGCTGCCACCACAGACACAAGTCTGACCTCCTGCTGCTGGGAGTCATTCCAGCGAGGGAGGCTTGGACAAAGGGTTTCCTGCCTTGGGAGGTGCGAGCACCACCCCAGACAGGGTTTTGTGTATTGGGTAGGACAGGGCTGAATAGAAACAGACATGCCCGGGGCACACAAGGTGTCCCCGTGCATAAGTCAGTCCAAACCGGTCCTGGGACTTTCCAGACCCAGGCCTGGCGAGGAGCTGGACAAAGGAAAGGGGGTGTAACCGCCCCCCTTCCTGGTTCCTCCCAGAGGAGGGACCTAGTAGGTGATCCACCCCTCAGATTGGGAATAAGAGTGGGAGCAGTGCCATTGCACAGCAGATCATCCTGAATCAACTTTACACGAAGAAGAAGACTGGACTTCGACATTCTGCTGCACAGAAGACTGAGGAGAATCTCCCTTGTGGCCTAGGAGTGGCCACCCTGCGAAAGCAGGCACCAACCAGCGAATCGACGTCTGCTTTGCCGCCGCCTCCCGCCGGAGCCCGAGCCCAGAGCCTGACAAGACCCAGACTCCCAGACTTCTCAGAGCCCGATCCACAGTCCCTGCAAAGAAGGGACCCGTGGAGGCACCGAGAGACGTGGGACCGGACATCTTGGAAGACACCCGAAGAGCTGACAGCGCAGCACCAGAGGCGTCCTCGACGTTGTGCTTTGGGGACTGAGAACCCCCACCACCGAGCAGCCCTTGCACCGAAGATCAGCCCCCCAGCATCTCCACGATTGCCGACACCGCCAACAGTGAGAAGCCTGCGTGGGACAGCTCGTGACCGACTCCTGGACGTCCTCAACCCCCGGTGTCCACGTGGCTGCAGAGAGAAGCTACACCTCAACGCCTGTTTGCACCCGACATCGCCTGGTTCCAATCTTGTTCCACGGTAGTCACTGGCTAGTGACTTTGAACATTGTCCCCTCTGCTTTCAGGTCTTCACATCTTCAGATCCACCCTTGGATCCACCGGAACTCTTCACATCGAGCCGCCTGCAGCATCTTCAGCTCCAAGCACCATCGACCAGCGTGACGAAACCCGACACTAATTCGACCCTGTGCACCCGCTTCCTGTGGGTGAGGTAACTCAGCTCCGCCGGTGTTCTTACACTGGTACACATCTCAAGGGCCTGTGTCTTAAGTTTCAGCTTTCTAGGTCACTCGGAAGGTTCCGAACTAACTAACTTTGTACATTTTACGCACCATAGACTTTACATTGGTGAGTGCGTGCACTTTAAACACTGCACCCGAGTCCCGCGGGCCTTTCCCGACTTAGTCACTGCTAGTCTCGAATAGCTCCAGCGATTCCCAAGGCCCTAGGCCTGTTTCCGTTCTGATTGGTATCTCTTATACCACTTTCTTAGTATATGGTTTAGGTGGCCCCTAGGGCTCATCCATATTGTGCAACTTTTGTGTATTTTAAACTGTCTTGTGATTTAACGCTTGTGCTTCTGTGCTCATAAAGAGTCCAGGGGATACTTTTAGTTAATAAATCAATATATATTTTCAATATATATCTGTGTGGTGTCCTTTCATTTGGTATTCAAGGGGGTTGTGTATGGTAATACAGCTGGCTTCACATGCCTTTCAGAGTTTAGCCTAAGACTGCTTTGTCCACGTTACCACTAGGATAACTGGTCTATAAGGTTGACTTACAACCAATCATCATAAGGGTTGCTTGGCATGGTACAAAGTGATCACTAGAATTAGTGAGCATTATATACCAGGCCAACTTCTCACAGTATCTTATTCTTTCTTGGTGGTCATTCACCTTTTTATTGTTGGCAATTGTCAAAGCATAAACATTTAGAAGACTTGAAAAGACTTGAAAAGTCCTGGCGCTCTCAGAAGCGGTCGCTCCCTGCTCCCTGCTCCAGTGGTATCGTATTGCGCCCTGCCTGTGATCCCTGATTGAGAAATTTGTGCATTTAAACCCACTGCTTGTCATTGCGCTGCATGTTACAGAAGACCAAGCGTGTGCATAATAATCATTAATTAGCGCTTTGCTGATTGAAGCACTATCGTGGTGGTACACGCGCATGCCTAGCTGCTGTCTCTGCCAGCTGCCACTTAGCATTGCGCTCGTGGGTGTAAGCATTTGCGAGTGTTTATATTTCATTTTACTGTGTTGTGAAGCTGCCATTCACTCGGTGTGCCCCTTGATTTAGGCAATTTGAATTGGATGCCATTTTGTTGTTGTTTGTGCCTCGGAGCCCGTCCTCTCCGACTGACCCCGCCTCCCTGCTGACCCTCCCTCCCACGAAGTACATAACCTAGCCCCCACCCCCGGAAGCGTCGTGACCGTCCTGACGCTCTCAGAAGCGGTCGCTCCCTGCTCCCTGCTCCAGTGGTATCGTATTGCTGCCCTGCCTGTGATCCCTGATTGAGATATTTGTGCATTTAAACCCACTGCTTGTCATTGCGCTGCATGTTACAGAAGACCAAGCATGTGCATAATAATCATTAATTAGCGCTTTGCCGATTGAAGCACTATCGTGGTGGTACACGCGCATGCCTCGCTGCTGTCTCTGCCATTTGCCACTTAGCATTGCGCTCGTGGGTGTAAGCATTTGCGAGTGTTTATATTTCATTTTACAGTGTTGTGAAGCCGCCATTCACTCGGTGTGCCCCTTGATTTAGGCAATTTGAATTGGATGCCATTTTGTTGTTGTTTGTGCCTCGGAGCCCGTCCTCTCTGACCGACCCCGCCTCCCTGCTGACCCTCCCTCGCCCCTCCCCTTCCACTATCCATTTATGACAGATGCTTTTTCGCGCAGCGTTCACGCGCAGCGGTCGCGCCCCATGCGCGCGGAAGGTGCGCCAAAGGTAAGCCTGTCTACGCCCGTCCGCGCCTGGACCGCACCCAGCGCCTGTCCCCCTGGTCCCCACCATACCCAGCCCACTAGAGTCACATATGATGCCACAACTCTCCTCGCCCTCACCCCCGGACGCGCTCCTCAATGCAGCGAAGCCACCCCAGGACGTACCCACGGTCCATTCGCCTGCCTCTCCTGCAAGTTTAACTGTTCCAGAACCCTCACCAAACCCACTTCCTCCACACACAGCCCCGACTCTGACCGCCTAAAGTGCATCCTGCTGAACACCCGCTCGGTCCACAGACACGCAACGGAACTCTGGGACCTACTCGACACTGCTTCACCGGACATCGCCTTCCTAACCGAAACATGGATGAACACATCATCAGCACCCGACATCGCCATAGCCATACCGGACGGCTACAAGATTACTCGTAAAGACCGCACCAACCAAACAGGAGGAGGCATCGCCATCATCCATAGGAACACCATCAAAATCACAACCAGCTCCGATGACAATCTTGCAACCGCCGAACATCTCCACTTCCAGATCCACACCAACCCTAGGACCACACTTAGAGGCACCCTCATCTACAGGCCTCCAGGCACCCGCACTCAATTCAGCGATGACATCACAGACTTCGTCAGCCCACATGCCCTCGCCTCCGTGAACTACATTCTTTTAGGAGACTTCAACTACCACCTCGAAAACAAACACAACAGCAACACCACCGCCCTTCTGGACAACCTGGCCAATCTCGGACTCAAACAACTTGTTGACACCCCCACCCATGCAGCCGGACACACGCTCGACCCTATCTTCACCTCCAGTAAGCACATTTCCTTCGACCACACCACAGCCCTCCACTGGACGGACCACAGCTGTGTTCACTTCAGCTACAAAACCACCCTGACCCACAACCGCCCTCAACCTATCCCCCGGAGAAACTGGAACAAAATCACTTCCGACCAACTCCTCGCATCACTCTACCAAAACACTCCCACCCTCTCACTGGACCCAAACCAAGCGGCCATCAATCTCAAGCAATGGATCACCCACAGTGCTGACGAATTAGCACCCCTGAAAAAACACCAGATCAAATCAGCCAACAAAAAGGCTCCCTGGTTCAATGATGACCTAAAAGATCCAAGAAGCTATGCCGCACCCTGGAGAAAACATGGAGAAAAAACCCGACCACAGACAACATGTCCACCCTCAAGGCAGCCACCCGCAAACACCACCAACTGATCCGATCAGCCAAGAAATCAGCACACAAGGATCGTCTTGACAACAACACCCACAACAGCAAGGAACTTTTCAACATCGTCAAAGAATTCACCAACCCCACCGCAGCATCCAACGACATCACTCCATCCCAAGACCTCTGCGATGCGTTATCCTCCTTCTTCTACAACAAAATTGCCGACATCCACAACAGCTTCGAGAACATCCCCAGCGTTCAACCCTCCCCACCCCCCTCAGATCCTACTCCGCCAACCAACAACCTTACCACCTGGAACCCAATTACCACTGAAGACACCATCCGCCTAATGAACTCAATCCACTCTGGCTCGCCAACTGACCCCTGCCCCCACCATATCTTTAACAAAGCGGACTCCATCATCACACCCCATTTCCGTGATGTCATCAACTGCTCGTTCAGGTCTGCCAACTTTCCAGAAAGCTGGAAACACGCCGAACTCAGCGCCCTCCTGAAGAAACCCACAGCTGACCCCTCCGAACACAAAAACTACCGGCCCATATCCCTCCTCCCATTCCCGGCCAAAGTCATCGAGAAAGCCGTCAACAACCAGCTTGCCGCCTTCCTTGAGTCCAACAACTCCCTTGATCCTTCTCAATCCGGATTCCGAGCCAAGCACAGCGCCGAAACTGCCCTCATTGCAGCTACTGACGACATCCGAGCTCTACTGGACAACGGTGAAACAGTGGCCCTCATTCTACTCGACCTCTCTGCCGCCGTCGACACAGTCTGCCACAGCACCCTCATACAACACCTCAGCAACATCGGAATACAAGGAAAAGCCTTGGACTGGATCACCTCATTCCTCGCTGGGAGATCTCAAAGAGTCCGACTCCCCCCGTTCAACTCAGAAGCCACTGAAGTCATCTGTGGAGTACCACAAGGATCTTCACTCAGTCCCACCCTCTTCAACGTTTACATGAGTCCACTTGCATCCATCGCTCGTCAACACAACCTTAACATCATCTCTTACGCCGACGACACCCAGTTAATGCTTTCCCTCACCAATGACCCCAACACCGCCAAAACCAATCTTCACGAAGGCATGAAAGAAGTAGCCGACTGGATGAAACATAGCAGCCTCAAACTCAACTCAGACAAAACGGAGGTGCTCATCCTAGGATCCTCCCCCTCTGCTTGGGACAACTCTTGGTGGCCCTCCGCTCTGGGCACAGCACCCACACCGACAGACCATGCACGCAACCTTGGCTTCATCCTAGACTCCTCTCTCTCGATGTCTAGACAAGTCAACGCAGTCTCATCCTCTTGCTTCAACGTACTTTGCACTCTCAAAAAGATCTTCCGCTGGATTCCCCTAGAGACAAGAAAGACTGTCACCCACGCACTGGTCACGAGTCGACTGAACTACGGCAACACACTATAAGCCGGAATCACAGCAAAATTACAGAAAAAACTCCAACGCATCCAAAACGCATCAGTGAGACTCATTTTAGACATCCCCCGCCAAGATCACATCACCGGACACCTAAAAGACCTCCACTGGCTTCCCGTCAACAAAAGAATTACTTTCCGCCTTCTCACGCACGCACACAAGGCCCTCTACAATCTAGGACCCAAATGCCTCAATGTTGGACCTGGGCCTCTTGGCAGGGTCATCCCTAAACTTTTTGCCTTCCTCCAATACTCTCTCTGACCTGTTTCTGTTGGTTTAATGACTCTGGGCACTTTACCACTGCTGACCAGTGCTAAAGTGCATATGCTCTCCCTGTGCAAAGTGTATCTGTGATTGATGTCCATGATTGGTTAATTGGATTTACTGTCAGCCCCTAGTCAAGTGCACTAGGAGTGCCAGGGCTGGTAAATGCCAATACTGCTAGTGGGCCTGCAGCGCTGATTGCGCCACCCACAGAAGCAGCCTTAAAATGTGTCTAGGGTCTGCCATTGCAGAACCTGCGTGCAGTCTGGTACTGTCATGCTGGCTGGGCAAGTGCACACACTTGCCAGCCCCTAAACCTTCCCTTAACTTCATATTAGTCACCCCTATGGTAGGCCTGAGGGCAGGGTGCATTGTAAGTGTAAGGTAGAACATGCCCTGATGTGTGTGGCATGTTCTAATAGTGAATTACTGCCAAATTTGTTTTTCACTATTGTAAGGCTACCAGTTCCCTTTAGGCCAGATGGGCTGCTGGAATTATTACACTCTATAATCCTAGCAGGCTCAGAGAACATGGTAGAAATTAATGTTTAGTATGCCTGAACTCAGAATAATAAAATACTTCTTTTAGTAAAGTTTATTTTAATATCCTGTGTTTGCAAATGCTACTTTTAGAAAGCTAGCATTTGCTTATCTAACCATTTCAGCCCGCCTCTGCTTTTGTGTGTATCTGACTGTCTGAGTTGTGTGAGTGACAGGGCTGGGAGTTGACAGGTGGTGAATAGCAAGGTGACACCTTAGTGGGAGGTGGGAGTTTCCCCTGAATGATGCATCAGGCTGTGCTCTGCCTCCACAATGCTGGCTCCGCCCTCCTGGGGAGCGACTGATGACTCAGCCTGCACCTGGCCCAGGAAGGACCGAAGCTTGTCAACAAAGTGCTCAAGCTGCCCCTGTCCTCACAATGCTGGCTCCGCCCCCCTGGGGAGCGGCTAATGTGCCTGTCCTCACACTGAATGCAGAAGCAGAAGTACCCACCACAAGTGCTCAGGGACTGAGAGCAGTTATGCAAAGGCCCCCCTGGCCTGTAAGAACAAAAGAAACTGTGTATAAAAGTAGGAGCCCTGCTCCTTGTAAATTAGAATCCTGTTTCACCACGAAGGACCTCTGCCCGACTAGAAGGAGAAGAGACGCTGGGAGGACTGGCCTGCTGCTTGCCTTGCTGAGAAAGGAGAGGAAAAGACTTGATGAGAAAAGACTTTGCTACTTTGTGCTTAAACATTCTCCAAGGGCTTGACTGAGCTTGCCCCCTGACCTGAGCCACAGGACCATCTGGCTCAACCTGCCCTCTGCTCGTCTGCCGGTAATTAGCCAGGATTTCTACTACTGCCGGAGCTGTGACCTTGGTGCCCCCCAGCCCCTCCCTGAGGCCGTGACCGACTGTGTCTACTCGTCCCCGCCGAGGAAGAGCTCCGCTCCGTTGAGCCGCTCTTCCCCCGCTGAGAAGATTGCTGTGTTGACCGCCTGGGAAGGCTCGCTGCTGTGGTGCCCCCCAGCCCCTCCCTGAGGCCGTGACCAACTGTGTCTACTCGTCCCCGCCGAGGAAGAGCTCCGCTCCGTTGAGCCGCTCTTCCCCCGCTGAGAAGATTGCTGTGTTGACCGCCTGGGAAGGCTCGCTGCTGTGCCTCACCCTCCCACCAGAAATCCTCACCGGACTGAACAGACCCAGGGGACAGACCCCCGCTGGACGGACGCCTCGGGTGCCAGCCTCGCTCTGCCTGAGCCGCTGGGCACCTCGCATCTGTCACCGGAGGAAATCCGCCCTCGAGACCGTCATCGGGCTCGGGGCCCGCAACGTTTGTTTTCCCCCTTTGTTTTGTTGATGCCAGCCTGCCTACAAGTGCCCCCGGCCTTCAGATCAGCTGTGGTGCGAGCCGCCCTTCTAGCTGACTCGCACCGCTCTCTGTGCCTGTTGCGGCGCCGCTCCGCTCTGTGCGAGCGCTCCAGCCCCTCCCGCTGGAATCCGATCCAGGCGGGCGAGGGAAGCCCCAGGCTGCATCCGGCGCCCCGGCCGCAGTGACAGGAGCGGCCCCAGGTCCTTTGGTCCTTGCCCTCCGTGGGCCGCCCTGAGGCCAGCACTAACCCCGGCCTGAGTCCCCCAGACCCGTGGGGGCCGTGCGCGTCAGCAGCCCCGGCGGGGCCGAACGCGTCCCACGCGGGAAGCGTGAGCTTTGGGCGGTCGGGCCCCGATCTCGGCCCGGAACGGGCAGGAAGTATCCCGGAGCCCCTGGGCCGACTACACCAAGTTAAAGAGGAGCAGTGTGACCCCCAATATTTCCCAGGACTCAAGAAAACACTCCTGGAAGGTACACTGCAGGGAAACATCGGTTTTAAAGACTGAAAGTACAATTTGAACTGCAACTAAGAAAGCTTACCTATTTACAACCTGTGGGCACCCCAAAAACGTTATTTGGTCTTGTGATAAGTCTGACCTAAGATATATATATATTTTATATAAAGAAACGTATTTTTATATATTTCCAGCCTGGTGTCCATTTGTGGGGGGATTGGTACATTTTACTGTGTGTGTGATAACAAATGCTTAACTCCATAACGCCTGAAGAATGGCCTTGGCTGCTCACGCCACGCACCTAGAGGGTGAGCAAGGGTAATTCTAAGGGGTCATCCTTCGCCCTGACTTAGAGGAGAGGGTCCCTGCTTGTCACAAGTACCTACTTGCGCCAACCAGAGACCCCCAATTCTAACACTCAACAATCGCCTGTCCTTCTACAAACCCACCCGCCATCTAAGATCGTCCAATCAAGCCCTCGCCGCGGTCCCGCGCATCCGAAAATCCACCATGGGTGGTAGATCCTTCTCCTTCCTTGCCGCCAAGACCTGGAACTCACTCCCCACTCGCCTCCGCCTTACTCAAAACCACACCTCCTTCAGAAAAGATCTTAAAACCTGGATATTCGATAAATAATGAACCCCTTCCCCAAGTGCCTTGAGACCCTCTGGGTGAGCAGTGCGCTATACAAATCCACAAACTTGAACTTGAACTTATGGACAATCCCAGAGGACTGCACTCTGTGCATAGAGCTATTGCTGACTAGAATGGGAGTCCAATGGAATTGCCAAATGTGCAATCTTAGTTAGCTACACAGACAGACTAATAAGAATAATCTAGTAATATCACACGGTGTCATAGTCGAGGCAGGATAAGAATTTAGATCCAGTCTACAAGAATATCAAAGACGATTTAGAAAAAATCGAATGAAGAACGCTGGGAAAAAATAAGTACTCTATATTAAAATTAAAACTTACTGGGGCCAGCAAAGGAGCCCTCGCCTGCCCGATCCTGGCCTGCATCCTCAACAGCACCCTCCTCCTCCTCCTCCTGTGTCCTCCTCTTGCCCCTGGGGGAAGCTGATATACAACATGAAAGAAAGAAAAACAGAAAACATGTATGATATTTGTCAACCAAATCAAACATTTCAAAAGAACTAACAAAATATTTTGGCGAAATAGCAAATAGACCACTATTCAACAGGATATATTATTGACCAATCTCATGTGGTCTACTACGTTATTAGTATTGCTTGATTTGCGGACCGTCGAATTGTAAAATTCTTATGTAACTCACTACACAAAGTACTAAAAAGGTTTGCCTAGGATTGGCAGGCAGCAGTCCGCAGCACGTGAAGTGACAGCCAAAGTCCACCGTGATTGCAGATCAGCGACAACACTAAAGTTTCCTACTACATTAACCAGTCATTAAAATACTCAAACTATCAATCCACCACCACTATTTCTTCTTATCGACAAGTGTACAAAGGAAGGACTGGACTTGAGTCTGTAGGGGCTGATTTAGAAGCCCCTTGCGGCTCTTTTGCTCCATTGTTGCGTGACTTTTGTGGCGCAGCGGCAGCACAAAAGAGGCGCAATGGTGCGGCGTATATTAACAACGTGACGCATATGGGAGATGCATCACGTTGTAAAGCCCTTCGCCATCAGGGGGCGTTCCGGCGCAATGGAGGGCGTTCCTGCGCAGAAACCCATCCTAAAAGTGGCTGAGGGAAATCTACAAGATTTCAATTACTCACTTTAACAATTATGATGCGTGACTCAAACCCTGCGCCCGCTTGAAGCAGACGTACGGCTTGACGCAGCTTTGGGGAGATAGGGAACCCCAGACCATTGATGGAGCTGCGCCATCGTTGCGACGCAACTCCAGCAATGCGCCGTCCTTACGGCACAGATGCGTAACGCTTTGGTGACGTTTTGGGCCCATGGTGCGCCGCATTGTAAATACGGCGCACCATGGGTGATAGTGGCATGGCGCACAATTACTGGCGCATCCCTGCTACTTTGCAGGGATGCGCCGGTAATTAAACATCTGAACCTTAGTGTGTAGCATTACACAGTTCTTTAAACTACACTCATACATAATTTCACAGGCCAATGAAATGAACACAAAATTGGAAACAAATAAGCATAGTAGCAACACTACTGAGAAGGAGAGCAGTGCACCTGAAATATACAGAAGATTTTGAAATATAATATACCTACAATGTAATGAGCAGCAATATTGCTCTTGGTAAAAAAAAAAATTGCAATATAATAACACAGCAGGAGAAAACAGAGTAGTAAAGAAATAGCTACTACTACTACTACTCACCAAGCCCGGGGATCTCGAGGCCAAGCAGGTCGAGCAGATCTCGTTCATGGGTCAGGACATCCGTCCAGCGGTGGGTGGCCTGGATGTAGGTGCGCCGGACCCGAGAGTGGTGGTACATGGCCCGGCACACCTTATCCCACCGCTTCCGGCGATCCCGCATCCCGTACCCGCCTCCGATCTTGCGGCCTGCCATTATGGTCCTGGGGAGGTGGCGCTGTACATAGAACACTAGTGCGCCCACCTCCTCCGGGCTGAAAATCTCCCGGGGTGCGACTGTCTCCCCCCTCAAACGCCCGCACGGGAGCCGGGCACGGGGTGCGGGACCCTTCCCCTTCTCGGGATGCTTCCCGGCTCCCTTCACCATGGTCTGGGCGGAAAGGAATAAAGAAAATAGAATAGGGAAGAGAAGAAAAGAAAAGAGTTTAAAAGAGTAGTTTAAAATTAACAAAAAGTAACAGTAAACACAAAAATATAGGGCTAGAAAAATAGAGGGATAGATAATAAGTAAAATAGATTAAAAAAAACTTCAAACAAGCAAAGGATGGCACAGATTTAGAGAGGATACAAGAAGCATGCCCAGAACCATAGCAATGAATGAGAAACAAGATGGCTGCGCCCGTTCACGACCGCGCGGGTAAGTTCGCGCGAGATGTTCCTCGCGAAAACACTCGCAAAATTGTACTTGCGAGCCGCACACTTTGCGAGATTACACTTCGCGCCCGGAAACGGAAATACGTCATGCAAACAAGATGGCCGCGCCCTTGAACGACCGCGAGGGTAACTTCGCACCTTGCGCTACAAGCGGCTCGCGAAAACGCACAAAACCTGGCGAACTAACACGCCGCAAAAAAAGAAATCGCATATTCGCACGAATTCGCGGCTTCCGAATCCGATCTTGCGCGTGTTCGCGCCCCGCGAATCCCGCGAAATTGCAGAAAAACGAGTTTTGCAAAACTGAAAGCACTCGGTAGGTGCAAGAGTTCAAACTCATCATTAGTAACAATTCACTGTAGTGCTTCCTGACTGGGGCCCCTCCAGAGTTCAGTTGCTAGTTGCAACAATTGTATGACCCTGCTCTGACCCTCACAGCAGGCTCATAGAATAGCTAGAAGTAGGCCACAAAGGTCCTGGAAAAAAAAATTGCACTGCAACAGAAAGCAAATTACTAATAAGGAAGCAGGTGCCAGACCTGGAATTTTAAAACAGTGACACATTAATAAACTAACCACAAATTAATTCATGTCAGTTGAAGCAGGGCAGGTGTGCTTGCTTTTCCCCCCCATAATCTACAGTGATGATGAACCAGAGGGTGGCATTTATGTAACAGAGGGTGGCATGGGTGAAAGAGAGGGTGGCAGTGGTGAAACAGAGGGTGCTGGGAGGCTGTGATGATGAACCAGACATAGAACCAACATAGTCGCGACCATTGCGAGCTGACAAGTAAGTTCACAATTGCAAACTAGTACCAAACCCTCGCGAACTGGCAGAAACCCTTGCGAACACACAAAAAAAATCCGCAAATTCGCGAGAATTCGCGGATTTTGCGGATTGCGAGTTCGCAAATTCGCAAAATTCGCAAACGCCAGATTCGCAAAATTCGCCAATCAGATCTCACGATGAGATGTGTGGTTATGCTCCACCCAGATAGATATATTTCTGTTTCCATTAATATTTTAAGAACTACTGAACAGATTTACACCATTTAACAAAAAGGGCTCTTTCTGAACCAAGGGATACCAGTTTGCCAAATTTGGTGTAATTCCATTCAGCAGTTCGAGCTTTAGCCGTGTCTAAAGTTTCCTATGGAAAATTGCATGGAGAAAACACATTTTGGGACCCCCCTTTTTTCTTGGCCCCCGCTTGCTGAATCACCCCGAAACTTCTAAGATAGGAGCGGACCAAAGCAGGCCATAAGTTTTCTAAGTTTCGCAAAGATTTGTCAATTGGTGCCAATGTTATTGGGAATATAATGTTGCAATTTTCCAATGGTAACTAGGTCCTAACTATAAGTATAACTACATATATATATGTATATATATATATATATATATATATATATATATATATATACATATATATATTCAATGAAAAAACCATTGGTTTTAGGCCATATATAGTTAGGGATTTGCATTTAGAAAACCATATTTTACTCGCATAAAACCATTGAAATTCCATATATAGTTAGATGCGCTAACTATATATCGCGCACCCGCAATCCACTGCTGATGATGTCACATATTACATCATTCATGACATGGTTAGTGACATCACTGATGACATCACTGATGACAACATCCAGTGACTGTATGTTTCTGTAAAGTTAAAATATGTTTTACATATTGAAGAATGAGTGGATATATAAGTGTCTGGATGAAGGATTTACTAGGTGCATGACTGACTGATTGAGTGAGTGATTAAATGTGTCTCACTGAATGCATGGGTTAGTGACTAAACTGTTTTAATTTGTGCATCATTATATCTGTTGTTCTACAAACTGCTGCATATGTTGATCAGTAGCTATATGAGTAACTGTATGGGTTATTGATTGGTTGTCCAAGTATTTGTATGGGAAACTGAGTGTGTGTGTATGGGTGGCTGGGAGGTGTGTGACTCTGTACATAGATGTGTGAGTAGTTGATTCACTATATGTATGGATTCAAAAGTGCATGTGGAAACAGCTGTATGGGCGGTTGACTGTGCATGAGTGTATTAGTGAGTGAATGGATATCTCAGTGCTACATGTCAAAGTAAGTACATATGTAAAACACAGTACATGTGAGAGTTGACATCTATAAATAACTGTGCATAAGAGCCAGTGAATGTGTGAGTGGCTGTATGGATCATTGTGAACATGTATCAGAGATTGTATAAGAGAGTAAAGTAAATATGTGTTAGTATATGTTTGAATAAGTAAGGTGTGTATAACTGTATAGTTGAGAAAATGGAGGTGTGATTGATTTTTGTCATAACTGACTAGGTGTGTGAGTAACTCCATGGATGAGTGACAGTCTGTGACTGTCTGTTTACACTGATTGTATCTAAGGTTATATTAGAGTCTGAAGAGGTTCATGGTATTATCACATGAATGATATCATCAGTGATGTGATCAGTCATGTCAAATGAGATGTTATCAGTGATTTTATCAGTGATGTCATTTGAGATGTCATCAGTGATGTCATCAGTGATGTCACTAACCATGTCATGAATGATGTAATATGTGACATCATCAGCAGTGGATTGCGGGTGCGCGATATATAGTTAGCGCATCTAACTATATATGGAATTTCAATGGTTTTATGCGAGTAAAATAAGGTTTTCTAAATGCAAATCCCTAACTATATATGGCCTAAAACCAATGGTTTTTTCATTGAATTTTCAAGGTTTTGTAAATGCAAATTCCTAACTATATATCGACTATAACCTATGGTTTTTTCTGTGAATTTCAATGGTTTTTTAATAGCAAATATCAAAAGCTGTCAAATGTCAAGTACGTGATAGGTAAAAATGTTTTCGTGTTTATGCACGCTGATGTGCTTTGAACGCTGCCCCCCCCCACTCCCCTCTTTTCTCTTAGTAGTACTCTCTCTTTGCAGATAGTGAACGGTAGTTAACGCAGACCTTTACCCCTGTTGTAATCCGTCGTACCTGCTTGTCTCTCCATTTGATTGATTATTATCCAAGCATTTACTGTTTTCGAATTGGTTCTCTTTGGATCATTCTCTATTTACAAACAAGCACAAAGTCGCAATACTCTGTTTAGTCTTTGCAGATAGTGAAAAATCGTGTAAAAAAATAAAAGTAATCAAGCAAAATCAGTAGACCACTAATTCGATCTCTTTTTGACCTCGGTAAAATACAAAAATTAGGAACAACCCTTCATGAGAAATACGAAAATAGTGAAATGAACTGAGCTCCACACCATGAGGGCTGCAAGACAGCTCGACTCCGCCACCCACCCCGCCCAAAATAACGACAAACCCTATGCAAATATTATAAATATAGACAACACACCAGCAAAGAAACAGGGTAAAACATTTTATTAAATAACTATTTACATAACTATTTTATACTTTTTATTGCCCGATCCGGCTAGCTCAATCGATCGAGCATGAAACTCATGCACTGATAGCAAGCGTTGAGAGTTTGTAGAACAATGGCTTCAGATTTTCCACATACGGTGTAGTGGCGCGAACTGGGAGGGGGCGTTTGGATTCTACCCCTTCCCCAAATAAGATTTTCATACGTGAATGTTCGTTTATGCTTTTTGTCCCTGAGTTGCTTCCATGTCACTGCCTTTCACAAATGGCATAAGTCCTGGTTGTTGAGTACCATACTTCAGAGTTCTAAGCAGCTCTTGTAACACTGTTTAAACCTTATTTGCACCTGCTGCAGCTTCACTATTCAAAGTAAGTGGGGTCCATTTGTGGACCTGACTGCATTGGAAAACAATGTGATGCGGTGCCTCCCTAAACCGCTTGACGGAGGCCCCCGAGGGGTGGTGAGATGGCGCGGACTGAGAGGGGGCGCTTGGCTCCTGCCCCCTCCCCAAGTCGTGTTGCCCTGGTGTGGCCTGAGATCGCCCCCGGCATAGGCGGCCGTCTCCCGGGGTCCGGCGGAATTTTTTCCCTTTTGATGACTCTTCCATTCTGGACCTTGTCCCACAATCCGTTTGACCTAAAGACACGCTGTCGTGGGGCGCCCCTTTACAGTTTTAGTTGCCATTCCGCCCGCTTTTGGTACTCTGTGCCTCTTCCGCCATTCAGCTGTTTACCGCCCGCTCTTGCGACTACAACGTCTCGCTCACCATGTAGTTGAGTTGCTCCCGCTCTTAAGATTTTACCGAACTTTTTGGACTGCTGAAAGCGGTTGTATTCCGACCGCTGGTTGGTGGAGACATTTTGACTATATTCTGGACCTGCATTATCGCGTAATGCGTCATATGACGTGACGCGTTAGCGCACCCGGAAGTGCTCCGGTGCGCAAGGTGCAGCTTCCCGGAAACGATCCAGAGCGCGCCGCGCAGCGCGTAACGTAAGCATAACAGGTCATGTGACTTGTTAATAAAACTTTTCATTGGTTCATTTTACTTTTGTTTTCCTAATGATGTAAGACTAGGTCATGTGACCTAAAAATAACACTTTTCATTGGATTAAAACATTTTTTTCCAAACGATGAAAGCCCCACCTTGTTTCTGGATGTTTCAGACTGAAGCTGGCGTCACCATGAGAGCACCACCATCTCGTAGCTCCGTCGTGGCCATTCCGCAAGCAATCATGGCAGCCGCTCCCCACCGGAAGCCTGCGGGAGTCGACGGCCCCCAAGACTTTTGTACAATCTTCAAGGCTGAGGGGACGCTTTCGAGAATGGAACCCAAGCCCTGGCAGACAAGCGTCCGAGTTCCAAGGTGTCCCAGGGCCATTTTACTGGACCAGGCCCAAATCCGAAGAGCCGGCCGCCATTTTAAGAGTCCTGTGGAAGCCGCCTATCGCTGCACCGCAAGAGTGGGAGCAACTCAACTACATGGTGAGCGAGACGCTGTAGCCGTAAGAGCGGGCGCTAAACAGCTGAATGGCGGAAAAGGCACAGTGTAGCAAAAGCGGGCGGAATGGCGACTGAAATGATAAAGGGGCGCCCCACTACAGCAGACAAGCCTCCGCCATGTGCTTCAAAACTGCATATGTATCTCGTGATATCAAGGTTGGGCAACCAGTACACAACAAGCAGTTACGAGTCCCATTTACACCGGCACCATTTTGGGCGCGGCCGGGCAGGTCCAGGATCTAGTCAAACATAACATATGAGGCTGACGTCTCTGAAGCAGTTGACGAACAGCAGGACATAGCAAATAAACATGAAGTCTCTAAAGCTGTTAACTCACTGCAGGACAAAACAAGTAAACCTGAAACCTCTGGAATAATTGTCGCTCAAAAGAACAACACACAAAACTCTGTAGAGCCTGAAGAAAAAAAAACTGAAGGGCACTGTAGTTTCAGACACACTTAACACTAATGACTAAACAAAGATATCGTCTGTTTATGAAGCAGTTATCATCTTCACAGAATTGACAAAGAAGTGTGCAGACACCAATGCTATTAAGAAACACAAGGAAATCCTAACGCATCAGCATTCTCGGAAGAGGTTGACACAGATAACATCTTAAGGAACAAAGAAAGACCTGTTCACTCTTGACACCCCAGGTGCTGTGTATGTTGCACTATAGTGCTGCATCGAGAAAACGGACAACCCTATTGATGTGGATTTTTCATTATTGATTATTGTAAAGAAATGGCGACTCCCCCCTTTAGCAGATTAGCTAAATGTTTGCGTAATTTAGGCATAAAAGTTATATTATTGTTGTTGTTGTTGTTATCGTTATAGTTCTGGTTAATTTCAAAAAATGGTTAAATATATTTACAGTTTTTGTTGCGTTCGTTATATTTAAAAGTTAATAAAGTTTTAAAATCTAACTTTGTTGGAGTGCTATATATGTTTAAAAAATCGGGTGAATGGGGCCTTGAATCGGGTTATTGTCATGTGTGGGCTTTGCAAGTGTACTGCTACAAGATCGGACATTTCAAACTCAAATGCACGTTCTTTTTCTTACCTTTCCGAAGCATGGAGCGCAATAGCAGGCAGAGAAAGGGTGATGCACGTGTTGAACACTGCCTGGCCTGGCAAGTTGCTGGCAGTGCCCCCCCGCCCGCTCCTGAAAGAGGGCACACACACACCGCCGCCCCGAGTACTTCACAAATATTTAAAAGACCATGTGCTTGTTCATGAGGCTTAAATGGTTTATCACCCCTTCTAGAACCCCTGCATCGACCCTCTGACGTTTCCTGGAAGAATTAGCACGTAACACAATACCAAGCCCTGTCAGCTGAAACCCCCGAGAAATCATGGGGCATATTATCAAGGGGGTTTATTTCCGCTTTTTTGGCTTTAAAAGCCAAAAAAAAAGAGATAAAATTATCTCCCTATTACCAAGCTGTCGCTAACACCAGTTAGTGACAGCTAAAAGGAGATAGCGACCATCTTGGGCCCCGCTTTGCATATCAGTGATATTTATCACTAATGACATGCAAAGTGGGCGTGCCAAGATTTTAGCGACTGGAAACAGTCCCTAACCATCGCTATCTCCTATTACCAACTTTTGGAGATATTCGCGCTAAGCGCGAATATCTCCAAAAGCTAACACCTGCCCTGAGCAGTTCTTAGCCATGTTATCCAATGGGAAGTGGATAACATGGCTAAGAGCATTTGCTGGATAATGCATGAATATCGCTGACTTTTCAACGATATTCATGCATTGCGGCCGTTTTTTATTGCATTTGCGATAAACCTTGCTAATAGCAAGGTTTATGTGCGATAAAATTCGCCGATGTGCGGCGATAATTTTTGTCTCTAAACAAGTTAGAGACAAAAATTATCGCTAGTTGTTGGTAATATGCCCCCGGATTTTTCCTTGCAGGAATCGGGAGGCGAAAGACTAGCACTGAAATCAGTAGTCTCACGCCTGAATCGGGAGGGTTGGCATGTCTGGATAGCTGGGGCCATAAACTACATCCGCAGGGCTAGGTGATAGCCTAGGTCCGGCCTGGACAATCGGACACAGAGGAAGAGGAGTGTCAGAGGGTGCATTAGTGAATAGGGTGAAAGGGAGGTGTCGGGCGGGCACAGGGTGTGATTCTCAGAGAAGAGCAGCGCAGATGGGGGGAAGTATATGGCCCATGCATGAGAGAGAGAGCGGGGGTGACCAGTGCGTGGGGGAGATGCTTGCGAGGGTGGGGAGCCATGCTGAGGATCGGCGGCGTGCAGAGAGTGGGCCTGGTCAAGGCATCTAAAATGGCTGCCGTGCACGACAAAATTGTGGCATTGGACAAAAACGCAAGATGGCGCAGACAATGTTTATCAATAAGGATTCATTTATAACAAAATATTTACTCGCAGTGACAAAATGGTGGTCAACACTTCCTGATTTCCATCGAATCGAACGTTAACAAACGTCACGCAGCAAAAAAAAAAAAAGAAGCTCACGCACAGAGCAGTTTTTAGCCATGTTATCCAATGGAAGGTGGATAACATGGCTAAGAGCATTTGCTGGATAATGCATGAATATCGCTGACTTTTCAGCGATATTCATGCATTGCAGCCGTTTTTTATCGCATTTGCGATAAACCTTGCTAATAGCAAGGTTTATGTGCGATAAAATTCGCCGATGTGCGGCGATAATTTTTGTCTCTAAACAAGTTAGAGACAAACATTATCGCTAGTTGTTGGTAATATGCCCCCGGATTTTTCCTTGCAGGAATCGGGAGGCGAAAGACTAGCACTGAAATCAGTAGTCTCACGCCTGAATCGGGAGGGTTGGCATGTCTAGATACTCTACAGCTGGGGCCATAAACTACATCCGCAGGGCTAGGTGATAGCCTGGGTCCGGCCTGGACAATCGGACACAGAGGAAGAGGAGTGTCAGAGGGTGCGGTAGTGAATAGGGTGAAAGGGAGGTGTCGGGCGGGCACAGGGTGTGATTCTCAGGGAAGAGCAGCGGAGATTGGGGGAAGTATATGGCCGATGCACGAGAGAGAGAGCGGGGGTGACCAGTGCGTGGGGGAGATGCTTGCGAGGGTGGGGAACCGTGCTGAGAATCGACGGCGTGCAGAGAGTGGGCCTGGTCAAGGCATCTAAAATGGCTGCCGTGCACGACAAAATTGTGGCATTGTAAAAAAGGCAAGATGGCGCAGACAATGTTTATCAACAAGGATTCATTTATAACAAAATATTTTATCGCAGTGACAAATTGGCGGTCAACACTTCCTGATTTCCATCGAATCGAACATTAACAGACGTCACGCAGCAAAAAAAAAAAAAAAGCTCACGCACAGCCGCTGGAAGAGATGTATCAACATATATGAGCCTCCTCAGCCACCCTCAGGAAACATAGGGGATTAGGATACGTCTCCCGCACCCCCTTATACCTAGTAATTTAATTAAAACGAAGCACAAAATGGCGAATTCCCATTTCGCGGCCCAGTTCGCGGCCCGTGAAGCGCTTCTACCGTGAAAAATCATTTTTTTTTTTTCCCCACGGGACCCTTTAATAACCCCAACAACATTCCTAGGGGGTCAAGAGGGGTATACCTTGCCCCCTTTCAATAAATTCCCCCTTCGTTTTTCACCTCTTCTTCTCTCTCGATCCTACCGAGAGATAAGATGGCGGCCGCTCCGGACTGTTTAGAATGTTGACAGACACCGGAGAGCCAATCAGCTTTCTGGGCGCAAAGTTCCGTTTCGCGAAAAGTAAGCGAACCGGACCGCAGCCCGGAGCGCTGTTACAAATATATATCTTGTTTTGAACGTTAATTTCTCAAAAACTACTGGAGCACATATCTTGAGACCTAGCAAAGGCACATCGGGCTAACAGTCCCTAAAATTTTGCCAAGTTTCGTGCAAATCCATTCAGCCGTTCGAGCTAAAAGTGAGTCCAACCGCCCTATGGAAATTAACATGGGAAAAACGCGTTTTGGGACCCCCCTTTTTTCTCGGCCCCCCCTCGACAAAACCCTCCCAAATTTTTAAGGGCTGCTCAGAAACAAAATGTGCCATTTTCCTGAAAATTTCAGCCGATTCCGTCCACAAACGCCAAAGTTATTAGACATAGAATTTTCAAAAATCCCATAGGGAATAAATCCTAACTATATATACCTACTGGCGAGACGCCAGTAGGTAATATATAAAAAAAATATATATATATATATATATATATATATATATATATATATATATATATATATATATATATATTCAATGAAAAAACCATTGGTTTTAGGCCATATATAGTTAGGAATTAGCATTTACAAAACCTTATTTTACTCGCATAAAACCATTGAAATTCCATATATAGTTAGAAGCGCTAACTATATATCGCGCACCCGCAATCCACTGCTGATGATGTCACATATTACATCATTCATGACATGGTCAGTGACATCACTGATGACATCACTGATCACAACATCCAGTGATTGTATGTGTCTGTAAAGTTTAAATATGTTTTACATATTGAAGAATGAGTGGATGTATAAGTGTCTGGATGAAGAATTTAGTAGGTGCATGACTGACTGTATGAAAGAGTGATTAAATGTGTCTCACTGAGTGCATGGGTTAGTGACTAAACTGTCTTAATTTGTGCATCAGTATGTTTGTTGTTGTGTAAGCTGCTGCATGTGTTGATCAGTAGCTATAAGAGTGGCCATATGGGTTATTGATTGGTTGCCCAAGTATTTGAATGGGAGGCTGAGTGTGTGTGTGGGTGGCTGGGAGGTGCGTGACTCTGTGCATAGATGTGTAAGCAGTTGATTCACTAGGAGTATGAGTTCAAGAGTGCATGTGGAAACAGCTATATGGGCGGTTGACTGTGCATGGGTCTGTTGGTGAGTGAATGGATTTCTCATTGCTACATGTGCAAGTAAGTACGTATGTAAAACAGAATACATGTGAGAGTTGAGATATATAAATAACTGAACATAAGAGCCAGTGAATGTGTGAGTGGCTGTATCGATCACTGTGAGCTTGTATCAGGGATTATATAAGAGAGTAAATATGTGTTATTATATGTTTGAATAAGTAAGATGTGTATAACTGTATAGTTGAGGAAATGGAGGTGTGATTGATTCTTTGCATGACTGACTAGGTGTGTGAGTAACTCCATGGATGAGTGACAGTCTGTGAGTGTCTGTTTATACTGAGTGTATGTAAGGTTATATTAGAGTCTGAAGAGGTTCATTGTATTATCACATGAGTGATGTGATCAGTGATGACAAATGAGATGTCATCAGTGATGTCATTTGAGTTGTCATCAGTGATGTCATCAGTGATGTCATTTGAGATGTCATCAGTGATGTCATTTGAGTTGTCATCAGTGATGTCATCAGTGATGTCATTTGAGATGTCATCAGTGATGTCATCAGTGATGTCACTGACCATGTCATGAATGATGTAATATGTGATATCATCAGCAGTGGATTGCGGGTGCGCGATATATAGTTAGCGCTTCTAACTATATATGGAATTTCAATGGTTTTATGCGAGTAAAATAAGGTTTTGTAAATGCTAATTCCTAACTATATATGGCCTAAAACCAATGGTTTTTTCATTGAATTTTCAAGGTTTTGTAAATGCAAATTCCTAACTATATATCCACTATAACCTATGGTTTTTTCTATGAATTTCATTGGTTTTTTAATAGCAAATATGAAAAGCTTTAAAATGTCAAGTACGTGATAGATAAAAACATTTTCGTATTTATGCACGCTGATGTGCTTTGAACGCTGCACCCCCCCCCCTCCCCTCTTTTGTCTTAGTAGTACTCTCTCTTTGCAGATACTGAAGGGTAGTTAACGCAGGCCTTTACCCCCGTTGTAATCCGTCGTGCCTCCTTGTCTCTCCATTTGATTGATTGTTGTCCAAGCATTTACTGTTTTAGAATTGGTTCTCTTTGAATCATTCTCTATTTACAAACAAGCACAAAGTCGCAATACTCTGTTTAGTCTTTGCAGATAGTGAAAAATCGTGTAAAAAAAATAAAAGTAATCGAGCAAAATCAATAGGCCACTAATTGGATCTCTTTTTGACCTCGCTAAAATAGAAATATTAGGAACAACCCTTCATGAGAAATACGAAAATAGTGAGATGAACTGAGCTCCACACCATGAGGGCTGCAAGACAGCTCGGCTCCATCACCCATCCCGCACAAAATAACGACAAACCCTATGCAAATATTAAAAATATAGACAACACACCAGCAAAGAAACAGGGTAAAACATTTTATTAAAAAACTATTTACATAACGTTGGTTTATAAGATGATGTCAGTAGTGGACCGATGTGTGAATAGATCGAAAGCAGCACAAGGCTCCAAGATCCGGATGGCAAGCTCCTGGATGTTGGGTGCCATAGTTTAGAGTTCTGAATTTCAGCCTTTTTCAATGCCTGTGCTTTGTTGAATCAAAATGGCGGCTTGACACAAAGCTGACTCAAGCGTTGCTACTGATGCTATGCAGACCAAAACTGGTTTTCAGTTTGTACATTTTTCTAGATTTTTCAATCCAAGTTTGGTTGACTTTGTAGAACGATGGCTTCAGATTTTCAACATACGGTGTGGTGGCGCTGACTGGGAGGGGGCGCTTCGCTCCTGCCCCCTCCCCAAGTAAGATTTTCATACGTGAAAGTACGTTAATGGTTTTGGTCCCTGAGATGCTTCGATGTCACTGCCATTCTCAAATAGCATAAGTTCTGGATGTTGAGTGCCATAGTTAAGAGTTCTGAGCAGTGCTTGTAACACTGTCTAAAGCTTATTTCCACCTACTGCAGCTTCACTATTCTCAAAGTAAGTGAGTGTCGTTTGTAGACCTGACTGCATTAGAAAACAATGTGATATGTTACCTTCCTAAACAGCTTGACGGAGGCCCCTGAGGGGCGGTGTGATGGCCATGGACTCGGAGAAGACGCATGGCTCCGACACCCTCCCCAAGTCTTATAGCACTGGTGTAGCCTGAGATCGCCCCCGACATAGGCGGCCGGCTCCCGGGGTCCGGCGGAACTTTTTGCCTTTTGATGACTCTTCAATTCTGGACCTTGTCCCACAATCCGTTTGACCTGAAGACAAGCTGTAGTGGGGCGCCCCTTTATCGTTTTAGTTGCCATTCCGCCCGCTTTTGCTACACTGTGCCTCTTCCGCCATTCAGCTGTTTACCGCCCGCTCTTGCGACTACAGCGTCTCGCTCACCATGTAGTTGAGTTGCGCCCGCTCTTGCGGTGCAGCGATAGGCGGCTGCCACAGGACTCTCAAAATGGCGGCCGGCTCTTCGGTTTTGGGCCTGGTCCACTAAAATGGCCCTGGGACACCTTGGAACTCGGACGCTTCCCTGATAGGGCTTGGGTCCCATTCTCGAAAAGCGTCCCCTCAGCCGTGAAGATTCTACAAAAGTCTTGGGGGCCTCCGACTCCCGCAGGCTTCTGGTGGGGAGCGGCTGCCATGATTGCTCGTGGAATGGCCACGACGGAGCTACGAGATGGTAGTGGTCTCATGCTGACGCCTGCTTAAGTCTGAAACATCCAGAAACACTATAGACTACCAATTCGATCAGTTCCGGTAGCGCCCCAACATGACCCGGAAGAGAAGAACTTGCCCTCCCCTCTTTGACTGATGGTTCTTGTTGCCTGTCCCCTCTGTTCTCATTTAACAGAACTTTTTGGACTGCTGAAAGGGGTTGTGTTCTGAACGCTGGTTGGTGGAGACATTTAGACTATATTCTTGACCTACGTTGTCGCGTAATGCGTTTTATGACACGCCGCGTTAGCGCACCCGGAAGTGATCCGAGGCGCGGCGCGCAGCGCGTAACGTAAGCATAACAGGTCATGTGACTTGTTAATAAAACTTTTCATTGGTTCATTTTACTTTTGTTAATTTAATGATGAAAAGCTTGGTCATATGACCTAAAAATTACGCTTTTTATTATTTTCGAACAATATTTTTTTTTCAAACATATGTTATAATATTCCAGGCTAATGTACTTTCCCGGAAAATTTACAACTGTCTTGCAAGTAAAATATATTCCTTTTTCGAGAAAAAGGGCGTTTCTTCCTTCCATGACGGAGCCGTTGAGTAAAAGAGATTCGGCCTGCTGTCTTAGTCGCCGATACGCCTGATTATCAGATTCTTATCGATCACTTTATGTTGCAGACATGAAAAACACAACTGCCCTTGACCATTTATCTTTACTGCGTTCCTACATATAAAACCTTTTATCCGTCATGTAATTGGACTGCTTTATTTCACTTGCCTTTTACTGATTCGAAAACAGTGACTAAAAGTAAAAACTTTACCAATGTAAATACTACTACCGTGTTTTGTTTTAAAAACCTTTTATTGTGAAAATGTCAGTATACAAATACGGGCCTATAACCACGTGGGCCGGCCACGGAGCAAACTGAAATCGTATATGATGAGGAGACATTTACACTGTAGAGGAACGTAACGAGCGGGCCATTAGGTTGCAAGAACTAAGGTGTCTAACAGTTGCGGAATCGGTGGACATACATTTTGTAATTAAAATAGAACAGGGCCACTTACAATAACATTTTCTAGATATACATTTGCGGGCAAGGAGTTACGAGTCCCATTTATACCGGCGCCATTTTGGGCGAGGCCGGGCAGGTCCAAGATATAGTCAAAATGTCTCCACCAACCATCGGCCAGACCAGAACCCCTTTCGGCCCTTTATGCTACAAGATGGTGTCTTCCATTCAGAAAATATTGTTGGCAGCATTTTGAAAGGAAACAGAAACAGCCGTTCTCCTAGTGAGTTTCACATTGTTACATTTACGAAGAATGTTGAAGAGTAGTATGTGGAAAATCTGAAGCCATTTTTCTACAAACTCTCAATCAGACTTGGATGGAAAAAAAAAACCTGAAGAATGTACAAACTGAAAACCAATTTTTGTCTGTATAGCACCAACAGTAACGCTTGAGTCAGCTTTGTGTCAAGCCGCCATTTTCATTCAATCAATAGCGTCCCCCTGCACACATTCAGGGACCTGATCGTGTCTTCAGATGAAACGGATTGTAGGAAAAGAAGCAGAAAGGAAAAGGAAAAAAGTTCCGCCGGACCTAGTGAAGCTGCAGCAGGTGCAAATAAGCTTCAGACAGTCTTACAAGCACTGCTCAGAACTCTCAACTGAGGCACTCAACATCCAGGACTTGCCATTCGGATCTTGGCGCCTTGTGCTGGTTCCGACCTATTCACACATCGGTCCACTACTGACATCACCTCATAAGCCAACGGGGCACCCCACGCCGACTTTCGGCGCAGCATTGTAGGATGGCCACACCAGTGCGGCAACTTGCTGGACACAACATCGGGGCCATCCAGATCTCGGCGCGTTCGACTCACTGTACCGCAACAGTGACCGCAACTCAGCTGGACACGCCGTCTTTCGGCGCAGCATTGTAGGATGGCCACACCAGTGCGGCAATTTGCTGGACACCACCTCGGTGCCATCCGGATCTCGGCGCGTTCGAGTCACTGTACCGCAACAGTGACCGCAATTCAGCTGGACACGCCGTCTTTCGGCGCAGCATTGTAGGATGGCCACACCAGTGCGGCAATTTGCTGGACACCACCTCGGTGCCATCCGGATCTCGGCGCGTTCGAGTCACTGTACCGCAACAGTGACCGCAACTCAGCTGGACACGCCGTCTTTCGGCGCAGCATTGTAGGATGGCCACACCAGTGCGGCAATTTGCTGGACACCACCTCGGTGCCATCCGGATCTCGGCGCGTTCGAGTCACTGTACCGCAACAGTGACCGCAACTCAGCTGGACACGCCGTCTTTTGGCGCAGCATTGTAGGATGGCCACACCAGTGCGGCAATTTGCTGGACACCACCTCGGTACCATCCGGATCTCGGCCCGTTGTGCTGCCTTCGGCCTATTCGCACATCGGTCCGCTACTGACGCCGCCTCACGTGCCAACGGATTTTCTACGCTTTTTGTAGCCCTATGCCGCATAACAGGTCATGTGACTTGTTTATAAAACTTTTCATTGGTTCATTTTACTTTTGGTTTCCTAAAGATGGAAGGCTTGGTCATATGACCTAAAAATAACACTTTTCATTGGTTTAGAACATTTTTTTTTCCCAAACGATGAAAGCCCCACCTTGTTTCTGGATCATTCAGACTGAAGCTGGCGTCAGCATGAGAGCACCACCATCTCGTGGCTCCGTCGTGGTCATTCCGCGAGCAATCATGGCAGCCGCTCCCCACCGGAAGCCTGCGGGAGTCGGGGGCCCCCAAGCCTTTTGTACAATCTTCACGGCTGAGGGGACGCTTTTCGAGAATGGAGCCCAAGCCCTAGCAGGCAAGCGTCCGAGTTCCAAAGTGTCCCAGGGCCATTTCAGTGGACCAGGCCCAAAACCGAGGAGCCGTCCGCCATTTTAAGAGCCATGTGGCAGCCGCCTATCGCTGCACTGCAAGAGTGGGAGCAACTCAACAACATGGTGAGCGAGACGCTGTAACCGCAAGAGCGGGCGCAACTCAGCTAGATGGCCGCCACCTGGGGAGGCCCGTTCACGCCGCCTCCCCCACGCCCCACCCCCCCCCGGGCCGCCGCACGCCAATTTTCGGAGCAGCATTGTAGGATACCAAAACCAGTGCGGCAGTTTACTGGACATCACCTGGGTGCCTGTCGTACATGTTGTGTCAGCCATGTGACACTGGACACAGACCGCTACTGACGAGGCCTCCCCCCGCACCACCCGGGACGCCCCACGCTGTTTTTCTGTGCTGCATTGTAGGATCCCTAAACCAGTGCGGCACTCAGGCGACATCACCTGGGTGCCGTCCAGAACTCTGCACGTTGTGCTGCCTTGGGACTATGCGCACAACAGACCGCTACTGACGAGGCCTCCCCCCGCCCCACCCGGGACGCCCCACGCCAATTTTCGGAGCAGCATTGTAGGATCCCTAAACCAGTGCGGCACCCAGGCGACATCACCTGGGTGCCGTCCAGAACTCTGCACGTTGTGCTGCCTTGGGACTATTCGCACAAAAGACAGCTTCTAACCATTGTTGCTTTTTGTGTTGAGAAATGTTTAAATGTTTTTAGTTTTTGTTCCGTTCGTTAAAGTTAATAGTTAATAAAGTTTTATAACCTTACTTTGTTGGAGTGTTATCTATTTTTTTAAAAAAGGGTGAATGGGGCCTTGAATCGGGTTATTGTCATGTGTGGGCTTTGGAAGTGTGCTGCTGCAGGATCGGACATTTCAAACTCAAATGCACGTTCTTTTTCTTACCTTTCCGAAGCATGGAGCGCAATAGCAAGCAGAGAAAGGGTGATGCACGTGTTGAACACTACCTGACCTGGCAAGTTGCTGGCAGTGCCCCCCCGCCCGCTCCTGAAAGAGGAAACACACACACCGCCGCTCCGAGTACTTCACAAATCTTTAAAAGACCATGCGCTTGTTCATGAGGCTTAAATGGTTTATCACCTCTTCTAGAACCCCTGCATCGACCCTCTGACGTTTCCTGGAAAAATTACCATGTAACACAATACCAAGCCCTGTCAGCTGAAACCCCCAAGGAATCGTGGGGCATATTATCAAGGGGGTTTATCTCCGCTTTTTTGGCTTTAAAAGCCTTGAAAGCGGAGATAAAATTATCTCCCTATTACCAAGCTGTCGCTAACACCAGTTAGTGACAGCTAAAAGGAGATAGCGACCATCTTGGGCCCCGCTTTGCATGTCAGTGATACTTATCACTAATGACATGCAAAGTGGCGAGCCAAGATGTTAGCGACTGGAAACAGTCCCTAACATCGCTACCTTCTATTACCAACTTTTGGAGATATCTCCAAAATCTAACACCTGCCCTGAGCAGTTCTTAGCCATGTTATCCAATGGGAGGTGGATAACATGGCTAAGAGCATTTGCTCGATAATACATGAATATCGCTGACTTTTCTGCGATAATAGCAAGGTTTATCTGCGATAAAAATCGCCGATGTACGGCGATAATTTTTGTCTCTAAACAAGTTAGAGACAAAAATTATCGCTAGTTGTTCGTAATATGCCCCCGGGTTTTTGCTTGCAGAAATCGGGAGGCGGGAGACTAGCACTGAAATCAGTAGTCACACGCCTGAATCGGGAGGGTTGGCATGTCTGAATTCTCTACAGCTGGGGCAATAAACTACATCCGCAGGATTAGGTGATAGCATGGGACCAGCCTGGCATCTAAAATGGCTGCCGTGCACGACAAAATTGTGGCATTGGAAAAAAGGCAAGATGGCGCAGCCGCTGGAAGAGATGTATCAACATATATCAGCCTCCTCAGCCACCCTCAGGAAACATAGGGGATTAGGATACGTCTCCCGCACCCCCTTATACCTAGTAATTTAATTAACGAAGCACAAAATGGCGAATTCCCGTTTCGCTACCAGTTTGCGGCCCAGTTCGCGGCCCGTGAAGCGCTTCTACCGTGAAAAATCATTTTTTTTTTATTTTCCCCACGGGACCCTTTAATAACCCCAACAACATTCCTAGGGGGTCAAGAGGGGGATACCTTGCCCCCTTTCATTAAATTCCCCTTTCGTTTTTCACCTCTTCTTCTCTCTCGATCCTACCGAGAGACAAGATGGCGGCCGCTCCGGACTGTTTAGAATGTTGACAGACACCGGAGAGCCAATCAGCTTTCTGCGCGCAAAGTTCCGATAAGCGAAAAGTAAGCGGACCGGATCGCTGCCCGGAGCGCTGTTACAGATATATATCTTGATTTAAACGTTAATTTCTCAAAATCCACTGAAGCACATATATTGAGACCTAGCAAAGGCACATCGGGCTAACAGTCCCTACAATTTTGCCAAGTTTCGTGAAAATCCATTCAGCCGTTCGAGCTAAAAGTGAGGCCAACCGCCCTATGGAAATTAACATGGGAAAAACGCGTTTTGGGACCCCCCTTTTTTCTCAGCCCCCCCTTGACGAAACCCCACCAAATTTTCAGGGGCTGCTCAGAAACAAAATGTGCCATTTCCCTGAAAATTTCAGCCGATTCCGTCCACAAACGCCAAAGTTATTAGACATAGAATTTTCAGAAATCCCATAGGGAATTAATCCTAACTATATATACCTACTGGCGATAGCCAGTAGGTAATATATATATATATATATACATATATATATATATATATATTTATATATATATATTACCTACTGGCGGTCGCCAGTAGGTATATATAGTTAGGATTTTTTTCCTATGGGATTTTTGAAAATTCTATGTCGAATAACTTTGGCGTTTGTGGACGGAACTGGCTGAAACTTTCAGGAAAATGGCACATTCTGTTTCTGCGAGAATCAAGAGGGAGAGAGAGGACCAGTTAGCTAGTCCGAATCCCCGGTTTATATGTAAGTAAATCAAAAGGAGACTAGCTAGAGATGAGGTTAGTCTGACATTAATTTTGCTATTGTCATAGCGACTCAGTATTGTTGCGCCAGTTGGCGGTGGCACCTGTTGGGTGTCTTTAGAAAGCCCTCACCCACCAACCTAGTTGGTGGCATGCTTCATCATCGGGCCCACCCAGTGACACCTAGCGTGTCCCGGGTGTGCTTCGACGCCTGATTACAGCGGAGCAGGTATGTCACTGTGTGTGCGGTGTGAGGTGTTCAGATAGGTGAGATTAAAACGGCTTGGCGGGTGGTCCCTGGGGTGAGGAAACTTTATTAAAAGGGCCTCCGTCAGCGGTTATAAATAAGGCTGTGGGACGTTAGAGGCGGGTTACGACCTCCTACGTCCTTAGAGTGTCAACATGTTTCAGCCAGTGCCTTATTACTAATCTGGCTTTCTTCAGGACAGTAAAAAATATGTGTAGGTTAAAATTAGGGATTGTGTAGTGTAGTCTATGTGTCTACACGCCCTAAAGTGTATATAACTGTGAGAGGGGGGATTCCCTTCTCAAGATCACCTGTACATTTAACATTAAGAGACAGGGACAAGACAGACGTGGGAGAGAAAGAGTCACTAGAAAATATTGATCATATGTTATGACAGCCGGCTTAATAGCGATTAGTGCAGGCTATGAGCGGCTCAAGTGTAATGATACTGGTGGTACCATTATTGTGGAATCGCACTGGAGCTTCGAGAGTGAAGTGATTTAAAACAGCGGTAGAAATACTACAGTAGTGAATAGTGAAGCATATTGGCACAAGGACCATGTCTTACGCTTTTAGAGGCTTGCTTGTGCTCCAAGGTTATTGAAGTGGCAAGGGGTGGCCCTGGTAGGGAGAAAGAGGACCAGTGGGGTAAGGAGACCTGTGGGAGAAATGGTGGGATAGCGCTTACCTATGGTAGAGATGTTCAGCATACTCACAGCATTTCTGGCCAGCATCAGCGTGGGACCTGTTGTGCCTCCTTCGCATAACCGGTAGAGAATGGCTGCAAAATGCCGTTTTTTTATACTGCCGTTAACTGTGTAATTGATTGCACCTGAAGGAGAGAGTAATGGTAGAAAGACTCGCTTTTCGGGTCGCTATTATGCTCAGGTGTGTGCCCTTCGTTTCGCGCTGGTGCGCGGTATAGTGCTACAGACTTAGCGCATGCATGGGTATGGGGAGTAGTTATGCGCAAGCCGGCTGTCATAACATATGATCAGTATTTTCTAGTGACTCTTTCTCTCCCACGTCTGTCTTGTCCCTGTCTCTTAATGTTAAATGTACAGGTGATCTTGAGAAGGGAATCCCCCCTCTCACAGTTATATACACTTTAGGGCGTGTAGACACATAGACTACACTACACAATCCCTAATTTTAACCTACACATATTTTTTACTGTCCTGAAGAAAGCCAGATTAGTAATAAGGCACTGGCTGAAACATGTTGACACTCTAAGGACGTAGGAGGTCGTAACCCGCCTCTAACGTCCCACAGCCTTATTTATAACCGCTGACGGAGGCCCTTTTAATAAAGTTTCCTCACCCCAGGGACCACCCGCCAAGCCGTTTTAATCTCACCTATCTGAACACCTCACACCGCACACACAGTGACATACCTGCTCCGCTGTAATCAGGCGTCGAAGCACACCCGGGACACGCTAGGTGTCACTGGGTGGGCCCGATGATGAAGCATGCCACCAACTAGGTTGGTGGGTGAGGGCTTTCTAAAGACACCCAACAGGTGCCACCGCCAACTGGCGCAACAATACTGAGTCGCTATGACAATAACAAAATGAATGTCAGACTAACCTCATCTCTAGCTAGTCTCCTTTTGATTTACTTACATTCTGTTTCTGAGCAGCCCCTGAAAATTTGGGGGGGTTTTGTCAAGGGGGGGCCGAGAAAAAAGGGGGGTCCCAAAACGCGTTTTTAACATTGAGTTTTCCATAGGGCGGTTGGACTCACTTTTAGCTCGAACGGCTGAATGGATTTACACAAAACTTGGCAAAATTGTAGATATGGTTTGCCCGACGTGCCTTTGCTATGTCTCAATATATGTGCTCCAGTGGATTTTGAGAAATTAACGTTTTAAAAAACAGATATATCTGTGACAGCGCTCCGGTTAGCGCTCCGGTTCGCGTACCTGACGCGTAACGGAACTTCGCGAAGCGAAGCTGATTGGCTCTCAGGTGTCTGTAAACATTCTAAACAGTCCGGAGTGGCCGCCATCTTGTGTCTCGGTAGGATCGAGACACAAGAGGTGGCCAAAACAAAGTGGGAAATGAGCATAAGGGGGCAGAGTACATCCTCCCTTACCCCATAGGTTTGATGAGGGGGCTTTAAAAGGGCCTCGCGGGGTTAAAAAAGATTCATTTTTATATTGTTTTTTTTGCGGGGGGAGCGCTCTGTACGCGCACCGGGAAGCGGTCCGGGAAGCGTAATATTGGGAAAATAGGATGAAAGAATGTTTAAATATTGTATGTTTATTGATTGTTATTTTTGTTTTTTTTATTTATTTTATTTAAGTACCAACATGTAGGTACCAATGCAGAGTCTAAAAATAAAAATACATTGTTTCCTTTGTAGATATCTTGTAGGTTGTTTCAGAAGTTATTGAGGTATATGGAATTCATAGAGTAGTCTGTCAGGAAAGCAGAAACACCATGGAGGCAGGAGATGATAAAGAGATGTTAAATACACATTGGAGATGATATAGTGGAAGAAAGGAAGTAACTATGAGCAAACTTAAAGTTGCACAGTATATTTAAAGTCTGATTTTACATTAAAATCAATTTGCTACTAGTTTAAAAAATACATATAAAAATGATTAATGTCTCAAACAATTTTTGAATTATTATATATAAATGTATTATTCTGATTTATTTTCAAAATTAAAAAGAACTTCTAATAATTCTTGGTCAGATTTTGACTCATTTTCAATTAACAAATCCACAGCTTCAACACATTGCAGAAGTTCTATGTCCATTGATTGATCAAAGAATTCTGAATCATTTTCTTTGTCTTGGTTGCATTCTGCAATTTCCACGTTATTTTTCTGCTCTCCTTCCATTTCTATGCTGTAAAATGAATTTTAAAAAAATATATCAGTACAGATAGGGCACTGTTGGGTTTAAGTACAGACAGGTAGTTTGTTTTTTTAAACAGTGATTTTTTCTTTGGGCAGTGTATGGTATCAAACTGGAAGTAGAAATATGAAAAAATTTATGAAATAAACTCTAAGTCAATTCTTAATTATACAAGACAAGTCTAACTCCATCCATAACTAAAACAGAGAAGTCTATTTTATTCTATAAGTATTACAGAGGGATAGTATTTAACTATCAGAAAATGTTTTCCTAATTAGCTTACAGTACAGAACATACTTCAGTTTTTAAAATAACATCTTACCTTTCAAATAGAACTTCAAGTTATCAGTTGAAATGTACTTGATATGTACTTCAAGAAGTAGTAGTCAAAATGGCTGTGTTTCTCTCTCTTTCTTTGTATATATTCAGGTACATAACTAATCAAATGTCATGAAATAATAGAAGATATTGAAAGTAGCATTTTGATTGGTTGTCAATTCTAACACTTCATAAGTGTTTTGGTTAGGTAATTTACCTCAGGATATTTAATCAGGCTTACAGCATAATTTTCACAATGAAATTCCATCATATTTGGGGAAATGGTAGAAACTGCTATATAGTAGGGGCTATTCTATATTTGATGAAAGTGTCTGTAGTGGTTTTTCTGTAAATTACTTTCCCACCTTTTTTTATCGAGCGCTTACCGGTGCGCTCCCCGGTACGCTCCCCGGCAGTGTTACAGGAGTCCTCCATTTTGTGTATTGGTAGAATTAAGACATAAGATGGAGGACAAACAATGTACGGAATGGGTAGAAGGGGGCACGGTAGACACTTTGTGACCCTCTAGGTTTTCGACGGGAGGATTAGGATGCTGATACATGCAAAAATTAAGAAAAAAAATTTTTTTAAATTTCGCGGGGGGAGCGCTCGGTACGCGCACCGGTAAGCTAACCGGGGAGCGTACTTTAGTGAAGAAAAAAAAAAGAATACATTTTACATCTTTTGATATTTGCTATTAAAAACCATTGAAATTCACTGAAAAAACCATAGGTTATAGACCATACATAGTTAGGAATTAGCATTTACAAAACCTTGAAAATTCACTGAAAAAACCATAGGTTATAGACCATATATAGTTAGGGATTAGCATTTACAAAACCTTATTTTACTCGCACAAAACCATTGAAATTCGCATATATAGTTAGTTGCACTAACTGTATATCGCGCACCCGCAATCCACTGCTGATGATGTCACATATTACATCATTCATGACATGGTCAGTGACATCACTGATAACATCACTGATGACATCTCAAATGACATCACTGATGACATCACTGTTGACAACTCAAATGACATCACTGATCACATCACTGATGACATTATTCATGTGATAATACGATGAACCTCTTCAGACTCTAATATAACCTTAGATACACTCAGTGTAAACAGACACTCACAGACTGTCACTCATCCATGGAGTTACTCACACACCTAGTCAGTCATGCAAAGAATCAATCACACCTCAATTTCCTCAACTTTACAGTTATACACACCTTACTTATTCAAACATATACTAACACATATTTACTCTCTTATACAATCCCTGATACAAGTTCACAATGATCCATACAGCCACTCACACATTCACTGGCTCTTATGTACAGTTATTTATATATGTCAACTCTCACATGCACTGTGTTTTACATCTGTACTCACTTTGACATGTAGCACTGAGATATCAATTCACTCACCAATACACTCATACAAACAGTCAACCGCCCAGGCAGCTGTTTCCACATGCACTTTTGAACCCATACATCTAGTGAATCAACGGCCCACACCTCTATGCACAGAGTCATACACCTTCCAGCCACCCACACACACACTTAGTCTCCCATACAAATACTCGGGCAACCAATCAAAAACCCATATAGTTACTCATATAGCTACTGATCAACACATGCAGCAGTTTACAGAACAACAGACATAATGATGCACAAATTAAGACAGTTTAGTCACTAACCCATGCACTCAGTGAGACACATTTAATCACTCACTCATACAGTCAGTCAGGCACCTACTAAATCCTTCATCCAGACACTTATACATCCACTCATTCTTCAATATGTAAGACATATTTTAACTTTACAGAAACATACACTCACTGGATGTTGTCATCAGTGATGTCATCAGTGATGTCATTTGAGATGTCATCAGTGATGTCATCAGTGATGTCACTGACCATGTCATGAATGATGTAATATGTGACATCATCAGCAGTGGATTGCGGGTGCGCGATATATACAGTTAGTGCAACTAACTATATATGTGAATTTCAATGGTTTTGTGCGAGTAAAATAAGGTTTTGTAAATGCTAATCCCTAACTATATATGGTCTATAACCTATGGTTTTTTCAGTGAATTTTCAAGGTTTTGTAAATGCTAATTCCTAACTATATATGGTCTATAACCTATTGTTTTTTCAGTGAATATATATATATATATATATATATATATATATATATATATATATATATATATATATATATATATATATATATATATATATATATATATATATATATATATATATATATATATATATATTACCTACTGGCGATAGCCAGTAGGTATATATAGTTAGGATTATTTGTCTATGGAACTTTTGAAAATTCTATGTCTAATAACTTTGGCGTTTGTGGACGGAATCGGCTGAAATTTTCAGGAAAATGGCACATTTTGTTTCTGATCAGCCCCTGAAAATTTGTGGGGGTTTTGTCAGGGGGGGCCGAGAAAAAAGGGGGGTCCCAAAACACGTTTTTCCCATGTTAATTTCCATGGGGCCTTTGGCCTCACTTTTAGCTCGAACGGCTGAATGGATTTGCACGAAACTTGGCAAAATTGTAGGGACTGTTAGCCCGATGTGCCTTTGCTAGGTCTCAATATATGTGCTCCAGTGGATTTTGAGAAAATAACGTTCAAAACAAGATATATATCTGTAACAGCGCTCCGGGCTGCGCTCCGGTCCGCTTACTTTTCGCGAAACGGGACTTTGCGATGCGAAGCTGATTGGCTCCCCGGTGTCTGTCAACATTCTAAACAGTCCGGAGCGGCCGCCATCTTATCTCTCGGTAGGATCGAGAGAGAAGAAGAGGTGAAAAACGAAGGGGGAATTTAATGAAAGGGGGCAAGGTATACCCCTCTTGACCCCCTAGGAATGATGTTGGGGTTATTAAAGGGTCCCGTGGGGAAAATAAAAAAAAAATTATTTTTCACGGTAGAAGCGCTTCACGGGCCGCGAACTGGGCCGCAAACTGGTAGCGAAACGGGAATTCGCCATTTTGTGCTTCGTTTTAATTAAATTATTAGGTATAAGGGGGTGCGGGAGACGTATCCTAATCCCCTATGTTTTCTGAGGGTGGCTGAGGAGGCTCATATATGTTGATACATCTCTTCCAGCGGCTGTGCGTGAGCTTTTTTTTTTTTTGCTGCGTGACGTCTGTTAACGTTCGATTCGATGGAAATCAGGAAGTGTTGACCGCCAATTTGTCAGTGCGATAAAATATTTTGTTATAAATGAATCCTTATTGATAAACATTGTCTGCGCCATCTTGCCTTTTTTCCAATGCCACAATTTTGTCGTGCACGGCAGCCATTTTAGATGCCAGGCCGGTCCCAGGCTATCACCTAGCCCTGCGGATGTAGTTTATGGCCCCAGCTGTAGAGAATCCAGACGTGCCAACCCTCCCGATTCAGGTGTGAGACTACTGATTTCAGTGCTAGTCTCCCGCCTCTCGATTTCTGCAAGCAAAAACCCGGGGGCATATTACCAACAACTAGCGATAATTTTTGTCTCTAACTTGTTTAGAGACAAAAATTATCGCCGCAAATCGGCGATTTTTATCGCAGATAAACCTTGCTATTAGCAAGGTTTATCGCAAATGCGATAAAAAACGGCCGCAATGCATGAATATCGCAGAAAAGTCAGCGATATTCATGCATTATCGAGCAAATGCTCTTAGCCATGTTATCCACCTCCCATTGGATAACATGGCTAAGAACTGCTCAGGTCAGGTGTTAGCTTTTGGAGATATTCGCGCTTAGCGCGAATATCTCCAAAAGTTGGTAATAGGAGATAGCGATGTTAGGGACTGTTTCCAGTCGCTAACATCTTGGCACGCCCACTTTGCATGTCATTAGTGATAAATATCACTGACATGCAAAGCGGGGCCCAAGATGGTCGCTATCTCCTTTTAGCTGTCACTAACTGGTGTTAGCGACAGCTTGGTAATAGGGAGATAATTTTATCTCCGCTTTCTTGGCTTTTAAAGCCAAAAAAGCGGAGATAAACCCCCTTGATAATATGCCCCACGATTCCTCGGGGGTTTCAGCTGACAGGGCTTGGTATTGTGTTGCGTGGTAATTTTTCCAGGAAACGTCAGAGGGTCGATGCAGGGGTTCTAGAAGGGGTGATAAACCATTTAAGCCTCATGAACAAGCGCATGGTCTTTTAAAGATCTGTGAAGTACTCGGGGCAGCGGTGTGTGTGTGTCCTCTTTCAGGAGCGGGCGGGGGGGGGGCACTGCCAGCAACTTCCAGGCCAGGCAGTGTTCAACAGTTGCATCACCCTTTCTCTGCCTGCTATTGCGCTCCATGCTTCGGAAAGGTAAGAAAAAGAACGTGCATTTGAGTTTGAAATGTCCGATCCTGTAGCAGTACACTTGCAAAGCCCACACATGACAATAACCCGATTCAAGGCCCCATTCACCCGTTTAAAAAAAAATATATAACACTCCAACAAAGTAGGATTATAAAACTTTATTAACTTTTAAATATAACGAACGGAACAAAAACTGTAAAAACATTTAAACATTTTTCACAAAAAAAGCAACAATGGTCAGAAGCTGTCTTTTGTGCGAATAGTCCCAAGGCAGCACAACGTGCTGAGTTCTGGACGGCACCCAGGTGAAGTCACCTGGGTGCCGCACTGGTTTTTGGGATCCTACAATGCAGCAAAGAAAAACAGCATGGGGCGTCCAGCGTGTTGCGGAGGGAGGCCTCGTCAGTAGCGGTCTGTTGTGCGAATAGTCCCAAGGCAGCAGAACGCGCTGAGATGTTGATGGCACCCAGGTGATGTCCAGTAAACTGCCGCACTGGTTTTGGTATCCTACAATGCTGCTCCGAAAATTGGCGTGGGGCGGCCCGGGGGGGGCGTGGGGGAGGCGGCGTGAACGGGCCTCCCCAGGTGGCGGCCATCCAGCTGAGTTGTGCCCGCTCTTGCGGCTACAGCGTTTCGCTCACCATGTTGTTGAGTTGCTCCCACTCTTGCAGTGCAGCGATAGGCGGCTGCCACATGACTCTTAAAATGGCGGACGGCTCTTTTGGTTTTGGGCCTGGTCCACTAAAATGGCCCTGGGACACCTTGGAACTCGGACGCTTGCCTGCTAGGGCTTGGGCTCCATTCTCGAAAGCGTCCCCTCAGCCGTGAAGATTCTACAAAAGTTTTGGGGGCCCTCGACTCCTGCAGGCTTCCGGTGGGGAGCGGCTGCCATGATTGCTCGCGGAATGACCACGACGGAGCCACGAGATGGTGGTGCTCTCATGCTGACGCCAGCTTCAGTCTGAATCATCCAGAAACAAGGTGGGGCTTTCATCGTTTGGGAAAAAAAAATGTTCTAAACCAATGAAAAGTGTTATTTTTAGGTCATATGACCAAGCCTTCCATCTTTAGGAAACCAAAAGTAAAATGAACCAATGAAAAGTTTTATAAACAAGTCACATGACCTGTTATGCGGCATAGGGCTACAAAAAGCGTAGAAAATCCGTTGGCACGGGAGGCGGCGTCAGTAGCGGACCGATGTGCGAATAGGCCGAAGGCAGCACAACGCGCCGAGATCCGGATGGCACCGAGGTGGTGTCCAGCAAATTGCCGCACTGGTGTGGCCATCCTACAATGCTGCGCCGAAAGACGGCGTGTCCAGCTGAGTTCCGGTCACTCTTGCGGTACAGTGACTCGAACGCCCCGAGAGCCGGATGGCACCGAGGTTGTGTCCAGCAAGTTGCCGCACTGGTGTGGCCATCCTACAATGCTGCGCCGAAAGTCGGCGTGGGGTGCCCCGTTGGCTTATGAGGTGATGTCAGTAGTGGACCGATGTGTGAATAGGTCGGAACCAGCACAAGGCGCCAAGATCCGAATGGCAAGTCCTGGATGTTGAGTGCCATAGTTGAGAGTTCTGAGCAGTGCTTGTAAGACTATCTGAAGCTTATTTGCACCTGCTGCAGCTTCACTATTGCCCGAGGTGGTGTCCAGCAAATTGCTGCACTGGTGTGGCCATCCTACAATGCTGCGCCGAAAGACGGCGTGTTCAGCTGAGTTCCGGTCACTCTTGCGGTACAGTGACTCGAACGCGCCGAGATCCGGATGGCACCGAGGTGGTGTCCAGCAAGTTGCCGCACTGGTGTGGCCATCCTACAATGCTGCGCCGAAAGACGGCGTGACCAGCTGAGTTCCGGTCACTCTTGCGGTACAGTGACTCGAACGCGCCGAGATCCGGATGGCACCGAGGTGGTGTCCAGCAAGTTGCCGCACTGGTGTGGCCATCCTACAATGCTGCGCCGAAAGTCGGCGTGGGGTGCCCCGTTGGCTTATGAGGTGATGTCAGTAGTGGACCGATGTGTGAATAGGTCGGAACCAGCACAAGGCGCCAAGATCCGAATGGCAAGTCCTGGATGTTGAGTGCCATAGTTGAGAGTTCTGAGCAGTGCTTGTAAGACTGTCTGAAGCTTATTTGCACCTGCTGCAGCTTCACTATTGCCCTGGTGTGGCCAAAGGTCGCACATGACATAGGCGGCCGGCTCCCGAGGTCCGGCGGATCTTTTTTCCTTTTCTTTTCTGCTTCTTGTCCTACAATCCGTTTCATCTGAAGACACGACCAGGTCCCTGAATGTGTGCAGGGGGACGCTATTGATTGAATGAAAATGGCGGCTTGACACAAAGCTGACTCAAGCGTTGCTGTTGATGCTATACAGACAAAAATTGGTTTTCAGTTTGTACATTCTTCTGGATTTTTTTTTCCATCCAAGGCTGATTGAGAGTTTGTAGAAAAATGGCTTCAGATTTTCCACATACTACTCTTCAACATTCTTCCTAAATGTAACAATGTGAGACTCACTAGGAGAACGGCTGTTTATGTTTCCTTTCAAAATGCTGCGAACAATATTTTCTGAATTGAAGACACCATCTTGTAGCATAAAGGGCCGAAAGGGGTTCTGGTCTGGCCGATGGTTGGTGGAGACATTTTGACTATAACTTGGACCTGCCCGGCCTCGCCCAAAATGGCGCCGGTATAAATGGGACTCGTAACTCATTGTTGTGTACTGGTTGAACAACCTTGATATCACGAGATATGAATGCAGTTTTGATGCTCATGGCGGGCGGGGACGAGAATTGATTGAATATTTCGACATCTCTATTGATATTAAGTTCTGATGTGTTATTGATTACTGTACTATTGAAAGTTCGAATTAACGTCACCCATGGTACTTGCACGCAAATGTATATCTAGATAACTTTTTTGTAAGTGGCCCTGTCGTATTTTAATTACAAAATGTACGTCCACCGATTCCGCAACTGTTAGACACCTTAGTTCTTGCAACCTAATGGCTCGTTCGTTACGTTCCTCTATAATGTAAATGTCTCCTCATCATATACGATTCCAGTTTGCTCCGTGGCCGGCCCTCGTGGTTATAGGCCCGTATTTGTATACTGACATTTTCACAATAAAGGTTTTTAAAACAAAACATGGTAGTAGTATTTACATTGGTAACGTTTTTACTTTTAGTCACTGTTTTCGAATCAGTTAAAGGCAAGTGAAATAAAGCAGTCCAATTACATGACGGATAAAAGGTATAATATGTAGGAACGCAGTAAAGATAAATGGTCAAGGGCAGTTGTGTTTTCCACTTCTGCAACATAAAGTGATCGATAAGAATCTGATAATCAGACGTATCGGCGACTAAGACAGCAGGCCGAGTCTCTTTTACTCAACGGCTCCGTCATGGAACGAAGAAACGCCCTTTTTCTCGAAAAAGGAATATATTTTACTTGCAGGACAGTTGTAAATTTTCCGGGAAAGTACATTAGCCTGGAATATTATAACATATATGTTTTTAAAAAAAAGTTCGAAATCAATAAAAAGCGTATTTTTTAGGTAATATGACCAAGCTTTTCATTATTAAAATAACAAAAGTAAAATGAACCAATAAAAAGTTTTATTAACAAGTCACATGACCTGTTTTGCTTACGTTGCGCGCTGCGCCTCGGATTACTTCCGGGTGCGCTAACGCGGCGTGTCATATAACGCATTACGCGACAACGTAGGTCAAGAATATAGTCATATGGCTGAGATACCCGCCACCCCCTCTCAACACAATCCCCGAAAGGAGGAAAACCGGAAACAGTTCTTAAAGTTTTTGGATGTGGGATGGAGTAACCATCCCGGCCGTATTTATTAAAACAAAAAATTAAAACATTAAACGTTTCATGTTATGTACAATTTCATTATCACATTGCGATGTTTGGCTAACCTTAACATGTTCTCTAATACAGAGGTTCTCCTAGCCGAACTAGCATCCTACAAAAACATTCTCTAGAAACACTGAAATTGTACATCCTAACGTTTAAGGGCCAACGGCAAGGTCATAACCGGTGTCAAGATCCCTAACCAGACTTACCCCTCCCACTTGGGAGGGGCGACAGCACAGAGGCTTACCTCAAGTGCAACTACTAACAATTTCCCTTGACTTGACGGGGGCACTTAAGACTCGACGCCATTTAAAGGTCGTTCGAAGACTTGTGTGTGGTATCTAGAAGGTATCGTGGACCTCCCCCCACCCCACACAACTTACCGCATCTGCCGTCGCAGATGACACTGGCCCCGGGAAATTCCCCAGGAGGGGGCTGTAACCCCTCCTACAAAGGAAGGGGCCTTGACCGCCTTTCCTTTACTTCCGGCGACCCGCCCTTAGACGGGACCGCCTCCCCACTGAGGGGCCAATGGCCACCTCTCCCGAGCGCTCCCATCCGTGTTGGGTGACGCCCACTCATAGGGATCTACCAATTAGTGCTCACCGATCATGACCTTACCGCCTACCAAAAAATAAATACGACAATTCTTACTCAAACCTATGAAAACATTGGTCGCTACGACCGAAAGAACATGCATAAAATGCAACACTACATCAAATCATTTTAGTCATAACAACCTACACGATATCCACCACACTTTATTATGATCAACAACAAACTGATACTCTCACAGCCTGTAAACGAAATGGATAGAACAAACTTATAAATTCACTTTATTGCACAACAACTTGCTGTCCTCAGGGGCTGGTGGGTGGGTCAAAATTGGCTCTTCGTTCCGTCCCGAGCTCACGTGTAGCGAGGAGGTGCAGCTTCGGAGCACAAGAACAAGAGGACGTCTTCTGGTCTTGCGTCTCTTTTTATCCGTCTTCAGGGCGGGCGAAAACCCGCCCCTGCCTGCCCCTAGGGCGGGGCTGGCTACGTCGGTGTCTAGGCCAGCCCACTCTAGGGCGGGAAAAAGCGCGCCCCGGCTACGCCGCTTCGGGCATACCAGCCGAGACGCGCTTCCCGCCCCAAAATGGCTTCCCGGGGGGATCGAGGCACTCCGCCATACGTTCGGGGGGACCGAGTGGTCGCCCCTTTCCATATGGCTGAGATACCCGCCACCCCCTCTCAACACAATCCCCGAAAGGAGGAAAACCGGAAACAGTTCTTAAAGTTTTTGGATGTGGGATGGAGTAACCATCCCGGCCGTATTTATTAAAACAAAAAATTAAAACATTAAACGTTTCATGTTATGTACAATTTCATTATCACATTGCGATGTTTGGCTAACCTTAACATGTTCTCTAATACAGAGGTTCTCCTAGCCGAACTAGCATCCTACAAAAACATTCTCTAGAAACACTGAAATTGTACATCCTAACGTTTAAGGGCCAACGGCAAGGTCATAACCGGTGTCAAGATCCCTAACCAGACTTACCCCTCCCACTTGGGAGGGGCGACAGCACAGAGGCTTACCTCAAGTGCAACTACTAACAATTTCCCTTGACTTGACGGGGGCACTTAAGACTCGACGCCATTTAAAGGTCGTTCGAAGACTTGTGTGTGGTATCTAGAAGGTATCGTGGACCTCCCCCCACCCCACACAACTTACCGCATCTGCCGTCGCAGATGACACTGGCCCCGGGAAATTCCCCAGGAGGGGGCTGTAACCCCTCCTACAAAGGAAGGGGCCTTGACCGCCTTTCCTTTACTTCCGGCGACCCGCCCTTAGACGGGACCGCCTCCCCACTGAGGGGCCAATGGCCACCTCTCCCGAGCGCTCCCATCCGTGTTGGGTGACGCCCACTCATAGGGATCTACCAATTAGTGCTCACCGATCATGACCTTACCGCCACAGGTCCGGATAGTTGACCGGCTATCCGGACCCCCCACAAAACTCCTACCTAAAGGTCATGATTTAACGATTTCAACCAAGCTAGGAAGTCTCCTATGAGTAACTCATTCCCCACCCTCGACAAATGCACACCATCCCCCAAATACATACTGTCATCATTAATACAACTATGCGAGATCGAATGCAATGTCTTGGAACGGAACAACCTACTCACTTTGTTATTCAATTTTTTAACGGAATGATTCAAAGCAGGGATCGAGATAGCCCCCCGCCACACTTTTCGTGGGATCATATGAGACCACGCAATTATGCACCCCGGAACTCTCCTTGCTAACCAACTTACCGTGGAAAGCATAGCCTCCAGGAGAAGTCGTCTACCGGTGGTGACCAAATCATTGCCCCCCAAATGCACTATGACTATGGACGGCGGTGACCTCATCCGCTCTAACAAACCCTCAAAAAACTTCTGAAACTGGTCAATACAGAGACCGCCCCTTCCGTAGAAGGACACTCTGTACCCGTATTCCCCAGGTACGTGAATCATGTCACCTGCTTTGAATACGTCTGCGGCCCGTCTCACGTATGAGTGGCCCACGACCCACACCTCCTTCCTCACAGCCGGTGACGTGCGACCGCTGGCCTGGTGTTGGGTCGACTGCACAGTCCGCCCTGCCGCGTAGGCTTGCGCAACTGAAAACAAACAAAAGACAAGAAGCGTGAGAACATGATTACAGCTTCACAACATGTGCAATCGCACGTACCTCTTATAACAATTGGAGGACCAGCGCCCCACACGTTTCACTTGTTCCACATTAAGACCCCTGGCTGTAGCTTCAGTGGCAGCCCCTATTCGAAAGGAATGGGTCCCAAATTCGCCCGGGTCCAAGCCCGCTGCGGCAATGGCCATTGCAAGCACCCGCTGAAACTGAAACCTCGTCAGCGGGGTGGCGTCTGTATGCCTCAACAATGTCCCCCCCCATGATGCCACCCTTCGTGCTAGGTAATCTTCTAAGCACCGTACCGGACACATGGATGACTCGGGGTTCCTGCGAATGATCGTGCAGTCCCCTCTCCCATCTTGGTCAGTCTTGGACCTGAGAAAGGAGACAATCATCGCATCACCCCTGATCTGAACATGTTCCCTGCACAAGCCCCCCGACACATCCTGTTTGTTCCTTGCAACTAGCTCACTAACTCTCATAGCCCCGTGAAACGCCAGCGTAAATGCAGTCCGGAACAAACAAGTCTCGAAAGGGGACGAGCATGTGTTAGGGAGTGTGGCCAGTAACTGGGACAACCTGTCTAGACCTATTGGTCGTCTTACGTCTACTCTGCGACCCTCTAGGCGTTGCCACCCACGCAGCGCTTTCTGTACTGTAAAAGACGCTGTTGGGTCCAGGACGCCATGGGCCCTGGCAACAAAGGAAATGGCGGCACGATGCCTTTGGGCCGTAGCCACCGATTTCCCAGCCCTACGTAAGGACATCAGAAAAAGTACTACCCACTCTTCCTGACCCCAAAGTCCCCCTCTCTCTGCCCCCAAAAAGGCTAAATAGGCCTGGAACGCCCCTTCATATGCCTTCCTTGTCCTGGGTGCTAGACTCTCTCCCACGAGGTGACGAAGTTCGGGGCACCGAGAGACCAGAGAGCTTCGGGGAAGGGTGCCGGCTCCGGGTCCGCTGAAGGGAGGAAACCCGAGAAAGCCTGCATGTGAAAACGAGACAGTGCATCAGCAGCCTGATTCATCACCCCTGGGACATGTTTTGCTCTGAATACCACGTTCAGTTGCATACACAGTAAGACAATTTCTTTGAGCAGCCTCAAAATCAATTTACAACGAGCTGCCTGACTATTGATGCATTCTACCACGGTCATATTGTCGGACCAGAACACAACAGAATGATCTCTGAACCCTTCTGGCCAGGTTCTCAGGGCCACCAGAATGGGAAATAGCTCAAGGAAAGCGATGTTACTCGTCAGCCCCTTCTCGTGCCACCATAGGGGCCACTTTTTTGCCGACCATTTTGTGCCGAAAATGGCGCCAAAACCTACGCTTCCTGCTGAATCTGTCCATAGCCCAAGCTCTTCGGAGGACACGGCTGGCTTGTTCCAGACGACTCGGCCATTGAAGTCCGCCAAGAAAGCTAACCAAATCCGCATGTCCTGGCGGACTTCAGCCGATAACCTTGTGCGATGATGACCCTCCTTTAGGCCAACCATCGCTTGGGCAATTGAGCGGGAAAAAGGGCGAGCCATTGGTATCACCCTCAAGGCAAAGTTCAACTTTCCCACTAATTGTTGCAACTGATGCAGTGTAACTTTGGATGCATTTAAACATACTTGGAGGGCTGCCCTGAATTTCGACACTTTACTAGCTGGTTAACGGAAGCACCCCTCCCTTGAGTCCAACTCGATCCCCAAAAACTCGAGGCAAGTCGTGGGACCCATAGTTTTACCCGGTGCCAATGGCACGCCAAGATGACCCATCAACACACAGAATTCAGCTAAGGCCTGGGCACATTCGAGATTACCGGCGGGGCCAAGGAACAAAAAGTCGTCAAGGTAGTGCATTACATTTCGGAAACCCGTTCTCTTAGTGAACACCCATTGCAGGAAAGTACTGAATTGCTCAAAGTAGGCACATGATATAGAGCATCCCATTGGCATACACCTATCCATGTAAAATGACCCCTGGAACCCGAATCCCAGAAGACGCTGATCGTCTGGGTGTACCGGGAGCAACCGGAACGCTGACTCGATATCAGATTTCGCCATCAACGTCCCGTGCCCCAGGCGATTCAAGATGGCTACTGCCTCATCAAAAGATGCGTATCGCACCGAACAAACTTCTGGATCAATTGCGTCGTTCACCGAAAGACCATGTGGAGCAGACAGATTATGGATCAAACGAAACTCACCCGGGTCCTTCTTGGGGACCACCCCTAACGGAGAACAAACGAAATCCGGTACCGGGGGTACACTAAACGGGCCGGCGACCCGTCCCCGGCTAACCTCTTTCTGAATTTTCTCTTGAACTACAGATGTATGCTGTAAAACGGAAAGTTGATTTTTGCACATCCCTACACCCTGAAAGTCCCCTACCGGGATGCGGAAACCATGTGTAAAACCGTTCCGCAGCACCCCGGCAGAAGCACGATCCGGGTATTCGCTGAGCCAGGGAATCATTGCCAAGGTATCAATCGGGGTTGGTAAAGGCGCCCCTCGGCCTAGCTTAGACCTGTTTGGCGCCTCCCTTACCCCCATTCTCACTCGTTCTGGCTCTGCACGATGACTCAGGATGGGATGACCCACACGTACTACATTCGTGCTTGAATTTACACGATCCCGGAGGCCTGGTACATTTCCCCTTGTTGAAATTAAAACAGAAACCCTTTCTCCCTGTATTGCCTGCGGGCCTCGACTGGTCGTCGGTGCTCGTACTTTGTCTAAAGGGCGTCCCCACATTTTGGCGGGAGTAATCAACAACATTGCTCCCGACCAATGGCATTCTTAACATTCCCGATTCTTTCATTTTATCCCATGTTAAAGAATCGTAACAATCCCAAGTCAAACTCTTGTTATGTTCCTTTTCTTTCCTGAACAGATTGTCATAACAAAACCAATGGTTACCTTGATACGCTGTCGAGTAACCCATAATTCGTGATTGATAAACGGGAAACTCAGGAAGCAACTCGGGCCTACGTTCCCCCAAAATCGATGTGAAAATACCCCATGCATTGCCCCAGTTGCCAATGTTCTCATTTACCTTAAAGGCGGCCATTTTTGCGCGCCAAACACTCGGATGCATTAGGTCCTTCTGACTTTTCACATGCTCCACATCATAATGATCAACAAGCAAGGAAAAAATATTCACGTACTCCCCTGCCCAGATCTTTTCCTTTATAGCTAAAGGCACATGTTGTCCCAATCTCTCTCTACGAGAGGGTGCTGACTCGTCCCTTGCAATCGGCAATGGCCGCTTACCTGAACCGGACGCAGCTTCTGCCGCTTGCGGCTTGTCTATCCCCGCCAACGGCGCAGCCACTCTAGCTGCCTCTCTCTTCTCACGAAGCCCTTTTATCAGCGCCTGTGCCTCGGCAGCCGTGGCGCCATCACTACTATCCCCCAACCATGCTGCTAGCTGCGCTGCCAGCTCGGGGGGCATGTCTTCCTTGGATGTCGGGGTGACGACAACGGGGATTGGATTCCCCTCCATCGGTACTGGGGTCGGCGCCTCGAGCGGGGCAGAGGGAACCGGGACGTCCCCACCGGCTGGAACCCTTCTCGGCCTCTTAGGTCTCCCTCCAGCCGGCGCAGGGCCCGAACCCTCCACCCCATCTCGCTCGGCCAACCGTTTCTTTATGTCGGACACCTCTTTGCAAAGGGCCCGCACCATCTGGTCGGTCGTCATTCTCTTTGCGCCTTTCTTGGGCATCTCTCCGAGGAAGTATCTAGAAGACAAAGAAAAAGATCAAAACACTCAAAATTGGCTCTTCGTTCCGTCCCGAGCTCACGTGTAGCGAGGAGGTGCAGCTTCGGAGCACAAGAACAAGAGGACGTCTTCTGGTCTTGCGTCTCTTTTTATCCGTCTTCAGGGCGGGCGAAAACCCGCCCCTGCCTGCCCCTAGGGCGGGGCTGGCTACGTCGGTGTCTAGGCCAGCCCACTCTAGGGCGGGAAAAAGCGCGCCCCGGCTACGCCGCTTCGGGCATACCAGCCGAGACGCGCTTCCCGCCCCAAAATGGCTTCCCGGGGGGATCGAGGCACTCCGCCATACGTTCGGGGGGACCGAGTGGTCGCCCCTTTCCAAAATGTCTCCACCAACCAGCGTTCGGAACACAACCCCTTTCAGCAGTCCAAAAAGTTCTGTAAAATGACAACAGAGGGGACAGGCAACAAGAACCATCAGTCAAAGAGGGGAGGGCAAGTTCTTCTCTACCGGGTCATGTTGGGGCGCTACCGGAACTGATCAAATTGGTAGTCTACAGTGTTTCTGGATGTTTCAGACTAAAGCTGGCGTCAGCATGAGAGCACTACCATCTCGTAGGTCCGTCGTGGCCATTCCACGAGCAAACATGGCAGCCGCTCCCCACCAGAAGCCTGCGGGAGTCGGGGGCCCCCAAGACTTTTGTAGAATCTTCACGGCTGAGGGGACGCTTTCGAGAATGGGACCCAAGCCCTATCAGGGAAGCGTCCGAGTTCCAAGGTGTCCCAGGGCCATTTTAGTGGACCACGCCCAAATCTGAAGAGCCGGCCGCCATTTTGAGAGTCCTGTGGCAGTAGCCTATCGTTGCATCGCAAGAGCGGGAGCAACTCAACTACATGGTGAGCGAGACGTTGTAGTCGCAAGAGCGGGCGGTAAACAGCTGAATGGCGGAAGAGGCACAGTGTAGCAAAAGCGGGCGGAATGGCAACTAAAACGGTAAAGGGGCGCCCCACTACAGCGTGTCTTCAGGTCAAACGGATTGTGGGACAAGGTCCAGAATAGAAGAGTCATCAAAAGGCAAAAAGTTCCGCCGGACCCCTGGAGCCGGCCGCCTATGTCGGGGGCGATCTCAGGCTACACCGGTGCTATAAGACTTGGGGAGGGGGTCGGAGCCAAGCGTCTTCTCCGAGTCCATGGCCATTACACCGCCCCTCGGGGGCCTCCGTCAAGCGGTTTAGGAAGGTAACATATCACATTGTTTTCAAATGCAGTGAGGTCCACAAACGACACTCATTTACTTTGAGAATAGTGAAGCTGCAGTAGGTGGAAATAAGCTTCAGACAGTGTTACAAGCGCTGCTCAGAACTCTGAACTATGGCACCCAACATCCAGAACTTATGCCATTTGAGAATGGCAGTGACATTGAAGCAACTCAGGGACCAAAACCATTAACGTACTTTCACGTATGAAAACCTTACTTGGGGAGGGGGCAGGAGCGAAGCGCCCCCTCCCAGTCCACGCCACCACACCGTATGTTGAAAATCTGAAGCCATCGTTCTACAAAGTCAACCAACCTTGGATGGAAAAATCTAGAAAAATGCACAAACTGAAAACCAGTTTTGGTCTGCATAGCATCAGTAGCAACGCTTGATATCAGAGTGCATGAGTTTCATGCTCGATCGATTGAGCTAGCCGGATCGGGCAATAAAAAGTATAAAATAGTTATGTAAATAGTTATTTAATAAAATGTTTTACCCTGTTTCTTTGCTGGTGTGTTGTCTATATTTTTAATATTTGCATAGGGTTTGTCGTTATTTTGGGCGGGATGGGTGACGGAGCCGAGCTGTCTTGCAGCCCTCATGGTGTGGAGCTCAGTTCATCTCACTATTTTCGTATTTCTCATGAAGGGTTGTTCATAATATTTCTATTTTAGCGAGGTCAAAAAGAGATCCAATTAGTGGCCTACTGATTTTGCTCGATTACTTTTATTTTTTTACACGATTTTTCACGATTTTTCACTATCTGCAAAGACTAAACAGAGTATTGCGACTTTGTGCTTGTTTGTAAATAGAGAATGAACCAAAGAGAATCAATTGTAAAACAGTAAATGCTTGGATAACAATCAATCAAATGGAGAGACAAGCAGGCAGGACGGATTACAACGGGGGTAAAGGCCTGCGTTAACTACTCTTCACTATCTGCAAAGAGAGAGTACTACTAAGAGAAAAGAGGGGAGGGGGGCAGCGTTCAAAGCACATCAGCGTGCATAAACACGAAAAAGTTTTTACCTATCACGTACTTGACATTTTACAGCTTTTGATATTTGCTATTAAAAAACCAATGAAATTCACTGAAAAAACCATAGGTTATAGGCCATATATAGTTAGGAATTTGCATTTACAAAACCTTGAAAATTCACTGAAAAAACCATTGGTTATAGACCATATATAGTTAGGGATTAGCCTTTTCAAAACCTTATTTTACTCACACAAAACCATTGAAATTTCATATATAGTTAGTTCCACTAACTATATATCGCGCACCCGCAATCCACTGCTGATGATGTCACATATTACATCATTCATGACATGGTTAGTGACATCACTGATGACATCACTGATGACATCTCAAATGACATCACTGATGACATCTCAAATGACATCACTGATGACTTCTCAAATGACATCACTGATAAAATCACTGATAACATCTCATTTGACATGACTGATCACATCACTGATGATATCATTCATGTGATAATACCATGAACCTCTTCAGACTCTAATATAACCTTAGATACAATCAGTGTAAATAGACAGTCACAGACTGTCACTCATCCATGGAGTTACTCACACACCTAGTCAGTTATGCAAAAAATCAATCACACCTCCATTTTCTCAACTATACAGTTATACACACCTTACTTATTCAAACATATACTAACACATTTACTTTACTCTCTTATACAATCCCTGATACATGTTCACAATGATCCATACAGCCACTCACACATTCACTGGCTCTTATGCACAGTTATTTATATATGTCAACTCTTACATGTACTGTGTTTTACTTATGTACTTACTTTGACATGTAGTACTGAGATATCCATTCACTCACTAATACACTCATGCACAGTCAACCGCCCATACAGTTGTTTGCACATGCACTTTTGAAACCATACATCTAGTGAATCAACTACTCACACATCTATGTACAGAGTCACACACCTCCCAGCCACCCATACACACACACTCAGTTTCCCATACAAATACTTGGACAACCAATGAATAACCCATACAGTTACTCATATAGCTACTGATCAACATATGTAGCAGTTTGTAGAACAACAGATATAATGATGCACAAATTAGAACAGTTTAGTCACTAACCCATGCACTCAGTGAGACACATTTAATCACTCACTCATACAGTCAGTCATGCACCTACTAAATCCTTCATCCAGACACTTATACATCCACTCATTCTTCAATATGTAAGACATATTTTGACTTTACAGAAACATACAGTCACTGGATGTTGTCATCAGTGATGTCATTTGAGATGTCATCAGTGATGTCATTTGAGATGTCATCAGTGATGTCACTAACCATGTCATGAATGATGTAATATGTGACATCATCAGCAGTGGATTGCGGGTGCGCGATATATAGTTAGTGGAACTAACTATATATGAAATTTCAATGGTTTTGTGTGAGTAAAATAAGGTTTTGAAAAGGCTAATCCCTAACTATATATGGTCTATAACCAATGGTTTTTTCAGTGAATATATATATATATATATATATATATATATATATATATATATATATATATATATATATATATATATATATTGAGGAAGACTCAACCCACTTGGGATTTTACATTTTAACACTTGGAGTTTGGCACGGGGACTCACAGGAGTGAAACTAAAGGAACCACGAGACCAGGATGCCACGGCCGGCTAAAATCACTGTATGCCAGCACTCTTGACAAGCCCTGAGCCCATGATTAAGTGCGGCAAGCATGAAACGAGTTGGGCTGGACTAGAATGAATTGAAGCACCCGGTTGTATCGTCACGCTGCATCCTCCATCAAATAAATTACAGATTCCTTACTCCTCGTCTGGGCCTTCTCATTTCCAGGCAACTTTGTTATGGATATAGAGTGGTACCGTCTGAACTGCGGGAGGAGCCCAGCTGCTTGGTTGCAGTCTGTTGCAGCGCTTGCGTGTCGAGGCGATTTCAGGACAGGGATGCAAATGCAGGAAGAAACGGATGGGTGAGAGCAGCAGGCAGTGCCTCTCAACCCACTTGGGATTTAAAATGTTTACATTTGGAGTGTGGCACGGGGACTCACAGGAGTGAAACTAAAGGCACCACGAGTACCAGGATGCCATGGGTGTGGCCACGTCCACCTGGGCGGGTACGAAATGTTCTTTGAACGGATGCCGGATAAAATCACTGTATGCCAGCACTCTTGACAATTCCTGAGCCCATGATTAAGTGCGGCAAGCAGGAAACGCGTTGGGCTGGACTAGAATGAATTGAAGCACCCGGTTGTATTGTCACGCTGCATACTCCATCAAATAAATTGCAGATTCCTTACTCCTCATCTGGGCCTTCTCATTTCCAGGCTGTCGCAGCACTTGAGTGTCAAGGCGATTTCAGGACAGGGATGCGAATGGAGGAAGAAACGGATGGGTGAGAACAGCAGGCAGTGCCTCTCAACCCACTTGGGATTTAAAATGTTGACATTTGGAGTGTGGCACGGGGACTCACAGAGTGAAACTAAAGGCGCCACGAGCACCAGGATGCCACCGGTGTGGCCACGCCCACTTGGGAGGGTGCGAAATGTTCTTTGAACGGATGCCGGATAAAATCACCGTATGCCAGCACTCTTGACAAGCCCTAAGCCCATGATTATGTGCGGCAAGCATGAAACGCGTTGGGCTGGACTAGAATGAATTGAAGCACCCGGTTGTATAATTACGCTGCATCCTCCATCAAATAAATTGCAGATTCCTTACTCCTCATCTGGGCCTTCTCATTTCCAAGCAACTTTGTTGTGGATAAAGAGCGGTACCGCCTGAACCGCAGGAGGAGCCCAGCTGCTTGGTTTCAGTCTGTCACAGCGCTTGAGTGCTTGATTTCAGGACAGGGATGCAAATGGAGGAAGAAACGGATGGGTGGGAATAGCAGGCAGTGCCTCTCAATACACTTGGGATTTTAAATTTTGACATTTGAAGTGTGGCACGGGGACTCACAGGAGTGAAACTAAAGGCACCACGAGTACCAGGATGCCATGGGTGTGGCCATGCCCACTTGGGCGGGTGCAAAATGTTCTTTGAACGGATGCCGTATAAAATCACGGTATGCCAGCACTCTTGACAAGCCCTGAGCCCATGATTAAGTGCAGCAAGCATGAAAATCGTTGGGCTGGACTAGAATGAATTGAAGCACCCGGTTGTATCGTCACTCTGCATCCTCCATCAAATAAATTGCAGATTCCTTACTCCTCGTCTGGGCCTTCTCATTTCCAGGCAACTTTGTTGTGGATATATATATATATATATATATATATATATATATATATATATATATATATATATATATATATATATATCCATAAAAGTTTGCTCACAATTGAAAGCGCCTCACACAGACAGGTTTTTCCACGTTTAATTGGCAGAGAGCTGCAGCACAGGTACAGGATACATCACCAAATGTGAATGAGCCAACGCGTTTCGTGCTCCCTCGCACTTCTTCACAGGCTCAGTGTCTTTAGGCAATGTGAAGCAAACGAGCACTTCTTATCTCAGATGATACCCGCCCCAGTGGGCGTGGACAGAAGCACTGCCTATTGGTCTCTGTAGGGCTCGTAGGTTTTGCTCCAGTGAGCTGCTTGCACGTAGCCACAATAAAAGTTTGTAAAATACCCCAGTGGGCTGTGAAATGTCCCGTTGACTCTGGGCTGGATTGGTGTCGTTACAACGCAGGCTATTACAACGCCTGCTGTTACGACGCGGTTTTTACATCGCATACCACTACAACGCATAGTGCTTTTAAGCGCTGGATACTGATTTATTTAATTTACTATTCCAACTCCAGTCCCCGTGGATAGTAGGGAAGGTGTTGGATAGTAAATTAAATATATTCCCTATCCTAGAGCGCCCCCCAGCGCAATGCGTTGTAATGGTTTGCGTTGTAATGGTTGCGTTGTAATGGTAGTGCGTTGTAATAAATGCGTTGTAAGTGATGTTTCCCCTCTGGGCTACACCTTAGGACTCTCTCCCCGTGCCTTCTGTTCCAAACTGCTGATTGTGTGATGACATCAGCATGGATCCGCTTTTATGCAGCCGGGCGCTTTCACGACTAAGCCAGCCGTCAAAAATCCATAAAAGTTTGCTCACAATTGAAAGCGCCTCGCACAGACAGGTTTTTCCACGTTTAATTGGCAGAGAGCTGCAGCACAGGTACAGGATACATCACCAAATGTGAATGAGCCGACACGTTTCGTGCTCCCTCGCACTTCTTCACAGGCTCAGTGTCTTTAGGCAATGTGAAGCAAACAAGCACTTCTTATCTCAGATGATACCCGCCCCAGTGGGCGTGGACAGAAGCACTGCCTATTGGTCTCTGTAGTGCTCGTAGGTTTTGCTCCAGTGAGCTGCTTGCACGTAGCCACAATAAAAGTTTGTAAAATACCCCAGTGGGCTGTGAAATGTCCCGTTGACTCTGGGCTACACCTTAGGACTCTCTCCCCGTGCCTTCTGTTCCAAACTGCTGATTGTGTGATGACATCAGCATGGATCCGCTTTTATGCAGCCGGGCGCTTTCACGACTAAGCCAGCCGTCAAAAATCCATAAAAGTTTGCTCACAATTGAAAGCGCCTCACACAGACAGGTTTTTCCACGTTTAATTGGCAGAGAGCTGCAGCACAGGTACAGGATACATCACCAAATGTGAATGAGCCGACGCGTTTCGTGCTCCCTCGCACTTCTTCACAGGCTCAGTGTCTTTAGGCAATGTGAAGCAAACGAGCACTTCTTATCTCAGATGATACCCGCCCCAGTGGGCGTGGACAGAAGCACTGCCTATTGGTCTCTGTAGTGCTCGTAGGTTTTGCTCCAGTGAGCTGCTTGCACGTAGCCACAATAAAAGTTTGTAAAATACCCCAGTGGGCTGTGAAATGTCCCATTGACTCTGGGCTACACTTTAGGACTCTCTCCCCGTGCCTTCTGTTTCAAACTGCTGATTGTGTGATGACATCAGCATGGATCCGCTTTTATGCAGCCGGGCGCTTTCACGACTAAGCCAGCCGTCAAAAATCCATAAACGTTTGCTCACAATTGAAAGCGCCTCACACAGACAGGTTTTTCCACGTTTAATTGGCAGAGAGCTGCAGCACAGGTACAGGATACATCACCAAATGTGAATGAGCCGACGCGTTTCGTGCTCCCTCGCACTTCTTCACAGGCTCAGTGTCTTTAGGCAATGTGAAGCAAACAAGCACTTCTTATCTCAGATGATACCCGCCCCAGTGGGCGTGGACAGAAGCACTGCCTATTGGTCTCTGTAGTGCTTGTAGGTTTTGCTCCAGTGAGCTGCTTGCACGTAGCCACAATAAAAGTTTGTAAAATACCCCAGTGGGCTGTGAAATGTCCCGTTGACTCTGGGCTACACCTTAGGACTCTCTCCCCGTGCCTTCTGTTCCAAACTGCTGATTGTGTGATGACATCAGCATGGATCCGCTTTTATGCAGCCGGGCGCTTTCACGACTAAGCCAGCCGTCAAAAATCCATAAAAGTTTGCTCACAATTGAAAGCACCTCACACAGACAGGTTTTTCCACGTTTAATTGGCAGAGAGCTGCAGCACAGGTACAGGATACATCACCAAATGTGAATGAGCCGACGCGTTTCGTGCTCCCTCGCACTTCTTCACAGGCTCAGTGTCTTTAGGCAATGTGAAGCAAACAAGCACTTCTTATCTCAGATGATACCCGCCCCAGTGGGCGTGGACAGAAGCACTGCCTATTGGTCTCTGTAGTGCTCGTAGGTTTTGCTCCAGTGAGCTGCTTGCACGTAGCCACAATAAAAGTTTGTAAAATACCCCAGTGGGCTGTGAAATGTCCCGTTGACTCTGGGCTACACTTTAGGACTCTCTCCCCGTGCCTTCTGTTCCAAACTGCTGATTGTGTGATGACATCAGCATTGATCCGCTTTTATGCAGCCGGGCGCTTTCACGACTAAGCCAGCCGTCAAAAATCCATAAACGTTTGCTCACAATTGAAAGCGCCTCACACAGACAGGTTTTTCCACGTTTAATTGGCAGAGAGCTGCAGCACAGGTACAGGATACATCACCAAATGTGAATGAGCCGACGCGTTTCGTGCTCCCTCGCACTTCTTCACAGGCTCAGTGTCTTTAGGCAATGTAAAGCAAACAAGCACTTCTTATCTCAGATGATACCCGCCCCAGTGGGTGTGGACAGAAGCACTGCCTATTGGTCTCTGTAGTGCTCGTAGGTTTTGCTCCAGTGAGCTGCTTGCACGTAGCCACAATAAAAGTTTGTAAAATACCCCAGTGGGCTGTGAAATATCCCGTTGACTCTGGGCTACACCTTAGGACTCTCTCCCCGTGCCTTCTGTTCCAAACTGCTGATTGTGTGATGACATCAGCATGGATCCGCTTTTATGCAGCCGGGCGCTTTCACGACTAAGCCAGCCGTCAAAAATCCATAAAAGTTTGCTCACAATTGAAAGCGCCTCACACAGACAGGTTTTTCCACGTTTAATTGGCAGAGAGCTGCAGCACAGGTACAGGATACATCACCAAATGTGAATGAGCCGACGCGTTTCGTGCTCCCTCGCACTTCTTCACAGGCTCAGTGTCTTTAGGCAATGTGAAGCAAACAAGCACTTCTTATCTCAGATGATACCCGCCCCAGTGGGCGTGGACAGAAGCACTGCCTATTGGTCTCTGTAGTGCTTGTAGGTTTTGCTCCAGTGAGCTGCTTGCACGTAGCCACAATAAAAGTTTGTAAAATACCCCAGTGGGCTGTGAAATGTCCCGTTGACTCTGGGCTACACCTTAGGACTCTCTCCCCGTGCCTTCTGTTCCAAACTGCTGATTGTGTGATGACATCAGCATGGATCCGCTTTTATGCAGCCGGGCGCTTTCACGACTAAGCCAGCCGTCAAAAATCCATAAAAGTTTGCTCACAATTGAAAGCACCTCACACAGACAGGTTTTTCCACGTTTAATTGGCAGAGAGCTGCAGCACAGGTACAGGATACATCACCAAATGTGAATGAGCCGACGCGTTTCGTGCTCCCTCGCACTTCTTCACAGGCTCAGTGTCTTTAGGCAATGTGAAGCAAACAAGCACTTCTTATCTCAGATGATACCCGCCCCAGTGGGCGTGGACAGAAGCACTGCCTATTGGTCTCTGTAGTGCTCGTAGGTTTTGCTCCAGTGAGCTGCTTGCATGTAGCCACAATAAAAGTTTGTAAAATACCCCAGTGGGCTGTGAAATGTCCCGTTGACTCTGGGCTACACTTTAGGACTCTCTCCCCGTGCCTTCTGTTCCAAACTGCTGATTGTGTGATGACATCAGCATTGATCCGCTTTTATGCAGCCGGGCGCTTTCACGACTAAGCCAGCCGTCAAAAATCCATAAACGTTTGCTCACAATTGAAAGCGCCTCACACAGACAGGTTTTTCCACGTTTAATTGGCAGAGAGCTGCAGCACAGGTACAGGATACATCACCAAATGTGAATGAGCCGACGCGTTTCGTGCTCCCTCGCACTTCTTCACAGGCTCAGTGTCTTTAGGCAATGTAAAGCAAACAAGCACTTCTTATCTCAGATGATACCCGCCCCAGTGGGTGTGGACAGAAGCACTGCCTATTGGTCTCTGTAGTGCTCGTAGGTTTTGCTCCAGTGAGCTGCTTGCACGTAGCCACAATAAAAGTTTGTAAAATACCCCAGTGGGCTGTGAAATATCCCGTTGACTCTGGGCTACACCTTAGGACTCTCTCCCCGTGCCTTCTGTTCCAAACTGCTGATTGTGTGATGACATCAGCATGGATCCGCTTTTATGCAGCCGGGCGCTTTCACGACTAAGCCAGCCGTCAAAAATCCATAAAAGTTTGCTCACAATTGAAAGCGCCTCACACAGACAGGTTTTTCCACGTTTAATTGGCAGAGAGCTGCAGCACAGGTACAGGATACATCACCAAATGTGAATGAGCCGACGCGTTTCGTGCTCCCTCGCACTTCTTCACAGGCTCAGTGTCTTTAGGCAATGTGAAGCAAACGAGCACTTCTTATCTCAGATGATACCCGCCCCAGTGGGCGTGGACAGAAGCACTGCCTATTAGTCTCTGTAGTGCTCGTAGGTTTTGCTCCAGTGAGCTGCTTGCACGTAGCCACAATAAAAGTTTGTAAAATACCCCAGTGGGCTGTGAAATGTCCCGTTGACTCTGGGCTACACCTTAGGACTCTCTCCCCGTGCCTTCTGTTCCAAACTGCTGATTGTGTGATGACATCAGCATGGATCCGCTTTTATGCAGCCGGGCGCTTTCACGACTAAGCCAGCCGTCAAAAATCCATAAATGTTTGCTCACAATTGAAAGCGCCTCACACAGACAGGTTTTTCCACGTTTAATTGGCAGAGAGCTGCAGCACAGGTACAGGATACATCACCAAATGTGAATGAGCCGACGCGTTTCGTGCTCCCTCGCACTTCTTCACAGGCTCAGTGTCTTTAGGCAATGTGAAGCAAACGAGCACTTCTTATCTCAGATGATACCCGCCCCAGTGGGCGTGGACAGAAGCACTGCCTATTGGTCTCTGTAGTGCTCGTAGGTTTTGCTCCAGTGAGCTGCTTGCACGTAGCCACAATAAAAGTTTGTAAAATACCCCAGTGGGCTGTGAAATGTCCCGTTGACTCTGGGCTACACCTTAGGACTCTCTCCCCGTGCCTTCTGTTCCAAACTGCTGATTGTGTGATGACATCAGCATGGATCCGCTTTTATGCAGCCGGGCGCTTTCACGACTAAGCCAGCCGTCAAAAATCCATAAAAGTTTGCTCACAATTGAAAGCGCCTCACACAGACAGGTTTTTCCACGTTTAATTGGCAGAGAGCTGCAGCACAGGTACAGGATACAGCACCAAATGTGAATGAGCCGACGCGTTTCGTGCTCCCTCGCACTTCTTCACAGGCTCAGTGTCTTTAGGCAATGTGAAGCAAACGAGCACTTCTTATCTCAGATGATACCCGCCCCAGTGGGCGTGGACAGAACCACTGCCTATTGGTCTCTGTAGTGCTCGTAGGTTTTGCTCCAGTGAGCATATATATATATACACACACATACATATATACATATATATAGAGATATATATATATATGTCAACTGCTCGCTTTCCGTTTTGCGTAGCCTTGCTGCCAACAAACGAGAGTGGACCCAGAGTGAGTGCAATTTCTATTTATTCACTGCTTCACAAGATATATACTGCTTGCTTCACCATGAAGAACACTCAGTCAAAAAGGACAAATGCAGACCCGTTGCTGGTGTTTTTTTTTTTTTTTTAATGCCCTGCACCACCATTATGACGCGTTTTGGGCAACAAAGTGCCCTTGATCACATGACGTCCATGTGAAGTGCTTTCACCATTTTAAAGTGATAGTGTTTCCACGTGACTAAGTTTAAAAAAAAAGTAGCAATGACATAAAAGAAACATTCATTGAATGGCTTAGAAACACTACAATGACGCAAAATATAAGTAGATAAATCCATGTGTAAAATATCATATTATATATAAGAAGGCACAAAGTGATAACATATTTATAAAATATTAAATATTTAAAACACAACAGGCAAAGCATAAAAGGATACTAATAACTGAGCTAAAAACAACACTAGAATTATAATAATTATAATAATAATAAAGCCATTTCTAAAGCGCCTGGCTGCACTAAAAATAGTGTGTCCCCGCGCTAGAATGCTACTGTATCTCAAGAGACAGAAGTTGGAGAGAACGAAGCAAGGGTCAGAGGGAGGAGAGAGAATTAGATAACTAGAAGCAGATGAGTTTTAAGTTTAGCAAGGAATCTAGTTTCTGAAGGTTCCATTCGAAGGTCAAGTGGTAGTTCATTCCAGTGTTTTGGAGCCAGGTACCTGAAAGAACGGCCACCCATCCTGGCTCTGTGGGTATGGGGGAATTTGAACAGCATAGCTCCGGTCGACCTCAGGTTTCTGGTGGGGCAGTGAATTGTGAGGAGCATTTGCAAATAGCCTGGGCCTTTGCCCTGGGTGATGCGATGCATAAAGCATAAGGCTTTAAATTTAATGCGTTCCTTGACCGGAAGCCAGTGAAGCTTCGCTAGAGCATTCTTCCCAGATGCTCTACGAGGCAGGTTAAGTACCAGGCAGGCAGCAGCGTGTTGCACGCACTGCAGCTGGTGCAGGCCTTTTTTACTTAGACCTAGGAGCAGGACATTGCCGTAGTCAAGATGGGGTGTGACAGGGCGTGGACAAGTGTCTTTCTGGCGTTGATGGGGAGAAGGTCAAGGACTTTACGGAGGGTTTTTAGTGTGCTAAAGCACCTGCCTGTGACTTTATTGACCTGAGACCTGAAAGAGAGATCCGAGTCGAGCATTACTCCAAGATTTCTGACAGAGTCCGCGGGAGAAGGAAAATTGCCCAGTTCCGCCGGCCACCACATGTGCGACCAGGCAGAGGGGGATTTACCAACAACTAAAAGTTCTGTTATTTCGCCATTCAGGCGCAGACAGTTGTTATTCATCCATATTGCCACTGATGACAAGCATTTGGAAAAGTTAATGGCATCTTCCGTATGGTCGAGCGAAAGCTTGATCATCAGTTGGGTATCGTCAGCATAGGTGACAATATCCACCCCGAAAGCTTCAACTATATGAGCCAGGGGTTCCATATAAAGGTTGAACAGGGTAGGGCTTAAGCTGGAGCCCTGTGGAACCCCATGGCTCAGCTTCCAGGGGGAGGATTTGAAAGGGGGACAGTGCATCTGGAAACTTCTGTTAACCAGGAAAGATTTTAACCAGGCATAGGCAGATCCCTCCACTCCCATGTTGGAGAGGCGAGACAGCAGCGTTGTGTGCAGCACGGTGTCAAATGCTGCACTGAGGTCTACATTTGCCTGCACTTTTTTGGATTTGAGGCCCTTTTTGACTTTCTTTGGATCACTTTTGTATTAGAAATCAACTTTCACAAGTAAATTTGTTTGGGACATTACAGTTACGGTTCTGCAGAAAAACGAGTTTTGCAAAACTGAAAGCACTCAGCAGGTGCAAAAGTTCAAACTCATTATTAGTAACCATTCCCTGTAGTGCTTCCTGAAGGGCCCCTCCAGAGTTCAGTTGCCTACTTGCAACTATTCTATGACCCTGCTCTGACCCTCACAGCAGGCTCATAGAATAGCTACAAGTAGGCCACAAAGGTCCTGGGAAAAAAGTTGCACTGCAACAGAAAGCAAATTACAGATAAGGAAGCAGGTGCCAGACTGGAATTTTAAAACAGTGACACATTAATAAATCAACCCCAAATTAAGTCATGTCAGTTGAAGCAAAGCAGGTGTGCTTGCTCCCCCCCCCATAATCTACAGTGATGATGAACCAGAGGGTGGCATTGATGTACCAGAGGGTGGCAAGGGTGAAACAGAGGGTGGCAGTGGTGAAACAGAGGGTGCTGTGAACCTGTGATGATGAACCAGACGTAGAAACAACATAGTCGCGACCGTTGCGAGCCGACAAGTAAGTTCGCAATTGCGAACTGTACAAAACCCTCGTGAACTGGCAGAAACCCTTGCGAACACACAAAAAAATCTGCAAATTCGCGAGAGTTTGCGAGTTTTGCAGATTGCGAATTCGCAAATACGCAAATTCACGAAAGCCAGATTCGCAAAATTTGCCCATGCTTAATCATAAGACATGCTTAGTTATAATATCACCATAAGCTGCCATGAGGACCCGTTTCTCCCATAGTCCGATAGGCGAACAAGCATAACTAGGGTAGAAAGAAGCCCCCATGATCACACCCCTGATCAGGTTAAAGACCTGATTGTTGAAAAGAAAGAAATCTTTTCAAAACAGTTTAGAATCATGGTGATCAGCATCTTATTGTGCATGTACATATAGATGTGTCTGGTATTGAGGTAATATTCAAAAGCTTTGATACCATCCTGATGGTGAATGCTAGTGTATAAAGATGTGACATCAAGGGAACTTAATACATAGTCCATCTCCCAAGTGATGTCACTCAATTTTCTTAAAAAATCACCAGTGTCTTGGACGTATAAGGGGAGTTTTCTTACATGGCTTTGTAAAAAGTAGTCCACTTAACAAGAGGTGTTCTCCAGTAGACTACTGCAGGCAGATATAATAGACCTTCCAGGTGGTTTGGATATATTTTTGTGGACTTTGGGTATAAAATATATGACAGGAATCACAGGATGGTCAATCTTTAAGAACCTAAATTTATCATCACCTAGTAAGCCAGCAGATTTCCACGCCAATAATTTGTTGTAAAATTTGTGGTGTGCAGTTGTTACAGTCTACATTGAGCACCTCCTATATCAGTCTGTATAATTAAGTTGATAAAGTTGTGGTAAGTTGATCTAGCTCTTCTTCCATATACATTTCACATGGTTAATATATAGGGAAAAAACAAAACATCTTATATGTCCCCATTCAGTGAGGCTCCGATCTTAATTACCAAAAAGATGACATGCAAATCAGATTTTGTCATCTATGTGTTGGAGTGTGTTTGTGGGCTATGCTACGTAGGTAGCACTAAGCTACAAGTCCATAAGCGTATACTCCAACACATGAGGGCGGTGAACAACAAGGACGAAGCATACCCTGTGGCGAGACATGTCAACTAAGCATGGGCGGAAAATCCGTTTCGCTGGCGGATTTTGCGGATTTTCGGTAAATTCGCAATCCGCGAGATTCGCGAATCTCCCGCAAAATCTGCAAATCCGCGAGCAGCGGGTTTTATGGCTTGCTCGCACTGTTCGCGTGAGTTCGCGGCTTCCCAGTACAACTTCGCGCCCCGCGAATAAGCGCTAAATTGCAGAAATACGATCTTAGCAAAACTGAAACTACTTACCAGGTTCAAAAGTACAGGCTCATCATTAGTAGCCATTTCCTGTAGTGCTTCCTGAGGGGCCCCTCCAGAGTTCAGTTGCCAGTTGCAACTATTATGTGACCCTGCTCTGAACCTCAGAATAGTTACACATATGCCACAAAGGTCCTGAATTACAGCTAAGGGAGACAAGCAGGAGCCAGGCTGGAAGTTCAAATCCATTAATCAGCCCCTAATTCATTATTGTCAGTTGGGGCAGGGCAGGTGTTGTAACTAATTTTGCAACAATGAAAGCACTTAGCAACTGCAAAAGATCACTAATCAGGAAGCACTAAGGAAGCAGGTGAGAGCTAAAAAAATATTCTGTGACACATTAATCAGCCCCAAATTAATTCAGGTCACTTGAGGCAGGGAAGGTGTGCTTTGCTTTGCCACAATAATGTACACTGACTGGACAACCAGAGGGTGATGTGATGAAACAGAGGGTGGCATGGGTGGGCCAGAGGGTGGCATGAGCAGTCAGAGAGTGGCAGTGGTGACAGAGAGTGGCAGTGATGAAGAAGAGTGTCCCAAACAGGCTGGACACGTAGAAACAACAAGTTCGCAAAACTTGCGACCCGACAGGTAAGTTCGCGTTTGCGAAATTGTACAAAACCCTCGCGAACTGGCAGAAACCCGCGCGAACACAAAAATAAAAAAAATCCGCAAATTCGCGAGAATTCGCGGATTTTGCGGATTGCGAGTTCGCAAATCCGCAAAATTCGCGAACGCGAGATTCGCAAAATTCGCCCATGCTTAATGTCAACTCTTGCCACAGAGGAGATCTGAACTGCCTCAAGTACTATGCAGTAGATATGGTGCTACCACTACGCAGGGGGGGCAATAGGGAAGCACATTTGAGACTGTTGGAAACCAGATACATTCTGGAGCTCGACACCAAGACACCAAATGGCCTTAATGCGACAGAGGACTTGTACACATGTTTATAAACAGTAATGGAAAATGGTAATATGCATAGACCGGTACAAGTCAGTCCAAACCAAACAAAAATAGGTGCATTACAGGTCATCAAACAGAAATAAAACAACAGAACTGCTTTTTATGAAATGATGTAATTTAATTTATCACTAGGGGTAACTACACAATTTTTCTTAATTTCAAGTGCACAGGGTGTAAAACGACTTTCTGGGCAGTTTAGTAGCAGTTATCCACAACTTAACTGAGCCCACTGGGGCCTTTATCATCTACCCTAACCCCTTTCTTTGCACTATAAAATCCAGACAGAATAGATTTTAGAATGGCGAATATTTGCACATTATAGGCAGTTTTTATCAAAGTAAAATTAATGAATTCAATGTATTATATATTGTTATTCCTGTGTTTGATAATTATGAAAGTGTATATATATGATGCCATATTGGTATATAATTTTGATCTTTACTGAGATGGACGTTATTTAATATCTTTTTATTTTTCAATTTTGTACATATGCCTATTTATCTATTTATTGCAGAGTTTGCACATTGGTCTGGAACAGTGGCAATAAGGAGGTTGAGAATCACGTTTATGATGGATTGTAAATACTTATGCACCATCATGGATTACATCGATTATGGTTAAAAGCTGTGGAATAGGCAGAAGAATGTTGTTTATTTCTATAGGCCCAGGGTCATGTGACCCCTGTTTGCACTTTAAAGTCACAAGGTGAAAATGACCATGTTATGTGATCAAGGGCTTTAGGGCCCGAAACGCGTCATGGCGGACGAGAGGTTGCACAAATAAAATATTTGCTAGTAGGTAGTAATAGTTAGGATTTTTTTCAATGTTAAATCTGACAATTCTATTTGGAATAACTTTTGCGCCGGTTGATGAATCTGCCTGAAAATTTCCTCAAAATGGTCTCGCTGCGCTCCGGTCCTTCCCTGAAAGTTTGGGGGAGATTTGTCAAGCGGGGGTCGAGATAAAAGGGGGGTCCCAAAACATGTTTTCCCCATGTTAATTTCCATACGGCGGTCGACCTCACTTTTAGCCCGAACGGCTGAATGGATTTCCACCAAACTTGGCAAAATTGTAGGGACTGGTAGCCCGATGTGCCTTTGCTATGTCTCAAGATATGTGCTCCAGTGGATTTTGAGTAATTTAGGTTAAAAAAAATATTTATATCTATAGGCGCGCCCCGGTATGCGCACCGGGGGCGACACGCGACTTGCGCGCGGAAAGCTGATTGGCTCTCGGGTGTCTGTAAACATTCTAAACAGTCCGGAGCGGCCGCCATCTTGTATCTCAGTAGGATCGAGACACAAGAGGTGGCAAAAAGAAAGGGGGAAATGACTAAAAGGGGGCAGAGTAGACCCCCCCCTGATCCCCTAGGTTTGATGTGGGGGCTATAAAAGGGCCCCGGGGGGCAAAAAAATATATATTTTTGCGGGGGGAGCTCCCGGTACGCGCACCGGGGAGCGCACCGGGGAGCGTACTATTGGGAAAAAAGAATGACAGGCTTTTCAAAAATTGTATGTTTATTAATTGTTCTTTTTGTTGTTTTTTTTTTATTTAAGTACCAACATGTAGGTACCAATGCAGAGTCTAAAATTTAATATACACCTTTTCCTTTGTAGATATCTTGCATGTTGTTATTGAAGTTATTGTGGTATATGGAATTCATATCATAGTCTGTCAGGAAAGCAGAAACAACATGGAGGCAGGAGATGATAAAGAGATGTTAAATACACATTGGAGATAATATAGTGGGAGAAAGGAAGTAACTATGAGCAAACTTACTATGTAACTCAAAAAAGTTGCAAAGTATACTATAAGTCTCACTTTATATTATAAACATTTTTAAACTACTTGATGAATTACATATAAAAATGAATAATGTCTCGAACAATTTTTGATTATTACATATACATTTATTCTTCAGATTCTTTTTCATAATTTAATAAAACTTCTAACAATATATTGTCTGGAATGTCCTCATTTTCATTCTGTGCTTCCATTGATTCCACACACTGAACTAATTCATGGTCCAGAGATTCATCCATAAAATCAAAGTTATCATTTTCAGCAATTTTTTCTTCATGGTTGTTGTCCAAAACAATTTCAAAAGAAATATTCTGTTCTCCTTCCATTTTGTTGCTGTAAATTGCATATAAAATAAATATATCAGTAGAGATAGGGCATTCATAATTATACACGATAAGCCTAACTCCATCCATAACTATAACAGAGACGTCTATCTCATTCTATAACTATTACAGAGGGATAGTATATAACTATCAGAAAAAGTTTTCAAAATTAACTTAAAGTGCACAACATACTTCAGTTTTCCAAATAATATCTTACCTTTCAAAAAGAAGTTTAAGTTGTCAGTGAAAATGCTCTTGAAATGTACTTCAGGAAGTAGTAGTCAAAATGGCTTTTTTTCTCTCTGTTTCTTTATATATATTCAGGTACATAACCAATCAAATGTCATGAAATAATAGTAGAAAATGAAAGTAACATTTTAATTGGTTGTCAATTCTAACACTTCATATGTGTTTTTGTCATGTAATTTACCTCAGGATATTTAGACAGGCCTACAGCATAAATGTCTCAATGGAATTCCATAAAATTTGGGTAAATGGCAGGGACTGCTATGTAGTAGGGCCTATTCTATATTTGATGAAAGTGTCTCCAGTGGTTTTTCTGTAAATTACTTTCCCACCTTTTTTTAGGGAGCGCGTACCGGTGCGCGCCCCGGTATGCGCACCGGCAGCGTTACGGGAGTCCGCCATTTTGTGTTTCGGTAGATTTGAGACAGAAAATGGCGGACAAACAACGTTGGGAATGGGTATAAGGGGGCATGGTAGACACCCCTGGCCCCCTACGTTTCCTGAGGTGGTCTTAGGAGGCCTATATATGTTAAAAAAAAAAATATTTTTAAATTTTCGCGGGGGGAGCGCTCGGTACGCGCACCGGGGAGCGTACCGGGGAGCGTACTTTGGTGAAAAATAGTGAAAAAAGATAGAAAAAGATAATCAATATGAGTGATCAGAGGTAGGGTACCTCTGAAAAGAGCCTTTGGGTTCTGTGGCTGATTTAAGTACCTACAAGTAGGTTCCAATGCACAGTTTTAAATTCAGGAGGAATATTCTATTCCCCTCATCTGAGAAGTGCACACCATCTCCTCTGTAGATGTCTTGCATGTTGTAACGCAAGTTGTTGTTGTATATTGAACCCATTCCACAGTCTCTCATGTAAGCAGAAACAGATTTATTCACATGTTTCCGTGCTTTCTCAAATTGTGGACAAAATTGGTTGGACCAGTTCCATTTCTGTCTTTGGCATACATTGGAATATACCAAGGCAGTTTGTGGAAAAAGTGTCATCAATTGTTCAAAGGTGTCCTTTAAAAGCATTTCCAGACCAACCCCAGTCATAGTGCCTAAGTCATTTCCACCACAGTGCACTATTAAGAGGTCAGGGTTTGGCAGATGCAAAAAGGTTTTCACTAATGGTATCAATTGGTGACATCTCAATCCTCTCTGGCCAATCCACTTGATTTCCACATTTGATAAATCAAGGTTGTGATAATTTCTGCTTGCTGCATACCTTTGAGCCCAGTGGATGTAGCTATGTCCAATAATCCACACAGAATACATGATGAGAGAAGGTTCTGGTGCAGTCAGATGAAGTGTGGGAATGAAATGGCAGTTGGAACAGTAAGAGTTTACAAAAAAATAATTGTGTACTTTCCCTGCTCTTGAATTACAAGCAATGATTGGAGGATTCAGATAGTTGAAAACTGAAAGCTAGGGTGCATGGTTGTGTTGTGTAAAAGAAGCAATTTGAATGGTTAAGAAAAAGCAATAATGCCCTGGATAAGCTGGTGTATTGAGAGTTCAAACATCCTTGCTGGCTTAATTTGCAACATAGTAGAATACACTTTTGAACCTGAGTTCAGTTAGGAGGGAGTTGCTTTGGTAACAGATAGAAAGGTCTGAGAGGGGGAAGGGTGTTGGTTTGAAAATAGTGAGGGAAGAGTTTTGATTGGTTGAAAAGAGGCATATGTGGATAGAATTAGAAGTTTTCAGTGCCATTAATGGCTGCAGTGCCTGGAGAACATACCTTTTGCTCTGCTAAAGAAATATTGGTGTGTGTATCTGACACTGTTCTCAATCTCTCAAAGCATTTGTAAAGGTGAGTTATGATTCATTTGATATAGATAGAGAGTACAGATTAAGAAGCACATTGCTTTTGTTTGCTTTTGGTTTGTGTGATGCTTTTTGAAAATGCAATGGGTTTGAGTAGTGAAAATTAATGCTTATACATATGACTTGTGTTCTGTTATTAAAATATTAATTAAAAAACGATTTGAGGGTAAAACAATGGGTTTGAGTAGTCAAATGGAATGCTTGTACATAGGATCTGTGCCGTGTTCCTAAAATGTTAATTAAAAAACGATTTTAGGGAAAATCAATGGGTTTGAGTAGTGAAATTGAATCCTTCTACATAGGATCTGCTCTGTGTTTCTAAAATGTTATTCAAAAAACGATTTTGGGGGCAAATCAATTGTATTTACATTTGGCCCTTATTTATGATTGCCTTGTGCTGCCGGTGCATTATTTTAAACATGGGAAAAAAGTGATGCACTGGTGGCGCAAGGCCTTCATAAATAAGGCCTTGAGTTTCTTTGCTCTTGGTTTGTGTTTTGCTTTTTGATAATGCTTGATATCGACATTTGCAAGATAGAGGATTTGTATTTTGGGAAACAGTGAGGTTTCAAAAGTGAAATTGAGTGCTTGTACATAGGTTCTGCCCTGTGTTTTTTAAATGTTATTCAAAAAACGATTTTTGGTGCAAATCAATGGTATTTATATTTGGCTGTTATTTATGATTGTCTTGTGGCGCTGGTATGTCACTTTTAACATGGGAAGAAAGTGACGCACTGGTGGCGCAAGGCCTTCATAAATAAGGCCTTGAGTTTCTTTGTTCTTGGTTTGTGTTTTGCTTTTTGATAATGCTTGATATTAACATTTGCAAGATAGAGGATTTGTACTTTGGGAAACAGTGAGGTTTCAAAAGTGAAATTGAGTGCTTGTACATAGGTTCTGCCCTGTGTTTTTTAAATGTTATTCAAAAAACAATTTTTGGTGCAAATCAATGGTATTTATATTTTGCTGTTATTTATGATTGTCTTGTGGCGCCGGTATGTCACTTTTAACATGGGAAGAAAGTGACGCACTGGTGGCGCAAGGCCTTCATAAATAAGGCCTTGAGTTTCTTTGTTCTTGGTTTGTGTTTTGCTTTTTGATAATGCTTGATATCAACATTTGCAAGATAGAGGATTTGTATTTTGGGAAACAGTGAGGTTTCAAAAGTGAAATTGAGTGCTTGTACATAGGTTCTGCCCTGTGTTTTTTAAATGTTATTCAAAAACGATTTTTGGTGCAAATCAATGGTATTTACATTTGGCTGTTATTTATGATTGTCTTGTGGTGCCGGTATGTCACTTTTAACATGGGCAGAAAGTGACGCACTGGTGGCGCAAGGCCTTCATAAATAAGGCCTTGAGTTTGTTTGCTCTTGGTTTGTGTTTTGCTTTTTGATAATGCTTGATATCAACATTTGCAAGATAGAGGATTTGTATTTTGGGAAACAGTGAGGTTATAAAAGTGAAATTGAGTGCTTGTACATAGGTTCTGCTCTGTGTTTTTTAAATGTTATTCAAAAAACGATTTTTGGTGCAAATCAATGGTATTTACATTTGGCTCTCATTTATGATTGTCTTGTGGCGTCGGTATGTCACTTTTAACATGGGAAGAAAGTGACGCACTGGTGGCGCAAGGCCTTCATAAATAAGGCCTTGAGTTTCTTTGTTCTTGGTTTGTGTTTTGCTTTTTGATAATGCTTGATATCCACATTTGCAAGATAGAGGATTTGTATTTTGGGAAACAGTGAAGTTTCAAAAGTGAAATTGAGTGCTTGTACATAGGTTCTGCCCTGTGTTTTTAAATGTTATTCAAAAAACGATTTTTGGTGCAAATCAATGGTATTTACATTTGGCCCTTATTTATGATTGCCTTGTGGCACCGGTGAGTCTCTTTTAACATGGGATGCACTGGTGGCGCAAGGCCTTCATAAATAAGGCCCTGAGTTGCTGTCGTATAAACTTTAATATGTTGCAATTTAGTGTTTATATCGTTTGCTTTTTGTCATTACTTTGTTGTTTGCTAATAGTGGTCTATAATGTGTTATTTTTTTCTTTACCACAGATTGAAATCATTATTTTAAAAGCAAGCAAAAATGCCTTCAGGGCAAAGGAGTAGAAAAAATACCATACGTAAAAGGAGAACATCAGCAACAGAATTTATGGAATCCTCTACAACAAGTACTTCAAAAAACACCAGAAAAGCTCCTGGTAAGACAATTAAGTCTTTTCTTCGCAACATATGTCGTACAAAAAGAAATGTTAATGGGAATGTGAAGATCCAGAAGGAGACAGCAAATCTAAAAAGGAAGGAGAGGCCCTCAAAAAATGTCTCGATTGGAGCAGGAGAGAAGAGTATGGATAGCAATAGAAGGTTAAATCAATTTAGGGACATTCGTAGATGAATGTTTCGTAATAGGGTAGTTTTAAATTTGCTAAAAAATGAAAAGAAAGGTAAACAGATAACTGCTTTTTATAAGAAAAAGAAAAGTGCTGAGAAGATTGTTGATCAGGCTTTTGAAGTTAGGAAAAAATTATTTATTTTAGTAATCAATAGAATTAGGATACTTAATAAGGCAATTGATGTTTTCAAATCGAACAGTAGATGGAAAAGAATTATTAATCGGACTAATTTTTGTGAAGTATTTTCTGGAGAATGGATGCATAGTTCAAGTTCTGAGCCATTTTTTAATGAGGAGAGTTACTTTCAGGAAAATGATTTGGTGCATGCAGTTGACACCAGTAGATGAGCATATGAGGTGAAAGATGGTTGTGTGATGGAAAAAGAGAAACTTGTGTCTAGAGATGCAGAAGAGGTGTTAGCTGATGAAGTTTTAGGGAGACCTACTAAGGGTCCAGTGTACACATGGAAGTGCAGTAGTATTTGTAGTGTGCGACAGGATTCAATTGATTTGCTTCAAAATGTCTTACGTACATTTAGTAAGAAAAGTGTAAAACAGAAAGTGAAGATCTTGCAAGAGTTAGATCCTTGTAGAGTGAGAGAAAACACAGGTTTGCATGGGCATTCACTGGCTTGTCTTTCTAGAAAAGTATGTCTGAGTGTTTTTCATCATTTTAGGATGGTAGCAGTGCATCATAATAAGGTGAGGAAATTAGTGAGAAGGTTATATTATGCAAAAAGTCCAGCACTTAAGCTTAAACAGTTAAACAGTGCTCTTTTGCATGGATCTGAAGTAGATGTGAACACTATGTGTGAGGAAATTGAGTTTTGTTATTTTGGAAATAAAGAGGACAGTGTAGAAATGGATATAGTAATGGATGGTAATGTGGAAGACAATGTACAGATTTCAAGTACAGAAACATTTGATGAGGAAATTACCAAGTTTAAGGTGAAATCAAGTGAAAGGCCTAATTTAACTTGTGTGTGTTGTCGACGGACTCATTATAAGATTCAGACTACGTTAGTTGATTTATATGCAAAATGTGAATTTAAAAATAATAGTGAATGGAAGGATTTTGTATGTTATTTGTTGGTGGAGAATTTTTTTGATTTGAGTTTTGATCAGTGTATTTGTAATTATTGTTTGAAAACATTAAATGAAAATAAAATGCCTGCTAGAGCTGTTCATAATAATCTTCAGTTGATAGATATTCCTTTTGAATTGATGGATTTAAATACTTATGAATCAATTTTGATTCAATGTGTCCATCCTTTTCAAGCTATTGTTCGCATGGAGCCTAAGATAGGGAAATTACCTCCTACAGATTTCCAAAGAGGATTAAAGGGAAGAGTTGTTTATTTGCCTCTAGATGTCAAGAAAAATATTGTTTCAATTGGTGTAGAAAGAGTAGAAGAGGATCCTCTGGTTATTCTAGTTATAGGGGTTCCAACAAAGAGTAAGACAATTTGGCAAGATTTTGTGGATGTTAGGAAAGTCAAAAAGGCAACGTTGTATTTGGTCAAAAACAATGGGTACTATAAAGATATAAGTGTTGGAGCAGAGGAAATAGCTACAGAAGAAGACAGTGATTCTTCAGTTAGACAAATTGAAAAAGTTGATGTGTCTAGAAGTGAAGAAATATATGAACAATATACTGTTCATCCTTTGCATTCCAAAGAAGTAATGGGGAATGCAATTGACTTGTTTCAAATGAAAGCAGCAAGAGGAAGTCCTATTAGTGTATGGGAAGAAAGTTTGGAAGCTCGTTGTTTTCCACAGTTATTTCCAACAGGTCGAGGTGGACGATATGACGATCGACCAGTTCAAATTCCTGCAGCTGAATACCGGACTTTAAGATTATATGCTGAAGATCCAAGGTTTCGTCAATGCATTCCGTATTTGTTTCATCTACTGTTTGAAAGTGATTTGTCTGGGCTTTCTTATGCAGTTAATCATATACTGAAAAGTGGAGCTCATCTTCAAAATGTTTCGGCGAGGGACTTTATGAAGAAAGTCAATCTGCAAGACATCATTTTGGAATCTCAGCTAATCAATCTCATGGCATGTCAGCGTGGAACAAACGAGTATTGGTTCCGTCGTCTTGGGGAATTGAAATGTATGCTAAGAAACTTAGGAACTCCTACATGGTTCCTTACTCTTAGCTGTGCTGAGTATGCATGGGACGACTTACTTCAATTTCTACGAGAGGCACATGGAAACATACAAAATATAGAATTGAAAACACCTGGAGAACTGTGTTCTTTGGATCCAGTGAATGTTTGCAGATATTTTAATCATAGAATTGAAGCTATGATGTCTTTTATTACCAACAAAAAAAATCCTCCCCTTGGAAAGGTTTTGGATTTCTTTTGGAGGAAGGAATATCAAGCAAGAGGTGCTCCTCATATACATATGTTGTTATGGATTAAAGATGCACCCAAATTTGGAACTGACTCGGATGACACAGTGATGAGTTTCATTGAAGAATATTCAACATGTGCTGTTACAAAAACTACTGAAGAAAACAGTTTAAAGCAACAAGTTTTACGTCTTCAATCTCATCGTTGTGGAAAGTACTGTTGTTGTAAATTTAAAAACAAGGAGAAATTCTACACAAAATGTCGTTTTGCGTTTCCACGACCAGTGATTTCTAAGGGAAGAGTAAATAATTTGATGTCATCTTTACAACATGCTGTGACGAGAAAATCACCAAAAAATACATACAATTTAAAAAGAAACGAAGAGTCCAAGTACATCAACGACTACAACCCAGTGATTTTGTCCATGTGGAATGCTAACATGGATATTCAGTTTGTTGCTGACAACTCTATTGCTGTGGCTCGATATGTGACATCTTACATCACAAAAAAAGAAAAGACAGAACTAAAGGAAATGTGGGAGGACATTTCACATGAAAAGAGTCTAAGCAAGAAATTATACAGTTTCAGTCTCAAGATGTTGTCGCATCGAGAAATTGGAGCATATGAATGTTCTGATCGGTTATCATCAGCAAGTCTCTATGCCAAATCAAGAACAATCATTTAGATGAGTCTAGGTCTTGCTGCAACACGAAACCGAGTTTTGAAATCTGTACAAGAAATTGAATATTTGGCGGAGAAGAACCAAATAGTACAGATATTTTGAAGACAAACATGTTGGATACATACTATCCAAATAGAAGTTCTCACCTTGAGAACACTTGTTTGTATGAAGTTCTGCAAAACTACAGTTATAAGAGAAACATTACAGAAGATATCAATAATGGAAAATATGCTGTCATTGGGAATGAAGGATGTCTAGTGAAGCAGAGAAAAGGCCATTTGATTAATCACCGAAAATTGAGTTGCGAAGCTCCAGACAAAAGAGATTTTTACTATTTAGCTCTTTTGCAACTGTTTAAGCCATGGCGTACAGAAGAGGAACTACTTGGAGATTTTCTCTGTTATGAAGACTCTTTTAATGCAACCAAGGATACCATAGAATGTCCTGTTTTTCAAAATGATCTGCAAATATTGAACGAATAAATAGAGCAAGAAACCATAATTGCTGAAGAGATTGCTAGAGACAGTTCTCAAGACAGTCAGAGTTCTACTTCATTGAGTCAGGACCCACTAGGAGGACCAATTATCCAAAATGAAGCTGCAACTGCCATGGATGAGGTGGGAAGAGCTATGGAACAAGCTCAAGATAATGTAGTTAACTTAGAAGATTTGGTGGAGCAACTGAACATTGAGCAGAAAAAGATATATGACAAAGTCACAGATCAGATTGAACATGGATTCAGACATGAGAAAAAAGTGTGCTCATGTACATCATTTAAGCCTGTTCAACTGTATGTAAGTGGAGAAGCGGGAACAGGAAAAAGTTTTCTGATTAAAGCCATTGCAACTTATTTGCTGAAAAGGACTGAATCACCGCTGTCTTGTGTTGTAACAGCTCCAACTGGACTGGCAGCACATAACAATAAAGGGATTACTCTACATCGATTACTGATGCTGCCAGTGGAGCATGATAATAAATTGCATTACAACAAGTTATCTGGAGATGCGTGTTCTGAAGTTTCCAGAGTTTTGAAGAAAATGAAACTTCTTATCATTGAAGTAAGCATGGTCTCAAATCTAATGCTTGCTTTTGTGCATTTGAGAATGCAAGAAATTCTTAGAACAGAGTATGATGTGTTATTTAGAGGAAAACACATTATTGTTTTTGGAGATCTACTGCAGTTGACTCCAGTAAAAGGACAACCAGTGTTTAAAATGCTTACACATGAAGATACCAGGAAGTCCCTTGGAAGTCCCTTGGATACACTGAAAGGAGATCTGTTACTCTGTCACAAGGATGGTGTCATCAGTGATGTCATGAGTGATATCACTGACCATGTCATGAGTGAAGTAATATGTGATGTCATCAGCAGTGCATTACACGCGCAAGTTATAGTGAGTCCAACTAACTATAACGTGGGAATTTCAATGGTTTTATGGCAGTAAAATTTGCAGCTAACTATAACTGGTGTGAAACCTATGGTTTTTTCAGTGAATTTAATAGGTTTTTTTAATGCTAATTCCTAACAATAACTGGTGCGAAAACTATGTTTTTTTCAGTGAATATATATATATCTATATATATATATATAGATATATATATATCAAAACCACTAAAGTTGCCTCCAAACGAAAGAGCCCACACAAGATAGATCTGCCACCACAATTGTAAAGGGAACTGCAGCAAGGTGGATACAGCAACCCAACACAAAAGTCCTTTTCACCGACACGTTTCGGGCTCTCTGCCCTTTGTCTCAGGCTGTAGGTGTTGTGCATGAAACTTTCAGCCGTATAAGTGCACCTGGGTTCCTCCCGATATCCGCCCATGTGGGCGTGGCATTCACATGTCCTTCTGGTTCGGTACCGCACTCTTGTTTTGCTGCCCTTAGCCGCTGTTAAGGATCTGCACCAATGGCACTCAAATAAATCCCAAATGGGGTGGTTGTGCTGCAGTATCAAACCAACCCTGACACTATATTGTTCCCATTATCGGCACCAGGCCTGACAACGAAGTTCGCCGCATGGCTTCTTCCCAGGTCCGTTGAACACGGCGGGGCTCTCTCAACGGCAAGGCAGGCCGTTAAGCATCAAAACCACTAGAGTTCCCTCCAAACAAAAGAGCCCACACAAGGTAGATCTGCCACCACAATTTTAATGGGAACTGCAGTAAGGTGGATACAGCAACCCAACACAAAAGTTCTTTTCGCCGACGCGTTTCGGGCTCTCTGCCCTTTGTCTCAGGCTGTAGGTGTTGTGCATGAAACTTTCAGCCGTATAAGTGCACCTGGGTTCCTCCCGATATCCGCCTATGTGGGTGTGGAATTTGCATGTCCTTCTGGTATTGGTAGTGCACTCTTGTTTTGCAGGCTGCTATGTTACTGCCTGTGTGGCTGGGGGAAGTTGTGTGCACTCCTATGCGCAAGGGCACATTGGAATAAAATATTTCCACGGCAGACCGGCCGTGAGGAGTGGCACCATCGTTACTGGCAAAGATAAAGGAACCAGTCACGAGGCTGCCAGCTGCACCTTCAGCATGGATCAGCACTTCACCAAGGAGATTTAGTCTGCCTTCTGCGCAACTGCCTACTAAGGTATTAATGAATTTTTAATCAGCTTTAACACTCAAACTTACTGTAAGGAACAATGGTTGCAATGCTGCAGGACTTCGTGTCCGATCATGCTTCAGAACAATCATGCACTATGCAAATAGCCACTGGGGCGGACAATTCATATTTAAAAGCCGGAAATAAATGGTTACAGGAAAGAGCAATCAGCGTTTCGACTGTTTCTGTTGTGCCCATGAAGAAGGGGCTGCTTGCCCTGAAACGCGTCGGCTTTTGAAAAATTGAAGCGCAGGAAGCAGGCTGCTATGTTAGTGCCAGTTTGGCTGGGGAAGTTGTATGCAATCCTATGCGCGCGGGCACATTGGAATAAAATATATATAGCAGCACCTTGCATGTGGAGGCATTTGAGGAAGGCGGAGTATGCCGAAATGCATTATGCCTAACAGTCCCATTAAAAGGCTTCCAAATTGAATTCCCCGATTGGCCTCTTACATTCCAGTAACGGAGGGGTGTTTGTTTGGATATTTTACACACTACCAGCAGCGTGTTAAAGAGGCCCGATCCTGTTCAGCGGCTGGAGCTTTGCTGATTCAGCTTTGCTGTTCTTTTGTTTGTCCAAGGGATTGGTTGCACCGGCCCGCCTCAAAGAACAGATGAAGGGAGGGGCTGCTGCCAGGAGCAGCTCGTGACTACACGAGGAGCCGGGAATCATTGCATCCCGACTCGCGGCCCACCGGAGTTCTGCATAAGGGGCTAGGATGTCAAGGGGACTCAGGAGCCCACAGGACATTTTCATCAAATCAAGGATATCCACCTGAATACTCTCAATTCTGGGACCTGTGGTCAACACCATTAACCACAGAGGGCCTACTAGCAAGTGACCACGGGGCACGGCTCTCTCAACCAATGGGAGCAGGACAGTCAAAAGTAGGGGTGGAGCAGCACCTTGCATGTGGAGGCATTTGAGGAAGGCGGAGTATGACGAAATGCATTATGCCTAACAGTCCCATTAAAAGGCTTCCAAATTGATTTCCCCGAGTGGCCTCTTACATTCCAGTAACGGAGGGGTGTCATTTGAGATGTCATCACTGATGTCATCAGTGATGTCACTGACCATGTCATGAATGATGTGATATGTGACATCATCAGCAGTGGATTACGGGTGCGTGAAATATAGTTAGCACAACTAACTATATAGGAGCAATTTCAATGGTTTTTTAAATGCTAATTCCTAACTATATATGACCTGAAACCTATAGTTTTTTCGGTGAATTTGCAAGGTTTTTTAAATGCTAATACCTAACTATATATGACCTGAAACCTATGTTTTTTTAGTGAATTTGCAAGGTTTTTTAAATGCTAATACCTAACTATGTAAGGCTTGAAACCTATGGTTTATTCAGTGAATATATATATTTAATATAATATATATTAAATTTTTTTATATGATTACAGGGTCCGCGCACCGTAAACGCTCTGAGCTCTTACCCCAACAAATTTTTTTAATTTCTAAAACATAATATCTACGTTTTTAACGTAGATTTTAAAGGTAGACAATATCTGCTTTAATGTAGAAAATGTTTTTTTAAAACTTTTAACAACAGTATATTACTTTTTAAAGTAGTACCAAATCTCGCGAGGGTAGGTCACACGTGCACGCAACGTAAGAGCTCCGTCCGCGCACCATGAAAGCTTCGAGCTCTTACCTCCGAAAGTTTTATAAACTTTAAATCATTATATCTATGTATTTATTGCACAATATAAAGGTACACATTATCTGGGATAATAAAGAACATGTTACTTTGAAATTTTAAAGACCATATATAACTTTAGGCAATTAAAAATCTTGCGATGGTGCGTACTACGTAAACGCATCGTAATATGACGTCAGCGCTCCGTAAATAGAGCGTAAATGCAACGTAAGCTTATGTAGGCGCTCCGTAAACGCAACGGAAGCCCTCCGTAAGCTTACGTCCAACAATGTGACCACAAAACAAAAGATTTAATTTGTTTCTAATACTTCATACTCCAATTATTAAAGACCCCTCCCATGTTCATCATTCTTCTTTGGCTTTCAAGGAAGAAACACCTTTTTTCATCAGCACTTTGCTCCTGAAAAATCTATTGAAATGTCTGAACAGCAGGAACCTGAGCATTCAGAACATGAGGAACCTGAGCATTCAGAGCATGAGGAATCTGACCATTCTGAAGAGGAGGAACCTGGAAAGGGGCGACCACTCGGTCCCCCCGAACGTATGGCGGAGTGCCTCGATCCCCCCGGGAAGCCATTTTTGGGCGGGAGGCGCGTCTCGGCTGGTATGCCCGAAGCGGCGTAGCCGGGGCGCGTCTTTTCCCGCCCTAGAGTGGGCTGGCCTAGACACCGACGTAGCCAGCCCCGCCCTAGGGGCAGGCAGGGGCGGGTTTACGCCCGCCCTGAAGACGGATAAAAAGAGACGCACGACCAGAAGACGTCCTCTTGTTCTTGTGCTCCGAAGTTGCACCTCCTCGCTACACGTGAGCTCGGGACAGAACGAAGAGCCAATTTTGAGCGTTTTGATCTTTTTCTTTGTCTTCTAGATACTTCGTCGGAGAGATGCCCAAGAAAGGCGCAATGAGAATGACGACTGAGCAGATGGTTCGGGCCCTTTTTAAGGATATGTCCGACATAAAGAAGCGGCTGGCGGAGCGAGACGGGGAGGAGGGATCGGGCCAACCACCGGCTGGAGGGAGACATAAGAGGCAGAGAAGGGTTCCAGCCGGGGGAAGTGTCCCGGCTCCCTCTGCCCCGCTCGAGGTGCCGGCCCCGCTACCGATGGAGGGGAACCCAATCCCCGTTGTCATCACCCCGACATCCAACGAGGATATGCCCCCCGAGCTGGCAGCACAGCTAGCAGCGTGGTTGGGCGATAGTACTGAGGGCGCCACGACTGCCGAGGCACAGGCGCTGATAAGAAAGCTGCGTAAGGAAAAAGAAGCAGCCAAGGTGACCGCACCGGTGGCGGTGATAGAAAAGCCACAAGTGGTAGACGCAGCATCCGGTTCAGGTAAGCGGCCATTGCCGATCGCAAGGGACGAGTCAGCACCCTCTCGTAGAGAAAGATTGGGGCAGCATGTTCCATTAGCAATAAAAGAAAAGATTTGGGCGGGGGAATACGTGAATATATTCTCCTTGCTTGTCGATCATTATGAGGTAGAGCATGTCAAGAGTCAGAAGGACCTAATGCATCCAAGTGTTTGGCGCGCAAAAATGGCCGCCTTTAAGGTAAATGAGAATATTGGCAACTGGGGCAATGCGTGGGGTATTTTTACATCTATTTTGGGGGAACGTAGGCCCGAGTTGCTTCCTGAGTTTCCCATTTATCAATCACGAATTATGGGTTACTCGACAGCGTATCAAGGTAACCATTGGTTCTGTTATGACAATCTGTTCAGGAAAGAAAAGGAGCATAACAAGAGTTTGACTTGGGATTGTTACGATTCTGTGACATGGGATAAAATGAAAGAATCAGGAATGTTAAAAATGCCACTGGTTGGGGGCAATGTTGTTGATTACTCCCGCCAAAATGTGGGGACGCCCTTTCGACCAAGTACGAGCACCGACGATTATTCGAGACCCGCAGGCAATACAGGGAAAAAGGGCTTCTGCTTTAATTTCAACAAGGGAAAATGTACCAGGCCTCCGGGATCGTGTAAATTCAAACATGAATGTAGTACTTGTGGGTCGTCCCATCCTGAGTCATCGTGCAGAGCCAGAACGAGTGAGAATGGGGGTAAGGGAGGCGCCAAACAGGTCTAAGATAGTCCGAGGGGCGCCTTTACCAACCCCGATTGATACCTTGGCAATGATTCCCTGGCTCAGCGAATACCCGGATCGTATTTCTGCTGGGGTGCTGCGGAACGGTTTTACACATGGTTTCCGCATCCCGGTGGGGGACTTTCAGGGTGTAGGGACGTGCAAAAATCAACTTTCCGTTTTACAACATACATCTGTAGTGCAAGAGAAAATTCAGAAAGAGGTTAGCCGGGGACGGGTTGCCGGCCCGTTTAGTGTACCCCCGGTACCGCATTTTGTCTGTTCTCCGTTAGGGGTGGTCCCCAAGAAGGACCCAGGTGAGTTTCGTTTGATCCATAATCTGTCTGCTCCACATGGTTTTTCGGTGAACGATGCAATTGATCCAGAGCTTTGTTCGGTGCGATACGCATCGTTTGATGAGGCAGTAGCCATCTTGAATCGCCTGGGGCCCGGGACGTTGATGGCGAAATCAGATATCGAGTCAGCGTTCCGGTTGCTCCCGGTACACCCAGACGACCAGCGTTTTCTGGGATTCGGGTTTCAGGGGTCATTTTACATGGATAGGTGTATGCCAATGGGATGCTCTATATCATGTGCTTATTTTGAGAAATTCGGTACTTTCCTGCAATGGGTGTTCACTATGAAAACGGGTTTCCGAAACGTAATGCACTACCTTGACGACTTTCTGTTCCTTGGCCCCGCCGGAAATCCCGAATGTGCCCAGGCTTTAGCTGAATTCTGTGTGTTGATGGGTCATTTTGGCGTGCCATTGGCACCAGGTAAAACTATGGGTCCCACGACTTGCCTTGAGTTTTTGGGGATCGAGTTGGACTCTAGGGAGGGGTGTTTCCGTTTACCAGCTAGCAAAGTGTTGAAATTCAGGGCAGCCCTCCAAGTATGTTTAACTGCATCCAAGGCTACACTGCATCAGTTGCAACAATTGGTGGGGAAGTTGAACTTTGCCTTGAGAGTGATCCCAATGGCCCGCCCCTTTTCCCGCTCAATCGCCCAAGCGATGGTTGGCCTAAAGGAGGGTCATCATCGCACGAGGTTATCGGCCGAGGTCCGCCAGGACATGCGTATTTGGTTAGCATTTTTGGCGGACTTCAATGGTCGAGTCGTCTGGAACAAGCCAGCCGTATCCTCCGAAGAGCTTGGGCTATGGACAGATTCAGCGGGAAGCATAGGCTTTGGCGCCATCTTCGGCACAAAATGGTCTGCACAAAGGTGGCCCCTATGGTGGCATGAGAAGGGGCTGACGAGTAATATTGCTTTCCTTGAATTGTTTCCCATTCTGGTGGCCCTGAGAACCTGGCCTGAAGGGTTCAGAGATCATTCTGTCGTGTTCTGGTCTGACAATATGACCGTTGTAGAATGCATCAATAGTCAGACAGCCCGTTGTAAACTGATTTTGAGGCTGCTGAAAGAAATTGTCCTACTGTGTATGCAACTGAACGCGATATTCAGAGCACAACATGTCCCGGGGGTGATGAATCAGGCGGCTGATGCACTGTCTCGTTTTCACATGCAGGCTTTCTCGGGTTTCCTTCCTTCAGCGGACCCAGAGCCGGCACCCTTCCCCGAAGCTCTCTGGTCTCTCGGTGCCCCGAACTTCGTCACCTCGTGGGAGAGAGTCTAGCACCCAGGACAAGGAAGGCATATGAAGGGGCGTTTCAGGCCTATTTAGCCTTTTTGGGGACTGAGAGAGGGGGACTTTGGGGTCAGGAAGAGTGGGTTGTACATTTTCTGATGTCCTTACGTAGGGCTGGGAAATCGGTGGCTACGGCCCAAAGGCATCGTGCCGCCATTTCCTTTGTTGCCAGGGCCCATAATATCCAGGACCCGACAGCGTCCTTTGCAGTACAAAAGGCGCTGCGTGGGTGGCAACGCCTTGAGGGTCGCAGAGTAGATGTGAGACGACCGATAGGTATGGATAGGCTGTCCCAGTTGCTGGCCACACTCCCTACCACATGCTCGTCTCCTTTCGAGACGTGTTTGTTCCGGACTGCATTTACGCTGGCATTTCACGGGGCTATGAGGATAAGTGAGCTGGTTGCAAGAAACAAACAGGATGTGGTGGGGGGGTTGTGCCGGGAACACGTTCAGATCAGGGGCGATGCGATGATTGTCTCCTTTCTCAGGTCCAAGACCGACCAAGATGGGAGGGGGGACTGCACGATCATTCGCAGGACCCCCAGGTCCTCCATGTGTCCGGTACAGTGTTTAGAAGATTACCTAGCACGAAGGGTGGCATCATGGGGGGGGACATTGTTGAGGCATGCTGACGCCACCCCGCTGACGAGGTTTCAGTTTCAGCGGGTGCTTGCAATGGCCATTGCCGCAGCGGGCTTGGACCCGGGCGAATTCGGGACCCATTCCTTTCGAATAGGGGCTGCCACCGAAGCTACAGCCAGGGGTCTTACTGTAGAGCAAGTGAAACGAGTGGGGCGTTGGTCCTCCAATTGTTATAAGAGATATGTGCGATTGCACATGTTGTGAAGCTGTAATCATATACTCACGCTTCTTGTCTTTTGTTTGTTTTCAGTTACGCAAGCCTACGCGGCAGGGCGGACTATGCAGTCGACCCAACACCAGGCCAGCGGTCAGACATCACCGGCTGTGAGAAAGGAGGTGTGGGTCGTGGGCCACTCATACGTGAGACGGGCCGCAGACGTATTCAAAGCAGGTGACATGATTCACGTACCTGGGGAATACGGGTACAGAGTGTCCTTCTACGGAAGAGGCGGTCTCTGTATTGACCAGTTTCAAGCATTCTTTGAGGGTTTGTTAGGGCGGATGAGGTCACCGCCGTCCATAGTCATAGTGCATTTAGGGGGCAATGATTTGGTCACCACCGGTAGACGACTTCTCCTGGAGGCTATGCTTTCCACGGTAAGTTGGTTAGCGAGGAGAGTTCCGGGGTGCATAATTGCGTGGTCTCATATGATCCCACGAAAAGTGTGGCGGGGGGCTATCTCGATCCCTGCTTTGAATCATTCTGTTAAAAAATTGAATAACAAAGTGAGTAGGTTGTTCCGTTCCAAGACATTGCATTCGATCTCGCATAGTTGTATTAATGATGACAGTATGTATTTGGGGGATGGTGTGCATTTGTCAAGGGTGGGGAATGAGTTACTTATAGGAGACTTCTTAGCCTGGTTAAAAACGTTAAAACATGACCTTTAGGTAGGAGTCTTGTGGGGGGTCCGGATAGCCGGTCAACTATCCGGACCTGTGGCGGTAAGGTCATGATCGGTGAGCACTAATTAGAAGATCCCTATGAGTGGGCGTCACCCAACACGGATGGGAGCGCTCGGGAGAGGTGGCCATTGGCCCCTCAGTGGGGAGGCGGTCCCGTCTAAGGGTGGGTCGCCGGAAGTAAAGGAAAGGCGGTCAAGGCCCCTTCCTTTGTAGGAGGGGTTACAGCCCCCTCCTGGGGAATTTCCCGGGGCCAGGGTCATCTGCGACGGCAGATGCGGTAAGTTGTGTGGGGTGGGGGGAGGTCCACGATACCTTCTAGATACCTCACACGAGTCTTCGAACGACCTTTAAATGGCGTCGAGTCTTAAGTGCCCCCGTCAAGTCAAGGGAAATTGTTAGTAGTTGCACTTGAGGCAAGCCTCTGTGCTGTCGCCCCTCCCAAGTGGGAGGGGTAAGTCTGGTTAGGGATCTTGACACCGGTTATGACCTTGCCGTTGGCCCTTAAACGTTAGGATGTACAATTTCAGTATTTCTAGAGAATGTTTTGTAGGATGCTAGTTCGGCTAGGAGAACCTCTGTATTAGAGAATATGTTAAGGTTAGCCAAACATCGCAATGTGTTAATGAAATTGTACATAACATGAAACGTTTAATGTTTTTAATGTTTTTAATTTTGTTTTAATAAATACGGCCGGGAGGGTCACTCCCTCCCACTTCCAAAAAACTTTAAGAACTGTTTCCGGTTTCCCTCCTTTTTGGGATTGTGTTGAGAGGGGGTGGCGGGTATCTCAGCCATATGGAAAGGGGCGACCACTCGGTCCCCCCGAACGTATGGCGGAGTGCCTCGATCCCCCCGGGAAGCCATTTTTGGGCGGGAGGCGCGTCTCGGCTGGTATGCCCGAAGCGGCGTAGCCGGGGCGCGTCTTTTCCCGCCCTAGAGTGGGCTGGCCTAGACACCGACGTAGCCAGCCCCGCCCTAGGGGCAGGCAGGGGCGGGTTTACGCCCGCCCTGAAGACGGATAAAAAGAGACGCACGACCAGAAGACGTCCTCTTGTTCTTGTGCTCCGAAGTTGCACCTCCTCGCTACACGTGAGCTCGGGACAGAACGAAGAGCCAATTTTGACCCACCCACCAGCCCCTGAGGACAGCCAGTTGTTTTGTAATAAAGTGAATTTATAAATATGTTTTCCGTTTCGTTTACAGGCTGTGAAGGTGTCAGTTTGATGTTGAGCCTAATAAAGAATGGTGAATGTCGTGTAGGTTTTTTACGATTAAAATGATTCGATATAGTGTTGTATCTTTAAGCATGCTCTTTCGGTCGTAGCGGCCAATGTTTACATAGGTTTGAGTAAGAATTGTCGTATTTATTTTTTGGTAGGCGGTAAGGTCATGATCGGTGAGCACTAATTAGAAGATCCCTATGAGTGGGCGTCACCCAACACGGATGGGAGCGCTCGGGAGAGGTGGCCATTGGCCCCTCAGTGGGGAGGCGGTCATGTCTAAGGGTGGGTCGCCGGAAGTAAAGGAAAGGCGGTCAAGGCCCCTTCCTTTGTAGGAGGGGTTACAGCCCCCTCCTGGGGAATTTCCCGGGCCAGGGTCATCTGCGACGGCAGATGCGGTAAGTTGTGTGGGGTGGGGGGAGGTCCACGATACCTTCTAGATACCTCACACGAGTCTTCGAACGACCTTTAAATGGCGTCGAGTCTTAAGTGCCCCCGTCAAGTCAAGGGAAATTGTTAGTAGTTGCACTTGAGGCAAGCCTCTGTGCTGTCGCCCCTCCCAAGTGGGAGGGGTAAGTCTGGTTAGGGATCTTGACACCGGTTATGACCTTGCCGTTGGCCCTTAAACGTTAGGATGTACAATTTCAGTATTTCTAGAGAATGTTTTGTAGGATGCTAGTTCGGCTAGGAGAACCTCTGTATTAGAGAATATGTTAAGGTTAGCCAAACATCGCAATGTGTTAATGAAATTGTACATAACATGAAACGTTTAATGTTTTTAATGTTTTTAATTTTGTTTTAATAAATACGGCCGGGAGGGTCACTCCCTCCCACTTCCAAAAAACTTTAAGAACTGTTTCCGGTTTCCCTCCTTTTTGGGATTGTGTTGAGAGGGGGTGGCGGGTATCTCAGCCATATGAGTTTGTTCCTGAAACCCCTAGATTACCAAAAGAATCCATAGTTTGGAAATTTTTTAAATTCCCAGAAGAACAGAAAAAGGTAAATGCGCCTTTTGTCACATGCAAAATCTGTGACATGGTACTTTCCAGAGGGGATCCACAGAAGAAGTACAGCTTTGGAACTTTTAGCATGGAACGCCATGTCAAGAATATACATCCAAACAATTGGAGCAAAGCTGTAATGAAAAGATCATCAGAGGAGCAGGGCTCTGCTCTCAGCACTTCCTCTCAACCAACAGCACCACCAATGCAAACATCAATGGTTGCAAATATCCAACCAGAACTTAAGAATTTGATGATGCAATGCATTAGTTCAGGTAATCAATTGGGTGGGGGGAGTGAGAGATAAGATCCTTTCAGACTCCGTTAAATTACGTTTCATCAAATGGGGAAAGGATCACTTGTCCTGCGAAAAACTCAGGTCTGCAGGTTGGTAACTGGGTGTCTCCCAATAAAATGACCCTCATACACGTGTGTTTCTCTCTTGCTTGTTTTCGTTAGCGGTATATGAGGTGTCCCCGCTTGTATCACACGTGCGTGCGTAATCACTGGGTCAAGTCATTTGTGTGCACCCTCCACCAGGAGGTTGTACCTTAAGTTTTAAGGCAGTAGTGATCGTGGAAATAGGGTGATCAGGATAGTGATAAGTGGTTTAAAAGTATAGTCCAGATATCCAATACTCGGAAGTTTATTAAATTTGGAATCGGACTATTGTTAAAAACGGGGAGTTCGTGCTGCTGTGGAATCTATTATGAATTCTAGCGCACTTAGAGGTCTGCTAAAATGGTCGACATGTTTCAGCTATAGGTGACGATTTGTCAGACAGCTTTCTTCAGGACCAGGGGGTGAAAGTGATAAAAATAAGTGAAAGAATAGGTACATTTTTAACCTGATTCTTCAAGTGATGAGAGGTCTCATTGTACCTCCTTGTTAGTAGCTAGTTGCTTCATCAGGGGAGGGAGGTTCTATGAGGAAGACGGTAGCACTTTTGCCTTCGCGTCCTCGTCTGCAGCATGTACTGTCTCTGCCTCCGTCCACCCGAGACCTCACATCACTTGAAGAATCAGGTTAAAAATTGACCTATTCTTTCATTTATTTTTATCACTTTCACCCCCTGGTCCTGAAGAAAGCTGTCTGACAAATCGTCACCTATAGCTGAAACATGTCGACCATTTTAGCAGACCTCTAAGTGCGCTAGAATTCATAATAGATTCCACAGCAGCACAAACTCCCCGTTTTTAACAATAGTCCGATTCCAAATTTAATAAACTTCCGAGTATTGGATATCTGGACTATACTTTTAAACCACTTATCACTATCCTGATCACCCTATTTCCACGATCACTACTGCCATAAAACTTAAGGTACAACCTCCTGGTGGAGGGTGCACACAAATGACTTGACCCAGTGATTACGCACGCACGTGTGATACAAGCGGGGACACCTCATATACCGCTAACGAAAACAAGCAAGAGAGAAACACACGTGTATGAGGGTCATTTTATTGGGAGACACCCAGTTACTAACCTGCAGACCGGAGTTTTTCGCAGGACAAGTGATCCTTTCCCCATTTGATGAAATGCAATGCATTAGTTGCCAGAAACTGATAGCCTTTGGACAAGAGTACATTCAAGTTATCCTGCAAAAAAACAGGAAGCACAGGTGCACTCCATAATTTTTTTCTTTATTTTTAATAGTTTGTACCGGTTGAAAATTATCTGCCTTAAAAAGTTTATTTTTTTACATCGTTTTCCCAGCAAAACAAAAAAAAAAACAGTTCTTTTTAGAACTACCTCTATTGGTTAAAGAAAGAACTACATTTCTATGTTTGTATGTAAAAGTTTGTCATAGTGAATGTCAAAGTGCAAAACTATAAGGATGTGGTACAGCATAAACCTATAAGGTGTTTACCTATAGTATACTGTACTACTTCCAAAGCACTGAAATGTAACATATGTATAGAAATATGTTACAACTCAATGGGCCAGATGTACGTAATCTCGATTTACCTACTCATAAATAACGATGGCCCGATGTAGGTAATCCCAGATTACCACTTCTTAAATACCGAATCATAACGATTCGGTATTTAAGAACTGGCAATGGAGATGTTTGTATTTTTACCGAATTAATTACTGATTCGTTAAAATTTGTTAATTACCGATTCGATAATTACTGAATCTGTATTTGCCATTGATTCCTATGGGCCTTGAAGCCCATAGGAATCAATGGCAAATACCGATTCGGTAATTACCGAATCGGTAAATACCGAATCCTGCCAGGGGGAACAAGGTGTCACTTTGACACCCTGTAGCACCCCTGTTTTTGTCTTGTGAGCAATGTGACACACATACATGCCCTTAGGGAATGTATGTGTGCCACATGGCACAGGTGTACATGCACAGATGTGCATGTACACAGGAATTCCTTATTTACCACCCAATTGTATTGAGTGGTAAATAACAAATTCTTAGATGCCTCTAGCACTATCAACAGTGCTACCTACATTAGAATTGACAGATTTGGTATTTTTACCGAGTCTGTATTTACTGATTCGGTAATTTTACTGATTCGGTAAATACAGAATCTGTAAAAATACCAAATCTGTAAATAAATGCCTCCTACATAGGAAAAGGCATTTACCAGTCGGTAACAGCCAAATTCAGCCGTTACCGACCAGTAAATGCCTACCTACATCGAGTCCAAAATCCTACCACTTCAATATTTAAGAGTAGGTAAATAAGATGTATGTAATTTGTCTTTTGAAATTACTGAATCTGTATAAGTCAGTCATTTTACCGAATCAGTAATTAACGATTCGGTAATTGCCATGGATTCCTATGAGCCTTGAGGCCGTATAGTATTCGGTGGTAACTAACGAATATTTAAGGGTCTGTGGCACTGTTTTAAAAACAAAGCAGTGTAAACAAAAGTGAACACAAAAGGGAAGAGGTGTGAGAAACAGAGAGAAGGAAGTGCACTGGAAGAAGTGCAGTGCCAATAAATGAAGGTTTACTAACAGGTAAGAAATGGATAACAGAGTAAAGGAAGGACAATAGGATCAAACCTAACAAAATAAAGAAAGAGAGAAACTGACTGAGGTAAAGAGGAGGAGTGGTAGAAAGAGTGGTAGAAAGAGAGAGCAATGAAGATTAACTGTAAGGGAGACACATGTAGAGAGAGAAGGAGCAAGGGACTGAAAAAGAGTGAGGCAGTTATTTTGTCACAATAAGAGAGTGATAAACTTATTTTTGATTCTCATAAATAATGAAAACTTAGACACTGATGCGAAAAAAGTTTTTTATTTCTTATACTTACCTTCTAAGATATAAAAAACTTAAAGTAATTATTTTAAAAAAATATCATGACTGTAAAACACAGGAAACAAATAAATTATAATGCATACAATGTATATTTCACAATACAAGAGAGAAGGAAGGAGATTAAGAGACAAGAAAGATAGATGGCACATGCAGAGGGACACATGCCACAGGTAGAGAGTAAGATGGTGCAGGCAGAGAGTGAGATAGAACAAGTAGAGGGTGAGATGGTGCAAGCAAAGGGTAAGATGACACACGCACAGGCATATATTGTGCAAACAGAAGGTAAGATGGCACACACACAGAGAAACATGGAACAAGCAAAGGAATACATAGCACAGTCAAAAGAGACATTGCGAATGAGCGTGAGACAAGGGGAGTAAGAACACAGAGGGAGTGGAGGAAAGAGTGAGAGAAGGGGACTGAGTGAGGGAGCAAAGAAAAACAAGTGATGGAATGTGGGTGAGTTAAAGAGAGTGAGTGTAAGGGAAGGGCAGTGAGACAGTGAAGGGACAGAGGAAGTAAGGCTAACAGAGAAACAGTGAATAAAGAGAAGTGAGGATGTCAGAGTTCAAAGGGAGTGACAAAAGGAGTAAGTGAAGTGGACTAAGGTGAGTGAGAGAAGGTTAATGAGTAAGGCAGCAAAAGAAGGAAAGAGAGGTGAAGGGGAGTAAATCAGATGAACTGAGAAAAGGTAAGTGAGGAAAACAAGAAAGGAGAAGGGGAGTGAAGGATAGGAATAAAGGGTACTGACGGAAGCAGACTAACGAAACAAGGGTGAGGTGAGTGAGAGAAGGACAGTGAAGTTGAAGAAAGCCAAATGATAGAGGGTGTATAAAATCGAGTGAGCGTGAAACAATGGGACTGAGTGATTGACTACACACAGGGAGGGAAGGAAGGAGTGGTAGAAGGAGACTCAGTGAGGGATCAAAGAACGGAAAATGAGGTAGTATAGGTGAGGGAAAAGGAGTGACAGATTGAAGTGATGAAGAGAGTCATGCTAAGAGACAGGGAGCGATTGAAGGATAGACAAAAAGATAAATAAAAAAGTTTTTGGGGTCAGTCGTACTTACCTTATAAATTAAATATCTGTGGAAACAAACAAATCAGTTATAATACATTATTCACAATACAAGAAACAAAACAGGAGAAAAAGGAAAGAGGAGTTAGGGAAGGAAAATGAGGGAGAGGGAAGGGGGAATTAGTGCAGGTGCGTTAACAACAATGAGTCTAAAACAGAGGGAGTAATAGAAGAGTACAGAGAAAGTAAGAGGACACAGGGAGTTTTATGAAGGTGTGTTTGAAGCGCAGTTAGGTGAGTGACAGAAGGGGAATTAGTGAGTGAGCAAAGGAAGGAAAGAGAGGTGAAGGGGAGTGAAACAGAGGGACTGACTTAACATAAGTGGGTGAGAAGACTAAGAAGAAGGGGAGTGAAGTATAGGGAATGAGGATAAGTAAGGAAAGCAAAATAAAGGGACAGGAGTGACGTAGGGTAAAAAAATAACAGTAAGTTTAACGAAACAGAGGTGATAGAGAATGAATAAAAGCAAATGAGCATGAGACAAGAAGAGGAAAAGAGTGAGGAAATAGAGGGAGTGAGGGAAAGAGTGAGAGAAGGGGACTGAGTGATGGAGCAAAAAAAGTCAGTGACAGAATGTGGATGAGTTAAAGGGAGTGAACATAGGAGAAAGGGAGTGAGAAACTGAAGGGATGAAAGCAGTGAGGTTAAGAGAGAGGTAGTAAGGGAAGGATAGAGAGAAACAGAAATAAAAAAGTAATGAAAATTTATTTTTTATTAGTCGTCCTTACCTGATAAATGTAATATCTGTAGAAGAGAGTAAAGAAATCAGTTATAATATATTTCACAATACAAAATGCAAATTAACTTGTACAACATGTTATATGGTTTATTTTTGCTGTTCTCAGAATATATTGATTTTCACTAAAAACAGTGAGTTCAATACTATTCATCATATCACAGCGGGCAAAAAAAACACAATCAAAATGATTGTGTTTAAAAAACCCATACAACTTAGAATAAACATATCTTAAATGTTTTCTTCCATACAGGAATTTCTAAGATACAGTATCTCATTATTATACTCTCAAACTAAAGTGATATAGAAACATATATTACCACATTGACATGAAATACGTATTCTTCATTTACATACCTTTCCACGTGGCCAAGTGGTATACATAAAGTCCTCTTTTTGGAAATTACTTAATAGTAGTTTTAAACTTCCATTTATCCGACTTTCGGAATGAAAAGTCCAACATCTATTTCATCATCTAACGATAATTATATTTACACCTCTGACTTACTCTTGATAAACATTTCCTATAATACTGATATCACTCACTATGTGATACACTTATACCTTTCTGTGACAACTACCAGTTTACTAATTATCTTGATCACTTTCACTCACAAACTAATTTTGAACAACACACTTACTTTTATTAACTGCTCCAATCTTCATTGTCCAATTACTTTCACTAAAATTTGGGTTCTAAAAACACTAGGTAAGAATTTGTTAAGTTAAAAGGCAAACGTTGCTTGAAAATCAATTGAGTATCATTACAAACTTATGTAAAAACATATATTATCAACATTTACCCGAGAAACTCATTTTTCATTGATGTACTTTCCCACATGGCCAAATAGTACGTAAAAATTCCTTTTTTTGGAAAATACTTAATAATACTCTTGACCTTCTGTTTCCCAACCTTCTGCATGAAAAGCTGCAACAACTTTTGTAACACCTTACAATATTTATATCTCCACCCAAGGATGTGTATCATGTCCATAAAACCTTAAACAACCAGTAAACTATCAGAATCTGAACATCATATAGTATCCTGATGACTAACTTTTATTAATTGCTCCAATCTTTCTAGGCCAATTACTTTTCCTAAAATGTAGGTTGTAAAAACACTAGGTAAGAATTTTTTAAGTCAAAAGGCAAACGTTTTTTGAAAGTCAAAACAGTATCATTACAATAAGTCCAACCGTTTTGACATTTTAAATAGGCTGTATAATGTACAGATGTTGTTGAAGGACCATCATGGAAAATAACTGCTACTTTTACAAAGGTTCTTCCTGAAATTGATAATTGAGAAGCCACAACATTTTTGATTAAAGCTGTCAATTTAGTTCGATCAGGTCTACATCGTTGGAACATTAAAATTACGTACTGTCCATAACTTTGTATAAATAATGTTGATAGCATTGCACAGTTCCATTGGGTACAAACCATGTTTTGATCAGCTGCTCTAACTAGATTATTAAAAGACACTGATTTGCAGTCTGGTAAAGTCAAATATATAAATCTTTCGGTATCTACTGTTGTACTACTTGAAAAGGAACAATTATCGCAGACATGTTCTAATTTATAGGAAAGGCCAAAAAGATTTTCCACATCTATACCTTCCTCTTGCAATAAACAAGCATTGACATTAGAAATTCCAGACAATCTTGCTGAATATCCTGAGAAAATTGAGTTATAGCAGAACATATGTCTAAACCATTTCGAATATCAGAAACACTTTGTATATTTGTTCTATCACTGCTACAGTTCTCAAACACAGTATTCAACAAACAACAAAAACTTTGATCCCGATTTTCAACAATCTGTTCTTGCAAACTTTGGAGAAAAAACAACATTAACCACTACATTAGCATAGCAGTTGACACCAGAACTGTTCTCAAACTGAAATCCAACACTATCTTCAACAGAATCCTCTTTGTTTCTGCTTACAATTACTGGTTCATCTAGTTTTCTTTTTTTTGCTACAGCCTTGCTACAATTTTTCTAATTTCTTCTTTTTCGGCCTACTACATGCTTTTCAAACAGAGGATATTGAGGTAAATTTGGAGCATACTCTCTTCTTAACCTATTATATTCCTTTACACAATTTAGATCTGCACTAATCTTTGTCTCATCAAAATCAATCAAGTACAATCCAGATAAAGTTCTGACTCAAGATAAAGCAACATATGCCATACCCTCCTTGAAGACAGAACTTCCAATATTCATCAAAGCACTATCTACACTTAAACCTTGAGATTTATGAATAGTTACTGCGTATGACAAAGAAACAGGAAACTGTTTTCGGCGGACATATAAATCTTTCACAAGCAAAAATCGAACAGAACAACGACTAAACTGTTGTACTTCTTCAATTCCATCAAATTTAATTTTCAAAAATTCAATTCCATCTCTATTTCAATAATTCACAAAATCAACAACATGACCCATTGCTCCATTTACTAAACCTCTTTCCACATTTAAATTCCGTCGTAAAATTAAACGACAATTTAAACATACATATAGAGTCTTTTCAAAACCAGCAGTTTTAGAAATTGTCTTCTCTAAAGAATCCAACTTTGATTTAAACTTTTCTGACAAAACAATAGTAACTCCTTCATGCTCTATTTTATCAATAGCTTCCAGTTTCACAATCTCTTGATGTTCTAACTCTAACATTTTGTTGTTGAAGACTGAACATTCTCGAAGAGTTGGCATCAAGCATATTACAGTTTTGTTTTCAGCAACTTTCTGATAAATAATCTCTGGGAGAATATTTTCCTTTGGAAACAAGTTTGAAATTAATCGTGACAGTAAAGCTTCTTGGCCATGTTCAGTTACTTTTCCAATTCTTACATCTTGTAGAATATTTTTATAATCTTCATACTTTGCCTGTCGCATGTTTTGAAGTAGTTCTGCATATTTAAAATATAAACAGATATTCACATTTCCAATGCTTCCTAAGCACGTTCTTGTATCTTTATGCGTAAGCATCTTAAACACTGGTTGTCCTTTCACTGGCGTTAGCTGCGGTAGATCTCCAAAGACAATGATGTGTTTGCCTCCAAATCACACATCATACTCTGTTTTAAGAATTTGTTGCATTCTTAAATGCACAAACGCAAGCATCACATTTGAAACCATGCTTACCTCATCAATGATAAGAAGTTTAATTTTCTTCAGGACTCTACCAACTTCAAAACAAGCTTCTCCAGATAGCTTGTGGTATTGTAATTTATTATCATGCTCTACTGGCAGCATCAATAAACGATTTAAAGTAATCCCTTTAATGTTATGTGCTGCCAACCCAGTTGGAGCAGTAACAACACAAGACAGTGATGACTCTGTTCTTTTCTACAGATAAGTTGCAATTGATTTAATCAGAAAACTTTTCCCAGTTCCGGCTTCTCAACTCACATACATTCGGACAGGTTCAAATGACGTACATGAGCACTCTTTTTTATCATGACAAAAACCATGGTCAATCTGTTCTGTGACTTCATCACATATTTTTTTCTGTTCCACGTTTAGTTGATTTTCCAAATCTTCTAAATTAACTACATCCTCCTGCGCTTGTTCCATGGCTCTTTCCAACTCTTCCATGGCAGTGGCAGCTTCATTTTGGATAAGTGGTCCTCCTAGTAGATCCTGACTCAACGAAGCAGAACTCTGACTGTCTTGAGTACTGTCTCTAGCAATCTCTGCTGCAATGATAGCTTCTTGCTGTATTTCATCATTCAACGTTTGCAGATACCTTGAAAAAACAGGACATTCAATGGTATCCTTAGTTGCATTGAAAGAATCTTCAAAACTGAGAAAATCTCCAAGTAGTTCCTCTTATGAACGCCATGGCTTAAAGAGTTGCAAAAGAGCTAAATAGTTAAATTCACTTTTATCAGGAGATTCGCAACTCAATTTATGATGATTAATCAAATGTCCTTTTCTTTGTTTCACCAGACATACTTCACATCCAATTATAGCATATACTCCTTTATTGATATCTTCTGTCATATTCTTCTTAAAAGTATAGTTCTGCAGTACTTCATAGAGACAAACGTTCTCAAGATGACTACTTCTATTTGGATAATATGTATCCAACATGTTTTTCTTCAAAATATCTGTACTGTTTGGTTGAAACTCCGCCAAATACTCAATTTCTTGTGCAGACTTCAAAACTCGGTTTCGTGTTGCAGCAAGATCTAGACTCACCCAAATGATGGATCTCGATTTGGCATACAGACTTGCTGATGATAACTGATCTGAACATTCATATGCTACAATTTCTCGATGCGACAACATCTTCAGACTGTAACTGTATAATTTCTTACTTAAGGCTCTTTTCATGCGAAATATCCTCCCACATTTCCTTCAGTTTCGTATTTTCTGTTTTTGTGATGTAAGACGTTACATATCGAGCCACAGCAATAGAGTTGTCAGCAACATATTGAATATCCATGTTAGCATTCCACACGGACAAAATGACTGGGTTGTAGTCATTTATGTACTTGGACTCTTCATTTCTTTTCAAGTTGTACGTATTTTTCGGTGATTTTCTTGTCACAGTATGTCGCAGTGAAGACATGAAATTGTTCACTCTTCCTTTAGATATTACTGGTCGTGGAAATCCAAAACGATATTTTGTGTAGAACTTCTCCTTGGATTTGAACTTTCGACGACAGTACTTTCCACTGCGATGGCTTTGAAAGCGTAAGAATTGATGTCGTAAATTGTCTTCTATACTTTTCGGAAGAACACATGTTGGATATTGTTCAATGAAACTCATCACTGTCTCATCCGAATCTGTTCCAAATTTGGGAGAACCTTTGATCCATAGCAGCATATGTATGTGAGAAGCACCACTTGCTTGATACTCCTTTCTCCAAAAGAACATCCAAAAACTCTCCAAGTGGAGGATTTTTTTGTTTGTGATGAAATATATCATAGCTTCAAATCGATGATTAAAAAATCTACAAACATTAACTGGATCCAAAGAGCACGGTGTCTTGAATTCTATATTTTCTATGTTTCCATTTGCCTCTCGGAGAAATTCAAGTAAGTCTTCCCAGGCATACTCAGCACAGCTAAGAGTGAGGAACCATGTAGGAGTTCCTAAGTTTCTTAGCATACATTTAAATTCCCCAAGACGACGGTACCAATACTCCTTCGTACCACGCTGACATGCCATGAGATTGATTAGGTGAGATTCCAAAATACTGTCTTCCACTTGGTCTTTATCCATAAAGTCTCTTGCCGAAACATTTTGAAGATGTACTCCAGATTTCAATATATGGTTCACAGCATAAGATAGTCCAGAGAAGTCACTCTGAAACGGAAGATGAAACAAATATGGAATGCATTGACGAAATCTTGGATCTTCTGCATATAATCTTAAAGTCTGGTATTCTGATGCAGGAATTTGAACAGGTCGCTCATCATATCTTCCACCTTGACCTGTTGGAAACAATTGAGGAAAACAACGAGCTTGCAAGCTTTCTTCCCATACACTTATGGGACTTCCTTTGGCATCTTTCATTTGAAACAACTCAATAGCATTCCCCATTACTTCTTTGGAATGCAGAGGATGAAAACTACAATACTCATAAATCTGTTCACTTCTAGAAACATCTACTTTTTCAATCTGTCCAGCTATTGAATCACTGTCCTCTTCTACAGTTGTTTCCTCTTCTCTTACATATACATTTTTGTAGTACTGATTGTTTTTACTAAATACAACGTTGCCTTTTTGACTTTCCAAACATCCACTAATTCTTGCCAGATTTTCTTACTATTTGTAGGAACGCCATTAACTAGAATAACCAGAGGTTCCTCATCCACTTTTTCTATGCCAATGGTGTCAATATTTTTCTTTAAGTCTAAAGGCAAATAAACAACTCTTCCCTTTAATCCTCTCTGTAAATCTGAAGGAGGCAATTTCCCTGTCTTACGCTCCATGCGAACAATAGCCTGAAAAGGATGCACACATTGAATCAGAATACACTCATAGGTATTTAAACCCATCAATTCAGATGTTAAATGTTAAATGTCGTATACTTGTAAAGCGCACAGCTGCCCCAGCAAAGGGGCGTCCCGGCGCTGTATACTGCTGGGGAACCCGTCCTGGCTTTCCCTGTGGGATGGTCCCTACTGGGAATCCCCAAGGTGGAGCCAGGCATCCCCGGCGTTGGTTGGGCCGTTGTGGAGATTAGGCAAGCTAATGCCCAGAGTTGCCGAGTGGGACCCCACGTTAGAGTAGGCACCGAGGTGAGAATTGTCAAGTCCGCTGACCCTGGTCTATGACCATGCCGCGTCGGGAATTGAACCCTGGTCCTGGGCCGACTTCTGCTTCCGGGTCTGCCGCCTCTAACCAGTGAGCCACACCACTCCACTAATGAATCTTGACTAAGATGAATCTTTACCAACTCAAGATTATTATATACAGCTCTAGCAGGCATTCTGTTTTCATTTAATTTATTATAACAATATTTACAAATACGTAGATCAGAACCCAAATCAAAACAATTCTCAACCAACAAATACGTTGCAAAATCCTTCCATTCATTATTATTTTCCATTTCACTTTTAACATATAAATCAACTAACCGAGTCTGATTCTTATAATGAGTTTGTCGACAACACACAGAAGAAAAATTTGGCCTTTCACTTGAAATGACCTTAAACTTTGTAATTTCATGATCAAAATTTTGAGTACTTACAATCTGTACATTCTCTTCCACATTACTTTCTATTACTATATCATTTTCGGCAGTTTCCTCTTTTTCACCAAAGTAACAAAACTCTATGTCTTCACAAATCTTCTTCACATCTAATTCAGATCCATGCAAAAGAGCACTGTTTAACTGTTTTAACTTAAGTGCTGGACTTTTTGCATAATACAACCTTCTCACTATTTTCCTCATTTTAGTTTGATGCACTGCTAATATCCTAAAATGGTGAAAAGTACTCTGACATACTTTTCTAGAAAGACAAGCCAGTGAATGACCATGCAAACCTGTTTTTTCCCTCTATCTGCAAGGATCTGAGTCTTACAATATCTTAAACTTTTGTTTTCGACTTTTTTTTACTATATGTTCGTAAAATATTGCAAAACAAATTAATAGAATCCTGTCGCACACTACAAATACTACTACAATTCCAAGTATACACCGGAGCCTTAGGACATCTCCCTAAAACTTCATCAGCTAACACCTCATCTGCATTTCTACGCACAATTTTTTCTTTTTCTACTGGACAACCATCCTTCACCTCATATGCTCGACCACTGGTGTCAACTGCATGCACCAAAATATTATCTTGAAAGTAACTCTCTTCATTAAAAAATGGCTCACAACTTGAACTATGCTTCCATTCTCCCGAAAAAACATCACAAAAATTAGTCCGATTAATTACTCTTTTCCACTTACATTTTAATTTCAAATCATTGATTGCCTTATCTAGTGTACAAACTCTATTGGTTACTAAAATATACAGCTTTCTCTTCACTTCAAAAGCCTGATCAACAAACTTTTCTAATCTTTTCTTTTTCTTGTAAAAAGCTGTTTTCCTATTATTTTTCTTAAGATTTTTTAAATTCAAAACTACTCTGTTACGAAACATTCGTCTACGAATGTCCAAAAACTGATTTGTCCTACGATTACCAGACAAACTATGATCTCCTCGTTCCATTATACCATTTTCTGTTGACCTCTGCTTTTTCTTTCTAGTAACACTTTTTTTCGTAGAAACACTTTCTTGACTTTTTCTGCTTTTTAACAATTTCCTTAAAACATCCTTGGTTTGCTTACCAGGAGCATTTTTTCTTTTCTCTGAAGATTGTCCTTTGCATGAATCTTCAAATTGAGTCCTCTTGGTCGATAAAGTTTTCTTATAAACACTTTCTTGGTGGTCTTTCGTAGGCATGATCTATTATGACTGTAGATATGTACAATCTGTTGAAAAGAAAAATGTAACATATTCTAGACCACTACTAACATAGCACATAGCAATTACATTAACTAAACATTATAAACAATAGTTCACATCTCTCTTTGTGTGTCTTTATCACTCTCTGCCTGCAGAATCTCCCTCTTTGCAAACCTCATCTTACTCTCTCCTTCCACCATCTCTCTGTTTGTATGGGTGTGTCATCTCAATCTCTGCCTACACCATCTGTCTGTTTGTGTGTATGTGTCATCTCACTCTCTGTGCCTAAAACGATTTACCATGCTAAATGTTTTTTGCTGAAATGACTGACTTTAAGATTTTTGACAAGCATCACACTGAGTGTATATATGAATTAAGGAATTATATTTTCATCTTTTTCCTTAATGTTAACTGTGTGTGGAAATGAAATGATGTGAGAGATGCGTAAACGATTTTACTAATGGCATCAATTGAGATACAATATACAAAAAGAGGGGCATATTTAGAAGCCTCTTGTGCAATGTTTAACATGGATGCAAGCAGAAAATGCATACTGAGTAATAAAATTGGCATTACACTATCTCTATACCAACATTAATGTTAAACATTGCGCAAGGGGCTTGTAAATATGCCAATGAAACCATTACACTATCTCTATACCAGCATTAATGTTAAACATTGTGCAAGAGTCTTGTAAATATGCCAAGGAAACCATTACACTATCTCTATACCAGCATTAATGTTAAACATTGTGCAAGGGGCGTGTAAATATGCCAATGAAACTATTACACTATCTGTATACCAGCATTAATGTCAAACTTGCGCAAGAGGCTTGTAAATATGCCAATGAAACCATTACACTATCTCTATACCAGCATTAATGTCAAACATTGCGCAAGGGGCTTGTAAATATGGCAATGAAACCATTACACTACCTCTATACCAGCATAAATGTCAAACATTGCGCAAGGGGCTTGTAAATATGCCAATGAAACCATTACACTACCTCTATACCAGCATTAATGTAAAACATTGTGCAAGGGGCTTGTAAATATGCCAATGAAACCATTAAACTATCTCTATACCAACAATAATGTCAAACATTGAGCAAGGGGCTTGTAAATATGCCAATGAAACCATTACACTATCTCTATACCAGCATTAATGTCAAACATTGCGCAAGGGGCTTGTAAATATGCCAATGAAACCATTACACTACCTCTATACCAGCATAAATGTCAAACATTGCGCAAGGTGCTTGTAAATATGCCAATGAAACCATTACACTAGCTCTATACCAGCATTAATGTCAAACAATGCGCAAGGGGCTTGTAAATATGCCAATGAAACCATTACACAATCTCTAAACCAGCATTAATGTCAAACATTGTGCAAGGGGCTTGTAAAAATGCCAATGAGACCATTACACTAACTCTATACCAGCATTAATGTTAAACATTGTAAATGTAAAAAATGTAGATGGATACTTGTATAGCGCACTACTCACCCGCAAGGGTCTCAAGGCGCTTGTACGAATATCGCTGTGGAACCCATCCTGGCTTTCCCTGTGAGGCGTCCACTCCTGGGCCTCCCCAAGGTGGAGGCCAGGCATCCTTAGCATTGTGGGGGCCGTTGTGGAGATTAAGCTAGCTATTGCCCAGAGTTGCAGAGTGGAGCTCCATGATTGGAAGAGGCACCGAGGCGAGAATTATCAAGTCCATGAAATTTTTGAGCTCAAGACCCGCCGAAGCGGGGAATTGAACCCTGGTCCCGGGCTAGACCTCTGCATCAGTGTCTGCCATTCTAATCATTGAGCCACACTTCTCCAAACATTGCGCAAGGGGCTTCTAAATATGCCAATGAAACCATTACACTATCTCTATACCAGCATTATTGTCAAACATTGCGCAAGGGGCTTGTAAATATGCCAATGAAACCATTACACTATATCTATGCCAGCATTAATGTCAAACATTGTGCAAGGGGTTTGTAAATATGCCAATGAAACCATTACACTATCTCTATACCAGCATTAATGTCAAACATTGCGCAAGGGGCTTGTAAATATGTTAATGAAACCATTACACTATCTCTATACCAGCATTAATGTCAAACATTGCACAAAGGGCTTGTAAATATGCCAATGAAACCATTACACTATCTCTGTACCAGCATTAATGTCAAACATTGCGCAAGGGGCTTGTAAATATGCCAATAAAACCATTACACTATCTCTGTACCAGCATTAATGTCAAACATTGCGCAAGGGGCTTGTAAATATGCCAATGAAACCATTACACTATCTCTATACCAGCATTAATGTCAAACATTGCACAAGGGGCTTGTAAATATGCCAATGAAACCATTACACCATCTCTATACCAGCATTAATGTCAAACATTGCACAAGGGGCTTGTAAATATGCCAATGAAACCATGACACTATCTCTAATCCAGCATTAATGTCAAATATTGCGCAAGGGGCTTGTAAATATGCCAATGAAACCATTACACTTTCTCTAAACCAGCATTAATGTTAAACATTGCGCAAGGGGATTGTAAATATGCCAATGAAACTATTACACTATCTCTATACCAGCATTAATGTCAAACATTGTGCAAGGGGCTTGTAAATATGCCAATGAAACCATTACACTATCTCTATACCAGCATTAATGTCAAACATTGCGCAAGGGGCTTGTAAATATGCCAATGAAACCATTACACTATCTCTATACCAGCATTAATGTTAAACAAAGCGCAAGGGGCTTGTAAATATGCCAATGAAACCATTACACTATCTCTAAACCATCATTAATGTTAAACATTGCTCAAGGGGCTTGTAAATATGCCAATGAAACCATTACACTGTCTCTAAACCAGCATTAATGTTAAACATTGCACAAGGGGCTTGTAAATATGCCAATTAAACCATTACACTATCTCTATACCAGCATTAATGTCAAACATTGCGCAAGGGGCTTGTAAATATGCCTCTCTTTTTTTGTATATTCTATCTCAATTTATGCCATTAGAAAAACCCTTTAAGCATCTTTCACAGCATTTCATATTCTTGTCTGTGTGCCAATTATATTAATCTGCATGCATTTTCTGCTTGCACCCATGTCAAACCTTACGCAAAAGGCTTGTAAATATGCCTCTCTTTTTTGTATATTCCATCTTAATTGATGCCATTAGTGAAATCCTTTATGCATCTCCAACACTATTTCCTGAGGTTTTCTATCTGCTATTCCTATCCCTCTCCATACATTCACTGCTTCCACCCATGTTAAAGATTGCACAAGGCACTTCTAAAAAAGGACCATATTTACAAGTCCACTGAAACCATTAGACTATCTCTATACCAGCATTGAATCCAAGCATAAAAAACAATTTAAAAAGAAGTCTACCTTATAAACTAAAAAATACAAACTGTAAGCACACACAGCTAACATTATGGAAAAAGGTAAAAATAAAATTCCTTAATTCACAGAGACACTCACTGTGATCCTTGTCAAAAATCTTTAAGCCACATATGTAATCAAAAAACATTTAGCATGGTAAATCATTTTACACACAGAGCACAACCCATTTAATTGAACACTACACTACAATGCAGAAACCCGACTCATTTTCAAAATACAACAGGAATGAAGCCCAATATGCTTGTTATGCTTCCCAGTACTGCAAACAGCACTCTCTCTATATTACTCACCTTTAAAATCGCTTTTGGAAATATAGAACCGTGTCAAACACACAGCAGATTTTCTAAAGAAGAATCTCTGAAATTCAGCTCAGACACTGGAACCAGAAATGGCACACTTTCCCACTCATTCTTCACATATATCTCAGGTCTTAGCCAATGAAATGTTTTCCCACACTATTTCAAAACTAAACTAACATTTCAATTGGTTCTATATTCCCACACTTTCAAACTCACATAATATTCACACATCCCCCTAGTGATCTTTCAACCTGTTACCATGGTAACTCCCACCTAAGAAGGACACAGGTAAAAAGTTCATCATACTATGTTGCAAATGAATCCAACAAGATTCTTTGACCATTCAATATAACAGCTAATCATGTGCAATGTTCCCTACAATGACCTTTTCTGAACCATTAGAATTGCTTCTTTTAAAAAACAAAACTATGCACCCTAAGATGCTGTGCTGCATTTTCAAAAAGCACCAATCATTTCTTAAATTTCAAGTGCAGTGAATGTCATCCTCTTTTTTTTATCTAAACTGCAAGCTTTACAAATGCCATTTCATTTACAGCCCTAATCTGATTACAACCAGCTCTACCTTAGTACTCCTTACAAATTAACAACTCACCTTCTAGAAAACTGTTGAACACTAAATTCTGTGTCAATCTCACACCTCAGAAGTATACCTCAAACACTAAAATCTCAAAATGACTGAGTTTCCCTCGCATTTCTCATACATATTCACATACCAAGCCAATCACATTTTATCACACACAAAATCAAAACCAAAGTAACATTTTAATTGGTTCAAATTATCAAAACTTTCAAACTCACATAATGGAAAGGGGCGACCACTCGGTCCCCCTGAACGTATGGTCGGGGGCCTGGATCCTCCCGGGAAACCATTTTGTGCGGGGGGCGTGTCACGGCTGGTATGCCTGAAGCGGCGAAGCCGGGGCGCGCCTTTTCCCGCCCAAGAGGGGTTGTCCTAGACACCTACACCGTTGGCCACGCCCCGTAGGCATACCGGAGGAGGGTACACGCCCTCCCGAAGAGGAATAAAAGGAGCAGCAATCCGGAGAAGCATCCTCTTGTTCCTGTGCTAGGAAGCTGCACCCCTCGTTGCACGTGAGCCCTCGACGGAACAAGAAGCAATTTTGAAAACTTGTAATCTTGTGCGTTTCTCTTTCAGAACTTCGGCCTTAGGGTTCAGGACCGTGTTGAGCAAACAAGGATCGGATATCCGTGGGACGATGCCTGGCAAGAAGGCCGGAAAGAAGTCCGGGACTGACCAGATGCTTTGAATGCTGATAAAGGACATGGCAAGTATGAAGAAGCAGATGGCAGCGATGAATAATTCGGGTAGACCGAAGAAAGTTATAGGCCCTGCATTGCCGGGCGTTGTCCCTGCGGGGCGAGGTAGAAGGGTCAGGAATAAGGCGGCAGGGGGGGAAGTCCCGATTCCCGAGGTACCCACGGCAAGCCCGGTCACTCCAGTCGAGGCCCCGGTACCGGTCCCAGACGCAGGTCAACCGATTCCGGTGGTTGTTACGCCCGCCAGCGAGGAAGACATGCCTCCCGAGCTGGCCGCCCAGTTGGCCGCATGGCTTGGTAAAAAATCAGGGGGTGCTACGGCACCGACAGACACGGCCGAGGAGGCCAAGTTACTAATAGAGCAGTTGCGGCAGTCGGTTAGACCATCGACTTCACTCGAGTTTCTAGGCATTGAGCTCGATTCTGTGGAGGGATGTTTCTGTTTGCCGGTGGGGAAGGTAGCGAAGTTCAGGGCTTCCTTGGAACTGTGCATCAGCAAAGAAAAAGTCACGCTCCATCAGCTACAACAAACAGTGGGCCAGCTTAACTTTGCCCTCCGAGTGATACCAATGGCCCGCCCCTTTTCCCGCTCTATTGCACAAGCCATGGTCGGTCTCAAGGAAGGACACCATCGCACGAGACTGTCTGCAGAAGTTGGCCAGGACATGCGCATATGGTTGGCATTTCTGGCGGATTTCAACGGTCGAGTGGTGTGGAACAAACCACCAGCGTGCTGGGTTTGTGGACCGACTCGGCGGGGAGCGTGGGATTTGGTGCCATCTTGGGTAATCGATGGTCGGTGCAAACATGGCCGACGTGGTGGCACACCAGCGGTCTCACAGGTAACATTGGGTTTCTTGAGTTGTTCCCCATTCTTGTGGCTCTGATGGCATGGCCTGATGAGTTTAGAGATCACTCTGTGGTGTTCTGGTCCGACAATATGACTGTCGTTGAATGTATAAATAATCAGGCAGCACGCTGCAAGTGGATACTGAGATTACTGAAGGAAATTGTACTCCTTTGCATGAGATTGAACGTACAATTCAGGGCGAAGCATGTGCCAGGTGTATGGAACCAGGCGGCTGATGCACTCTCTCGTTCACACATGCAGGCTTTCAGGGGTTATCTACCTTCCGCGGACCTAGCGGCGGCACCATTTCCCGAAGCACTCTGGCTACTCGGTGCCCCGGATTACAAGACCTCGTGGCAGCAAGCTTAGCCCCCAGGACATGGAAGGCATACGAAGGAGCGTTTCGTTCCTATTGTGCATTTTTGGGTCCGGCAGGGGAGGTCAAGTGGGGTCAGGAGGAGTGTGTCTTGAATTTTCTGGTAGCACTACACAGGGCAGGCCGATCAGCGGCAGCAGCCAATAGGCACCGAGCCGCCATTTCATTCATGGCGCAAGCTCATGGCATCAAGGACCCCACATCTTCCTTTTTGGTGAAGAAGGCCCTTCGGGGTTGGCAACGCCTTGAGGGTCAGAAAGTAGACGAAAGGTGCCCGATTGGGTTAGAAAGGTTGTCCCTGCTGATGTCGATACTCCCCACGACATGTTCCTCCCAGTTTGAGGCAGTGCTGTTCCAGGCCGCTTTCGCATTAGCGTTCCATGGGGCCATGCGGGTGAGCGAGCTGGTAGCAAGAAATAAGAAAGATGTAGGGGGAGGGTTGTGTCGGGATCACATTCTGATCAAGGGTGATTCAATGGTGATCACGATAGCCAGGTCCAAGACCGACCAGGGTGCTATGGGAGACAGTATTGTTGTCCAGCGCATGCGAGGGTCCCCCATGTGCCCGGTGAAGTGCGTTGAGGAATATTTGGCGCGAATGGCGGATGCATGGGGGGGAAGCTTGCTGAGACACATCGACGCCACCCCACTGACAAGGTTTCAGTTCCAGCGGGTGCTAACGATGGCAATCGCAGCGGCGGGCTTGGACCTGGGCGATTTTGGGACCCATTCCTTTAGGATAGGGGCTGCTACAGAAGCTACAGCCAGGGGTCAGAGTGTCGAGGAGGTGAAACAACTGGGGCGATGGTCCTCGAACTGTTATAAGAGGTATGTGCGGTTGCACATGTTATGAAGCCACTGTCATGCACTCACGCCTCTTGTCTTCTGTTTGGTTTACAGTTTCACGAGCATGCTCTGCGGGGCGGACTGTGCCGTCGACCCGGCACCGGGGGACCAGCGGTCAGAGATCACCGGCTGAGGAAAAAGTGGTGTGGGTCGTGGGCCACTCATACGTGAGGCGGGCCGGGGACGTATTCAAAGCAGGTGACGTGATTCACGTGGCTGGGGAATACGGGTACAGGGTGACCTTCCATGGAAGGGGCGGGCTCTGTATTGACCAGTTTCAATGTTTTGTTGAGGGACTGTCAGGGCGGACAAGGTCACCACCGTCCGTAATCATAGTACACCTGGGTGGCAATGACTTAGTGACACTTGGTCGGCGAGTACTACTCGAGGGGGTTCTATCTACTGTTAGCTGGCTGGCGAGAAGGATCCCGGGGTGCATGATAGCATGGTCACACATGATTCCCAGGAAGGTGTGGCGGGGGGGCCTCTCTGTGTCAGCACTGAACAATTCAGTAAAAAAGATCAATAACAAACTTAGTAGGTTGTTTCGCTCGGCTCAGTTGCGCTGTATTCCGCATGGATGTATTCGGGGGGATCACATGTATACCGAGGATGGGGTCCATTTATCCCGGGAGGGGAATGTCTTACTCATAGGAGATTTCATAGCGTGGTTAAGGGGTTGGTAAAAGCATGACCTTTAGTAGGAGTTTGTGGGGGGGGCGGATAGCCGGTCAACTATCCGGCCTGTGGCGGTAAGGTCATGATCGGTGAGCAGTAATTTCAAGATCCCTAGAGGGGGGGCGCCACCCATTATGGATGGGAGCGCCCGGGGGGAGGCGGCCATTGGCCCCTCAAACGGGGAGGCGGCACCCACTAAGTATGGGGTCGCCTAAGGGAAGGTGGTCATAGGCCCCTTCCAGGGGAGGAGGTGGCTCGATGCCCCTCCTACGAATTTCCCGGGGCCAGGATATCCGCGACGGCGGATATGAGAAGCAGTCTGGGGTGGGAGGGGGTTCCACGCTACCTTCTAGACACCTCACACGAGTCCTCGGACGACCATTAAGATGGCGTCGAGTTAAATAGAGGGCCCCCGCGAAGACAAGGGAAATTGGAGTTGGCACAGAGGTACAGTCCTCTGTGCGCCCGTCCTCACACCGTGAGGGGGAGTTCTGGTAGTTGGGATCTGACACCGGTTGCGACCTTGCCGTTGGCCCGTAATGCTAGGATGTACAATTTTAATTTAGAAAAGTATGCATTGGCAGGATGTTAGACTCGGCTAGGAAAACCTTTGTACTAGAGATTTGTTAAGGTTAACCAATCAACGTGTCTTCATCATAATGTAATAAATGAAAATTGTACATGATATGAAACTATTATTTTAATGTTTTCATTTTGTTTCATATTTTAATAAATACGGCCGGGAGGGTAACTCCCTCCCGCCTTCCAAAAGTTCAGAACTGCGTCCGTCTTCCCATCCTTGGGGATTGTGTTGGGAGGGGGTGACAGGCATCCCGGCCATATGGAAAGGGGCGACCACTCAGTCCCCCCGAACGTATGGTCGGGGGCCCGGATCCTCCCGGGAAACCATTTTGTGCGGGGGCGTGTCACGGCTGGTATGCCCGAAGCGGCGTAGCCGGGGCGCACCTTTTCCCGCCCAAGAGGGGTTGTCCTAGACACCTACACCGTTGGCCACGCCCCGTAGGCGTACCGGAGGAGGGTACACGCCCTCCTGAAGAGGAATAAAAGGAGCAGCAATCCGGAGAAGCATCCTCTTGTTCCTGTGCAAGGAAGCTGCACCCCTCATTGCACGTGAGCCCTCGATGGAACAAGGAGCAATTTTGAACCCACCCACCAGCCCCTTATGGCAAAGTTAGTACTGCAATGAAAATGTTTTGCTTTGATGAACATCTTTTTTCTCCTGGTTTAGTCGTTAATAAAAATGTCGATGTTGGTACTGCAATAAAGTGATTGGTTCATAACAATTTTCCTTCCTTGATAGAGCGGAGTATAACAGTCTAGTTGAAGGAAATGTCGAATGTATAAGTAATAAAGGATTGCAATTTAGAGGTTAATTTTTCTTTCTTAGTAGGTAAACTAATGTCGTATTTATTTTGGTCGGGCGGTAAGGTCATGATCGGTGAGCAGTAATTTCAAGATCCCTAGAGGGGGGGCGCCACCCATTATGGATGGAAGCGCCCGGGGGGAGGCGGCCATTGGCCCCTCAAACGGGGAGGCGGCACCCACTAAGTATGGGGTCGCCTAAGGGAAGGTGGTCATAGGCCCCTTCCAGGGGAGGAGGTGGCTCGATGCCCCTCCTACGAATTTCCCGGGGCCAGGATATCCGCAACGGCGGATATGAGAAGCAGTGTGGGGTGGGAGGGGGGTCCACGCTACCTTCTAGACACCTCACACGAGTCCTCGGACGACCATTAAGATGGCGTCGAGTTAAATAGAGGGCCCCCGCGAAGACAAGGGAAATTGGAGTTGGCACAGAGGTACAGTCCTCTGTGCGCCCGCCCTCACACCGTGAGGGGGGAGTTCTCGTAGTTGGGATCTGACACCGGTTGCGACCTTGCCGTTGGCCCGTAATGCTAGGATGTACAATTTTAATTTAGAAAAGTATGCATTGGCAGGATGTTAGACTCGGCTAGGAAAACCTTTGTACTAGAGATTTGTTAAGGTTAGCCAATCAACGTGTCTTCATCATAATGTAATAAATGAAAATTGTACATGATATGAAACTATTATTTTAATTTTTTAATTTTGTTTCATATTTTAATAAATACGGCCGGGAGGGTAACTCCCTCCCGCCTTCCAAAAGTTCAGAACTGCATCCGTCTTCCCATCCTTGGGGATTGTGTTGGGAGGGGGTGACAGGCATCCCGGCCATATGTTCAACCTACCCCCAATGCTCTCTACCAATTACCATACAAACTCTCCACAAAACACCTAACTAAACCCAAAGGTGAAAGAGTCATCACTCAATGGTGCACTCTGAGGTAATATGAATTTTTATGGTCAATCGTGTCCCCTATCGTAGACCCCAACGGCTCCATGTACATGCTTCTAGTACATGTAAGTTCCCTCCACAGCCAGCTATGAAGACGCAAATACATTTGCGTCCAACGTTAACATGTCCTCTTTCAGATCCACCATGAATGGGTCAGATATTCCGTTCCTAAGTGTGCCTTGCCAACGTCTTTATGTGGTGCACTTTCATGATTTCTAGCTCTGGCGAGTTAGGCCCTGATTTCTGCCATCGAGCCTCCTCCTGTCTTCTGCCCCTGAAAGCCGCAGCCTGCTGCTTCCTAACCCTTGACCTACTCCCTGCGCGGCGAGCTGTGCCAGGCTCGGCCAGCCTTGCTTGCCAAGACCGTATTCAGCCTTCAAGTTATCTGCTCCGCTCCTCGAAAAATACATTCCTGTCTAGCAGTTTAGGTAAACATCCTTCCCAGCTGCAGAGCAAAGGGCCCGGCCTTTCTGTCTCCATGCAAGTAATTCATAGCCTCCGTTACCATGGTAGGCCCATGGCCCCTGCTTTACACGTAGGCACGCAGTTACATATACACGCATTAACAGTCAGTATAGAATAGCCTCTGCCCAAGAGACCTTTCCTTCTAGATAATACAGTTCCTCAAACACAAGATATTAGATATGATTCGGGATTAGGTTGTTCTGACACTCCAGACTTCTGTCTCCACATGTAGGGCTAAAATGTCAAGTCCCCTTCACCCTCCAGTACCACGTCAATCATACGTCATGCTGCTGCGCGCGCATCCCTGCCACATGTTTTCGCTGACTCTGCCGGATCCTTCCAGGGATCCACCCACTTATGACACCTTTATGTGACGTTTCTTGCACACACCTCCGTGTACGCCCTAGTGCACGCCTTCTGTTACGTATTTCTGTTCTTATCTCGTTTCTCTCAGCTGTTACGCCTTCTGCATTCAATGTACTGTATGGAATGACTATATATACGATTTCTTGTTAATAAATCATTGTACATGTCCATTGCAATTCCTACCCTGAACCCTCGTGGCGATGGGTCATGCTACCATTGGTTCGAACCAATTCCTTTTTAAGGAATAAACCCCACTTTTAAACCTCAGATACCACGGACTCTGCCTTCTTATTTTGACTGAGTTATTCCTATTGAACTTTACCGCATAAATTAAGTATAGGTAATTAAGATTTACCACAACTCAACCAACATCTAAACACTGAAACTTGTTATTTTAATGTATTTCTTTTTTGTCTTTTTGAGCCACAGTCCGCGCACGGTGCCCGGACCCCGCTATTTTAAAAAAATGTTTTTTTATTTTTTTAAACCTTCGGGGTCCTTTACTGACCCCATGACAAAACCTAGGGGGCTCAGGAATCTCTACCTGCCTCCTTGTCAACTATTTCACTTCTGTTTACAACCACTATCATCTGCCACAAAAACAAGATGGGGTACAACACTTCCTCAGTTCGACTGACTGGAATGTTGACAGACATCATACAGCCAATCAGAATTCCGCGCGCGCACGCTAAGGTCCGCGCACGTGCAAGGACAGTGCAAGTGTAGCGATTTCCTGGCGTTGTATGAAACATCATCACCTTTATTCCGTGCAAAATCGCAATATTGGGGAAAAAGTGCACAAAACTACATGTCCCAGCATCCCTAGGCTTGACTTGGCGAAGAGTGAAGGCGGTGCACACTTAAGGGCCGCCCAGGGAACAGGAGAGTGCTTGTCAATTTTACCTCGAGGTTTTGGAATGGAGGATGGTGCTCCCCGCCGGAGTTCAGCTTGAAGAAAAGAAGAAAAGCCATGTCCTAGTGATTTTTGACCTGTTGAACTGTGTTTCCTGGAGGACTGCGTAGAACTTGTTTATTGCCAGGTATTCGAGTCGGAAGGAAGCTTCATGAGGAAGCAATCATTTGTGAAATAGTTTTGCAACTGACAAAGGTCCCGAGCAGCCGCTGTGCTTTGAACGCAGAAGACGCGTTTTCAAAGGGGCAAGCGAGAAAATAGTGAAAGTATTATCAGAGGGGCGTCTGAGGCAAAGACGCCTTCTGTTGTAACACTTTTCTTAGTGGAAATAAAACAGATTCAGAACTGCAAGGCAATTAGTACCGTGGCAGACTTTGTTTGTTTAAGTTAACTAAAACATTATCTGGAAAGAAGATTTTTGTGCAAGTGAGAAAGGCTTCAGCAACGCCAAAAACTGTTTAGTGTGGTATGACAAAATACCATTGATGAAGAAAGAAATGCTGTTAGTCTATTATGCTGATTAATGACTGTTTATGTTTTGAAGAATTCGAAGAGTATATTTCTGAAGTTGGATTAAGTGGAAGTCTTCTGTTCCTGAATATATATATAGAACAGAGATCATTATTCAAGAGACAGTCTGTGAGCTATGGGTGAGTAGGGAGAGGAGAATAGAAAATATAAGAGTCCAGTGGTTTTCCTTCACATTACTTATACCCATTATTTGTCATTCTCCTGTAGTGTGCACAACTTTGGGTCTTCGCTGATGATTGGCCAGGACTACAAGTGATACACCAAGACCACAGCTACTTTATTATTTTTTCCCGTTTCCCTTCTTCCCTGGGGGCACGAATTCACGCAGAGGTATATATTTTGCCTTTGTTGGGGGTCGTGTTTCGGGGGATTAGGGGACTTTCATCACACGTCGTCTCCGATTGGCGTTTGGAAAAGGTTAGTGGCTATTTGTTTATTCTTGAGCTACAGACAATCCTGATAGCAAGGACGGAGCATGCCCGTGCGCGCACCGTGTCCCGCCCATAGATATATAATTTGAAAAAAGTCGATTTTCTCAACAATTACAGGAGGGATTTTCACCAACTATACAAAAATGCACCTCTGCATACCAGGCTCTACCATTTTGCCAAGTTTGCAGTAATTCCATTCAGCTGTTCGGGCTGTAGCTGTGTCTAAAGGTCCTATGGAAAATTGCATTGGAATCAATTTCACATTCAATTTTCTCAAAAACTACTGGAGGGATTTACACCAAACATACAAAAGGCACTGCTCCATACCGGTCCCTACCATTTTGCCAAATCTGGTGTAATTCCGTTCAGCCGTTCGAGCTGTAGCCTTGTCAGAATGTCCCTATGGAAATTAACATGGGGAAAACACGTTTTGGGACCCCCCTTTTTTCTTGGCCCCTGCTTGACGAATCCCCCCCGAAACTTTCAGGGAAGGAGCGGAGCACAACGAGGCAAGTTTAAGGAAAATTACAGGCAGATCCCTCAATCGGTGCCAAAGTTATCCCCAATAGAATGTTCAGCATTTCCTATGGCAACTAGGTCCTACCTATATATACCTACTGGCTATCGCCAGTAGGTAATATATATATATATATATGTACCAAAAAATGCAGCACGCCGGAATCATAGAGGACGGGTCCATGCTGATACGCGAATTGGACTGCGCATATCTTTAATACTTTGTTGCCAGACCGGGTGAATGACAACGGACAGTAACCTGCTGAACCACATTCTAAGCTGCCAAGCTACACGCTATTGTTGCATATAAGGACTTTATTTAGTTATACGCTATTGTGGAAAGGAAGTGAATTTAACGATCTACTTGATGTTTTTGTTGCCCTGAAGAAGTCAATTGTCACATACTGACTAGACGAAACACGTGTTGGCTGTGCTTATGAACTACTGTGGAACCTTTATGAAGCAATAAAGAAGAAGAGTGAAATACATGGATTTCAACTTTACTTTTGTGGACTTTTGAATTACATTTGAGTGCTTGGTGGTAATGTGCATTGTCTTTTAGCCTGTTGGCTATATATAAGAGTCTTGGTAACGGACTCCTGCCCGCTTTGAGCACCACCCAGACTTTCGCAACAAGACCGCTTATACACGCTGTGCGCTCCTGTATAACCGTTACCATTGTTTTCTCAAGTGATACACCAAGACCACAGCTACTTTATTATTTTTTCCCTTTTCCCTTCTTCCCTGGGGGCACGAATTCACGCAGAGGTATTTATTTTGCCTTTGTTGGGGGTCGTGTTTCTGGGGATTAGGGGACTTTCATCACACGTCGTCTCCGATTGGCATTTGGAAAAGGTTAGTGGCTATTTGTTTATTCTTGAGCTACAGCCAATCCTGATAGATTGACAAGCCCAAGTATATATAGCCGGCCTGGACGATGGAGGTCGAGACTGTGTTGACCTCTGTGGTGGAAAGCTTAGCGGCCTTACAGCTAGAGGTGAATGCTTCCAGATCAGAGAATCAGGCCTTGTATAAAGAAGTAGGCATTCTCCGGAGGGAGGTAGCAGGACTTTCTCGAGTAAGCACTGGGGGGGTTCCCTATATAAAGCCTGCTATGTTGCCTCCTCCAGTATCCGCAACGTACCCAGCTCCGTTAGGTGCAGAAGGGGGTGGGTTTTTTGTAACGCCGCAAGTAACATCCTCTCCCACTGACCCTGCTCAGGCGGTACATGTAATTCAAAATATGGGAATACCCTTGGCTCCTCCTGAACGTTTTTTTGGGGATGCACGTAAATTTGAAACCTTCCTGAATCAGTGTAGGTTACATTACTTATGCAAACCCAGGGTATTCCAAGATGACTCTGCCAAGACTGCCTTTATGATGTCCTATATGGGAGGGAACGCTGCAAGTTGGACGATACCCTTACTAGAAAGAAACGATCCAGTATTGCATACTTTTCCTAATTTCTGTTTGGAGCTTCGAAAACTTTTCGATAGGAAATCCCACATGTTGACTTTAGACAGGGAGTTGATTACCCTGAGGCAGGGAACACAAGATCTACTTTCCTTTATTACCACCTTTAATAGGTTAGTGGTAGAAACCGAATGGCCTCCTGCAAAAAGGATTTCCTTGTTTTATCAAGGATTGAGGGGAGAGTTGAAGGACGTCCTGTCTCAAGTAGTCCAACTTCCCAATACCTGCGAAGAATTGATAGATCTAACTGTTCAGTTGGATCATCGTCTCTTAGAACGGAAAGGGGACAGAAATAGAGGGGATGGTCGATATTTCTTTCCCCGAGTTAGGAGTCCGGCGGAGGAACATCCTAAGGTAACTGAAGGTGCTGAACCTATGCATATAGGAGGTATTCGGGGCCCCCTCTCACAGGAAGAACGCGATAAAAGAAGAAGACTGAAACAGTGCATGTATTGTGGAAAAGGGGGACACTTCATTAAGGATTGTAGAGCCCGTAATGCAGTACCTGGAAAATCTTTTGTTCCCCGTGTCCAAGCCAGTATCCAAGCACGTGAGCCGGCGGAAAACTGACAAACCCAAATCAGGAAGAGGTCTCTGCCTTGGGTTCCCACTCTCCAACGATCTCACCAGTACTTGCTAATACCTTGCATCCAGCTGTGGCCCATATGAATTTGAAGGTCAAGCTTTGGATCACTTCACACGATTCCTTGAATATTGATGCCTTGTTGGATTCTGGGGCAACCGGTAATTACATCGACCAAGAATACGCAATGAAGATCGGGATCGTTTGCATAAAGAAGGAAAAGCCTGAGTTGGTCAAGGCAGTGGATGGAACTGTTTTATCTTCCGGCCCTGTGTCATATCATACTCGTTCTCTTTTAATGCAGACCAGTGTAAATCATCAAGAATATATTCAGTTTGATGTTATTGATGCCCCTCAGTTTCGACTTATCCTGGGCATGCCTTGGTTGACACTTCATGATCCTCAGGTCAGCTGGGCAGCGCGCACCATTACATTGTCCTCGGAATATTGCAAAGAGCATAGCATTCAAGACTCGTTTAGTACCAGCTCCACTGGTATCAATCCTTTGTATGTCTGGCTTCATCCTGTTCTCTGGAGCGGTATTGTTGTACCACCATCCTTCCTGCGGAGTACAGTGAATTTGCTCCTGTGTTTGATAAAAAAAAGGCTACCCATTTACCTCCGCATCGGGTATATGACTGCCGGATAGAACTGGAGCCTGGGGCTGACATTCCGTGCAGCAGGGTCTATGCACTGACTGAAAAGGAAACGGAGTATTTGAAGAATTATATTGAAGAAAACCTTTCTACAGGTTTTATTCGACATTCGACCTCTCCAGCTTCCTTGCCCATGTTCTTTATTCCGAAGAAGGATTGTGCAGAATTGAGACCCTGCATCGATTATAGAGCCATTAATCGCATGACCATAAAGAACTGGTATCCTCTCCCCTTAATCCCTGTACTCAGGGATCAACTGAAGGGAGCCCGATATTTTACCAAGCTTGACCTTCGTGGAGCCTACCATCTGGTACGGGTTAAAAGAGGGGATGAGTGGAAAACGGCGTTTCGGACCAAGTTTGGGCTTTTCGAGTATCGGGTGATGCCCTTTGGGCTATGCAATGCCCCCGCCGCTTTTCAGTATTTTATGGACGAGGTGCTGCGGGGATGTCTGGAAACCTTTTGCGTCGTATATATCGATGACACTTTGGTTTATTCTTCAACTCTGGCAGAGCATGTAACACATGTTAAAACCGTGCTTGGAAGATTGCAGCAATATACGCTATATGCAAAACTCGAGAAATGTTTATTTCATGCGCAGGAGGTGTAATTTCTTGACTATGTGATTAACGCCCAAGGCTTCCAGATGGATAGCAGTAAAGTAGAAGCCATAACAGAGTGGTGCACCCCCAAGAATGTCAAAGCGGTACAGAGTTTTCTTGGTTTTTCTAATTACTACCGAAGATTCATTAAGGATTTTTCAAAGATCATACATCCTATTTCATGTCTTTTGCGAAAGAACGTTCCTTTTGTCTGGAGTGAGGAGGCAGACAAGTCGTTCAAGTATCTCAAAGAACGTTTCACACAGGCACCCATTCTCCGTCATCCTGATTCCCAGATCCCTTTTGTACTGGAAACCGATGCATCTCAATATGCAGTTGGAGGGGTTCTATCACAACGCCATCCTGTGTCAGGTCAATTACATCCGGTTGCCTTTTTCTCAAAGAAACTCACTCCTTCTGAGGCCAACTATTCCGTTTCCGATAAGGAACTCTTGGCTATAAAAAGAGCTTGTGAGGAACGGCGTCACTACCTTTTGGGAGCTGTGCATACCGTTGAAATATACCTTGATTATCAAACGATGGGAATGGACACTTGTATCTACCATAACCATTGGTTATGTGTTGACAACCCTCATAGACGCTAAGGTGTTAAGCGTGCGGTTTATCTTTTATCCGCCCCTTCTCTTGCGTCATGGCATATTCATCGGGTTGACAAACGACGTGCTATATGCCAGCCTCACCCGAGGCAACCTCTGGAGAGGGTAGAAGTGTCCAGAGAAAAAAATTAGAGTTGGAGTGCAGTGCCACCAAATAAACCAAAAGTATTTTAAAAAACAGTGTTGCACCGAAAAAACAAAATTTATTATAAAGATGCACACTGCAATTAAAAGGGAAACATAATAGTATATTGGGCAATCGAGTTACATGAGTGCCATATAACTATTAGTGGGTCGACATGTTTCAGCTCTATTTGGCCCAAAGGGTCTGTAGAGCTTTCGTCAGGACAAGACAAACAGATAGAAATGAATACTCACACAATTTGTGTAGTTTTCAAAAGGAAGTGTGAGGATATCACACTCAGATTCCTATGTAAAGGAAACAAAATTCGACAATGTATCATGGCATATAACATGAGTAGGTAGGTCTTATAGTATAGACCAAAACACATATGAGACAGCTACTAACCAATCTCAAATTTAACCATTGTAAGTACAGCTCTATTGGTACTACATTTAACAAGAGCAAAAGTGACAGAAAACAAAATAATGGACAGCTCAACTGAGACAGAAGATGGAGTTTGACTATATCATGTATAGTTGTATATGTTAATGGAAGCACAATTGAAGAGGAATACAGGGTTGTTCTGTCATAGTATACAGCGTACACAGCAAGGTGCATGCTAACGTTGGTTACAGTGTTAGTAGAAATAACAAATCGTTGGTTCGCGTATAGAGAACCGTCGGCACAGTCTAAATGCGCAAGGGGTGGAACAGCGTTGTGTCTACATGACTTAACAGCGTTTGAGTTGATACCAGAATGGCAATGGACGCGAACACATACTAGGCGCATGTAAAGTTACGCAATGCGACAAATCGTCATTCTGTTTAGAGTACTGTTACACGGCGTAATGCCGAACCTGTATAGGTAGGGATGTCGTCAAATGCAGGAAATAACCGTATGTGGTTAGAAGCGAGAATAGCATTGGGCGTGAGATAAATACTGTTACGCGTTGCAACGGGTCGTAATTCCGAATAAAATTATGCTACACAGCGTAATGTCCAACATAAAAATGCGGAAATACCTTCTATTACAGGAAATCTCACCACATCAGGAGCCAAGAGTCGCCTCACGCAGGGCGTTTGCTATAGTAACGAGAGTAAGACGAAGCCATTTACAGATTATAAACAAAGACGCTCTCACTTACTTTTTTTGAAGAGACTACCAAGCGCCATTCTTACCCTCGTGTTAGTCGTGATAACTGCTTGTGCTGACTCTGCCCCTGGAAAGTGGGAGGGCATTTCCTTGTTTGTATTTAAAGGAATATAAATCAACGAAAGACTATGATGTTAAATGGCTGGTAGAGAGGTAGTGCAACATTATTGAGAATCCAGGCAAATGCTATGACAGGAAACAGTAATTAGGAAACTACGGGTTAGGCATACCTTGATGTATATAATTTGCGGAATAGGTATGAACGAAGGGGACATTACACTGCACAGATGGTGTCTAATGGTATTAAAAGACTCTAGTGTTGTTCAACTGGGCCAGTATTGTGAGTCTTTTTGAAAGTCAGAAAGCAATTCATTAGCAGAGAGCCTGGGATTTTAGTAGAACTGATGCCATGGAATGTTGTCGTTCATCCCTAGTATATGGGTTCTCAATCGATTGACCCATCGCTGTTCACTTTCAAACAGTATACGTTCTGCATCATTGTTCTTGTCTTGGAGCATTTCCAAGATTGTCCATCTAAGGTCATCACATGAATGGCCAGCTTCCACGAAGTGTGTGCAGAGTTTGGTGGTACTTTTCTTCAGTCGTATATTGCTCCTGTGTTCTCCTATACGGATCTTAACTTTGCAACAGGTCATCCCTACATATTGTTGTTGACAAGGACAGGTAATGAGGTACACAACATGGGTGGAGTTGCAGTTAGTGTGCTGTCTCTGTGTCCATTTCAAGTTGTCTGTGAGTTGTAAGGTTTTTGTAGGGTTTGTGAATTTGCACACTCCACAAGTGCCACATGGAAAATGACCTGTTACTGGGGTCATGTTGATGTTTCTAGTGGTGGTTGTAATTGGTTTTTTCCTCGGGCGTGTGTGAACTAACACATCTCTGAGGTTTTTTGTCCTTCGGTTGGCAAATCTGGGTTTTGGCCAGTCATAGGACCCTGAGGTGATTATTTGCCAATGTTTTCTTATGAGTTTCTGTACGTGGCTGGACAGAAAGTAGTTACACATGTAACGAGATCTTTGACTGGTTCCTTTTGGTGACTTTGTAGTAGACATTCTCTGGGTTGGTTCTTCGCTCTTTTTTTGCACTTTGCTATTGTCTGTGGAGTGTAATTACGTGCTCGTAGTTTGTTGCTCAGAAGTGAAGCCTGTTGTTTGTAATCACTTTCTTTGCTGCAATTTCGTTTGTGTCGAAGAAATTGGCTATAAGGAAGATTGTCTCTGAGCGGTTGAGGATGGAAGCTGAAGTATGACAGTAAGCTGTTCTTAGACGTAGGTTTAGTGTAGGTCTTAGTCTCTAATTTTCCATTCTCAGAGAAGATGGTCAGGTCTAAAAAGTCTATACTTTCCTTGTTGGCGTTGTAGGTGAACTTTAGCCATTGATCGTTGCCGTTCAGCCAGTCCATGAATGTAGCTAGGCAGTTTTTAGTATCCCAGATTAACAGGATGTCATCGATGTAACGTTTCCAGTATAGTATACTGGAAACGTAGGGATTGTCATTGTGAAGGACAAATTTCTGTTCAAACTGACTCACATACAAACCTGCTACAAAGGGAGCAAATGCACTGCCCATGGAAGTCCCATGGCACTGTAAAAAGAGTTGGCCATTGTATTCAAAATAATGTTCTTTCAATGCCAGTCGGCAGCACTCAAGGATAAAATGGCGTGGAGTTTGGTGGGACCATTCTGCAGAAAATAGTAGGTCTTCCAGCATTTGCATGGTGTCGTCTTGTGGCAGGCTCGTATAAAGCGATTCGACATCTAATCCTACTAGGATCATGGTATTCGGGTCGAATTCTTTATCAGCTATTTGGATGAGGAGGTCACGGGTGTCTTTTAAGTAGGTCGGAGTGGTTTGTACTAGCGGTTTTAGGTACTCATCAGCAAATTTGGGGAGAGGTTCTTAAAGTGAACCTATACCTGAAACAATCAGGCGTCCCGGTGGAGGGGACTTGTTTTTATGAGTTTTTGGTAGTGAATAGAAAAAGGGGACTTTAGGTGTTCTGGGTGTCAAGAAATCCGCTTCTTTTTTGGAAATCCATCCATTCACTTCTGCCTCATGAGTCATTATGGTAATGGTGTTGGTCAGTCTTTCCGTTGGGTCAAAATCCAGTTTCCTGTAGAATTTTACATCTGATAGTAATGTGAGGCATTGTTGATCATATCCTTCTTTGGTGAGGATGACGATGCCACCGCCCTTGTCTGCGGGCTTAATGACTATGTTGTCATTATCTCTCAATTCCTCCAGAGCGTGTCTCTCTTTATTGTTGAGGTTTTGAAAAGGTGTCTTCTTATCCAGGTTGTCGATTTCTTTTGAGGATGGCCTTTTCAAAGGTTAGTATCTCTATGGGTACCGCATTAGTGGGTGGTAGGAATTTGATTTTCTCCTAAGTTTTGTGTCACCATCTTTTCTTTGGATAGGGGACCCATCAAAAAGGCTTTGAGTTTTAATGTTCTGCAAAACTCGGACAATTCGCACTTTAGTTTGAAAGGATCCACTGGTGGAGTGGGGACAAACCCGAGACCTTTATTTAGGATGTTTGTTTGTTCCTTTGTCAAGACAACATCACTTAGGTTCACAATTAGTGACTCTTCTTGTTCCCATCCGATTGTGCCGATGTTATGCTCCGAGTTTGGACATTGGGCTGGCGATCCTGCCAGGTTAGATTTTTCTTTTTGCCTCGTGGTTGATTTTGGCCTCTTCCTAAAAAAGGCTGCTGTGGTTGGTGGGAGTGATTTGCATTGGGCAGCATATGATTGCCCATATGTTGCTGTTGTTCATTCCCAGATTTGTACGGGTTCATCCAGCCACCAAAGGGGGGCAAGAAAGGCTGAAAATAAGGTATTGAGTTGTTGGGATAAAAAGGAGGTCTCTGCCACCTATTGCCTCTATAGCCACGTCTGGGTCCTCTGAATCTGGAATTATTATGTCCTCTTCTTGATGTAGATTGGTCGGAATTGGTATCTGAACCGTCTGAGGACCACCCGGTTGAATCTGTATCTGAAGTGATATCGATCACGGTATAATCTTCTTTTGAATAGGGATGCATTCGTTCCTGACTAAATTTCTTTAGATCCTTGGCCAATTTTTGTAGCTTGCTTTGCATCAGGAACTCCTGAGTCTCATCCATTTCTTTTGTGATCTCATCCAGTCGTTTCTTGTAAATTTGTGGGTTTATACTGTTTTTTAATTGAGTTTCACAAGTTGCAATTTCTGCTAATAGTGCCTCTGATAATCTTTTAGCTGTCTTGATTATTAGGACTAGATAGTCCAAGGTGCACTTCCATGATATTGAGGACCAATCACGGCGGAAGGCTAGATCATGAAGAAAAATTCTTGGGGCATTGGAGATCCATAGGCCTCTAGGTGCTGACTTGGTTCTCAAATACTCAGTCATAATGATCCAGTGAATGGCAGTTCGAATCTGTTCCCTCTTTTTATTGGATAAGGTCTCCCATTCATCAGTCTGGGCAATTGCTTGTGTGAAGTCAGCGTTCTGCAGAAGTGGCTGTGCTGCCAGGATTTCATCTATATCGTCACCAGTGAAACTGAGTCCGTTATTGTTCTCCATCATACAAAGCTCTTTGATTCAAGGAAGAAATACACTTGAGTGCTGAAACTTGTTGTTAGCACAAGTGTTATATTCCCGCAGCTGTGCGCTGCTTAATGATTCTGATCAGGAAAGGGAAGAGGAATTTGCGTCCATTCATTTCCCCTGAATAGGTACCTTGATTATCAAAAGATGGGAATGGACACTTGTATCTACCATAACCATTGGTTATGTGTTGACAACCCTCATAGACGCTAAGGTGTTAAGCGTGCGGTTTATCTTTTATCCGCCCCTTCTCTTGCGTCATGGCATATTCATCGGGTTGACAAACGACATGCTATATGCTAGCCTCACCCGAGGCAACCTCTGGAGAGGGTAGAAGTGTCCAGAGAAAAAAATGAGAGTTGGAGTGCAGTGCCACCAAATAAACCAAAAGTATTTTAAAAAACAGTGTTGCACCGAAAAAACAAAATTTATTATAAAGATGCACACTGCAATTAAAAGGGAAATATAATAGTATATTGGGCAATCGAGTTACATGAGTGCCATATAACTATTAGTGGGTCGACATGTTTCAGCTCTATTTGGCCCAAAGGGTCTGTAGAGCTTTCGTCAGGACAAGACAAACAGATTGAAATGAATACTCACACAATTTGTGTAGTTTTCAAAAGGAAGTGTGAGGATATCACACTCAGATTCCTATGTAAAGGAAACAAAATTCGACAATGTATCATGGCATATAACATGAGTAGGTAAGTCTTATGAAATATATACTGACCACAGGAACTTGTTGTTTTTAAAAACAGCCAAGGCCCTGACTCCTCGGCAGTTAAGGTGGACCCTGTTGTTTTCTGATTTTGACTTTGTAATTAAGTACAAACCAGGACCCCAAAATGGGAAGGCGGATGCTCTCTCCCGTATGGGTGAAACAGGAGAACAGAGAGAGTTCAAAGACTTGGAACCTAACCCGGATACTAACTGAAGTGGAGGAGCCTTTGCAGTCAGTGGCCTTGTTATCTTCCCATGAATTTCTGGAAGACGTACGAGTGGCTGTGGCAGAGATGGATGTCCATGAATGGATACAGGAGGATCCAGAACATCGTTCAGAAAAAGACAACCTTGCATATCATCACACTGCCATTTACGTTCCGACTGATACTCTTCGGCAACAAGTATTGGCTTGGACCCATGATTCCCCCTTGGGTGGACATCTCGGAACTTATAAAACTATTGCCAGTGTAGAGCGTTCTTTTTGGTGGCCTCAACTCCGTGAAGATGTTTGGCTGTACATTAAGAAATGTGCTATTTGTGTGAAAGGAAAAGCTCTCCACATAAAACCTGTTGGACTCCTCAAACCATTGTCTATCCCTCCTCAACCTTGGCACACATTGTCCATGGACTTTATAGTTGAAATGCCACCCTGTGATGGAAACACAGTGATCCTTGTTGTGGTTGACCATTTGACGAAAATGGGGCATTTTATTCCTTTGATTGGCTTACCGACTGCAGCTGAACTAGCGGCAGTCTTCCTTCAACACATAGTGAGAGCTCATGGTATTCCTTGTGTGCTGATTACGGATCGGGGGTCCCAGTTCACGTACCGGTTTTGGAGGGCTCTTTGCAAGACCTTGGATATTGATGCCCGTCTGTCCACCAGCTACCACCCTCAGACAGATGGTAAAACGGAACGCCTGAACCAGACGCTGGAACAGTACCTTAGGTGTTTCACTCAGCAAAACAGATTGGAGTGGACTACGTTGATATGGATGGCTGAATTTGCCTACCATAATGCCCAACATTCCACATTGGGTTGCTCCCCTTTTTTCTGTTTACACGGCTATCACCCTAACTCACTACCCTTTGATATGCCTGTTCGTTCCCCTGTGCCTAGCATACATGAGCATCACGCACATCTAAGGGCAGTACTAATTGCAGACAAGCGTAGTTTAGCTGCCGCACAAACATCTCAGAAACCTTTTGCTGATAGGCACAGAACAGAGGAACCAACCTACAAGGTGGGGGATAAGGTTTGGCTCTCCATAAAAAATCTCCATATCAAGGGGGTATCCAAACTCAAACCTAGATATGTGGGTCCCTACAGTATAGTGGAGGTCATTAGCTCTGTGGCAATGAAACTGTCCCTTTCGGCGTCTTGGCAGATTCATCCTGTGTTTCATGTTTCTCTTCTCCAACCCTGTCTTCCTGGTATGAGACTACAGGAGAAAACTCTTCCAATTGAAGTTGATGGGGAAGAGGAATATGAGGTTCAGTCTATCCTTGATTCCCGTATGGTGAGGGGTAGAGTTCAGTATCTGGTGGAATGGAAGGGATAGTCTGTGAGCTATGGGTGAATGGGGAGAGGAGAATAGAAAATATAAGAGTTCAGTGGTTTTCCTTCACATTACTTATACCCATTATTTGTCATCCTCCTGTAGTGTGCACAACTTTGGGGTCTTTGCTGATGATTGGCCAGGACTACAAGTGATACACCAAGACCACAGCTACTTTATTATTTTTTCCCATTTCCCTTCTTCCCTGGGGGCACGAATTCACGCAGAGGTATTTATTTTGCCTTTGTTGGGGGTCGTGTTTCGGGGGATTAGGGGACTTTCATCACACGTCGTCTCCGATTGGCGTTTGGAAAAGGTTAGTGGCTATTTGTTTATTCTTGAGCTACAGACAACCCTGATAGCAAGGACGGAGCATGCCCGTGCGCGCACCGTGTCCCGCCCATAGATATATAATTTGAAAAAAGTCGATTTTCTCAACAATTACAGGAGGGATTTTCACCAACTATACAAAAATGCACCTCTGCATACCAGGCTCTACCATTTTGCCAAGTTTGCAGTAATTCCATTCAGCTGTTCGGGCTGTAGCTGTGTCTAAAGGTCCTATGGAAAATTGCATTGGACTCAATTTCACATTCAATTTTCTCAAAAACTACTGGAGGGATTTACACCAAACATACAAAAGGCACTGCTCCATACCGGTCCCTACCATTTTGCCAAATCTGGTGTAATTCCGTTCAGCCGTTCGAGCTGTAGCCTTGTCAGAATGTCCCTATGGAAATTAACATGGGGAAAACACGTTTTGGGACCCCCCTTTTTTCTTGGCCCCTGCTTGACGAATCCCCCCCGAAACTTTCAGGGAAGGAGCGGAGCACAACGCGGCAAGTTTAAGGAAAATTACAGGCAGATCCCTCAATCGGTGCCAAAGTTATCCCCAATAGAATGTTCGGCGTTTCCTATGGCAACTAGGTCCTACCTATATATACCTACTGGCTATCGCCAGTAGGTAATATATATATATATATATATATATATATATATATATATATATATATATATATATATATATATATATATATATATATATATATATATATATATATATGTACCAAAAAATGCCCAGCATTTGAGGCCGCACAACACTGCGATGAAGGAAACATCCTTATTTAAAAGAAACAGGCAGCTTCAGATTCCGTGATACGTCCTGTGGCCTGACGCGTTTTGATGGACTTTCACCATCTCTTCAGAGGCCTCGTGAGCAGGAAAAAGTGAAGTGCATGACTCGCCGCCCATTTCATTAATTGGCTTCCGGTATGCCGAGTTTGTTGCCTTTTGGGCAGCGTAGTCCATTTAAGCACTATTTATCCCCTCCAGTGGGTATCTTGCCCACGATTGTTTGCAGGATAAATGTTTTTCAAGCCCTCCATTAGGCTTCCCGAATCGGACTTTGCCTGTTAAATTACAAATCACAGTACCATTTACAGGGGGAGGGTTCCTCCTGTCTGCATCCATGAAGTTCTTCGGATGGTGCAATCCCTCTACGGCCTGGAGCCGCCGTATAAACATGTACCAAAAAATGCCCAGCATTTGAGGCCGCACAACACTGCGATGAAGGAAACATCCTTATTTAAAAGAAACAGGCAGCTTCCGATTCCGTGATACATCCTGTGGCCTGACGCGTTTCGATGGACTTTCAACATCTCTTCAGAGGCCTTGTGAGCAGGAAAAAGTGAAGTGCATGACTCGCCGCCCATTTCGTTAATTGGCTTCCGGTATGCCGAGTGTGTTGCATTTTGGGCAGTGTAGTCCATTTAAGCACTATTTATCCCCTCCAGTGGGTATCTTGCCCACGATTGTTTGCAGGATAAATGTTTTTCAAGCCCTCCATTAGGCTTCCCGAATCGGACTTTGCCTGTTAAATTACAAATCACAGTACCATTTACAGGGGGAGGGTTCCTCCTGTCCGCATCCATGAGGTTTTTCGGATGGTGCGATCCCTCTACGGCCTGGAGCAGCCGTATAAACATGTACCAAAAAAAAGCCCAGCATTTGAGGCCGCACAACACTGCGATGAAGGAAACATCCTTATTTAACAGAAACAGGCAGCTTCCGATTCCGTGATACATCCTGTGGCCTGACGTGTTTCGATGGACTTTCACCATCTCTTCAGAGGCCTCGTGAGCAGGAAAAAGTGAAGTGCATGACTCGCCGCCCATTTCATTAATTGGCTTCCGGTATGCCGAGTTTGTTGCATTTTGGGCAGCGTAGTCCATTTAAGCACTATTTATCCCCTCCAGTGGGTATCTTGCCCACGATTGTTTGCAGGATAAATGTTTTTCAAGCCCTCCATTAGGCTTCCCGAATCGGACTTTGCCTGTTAAATTACAAATCACAGTACCATTTACAGGGGGAGGGTTCCTCCTGTCCGCATCCATGAGGTTCTTCGGATGGTGCGATCCCTCTACGGCCTGGAGCAGCCGTATAAACATGTACCAAAAAATGCCCAGCATTTGAGGCCGCACAACACTGCGATGAAGGAAACATCCTTATTTAAAAGAAACAGGCAGCTTCCGATTCCGTGATACATCCTGTGGCCTGACGCGTTTTGATGGACTTTCACCATCTCTTCAGAGGCCTCGTGAGCAGGAAAAAGTGAAGTGCATGACTCGCCGCCCATTTCATTAATTGGCTTCCGGTATGCCGAGTTTGTTGCATTTTGGGCAGCGTAGTCCATTTAAGCACTATTTATCCCCTCCAGTGGGTATCTTGCCCACGATTGTTTGCAGGATAAATGTTTTTCAAGCCCTCCATTAGGCATCCCGAATCGGACTTTGCCTGTTAAATTACAAATCACAGTACCATTTACAGGGGGAGGGTTCCTCCTGTCCGCATCCATGAGGTTCTTTGGATGGTGCGATCCCTCTACGGCCTGGAGCAGCCGTATAAACATGTACCAAAAAATGCCCAGCATTTGAGGCTGCACAACACTGCGATGAAGGAAACATCCTTATTAAGCATGGGCGGAAAATCCGTTCCGCTCGCGGATTTTGCGGATTTTCGGTAAATTCGCAATCCGCGAGATTTGCGAATTTCCTGCAAAATCCGCAAATCCGCGAGCAGCGGATTTTATGGCTTGCTCGCACTGTTCGCGTGAGTTCACGGCTAACCAGTTCAACTTCGCGCCCCGCGAATAAGCGCTAAATTGCAGAAATACGATCTTAGCAAAACTGAAACTACTTACCAGGTTCAAAAGTTCAAGCTCATCATTAGTAGCCATTTCCTGTAGTGCTTCCTGAGGGGCCCCTCCAGAGTTCAGTTGCCTACTTGCAACTATTATGTGACCCTGCTCTGACCCTCAGAATAGTTACACAAAGGTCCTGAATTACAGCTAAGGCAGACAAGCAGGAGCGAGGCTGGGAGTTCAAATCCAGTGACACATTAATCAGCCCCTAATTCATTATTGTCAGTTGGGGCAGGGCAGGTGTTGTAACTAATTTTGCAACAATGAAAGCACTTAGCAAGTGCAAAAGATCACTAATCAGGAAGCACTAAGGAAGCAGGTGCCAGCTAAAAAAATATTCTGTGACACATTAATCAGCCCCAAATTAATTCAGGTCACTTGAGGCAGGGAAGGTGTGCTTTGCTTTGCCACAATAATGTACACTGGACAACCAGAGGGTGCTGTGATGAAACAGAGGGTGGCATGGGTAGGCCAGAGGGTGGCATGAGTAGTCAGAGAGTGGCAGTGGTGACAGAGAGTGGCAGTGATGAAGAAGAGTGTCCCAAACAGGCTGGACACGTAGAAACAACAAGTTCGCAAAACTTGCGACCCGACAGGTAAGTTCGCGTTTGCGAAATTGTACAAAACCCTCGCGAACTGGCAGAAACCCGCGCAAACACAAAAAAAAATCCGCAAATTCGCGAGAATTCGCGGATTTTGCGGATTGCGAGTTCGCAAATCCGCAAAATTTGCAAACGCGAGATTCGCAAAATTCGCCCATGCTTAATCCTTATTTAAAAGAAACAGGCAGCTTCAGATTCCGTGATACATCCTGTGGCCTGACGCGTTTCGATGGACTTTCACCATCTCTTCAGAGGCCTCGTGAGCAGGAAAAAGTGAAGTGCATGACTCGCTGCCCATTTCATTAATTGGCTTCCGGTATGCCGAGTTTGTTGCATTTTGGGCAGCGTAGTCCATTTAAGCATTATTTATCCCCTCCAGTGGGTATCTTGTCCACGATTGTTTGCAGGATAAATGTTTTTCAAGCCCTCCATTAGGCTTCCCGAATCAGACTTTGCCTGTTAAATTACAAATCACAGTACCATTTACAGGGGGAGGGTTCCTCCTGTCCGCATCCATGAGGTTCTTCGGATGGTGCGATCCCTCTACGGCCTGGAGCAGCCGTATAAACATGTACCAAAAAATGCCCAGCATTTGAGGCCGCACAACACTGCGATGAAGGAAACATCCTTATTTAAAAGAAACAGGCAGCTTCCGATTCCGTGATACATCCTGTGGCCTGATGCGTTTCGATGGACTTTCACCATCTCTTCAGAGGCCTTGTGAGCAGGAAAAAGTGAAGTGCATGACTCGCCGCCCATTTCATTAATTGGCTTCCGGTATACCTACTGGCGGTCGCCCTGTAGGTATATATAGTTAGGATTTTTTTGAATAGGGATTTCTGAAAATTCTATGTTGAATAACTTTAGAGTTGATGGACGGAATTGGCTGAAATTTTCAGAAAAATGGCACATTTTGTTTCTGAGCGTCCCCCGAAAGTTTGGGGGGGTTTCGTCAGGCAGGGGCCGAGAAAAAAGGGGGGTCCCAAAACGTGTTTTTACATTGAGTTTTCCATAGGGCGGTTGGACTCACTTTTAGCTCGAACGGCTGAATGGATTTCCACAAAACTTGGCAAAATTGTAGGGACTGTTTGCCCGATGTGCCTTTGCTGGGTCTCAATATATGTGCTCCAGTGGATTTTGAGAAATTAACGTTTAAAAAAACAGATATATCTGTTACAGCGTCCTAGATAGCGCTCCAGATCGCGTACTTTTCGCGTAACGGAGCTTTGCGAAGCGAAGCTGATTGGTTCTCCGGTGTCTGTCAACATTCTAAACAGTCCATAGCGGCCGCCATCTTGTCTCTCGGTATGATCGAGAGACAAGAGAAGGCCAAAACAAAGGGGGAAATGAAGGAAATGGGGCACGTAGACCCCTTCTGACCCCCTAGGATTGATGAGGGGGATATTAAAGTGCCCCGCGAGGCCAAAAAAATTGTTTTTTTCGTGGGGTGCGCCCTGTTCGCGTACTGGAAAGCGGTCTAGGGAGTGTACTATAAGGAAACAAGAATGATTGACTTTTAACTTATTGTATGTTTATTGGTTGTTCGTTTTGTTGTTTTTTTTTGTTTATTTTTATTTACGTAGCTACATGTAGGTATCAATGTAGAGTCTATAATTTAATAAACGCCGTCTTCTTTGTAGATATCTTGCCTGTTGTTAAAGAAGTTATTGTGGTATATGGAATTCATACCATAGTCTGTCTGGAAAGCCGAAACAACATGGAGGCAGGAGATGATAAAGAAATGTTAAATATACATTGGAGATAATATAGTGGGAGAAAGGAAGTAACTATGAATAAAGTTAGTATGTAATACTAAAAAGTTGCACAGTATATTTAAAGTCTGATTTCACGTTTTTATCAATTTGCTACTAGTTTTCAATATACATATAAAAATAAATAATGTGTGAAACAATTTTTGAATTAAGAAATTAAAATTTATTTTTCAGATTGTTTTTCAAAATTTAAAAGAAAATCTAAAAAATCGTGATCATTTTTTTCTTCATTTTTCAGTAGAAAATCCACTGCATCCACACATTGCAGAAGTTCATTGTTTATTGTGTCGTCGTAGAAACCCATGTCAACTTCTGTCTCAATTTTTTTTTCTGTTTCAGTTTTCATGTTGTTTTGTTGTTCTTCCATTTTGAATTGTGAAAAATGAATTTTTAAAAAATATATCAGTACAGAAAGGGCATTGTTGGGTTTCAGTACAGACAGGCAGTTTGGTTATTTAAACAGTGTTTTTTTCTTTGGGCAGTGTATGGTATCAAATTGGAAGTAGAAATATGAGAAAACTATCAAATAAACTCTTAGTCAATTCTGAATTATACTATAGAAGTCTAACTCTATCCTTATCTCAGGGCCTCGCACTCAGCCCACCAGCATGGGGCCACGCACTGGTGATGTGTCCTTTTGTTTTCCTGGAGATCTATCACAAAGAAAGGTGTCGCCTGCAATTAAGGTCCATTGGCGGGGGCCCCTCCTTGGGCCTCTCATGGATGGTGTCAGGAGGTATAGGGGAGGGAGAAGGAGACGCTCCCTCAATTGCAAGGAGACCATTCACAGACACTGTGGGGGGCCCATTGTCCAGCATTTTGGCGCTCCCTCAGTTTTAACTTTTAGACCACAATCAATTCTCACACCTATGAAGGTGTGAGAAATGCGTGTGGATTAAAAGTTAAAACTATGGGGGCGTCAAAATGATGGACAATGGGGTGTCTGTGCATGTTCTCCTTGTAAGTGGCCAGTTATGTAATTTGGAGGGGGCCTTGCGCACGTTCCCTTTTAGCTCAGGGCCTCGCCAATCCTTGGACTGGCCCTGCCATAACTAAAACAGAGAAGTCTATTTTATTCTATAAGTATTACAGAGTGAAAGAATAAAACTGTTTGAAAATGTTTTTCTAATTAGCTTTCAGTACAGAACATACTTCAGTTTTAAAAATAATATCTTACCTTTTAAATATAATTTGAAGTTATCAGTTGATTTTTTGTTGTTCTGCACTTCACGAAGTAGTAGTCAAAATGGCTGTGTTTCTCTCTCTTTGTTTATATATGTTCAGGTACATAACCAATCAAATGTCATGATATAATAGTAGAAATTGAAAGTAATATTTTAATTGGTTGTCATTTCCAACACTTCCGATATGTTTTGTGAAGTAATTTACCTCAGGGATTTTAGAGAGTTCTACATGCTAAATGGCTAAATGGTATTCCAACTAAATTTGTGAAAATGGTAGGAATTGGTATGTAGTATGAGCTACTGTTTAATTGGTGAAAGTGTCTCCAGTGGTTTTTCTGTAAATTACTTTCCCACCTTTTTTGAGCGAGTGCTTGTCAGTGCGTTTCCCGGTATGCGAACTTGCAGTGTTACGGGAGTCCTCCATTTTGTGTTTCGGTAGAATTGAGATACAAGATGGAGGGTAAATAATGTTCAGAATGGGTAGATTGGGGTACTTTTTTTCGCGTGGTTAGCTGCAGGTACGCGAACTGGGTAGCGTACCGGGAAGCGAATATAGGTGAAATTAAGTGAAAAAAAAGGTTCATTCGAAATTTTAAAAGAGTACACTAAGTTAAGGTAGCTCTGAAAAGAGCTTTTGGGTTTTGTGTATGTTCTAGAAAGTTATAAGTAGGAACCAATACACATTCTTAAATTTAGTATGAAAACTCTGTTTCCCTCATCTGAGAAATGCACGCCATCTCCTCTGTAGATATCTTGCATGTAGTAACGCAAGTTATTGTTGTAGATGCAGCCCATTCCATGGTCCCTCATGTAAGCTGAAACAGACTTATTTACATGCTTCCTCGTTTTCTCAATTTGTGGACAAAATTGATTGGACCACCTCCATTTTTGTCTTTGGCATATATTAGAATATACCAAGGCAGTTTGAGGAAAAAGTGTCATCAATTGCTCAAAGGTGTCCTTTAAAAGCATTTCCAGACCTACCCCAGTCAAAGTGCCCAAATCATTTCCTCCACAGTGCACTATTATGAGGTCAGGGGTTGGCAAATGTAAAAAGGTTTTCACCAATGGTATCAATTGGTGACATTTCAATCCTCTTCGACCAATCCATTTGATTTCCACATTTTGTAAATTGAGGTTGTGTAAATTTTTGTTATCAGCATACCTGTGAGCCCAGTGGATGTAGCTATGTCCCAGAATCCAGACTGAAAACATGGCTAGAGGAGTTTTTGCTGCAGTCAGATGAAGTGTGGGAATGAAATGGCAGTTGAAATAGTGATGTTTGTAATGTAAAAAAACTGTGGAGTTTAAGTGCAAATGATTCATTAGCAGTGATTGGTGTATTTTCATTGCTGAAAACAGAAAGTTAGGGTGTATGGATGCGTTCTTTGAAAGATGTATTTTGAATGGTTATTTAAAAATGTTGGTATGAAAGATTGCAGTGGATTAGCAGGTGTACTGAGAGTTCAGAGTTCATTTGAAACATTGTTGTGTGAACTTGTGGCCATGATAGGTCAGGCAGGCGGTAGTTGCTATGGAAAAGAGGTAGAAAGGGCAGAGGGGGGAAGGGTGTTGATTTGAAAAAAGTGAGGGAAGAGTTTTTATTGGCTGACATGAGAGATATGTGTGTTGAATATCAGCGTTTCGGTGCCTTTGTGGTTCCAGCCTCTGGAGTGCATACCTTTAATTCTGGAACAGAATAATTGGTGTGTTTCTGAGACTGTTTTCAATTTCAATAAGAATTTGTAAAGGTGAGTTATCGTTTATATATTTTAGTTAAAGAGTAGTATGCTTTTTTGCGTAAATAAGAAAGTCAGCTGTGTATTTAAAATGATGTTTTGCGTCAAGTGTTTGCATTCTGCTTTCAAAGGCGATTTTGCATTTTTCATTTATAATTGTATTATTGTTTTACATAAAAGGTTTGAAATCAAATGCATGCACACTTAGGGCCCGATGTAGGTGGTCGTTTAGGCCATTTACCGACCGGTTACGGCCGATTTCGGTCGTTTCCGACCTGTAAATGGCAAAAAGGTATGTAGGCGCCTAAATCCAGGGTCACATGTAGCTAAATTTACATTTACAGAATCGGAGAAATTGTTTTTGATGGTAAAATGATGTGACTCCTGCAATGCGTCGCTTTTGCGGAACAGATATATGATGTAATTGTGTTGTTAATGTTACGGTGTACATGTAAAAAATTATGCATAAGTGTTGCACGGGCATTGTAGATATTCTCCTATGTGTGCTTAGCAATTTCAAGTCACTTCCCCCGGGTTCAAGGGCCTTGTAAATACGTCCCCATGTGTGTCTGGTCATTTGAAGTCATTTTCCTTGTAGTGTGAGGCCCTTGTAAATACGCCCCCATGTGTGCCTGGCAAATTTTCATTTTGATTGTTTGAGTTACATAGCCATGTTAAAAGTTATTGAAAAAAAGGTGCAAGTTCCTTAAAAAAACGTTTTCATGTGTATTAGGGCATTTTAAGTCTGTTCCCCATGAATGTAGGGGCTAGATGTAGGTGGCTGAAAATAGCCATTTACCGATCGGTAACGGCCGAATTCGGCCGTTACCGACCGGTAAATGGGCATTGACATGTAGGGGCCCTTAAATGTAGCGTTTTCGGTAATTTTACCGAATCGGTAATTTTACAGATTCGGTAATTTTACCGAAAATGCAAGATTGAAATGTGGGTAGCCAATTTTCCATTGGCACATGGCTTTCAGAATCGGAATTTTACCATGGAATACAAATCCATGGTAAAATACCGATTCCTGTGTACATGCACATCTGTGCAGGTACACATATGCCATGTGACAGACAGACGTGTCCTTAGGGCATGTCTGTGTGCCACATTGCACACATGCCTGTTTTGGGGGTGCTAGATGGTGTCAAAGTGATACCCCCTGCACCCTTGACAAATTCGGTATTTACCGATTCGGTAAATACCGAATCGGTATTTGAATTGAATCCTATGGGCTTCAAGGCCCATTTGATTCAATAGCAAATACCGATTCGGTATTTACCAAATCGGTAAATACCGAACTTTTAAGGAATCGGTAAAAAACGTTTTCATGTGTATTAGGGCATTTTAAGTCTGTCCCCCATAAATGTAGGTGTATTATTGTTTTACATAAAAGGTTTAAAAACTTTGTTTGACATCAAATGCATGCACACTTAGGGCCCGATGTAGGTGGTCGTTTTAGGCCATTTACCGACCGGTTACGGCCGATTTCGGCCGTTTCCGACCGGTAAATGGCCAATCGGCATGTAGGGGCCTAAATCCAAGGCCACATGTAGGTAAATCTACATTTACAGAATCGGAAAAATTATTGGTTCGGTAAAATACTGAATCGGTAATTTTACCGATTCTGTAAATTTGCTATGTAGGGGGGACTCTTCTGAGTCCCAAAGGCCTTAACGAATCGGTATTTTAGCATGAAATCAAACTTCATAGTAAAATACCGATTCCGGTATGCATGCACATGTGTGCATGCATACTTATGTCATGTGAAAGGCAGACCTGCCCTTAGGGCTGGTATGCCTGCCAAATGGCACCTGTGTCTGTTTTGAGGGTACCAGAGGGTGTCAAAGTGATACCCCCTGCACCCTTGTGAATACTTTCTTTTTTTATATAGCATTGTCGAATCTAGTTCTTACTGTTATTGATTTACTGTTTGGTAATAGTGGTTAATAACATTTTTTATTATATTTCACCACAGATTCAACTGCAGATTATTTGGGAATTAGACAATGCCGTCTAAGGATAGAATTCGAAAGGCTACAAAACGTCAAAGACAGCAGTTACCTAAAATTTTGCAGCAGTCATCTACATTAATATTAACTCAACGGACGAAGAGAACACCGGGTAAGAGAATGAAATCATTCCTTAAAAACATTTGTAGAAACAAAAGTATAACTACAGAACAAGTTTTAGTCCAGAAAAAGAGAGCCAATTTAAATGGAAAGGAAAGGCCTGTGAAAAAAGTTTGTGCTAGAGCAGGAGATAACTCTGTGCATGGCAGTAGAAGGGCAAATATTTTCAGGGACATTCGTAAGCGAATGTTCCGTAACAGGGTAATTGTCAATTTGGTAAAACAATTTAAAAAAGGTCAACAGAAAGTGTCATTTATAAGAAAAAGAAAAATGTAGAGAAAATTATTGATCAGGCTTTCGAAATCAAGCAAAAGTTATTTATTTTGGTAATTAATAGAATTAGGAAACTAAACAAGGTAATCTATGTTTTCAAATCTAATAGTAGATGGAAGAGAGACGTTAATCGGAGTAATTTTTGTGAAGTTTTCTTAGGAGAATGGATGCATAGTTCAAATAGTGAGGCATTTTTTAATGAGGAGAGTTATTTTCAGGACAATGTTTTGGTGCATGCAGTTGACAGCAGTGGTCGAGCATATGAGGTAAAAGATGGTCATCCGGTTGAAAAAGAAATACTTGTGTCTGCAGATGCAGAAGAGGCGCTAAGTGATGAGGTTTTAGGGAGACGTCCAAAGGGACCAGTGTACACCTGGAAGTGTAGTTCTATTTGCAGTGTGCGACAGGATTCTATCAATTTGCTTTGTGATTTTATACGGTAAGAAAAGTGTAAAGCAAAAAATAAAGTTGTTGCAAGAATTAGATCCTTGCAGAGTGAGACAAGTGACAGGTTTGCGTGGTCATTCACTGGCTTGTCTTTCTATGAGAGTATGCCAGAGTGTATTTCATCATTTCAGGATGCTTGCAGTGCATCATAATAAAGTGAGGAAATTAGTTAGAATGTTGTATTATGCTAAGAGTCCAGCAATTATGCTTAAAAAATTAAGCAAAGCTCTTTTGCATGGTTCTGAAGTAGATGTGAAGAATATTTGTCAAGAAATTGAGTTCTGTTATTTTGCTGTTAAAGAGAACAATGTTGATATTGAACCACTAGAAGATGGTAATGTGGAAGACAGTGAACAGATTTTCAGTACAGATAAGTTTCACAAGGGAATTTCCACGTTTATGGTAAAATCAAGTGAGAGGCCTAATTTCACTTCTGTGTGTTGTCGACAGACTTATTATAAGAATCAGACTAAGTTAGTGGATATATATGCAAAGAGTGATATGGAAAACAATAGTGAATGGAAGGATTTTGCCACATACTTGATGGTAGAAAATTGTTTTGATTTGGGAGCAGACCAACATATGTGTACTTATTGCTATAACAAATTAAACCAAAACCAGATGCCTGCTAGAGCAGTTTATAATAATCTGGAATTAGATGACATTCCTTATGAATTGAAGGATTTAAATACTTATGAATCTATTTTGATTCAAAGTGTCCATCCCTTTAAGGCTATTGTACGAATGGAGCCAAAGACAGGGAAGTTGCCTCCATCAGATTTACAGAGAGGATTAAAGGGAAGGGTTGTTTATTTGCCTTTGGATTTGAAGAAAAACATTAATACAATTGGAAGAGGAACCTCTGGTTATCATAGTTAATGGTGTTCCGACAAAGAGTAAGAAAATCTGGCAAGATTTAGTGGATGTTAGGAAAGTTAAAAAGGCAACATTGTATTTGATAAAAAATAATAAGTACTACAAGAATGTATGTGTTGCAGAAGAGGAAGTAAGTGAAGAAGAGGACAGCGATTTGTGTCCTGGTCAAATTGAGAAAATAGAAGCCTCTAAAAAGGAAGAAATATATGAACATTATAGTGTTCATCCTTTGCATTCCAAGGAAGTCATGGGGAATGCTATTGAGTTGTTTCAAATGAAACAAGCCAAAGGGAGTCCTATTAGTGTTTGGGAGGAAAGTTTGGAAGCTCGGTGTTTCCCTCAGTTATTTCCCACAGGTCGAGGAGGACGTTATGATGAGCGACCTGTTCAAATTCCTGCTTCAGAATACTGGACTTTACGATTGTATACAGAAGATCCTAGGTTTCGACAATGCATTCCCTATTTATTTCATCTATTGTTTGAAAGTGATCTCTCTGGATTGTCTTATGCAGTGAACCACATCTTGAAAAGTGGTATACAACTGCGAAATATCTCGGCAAGGGACTTTATGGATAAAGTCAATGTGCAAGACAGTATTTTGGATTCTCACCTGATTAATCTCATTGCTTGTCAGTGTGGTACTAATGAGTATTGGTACCGCCGTCATGGTGACTTAAAATGTATGCTGAGGAACTTAGGAACTCGCACATGGCTCCTCACTCTCAGCTGTGCTGAGTATGGCTGGGAAGACTTACTTGAATTTCTACGAGAGGTAAATGGAAACATTGAAAATATTGAAATTAAGACACCCGGAGAACTGTGCTCTTTGGATCCTGTGAATGTTTGCAGGTACTTCAATCATAGATTTGAAGCTATGATGTCTTTCATCACGAACAAGAAAAATCCACCTCTTGGAGAGGTGTTGGATTTCTTTTGGAAAGGGGCGACCACTCGGTCCCCCCGAACGTATGGCAGAGTGCCTCGATCCCCCCGGGAAGCCATTTTGGGCGGGAGGCGCGTCTCGGCTGGTATGCCCGAAGCGGCGTAGCCGGGGCGCGCTTTTTCCCGCCCTAGAGTGGGCTGGCCTAGACACTGACGCGGCTGGCCACGCCCTCGGGGCAGGCAGGGGCGGGTTTACGCCCGCCCTGAAGATGGATAAAAAGGGACGCAAGACCGGAAGACATCCTCTTGTTCCTGTGCTCTGAAGCTGCACCTCCTCGCTGCACGTGAGCTCGAGACGGAACGAAGAGCCAATTTTGAGCGTTTTAATCGTTCTTGTTTGTTTTACAGTTACTTTGTTGGAGAATGCCGAAGAAGATGGGAAAGCGCATGACTACTGACCAGATGCTGCGTGTTCTCATGAAGGAGATGTCCGAGCTAAAGAAGCGGGTGGACAAGAATGAGGAAGGGGGTCCAAAACGTCCTTTGGCGGGAGCAGCCCCGGGAGGGAAAAACAAGAGGCCCAGGAGGGGGGCAGCGGGTGAAGACATCCCGGGTCCCAGTGCCCCGCTCGAGGCTCCAACTCCCGTGCCGGAGGAGGGGAATCCAATTCCCATTGTGGTCACCCCCGTGTCCGAGGATGATATGCCGCCCGAGCTGGCAGCACAATTGGCAGCGTGGTTGGGAAAAGGTAACGAGGGCGCCACGGCTGTCGATGCGCAGGCGCTGATAAAGCAATTGCGTGAGAAACGGGAAGCAGCCAAGGTGCCCGTGCCGGCTGCAGTAGGGGACAAGACACCAGGGACGATTGCGACCACAGAGGCAGCGTCAGGTGCAGGTAAGCGGCCATTGCCGATCGCGAGGGATGAGTCAACACCCTCTCGGAGAGAAAAGTTGGGGCAACATGTTCCTTTGGCAATTAAGGAAAAGATTTGGGCGGGGGAGTATGTGAACATTTTCTCACTGCTTGTTGATCATTATGAGGTAGAGCATGTAAAGAGTCAGAAGGATCTCATGCATCCGAGTGTTTGGCGCGCAAAAATGGCCGCCTTTAAAGTGAATGAGAATATCGGCAATTGGGGCAATGCTTGGGGAATCTTTACATCAATCTTGGGGGAACGTAGACCTGAGTTGCTTTCCGAGTTCCCAATCTATCAATCACGAATCATGGGGTACTCGACATCGCACCAGGGTAATCATTGGTTCTGTTACGATAATCTGTTCAGAAAGGAGAAAGAGCATAATAAAAGTTTAACCTGGGATTGTTATGATTCCTTGACTTGGGATAAAATGAAGGAGTCAGGAATGTTGAAAATGCCGTTGGTGGGAAGTAATGTTGGCGAATCCTCCCGGCAATATGCGGGGACGCCCTTTCGATCAGGTACGGGTGCCGACGATTACTCGAAACCTGCCGGCAATACCGGGAAAAGGGGTTTCTGCTTTAATTACAACAGAGGTAAATGTACTAGACCCCAGGGATCGTGTAAATTCAAACATGAATGTAGTGGTTGTGGGTCGTCCCATCCTGAGTCCTCGTGCAGAGCCAGAACGGGTGATAATGGGGGGAGAGGAGGTGCCAAACAGGTCTAATATAGTCCGAGGGGCGCCTTTACCTACCCCAATTGATACCCTGGCGATGATTCCCTGGCTCAGTGAATACCCGGATCGTACTTCTGCTGGGGTGCTGCGGAACGGTTTTTCGTATGGTTTCCGCATCCCGGTAGGGGACTTTCAGGGTGTGGAAAAATGTAAAAATCAACTTTCCGTCCTGCAGCATACGACCGTAGTACAGGATAAGATCCGGAAAGAGGTGACTCGAGGTCGGGTCGCCGGCCCGTTTAGTGTACCCCCGGTCCAGAATTTTGTTTGTTCTCCCTTAGGGGTAGTCCCCAAGAAAGACCCCGGTGAGTTCCGACTGATTCATAATTTATCAGCTCCACGAGGTCTTTCCGTAAATGATGCAATCGATCCAGAAGTGTGTTCGGTGCGGTACGCATCCTTCGATGAGGCCGTAGCCATTTTAAATCGCCTGGGGCCCGGGGCGCTGATGGCGAAGTCAGATATCGAGTCAGCGTTCCGATTGCTCCCGGTACACCCAGACGACCAGCGTCTCCTAGGATTCATGTTTCAGGGTTGTTATTACATGGATAGGTGTATGCCAATGGGGTGCTCTATATCCTGTGCTTATTTCGAGAAATTCAGTAGTTTTCTACAATGGGTCTTCACAAAGAAAACAGGTTTCCAAGATGTAATGCACTACCTTGATGATTTTCTGTTTCTTGGGGCAGCCGGGGATCTTGAATGTGGCCGGGCCTTGGCCGAATTTTGTGTGTTAATGAAACAGTTTGGTGTGCCATTGGTGCCGGGTAAAACAGTGGGTCCTACGACTTGCCTCGAGTTTCTGGGGATCGAGTTGGACTCCATTGAAGGGTGTTTCCGTTTGCCAGCTGAGAAAGTGTTGAAGTTCAGGGCTGCGCTGCAAGTGTGTATAAATGCATCAAAAGTTACGCTGCAACAATTACAGCAGTTGGTGGGACAGTTGAATTTTGCCCTGAGGGTAATACCAATGGCCCGCCCCTTTTCCCGTTCAATTGCCCAAGCGATGGTCGGCCTTAAAGAGTGCCATCATCGCACGAGACTATCGGCCGAGATCCGCCAGGACATACGTATTTGGTTAGCATTTCTGGCGGACTTCAATGGTAGAATCGTCTGGAATGAACCAGCCGTGTCTTCTGAAGAGCTGGGGCTGTGGACAGATTCAGCAGGAAGCATAGGTTTTGGCGCCATCTTCGGCACGAAATGGTCGGCACAAAGATGGCCGACATGGTGGCATGAGAATGGTCTGACGAGTAATATTGCTTTCCTGGAACTGTTTCCCATCTTGGTGGCCTTGAGAACATGGCCCGATGGGTTCAAAGATCACTCTGTCATATTTTGGTCTGACAATATGACCGTGGTCGAGTGCATCAATAGTCAGGCAGCACGTTGTAAACTGATTTTAAGACTGCTTAAGGAAATTGTTTTACTATGTATGCAATTGAACGTGATATTCAGAGCAAAGCATGTTCCAGGGGTGATGAATCAGGCGGCTGACGCACTGTCTCGTTTTCAAATGCAGGCTTTTTCGGGTTTCCTCCCCTCAGCGGACCCAGAGCCGGCACCCTTTCCCGAAGCTCTCTGGTCTCTCGGTGCCCCGAACTTCGTCACCTCGTGGGAGAGAGTCTAGCACCAAGGACGAGGAAGGCATACGAAGGGGCGTTTCGGGCCTATTTAGCCTTTTTGGGGAGTGATAGAGAGCGACTTTGGGGTCACGAGGAAGGGGTAGTGAATTTCCTGATGTCCTTACGTAGGGCTGGGAAATCGGTGGCTACGGCCCAGAGGCATCGTGCTGCCATTTCCTTTGTTGCCAGAGCTCACGCTATCCAGGACCCAACAGCGTCTTTCGTTGTACAGAAAGCGCTGCGTGGGTGGCAACGCCTTGAGGGTCGCAGAGTAGATGAAAGGCGCCCGATAGGTTTGGATAGATTGTCCCAGTTGTTGGCCACACTCCCGGCCACATGTTCATCTCAGTTTGAGGCGGTGCTGTTCCGAGCCGCTTTTACGCTAGCATTTCACGGAGCAATGCGGGTAAGCGAACTAGTTGCAAGGAACAAACTGGATGTGGCAGGGGGTTTGTGCCAGGAACACGTTCAGATCAGGGGAGAAACAATGACTGTCTCCTTTGTAAAATCCAAGACTGATCAAGATGGGATGGGTGACTGCGTCATCATACGCAGGATTCCTGGGTCCTCCATGTGTCCGGTAAAGTGTTTAGAGGATTACCTAGCACGAAGGGTGGCATCATGGGGGGGGACTTTGTTAAGACACGCTGACGCCACCCCACTGACGAAATTTCAGTTTCAGCGGGTGCTTGCGATGTCAATTGCCGCTGCGGGCTTGAACCCGGGCGAATTTGGGACCCATTCCTTTCGGATAGGGGCTGCTACGGAAGCTACAGCCAGGGGTCTTAATGTTGAGCAAGTAAAACGAGTGGGGCGTTGGTCCTCCAATTGTTACAAAAGATACGTGCGGTTGCACATGTTGTGAAGCTGTAATAATGTACTCACGCTTCTTGTTTTTGTTTGGTTTACAGTTACGCAAGCCTACGAGGCGGGGCGGACTATGCAGTCGACCCTACACCGGGCCAGCGGTCAGACATCACCGGCTGTGAAAAAGGGGGTGTGGGTCGTGGGCCACTCATACGTGAGGCGTGCCGCAGACGTATTCAAAGCAGGTGACATGATTCACGTAGCTGGGGAATACGGGTACAGGATGTCCTTCTACGGAAGGGGCGGTCTCTGTATTGACCAGTTTCAAACATTTTTCGAGGGTTTGTTAGGGCGGACAAGGTCACCGCCGTCTATAGTTATAGTGCATGTTGGGGGTAATGATTTGGTCACCATCGGTAGACGACTACTCCTGGAGGCAATGCTTTCCACCGTAAGTTGGTTGGCGAGGAGAGTTCCGGGGTGCACGATTGCATGGTCCCATTTGATTCCACGAAAGGTGTGGCGGGGGGCTATCTCTATTCCTGCTTTGAACCATTCTGTTAGAAAGCTTAACAATAAAGTGAGTAGGTTGTTCCGTTCCAGGGCATTGCATTCTATTTCTCATAGCTGTATTAATGATGACAGTATGTATTCGGGGGATGGTGTGCATTTGTCTTGGGTGGGGAATGAGTTACTCTTAGGAGACTTCTTAGCATGGTTAAAATCGTTGAAACATGACCTTTAGGTAGGAGTTGTGTGGGGGGGTCCGGATAGCCGGTCAACTATCCGGCCTGTGGCGGTAAGGTCATGATCGGTGAGCACTAATTGGAAGATCCCTATGAGTGGGCGTCACCCAACACGGATGGGAGCGCTCGGGGGAGGTGGCCTTTGGCCCCTCAACGGGGAGGCGGTCCCTTCTAAGGATGGGTCGCCGAAAGAAGAGGAAAGGCGGTCAAGGCCCCTTCCTGTGTAGGAGGGGTTACAGCCCCCTCCTGGGGAATTTCCCGGGGCCAGTGACATCTGCGACGGCAGATGCGGTAAGTTGTGTGGGGTTGGGGGGAGGTCTACGATACCTTCTAGATACCTCACACGAGTCTTCGAACGACCTTTAACTGGCGTCGAGTTGATAAGTGCCCCCGTCAAGTCAAGGGAAATTGGTAGTAGTTGCACTTGAGTACGCCTCAGTGCTGTCGCCCCTCCAAGTGGGGGGGGTATGTCTGGTTAGGGATCTTGACACCGGTTACGACCTTGCCGTTGGCCCTTAAACGTTAGGATGTACAATTTCAATATTTCAAGTAAATGTTTTGTAGGATGTTAGTTCGGCTAGGAGAACCTCTGTATTAGAGAATCTGTTAAGGTTAGCCAAACATCGCAATGTGGTATGAAATTGTACATTAATGTTTAAATGTTTATAATTTTTTGTTTTAATAAATACGGCCGGGAGGGTCACTCCCTCCCACTTCCAAAAACTTCAAGAACTGTTTCTGGTGTCCCTCCTTTGGGGATTGTGTTGAGAGGGGGTGGCGGGTATCTCAGCCATATGGAAAGGGGCGACCACTCGGTCCCCCCGAACGTATGGCAGAGTGCCTCGATCCCCCCGGGAAGCCATTTTGGGCGGGAGGCGCGTCTCGGCTGGTATGCCCGAAGCGGCGTAGCCGGGGCGCGCTTTTTCCCGCCCTAGAGTGGGCTGGCCTAGACACTGACGCGGCTGGCCACGCCCTCGGGGCAGGCAGGGGCGGGTTTACGCCCGCCCTGAAGATGGATAAAAAGGGACGCAAGACCGGAAGACATCCTCTTGTTCCTGTGCTCTGAAGCTGCACCTCCTCGCTGCACGTGAGCTCGAGACGGAACGAAGAGCCAATTTTGACCCACCCACCAGCCCCTGAGGACAGCCAGTGGTTTTAATAAATTTGATCAATTATTCTATTTCGTTTACAGGTTATTGTAAGTGTTGTGTTGATGTTGAAATGTGTAATAAAGATTGGTCTAATTTTACAAGTTTGCGATTAAAGAACTTCGGATGTAAGGTCCATTTATAAACAGGCTTTTTCTGTCATAGTGGCCAATGTAGTTTCGTTTAGTTAGCATTTGTCGTATTTATTTTGGTCGGGCGGTAAGGTCATGATCGGTGAGCACTAATTGGAAGATCCCTATGAGTGGGCGTCACCCAACACGGATGGGAGCGCTCGGGGGAGGTGGCCTTTGGCCCCTCAACGGGGAGGCGGTCCCTTCTAAGGATGGGTCGCCGAAAGAAGAGGAAAGGCGGTCAAGGCCCCTTCCTGTGTAGGAGGGGTTACAGCCCCCTCCTGGGGAATTTCCCGGGGCCAGTGACATCTGCGACGGCAGATGCGGTAAGTTGTGTGGGGTTGGGGGGAGGTCTACGATACCTTCTAGATACCTCACACGAGTCTTCGAACGACCTTTAACTGGCGTCGAGTTGATAAGTGCCCCCGTCAAGTCAAGGGAAATTGGTAGTAGTTGCACTTGAGTACGCCTCAGTGCTGTCGCCCCTCCAAGTGGGGGGGGTATGTCTGGTTAGGGATCTTGACACCGGTTACGACCTTGCCGTTGGCCCTTAAACGTTAGGATGTACAATTTCAATATTTCAAGTAAATGTTTTGTAGGATGTTAGTTCGGCTAGGAGAACCTCTGTATTAGAGAATCTGTTAAGGTTAGCCAAACATCGCAATGTGGTATGAAATTGTACATTAATGTTTAAATGTTTATAATTTTTTGTTTTAATAAATACGGCCGGGAGGGTCACTCCCTCCCACTTCCAAAAACTTCAAGAACTGTTTCTGGTGTCCCTCCTTTGGGGATTGTGTTGAGAGGGGGTGGCGGGTATCTCAGCCATATGGAGAAAGGAGTATCAAGCAAGAGGTGCTCCTCATATACATATGCTACTATGGATCAAAGATGCACCCAAATTTGGAACAGATCCGGATGACTTAGAGATGAGTTTCATAGAACAGTATGCTACATGTGCTGTTCCAAAGACAAATGAAGACAAAAGTCTAAGAGAACAAGTTTTACGGTTTCAAAGTCATCGTTGTGGAAAGTACTGTCGTCGTAAATTCAGAAACAAGGACAAATACTACACCAAATGTCGTTTTGCATTTCCACGGTCGGTGTTATCAAAAGGAAGAGTTAACAATTTGATGTCATCGCTGCGACATAATGTGACGAGGAAATCACCCAAAAACACATACAATTTGAAAAGAAACGAAGAGTCCAAGTACATCAACGACTACAACCCAGTGATTTTGTCCATGTGGAATGCTAACATGGATATACAGTTTGTGGCTGACAACTGTATGGCTGTGGCTCGGTATGTGACGTCTTACATCACTAAAAAAGAAAAGACAGAACTGAAGGATATGTGGGAGGATATTTCCCATGAAAAGAGCCTCAGTAAGAAGTTGTACAGTTTCAGTCTGAAGATGTTGTCGCATCGAGAAATTGGAGCTTACGAATGTTCTGACCGGTTATCTTCAGCAAGTCTCTATGCCAAATCTAGGAGTATCATTTGGGCGAGTCTTGGTCTTGCTGCAACGCGTAATCGAGTTTTGAAACCTGTACGGGAAATTGAGTATTTGGCGGAGAAGGAGCCAAACAGTACAGATATTTTGAAGAGCAACATGTTGGATACATATTATCCAAATAGAAGCAGTCATCTGGAGAATGCTTGTCTGTATGAAGTTCTTCAAAATTACGTTTTCAAGAGGAACATCAAAGAAGATATTGATAAAGGTGTGTATGCTGTAATTGGAAGTGAGGGATGTCTGGTCAAGCAAAAAAAATGTAAATTGATAAATCATCAAAAATTATATTGCGAATGTCCCGAAAGAAAAGAGTTTTTCTATTTAGCTGTTATGCAACTTTTCAAGCCTTGGCGTGCAGAAGAGGATTTCCTCTGTTACGAAGACTCTTTCAATGCAGCCAAGGAGTCCATAGAATGTCCTGTTTTTCCAAAATATCTACAAATGTTGAATGCAGAAATTGAGCAGGAAGCAACAATTGCAGCCGAGATTGCTAGAGACAGTTCTCAGGACAGTCAAAGTTCTGTTTCATTGAGTCAGGATCCACTGGGAGAACCAGTTATTGAAAATGAAGCTGCCACTGCCATGATTGAAGTGGAAAGAGCCATGGCACATGCTCAGAAGGATGCGGTTAACTTAGAAGAATTGGAAAGACAACTTAACGTTGAGCAGAGGAAAATATATGTCGAAGTTACCAACCAAATTGAGCATGGATTAAGTCATGAGAAGAAAGAGTGCTCATGTACGTCGTTGAAGCCTGTCCGACTGTACGTGAGTGGAGAAGCCGGAACTGGAAAAAGTTTCCTTATTAAAGCAATTTCATGTTATATGCAGAAAAGGACTGATTCATCACTGTCATGTGTTGTGACCGCTCCAACTGGACTGGCAGCTCATAACATTAAAGGGATTACTTTGCATCGGTTACTGATGCTGCCAGTGGAGCATGATAACAAATTACAATACCACAAGTTATCTGGAGATGCTTGTTGTGAAGTATCTCGAGTTTTGAAGAAGATTAAACTTCTTATTATTGACGAAGTAAGCATGGTTTCCAATCTCATGCTTGCTTTTGTGCATTTAAGAATGCAGGAAGTTCTTAAAACAGAGTATGATGTGTTATTCGGTGGCAAACACATCATTGTTTTTGGTGATCTTCTGCAGCTGACACCAGTGAAAAGACAACCAGTGTTTAAACTGCTTACACATGAAGATACCAAGAAGTGCCTAGGGAGCATTGGCAACGTTAACATATGGTTAAAATTCAGTTATGCTGAGCTGCGTGAAAATATGCGTCAAGCGAAGGACGAAGATTACCCCCTCTCAACACAATCCCCAAGGATGGGAAACCGGAAACGGTTCTGAACTTTTGGAAGGCGGGAGGGAGTGACCCTCCCGGCCGTATTTATTAAAATATGAAACAAAATCAAAACATTAAAATAACAGTTTCATATTATGTACAATTTCATTTCCACATTACGATGTTTGGCTAACCTTAACAGATCTCTAATACAAAGGTTCTCCTAGCCGAACTAACATCCTACAAAACATTTGACTTGAAATTGTACATCCTAACGTTAAGGGCCAACGGCAAGGTCGTAACCGGTGTCAGATCCCTAAACCAGAAATACCATCCTCACTTGTGAGGGGACCAACCGCACAGAGGCGTACCTCAAGTGCATCTACCAATTTCCCTTGAACTTGACGGGGGCCCCAATGAACTCGACGCCATTTAACGGTCGTCCGAGGACTCGTGTGAGGTGTCTAAAAGGTAGCGTAAACCCCCTCCCGAACCCCACACAACTTACCCATCTGCCGCCGCAGATGTCCTGGCCCCGGGAAATTCCACAGGAGGGCCCGTAGCCCCTCCTATCCAGGAAGGGGCCTTGACCACCTTTCCTTTCCTTCCGGCGGCCTATCCATAGACGGGACCGCCTCCCCGTTGAGGGGCCAATGGCCACCTCCCCCGAGCGCTCCCATCCGTAATGGGTGACGCCCCCCCCATAGGGATCTTCCAATTACAGCTCACCGATCATGACCTTACCGCCCGACAATAAATACGACAAAATCTACCTAACTTACTAAATTACAAAAACAACTATAACTTATTACAAGCATGATTATTGATCAACACTAGTGCAAAATACTTTATTTGCAAAACATACTGAAAGTGACCATCTTTATTGCATATTCAAAATTATCACGATAATCTTCACAACCTGCAAGAAATAGAATTACCACATCAAAACTTTATTCAAAACAACTAGCTGTCCTCAGGGGCTGGTGGGTGGGTCAAAATTGGCTCTTCGTTCCGTCTCGAGCTCACGTGCAGCGGTGAGGTGCAGCTTCAGAGCACAGGAACAAGAGGATGCTTTCTTGGCTTGTTGCTCCTTTTATCCGTCTTCAGGGCGGGCGTAAACCCGCCCCCGCCTGCCTCCGAGGGCGTGGCCGGTCGCGTTAGTGTCTAGGACAACCCACTCCAGGGCGGGAAAAGGCGCGCCCCGGCTACGCCGCTTCGGGCATACCAGCCGAGACTCGCCTCCCGCCCAAGATGGCTTCCCGGGGGGATCGTGGTACTCCACCATACGTTCGGGGGGACCGAATGGTCGCCCCTTTCCAAGAATATTCTACAAGATATTAGAATCGGGAGAGTGACTGAGCGTGGTAAACAAGCTTTACATGCACGCTTACGGTAAAATTTATATCCAGAAGAAGACGTTTTGCCAGAGGATATTTTTCAGAAAATTACTGTGAAGAAATCAGGAATATGTTTGATGCCAACTCTTGCAGAATGTTCCATCTTCAACAACAAAATGTTGAATTTAGAAAAACAAGAGATTGTAAAACTTGAAGCTATTGACAAAATAGAGCATATGGGAGCAACAAATATTTTGTCAGAGAATTTGAAATCTAAATTGGATTCATTAGAGAAGACTATATCTAAAACTGCGGGTTTTGAAAAGACTTTGAATGTGTGCTTAAATTGCTGAATCATTTTGAGAAGGAATTTACATGTTGAAAGAGGTCTGGTAAATGGATCAATGGGTAATGTTGTTGATTTTGAGAAATACAGAAATAGAGATGGAATTGAATTTTTTAAAATTAAATTTGATGGCATTGAGGAAGTACAGGTAATTGGTCGTTGCTCTGCTAGGTTTTTGCTTGTTAAAGACTTATATGTTCGCCGTAAGCAGTTTCCTGTTTGCTTGGCATATGCGGTGACAATTCATAAATCGCAAGGTTTAAGTGTATACACTGCTTTAGTGAATATTGGCAGTTCTGTATTCAAAGAGGGTATGGCTTATGTAGCATTGTCACGAGTCAAAACTTTATCGGGTTTGTACTTGATTGACTGTGATGTCACAAACATTTGTGCAGATCTAGATTGTGTTAAGGAATACAATAGGTTAAGAAGAGAGTATGCGCCACATTTGCCTCAATATCCTTTGATTGAGAAACGTGTGGTAGGCCGGAAACGAATAAATATCAGTAATAGTAGGGAGGTTGTAGCAAAAAGAGAAAAAGTCGATGAACCCAAAAGTGGAAGCAGGAATAAAATGAATTCTGTTGAAAATGTTGTTGGTTTTAAATTTGAAAATAGTTCTGGTGTCAACTGCTATGCTAATGTAGTTGTTAATGTAGTTGTTAATGTTCTCTTTTCACTAGAGACTTTCAAAGAACAGATTGTGATCAATTCGGAACAAAGTTTATGCTGTTTGTTGATAAAACGAGATTAGAAAGTGTGTCTGAAATTTGTTTTCTGTTAGACGAATGTTCAGGTCAAACAGAATTCTCTGAAAATATTCAGCAGGATTGTCAGGAGTTTTTAATGTATATGCTTGATGTATTGCAAGATGAGGGTGTAGATGTAGATTATCTATTTGGCCTCTCTTATCAATGGCAGCATGACTGCGAGAACTGTAGGCTTTCAAGTACTACTAGTGTAGACTCAGAAAGATTTATATATTTACCTTTGCCTGACAGTAAATCAGTATCCTTCAATAAGCTAGTAAATGCAGCCGATCAAAACATGGAGTGCAGCCAATGTAAGTCTGGAATGCTGTCCACGTTAATTTCACGAAGTTATGGCCAGTGTGTCATTTTAATGTTCCAACGATGTAGGCCTGATGGAACTAAATTGACAACTTTAATTAATAATTTTGTGGCTTCGCAGTTGTCAATATCAGGAAGGACTTTTAAAACTACTGCAATTATATATCATAACGGTCCATCAACTAATTCAGGACATTACACAGCTTATTTAAAATCTGGAAACGGATGGTCATTCTGCAATGATTCTGTTTTAACTTTTAAAAAAAGATTGCCTTTCCACCTTCAAAATTCTTACCTGGTGTTCTTACAACCAAAATTTTAGGAAAGGAAGCTTGGGATTTGTTTAGACGAATTTACAGAGGTTCTAATGGCTCCTACTATATATGGCCTTGTGGATAATTGTAGTACAGAGCGAAAACTATTTGTTTTTATAAGCAAAGTCAAGCAGCAGATCAAAAAAAGGAGTAGAGGAAATGTAAGTCTGCAATGCTGTCCACATTATTTTTGAAAACTTAAGGATGAAATGTCATTTTACAATTTCAACTACATAAACTAGAAGAAAATAAGTTGTCCAGTCTAATTAAAAATGTTTTTGCTACACGGTCATCGATTTCAGGAAGAACATTTCCATTGCAGTTATTACATAATATGCTGGTCCTTTGACAATATCTGGTTATTACACAGCTTATTTAAAATTTTAAAAATGGCTATTCTTTCATCAAACATTACTAATTGAGTATGAAGCAATGTTGCCTTTTAACTTGATTTTTGAAGTCAGAATTTAAGGTAGGTAATTGGACTACAATGATTCTAGGTGTTGCTGTAACTTAGTGTGCTGTTTCAAATTGCTTTGTATGTCTCAGTTTTCTTAAAACAATTGAGTTTATCTTTCAGAAAGTGGCGGGCAGAAAATAGTAACAGCACAACTGAGTATAAGCTGTTCATAGGATATCCTTTGACGTCATAGAAAGTAAGTTACTTTGGAGAAGTTCGTATTTCTGCTTATTTATATTATTTGGGTTTTTTAAACACAATCATTTTGATTGTGTTTTTTTTCCCCGCTGTTATATGATCAATACCTTCAACTCACTGTTTTCAGTGAAATTTGATTTTTTCTGATAACAGCAAAAATAAACCATTAAATATGTTTAATTAATTTTCTACTTTGAATTGTGATTTTGTAATATGTATATGGATTGGTGTGGCTGACTGATTAGAGGCGGTAGACCTAGAAGCAGAGGTCGGCCTGGGACCAGGGTTCAATTCCTGACGTGGCAGGATCTTGGGCCTTGGTCAGCGGACTCGATAATTTTTGCTTCGGTGCCTACTCCAACCATGGGTCCCACTCTACTCCCACGCAACTTTGGGTAATAGCTTGCTTAATCTCAACTAACAGCCCCATCAGCGCCGGGGATGCCTGGCATCACCTTGGGGATGCTCAGGAGGGTTTATCTCACAGGGAAAGCCAGGATGGGTTCCCCAGCAAAATACAGCGCCGGGACGCTTCTTTGCTGGGTCAGCTGTACGCTTTACTAGTATACCACATTTAACATTCATTTTGTCTTATGCTCACTCTTTTTTTACCATCTTGTATTAATTTAAATTTTTTTGTTCTTTCTTACACAGATAAAAAGTATGAAAATGACAATACAGTACGGTAATGACAATTATAAGGTAAGCGTTTAGTACTTTTTACGTTACATGTCTATCAGATTTAACTTTTATTAGTTCCTCTGCTTTTTTTTTAACCCTTAGTTTCCTGTCTTTGCTACTTCTTTCATTTCTTTTTCCATCACTTATTTATACTACTCTTTTCACTTCTTTTATCAGTCCTTCTTTCTACAGTAACTGTGTGTTACTCACTCTATTTTTTTTTCTTTTCACATTACTCTCTGTTTATTAATTCGTCTTTTTTTTAAAAATATTTTTTTTACTTTGCTCCCGGTTCGCGTACTCGAACGCTAACCGGGAAGCGTATCAATAGAAATAGAGGATGCTAGAGTGCTAAACATTCTAGCAATTTTTTTTGAAAAGGGAAGGTAGTTCTGAAAAGAACTTTTTTTTATTATTTTTGATGTTTTATATTTTTTGGAATTTTTTTTGAGGAAGGAGAAACAAAAATGATTTACTTCAAAGGGCTCAACAGGAGCAACAAGAAAAAAAAAATTACTTTCTAGGACGTTTTGGACATTGATGATTTTCAAATGATCTATTTATTAAAGTAATACTAATTTCTCCGCATGAAATTAATTTTCCACACTGTAAACAAGTCAATCTCATGTGCACTAAGTTCTTTTGCAGATTTGGAACCGTTTCCCTTGCCTCTGACTCACTTATTGTAAAGTCATTGGTGGATGTTTTTGCCGGTCGGGGGTTTTCCACCAAATCTCGAAATTGCGCTTTGGAATAATTAAGAGGGTGCCAAGTCTCCATGTGCCGATGCATGGTATGATTACCATAGCTATATTTTTTTTCGGTCCCTCTCGAGAGTGTTTTTTTGCAGATGAGGCAGGTAACATACCTAGCATTAACTTTCTTTTCATGAGAAGGAAAAGAAAAGGTAGGATCGAGAGACAAGAGGTGGAAATAAACGAAGGGGGAAATGAATGAAAGGGGCAAGGTAGACCCCTCCTGACCCCCTAGGATTGATGTGGGGGCTATTAAAGGGCCCCATGGGGCAAAACATTAAAATAATTTTTTTTCTCGATTTTTTCGCGGTGGAAGCGCTACCCGGTACGCGAACCTGGTAGCTCACCGGTAGCGTAACGGGAGTCCGCCATCTTGTGTTTCGGACTAATTTAGTCACAAGATGGAGGATAAACAATGTTGGGAATGGGTATAAGGGGGCACGGGAGACATATTCTGACCCCCTAGGTTTTCTGAGGGTGGCTGAGGAGGCCCATATATGTAAAAAAAAAACACGTTTTTTTTTCAAATTTTCGCACGGTTAGCGCCCGGTCCGCGCACCGGGTAGCGTTCTGGAAAGCGTAACAAGGGGAAAACCAAGAGAAATAGTAAAATAATATTTTAGACTGCTTTGAGGTAGGGTAGCTCTGAATAGAGCTGTTGTGTTGTCTGGGTGATGTAAGTACCAACATGTAGGTACCAATGAAGAGTCTAAAATTCAATGTACACCGTCTCCTCTGTAGATATTTTGTATGTTCTAAAATGGGTTATTTAAATGTAAATGTGTGGAAAAGCACTTCATGCTTTAAAGCAATTGTATTTTTGAACTAATTGTTCTTTCCTCTTAGTCCTCATCTTTGTTTTTTTTCCTCACACTCTTCTTCAGCATGATAGTTGATAAATTTGTTCCCTCAAAAAATTTATATACATAAAAAAATTATATTAAATACATATAAAATATATTTTTCCTTTAAAAGAAGAATACATTTTACAGCTTTTGATATTTGCTATTAAAAAACCATTGAAATTCACTGAAAAAACCATAGGTTATAGACCATATATAGTTAGGAATTAGCATTTACAAAACCTTGAAAATTCACAGAAAAAACCATAGGTTATAGACCATATATAGTTAGGAATCAGCATTTACAAAACCTTATTTTACTCACACAAAACCATTAAAATTCGCATATATAGTTAGTTGCACTAACTATATATCGCGCACCCGCAATCCACTGCTGATCATGTCACATATTACATCATTCATGACATGGTCAGTGACATCACTGATGACATCACTGATGACATCTCAAATGACATCACTGATGACATTACTGATGACAACATCCAGTGACTGTATGATTCTGTAAAGTTAAAATATGTCTTACATATTGAACAATGAGTGGATGTATAAGTGTCTGGATGAAGGATTTAGTAGGTGCATGACTGACTGTATGAGTGAGTGATTACATGTGTCTCGCTGAGTGCATGGGTTAGTGACTAAACTGTCTTAATTTGTGCATCATTATGTCTGTTGTTCTGTAAACTGCTGCATGTGTTGATCAGTAGATATATGAGTAACTATATGGGTTATTGATTGGTTGCCCAAGTATTTGTATGGGAGACTGAGTGTGTGTGTGGGTGGCTGGGAGGTGTATGACTCTGTGCATAGATGTGTGAGCAGTTGATTCACTAGATGTATGGGTTCAAAAGTGCATGTGTAAACAGCTGTATGGGCGGTTGACTGTGTGCATGAGTGTATTGGTGAGTAAATGGATATCTCAGTGCTACATGTCAAAGTAAGTACATATGTAAAACACAGTACATGTGAGAGTTGACATATATAAATAACTGTGCATAAGAGCCAGTGAATGTGTGAGTGGCTGCATGGATCATTGTAAACTTGTATCAGGGATTGTATAAGAGAGTAAATATGTGTTAGTATATGTTTGAATAAGTAAGGTGTGTATAACTGTATAGTTGAGGAAATGGAGGTGTGATTGATTCTTTGCATGACTGACTAGGTGTGTGAGTAACTCCATGGATGAGTGACAGTTTGTGAGTGTCTGTTTACACTGAGTGTATCTAAGGTTATATTAGAGTCTGAAGAGGTTTATCGTATTATCACATGAATGATGTCATCAGTAATGTGATCAGTAATGTCAAATGAGATGTCATCAGTGATGTCATCAGTGATGTCATTTGAGATGTCATCAGTGATGTCATCAGTGATGTCATTTGAGATGACATCAGTGATGTCATCAGTGATGTCATTTGAGATGTCATCAGTAATGTCATCAGTGATGTCACTGACCATGTCATGAATGATGTAATATGTGACATGATCAGCAGTGGATTGCGGGTGCGCGATATATAGTTAGTGCAACTAACTATATATGCGAAATTTTATGGTTTTGTGTGAGTAAAATAAGGTTTTGTAAATGCTGATTCCTAACTATATATGGTCTATAACCTATGGTTTTTTCAGTGAATGTATATATATATATATATATATATATATATATATATATATATATATATATATATATATATATATATATATATATATATATATATATATATATCTTCACTTTAAAAACCATAGGTCTTAGGCCTTATATAGTTAGGAATTAACATATAAAAAACCATTGAAATTCCTCCTATATAGTTAGCTGGACATTTTATTGATATAAAACCAATAAAATTCCACATATAGTTAGTTGCACTAACTATATATTTCGCGCATCCGCAATCCAATGCTGATGATGTCACATATTACATCATTCATGACATGGTCAGTGACATCACTGATGACATCATCCAGTGTCTGTGTGTTTTTGTAAAGTTTAAATATGTTTTGCATATTGAAGAATGAGTGGATGTATAAGAGTATGGATGAAGTATTTTGATTGTATAAGTGAGTAAGTATGTGTTAGTATATCTGTGAAAATGTAAGCTGTTCTGTATTTAACTGCATAGATTAAGAAATCAAAATGTGATTGATTCTTTACCGGACTGACTAGGTGTGTGAGTAACTCCATGGATGAGTGGCAGTGTGTGAGTGTCTGCATAGGTGTATGAGTGCATATGATACTGTTGTAATGATGAGTGACTGTATGTACGAGTGACCTTATGGGTGAATGAATGAATGTGTGTGCAGACGTAGGAAGCAGTGAATGCGTATGTAGTAAATGGTATTGGTGTGTCAATAGTTTCAAAAATGATACTCTGTATATTACACTAGGTGTAACAGAGGTTATATTAGAGTGCATTGTATTATCACATGAAGTATATCATCAGTGGTGTGATCATTGATGTTAAATGAGCTGTCATCAGTGATGTCATCAGTGATGTCACTGACCATGTCATGAATGATGTAATATGTGACATCATCAGCATTGGATTGCGGATGCGCGAAATATATAGTTAGTGCAACTAACTATATGTGGAATTTCATTGGTTTTATATCAATAAAATGTCCAGCTAACTATATAGGAGGAATTTCAATGGTTTTTTATATGTTAATTCCTAACTATATAAGGCCTAAAACCTATGGTTTTTAAAGTGAATTTCCAAGGTTTTTTAAAGGCTAATTCCTAACTATATATAGTCTATAACCTATGATTTTTTCAGTGAATTTCATTGGTTTTTTAAAAGCTAATATATATATATATATATATATATATATATATATATATATATATATATATACATATCATTTTAATATCAGAGTACTGTTGCTTCTTAGAGCACTATGGTGTGTCAATAATATTGTCAGTGTAAAGAAAACATATTTAGATAAATTGGATGAGAAACATACCAACCCAAGCTAGACACCAGAAACAAGCCGGGTAAGGTTTTAAAAAAAAAAAAAATGTTTTTTAAGAAGGTCGTTCTTCTAAGAATCTTAATAAAAATGTTGGATTTTTTTGGTTGCTTCCATAAAATCTGCATCGGGTATTCCAAGCTTACACCGATATTATGGGAATTATACCGGACGTGCTAAGGACACAAACTGCACAATCCACAGACTTAAAAACACACCGGAGTTCTATGTTCGTAGTATGTTCAGTAACCCTGGGCGAAGAACTACGCTCCGTTCGCGGAGTTTGCGGAGTTTCGGCAACTCCGCGCTCCGCGGAGAACGCAAAGTTGTTGAATACTCCGCAAACTGCTGCGTAGCGTAGTTCTCGCGTGCTCAATAGCATTTTCGCGTGCGCGAGGATGCTTGTCGGTAAGATCGAGTTGCCGAACATGCAGAAACTGCAATCTGGCACAGAATAACTCACGAACACGTTAGTAGTGACCGGAAATAAGGGGACGCGAGCGGGCGGGACAAACCTCATGGGTAACTTCGCGCGCTACACATCCCGAGCATGCAGGCAATCAATCAATCAATCAATCAGGATATTTGTATAGCGCGCTACTCAACCAGAGGGTCTCAAGGCACTTGGGGGGGGGGGTCCGCTACTGCTCGAACAGCCATGTCTTGAGTTGCTTCCTGAAGCAGAGGTGGTCTTGGGTCAGGCGGAGGTGGATGGGGAGGGAGTTCCAAGTCTTGGCTGCCAGGTAGGAGAAGGATCTTCCTCCCATGGTGGATCTTCGGATGCGTGGCACGGCGGCGAGGGCGTGGCTGGTCGATCGTAGCTGGCGGGTGGGAGTGTAGAAGGTCAGGCGGTTGTTGAGGTACCTGGGGCCCAGGTCGTGGAGGGCCTTGTGTACGTGGGTGAGGAGTTGGAACGTGATTCTCTTGCTGACAAGGAGCCAGTGAAGGTCTCTCAGGTGTCCGGAGATGTGGCTGTGTCGGGGGATGTCCAAGATGAGTCGTGCGGAGGCGTTCTGGATGTGTTAGAGTCTTTTCTGGAGTTTGGCTGTGGTTCCGGTATAGAGGGTGTTTCCGTAGTCCATTCGGCTGATGAAGAGTGCCGGTGTGACCGTCTTCCTGCTTTCGGTGGCGAGCCATGGGAAGATCTTTCGGAGCATGCGTAGGATGTTGAAGCATGATGATGAGACGGCGTTGACTTGTCTGGTCATCGAGAGGGAGGAGTCCAGGATGAAGCCCAGGTTGCGTGCGTGGTCCACTGGTTTGGGTGCGCTGCCCAGGGCAGGGGGCCACCAGGAGTCGTCCCAGGCAGGGGTTGATGATCCAAGGATGAGGACTTCCGTCTTGTCTGAGTTCAGTTTTAGGCGGCTGTTCCTCATCCACTCGACTACGTCTTTCATCCCTTCGTGTAGGTTGGTTCTGGCAGTTCCTGGGTCGTTGGTGAGGGAGAGGATCAGCTGGGTGTCGTCGGCGTAGGAGATGATGATGAGGTTATGTTGGCGTACGATGGCTGCGAGGGGGCTCATGTAGATGTTGAAGAGGGTGGGGCTGAGTGATGATCCTTGTGGTACGCCGCATATGACTTTGGTGGCCTTGGATCTGTACGGGGGGAGGCGGACTCTCTGGGTTCTTCCGGTGAGGAACGAGATGATCCACTCCAGTGCCTTCTCTTGGATTTCGATGTTGCTGAGGCGCTGCACTAGGGTGCGGTGGCAGACCATATCGAATGCTGCGGAGAGGTCCAGGAGGATGAGGGCCGCTGTTTCCCAGTTGTCGAGCAGGGCTCGGATGTCGTCAGTGGCTGCGATGAGGGCGGTCTCGGTGCTGTGGTTGGTGCGGAAGCCGGACTGCGAGTGGTCGAGGCTGGTTGGGCGAGCGCAATTGGTGATCTACTGTGTGAGGTTATTGGCTGCTTGGTTGGGGTCCGTTGAGCTGGCGGGTGGGTTCTGGCTCAGTGAAGTGGTGAGCTGGTCGGTGGTGATCTTGTTCCAGTTCCTGCGGGGAACCTGTTGCGGGTGGTGGTGAGTCGTGGTCTTTCTGAAGCTGAAGTGGACGCAGCTGTGGTCTGTCCAGTGGAGCCCGGTGGAGTGGCTGAAGGAGATGTACTTGCTGGAGGAGAAGACTGGGTCAAGCATGTGTCCGGCGTAGTGGGTGGGGGTGTTCACCAGTTGCATGAGTCCGAGGTTGGCGAGGTTGTCCAGCAGGGTGGTGGTGGTGTTGGTTGTCGTTGTTGTTCTCCAGGTGGAAGTTGAGGTCCCCTAGGAGGATGTAGTCAGCGGAGGCGAGGGCTTGCGGGCTGATGAAGTCTGCGATGTCTTCGCTGAATTGTGTGCGAGGTCCTGGGGGTCTGTAGATGAGGGTGCCTCTGAGTGTGGTCTTGGGGTCGGTGTGTATCTGGAAGTGAAGATGTTAAGCGGCTGTGAGGGTGTCGTCTGAGTTGGTCATGATGCAGATGGTGTTCTTATGGACGATGGCGATGCCTCCTCCTGTCTCGTTGACGCGGTCTCTCCGGGTGATCTTGTATCCGTCCGGGATGGTGACGGCGATGTCGGGCGCTGAGGAGGCATTCATCCATGTTTCCGTGAGGAAGGCGACGTCTGGAGATGTGGTGTTGAGCAGGTTCCAGAGTTCCACGGCGCTCCCGAAGACGAAAATTGGCTTGCGAACTGGTCAAGCAAGCTACTACGCATGCTCGCGGAGCTATGCGTAGTTCGCGGAGTGCAAGTGCATCTTCGCGTAGCTCGCGGAGTGCGGCTACGCGAACTACGCCCAGGCTTAATGTTCAGTCCTTTAATATTTCTGGTGCACTCAGCACAGAACCCCCCTCCCCTTCCATAATTTTAGTGCCCAGCCACTCCGTGCCAGCAGGATACTCAATGCCAATACCCATGGTGCCAGAGGGTTGCCAGCAGCTGTTTATTAAGGTTGCCCGCTGTGTCTAATAAGAGAATGGTCATTAACCCTTCAGTGTTGTAGAGAAACAGTACACATACCGCTGAATCCTTCTGGATAGGGCTAACCTGCACAGGTGACAGATAATTTGACGCGATAGTGGGCACGGGTGACCGACCACCACCTTCACAGCGGCGTACGCTGGACGCCATGTTGGATGTGTCAGTAGGCGCAGAGGTGTGGCGGTGTCCACTGGACTCCAGGGGGCTCTTACAGAGAGGTGCAGCACGTGGGAGTTCGTGCAGTGCTGGGTGAGGGCCGGACAAGGAGAGGCGGCCAGGTAATCTTGGACAAAATATAGAAAAAGAGGGGGGAATACTAGTAGCCGAACCCCTTATTTCTGGTGGCAGGAGGTTCTTAGGTGTGCACCCCGCTCATGATGTCCTGACTCATATTTCGAGTTTTAAGGTAAGGGCATTTTAAGTAGCGTGTTATGCTATTCTATATTATGTTTATTGTAGTGTATCGTCATTGCTAATATTGCAACCCTACTCTTGTCCTACATCATCCAAATAAAATAATGACGTTCTCTGTTGTAGGGCGCTCGCTTTCATTTTTACCAGCTGTTTTGGTCTTTGTTCATTTGCTTCAAATTGTTTTCACGTCATGGAAGTGATATATTAAAATTATATAAATACGTCAAGATGTATAAAAATCGCCTTATTAAAACAAAGAAACAAACAGTGGACACGTGAAATTGAAGAAAATGGATGAAATCCATTAAACACTGTTATGTACATATGTCGTCATACTTGTATTTCTTTTGTCGTTCTTTGTAATAAGTGAGACCCCCTGGCTCCAGGCCTGCTCTCGGGTTGAGCTGTGCCCACAGTGTGTGTGTTTTGTGGTGCCCTTTTCTGTATGAAGAAGTGTGCACTAGTGGGGCACGGGGAGGCAGTGGAGAGAGGTCACAATCGCACTGAGGGTGTATGGAGAGACGGTTTCACAGTCATGCTGCAAGATGGCTGTGTGAGTGGGATCAGCGCCACTGACCTCTCTTGTGATTTTCTGGCCACAGAATCGAACCCAAGCACACAACAGCCCTCCATGCTTCCCCGGTCGGCACACTGAGCTGGATTAAAGCGGATAACCGATATTTAGTACTACAGCGCCTAACATCGGCAGAAGCGCTAGGTTAAATCCACGTTATGGATACAGAGAGCCACGAGGCGGCATTTGCTATTGGGATGGTCGAGAAGAGTCTGCAAGGTGCCATGCAGGTGGCTGCCCGACTGTAGAGCGGAATTCTCTTCTCACCGCGGGTGCCCACGCAGTGCCAGCCAAGGGAATGCAGAGAAGGGGTCATGCCCTCGTTCGCCAAATGGCGCGTTTTCCTTTGCATACACAAGATGCTGCTCAAACAGATAATGCTCGCGTTGTGTTGGCTTCTTTTCTTTAACACTGGAGAGAACAGTCAAGGCTGGTTGGCTATTTCCTGTCTCCCCCGAAGATGCTGATTTCGAAAACGCCCGCATCTGAGCAGTGCCCTGGCAGTGGCATCAGATGGCAGATGGCACCCCCAATAGCAAGCGATTCCATCCTTTACATTGATCCTACGGTGCATCGGTGCGCATACTTTTTTAAAGTCGTCTGTTTCCTCAGCCACAGGTGAGGCTGCAGAACCCGCACACATAGGGTTACACTCGGTGCCCTCACACCTCAGGCGGGGTCTGGAGCTGACAGCGGTCCAGAGACATCGGTTCCAATCCTGGCTTCTGTGTGCGCCCGTGTTGTGTGATCCCGGGCACATCGCTCAGTCGCGATGAATTGCGATCCAGTGCTTCCGATGTAATGGGTGTTTCTCGTGTATGTCTGTGAAAGCTCAGACAACGCTTCTTTTCCAGGTGGCAGGGCTCCCTCCCACCACGGGAGCCCTGCAGAGTCAGCCGCCGTCTTCCTTCTTCCCCCTCGTGGCGGGGGCAGGCATTCCCGGCCGGCGGCCCAATTTCAGGCAGGCAGGCGGGGACAAAAACGAGGTGGGCACTTAGCCGCTTCTCTTGCGGGTGGCAGGGCTCCCTCCCATCACGGGAGCCCTGCAGAGTCAGCCGCCATCATCCTTCTTCCCCCTCGCGGCGGGGGCGGGCATTTCCAGCCGGCCGCGCAGCACTTCCGGGTCGCCGCGGGCAGCTCGGCGGCCCAATTTCAGGCAGGCAGGCGGGGACAGTGCGCGCACGCGTGCGCGCGTATAGATATATAATTGAATTTAAATGCAATTTTCTCAGCAAATACTGGACGGATTTACACCATTTAAAGAAAAACGTAATCTGCGAACCAGTCTCTTCCATTTTACCAAATTTCAAATAATTCCGTTCAGCCGTTCAAGCTGTAGCCGTGTCTAAAGGTCCTATGAAAATTAACATGGGGAAAACACGTTTTGGGACCCCCCTTTTTTCTCAGCCCCCACTTGACTAATCCCCCCCAAACTTTCAGGGAAGGAGAGGAGCGGAGCGAGCCATCTTCTCTGAGAAATTTGCGAAGATTCATCAACCAGCGCCAAAGTTATTTCCAATAGAATGTTGGGGATTTCCTATGGAAACTAGGTCCTAACTATATATACCTACTGGCTACCGCCATCCATGTCTAGCACTTTATACAATTGCACTGTCATTTTAAATAGTGGTGTCCTGCCCATGTGATGTGTCATGTGATCAAGGTCCGAGAGGGACCGAAACGCGTCATGGCGGTGGTGTTTGGGCGATTTATGAAATAAAGGAATACTTGCACGAAATCTGGGTCTGCATCGTCTCTTTGGATTCGGAATCCTGTGTACTGGAGGCGAAATCAGGAAGATATATAAATATATATATATATATATATATATATATATATATATATATATATATATATATATGTATATATATATATATATATATATATATATATATATATATATATTACCTACTGGCGGTCGCCAGTAGGTAGTTATAGTTAGGATCTACTTTCCATAGGAAATCCGCAACATTTTATTGGGAATAACTTTGGCGCTGGTGGACGAATCTTCGCAAATTTCTCAAAGTTTGTGGCCCGCTCCGCTCTTTCCCTGAAAATGTGGGAGGGATTCGTCAAGCGAGGGCCGAGATAAAAGGGGGGTCCCAAAACATGTTTTCCCCATGTTAATTTCCATAGGGCGGTCAAACTCACTTTTAGCCCGAACGGCTGAATGGATTTCCACCAAACTTGGCAAAATTGTAGGGACTGGTAGCCCGATGTGCCTTTGCTATGTCTCAAGATATGTGCTCCAGTGATTTTGAGTAATTTAGGTTCATAAAATATATATACATCTATAGGCGCGCCCCGGTACGCGCACCGGGGCGCGCACCAGCGCGCTACGCGAGTTCGCGAGCGGGAAGCTGATTGGCTCACGGGTGTCTGTAAACATTCTAAACAGTCCGGAGCGGCCGCCATCTTATGTCTCGGTAGGATCGAGAGACAAGAGGTAGCAAAAAAAAAGGGAGAAATGACCATAAGGGGGCAGGGTAGACCCCCCTGACCCCCTAGGTTTGATGTTTTGATGTGGGGGCTATAATAGGGTCCCGTGGGGCAAAAAAAAAAACATCGATTTGCGCTTGGGGAGCGCCCGGTACACGCTCCGGCGAGTGGACCGGGGAGCGTGGCATGGGGAAAACCCAGTTTCTTCACTGTGTTACCTCTACGACCCTTTCTTGCGTCAATATGTCCCTTTTGCATACATTACACCTGACGTAGGTATAATGTGGCGCAGGGGCCTACAAAGTGACGCATCTACCTAGATGCGTCACTTTGTAAATATGACTGAATAAGGTGCATTTTTTACAGCACTGGTGCGTCACAAAAAGTGACGCTCCGGTGGCGTTAAAGTGACACATGGCCTCATAAATGAGGCCTTCAGTCTTCTAGTCATGCGTCATATTAAATTTATGACGTATTATGTCGGAAGTTCTTACAGATACGTCAGTATTTCAGACGTGTCTGTAAGCGCAAAAGTGATGCATTGCTGGAGTGTGTCATAAAAATGATGCAACTCCAGCAATGCATCCTTTCACATGGGGCCAGGCCCCATGTGAAAGGGCTTGCATCAGTCTTACGCCTGCTGTGATACAGGCACAAGATTTGGACGCAACAGCGTCATAAAAGTGACGCAGTGATATCTCATAGATTTCACTGCGTCACCTCTACGACCCTTTCTTGCGTCAATACGTCCCTTTTGCATACATTACACCTGACGTAGGTATAATTTGGCGCAGGGGCTAACAAAGTGACAGATCTACCTAGATGCGTCACTTTGTAAATATGACTGAATAAGGTGCATTATTTACAGCACTGGTGCGTCACAAAAAGTGATGCACCGGTGGCGTTAAAGTGACGCATGGCCTCATAAATGAGGCCTTCAGTCTTCTAGTGATGCGTCATATTAAATATATGACGTATTATGTCGGAAGTACTTACAGATACGTCAGTATTTCAAACGTATCTGTAAGCACAAAAGTGATGCATTGCTGGAGTTTGTCACAAAAATGATGCAACTCCAGCAATGCATCTTTTCTTACGCTTCCACACCCCCGTTCCTTTTCAACATTTTCTTTGAATATCCACATTTCCCATGTTCACTCTCCTTCTCCTTACTTTCCTTCTCAACACTCACCTTCTTTCAGTCCCCCTACTTCACTTTCTTTCTCCTCTCATACCTTTCTGTTCTTTCTTTCTCATTTTCCTTTCCATTATCAATGCACTCCACTTCACTTACTCTTTTTCATTTTTTTAAGAATATAGCTCTTTGATGAGAATTGAAGGCAGTTCTGAAAAGAACTTTTTTTTTCTTCTTTTTTCTTTTTTTAGAACAGAAACAAAAACAGGGAATGGAAACTGCAGGAGCAAAAAAAACAAAAAAAATTAGGGCTGGGAACGGCAGCGATGATTCTCCAATGCTTGAACCATGAGTATGACACTTTGCTCCCCAAAGGTAAGGATTGATCGCAGTATCTGCATTTCAGGACACCTTTGTTGAATGCAGGCTAAATGTTTGGAACCAGCTCCTGCGATCGCCCCCTCACAGAAGTAGTTGCTCCTCCGGTGGATGTAGAGGCCCCATCACTGGGAACCTCTTGTGCCAGAGCCCTGACACTTTCCCGGGGAAAATTCTGGGGGTGCCTCCTCTCCACATGGCGCAGCATTGTGAAGTTCCCAAAAGAATATTTCTTTTTGGGGTCACCCCGAGACAGGACTTTTTTGCAGATCCTGCACTCCACATTTTGAGCATTCACCTTTTTCTGGCCATCTGGTATGGAAAAAAAATTCCAGATGAAATGCTCTTTCACCTTTGGCTGAGGAGGCTCTTCATCAATGAGTTCAGGCTCATCTTCACTGCTGGATTGTCTGGCAGCCATGATTAATCAAGCAAGATTGAAGAGAAAAAAAGGCAGGTCTTTCAGTCACAAAAGTGAAAGAAGAAGTGAAGGAAATGGGTGGGGATTTCATTCTTTGTAAAAAAAAAACTGTTAGCAACCAATGAAAAGTGTTATTTTAAGGTCACATGACTTGATGCGCTGACGCTGCGCGCACCGGAGCGCTTCCAGGGCGCTTACGCGGCGGGAACGTAGGCGCATCCGGGGTGCTTACGCGGCCCGAACGTAGGCGCATACGCGGCGCGAACGTAGGCGCTTCCGGGGCGCATACGCGGCGCGAACGTAGGCGCTTCCGGGGCGCATACGCGGGGCGAACGTAGGCGCTTCCGGGGGCGCTTACGCGGCTCGCCGAAGTGACGTTTTGATAGTTTCACGGAAATGCACAATTATTTTCATTTCCTTATTCAAAAAAAACTGCTTTTATATGTATGGTAGTAAATGTCTTGCGTTATTATTTACTTTTCATTCATATTTTTTTACACAAACGCAAGTAGCGCTCTGGGTGCGCTCTCCGGAGAGCTTACCGGTGCGCGGACCGAGAGCGCCCCAAAAAAAAATGATTAGAATTTTTTTTTAAAAAAATATTATTATATAGTAATAATACTAATTAATACTCACACAAAACAGCAAATAAAAAAAAATATACTAATTAATACTCACACAAAACAGCAAATAAAAAAAAAACGTAGGTTACAAACTAGATATAGAAAGGAATTAGCATTTAAAAAACCTATGAAATTCACTGAAAAAACCATAGGTTTCACACCAGTTATAGTTAGCTGGAAATTTTACTGACATAAAACCATTGAAATTCCCACGTTATAGTGAGTTGGACTCACTATAACTTGCGCGCCTGCAATGCACTGCTGATGATGTCACATATTAGATCACTCATGACATGGTCAGTGACATCACTCATGACATCACTGATGACACCATCCTTGTGACTGAGTGACAGACCTCCTTTCAGTGTAATGTAACCCTTAAAACACATATTCAAAAATTGAAATTAACATTTTTTTTAAATGGAGATACCCATACCAGTTACAACAAACAATTCAGTAATTCCACCATCTATATACACATCCACTCTTTCACCAACAGTTCTATATAGTCACTCATACATATACTCACTCATCATATGTAGTGATACACCTATACATCCTGTTACACACTGACAGTCATCCAAAAGTTACTCACACACATACTCACACATGCAAATAATCTATTGATTATCCATTTATTTGCATATACAACTATACACACACTACTACCTTACACATACTTACTCTCTTAAACAATCACTTATAGAAACACATACTTATTTAAACAGGAACTCTTACAATCTCTTGCTCTCACATATACTCACTAAAATACATCAATACTCACATATAATAGATTATAACATATGTAGTTACTGATAAAGACACTAGTGAGACAGTCATTCACTCACTAACACACACAATCATCCACCTATACAGTCCTGCACATATGCTGTCTTCAAAACACATACAAACAGTGAGTCAGTCACCAACCCATGCAGCCACTTATACACAAAGTGAAACACTGATACATATATTTCAATATTTAAAAGTTACTCGCTAATATATGTATTCACTAAGATACACTTAATAAGCCAGTTAACCAATGATTTTTTTTTTAAACATCCATTTACACACTTATTTAACCATTTATTCTTCAATCGACCTTTACAAATACATATATAAAACATATTTTTTTACAGAAAGACACACATTCACTGGATGGTGTCATGAGTGATGTCATGAGTGATGTCACTGACCATGTCATGAGTGATGTAATAAGTGACATCATCAGCAGTGCATTGCAGGCGCGCAAGTTATAGCGAGTCCAACTAACTATAACGTGGGAATTTTAATGGTTTTATGTCAGTAAAATTTCCAGCTAACTATAACTGGTGTGAAACCTATGGTTTTTTCAGTGAATTTAATAGGTTTTTTAAATGATAATTCCTAACTATAACTGGTGTGAAACCTTTTATAAAAAAGCTCCAAAGTTCCCCACCGGAACAAAGACGCACTTAGACATCCGCTAACACCAGGCTTTTAACCCCTTCCATGCTGGTGACGAACCCCAGCCGTCATGCACTACAGTGCTCGTGTGCTGATGACGGCTGCTGGGGTTCGTCATGGCCCGCCCGTGTTCGGCCGGCGGCCGCACACGGGAAAAATCGCGGCCGCACGGAAGGGGTTAAAGGGTAAGAACGGAACCAGCATGCTGATGCAAATAAAAGTTTTTGTGTCGAGTTATGCATGCCTGGCGCGTTTCTGTGCGGCTGCACTTCTTCAGAGGCTTCGACAGTCTTTCGTGCTGTTCCGACCCATACACACACAAGGAAAAATGTTACCCCTTGATATATATATGTAAAAAAGAGAGAACTCTGGGTAGCTCTCAAGTTTAGGTGGAAAACAGCTCCTGTTAGAGTACTCTCAACACCAGCGACACTCTAGATCTGCTCACCTCAAATGTCTGTTTTTCTATGAAAGTGTTTAAGCAAAGGATTAGCAAAGTGCTATCCACGCCGAGATAGAAAAGGACAAAGTATTTTGCCATTTCTACAGCAAAGTCTTTAAGCATAGAACTAGCATATATCCACTCCTCATACCAACATCTGGCACATGTTTCTTGTGTTAGAAGAGTATGGGCAGGAGGTCGGTCATTCCATGTCTTAGCTACCTCTCTCTGGAAAGCTCTTTCATGTAGTATCAGGAGAATGTAGAATCATGGGGCTTTCAGGAAGGCAGTAAAGACCTGGATTTTCCCTGAATAAACCACCTGTCTCGCGTTTCCTCTTCTGTCTGGTTATTTGTGAAATCAGTGCTGGGAGGCCCTGTTGCTGGGGCAGCCATACACTTTACAAATCCTATAACATAACATATAAAAACATGATGCAGCTATTCCTTTCTAATAAGGAATCACAGCAGTGAAAAACTAATTTAGCTGTTTGTCATTTCCAGTACATGTAACACATACAAGTATTGTATTGTATTGTATTGTAGCAGTTTTTATTGAGCGCGATTGCTGCCCGCAGGCGTCCAAGCGCTGGGTAGAGGGAAAGTGACTGAGGGAGCTTAAGGTATATAGGATTGAGAAAACAGCAGTGTTTTTAAGTTTTTCCGGAATGCAAGTAGGTCAGGGTTGGAGCGGAGTTTGATGGGAAGGGCATTCCATAGCCTAGCGGTGTTCAAGGAAAACATCCTGCCTCCAGATCTAGCTCGCTTCACCCTAGGCACAACGGCCAGGAAAGCCTCTGAAGACCGAAGGTTCCTTTTAGGGTGGTAGGGGGTGACCAGGCCGGTGTTTATGGCAGGTCCCGTCTTCCAAAAGGTGCGATGTGCCAGGCATAGCGCCTTGAAGGACACTCTCTGCTTCACTGGCAGCCAGTGGAGACTCTTCAGAGCAGGTCTGGCCGACTGGGTCCGAGGAATTTTCAGTAAAGTGCGTGCTGCACAATTCTGAACAATTTGCAGTTTCCTGAGGGTCATCTCCGGGGCCCCTAGGTATAAAGCATTATTTGAGTCCAGGCGAGATTGAATCAGACCTTGGACTGCCACCTTTTTTGCCTCTAGGGGAAGTAACGGGAGCACCTTCCTCAGAATTCTGAGTAGGCCAAAGCAGGTGGCAGACAGTTTTTTGGCCTGGGTGGAGAAGGAAAGTTTATCATCTAGCCATACTCCTAGGCTTTTGACACTTTCTTTATGAGTGGGCGGGGGACCCAGAGCACTGGGCCATAGGGACGTGAAAGACATAGGAGAGGTTGGGCCCAGGAGCATGAGCTCCGTCTTATCTCCGTTCAGCTTAAGGGAGGAGTTGGTCATCCAACCCTTCACGTCCACTAGGCAGTTTAACAGGTCTGCTGGGGAGTGAGTATTGTTCTCCGTTGCCAGCGAGACCACAAGCTGGGTGTCGTCGGCATATGACACGATTTTAATGCCGTATGGTTCTACAACACCCGCCAGCGGCCTCATGTAGACGTTGAACAATACAGGGCTCAGGGAAGAGCCCTGTGGCACTCCGCAGCTCAAGAGTTTCCTGGAGGACACCGTCTTTCCATCAAAGATCTGAAACGACCTCCCAGACAGAAAGGACTCGAACCACCTTAAAGCGTCACCTGAAACTCCGATGTTATGGAGACGGTCTAGCAAGGTGGTATAGCTGACCGTATCGAAGGCGGCACTTAGATCAAGGAGGATCACTGCCACCGATCCTCCCTGGTCTAGTATCCTTCTAGTTTCTTCGGTGACTGCTAACAAGGCGGTTTCGGTACCATGTTTCGGTCTAAAGCCTGTCTGGGAAGTATGTAGTAGAGAGTGGTCCTCCAGGAACTGGACCAGCTGCGCGTTTATGTGTTTCTCCAGTACCTTGCTCACCCATGGGAGAAGTGAGATGGGGCGGTAACTGGAGTGGTCGTCTGGGTCTAGGCTGGGTTTTTTTAACAGTGCCCGCACCATGGCCTGTTTCCAAGCCAAGGGGACTGAACAAGCAGATATGGAGGTATTAAGGAGGTCTAGAATTGCGGGCAGGGTGGTTTTGCTGGCTCGCATAAGGATCTCTGGGGGGGGCAGGATCACCGGGGGAGCCTGACTTGACTTGTTGAGCCACCTTGCTTAAAGTTTCCAGGTCCAGAGGATGGAAGTGCTCAAGGGAGGGCTGGTCTGGGCGAGAGAGTGGTCTAGGGGGATGTGAGTTGCTCGAGTCCGGGGATGTGGCTGCAATAGGGAAGGTAGAGTAAATTTTTTGAACCTTTTCGTGGAAGAATTCCGCGAGCTCGTTGCATTGAGCCTGGGTTTTAGTAGGTGTAGGGGCCGTATTGACATGAGAGCACTGTTTTATTATATGAAAGATTTCTTTTGGCTTGGATTTTGCTTCTAATATTTTTTCGGAGTAGTGGGTTGCCTGGGCTGACCTGATTGCTTCTTTGTAGGTTCTGATCGCCTCTTTATAGGCAGCCTTCTTGTCTGGGAGGAAGTCTAAGCGCCATGCTCTCTCACGTTGTCTGCAAATGCGTTTTAATTGTTTTAGAGAGTCAGAAAACCAGGGGGCGGATCTCTGTACTCTCTTCGCAGAGGCTCTACGGTACGGAAGGATCGCGTCTAGCGAATGAGTGATCCAGCTCTCATAGTGGGTGTTTGCCACGTTAGGGTCTGGACAGGGTAGTGGGCGAGTGGAGTCTAGGTTGTTCATCCAGACCTCTAGTGGGAGTTTTGACCAGTTCCTCCTAGTGGTGGTTTGGGGAGGTGGCTGGGAGATCTTGTGTTTTTCCCAAGAAACAGGAATTAAGAAATGGTCTGTCCATGGGAGGGGGATGGGTGGATCTACAGTTAGATTCCGACAATTGCTGAATATAGGGTCAAGTAAATTCCCTTTTTCATGGGTCGGGGCAGCGACCAGTTGGAGCAGTTGAAGGGCTTCCAGGTCCTCTTGTAGTTCTTGGGCAATGTGGTCAGAGGGGGAGTTAAAATGAAGGTTAAAATCTCCCAAAATTGTATGGTTGGCAGAGGAAAGGATTCTTTGCGCTGTGATTTCTGGCAGAGACCTGTGAAATTCTTTTGCAGGCTCGGGGGGGCGGTAGATTAGGGTGCCAGAAAAAGTGCTGTTAGCATGGAACTCTATGCAGAATTCTGCACTCTCGCACTCAGGGATGGTTCCTGCTGTAAAACGGCATCGGTACTGGTCTTTCAAGATGATCGCCAGACCTCCGCCTCTCCCTAGCGGTCTATCAGCTCTGAGGATGTAATATCCTACGGGTAAGGCTTTTACCACGTCTGGCTCGGAGTGGGCAGTAAGCCACGTTTCTGTTAGAAATACCGCGTCTGCTCTTTCCTCCTCCAACAGCATGGAGATCTGTGTGCTGTGTTTAGGTAGGGAGCGGCAGTTGAGCGCGTACATACGGTACGTTTGAGCCGTGGTCGAGGGGGTTTCGTAAAAAGAGTGTTTGCACCCTGAACATCGGGCAGGTAGCTCTGTAGGCTTGAAGATGTGAGGGCACTGGGGAGTGATAGTCCTGCCTATGCTATGTAGGGTCGTCGAGCTGTAGGTTCTGCACTGGATAGGGCAGGAGCCAGGGGTCGTGGCCCCGGGTCCCGGCTGGTCGCGGACGGGCGCAGACGGGCTTGCCTTAGGCGCGCCTTCGGCGCGCAAACGGCGCTCCCGCTGCGCTCGTCCGCTGCGCTTCCTGTAGATGCACATATTTGACCAGCGGGGGGGTGTGGCCTAAGTGGGCGTGGTCAGCGTGCACGCCTCGTCTGATGGCGGCCGCTGGGGCTGATGAGGAGCGTCAACAGCGTTTAGAGCAGCTGTGCGCTAATTTCCATCAAGTCCTGGCGTTGGTGCAGTTTAAAACAGCACGTTAAGTGACACCACACAATTATAAAAGGTAAGCTTTTGTATTTTAAAAACAAGTATTTCCCAACACTCGTACCTCCAGCTCCCGGCTTTCCGCCTCAGGAACTGGGTCAACAGTCTGCCGGTGCGCTGGATCTCAGCGTTTATATAGTGCGATCGAGGGGGCGTGGCCTAAGTGGGCGTGGTCAGCGTGCACGCCTCGTCTGATGGCGGCCGCTGGGGCTGATGAGGGGCGTCAACAGCGTTTAGAGCAGCTGTGCGCTAATTTCCATCAAGTCCTGGCGTTGGTGCAGTTTAAAACAGCACGTTAAGTGACACCACACAATTATAAAAGGTAAGCTTTTGTATTTTAAAAACAAGTATTTCCCAACACTCGTACCTCCAGCTCCCGGCTTTCCGCCTCAGGAACTGGGTCAACAGTCTGCCGGTGCGCTGGATCTCAGCGTTTATATAGTGCGATCGAGGGGGCGTGGCCTAAGTGGGCGTGGTCAGCGTGCACGCCTCGTCTGATGGCGGCCGCTGGGGCTGATGAGGAGCGTCAACAGCGTTTAGAGCAGCTGTGCGCTAATTTCCATCAAGTCCTGGCGTTGGTGCAGTTTAAAACAGCACGTTAAGTGACACCACACAATTATAAAAGGTAAGCTTTTGTATTTTAAAAACAAGTATTTCCCAACACTCGTACCTCCAGCTCCCGGCTTTCCGCCTCAGGAACTGGGTCAACAGTCTGCCGGTGCGCTGGATCTCAGCGTTTATATAGTGCGATCGAGGGGGCGTGGCCTAAGTGGGCGTGGTCAGCGTGCACGCCTCGTCTGATGGCGGCCGCTGGGGCTGATGAGGGGCGTCAACAGCGTTTAGAGCAGCTGTGCGCTAATTTCCATCAAGTCCTGGCGTTGGTGCAGTTTAAAACAGCACGTTAAGTGACACCACACAATTATAAAAGGTAAGCTTTTGTATTTTAAAAACAAGTATTTCCCAACACTCGTACCTCCAGCTCCCGGCTTTCCGCCTCAGGAACTGGGTCAACAGTCTGCCGGTGCGCTGGATCTCAGCGTTTATATAGTGCGATCGAGGGGGCGTGGCCTAAGTGGGCGTGGTCAGCGTGCACGCCTCGTCTGATGGCGGCCGCTGGGGCTGATGAGGAGCGTCAACAGCGTTTAGAGCAGCTGTGCGCTAATTTCCATCAAGTCCTGGCGTTGGTGCAGTTTAAAACAGCACGTTAAGTGACACCACACAATTATAAAAGGTAAGCTTTTGTATTTTAAAAACAAGTATTTCCCAACACTCGTACCTCCAGCTCCCGGCTTTCCGCCTCAGGAACTGGGTCAACATGTCCCACCTTTTGGTTCCATAGCACCCTTCACTTAGGACTTCCTAGGGCCTGCCTTAGGGGGTGACTTAGGTGTTTTAAACTAGGAGTTTAAGGCTTGGCAAGCAGCTTTAAGTGCCAAGTCGAAGTGGCAGTAGACTGCACACACAAGCCCTGCAGTAACAAGCCTGAGTAGTGGTTAGATGGCTTCTTAAGTGGGTGGCATACTCACCGCTGCAGGTCCACTCTTAGCATTTGATTTACAGGCCCATGGCACAAGTAACATAAAAAATGAAGAAATACTTTATTTAGACATTCGATTGAAAAATAGCACAATACAAATATTATAGTGGATTCCCATTAAACCAGATATCAAATAAGCCTTTGTTCTAAATGAGGAATGTGTTGTATTTAACAGAGAAGCTTTCTTTTCATGATAGCCTATGCATTCACAGAAAAAGCCTGCACGCTCTGCTGTCTGTGCATGTTTTAAGAAGAGTATTTAATCGATGAATCAAGCATACCTTTTGGGAAACTGCAGGCTGTAGACTACGTGTTACAACCTAAATTACAGAGCTTAGGAACCTAGACCTGGCTACAGAGGTCTCTGTGTAATCATATAGGTTGCCGGTCCCACTATGACTTATATTGCTTAGGGGGAAATACAGCTACTGCCGGTATGAGTGATATAAGATATAAGAGAAACCTGAATACTGCTTGGTTTCCTCTTGGTAAAATGGAAACATTAGTTAACCTGCTTGATGGTGATAGCTGTGTGTAAACTTTAGTCTGCACGTTTCAGTGCTAGAAAGGTAAGATGAATTTTCTATTTGCTACAGGGACATTTTGCATAATTTAGCAGTGGAAGATTTCAATCCTAATATTAAGAAATAAGCACTAAAAGTAAATTATGCTTGTTCTTCATAAACTAACCCAATAGGAGGCCATCTTAGAGAGAGGCTTGCACTCTAGCCCTGACACAAACTTAAAAAAATGAAAGATACTTCATTTGAGCAAGGGTTTTAAATGAGTTAGTCCAAAGTAAACTTTTTTAGATATGTAATCTATAGGTTTCTACCACCGTAAAAAAAAACAAGTTGTTAATGTGAATACTAAGTTTTAAGATCTAATTTGCCTTTCAAGTCACAAGTCACAGATTCAAATCCCTCTTGTATATGTCATTGGTTATTATGTCTGCTTCACAGTCAATCCCAGTAAGCTGGCCCAAAAACCATGTTGCTGCAGTGATCTGTGCCTAATGCAGAGGTCACACTCTGAACCCTGGTAAGACCAATGGACCTGTTCCTTCTTTTAGGTTTAACTAAATGACCACATTTAACAAGGGACACTAATCTGAGAGGTGAGACCCAATCTTGGTAAATAGAGCGTAATCGTATGTGACCACTTTTTGCAACTGCATAGTAAGTATAACATAGAATATCCAATGCAGTAATCAGTTATTTCTCAACTTGGATAGTCTTATGCTGATGAAGTTGAATTTGACATTTGCACACGAGTACTATTTGTTTTGTAATATAGCTTTATTAGTAGCATTTCCTTGATACATTTCTATTTTGGTAGCCTTCTATTTATTAATCTCTCTACCATACCTTGGTCCTCATGTTTTCTGTACTCTTGCCTTAAGGACTTATTTTCAGTTTGTAATATTGGCGTTTTGCTTGCAGAGAATGCTTAAATAAGTAAACACTATTTTGAAAGTGAAACTTGACTTTTGGAATGAGACTAGAAAAATCAAGACAAGAAAATTTGGCAAATGAAACAACTGTTGAAAACTTCTTGCTCATGGGTCTTACTCAAAACCCCAAGCTGCAAACCGTTTTATTTTTCCTATTTCTGCTTTTCTACATTGCTACCCTGTTTGGGAATCTACTCATTATGGTGACGGTGAAGGCTGACTCCTCCCTCCAGTCTCCCATGTACTTCCTGCTGAGTAACTTGTCCTTCATTGACTTGTGCTACCCCTCCGCCACCACCCCTAAGATGCTCGTGGACCTGATCTCCAGGAATAAGTCCATCTCCTTCAGTGGTTGCATTTCCCAAATATTCTTCTTCCACCTATTTGCCTGTGCTGAAATCTTCCTGCTTACTGTCATGGCCTTTGACCGCTACATCGCCATTTGTAACCCATTGCGTTACACTGTCATCATGAACAGGTCTGTGTGTAACCTCCTGGTTTTGGCGTGCTGGATGGGGGGAGCAGTGCATTCCTCAGTGCAGACCTATTTGGTGATGGATCTACCTTTTTGTGGCCCAAATGAGGTGGACCACTTTGTTTGTGATCTTCTGCCGTTGTTGAGTCTGGCTTGCAGTGACTCGTACATCACAGGACTCTTGATGGTGTCCAACAGTGGCCTGATAGCACTAGTGTGTTTTCTGCTCTTGCTTGTTTCCTACACTTCCATCCTACTGACTGTGAGGAAGCGCTCTGCTGAAGGTAAACAAAAAGCACTTTCCACCTGTGCCGCCCACCTCACAGTTGTTACTATCTTTTTTGGGCCATGCATATTTATTTACACAAGACCCTCCACAACCTTCCCTATGGATAAGATAATCTCTGTGTTTTATGCAGTAATAACTCCAATGTTGAATCCCCTCATTTACACTTTGAGAAATGCTGAAGTGAAAACAGCCATGAAAAAATTATTCACCAGGAAAATAGCAATAGAGAAGATGTAATCAGATAAAAACTGATGTTGTAAATGGACATTAATGAATATGAATTACTTCATTAAAGAGGGCATGCTCAATACTGTTTCAAAATTATAAAACAAAAAACATGCTTTCTGATTGTCCAAGCATATCTAATGCATTTGCCTTACTTCAGGAAAATATGTGGTCTGGTCCTCAAGATCATGTTGCTGCTGAAATGTCACGCATTCAGAACTCAATATATGAGGACTGCCTTTTCATCAATGAGGTAAGATCAGAATCACATCTGAATTCTCAATCCCACGCAGGTTACTTTTTAGATGGACCTCTTCCCTAGAACCGTCCTCCTCAAAATAAATCTATGCCACATTAGATTCCTCTTTTATTTGAATCTGTACTTCATATCTGAACCAATTTTAATTGCTCTTCACCATTTAAGAGGCTACACTACACATTGGCCGCTTGTCACAACATTGACCTCAGTAAATAAGTTGCGAAGTCTCTTGACACTTCGCAATATTTTTGCAGAAAACCTCACAATTGTGTACAGAACTTACAAATCTTAAACACAAAAATGAGAGCTTCTTCATTGCACTTCACTGCAGTAGGACGGCATTCCCTTAATGCATTGAAGCAGTAGGTGGACCGGCACCACTTGTTAGCCGCCCTTGTTTGAGTTCACACGCTGGCACATGTTGCACCTCCCCCTGTCTGTTTTCAACCAAGATTCCTGTGGAAATACTCCACCACTGTCTGTGCACGATCAGTGGAGCTTTTGCCAAGCATACAAGTCCTAATCTATTGCCCTTTAAGATCTAATCTACTACACCGTATTGGCCTGTTAGCTTTTTTTCCGATTGTAGAGTAGCCTGTCATTCACTAGTGGAATATCCTTAGATCAGAAGGAAACAGTTCTGCAGGTCACTGACAGTGAAAACACACCTTAAAAAATATTGGCAAAATCAGAATACTTCACACAGCTTTATAGAGGCAAATTCGCCCAACTTCATTTCACCAGAAAGAGTCCCGGAGTAAGATGTAAAGGCCCACGAATCTTCTGGCCTGCACAATTGGAAGTCTTAATTGATATGGCATTATTTCCGCCGTCACATTGTTTTTGGGTGTGAAAAAGAAATCAGCATAGAATCGCTCTGCATTATTCAGAAAGGTTTGCACCAAACAACTCCAGCTACCTAAGCACATTTGCTACCTTACCAGCTGCCAGATGACAATTATCTAAATTCAGCCTTTCATGGAATGCTGGCTGATGAAATGATGAAGTACCAAAGGCTGGGCAGGAGATAACTTCACCCCAAAGCTCACATTTCCAATCATTCCATCTCAAACTTAAAAATGCCTGTCAATCTTTATGTGGTTCAGAAAAGGGCTAAAGCCAATCTCTTACAAACGTCCTACTGACACACAATTACCTAAAAACAAGAGCCCATGGCAGAGTTCACTGAGTCTTAGAATTTATTTTCGCTCCCTGCCTGTAAAAGATGAATCATGCTGACATGGCATACCTAGCAAAGAGTCTCCATTCAGAGCATCTTCAAGTACTGGATCTCAGTGGGCACAATGTTGAAGATGTTTACCCATCAACATTTTTCAAGCTTCTAAGCCATGCATCCCGCACCCTGAAGACCCTGATCCTCGGGGAATGCAATATTGATGAAGTGCATGTGGACATGATGATTTTGGGGCTGACGTCATGCAGGATGTTGAAAGACTCAAAGTTCATTGGGAATCCTCTGTCAACCTGAGCTTTAAAGTGTCTTTTTAAAGCATTTGTTGACTTCCCAATGCTAAAATATATTGAATTCCCAGTACCCAGAGATTGTTATCCTGATGATGTTACGTACCCACTTGATGAAACTAGTCTCACTAAATTTGATCATCAAAGATATGAAGAGGTAAAATAGGCCCTAAATGTAATCTTATTTAATGCCAACCGCAATGACATACTGAACTCAAAATCACTTTTTGGAAGTTAAGATCCTGAAATTCATGAGACAAGTAATGAGCTTGGGGTTATTTTGCTGAAATCATTTAAAGATGTTCTTGATAACTTCTCGAGGAATCTTAAAAATGAATGAAAGAAGTACCACAAAGGACACTAAGGAATTATATTGTCGTTTCAAAATGCTATGATGTCCGAATTATTTCAATACAGTTGTCTGATGCCCGATGGAGCTACCTTGTTTAGCTATAGGGGAGATGGGCCGTGGATTCTCTCCTTGGTCGTCACCTACCCAGTCGATCTTTAGACAGACTTCCTTTTGTCTCTACTGTTGTCTCTTCCCTTATCCTCACTTTCTCACCTCCCCTACCGCCACTACTTTTCTCTCTTCTTTCTCTCCTCTCCTAATGTATTGCTAATTGTTTGATGTAATGTGTAATTGTTGATATTTTTCTGTTATATTGATGAACCACATTGTTGCACTTCCTTTCATCTCTACTGTTGTCTCCTCCCGCATCCTCCCTCTGTTTATGTCTCTCTTTCTCTCCTCTCTCAATGTATTGAGACTGAACTATTTTGTCTGACGCCCGATGGAGCTACCTGGTTTAGCTATAGGGGAGATGGGCCGTGGATTCCCTCCTTGGTTGTCACCTACCCAGTCGGTCTTTAGACAGACTTCCTTTCGTCTTTCCTTGTTTGTCTCATCCCTTATCCTCCCGTTTTCACCTCCCCTGACCCCTCCACTACGTGTCTCTCTCCTCTCCTAATTGTATTGCCTATTTTTTGATGTATTGTGTAATTGTTGAACTTTTTCTGTTACATTGTTGATTCCCATGTAAAGTGCTCTGATACCTTTGGGTGTAGCCAGCACTATATAAAACTCTTTAAATAAAAAAAAAAAATAAAGTGGTCTACCATGATATAAACCTCAGAATTAAAATGAAATGTCAATCTAATTTATTTCACACTTAACTGAATATTTCCTAATGTATTCTTAAATAGTCAAATGGAAAAAACCATTGTCTTTGGATTGATTCATCCTAAAGCCCCTCGTGAGCTTGAAATGTTTTCAGCTGTTTGGTGATTGTTTGCCATTCCCAGAGAATTTTTGATTTATTTATTTAAAATATTTAGAAACGCGCAGCTACTTAACAGAGTTTCCCGGCACTGAAAAATGGGATTAGGGAGGTTTGAGGAAGGTTGGAATCAGGCCTGACTAAAAAGAAAGTGCTTTCGTTTTTTTTGGAAAGCAAGGAGAGACCGACAGGTCCGGAGTTCCAACTGAAGGGAATTACACAATTTAGGTCCCAGGAAGGAGAACGTGCGGCCACCCTTACTGTGAAGAGAGAGAGGCTGGCCTATGTCAGTTTGCAAGAGGATTGACAAGGTTTCTTATGTACAAGTGGGCACTAGCCATGCTGAACCCCGAAACAAGTAGCAAAGGGCCATGAACTAAATGCATTTGCTAACCTTGATCCAGTGGAGTTGATGAAGCAGAGGGGAAACAGAAGGGTGCTGAGAGAACCGAAAAAGCAAGTGGGCCGGCTAGAGATGTTGGACAGAGGCCTCGTCCGCACCCAAGAACAGTATATCACCGTAATCAAGTCTGGAGATCACCAAGGCCTACAAGACAGTTCTCTGAGCAGCCGGTGGAATTAGCCAAAGGATTTTCTTTAGCCACTTGAGGACCGCCAAGCAAGTAGAGGTGACTCCTAACACTTAGGTATGAGAGAAAGCTTACTGTCGACGGTAAAACCCAATTTCTTAACCTTAGGGACCGGAGCTGGTAAAGGTCCTAAAAAGGCAGGCCAATAACTTCATCCCCAGAGCTCAGGATTGTTCCTCAGGATGAGAACATTAAAGCATTTCTGGACATCCACAAGGAAATGTTCCGCAGACCAAGCTGACGTAATGAGGGGTCCCGATGTTGAGCATATGACAGAGAAAAAATAATCTGAGTATCGATTGCGACTGTGATAGATGAAATAGCTTATGCCCGGGCACATGTGCAGAGAGTTGAGATGTAATATGTCTTTACAATACTTTGGGAAAGGTGGAAAGAAGAGATATGGGCCTATAATTGAACTACCAGAGGGGATCCAAACCAGTCTTTTTCAGCAAATGGAGCACAAGAGTGTGCTTCCAGTTACAGGGCAGCTGCCCAAGTTTTAAAGAGAAGTTAAGAAGACTAAGAATCACTTCAAGGGCAGACTCGTCCAAAGGTTTGAGCTTAGATGGAGGGAGAGGGTCAAGTGGGGAGCCAGACTTGATGTTTCCCCGAAGGTTATTCAGAGTTATCAAATCAAGTGGGAGCCAGGCCTTAACTTGACCGGACTCAACAGATGAGAGGTCTGGGGGAGCAGTATTGACCTGGTCAGAGAGTTGGGTTTTTGTAAAGATGAAGATGTTTTGAGTGGAGGAGTATAAATCAAGCTAGCTGTGGATAGACACAACTTTATTGTTAAAAAACTGCGCAAAATTGTTGCAGTGATTAGATTAAGTGGCATATTTCCAAGGTTTCTCCATAAAAAATACAATATTCTGAAACATAACTCTGATTTATTTAATATGCAAATATCAACAGTGATCCAGTTCAGGACTCTAAGCTAAGGAAAAGCTACAAAGGACTGAGGGGCTGAAGATTTGGATGGAGATAGTTGAAATTACTCGTCTTGCTCCTTTCTGCATGTTCTGGAGGTGTCTGCCATCAGCAGTTATAAAAAGCTTCCAGCTGATGCTTCGCAATCTCAGAAGAAAATAGCTAGTCCAAGTATGTGGGGAAGTAGTACCTGAATGAGAAGGTGAATTTCCCTGGAGAAATAGCAGCACATCCACTGCAGATAATTGAAGATATTTCAAAAAAGAGATAATATGCACAAAGTATGACACATTTATTGGGGGTCATCCAAGCAAGGTTTTGGTGCAAATAACCAATTAACCTTATTCTAGCAGCATTTTGATTTCAGAGAGAACTGTAGTTCATTCTGGTTGGTTTTATTATAGTAAAGGTTTGTCATTTACCTGCATCAATTTAATAATGTCTCCTTGGTACTCCACAGAGGAACAGATTCAACATTACCTCCTCATTCCTCATTCTCACTACATGAATTTCCAGGTCTTCATGTGGCTTTGAGAGATGTGATCTATGTGGTCTAGGCATCTGAGTACATGGTTAAAGATTTACAGAAGTTTCTTGTGACAATATTGAGACTTTTACTTTCTCTATTGATTCTAATGTGGCTGCTAGATGTCAGATCTACTTGACGATTGCAAGGCAGATTGTGCCCAGAAGGTAGATGCCCAAAAGGGAGACGGGAGAAGGGGCCCCCAAAGGTAGACACCAAAAAGGGTTTTGCTTTAATTTTCCTTCCTATAGAAACAGGTCAAATCTTGTAAATCTCAAAACCCCAGCTGTCTCTTCCACAGGCCAGGAAGCCTTCCTGACTATACTGGCCTCCCATTCAGGGGCAGCTGTCTTTTTTTCTTCAAAAATGGAAAAGCAAGGTTCCAAACAATTAGGTTTTGCAGATCAAAGGAAATGGTTACATGCTGGATTTCATAAACCTTCCCATAGACACAGGCTTGGTTCAGGTTTCAGAATCAAGTGATACAGATAAGTCATTGACCTTGATTTAGGAAGTATCAGACCTCGCTGTAAAAAATGCAATTCGTCCGGTCCTGGAAAATCAACAAGGAAAAGGCTTTTACTCGCCAGTCTTCTTGGTAAAAAAGCTTTTAGGACAATACAGACTGATTATCACCTTAAGAAAATTGCACTATTTTCTTAGGAAAACATGTATCAAGACCGAAATTCTGCAGAGGATATTTTCTTTGGTGTCTACAGGGGAATGGTTGGCAGCCCTGGATGCTTATCTCTACATCCCTATTTTTACTCTGCATCAGAAATACCTCAGATTTTGTGCAGTAGGTCACCACTGGCATTTGAAAATCCTTTCCTTTTGGTATGACGTCAACCCTGTGTGTCTTCACAAAAGTTCTACCACTCATTTTTGCCAATCTTAACACCCAAGGAGTTCTGATTCACCCTAATAGCAACAATTGGCTGGTCCAATCACCTTCAAAGACAGTTTTTCAAGATCATAGCATGTTGGATTAAGAAACTCTGAGCAACTTTGGTCTTCTGATGAATACGGAGAAGTCTCAGCTCTCTCTGACTTACGATCTGGAGATCTTTGGAGCACATTTTCAGACCAAGCTGGGAATTCTCAGCTTGCCTCCGACAAGAGCCCTGCTTATCCAGAGTCTTATGCCTCCATGGAACAGTAGTCTAAGATGTATGCAAGCAATTGGGTTTGTCTCTAGGGTCACCAGGTAAGATGTTGGCTGCTAGGAATTCTTTTCAAACAAGGTTTCCATGTATTGCAAGTTGTTCATGTTTTCTTTGTTTATATTTTTTATTTTTAGTCAGAACGTGTCTTTGTTTCTCATCTAGAACCATTGACGTGTCATCTCCAGCCTCACTGGATTCCTGCTTCATACATCCCCCACAAAATGCTGCCTGCTGTGTCAAACAACGTTTGGGTGCAGTGGTTATTGGATCCCATTCACCTTCTCAAAGTGATTTTCTTGTCCAGGCCACTTCCATGTATTCTAGCAGATGCAAGTGAGTTAGGTTGGGGAGGGAGCTACACTGGGTAGTAAATTGCTTGCATGAGAAGTGCCAATCTGCAGACAGGAAAGAAATTAGAGCTGTTTTTCACTCTCGTTTTCATTTTTTCCTCCAGTTAAAAAATTAAGTGGTTGTAGTTAGGACAGATAATACAGTAATAAAGTCGTATATAAACTAGCAGCCTGGTATGGAGTCACAGATTTAGTGGATCTGGCATTTCAGATAGGGTGCTGGACAGAGACCCATCTGTTATATCTCACAGCAACATACATTTGATGTAAGGACAATGTTTTAGCAGACAGGCTCAGCAGAATAGACCCTTCCTCCCATGGCTTTTATCTAGCTCAGCATGTGTTTGAGCAATTGTACAGAAGGTTTAGTACTCCTGAGCTAGACCTTTTTGACACACTGCCAATAATTTTCTTCCTTCCTTACCGTCCTGGTTCCAGAAACAAGGGTGTTGGGGGATAGATGCATTGATGTGTCTTTGGCTTTATGTCCTGCTGTATTCCTTTCCCCTTTTTCTGTTAATTCTCATCCTACTTGTCAGACTAAGGAGGGAAAATGTGTAACTTATCATGGTAGCCCTGTTTTGGCCAAGATTGAGATGGTTCCCATTGTTACGGCTAATGGCCCCGGCTCCGGAATGGAATATCCCTCTGGAGGAGGGTCCTCATCATTCTCCCCTCCTGTCATTGGAAGTATACAAGAGAATGCACCTGACAGTATGGATGTGGAAGGGTAAGGTTTGAGAAAATGTGTCCTGCTACTCCAGTAATTCAGTTAGTGCATCATTGGTCGCCATTCCTTAGATGGTGTGATGAACGATCTTTCAATCCAACAGAATGTGAATCATGATGAATTCTTCAATTTGTGAAGGACAGTTTTGACAAGGGTCTGAATATGCCACTTTGAGGGTACAATGGGCAGCTCTAAAGATGGCCAGACCTCTTTGGGGTGTTCCTGAAATAGATTTTATTGGTGCAAGATTGTTGAAGAGGTTTTCATTCATGAAATCAAATGTTAAAGTCTCTTCCCCTTTTTGGGATATCCCTTTAGTATGTAGAGATTTCAACTTCTTCCTTTTGAACATTTGGTGAAGGTAAGCCTGAAACATTTGTCTTTCAAAGTATGTTTTTGGTGTCTATCACATCTGCACATAGATTTGGAGAGAGCGGTTCAATGTCCATCAGGCCCCTTATTTGGGAATATTCACTGACTGTTTTTTTTATTGAATTCAGGGGTTTGCCCTAAGGGCTTGACTCTCTTTCATCAGAAATGTTCAGAATTCACAATCTATGAATTTTGGTACTAGGGTTTTGGCAGTTACTATTTCCTAAAGATTTTAGTCTCTTTAGTTTGCATTAAAGGGTTCTCTTGCATCAAACTGGGAGTATTTGTTGTTTATCAGGGAATCACGATGTGCTGATTGTTCTGTTTTATCCCCATTTAGTAAGTAGTGGTACAAGAAGAGGGTTGAGGAGGAAATAATTAAATTTACTTACCAGCAGTCTTCATTACTCAAAGTACCCTTCTTCTCGTACCAATACTTGTGACCCTACATCCCAATAACTTTCTCAACTTTTTTCCCTTAACTTAGCTTGGAAACTTACAGGAAGTGTTGTGAACTCCATAACTTGTCTTTCCATAAGGATAGGAGGAGAGTGAAGGGAGATAGGGATGTTTTTCTGATTGGATTTAGTGAAATCCAGTGATCCCTGAAGGAGGCTAAAATAGCATAGATCACAGCACTCAATGCCAAAGAAATACCAGCAAACACATATAGTAAGAATTGGTATAAGAAGAAGGGTTCTTGGCGTAATGAAGAGCACAGGTAAGTAATTGAATTATTATACAAGTCTCATTTTCTTTATTTTTTTGTAATTCAATTTTATTAGATGTACCTTATGGGCCTTATTTATGAAGGCCTTGCGTCAGTTTTGCGCCGCCGGTGCGTCACTTTTTGTGACGCACCAGCGGTGTAAAAAATGCGCCTTGTTGCGCCATATTTAAAAAGTGACGCATCTAGGTAGATGTGTCACTTTTTAAACCCCTGCGCCACATTATACCTGTGTCAGGTATAATGTATGCAGAGGGGGCGTTCCCCCGCAAAAAGCCTCGTAATAGTGACGCAGTGAAATCTATGAGATTTCACTGCGTCAATTTTAGGACTCTTTTGCGTCAAAATCCTGCGCCTGCCTAACAGCAGGCGTAAGACTGACGCAAGCCCTTTCACATGGGGCTTTCCCCATGTGAAAGGACGCATTGCTGGAGTTGCGTCACTTTTGTGACACACTCCAGCAATGCGTCACTTTTGCGCTTACAGATACGTCAGAAATACTGACATATCTGTAACTCCTTGCGACATTATGCGTCATACATTAAATATGAAGCATCAGGAGTGCGCAGTGAAAAGTGACGCATCGCTGTTTTCACGCAGCGATGAGTCACTTTTCATAAATGAGGCCCCATGTATTTATGGGCCCCATTTATATGTTGAACATATGTGTACTCTGTTGCAATGGTGACAGAGTATAAATAAAGCCAACTTAAGGGTCCAGCTGTCTGATTTAAATGTGGGCTGAGAGAAGGTGGTTCTGACTATCTAATTCCCCCGGATTTTTTGCTTTTTGATCACCTTATTTTTGACATTTTACTATAGGAGAGCCTCATAATTTGTGACACACCCACAGTAAAGGCATGGTAAAATGGACTGCACTTTATTACCACCAGTGTCTGCCTTTTAAGATAAGGCTGCTGTGACACAGCAAGAATAAGAGGCACTTGGCTGACTACACATGAACATGGGTGTAGCGGGCTCTGTGTAGGAGTCTCCTGTTGTGCACAGCCAAGGAACTGCAAACAGGTAGCATGCTTCAGAAGTGACTCTGCAGGGTGGGATATTGATCTGGGATAGTCTTTATAGTGCTGGTGTACACAGAGAGGGAAAGTCAGTGTGCTTTACAATCTGGTCTGCAACGACCCTCCTTTATACACTAGAGGAAGACTGCCTTAGAGTGCAGCTCTTCTCCCCTTTGGTCTACAGACATCAAAGACATACCAATGTACAATGTATTCTATCTGAAAAGAACAATCTTACGATGTTCAAAGTCATAACTGTCTACTGATTAGTCATTCAATAATGTCATGTTTCTCTGTCTCAGCTCAGGATCGGAGTCCAAGCCTGTTGTCACCCTGCTGGGGTGGGTGATGACTTTTTCTCCAGCAGAGGGAATGAAGCCCCCCTCAGAAAGTGAGCAATTAACCTTGATTTAGGTCAGCTCCTGAAATGGAAGGGGTGGGCGGGACTGCTCTGCAGCAATCAGTCCGCTGTCATCCTCTGCCAGGTAGAGGGTCGGCCCAATCGCACTAAACAAAGGAAGGGAGAACAGACTCTGGAGCTAAACTGACAGGTTTTCCTGAGGCAGGCCCTGGCAGCGTTTCAGGGTGGAGCTGAGACCCCCCATCGCATGAGTGGCAAGCGACTCCTGGGTGACTACATCTTGAAGTATCTCAGAAGGCTGTCCAGGAAGGTTGAAACAGGGGTGGAGAGATAATGTGGCCCCTCAGGATACGACAGAAGTGCATCCCTGCTGACAACTCCTGCTCCCACTTAAAAGGTCTTGCACAGGGTGGAAATCTCTCTCTTCAATGTGCTTTTCTTCTGAACACTGGTACTAGAGGCACACGCAATAGATAATTGGAAGGGAGAACCCCCCAACTGCCATCTGGACTAATGACTCTGTCTCTGATTAACCCCAGGGTCAGTTAAGCACTCCCCCAGGACCAGGGATCAGGGACACTGGGGTAAGGATGTAGCCTAACGGCTAGAGCGGCCGACCTCGAACCTGGGGAACCGGGTTCGAGTCTCGGCAGCGACGCTCAACATCCTGTGATTCTGGGCAAATCACTTAATCTCCCCGTGGCTAACAAAAAATGAATGTGTCCTCATGTAACGAAACTGGAACGAAACTGGTGCTCATGTAAAGCGCTTTGATACCCGATCTCCCGGGTCTAGTTTGCGCAATATAAAACTCAATGAAAAAAAACCTCCTAAGGACTAGTTGGGGAAAAAGTCTGGTTGTGTGACCAGGAAGGAGAGAAGCCCAGAGGATGAGCAAAGCCACTGAATCCAGCTCCCTTCACAGGTTGTCACCTTTGGAGGCCACAAGGCCTGAAGAAAGTGTTCCAGGTGGCTATGGCTTGCGGCCAGAAGCAAAGATCACCCAAATCGGACCAATAGGCCTGAGTTATGGCTGTGTAAAGTTGGGCAACATTTGACACTTTACTGAGCTGGCAACGAAGCTCTGTTTTCATCCTTGTCCTGGGGTGGGGCAGGACCCAGGGGTTGCTCCCAAGTGGAAAAAAACTGCAGAGGTAGCCTGGTTGTGCTCCCCTAATCCCTGGGTACCTGTGGAGGAGAGGTGACAGGGTGCTGTAACATGCTCTCCGCCAAAGCAAATGAGTGCTCAGGACCCCTTCCCTGGGCCACAATGAAAAAAAGGCCCAGTAGTACCATCACTCACCCCTGTGTGAGCAGCTGGTAACAGGACCCCATCCCTGGGCCCTGGAAAGGAAAAGGAATTGAAGGAGCTCTGTCACATTCCCCCACAAAGATGGGCAGCCCAGAAAGCACTGACATGCCTGCCCACAGGAGCGGGCAGATCAGAATACCTGTGCAGGCTCCTGCTGGAGCCAGAATGAGTGCTGGTCATGCAGGGTGCCGGCGAGAACAACCGAGGTTGGACTTGCCTGGCTGTCCCCCGAAAAGGACTCTGCGTGCGGGGTGCCCCATTGGGACTGGGCACCTTGAGGCTCCCAGCACAGCCTGAGGCTACATAAAAAAATATATTCAATATTTGTCAGGAGCGCAAGGAGCACCCCATAATGCCCTGTGCGGCTCACCCACAATATAACGGAAAAATCACGAGTGTTTGCTATGCGATGGCCCCAGGAAAATGTGGCCACCACCAAAACGACCTGCAAATGTTGGGTGGGGGCTGCTTAGGGGTGCAACCCCGCTCCAAAAGAAATTAAAAAATCCCCACCTTGTGTGGTGAGACATTAAAAAAAATAACCTCCCTACGATTTCTTGCCATTATCACACATTCCCCAGTTGGAGCTTATGCTCTACAGGTGGGAGTGCTACACCCTCTAGAGGCAGAGATTATAGCTGCATTTGTGTGGCCTGAAGTGGTGCAATATGAGGTTATATGTTGATAGACACTCTCTAGAGGTGAAAGTTGGTAATTACACCAGCTTGTAATTATATAGGTTTTGTAAGTTGGGGACCATGTTTAAAGGGGAGTAGGTTATGTTGGATGTTATTAACAGTGTCTGCACCAAGCACCCTTTCGGGGTGAATGGGTATAATTACACTGGCTGTGGATCATTGAAGGTACTGTCTGGACACTAGCAAAGATCAATTCTTTCTTGCTTCTGTACAAAGACGCTACTCAGCTGCTAAAGTGTTCAGAGGATTCGTTTCTGAAACGTATATAAGACATAATTTTATATTCTTTCTCCTTATCTTTCTTTTATTATTTACTTGTACTAATTTTGGGTGGCATAGGAGGGCATTAGTCAGCTGTTATGGGAATGCACAAGGCTTTGGATCTAGCCTAGTGTAAAGACGAGCAATCCATAAAATCAGGGACTAGTGACACAAGTAATCTAGAAGAAATAAACCACTTAATTGAGGAAGCTGAACTTCTCATTGGCCCTGACCATATCGAATGAGCCCCTGATGGAAAGGAAGCAGTAATCTACTCCGATGAAATGGACAATCCCAGCAGAAGGGGAATTCACAGGGGGCAAAGCATAACACACCAACTAGTTACTAATCTGGGCATTCTGCGCACATATTCAAGCCTAAAGTTACCTCAAATGGTGAAAATAGGTCAAAGCTTTCAGTAATGACCCCTCTATCTCCTCATGTTCAAATCACCAGTACCAATTGTTCCACTTCCCTTGCTGAACCTCTACATAATAAAGGCCATTTTGAATCAGGTATAGCGATAACTTCTACAACCATGCCAGAAGAGGGGTCAATAAATCAACTAAACTATCACATCAGGGATTTAAAATTGGAAATCGGGGCCCTTAAAGTAGCGGTTAGTAGCCTAACTTCTACCTTAAACAATGTACTTGCTGACACCTCACTCTTAACAAAGAAACTTGATGACTCTATTTTCCTTGAGCGTGGTCAAATGTGTCATGAAAGGCAGCCTAACAGGGAAACCAGTAGTCAATACGGCCTTCAAAAGTTACCCCCAAAGTCACTCCATTCCGATAATTTTCCTTGACATAAGCAATCACATCAATACACCGTTTTAAATCCTACTAAATTATTGCATATACCACAGACAAGACCGCAGTCTATCAAACCATTTTAAGCTCGCAGACCTATGGCAAGACAATTTTCCCTATGCCCAGGTTGAATTACATCCCCAGGGAAGCACTGCAGGCCACCAAACAAAAATGTTCAGTCTTTCTGACAAACGTCCCCAAATTATCAGCTAGCATCCATTGGATTTGGCTGTTGAGGGGATGTTGATTGACCACAAGGGCAGACATGAGCAAAGCAGAAAGATGTCCCCAGCAGGGCACCCAGCAAGATAGTATAGAAGTTATGTTCTACAAGAGAGATCTTGTAGAAAACGTTGTGGCCTTTCATGCCTCTAGTTGATACCTGGTTGACACAAGCATACATTTTAAATATAAGACCCTGAAATCCAAAACACAGCCTGGATCACAAACATTATACCCCTTAATCACTGTGGAAACTCCAACCCGAGATATAGATTGACGGTCGACGATGATCCTTTACGAATGTTATTTGGCTTTGACTCCCAAGGTATCTAGAAAGGATAGCAAACAACCAATACATTATGTGCTTCTGCATAGTTTGCTTCTATTGGTGCCCAATGGGTGTATGTATCGGTACTGTTATGTCTATTACTGAAGCCAACAAATCGACCCCTTTTTAGATTAAAACTGCATCCCAGATGTCTTTCTATCTTGGAATATTGCTGGCTTTAGATCTACGGTAGCTTTCTCAAATCATAATATCTTTATTGTTTGTAGTGTAAGGACACATAGACTTTGCCCTAATGAATGCCTTAGACCCATAGGCTGACAATAGGTAGAAACATGTTGGCATTCATTTTTTTTTTAGTCAGTGGCATTAGGTCATTATATGAACATGTGCCTCCTGCTCGTTGCCCTTTGGACATTTTTTATTAAACTTATGACACCACCTTATTAATGGATACCTTTGTGATTTATTCTAAGTTTTTCTTTAATCAGAAAAGGGGATCAGAGCATTACCCAGAAAAGATAAGAAATATCTGAGAACTCTTTCAGGTTAATCCGCCCTTGAGGTCGAGTCCACCCTGGTAGTACCATCTTACTAGGGTGGGCAAATGAGGAAGCATGTCACATGACATGAGTGAGCCATCCTAGTCCAAATCTTGGAATTGCCTGAAAACTGGAATTGTAGGAGGCAGCAAAAAACTGGGAACCCTTTAGGTCCTCTTACTTATCTTGCTGAGGAGCCAACAGGGCTCAAAACGAAATCCAAGGGTATCAGATCTTTTTGTGGTATATTTAATGGTACTGCACAACCTCGGTATGCCCACAAACCTGCGTTCCTTAATTGTTTGCCTTCATGAAGGAATATTTGGGTAATTCCAATGGGGAGCTCAGGGTGGCATTACCGGACAATTTCCTTTAGTGAAGGGGCTCCCCGAGGCTGTATCTTGGCCCTGACCCTATTCTCCTTATTTTTTAATGGCCTCTCCCAATTCTTGGCTACCTGATCAAGAGATTCCTTAACTTTAGCAGGTACAAAGTTTCCTATCTTAATGTTTACGGATGATACGCTTATAATCTTAAAAAACCCTAGTGGGTGACAATGTGTACTTGAGGAATTCTGGAGGATTTGAGGTTTTGTTATTAATTCTGCAAAAATGAAATTCATGGCTTTTATTCAACATAAGTCTTTTAGGGGCATTGTAAAGCTGGATGGTGAGTCCCTCGAACAAACTAACGTTGTTATTTATTTAGGAGTTACTTTGGCCAAGAATTTCTCCTGGAAATTCCAAGTCAAAATAATGGCTCTAAAACACTATCAAACAGTGGATGCATTTTTAAAGAATTCTCCAAAAGCTCATTTACTAAGCCAATTAGTCAAATTCTCCCTATTTATGAAGCTGAAGTAGTGGGTTAAGTTCCCTGTGGTTTAGACCATTGGGGTTTCACGAATCTAGCCCCACTCACTGTAACAAAAAATACTTTTTTGCTAACATGTCTACCACAAAGTACCCCTCTCAAATTTTTATGTTTTATGAATTTATATTTTTTTCATTGCATATATTGGCAAAATAAAGCTTTTGAACTGAACTGTATGTTTTTTGGCAATGTGAAGTGTGTTCCTTCAAATTGATATTCCACTATGGCATTTTGATATCAGTAAGGGTTTTGACATGTGATTGTTGACCTAGACCTCCCATTTAGGAGGGGCGAGAGTAATTACACAAAGTCACCAAGTATTAAGTAGTGTGTGTAATATATTTACTTAAATAAACTAGGGAGGTTCTGTTCCTACCAAAAGAGCTAGGAGAGGAGAAAGAAAAAAAGGTGGACAAATCTAAGGATGAGAATCCTATGAACGACTTCTTGTTGCCTTCACACACCCGTAGGGATGTCATAGATCATCATTGGGTATTACTCCTTGTCTGGCCGGTCCTGCAATGCTCTCTAGGTCCCGCGAAGGAACATTTTGTTGCTAATGCCGTATGATGGATACATGAGGGTGTCCTAAAATGGGGGGTGGTTGTATATATGAAAGTGAGGAAGGTGAGAAAAACCTGTCTAGGAGGTTCCAAAAAAGTATTTGAATGTGATGGTTGTCCTAGCAGGATTAAAAGACCAAGCAAATTGTTGGGGCTACTGTGGAGGCATAATGTGCGCTAGTAGCTCGAAATTTGTGGGTATAGTTTAGTCAGGTCAACATGTTTTGTGCCCAGTGGTCCAGAGCTAATCCATGATACTACTTTATGACCAGACAAGGGAGGAGATGAGCCTACCCAACATCTATACCATATGGTCTAGTGTAAGTATTCCTTGAAGGTGAAATACCTGGTTCAAGGATAAAAAAATTACTGTCCAACTCTATAAATCAATCAAAATCCTCCCAAATGATTGGAATATAGATGTCAGCGCAGAGCTGCTAAGTGGTCCCTGTGTGTGGAGTACAAAGGGCCTACCCTTCTCTGCTTGCCCAGATCAAGTTAACCATTCATGTCAAAATTATGCATGTTTTATTGGCAATGTTAGGTGTGTTTCTTCAAATTTGTATTCCATTATGGCATTTTTATACCAGTAAAGATTTTGAGATGTGGTTGGTTGCTGACCTAGACCTCCATTTTGGGAGGGGCGAAAGTAATTGTGCAATGTCACCAAGAAGCATTTCCATCCATTTATGTGTATTTGTAAATTGCTGCATAGTATTAAGTAGTGTTTTTGCAAAAAATGTATTTATTCCCTTTTCAAAAGAAAAAATACAAACTGGGCCATCATTTATTGAGTTTATTATGATGTATCTGTGAATGGGAATTGCATATTTTAGCAAATGAATTGCAGTATACCTGGTACACAATGAAAAAAAATTAAAAGGCGCAGCTCAGTAATTGGCTCTGGGTACCTCGGCTTCTTGGTGAACCTACAAGTCCTATATATCTCCGCAACCAGAAGGGTTTACCAGATATAACGAAATATTGCTTAAAAAAATCTGCCATACTTCGAAGAAGTTACAGGTGAAAATATAGGCACAAGTGGCTGTTTGTTTTAACTTAATTTCAATATTTGTTTCTTTCAACTCTTACTTTCTATAGTAACCCTTGAAAGAGCAACACAAATGACCTCATGCAGAATTCAAAATTTTCTCTGCTGTTCGGAAATGTACATATTTTCAGGATCCATTATTGGCTACACAACCATTTCTACAACTAACTGGAAGGAGGTTGAAAATTCAAAAACAAAATAGGAAAAATAGGCTATTTGTAAAATGTGTGGAAAATGTCAGTTTTCTGACAAAAGTCTGTCTGTTCCTGCAAGCTGGGAAGATGGTGATTGTAGCACCGCAAACCCTTCATTGATACCAATTGCAGGAAGAAAAAAAACAGATGCTTTCTTGTGCAGCATTTTATTTTCCTTTTTTCATCAACGCACCAACATTTAGCTGTATTTTGGCTTTTTTCTCTGTCCATTCCAGGTTAATCCACAAAGCTGGGTGCCTTTACAGTCCCCTGGATGTTGGATGAAAAGGACACAAATTTGGATACCTTATGTGGATAAAATGTTACGGGGGCCTAAACACAAAGAACCCCAATTACCCAAAAAGAGGCTTAGCACAGGGGGAGAAAAGGCCCAGCAGGGAGGGGGTTAAATACTATGGCTACTTATTAATATTCTGATTATTAATATTATTTTGGTTATTAATATTACCGTTGTTGTTATTATCATACTTAATCTGCAAATCTAGATGTGCTTAATCTGCAAATGAGAATGACCACCTACCTACAGTCAGAGCAGAGGCTGAGTTTCAAACGTGGCCCATCGCAAAGAAATGTTTCACCCCCTTCATCCTCTCTCTAGTCTCTGCTTGACTTGAACTCCCTTACCTCCAAGCTAGCCACAATGCATGACTCTAGTCCACCCTCCAGCAATCAGTGTTGGATTACTGATAATCTATTACCTTTAACTCTCCCTTCAGGACTTGATGTTACCTGAGTGTACCCACCATCCCATATGTCAGTCATAGTAGTAACTTTGTACTGCCCCACCCTTTGTACCAATTATTCAATCACCACCAAGGAAAAACATTACTTACAACAACCAATGTAATACAGGAGATGTATTTATGTTATGCATGTTTCAAAGAACTGTGTATTCCCAAACACAGCCACTCCCTCCTTCTAGTTCTTCTTACCTGAGCCAAAATGTCTTTTCTGTCACTTTTGTCGTTGATGTTGGCGATGAAGTGCTTTTTTCCAAAGGGATTAATTGATGGGGGCCCTAACAAGCCAAAACAGGTAAGACGTCATGGGAAAAACAAATGGAGTATGTGAATTAGCAAAGAAAGATTTCCAATCTGCAACATGAAACAAAAAGGAAATCCCAGATAATGACCAGCATAAATCAGCACAAAGTAACAGAAAAGTCACTAGCTAAATGAAGCATAAGGAACATTCAAGTTACAGGACTAGGTTACCAATTATTTTTTGGTAGAATGTAGATAGATAAATTGTTTGATTCTTTGTGAAGTGTAGTTTTTGAAAGAAAAAGTGCACACAGCCCATTCTTGGTCTACACTTGTAATAATTTTCTTTTCTGTTCTGTGATTCCCCTTTCTGGTCTGGTTAAAGGGAATTGTATGAACAAATTAGCAATTTTTTACATCTCCCTCATGACAGTTTAATAATGTGCGCACCACATTTGCCCCATAAAGAGTGAGATCTGTTGATGGCAGAAATAGATAATAGCATAATAGCATAATACATCTCACATCTTGGGGAATAGGGTGTATGAAATTGGGTCGTTGGTTGAGAGTTGGTGAACCCTATTCAAGTATTGTCCTCAATCGCTGTCAGGGTGAGACATAAGCAAACCCCATTTTAACCTGTGCTCAACCCAAGCTTGGCACAAAAGCAGTCATGCTTAACTTAGAGGCAATGTGTAAAGTATGTATGCAAAGTATTTATTTAGCACCTCAAACAGTAATAAAGTAAAGCTCCCTCATCACTTTAGAAAAATAGAGTACATTTTTATAAAATATATGACACCAAAAACAACAAAAATCCAATCAGATAAACCAGAGATATACCATTTTAAAGATTTACGTGAACATAACACCAATAAGCACAAAGCACCAATTGTGGTTATCTGGGCACCCCAGACCAGTACAGAGTCACATTTTCAGACCAACCAAAGTAAAGCATGGGAACCAAACAGGGACCAAGTTAGGCCAGCTGAAAAAAGTACCTTTGGTTACCAGTGTGCAGAGTCCTAACTCCAGCAGAACTGGTCAGCAAAAAAAAAACCAGGAGACTGGGAGGCAACGAGTCAACAAGTTCGGGGAAAAACACACCAAAGATGTGAGGTCCAACAGAGGTTTCGAGTATAAATGACTGACTATGCATGGATTAATTCAATAAAACTTTAAAGAGACAAATGCAGCATTCAGCAAGTCAATAAATGTGGAACATCTGTCATGGAAGGAAGATGACAGATAAGTTAACTTACTTGGTATTTAGCAGCAAACAGGCTCTCAAGTTAGTTATAGAGAACCGTGCTAAAGTCCAAAATAGCAACAATGCCAAAAGTTCAAAAATACTTACTTAAAAGTAAAAAAAATGATACTGTGTCCAAATGGTGCAACTGCATTCTTCTTGGGAGCAAAGGTGAACAGCATAGTAGAGCGCAATGAAGGTTACGCTTCCCTGCAGAAGAAAAGGGCTGCAAAATGAAAAAAGAAAATGACAACATGATGCGCAAGTAGGAGTCAGAGTGGGGAACATAAGCTAGTACACAATTAACTAAGGGCCACCCTTGTATCACCAGTCCCAAGCAACCAGTTACAAGTACCCTCAATAAATTCATCACCCAAACTATAAAAATGTTTAGCTGTGTGTTTGAAACAAGTAGGGACCTATCACTAGAAATAAGGCTAAATACCTAATAAAATGTTCAGTCAAGGTCTGCATGAATTGCTCCCATGCTCAAACCTTGGTAGTTGGCTACAATCAGGTAGACTTAACTTAGGAGACAGGTGTGTAAATCATTTAAAAACACCAGTACATTAAAAGACACAATTAAATTCCACCCCACTTTATAAAGATAGGTTATATTTTAATGAACAAACACACACCAAAATGAAAAATATCCAATGTAGGTAACCAGATATATGAATTTTGAAAGAATAAAAGTAAAACTAGCACTTAGAAGCAAATAGCACTCAAAGGGTTAAAAAATGGTGTGCTGTACCGGCACAAATTCAAAGAGTTCTTTACACTTACTTCCAGAAGTGTTTATTGATGCAGGAAAGTGATCCAGAGCATCAGCAAAGGGATTGCCTCTTGGGGTCTGAGACTACAACTCCCACAGTGCACCTGGAAAACGTATGGAAGTGTTCACAAAAGTTGCTCTAAACCTCTACAAACTTCTGGAACATATTCTTGCAGTTCCTCTTGTGTGTTCAAAGTGTCCAAAAGATTAATTCAAGGGTCTAGTAGCTCTGAGATGGTCCTTGGGATGTTGGGACTACAATTCCCACAATGCACCTGGCCAAATCATTAAAAGCCCAATGGACCCACTCCAGGATTGGACGTCTTGTTGGAGATCATGCAGGTTGTAAATGTATGTATTGTGACTTAGTTGGTTGGCTCTGTTAACCTGTAGCTTTCAGGGAGTCTACTTCTTAATCCTTGTGAAGCCAGGCAAAGTCCTTAGGGCTGCAAAACTAGATTGTGGAGCAGGCACCGTCCTTCCATGTGCAGTCCTTTGGGTACAGATCAGGGTTCCAGTGGGGCAGTCCCTCTTCTCTTTTTTGTTTCAGGCAGTAGATCTGAGTTGCTTGGCAACTATCCGATAGTTATTCATTGTTCCTGCACGTCAATCAGGGGGGCACTCCAACCAATGGGATGAAGGGTGCCACCCTCAGGTATGACCAGTTCCTCCAAATTGTGTCATATTCTTGTGCCAGAAAGTACTCTTCTTCAAACATCCAAAATGTAGAAACTTTCTCCTGTAGAGTTAGATTTGGCTAATCCAACCCACAGGTGTGGCTAACATTCTCTAACACACCCCTTCCAGCCTCCTCATTACTCTAATTACGAGGGCTCCTGTGTGCCTGGGGGTGCAGGAGCTAGGAATAAGCCTCTGCCTTCCTAAAGTGCCATTCTCACTTTGAAGACCAGTCTGGCTACTCCACCCCATCCCTACATTTTGCTTCTTCGGCTGCAGTTCTCCAGAGCACAGGAACTACTCTGCCTCTCTAGCAGGCCACTTAACACCTCCTTAAGACAGTTTTCCTCAGCCTGGCAGAGGCTGGTCAATCAGGGAAGGGCAGCTGGAAGGCTGGATTTTGGCATACAGGAAAGAAAGTTCTATAACTTATGTTGTTCTAAATCTAACAGTAGCAAGTTGTGGTAACATAACTACCAATGTGAGTCTTTGAATAACATTTCTAGTTCTCTCCTGTCTATATTTATACTTGAATGAAGTATTCCCATGTTAGCCTATGGAGCTTGTTTTCTACAATGAGGAAAAACTAAATTGGCAGTTTTCCCCTCACCAGAGCGTATAAAACATATTTTATAATGTATCTGCTTAAAGTTGCAAGTCACCCTACTCCTGGCCACCTATTGGATATCTTAGGGGTTACGTATATGTACAACTAAGGTAATTTGAGACTTTGGAAGTACCATTAAATCCAAAGTCGAATTTGCATATACATGTAATATAAAAGCAGCCTGAAAAGCTGTGCTGCCTTTAAAATGACAGCAGACAACACAGTAGTGCACACTAAAGTGCATTAAGTCTACTAGACCTCTAAACCTACATGCCCTTTTATATATTAGAGACTTAACAGAGGCCAGTGCTCAGTCATAGTCAGAATACCAGCAACTAGTAATTCACAATAGAGGCAAAATGTGGGGTGACACTGCAAACAGGTCCTGATTTCTCACACTTCATCCATCATCATGTCTTCCATAATGTTCAACATAAGTTGACAACCACTTATGACTTGCTATTCAACATTCTAGTCTGTATTATTATACATTAAACACCCCTTTGAACTTCTAGTCTGCAGGGTTAGGCCTCTTTGAACCCTCTTGTTTCCCATAAAAGTAGATAGGCTCTTTCTTCTGCATGTTGTTGTCAAGACTTTCAAACTGTGTTTTTTCTTCAAAAAAGAGACAGACCTGTTGAACATGAAAAAAGGATTTTAATATTCATCTAGGCAAGGTAAACTGGAATGTTTCTGAAGAACCAAGACCTGCTGGTGTGCAAATGACCAAAATGCAAATGCAGTAACACTTCCAGCGTTCATCCTGAAACAAATGATCATCACCCATGCATGAAAGACCAAGTTTACCTAAGCTAAGCCTGTCACATCCATCATATGAATCATAATGTTCCATTCATTGATGAAAGTTACCTGTTACAAATGTAGTGTCCATCTACCTATACATTTGTCACCATTTTCCAATGTAAGCATTATCAGTAAGGTGTGCAGTGTAGTACTTTGCATCTTCACTTACAGCTTACAATATATGTGGTTGATCCTAAGGTTGAATTACTTTTCTTTCTTTGTCACCGCTCAGTCACCATTCAGTAACCAGGTCAAATGGCTATATCCTCCTTGATTGATAATCTTTTTTTTTTTTAGGTGCAAAATGTATTGTTTAGTTAATGGAAATGATGACAATTGTTTATCAAAATAAAACATAATACATAGTAAAACAAAATTAATTATTGAGAGAAGCATGTACGGGAGTAGACCAGACATTTTGCTTTGTTTGAAGGCCTTATTTGATTTGTCGTTGATTGTAGCTGTGGCTACCAGCTTAATTTCAGACAGTTAATTAAAATGTAAGCAGCATTAAGATTGATTCGCTATCTCCATTGTCTCTTTGTCAGGACCTAGTGTGAAGCTTTTGTTAAAACAGTGTGTTTGTTTATTCATTTTTATTTATTTTATTTAAAGGGTTTTGTATAGTGCTGGCTGGACCCAAGTGTATCAGAGCACTTTACAACATATTGGAAACAACAGAGTTTCAAACAGATTAATAATAAAATAAAGGTAATGAGACATGGCACTTAGCGAAATTTGGGGAAAAATAATACAAAAATAGTTAGACCAAAGAGAAATGAACAGATTACGGTAAGTGGAAATGGATGGGACACGCGATTGCAGAGTAAGAGCAGATGGGGAAGCGGGAGAGAAATCTAATATAGTGGTAAGTGGTATAATAAGGGGAGAGAAGGTGATTGATGGAGAGTGGGTATGTTAGAGAGACAGAAAAAAAGGGGGAAAGGCAGTAGCTGGGAAGAGAGAAACAAAGGAAGAGCAAGGGAGTAGATAATGACCATGTATGGAGAAAGAAAAATTAATAAACAGTGAAACAATAAATTAAACACCTCAGTATTTGTTGAGAAGGAGCAGCTTGAGGTCTTTTTTGAAGCAGTCGTAGGAGGGATTGCAACGTAAATCTTTGGGAAGGGCATTCCAGATGGACGGCACATTACCAGAGAAAGAGGGAGATTGCGTTGATTTCTTTTTGAATTAAGGAGGGACTAGTACAAGTGTGTTAGTGCTCCTCAAAATTCTAGAGCTACCTGCTTTGTGGAGTTTGTCGGAGAGTTAGGAAGGGGTATTTTGGTGGAGGGATTTCTGAGTGATGCATGCAGTCTTGTAGGTAGATCTGCCCTCAACCGGACGCCATTTCAGGTTTTGAGAACGAGGGAGATGTGATCAAAGCGTTTGCAGTCAGAGATTAGCCTGGCTGCATGATTAAGGATCGATTTGAGAGGGGCTAGGTGGATTTTAGGAATTCCATCAAGCAAGGCGTTTCCGTAATCAATTTTGGACAGGACCAAAGATTGTACAACTGACTTAAAGTCATCATCAGGAAAAAAGGGTTTTATTTTTTTAAGATGGTGCAGTGAGAAGAGAGCATCTTTGGCTGAGTTTTTTATGTGGGTAGTAAGACTGAGGCTCTCGTCAATAATGATGCCGAGGGACTTCACCGAGTTTGAGATGGTGAGAGAGAAGTTGAGAGCATTAATGTCAGAGATCCAATTTTGGATAGGGAGCGGGTTGTTTTTAGGAGAGAATAGAATGTTTTCAGTTTTTTTAGGGTTTACTTTTAGGTGGTTGTAATGTAACCATATTTGTATCTTAGTCAGAGTGTAATTTAGATGTAAAACGTCATCATGGGATTTGAATCTGTTATATAGTTGTGTATCGTCAGCATAGAGGTGGTAACTGAGTCTAGCTTGTTTTAGAATAAGAGTAAGGGGTTCTTTTTTTTTTTTTTTTTTTTTTTCCCTGAAGAGGTTGAATAGAGTGGGAGAGAGAATAGAGCCCTGGGGGACACCCAAGGTGATTGGCTGAGGTTCCGAGAGGCAATTACAGACTTTAATTTGTTGGGTTCTGTGTTGGAAATATGAGGTGAACCACTTGAGTACATCGCCACCCAAGCCAAAACGTTTTTAAGAGTATTGAGTAATGTTAAATGGTTAACGGTATTGAAGGCAGCAGAGAAGGGAAGATTCACCCTTATCTAGGGAACCATGGATGTCGTCGATGATGTTGAGCATTGCAGCTTCAGTGCTGCAGCCCTTTCTAATGCCAGATTGTAAAGCGTCCAAGAGATTGAAGGTGTCAATATGTTTGTTCAATTGAAGCAGGGCACATTTTTCCAGGGCCTTATATAGGAAAGGGAGGTTGGAGATAGGACATAGATTGTTTAAGTCGTTAGGGTTGGCCATGACGTTGATGATGGGAGTAATTTGGCCTAATTGAAAGGATGCAAGGACACAACCATTAGCAACCATTAGCAAGGGAAGAGTTGATAATAGATATCTAAGAGGGGGCAATTATGTTTTTTAGTTCTTGTACCAAATAGTCTGGGAGGGGGTCTTTGGTATGTGAGGAGGGTTTGAGCTTGATGATTATGTTGAGGACATCAAGCTCACAAACTGGGCTAAAGCAGTTCCAAGAAGCATTGTTTTTAGGTTCAGAAACAGAGTGGAAGGGTTCAGTGGGGGTGACAGCAGGGGTGGGTTGGGTAGGATCAGTAGGATTGATGAGAGAGAAAGGGAACAAGGAGGGGGGGTTAGGAAGGTGAGGTTGGTAAACTTGAGGGGGTGTAAGGGCGAAGGTTTTTTCAATCTTAGTAATTTTATCAGAAAGGAAGCTAGAAATTTCTTCTCATCTATCAGCCGTGGCCATTAGTCTAGGGGGGGGCTGAGGATCTCTGGGATTTGACGATGTTAAATAGGTCTCTGGGATGATTTCTAGCTCGGTCCAGTTGTGAACAGAAGAAGGAGGCTTTCACATTAAAGATATGTTTTTTGTAGTTAGGCCTTGCACTTCTAAGGAGGATAGGATTAGAGGGGGGGGCTGTTTTCGCCATATGCGTTCAGTCTGTCTGAGGGCACGTCTCTCATAATTAAGGACAATATTGAACCAGGATCTGGTGGGTTTATTTTTTTGAAGTTTTAATTTTGCTGGGGCTATTTGATGAAGTGCTTTACTAATTGAATTATTGTAGTGTTCAGTAAGATCAGTGGGACTTTGAGACGAAGGAGTGATCTGTACAAAATCTTTTATTTTTGTCTCGAGCTCGCCAGAAGGAATAGTGTGAAGCTTTCTGGATAACTTCTTTAATTTTGTTAAGTTGGAGGGAGGGGTGGGCACAAAGTTATTGATCGTGAAAAGGATGAGGTGGTGATCAGACCAATCAATGGGGGTAATGTGGGAGAGAGACGCCAGGTCCCTGCTAGTGATAATAGCGTCAAGGATGGCACCTTTAGAGTGGGTTGGAGAATCACAGAGTTGTTTAAAATCATTGATGTCAAGCAAGTTATTGATGAGAGTAACTGAAGGGTCATCGATTCTGTTAAAGTGGAGGTTGATATCTCCGAGGAAGAGGTTTTTATAATTAGAAATAGATGACCGTATAGGAAGATCGGATAGCTCTTCAACGAAGGAAAGAGGTTCACCAGGGGGGGTGATAGATATTATGCAGGAAGATGGAGGTGAACCCGGGACTATAAGTTCTGCATCTAGGTATTCATAGGTAGTCTGGTTATGATGGTTAGAAGGAGAGAGTTGAAGTTCAGATTTATAAATTATGGCAAGGCCACCTCCAATTTGGACAGGCCTGTCTTTTCTGAGGATGGAGTAACCAGGAGGCAAGAGCAGGTCAAGGTTTGGTGTGGAGAGGGGAGTGAGCCAGGTTTCAGTCAAAAAGGCGATATCAATGCATTCAATGAGGATGGTTTCGGCAATTTCAGTAGCATGACATGAGGCCGATTGACAGTTAACCAGCATGCATTTGAGGGAATTGTGATCAATTGGAATTGTGGAGCAGCAGGGGTGGATACTAGTGAGTTGCTGAGGGGGTCTAGGTGAAACTGGGGAGGGCAGGATTCTACTGGTGCCCATGATCACTGGGATAGATGAGTGTGATGGAGGGGAATTCGTGGTGAGGGGGGTGGTGGGAGGGTAGTCATTTTTTAGGTCATGGAGGGCGTTGGGGGGAGAAGAGAGGAGGAGAGAGGTGGATTAAAAGAGCCTATAATGCTTGGAGGTCTAGGAGGAGAGTGGTCACTGGGGGAAATATTCCCTTGGATAAAGTGCGCAGGGGGTATTTGCAAGGGATCTAAGGGATGAGAGCAATGAGAATAGTTCCTAGTGGCGAGCGAGGTGACTTCATTCCTAAGTGAAGAAAGTTCCAAAACTATGGTTGAGAGATGAAGTTCAATATTGAGGAGTGTTTGGGTAAGAAGTGTTGTAGGAAAGGAGGCTAGGAGATCTGTTGGAAGGCGTGAAGGATCCAAGTTATTAGAGGTAGAAGGACTAGGGTGAGAAAGAGGTGGGAAACCGGGCGGATGGAATAGAGTGGTGTTACATTTACGAGGTGCAGGGGGAGGTGAAGTGTGGGAAAAGGCATTCTCATGAGTAAGCATGGTGTCACGGGGAAAGAAGGGTCTGGGAGGAGAGTAAGGAGTTGTTAGCGAAGAGGAAAAGGGTTGGATGGCGACCAGGAGAGGAGATAGGAGGAGTTAGAGGAGCCATTGTGGGAATAAGGGTAGGTGTTACAAGAGGATGTGTAAGGGTTTGTGTGGCTGAAGGTAGAGTAGAGAGATTACCAAGTGGAGGTGATTTAGGGGTAATGCAAGGGGCATTGGGAGGCTCAGGGGATTAGGGTATCAGAGGGGGGAGAATATGGGAGATAAAGGGGATAGTAGGAAAAGCAGGGGGTGAGGATGCAATAGAAGTCGTGGTGGAGAGCATCAGAGAGGTGGGGGATTCCTTTGAGGTTTGCGAGATAGGAGGTGGCATGGAAGGGGTCAAAGTGTGTAGGGGCAAGACAGCATCTTGCAGTTGGGAGACTAGACAGTCGACGGTAAGTGTGGGAAGTAGGTTTTGTGATAGGGTGCTAAAGTGGAGTTCAAAAATAGAGAGGTGGTGTTCGGAGCCTTGAATGATGATATTTCCAGATTTGAAGATAGAGATGTCGATTTCTCTAGGAAAAATGGGGGAATGAGTGGTGGAAAGTTTATGACCGTAAGGCATTTGCAAGATTTCGTGACAGGAAGTAGTTGGAGAAATAGGCTTTTCCATTTGGAAGGTCGTTTAGTGAAGAAGATGTAGTTTGTTTTTACAATGGCGTTTTGGCTATGGTAGTTGTCAACAAATAAGGATTTGTGGTGGCAGATAAGAAGTTTGTGCTTGAAGTTTTTCTTGCCGTTTTTGGAGAGGGTTGAGGGGTAAAGGATGAACCAAGAGTTAGGGCCCTGTCTGGAGATGTGTGAGTCCGGTGTCAGGAGAGTATTACTAAGGGGAGGCATGATGAGTCTGCACTGTAGATCAGAGGGATGGGGAGATGAGCAGGAGGTCAGATTGAGATGAGGCAGATGTGTGAGGGGGGAGAGGGTAAGGAAAGAGGGGCAGTGGAATATCAGTGAGATGGAGACTACGCAATGTGAAAAGGTGGGTCGAGCAAGTACGTTGGTAAGATTGAGAGGCTGTAAGAGAGGAGGGAAGGTGGGAGGGGGGAGGATTCAGAAAGGAGAGGGCAGTACACAGGGATTACATTAGGAGGGATGGGGAGAGTAAGGCAGGGGATAGAAGTTGCAAAACCATGAGGAAAAGGGAAGAGGAAGGGGAAGAGTAGGACTGAAGTGGAAGAAATCAATGAGGAAAAGGCAGGAGGGAGTGTAAGTGCCGTTGAATTTCTAAAACAATATAGAATACAACTTTTCTGAAATGTCACATTTCAATAAAAATATACCTTGGGGTAAAAACAATATAACTGCAAGTATTTTCAGGATAAATATTAAGATAAGACCGCATAAAGGCTAAATGAGGTAGATTCCTAAGAATGAATACAGAAGCATTAATGAATAACAATTAGAGCCGTTCACAATAAAATTCAAATAGGATAGAAGAATCATACATTTAAATAAAATAAAGTGGCAGAATGAGTAAAATAAAAGAGATAGATTAAAAAATAGCAGAGCGTAATCTTGGGAGTAGTTTGTATAAAGGGTTTATGAGGGGCAAAGAAGGAGGAGGGCTGATTTGTGGTGCTAGCACAATTGAGATTAGGAGTAAGATTCAGAGAGTAAATAAATAGAATACCAATTTAAATTTCACATAACAACAGGGAGATAAAGTGAGGTAGTTCAATTAGAGTAAGGTAGAAGAATGAATTAATAAAATTGGACAAGCAATGGAAGGTCAAATGAGGAGGACCGCAGAGCATGCATATAGAGCATAAATGAGTAACAAATTATCACCGTTCACAGTATGTTACTGACAAGGTTGAGAATACCAAGAATAATGAAAAAAATAAAGGGCAGGCTGCGGTAGGTCAAAGCAGGCAGATAACAAAGGTGGCAGGGAATAAGGCCAGACCTTAAATGTGAGTTCGGAGAATGAGTTGCACAGCATCTTAACGGAGGGGATGGGTCAAACACATTAAAGACTGGATTCTCTTCCAAGAAGGCCACCTGTGTAGAGAGAAAGGAGCAAGTCCTTTTTTTGTTTCAACTATCGATAAGACCATCAGGAGGGAGGAGAGGAGGGACAAAATGGCTGGTAATTGTTGAGAAATTCGGATTTAGTGGCATTTATAATAGTTGAGCAAAAGAAAGTCCATCAAAACATTCACCCATACGAGGATTTTCGCCTGTCAGGAGCTCTTAGCTATGCCAGCCAGCAGCAGTCCCCGGAGGCAGGATCTTGCTGGGAGGGCCCATCAACGACTCTCGCCACTCCACAGGACCAAACTTAGGCCCGCGGGACATGCGCGGATATCCTCTGAGTCAGAGAGTGGGGGGCCAAACTCACCGGAAGACTGATGTGTTCACACACAGCAATGGGAGGCGGGGCCACTATGCGGGGGGTTGTCCACATCTGGATGAAATAGAGTCTGGGCCACTCAACAGGGAAGGCACATAGCCATCGTAGCCAGAGGATCAAACGTTAACGCTGCTGAGTCGCAGCATCTCTCTGACAAAGGCTCGGTCAACGGTGTCCTCCATGGACCGAGCGGCTTGCATACAGCCAGGGCTATGCATGAGGGGAGAGATCCCCAGTCGATCACCAGCACGGACGGGGATATGCCACAGCGTCTGGTGTTACTCAAAACCCTGGGGCAGGCAGGCATGGCAAAAACGGAGATCCGACGGCGTTGCGGCATAAAGGAACGCCTCAACAAAAGATCCAGCAACGCGGAGCTCCAGCATCTGGGGATCAATCCAGCACAGTCGGAAGTCGGGCAGCGGGGAGTGGCAAGGGAGCAGGTCCAGGCTAGTGAGTTTGTCGTTTCACAGGTAGGTTGATGCAGAGAGTAATAAAATGTTCAGCGATGAGCTACCTCTGGCTCAAAGGCATGGCTATGGAGGGTGGGAAACTGGAGATGGGTTTAAACAGGGATATCGACCAAAATTGGTAATCCCAAAAACCGGGAGCACCTCCGGAGAAATGTTAAAAACATAAGTGTATCAAGATTTCATGATTTTAAAATCTGTGCAAGTTCACCAGTTTATGAAGAAAGTTGGTATCTGAGTATTTAAATGGGGTTCAAGCGGCGTGTGCAGGCAGGTTTATAGGAGTGCCAGCTCCAAGTCCTGCTTTTTATATGGGTGCTGATGTGTGGGTAAAGGGGGCTCCATTGAGGATTTGTAGGGTTGTCAATTCCCTTTGATGGTGATCCAGACTCTCATAGTAGTCTGCCTGCTTCCGGAAAGAACTTGCCGAACTGTGCTAGAACTTTTGAAGTAACAGATTGTATATGAGTAGTATGCTTCCTTTTATGAATGTATCTCATGTTGTATAAAGATAGGCCTCAGATACCTGTATCTCTGTTGTAACAGGCTTGTACACAACACACAATGTGAGTAACTGATTCAGAGTGGTATTTACGCAGCCTACATAGCTCCTGACCCAGAACCCAGTTTTTCCAATGTGCCCTGTACTCCCAAATGGGTGTAGTCAGCAGTCTAATTGAGAGAATCTTCTTGAATGCATACTTTCGAATTGCTGCTCTCAAGTATGGTTGTCAGAGAGAGGCTTCATGAGATGTTACAAGCTTCTCTCTAATGCTTCTTGCCTTGTTTAGATCCAGATCCTTTGAGGCCTTCTTAGCTTGTGCGTTTATTTTGCCTTTTAAACTGTTCTTTGCTGATTTGGAGGGCTAGGAGAGGTGCTGGATCCAAATTTAATGTTGAAGCAGCTAGTTCCAGGTACTTCACACAGGTGCTTTTCTTGTCAAAGAACATTGCCATAAGGGAGCCCCTTATGAAAGTAATTGATTATACCTTTTTTATATGCTTCATCCATGCTTACGAGATTGAATTCCAGATTTATTAAAGGGCGCTGAGTATGCCAAATATCTTCTTATATGACTGTGTGGTTCTGTTCCAGTGCCTCGGTTAGCCTTCCTGGATAGGCAAGGTGGCCATAGCTTAGTGCTGGTACAATTTTGGCCCCGATGACTCTTCAAATTGCTTCAGCTGAATGGCTATTTAGCTTGTGGTAAAGCGAAGATAAAGTATATGTGGTCTTTGCTCCTTTAGCTCCTATTGCCTTTGTCTGCAGTGTTTGTTTCCCATTGTCTGTCAGCCAAACTCCAAGATAGTTGTACTTGGAGTATGTATCAAACTTTATTGGACAGTTGCAACTTGAGTTGGCGTTTAAGGGGCATCAGCCAAAAATCAGGACTTTTGTTTTCCCGGCATTTGCATGAAAGGCATTGCATTTGTTGTACTTGTGTAATATGATCAAGGCCCTCATCATTCCAACACAGGACTGGTCCTTCACTGTATTATTGGAAATCTTTTCCATCCTAGTGATGGAAAAGATGGTGGAAAGGTACTGCCTTTCAATAATTGTTCCCCTAGGTCTTCTGTGTATAGGTTAAATAAAGACAGGGCGAGTAAGTACCCCTGCTTTAAACCTCTGTTGGTAAGGATCCGTCCAGTGGCGTGTGATCGTGTTAATTTAATCCTCACCCATGTGTCCCTATATAAGGATGCTGTTGCTGCGAGCATTTGTTTTTGGATGCCCCCTCCTGCACGTTTTCTCCACAGAATGTTGTGGTCAATGCCGTTAAAGGCTGTGCTATAGTCAACAAAGCAAGCATATAGTGGTGGAGTATTTGTTTTGCATGCCTTTTGAGCCCAGGTAGGTGAGGGTGATGATGTTGTCCAGGATCGATGATTAGGTCTGAACCCTATCTGGTAGGGTGGTATGATTTTGTTGTCTGTTATCAATTGCTCTTGTTTTTTTAGAGGGACTTTGGCAAAAAAATTGCCATTTACGTCAAGGAAGGCAATTAACCTATACATTTCTGGCAATGTTGGATCTTCCCTTTTAGGAATTGGGTAGAGGATCGAGCCCCTCTATGCTTCCAGGGTGGCAGATGAGGCAAGGCATTCGTTAAACAGATTTAGAATCACTGGAGCGAAGAAAGTTCAGTCATCTTTAAAAATAATCCCCGGTATGCCATTCGTTCCTGGACCCCCATCGCTCCGGCTGTTTTTTAGTATCTTTAATACCTCTGCGCTTGTTGCTGTAATAGTACTGTCCTCCAAGTATTTTACGTGATTATTCAGCTGCACTTTATGGAAAGTGTTAAACCTGGCACCATTGACATGGGTCTCCCTTCCCATTGTTTTTGCTGTTGCCTCCTGTGAATTGCTGGTATAGATGCTTTGGGCACTTTGCCACTGCTGTTCAGTGCCAAAGTGTAGGTGCTCTCTTTGTAATTTGTTGTTATGGATAAATCATTCCATGATTGGCATATTTGGTTTACTTTTTAAAACCTATTATGGTACACCGTGTGTGCCCAGGGCCTTTAAATCAAATGATGCTAGTGGGCTGCAGCACTGATTGTGCCACCCACAGAAGAAGCAACTAAAATATAACTCTGGCCGGCCATGGACATGGCACTACCTGTGTCAGTCTGGGAGTGCCATGTCAACTTGGCAAGTGCGCACACTTGCCAGTCCCTAAACCTTCCCTTTTCCACATGTTAGCCACCCCTAAGGTAGGCCCAAGGAACCTTTGTGAGCAGGGTGTCATGTATGAAAAAGATAGGACATGCCCTGGTGTGTATGGCATGTCCTGATAGTGAACTACTGCCAATTTCATTTTTCACTATTGCAAGGCTACATGTTCCCATTAGACAGACTGGGGAGTTTGTTTATAACATCTTATAAAAATAACTGGCCCTAGGAAGAAAGAAGAAAAATAAAGTTTAGTATGCCCGAACTCAGAATGTTAAAGTGCATCTTTTAGTGAGGGTGACTTTTTCACTGTGTTTGAAAATAACCAATGTGCCACTGCTAGGTTTGTGTATTGCATGTCTGGATTTTGGATGACAGTGGCTGGAGAGTGGCTGTGGCTCCAGACGTCTGATGATTCAGGGCTGGGCTGAATGGACCTTGGCTGCATTTAGAGTAGGGGCCTGGTCTACCTTCAACAATGCTGTCTCTATCTCCTGCCAGTAAGCTGCACCAGTGAGGACAGAATTGGTTTTGGTTGGTACAGGCACTCTCTAACTTTAGAGACCAAAGGATTTGTGTGTATAAAAATTGGGGCCCAGACAACCGACACTTGTAGGTCACTTCTGGGAATCAAGAGAAACCTTTGCCAAGGATAAGAGCTGGAGAATCTGAGGAGGAATACTGCCTCTGTGCTGTTTGGTGTCTGTGGTTGGCCTGTATTGGCTGATGCTGCCAAGTAAAGGAGAAAAGCGGTACAAAAGGGGGTGGTGATGGACGGAGCATCTGAATCAATCAAACACTCACACCCAGTCAAAAGAGATGGGTTTAATCCATCACCGTTCTTTAGCCCACTCTACCACCCCAGTTCAGACATGGCTATATGCAAATCAGTCTGACCCTGTGCCTCATGGGAACAGTCCTGCCCGAACTGCCAAGCCATGTCTTCCCTGGACCGGAAACAAGCTACCGAGGAACAGTTTCTGGCATTCCAGCTGTCTTCAGCCCGGCTTGCTTGAATCCAGTGTCAAAGTGAGCAAGGGACTCACGTCTGAGCATACCCTGCCACACTTATGGCGGCCAAAAGCGGTACAAAAGGGGGTGGTGATGGACGAGCATCTGAATCAATCAAACACTCACACCCAGTCAACAGATCTGGGTTTTATCTATCACCGTTCTTTTGCCCACTCTCCCATCCCAGTTCAGACATGGCTATATGCAAATCAGTCTGACCCTGTGCCTCATGGGAACCGTCCAGCCCGAACTGCCAAACCATGTCTTCCCTGGACCGGAAACAAGCTATCGAGGACCGGTTTCTGGCATTCCAGCCGTCTTCAGCCCGGCTTGCTTGAATCCAGTGTCAAAGTGAGCAAGGGACTCACGTCTGAGCATACCCTGCCACACTTATGGTGGCCAAAAGCGTTACAAAAGGGGGTGGTGATGGACGGAGCATCTGAATCAATCAAACACTCACACCCAGTCAAAAGATCTGGGTTTAATCCATCACCATTCTTTAGCCCACTCTGCCACCCCAGTTCAGACATGGCTCTATGCAAATCAGTCTGACCCTGTGCCTCGTGGGAACAGTCCAGCCCGAACTGCCAAGCCATGTCTTCCCTGGACCGGAAACAAGCTACCGAGGACCGGTTTCTGGCATTCCAGCCGTCTTCAGCCCGGCTTGCTTGAATCCAGTGGCAAAGTGAGCAAGGGACTCACGTCTGAGCATACCCTGCCACACTTATGGTGGCCAAAAGCGGTACAAAAGGGGGTGGTGATGGACGGAGCATCTGAATCAATCAAACACTCACACCCAGTCAAAGGATCTGGGTTTAATCCATCACCGTTCTTTAGCCCACTCTGCCACCCCAGTTCAGACATGGCTATATGCAAATCAGTCTGACCCTGTGCCTCATGGGAACAGTCCAGCCCGAACTGCCAAGCCATGTCTTCCCTGGACCGGAAACAAACTACCGAGGACCGGTTTCTGGCATTCCAGCCGTCTTCAGCCAGGCTTGCTTGAATCCAGTGGCAAAGTGAGCAAGGGACTCACGTCTGAGCATACCCTGCCACACTTATGGCGGCCAAAAGCGGTACAAAAGGGGGTGGTGATGGACGGAGCATCTGAATCAATCAAACACTCACACCCAGTCAAAAGATCTAGGTTTAATCCATCACCGTTCTTTAGCCCACTCTGCCACCCCAGTTCAGACATGGCTATATGCAAATCAGTCTGACCCAGTGCCTCATGGGAACAGTCCAGCCAGAACTGCCAAGTCATGTCTTCCCTGGACCGGAAACAAGCTACTGAGGACCGGTTTCTGGCATTCCAGCCGTCTTCAGCCCGGCTTGCTTGAATCCAGTGGCAAAGTGAGCAAGGGACTCACGTCTGAGCATACCCTGCCACACTTATGGCAATGGTAAGTAAAGGAGAAAAGGACTGTTTGCTTTTTCAACTAGAGGAAGATCTCCAAGGGCTTGAAACTGAGCTTGCCTCCTGTTCTGACGTCTCAGGGACACAGCGGCTTCATCCCTTCTGTCTCTCTGCATGTGTATCTGCTGTTTCAGCTGCTAAAGAAGGAAATTGCATCACTGATGCCGGCTTGCGATTCAGTAACCTGCACCGAAGCTATGGCCAGTGCTTTTGAAGAGCCCAATGCACCACCTGACTTGCACCTCTGTCCTGACTTCAGTGATGCCGGTGCTTCATCAACGTAAGCCAATCGTCGACGTGGATGACTCCCAAATCTATCGACATCGTACCGTCATAAGGAACCACCGCCTCGCTGCAATTCTTGACGTCACCTCCCAACAAAGTAAAGAACCGACATCTCACCTACCCTGCGCTGCAGTAAGGAATAGAGGCATCACCTTCCCATGGGTCATAAGGATGTAGCACCGCAGGCACCAACAAAGCATCACCTCTCCGACGCCTTGCATGAGCTTTGCTTTTATACATTACAAGGTACTGTTTTTTGTGGGTCTGCTTGACTCCGTGCCCTACGCCGCGTGCCTCATGGTCTGCACCGTACTTTTGGATTTTCATCTGTCACAACATCATTATAACTCCAGGTGAGTTATTTGTTGCTACAACCTTTATTTGAGTGAATAATCTATTTTTAAGGATATCTTGATAATTGTATTGTGGATTTTTCTTATTTAGTCGTGTTTTGGTTTGGATAAACATAACTTTTTTTTCTAAACTGGTGTGGTGTCCGTTTGTAGTGTTTTCACTATATTACTGCAGTGTTCACAAATGCTTTACACACTGCCTCTGAGCTAAGCCTATCTGCTCGTGCCAAGCTACCAAGGGGGTGAGCAGGGTTAGGAGTGTAGCTCCCTTACCCTAGCTAGAAGCAACGGTCTATATTTGGACAAAGGTACCTACCTCTGCTAACTAGAGACCCCCATTTCTAACATTGATGGTCAGCGGTGAGGATCCTTGACTTGCATTTGTGATTTACATTCAGAGATTGGTGTACACTACTGGTGAGTGTAGACCATCACGCAACCACATACATTTTATATCTTGAGAACTGCCAATTTACACCATGAGTAAAGCAGCATCCATTCCATCTGAGGATATTGAATTTGAAGAAGAGAGGGTTGATACTAACCCTGGGCGTAGATCGCAAAGTAGCGCTACGCGGAGCGACGCAATGTGCACTTCGCACTACGTGAGCTACGCGTAGCACTATGCGAACTGCGTAGTAAGCTGTTCGAAATGATTGCACAGTGCGGGTTGCTTGTCCGCACTGTTCAATCATTGAAAACGGCATCTTGCACAGTGCGAGATGTCTTTTACTGCCACTCGAGAAGATTTTTACTCGAGCAGCAGCTTTGTCAACGTGGACTGGTAGTTTCTCATCACGAGCGGTCCTGAGCATAAGCGACCACTTGCAATGAGAAACCTGACTTCCCCGCGTTAAGAAGCTCGCCGGGAGGTTTATTTTCCATGCTCGCGATCGGCAACTTGATGTTGCTGATCACGAACAAGGAAAAAGTCTTGCCGCGATGTCATTTTGCTTGCTCGCGGTCGCCAACTTGACGTTGAGGACTGCGAGCAAGCAAAAAATGACTGCTGCACTACGCTAGGAGTGTTTGCACTTTGCTACATGCAATTCACGTAGTGTGAAGTAGCGCAAACTTTGCAAACTACCCGAGCGTAGCGTAGTGCTTTGCCAAGGGTTAGTTGATAACTACACTGTGCCACTTCTCAAAACTGTCTGCAAGTGAGCATCCAGGGGAGCCTATGGTGGAGGGAGAGAATTTAGATGGGCAGCAGAAGGGGGCATTGGACCTGACTGGAGGGAAAGCAACTTCCAGGGAGGGCAGCAGTGTTTCTTCAAAGGGCCCATCTCCAGAGGACTTGGAGGATAGGGAAAGAAGAAGGGTGCATGAATTGGAGCTTGCTAATCTCAAGCTGGGCAGCCATGATGAGTTTGAAACTAATAAATTAGAGTTGGAGAGCAAGAGAATGTCCATGGATGAGAAAAAGATGCCTTTAGAGCATGAGAAAGTGTTGAGGGAATTGGAGCTGAAAGCAAACAGTTTAGAGATTAATTCTTTTGGTGGCAGCACACCATCAGTGCCTGGGAGGAGAAGGTATACATTCCCAAGTATGTTATTAAGGATTTCATGAAGCATGAGGACATTGGTCTTCATGGAAGTTGTTAGACCTGGAGCCATTGATGTGGGTCTCCCTTTCATTTTTTTTGCTGTTGCCTCCTGTATGTTGCTGGTCTATATGCTTTGAGCACTTTGCCACTGCTGTTCAGTGCCAAAGTGCAGGTGCTACCTTTGTAAATTGTTGTTATGGATTAGTCATTCCCTGATTGGCATATTTGATTTACTTGTCAGATCTAGTATAGTGCACTGTGTGTGCCCAGGGCCAGTAAATCGAATGCTGCTAGTGGAATGCAGCTCTGATTGTGTTACCCCCATGGGCAGGCTGTAAAATGTAACTCTGGCCTGCCATTGCAGAGCCTGTGTGCAATCTGGGACTGCCATGTTGACTTGGCAAGTGCACACACTTTCTAGTCCATAAACCTTCCCTTTTCTACATGTTAGCTACCCCTAAGTTAGGCCCAAGGTACCCCTGTGGGCAGGGTTCAACGTGTGTAAAAGGGAGGACATGCCCTGGTGTTAGGGGCATTTCCCGATAGTGTACTACTAAATTTCATTTTCCACTATTGCAAGGCTACCTGTTCCCTTAGGACAGAATTGGGACTTTTTATATAACATCTTATAAACATAACTGGCCCAAGGAAAAAAGTAGCAAAATAAAGTTTAGTATGCCTGAACTCAATGGGGCTGATTCACAGAACTAATTTGCAACAAAATCCTAAACGTACTACTTTTGGTATTCACAGAAGGCATTTATTAGTCTTATTATTTTATTTTTTTCCAATAAAGTTTTTTCACTACACTATTTACATGCCTGTTGGTCTATATTGTGACTTTGCATTTAACTATTGGGGATGTTCCCCATATGCCCATTGTATGTGTATCTGCCCATATTTACATGACATAGGACTACATTTCCCAAGTTGCTTCACTGGGTGTTACTAAAATCATGGACCCGATTCCTAATCATGCATGTGGATTTTGGAGTTTGGGTGGGATGGAATGCATTGGGTGATTTTGACATGCATCTTACCTTCTGTGTTGTCTCTGGTTTCTGAGCTGTCCAGGTCAGACACGCCCATCACTGCCTCAGGCATTAGGGTTGCCTCCACCAACTCCTCCATGGGCTTCGGCTCAGGTGTAGTGGAGCTCCAACCTCCAGTTGCTTTGGCTTCTGTCAATCTCGTGGCCACCCTCTTTTTGGACCTTTGCCTCATATCGTACCACCGCTTCCTGAGGTCATCAGTGGTACGATGGGTGACGCCAATTACACTCACCTTCTCCTGTATATCTGCCCACATTTTCCTCTTTCTGGCTTCAGGCACGCGTAGTGAGGCTTTTCCAAAAAGAAGGTCATGTTGCCTCACCACCTCTTCTGTTAAAACCTGAAAACTCCCTCTCAGAAAATGTCTACTTCCTTTTTCTGCTTTGTTCTTCTGCCTGCTTCTCTCCTCCTTGCTTTTCTGCACCCTGTGATTCCATTTTGCAGTGTTTCAAGTCAGAACCAAATCAACACTCCCTCTACTCTGTATCTTAGCCAGCAACTGAGTCTGGGAAAGGTGCAGGCAATTAGGTGCAGCATGCAGACTCACACTTCCTGGTTGTGATGTCATCATTCTGCACCTGAATTGCTCTTTCCGGTTTTTCCGATTCCTTAATAGCAAATTTGCTATTAAGGAATCGCTATTTGAGTAATCGCAAAAATGTTCTCCGAATTTTTGAGAATCGCAAAATATTTGCGATTTTTTACCTACATCCGAATTTGCGATTCAAAAAGTGCGATTCGCCGAAAATAGCTTTTTCCGAATCGCAAGTTCGGATTTACCTACATATGTTCCAAAATCCTAACTTAAGACAAAATCCTAATATAGGACAAAATCCTAATTTAAGACAAAATCCTAATTTAGGACAAAATCCTAACTTAAGACAAAATCCTAATTTAAGACAAAATCCTGACTTAAGACAAAATCTTAATTTAAGACTACTAAATGCCTTCTGTGAATACCAAACGTAGTAAGTTTAGGATTTTGTCCTAAGTTAGTTCTGTGAATCGGGCCCAGAATGTTAAAGTGCATCTTTTAGTGAGGGTGACGTTTTCATTCTGTTTTTGAAAATACCACTTTTAGAAAGTAGGTATTTTCTTGCCTAACCATCCAGCGTGCCTCTGCTAGGTTTGTGTATTGCATGTCTGGCTTTTGGATGACAATGACTGGAGAGGAACTGTGGCTCCTGAATTCTGGTGAGGCAGGGCTGGGCTGAATGGACCTGGGCTGCATTAAGAGAAGGGGGATTTCCTTTTCACCTGTATGGGCCTGGTCTACCTTCAACAATGCTGTCTCCACCTCCTGCCAGTAAGCTGCACCAACCAGTGAGGACAGAACTGTTTTTGGCTGGGTACAGACACTCTCTACCTTCAGGGAACAAAGAATTTGTGTGTATAAAAAGAGGGGCACAGACTCCAGACTTTTAATCACTTCTGGGAATCAAGAGAAACCTTTGCCAAGGAGAAGAGCCAGAGAAACTGAGGAGGAATTCTTCCCCTGTGCTGTTTGCTATCTGCGGTTGGGCTGCAGTTGCTACTTGCTGCCAAGGAAAGGAGAAAAGGACTTTGCTGTTTGCTTTGTCATCGTGAGGAAGATCTCCAAGGGCGTAAAAATAAGGTTGCCTCCTGTTCTGAAGTCCAAGGGACACAAAGACTTAGTTCCTTCTGTCTCTCTGCATCTGGAACTACCGTTTCAGCTGCTACAGAAGTATATTGCAACACTAATGTCGGCGAGCGACGCCGTAACCTGCACCGAAGCCATGGGCAGTGCTCGTGAAGAGCAAAACACACGTCCCGACTTACCCGGCAGTCCCGACTTCAGCGACACCGGTACTTCATCAATGTGGAGCCGATCTTCGACGTGGGTGACTCCCAAATCCATCTACATCGTACCATCGTAAGGAACTGCTGCCTCACCACCATTCGTGATGTCACCTCCCACACACAGTAAGGAACCTATGCCTCACCTCCCCTGCGCTGCAGTAGGGAATAGAGGCATCACCTCCCCTAGGGGTGGTAAGGATCTGCCACTGCAGGCGCCAACTAAGCATCCCCTCCCCGATGTTGTGCACCGTCTTTGCTTTTATCAATTCCAATGTACTGTTCTTTGTATGTCTGCTTGACTCCGGTCCTGATGCCGCGCACCTCGCGTTCGGTACTGTACTTTGGGATTTCCATCTGTCACAACATTGTTATAACTCCAGGTGGAGTTATTTGTTTCTACAAGCTTTATTTGAGTAAATAACCTATTTTTAAGGATATCTTAATAACTGCATTGTGGATTTTTGTTGTTTGGTCATGTTTTGGTTTAGATAAAGATTACTTATTTTTCTAAACTGGTGTTTTGTCCATTTGTAGTGTTTTCACTGTATTACTGTACGTGTTCACAAATTCTTTACACACTGCCTCTTAGATAAGCCTGTCTGCTCGTGCCAAGCTACCGAGTGGGTGTGCAGGGGTTATTTTAGGAGTGTATCTCCCTCACCCTGACTAGAAGCAAGGGTCCCTATTTGGACGAAGGTACCTACCTCTACCAACTAGAGGTCCCCATTTCTAACAGAAGGTCTTCCGTTTTTTCGGGTCTACATATAGATTCCCCATGTGCTGCTCCCTTTTGGTTGCCAGTATGACATTCTCCCTGCTATATGACGTGGTTACTAAGCTATTTATGTGTTTCCAGAATTATTTGGATTTGTTGGGCTCAAGCATGGAGTATATGTCAATTATTATACTGTACAATATCGACAGTTGAATCATACATAAAACAATTCAGAGACAAAGAATGTTGATCAAGAAAGGCAATAGAATGCAGCCTAAAGCTAGTGCACAAACGGCAAAAAAGTTAGGAGAGGTAAAAGAGCCGGTACCAAACGAATACAAACGCAATCTGAGATCAGGAGACAAGAGGGTATGAGAGCAGACCCAGTACAAGGTGTAGAGATAATCAACTTGTCCTCTTTGATTCTGACTGACGATATGAGCTCATTATTAAAAAAGGGCTTGGGATTTTGTCCAAAAGAAATTGGTGATGTGTGTAAATCAAAAATAGATGTGTTTAAATTTGTCAGAAATCTCAAATTGAAGAAAACATTTCTAAACAAAACAACAAGAAATAAAAATGCAAAGTCAATTCCTGTGTGTAGTGTGTTAGATGGGTTAACAATACAAGATGTTATTGATACTCAGCTGTTACTGTCAATTACAGAGCAAGAAATGTCGCCTAATGATCTTAGTACTTTACTAGCGGATTTAGATGTAGATTGTAATGTGAATATCTCCAGTGGCTTGAAATCGAAGTCAACATGGATACCAACCTTGACTGGGGGCAATACAATAGATACATTTCACAAGCTAGTAGAAAGGGACATTGAGAAATATGCTTCAAAGAACAAATTTAATAAAGGCTCGACAAAAGATAACCTGACACATGGGGAAAGGAAAGCTTTAATCAAACTAGCCGAAGACACCTCCATTGTCATAAAAGAAGCCGACAAGGGGGGAAACATTGTCATCATGAATAAGGTGGAATATGACAATGACATTTTGGGCCAGTTGTCGGATAATACCTGTTATGAGCCTCTGAAAGTAAACCCCATTAGCACATTGACCACACTATTCAACAAACACCTAAAGCAATGGTAAGAGGAGGGCATTTTAAATGATGAAGAATATCACTACTTAAAGGTTTACAAGCCCAGGTACCCCATAATATATACACTACCAAAGATACAGAAAAACCTCCCATTTCCACCAGGGAGGCCAATTGTATCTGGCATTGGATCACCATCAGAAAGGATGGCTGAATATGTAGATTTGTTTTTACAGCCAATGGTGCAAAGCCTCCCATCATACGTTAGGGACACAAAGCATATCTTGAGTTTACTTACAGAAATCACCTGGGAAGATGACATTATTCTAGCCTCTCTAGATGTAGTGTCATTCTACATGAATATTGATCTAACATTGGGTATGACAGCCATAGAATGGTATTTTGGGAAAAAGCCAGCAGGACAATGGAATCACAGCAAAATGCTCATAAAAATGATTGAGTTGATATTGAACAACAATTGTTTTATGTTTGACAACAAATGGTATAAGCAAATAAGGGGAGTCGCCCCATCGTTGGCGAACCTGTTCATGGGATACTTTCAGGCCAAGTGGATTTGGAGTGAAAGAGGGAACAGATTCAGTGAATATATTGTTTAGTGGGGTCGATTTATCGATGACTGTCTGCTATTATGGTCGGGAACAGAAGTATAGCTACAAGAGTTCTTTGTGTATCTGAATACGAACACACTAGGCATGCAATTCACGCTCACTTGGAGTAGAAAGAGTATTGTTTTTCTTGATGTTGAGTTATAAGTGCAAGATAGTTTAATACAAAGCAGGCTATATCGTAAAGCAACATCTTGTAATTCAGTACTCCATGCCTCAAGTGCGCACCCAGACCATCAAATCAGGGCTATCCCCTATGGGGAATTTACCAGTGCCAGGCGCAACTGTAGCACCGAAAAGGACTTTCTGATTAATTTGGAAAGTATGAAAGAGAGATTTACAGCTAGGGGCCACCCACGGAATACCTTAGAGGCAGCCGCTGCACGCATTAGACGAGTAGCACACGAAGATACATTAATGGATAAGCCAGCAAGCCCTACCGCGAACCAACCGGTTAGACTGATCACAAGCTTTAACCAGCAAGCGACTCTAGTTAGTAAGTTGATGCATAAGCACTGGCATGTCTTAAAGGCAGACAAGACACTAGAGGAATTTACACCGAAAAGGCCCATGATTACATACAGAAGGGGAAATACATTGAGGAATATTTTGAGCCCAACTGTGCCAGCAGCTGCTAAAAGCACTAACTGGTTATCCAGACACTCTATGGGCTTTCACAAGTGTAGCACCTGTGGAGTATGTAAATGGGCGCTTGATAACACTATGGAATTTCATGGTCCAAACAAGAGAAGATATTGCATTAAACAAAACATAAACTGCCTTACTAACTTTGTGGTATATATTGTGACGTGCAAATGCATGAAGCAGTATGTCGGGAGCACTATACGGTGTTTGAAGGACCGCATAAGTGAACACGCAAGGGCATTAAAACAAGGGGAAGCACGATACCCTATGGCTATACATGCAATGTCTTGTGCAAAACAGGGACCTTACAAACAATTCAACTTCTTTGGGATATAAGTGGTTGTGCCAGATAAAAGAGGTGGTAACAGAGAATTAGCTTTGCGCAGTGAAGAAGCAACTTGGATAATGCGCTTAGATGCGGTGTAACAGGGCTTGAATTCTGATCGTGAGCTGCAATTTTTCTTGGGCGTCTACAATTGTCATATACTGTATAATTTTCAAGTTATATCTATATGATGATATTCTGCCACAGAGTGGAAATTGTAACATCCGCTTATTATGACAAATGTATTCTGGTCGGAGTGTATATACTATGAAATGAAACCTAGAATATGCAGTAGTATCACAGTGACTGTATAACAACATGATGAAGTTACATGGTTAATGCACGTGGGCACATTAGATTTACATTGATATAATGTTTCAACCACGCATTCTCCTTTCCTTTAGCTCACTACAAATTTAAAATTAAAAATTTTAAATTTAAATTTCCCCTTCTTTATTTCTCCTTTATTCCTCCCTTTTCCTTCTTTTCCCTTTATTACCATTTTCTGATAAACCCACTTGTGTTCATATTCTCATAAGTGAGGACATAGCGATTGTTTCTTTTCCTCTCCTAAAAATGAGCCCTTTGGCTCTTGATGTTCATCAATCGCTTTCCACATCAATTTTAAGTAGATACTGTCAATCGCATTAATTTGGAATTAGTAATACCCTTAAATTTAGAATACTTGTGCATTTCTTATTGATAAACTAAGGATGATCTATATGCGTATTCAGTTTAAATCTTTACTGTATACAACCGCGGGGGTGTCAGTACATACGTTTAGCAACAGTGTTTATCCCCTTCCGGTTGGCCAAGTATGCCATTTCCGGTGTGGGGTGAGCGGTCTATCTTCTGTTTTTGATAAAGGAAGCGTGGAGTGCATTTCCGCACTCTCACGCGAGGACGCTACCGGCAGCGGTACTGGAGCTGCGGCGTCTATTTTGAACTCGACCTTGCACACACGAACGGTAAGAAGGATTTATAACGCTGGGATGGAAAGGACCAGGGAGCATAATACTTTCTGGTCAGCGTAGGTTCAAAATTTTATTTTAAATTATGATATATTATGTGTCAGTGATAAATTTTAAAAAATCGGGCACAACAACAATTTACGATATGCGTGGAAGAAGGAAGCCAAATCGAGCATTTGAGGGTCGGATTAATTGACTACTAGCGTAAAGTCTAAATAATGCTCCAATTCGGGACATTTGGATCTGGCAAAAGTGAATGAATCATATTCCTGCTCATAGGCTTATTTTGCCATGAGAAACGTATTGAGATAGTAAATAAAGTGTAAATAATGTTCCAACTCGGGACATATTGATCTGGCAAATGTGAATGAATCTCATTCCTGCTCATAGGCTTAAGTTGCCATGAGAATCCTATCGAGATAGTAAATAAAGCCAAGTTTTACATATATAAATGAAATCTTTTTAAATGATTCCCATAAAATAGAATATACCTAGGTATAATATAGATCAAGCACCAATTATATTTTGTAGTGAATGCATTAACCTATATGAAATATTAGAAATAACAGTAGCGACATCCTTCTCCCCTCTAGTGCCTTACAACATTAAAGCATCAATATTGATTTTAAGCTGCTGGATATAAGCGGTGATAATCTTTTATCCGTTCGAGCCTGGCAGCCGGGACGGAAGTACAACTGGCGGAGAGGTGAGACTCTCTTTTCAGGGATCACTGAAATAATATCGACTGACAAAATATCGACTTGCCAAAATATCGTGGAGAAAATATCGACAGTCAAAATATCGAGTTTGTATCTACAAACAGGTAAGTACAAAAATATCGAGTACAAAATATCGTTAACAAAAATATAGATGTAAAAAATATCGACTTTATTAAAAACAGTGTTAAATTAAATTAATATTAAATTTTAATTACTAAAATATACTTAAAACGACTTAAATTAAATTATAATAATAAAATAATAAATGAAAATAATAAAAATAATTTTTTAAAATCTTATTTGTTGACCCTGAACCCTAAAAATACCCCTTTACCCAAAAACCCAAAACTGACCCTGAACCCTAAAAATACCCCTTTACCCAAAAACCCAAAACTGACCCTGAACCCTAAAAATACCCCTTTACCCATGACCTGAAAACTGACCCTGAACCCTAAAAATACCCCTTTACCCATGACCTGAAAACTGACCCTGAACCCTAAAAATACCCCTTTACCCATGACCTGAAAACTGACCCTGAACCCTAAAAATACCCCTTTACCCATGAACTGAAAACTGACCCTGAACCCTAAAAATACCCCTTTACCCATGACCTGAAAACTGACCCTGAACCCTAAAAATGCTCCTTTACCCAAAATTTATCAATATTATTTAATTACCAATTAATTATTAATTAACAATAACAATAAAGTAAATATATTAGAACATTAGGTGTAATTATTTTAATAATTAATATTATTTTTTCAAATTTAATTACTTTAAAATAACACAAAATTATATATATAAAAAATGTACTCTAATTAATGTAATTAACTAATTACAATTAATTAATTAACAATTATTTACTAATACAAAATATATTCAAAATTATATTAATTAATTAACTAATTAATATTAATTAATTATCAATTCATTATTAATTAAAAATATTAACAAACATATATTAATTAATTAATTATTATTAAATTACTTCCCACCCTATTCCCCTATAAACCCACAACCCGCTACAGAATTACATTACGCAATTATTATCAAAAAAAATTCATGTAATAAAATATTTTATAACATTAATACACACTATTCACACATATTATTACATAAAAATACACTATAAATTATTATATATTATTAAAAAATCGATATTTTTGCTATCTATATTTTATACAGTCGATATTACTTCACTTACCTGAAAAACAATATTTTTGTAGTCGATATTATGTCCAGTCGATATTTTGTCCAGTCTATATTTAAAACTCGATATTATGTCCAGTCGATATTTTGGAGTCGATATTTTGTCTCTATACCTCTTTTCAGATAATGTGGCAAATCATTTTAGTGACTTTGCATATATGTCATGTATAAACATTATACTTACGTGGTCATCATATTGTTGATACCCCCTACAGCATAAAATTATTGCAACAAACATTGGAATATCGCTGCCCACTTGGGTAAGGAGCACGGTCGTGCTGGACTTATTATCATTAGACTTTAATTCATTCTCTCTGATACATACCTCTAGGTGTAGGTTTTCTATTTGGGTGTCCAGTGGGTCACGGACTTATTCAGGTGACTGTGTTAAATGTACATCAACTAATTTGAGATACTACAACCATCAACGTGCATGTTAGCTACATTAATATACAGTTGATGTGGTTCACTTCGGGTGGGATAAAATGGCTTTTTTATAGGCCAAGTCTAAATAACCTGTTGCAAATACCCCTCTCTAGTCTGCACTACTGTTTAACTATTACACGTTTTATTGTGATAAATGAATGTATAACTTATGTAGTGTTGGTACATGTATGTAACATGTAACCATTGTACATTTTAGAGCCCTGTCGAAGTCGAGGGTATATCACCCTGATGAAACACGTGTTGGCTGGGCGTTGCAAATTAAAATTCTGAATTGAAGATTACAACAATCAAGACTAAATCAACATTCTTTGTCTCTGAATTGCTTTGTGTATGATTCAACTGTCGATATTGTACAGTATAATAATTGACGTGTGCACAGATCCCATGTTTTGTTGTGTTTAGGACCTAGGTCCGATTTGGGGGTTTCAGGCTATTCCTCCTTTCTGGGGCACCGTCGCAGATTGAATACCGAAATTATAACACGTGACACACAGCAGGCGCCACCACTGGTCGTTCTCTTCAATTAGCCTTCTCTCTTTTTTCATGGAGTATATGTGTTTCTACTTTTCCTGAGTTGCTTGATATTTTTGGCTCCACGCAATTTTTTTGCATTGATTTTTTGCCTCTGTCAGCTTGCTTTCAGTAGCTATGGTTCTTTCCTCTCTAAGTTGTTGAGCAGCGCGTTGGTACATTCTTTTGCTCTCTAGGATCTTTCGTGTTCCGGGAGTTCGGGGCAACTGACCTTCTTTCGGTGCAGTTTGATATTCTTTCTGATTTAGTGGAGTAAATGACGCATGGAGCATATCTAACAGTGAGGACCCCTGATTTATATTTGTTGCTGCATGGGTCCATTGGGCAGTTGTAAAAGTGTGTTTGAAGCCTTCATAATTTGTTTGTTTTGGGCTTATGGCCGGCTGGGTCAAAATTATTATGGATCTTTACACTCATACTGATATCAATGGTGATTGGATTGTGATCACTTTCATTCCTCTTGTGTACTTGGTAGGCTGTGTACCTCTTTAGTAGCCTCCTGCATAGAAAGATGTAGTCCAAGGTCGATATGTCTCTGTAGGTGTGGATCATAGTGCCCCGTGTGGGCATCACTAGAGCCGGCGACCCAAGGTTGAATTCATAGATGCAGGCTTGGAGGATCGTTCTTTCATGGCCTCCTTGTGATATTTCAAGTTGGTCCAAATTGCGGATATTGAAGTCGCCGACCATTGTATACTGATCTACTGGGGGTTAATATATAAATGCCTTTATAAGCTTGGTTATGTTCCTCACTATGGCCAGTTTTGCTCTTCTTTGTGGATTATGTACAGGTTTATCAAAGATATTGATTTAGGCATTTCATCTAGTGCAAGTCCCTTTATATTGACTGCTTGTAAATTTCAGGTGTTGTTTGACCATTCTCTGATTTTCACTTGTAGTTCTAATTTCACTTAAATCATGCGGCCACCCAATCGTCTTCCCAATAGGTTATTTTGTGTGCTAGTATGTGGCTGATTTGAAACCCTGGAATAGGAAAAGGGGTGCTTGACCATGTTTCTTGCATGCACCAGTGTTTAGAAAGTCCAATGGTGTTTTACCTGTTGTAAGGGAGTATAGGCCGGCCACCTTCCAGTCAATTATCCGTAGTGCGCTTCTTTTGGGGATATTTGTATTTGATTGTTTTCCATTTACTTTCCTAGGTGTTTGACCGCCTTCTAGTCATAGGACTGTCGGGAGCCAGGCTCAGTCAGGTTTTTACAGATGGTTGTGTATTGTCTGTTTGTCTTAAGGTTTTCACTCTGCTATTGCGCTCATGTACAATGTTTTGGACATCGGAGTCACTCTGCCATTTGGTTAATGTAGATTCTTTTTGGCTGTTGTATAAGTTGCGTTACAATTTGACTGAAATTAGGTGTACCGTAGTAAGGTAGGATAGAGATGGTATATTACGTGTTAGATATAAGATGTAAAATCTGTTTAATATATCCCTTGCTCCTTTCGTATTGAATTCAGAAGTGAATGTTAAAGAGGAGAGTGTCATAAGATGTGGAGAAGTGTGGCTAAATGGTTAGAGCGGCAGACCCTGATGCTGAGGTCTAGACCGGGACCAGGGTTCAATTCCCCGCCTCGGCGGGTCTTGGGCTCAAAAATTCCATGGACCTGATAATTCTCGCCTCGGTGCCTATTCCAATCATGGAGTCCCACTCTGCAACTCTGGGCAATAGCTTGCTTAATCTCCACAACGGCCCCCACAACGCTAAGGATGCCTGGCCTCCACCTTGCGGGTACCCAGGAGTGGATGCCTCACAGGGAAAGTCAGGATGGGTTCCACAGCAGTATTCGTACAAACGCCTTGAGACCCTTGCGGGTGAGTAGTGCGCTATACAAGTATCAATTTACATGATGTTCCACGTTTGCGCCTTTCCCAGATGGAATAGCTAACTCAGTGATGAGCCTTTCATTAGTTTTAGTATATGGGAGTTAGGAGCATTCAGCTTTTAACACAAGCTGATATGCCCTTTCCCTTTGAGCGTAGGTTTTGTTAGCCAGGACTTGCTTGTTCTCTTCGTTTGTATTGAGCACGTATTTGGAGTTGCCCTGTTTCCAGCAGTTGCCCGGTTGATGGTTTGGGCCGTTACTTGACTCGCATGTCTGGCCAATCTGAGATGTTCTGCTGGTTTATTTATGTTATTTTCCTTCTTTTATGTATTCTTCTTTCAAGCTCTGCTGCTTGCTGTGTTTTTGAATGTTTCTGTGTGTGAGGGCTTGTTTGTATAGTGGCCTCACAATTAATCCTATCTATGGCTGTTTGTGTAGGAGAGATGGTCTGCTGAAAGCTTAGAGGGGTTGTCTGAGTGTAGTTCTCCCTATTTTCTGATGGGCCCAGCTGCATTTGGGATCCAGTGATTGTTGATGTTTTATATATTTCTGTTTTTGCCCCAGTGTATCGTTATTGTGCAACTTCATCAGTTGCTCATGTGGTTTGTGTCCTTGGAAGGAAAATGGTGTTAGTCTTCTGAGCTTTTAAGTTGATTGCTTCTGTGGTATCCTCTTGCTTCACCAGTTTGCTCGATGCTTCCATTTGTAGATCTTTTGGAGGGAATCTTGAGTTTTGGTTGTTCGTTTGTTGGCCATATATGCTTTGTGCAATTTTATTTTTGTCTCTGCGACAATTGTGTTGTCCTCTCCTCTGGTGCTGCCTAGTTAATTTGAGTGCCTCTGGCTTGTGTAGGCATCTGGTTGCACTCAAGGTCTTCTTTGGTTGATTAAAAAGGATTTGCAATTTTAGCGTGTAGAAGCCCCTTGCTTGCATTGCTTGCCTTTTCCCCACTTAACTCTTCTTTTTTTTGGTCTGATAGTGCGCACTCAAGATCTTCTCTGGTTGGTTGTGAAGGCATTGCAATCGTAGAGAATAGAAGCCCCTTACTTGCAGTGCAGCCCTTTTTGCCACTTAATTCTTGTCTTTTTTGATAGTATGCTCCCATTGCCTGGTGGTTTATTCTCATAAACATGAGAATTCTGCAATGTGCCCCTCATGAAGCCTAACTGTAAAGAAGTTCTCCACTGGGGAGAAGAGCATTCTTATCCAGTCAATGGCTGAAGAACTTGTTAACATAGAGCTAGATGGTTGCTTTTGCTTTTCTGTAGGGCAGGTATGACTGTTGGATTATAATCATAATTTTAATTGTATTTAGATAGCGCTTACTACCCCAGACAAGGTGATAAAGTGCTTTTCAACGAGTAGCACACTACTACTAATGTGGATTTGTAGGGGGAAATATAAATCGTTATTCGGAGTGGTGGGAATGGTAGACATGTGAGTTTGATAGTTGGATGAATTAGATGAAGGATGGATAGAGGAGGAAAACATCGTTCCTATCCCTCGACTATCCTCCCTCATGAGCAGTCTACCTTCCGCCCCAGCCCATTTCTCTAGCTCCTTCGTCCAGTAAACAATCCTTGGCCCTCCCGGTATAATACAGTTCCTGGCTATATCTCGTTTGGCCAGGACATAGACCAGATCCTGAAACTTCTCAGTCATCTTGTTTTTGGATGTGTGGGGGAACCACCTGAGCAGGAAATGCTCTGGAGTATGCGGGAGCTTCTTGTATATGAGATCTCCTATCACTTGTCTGATCTGTTCCCAGAAGGACAGTGGGGCAACTCAATAACATGTGGATTATATATGCCTCTCTCTCCCTGCAACTCGGGCATACTGCTGATTCTGTTCCAAAGTAATTTCTTATGTGGGACTGGGTTAGGTACGCTCTGTGCAATATGAAGGAATTAATCCATTTGAATTGCATGTTCCTAGATGCCTTCAGGGTTCCTCTAGGATCCTATCCCACTCTGCCTCCACGATCTGTTTAGCCAAATCCTCCTCTCACTGTAATCGTTATCACTCTAGTGGCCTTTATTTATGTTGTCTCATTGCCTTATAAAGGCAAGAAACTGTCTTAATTCTCCCTGTTGATAGAGCTACATACCTACATCCTGCCAGTGCCCGCGGTTCCGTGCCTCCCCCATCCCAGTGTTTTGTCTAATACTACTGGTTAGGGCCCTGTGCCTGGGAAGTGGCCTCCTGGCAAATCATATATTGCCTGCAGTACCTCAAATGGGAGCAGTGTGGAGTCTTGTTATAGGTTCCCCATTGTTGTCAGCCCAGCCTCTTCCCAGTCCTCTAACTCCGCCCAGTGGCCCCGCTGTGGCAAACATCGCAGCATTGTGATTGGTATGTCTGAGGAGTAGGGGATATTGGCACTCATCCATCTTAAGTATTGAGCCCAGCATTGTATCACCACCCTGGTTTCCATGGTGTCGTCGGACGTGTTTTGTCAGAACCGTAGGAAGATCTTTGATCTTTGCGAGGGATGTGGTATCCGGCGTGGCTGGATATTGTTCCCATTCTGGGTCACGTCCTGCCACAAGCCATTGGATCAGCCAGTACAACTGGGCGGCAATATATTAGCCCTCAAAGTCTGGGACCACTAGGCCACCTTCCGCCGTCAGGTGCTGCAAGGAGGTGAGTGCTACTCTTCGGCGCCCCGCTCCCAAATAAATGACGTGATCAGTGAGTCAAGATCTTTGAACATTGCTCTCAAAACCCACACTGGTAGATCCCCAAAGTAGTACAGGAGGCGCAGGAGGGCCACCATCTTCAGCACAAACACCTGCCCATGCCACCAACAGTGGCAGTGTACCCCAGAAATCCATTGTGATCTTCACTGATCTGATTGCTCATATTACCCACGTTTCCTTCATGCAGCTCTGCCGGTACATGATATAGTTTGACTCCCAAATATTGCAGACAGCTTGGCTCCCATTTCAGGTGTTCAAGGTCAGGTGGCGGAAGGGCGTTGGACATCATGGGGTATAGTCTGGATTTACTCCAGTTGACTTTGAGGCAAGAGATGGCACGGAACTGGGCCAACATTCCGTGCGCCCCTCTCAACTCACGTGCTGTGTCGCTGAGGACTAGTAAGAGGTCTACTGCATCTAGTGCTATAAAGTGTTGCACCTCTCCTGCCCTCAGACTATTGTAATCCTGCCTGCTTCATGCTCTGCACGCCAGTGGCTCCATGGCCAGCGCAAAAAGGAGTGGGGAGTGGGGGCACCCTTGTCTTGTACCCCTCGCCACCTTCTGCCTGGGAGAGATGTTTCATTCGGTGCGCACCCAAGCTGTGGGGGTCACATACAATAACTGTAGACACGCCAAGAATCCTCCTCCAAGTCCCACCCTGGACAGGCCACTTGAGGCTGTCGAAGGCCTTCTCAATGTCCACCGTGAACATCGCCTCCTCATGCTTGTCATACCCAGTGGAGCCCATGACAGCCAGCAGTTGGCTGATATATATGGCCATGCTCCACCCGGGGATAAACCCTGCTTGGTCTGCATGGCATATATTCAGCATAGATAAGGGCCAGAAGACTGTGTAGTCATGTGGTTCTTTCCCAGGCTTAAGCACCGGGACAATAAGGGCCTCTCTAGTCCTCTCTGGCATTATTTGCGCTCCTCAAGCCTCTTGATCCATGGTGGTCAGCCTGGGGGCCAGCTCCTCCATGTATGCTGCATAGAACTTATCGGATGAACCACAGTGCACGGAGTTTTGTTCCTTGCCATGCCCTTGATGACAGCTCATATCTCCTGCTGCGTTATGTCCACTCCTATCTCTTCCGCCTCCTCTGGGTTCAGTAATGTCATCTGCAGGCCTGCAAGGTAATCCCTTGCATCTTCATGGTCGCCTTCCCTCAACCATCCTGTACAGATGTAAGTAGTAGCTGGCAAAGACTTCATTAATCTTCCCTTATGTAAAGTGCCTGACCCCTACCTCATCCTCTTTTTCAACCAGCGGCGGGCCCCTGCTCACCAGGTTTGCTAGCAGTCAAAGCATTTAAGCTTTTGGTATCCTGGCCGCCTGCGTTCCAGCCCCCTAAGGGTTGACTCTGCTCCTTCCACTTCTCCCAAAATGACACACCTGACCCCCGTAGTGTGCGTTATACATTGGCCCTCAGGACCACGTTGAAGGCGTCCCATTCAGCCTTCGGCGAGGAGGCTGTCCCTATGTTGACCTCGAAGTAGTGCACTATTTTCCCTGATCTCTTCATGGAGGACCTGGTCTTCCAGTGTGTCTGGGCAAAGCTTCCATGTAGGTATCGCTGATATGGGGTGCATCCATCCCAGGGATAGCACCGGCGGATTATGGTCCGATATTGTGCCTGCTAGATATTGCACTGCAATGCTATGGTACAGGAAGGCGTCTACTCGCGTGTGGATTTCGTGGACCGCTGAGACTTAGGAGTTGTCCCTATCTTGGGGATGCAAGGCCCGCCAGGCATCCAGCAGCCCCCATCCCTGTCTCCAGGCAGTGTGCTGCTTGTGAATTATGCAGTGGCGGGTGTGATCTATCTAGGAGCGTGTCTTCCACACTATTAAAGTCGCCCCCCACCAGGGTAGTGCCAATCAAGTATTACGTTAGGCAGTGACTCAGTCTGGCGAATAAGGCTGGTTGTTCTGTGTTGGGGGCAAAGATGCTAATAATACTGACCTCTCGGCCTTCTAGTCACCCCTTTATGGCTACACACCGATCCTCCGGGTCCACCAGTGAGTCTGTCAGTTGGAATGGAACCCCCTCTTGGATCCATTTTAGCGCCCCCTTGCATATGCTAAATAGGTACTGTAAAAAAGTTGGCCCCTCCATTGTCTGTGTAAGGCTTGTCCCTCCTTTTGTGTGAGGTGTGTCTTCTGTAGCAGGGAATTCTGGGCTCCCCTCCTTCATATGTATGAGAGAACTTTGTGGTGTTTCGTCATTGTGTGCATACCCCAGATATTCCAAGTCATGCATTTGTACTTTTGCTTATCAGCCATTGGGAGGTGTTACTTTTCCTGGCCTGTCTCCCTCCTTATGTTCCATGATGCGACTTAAGGTGTCCCTCTCTTGTCAACATTAAACATTGTCCCCTACTTCCACTGCCCAGGAAAAGCAGGATAACACCCCCATCCAAACTAAGGTTATAGGTCCACAAGTGACTGCTTGCAGGTCGATCAGCCAATTACAAGGGGGAAAGTTGCTTGTCCATCACTCTCCCAGTCTCTGCAGCCACCTCTCAGTTCCATTATCCCAACTGGACCCCCACCACACCCCTCTCCAATAGTCTCTGCACCTTACTGCTAGGTCAAGTGCGTCCAGTTCTACTATATATCTGCTCTTGGAAGATCTCTTCTCCCTCCATCTAGGCGATGCTATCCGCCGTCTGCGGTGTTACATCTGGGAGCACCACGCTCAATGTCTCAGACCAACTGGATCCATGCTCCGAGCCGGAGTCCACTGCTGTCTTGCTGCCCTCAGGGGGTATGTGTCTTCTTCCTTTGCTGCTGATCAGTGCCACCCCCTGCATTGCATTCTGGCATTCAAGCTGTGCCTCTTCCTGTGTCAGAGCAAGGTTCTCCCACATAGCCTGCCGACCCCTAGACGTGTTCTCTCTCCTTCTCCTTCTCCTCCTCTCCCGTTCCCTTAGCGGTGTCATACCTTCCTGTTTCTCCAGTCAATCGGCTGCATACTGCACGGTCCTGAAGTACTCCATGCCCTTCTCTGTAGTGACTCGTAGCATGGCCGGGTATTGTGTTGCATATTTGTAGCTTAGTTGCCCCAGCCTCTGCTTCATTTCTCGATAGGACCCTCTTTGCCATTGGACTTCTCTGGAAAAGTCTGGGAAGATTCTCACCACTGAGTTGTCCACCTCTATGGCTCCTTTGAGGCACGCCTGGATAAGGATGTGGTCTCTATCCCTAAAATAGAGGAGCTTTGCTATCACCACCGTGGCAGCACTCCAGTTATAGGTGGCTTCACCATGACCCAGTGTGCCCGCTCTAGGGCAAAGGAGTTTGATAGGCCGTCCGGCGCTACTTCTGCCCGTATCCATTTTTCCAGGTAGGCTAAAATGTTGCAGCGTTCTATTTTCTCCGGCAGGCCTATGATTCTGAGGTTGCTCCTGAGTGACCTATTTTCGGCATCTTCAGCTCGGGACTCCAATATCCGTACTTTCTTCTTTTCGGCATCTTCAGCTCGGGACTCCAATATCCGTACTTTCTTCTTGAGAGGCGCAACACGCTGTTTCATGATTATCATGTCCAGCAACGTTTCAGAAAGTGGTCCCTCTGTTGTCTTGACGCAGCCTGCCAACTTTTTGTGGTCTTCTCTAAGTAGGCCCACATCCAGGCCCAGTGAGTGATTTTTGTTTTCCAGACGCTCGCTGGATGAGGGGATGGCCTGTAGAATGTCCTGCAATGTAGGGTCTGTGGGATTTTCTGCCTGCAATTGGGCCTTCTCCCTTCCTCCATTGGTTTGCCTGTAGGGGCCTATTCTCTGTCGTTCTTCTTGGGAATCTTCTCCATGGTGTCTTCTTGGTCTGTAGTGCATCTTGTGTTGTGTGTGCTCCTAGGGCGCCTGATGGGCCTCACTGCTCTTGGGCCCTGGTCTCCTGGTAGGCTCTCTGCTGTCTGGCACGCGCCCTCCCATTAACCACGCCTGCCTCTGTCTCTGTTTCCACTGCTGTTCGTTCGTCCCCTCAGGTGTGTCTTGTATCCCCAGTATCTACTTTGGTCTCTCCATTTGGTCAGGTACGGGGTTTGAGGCTACGTTATGTTCAGGCCCTGCATTCCTACTCTGTGGGCGATCATGGGTGCCTGATCTTAATCTGATGTCTCCACATTCTTCCAGTCGGGCCTCCTCAGACGTGCTTGCTGTAGGGGGCCCTCTCCTGATCTATTTGGTGGGCAGACGCTCAGATTGTCACTGTGCCCATCCCTCAGCTGTAACAGCGGCACTGGGCCCACTTGCCGGTGTTAGGCTTCCCACCCGGGGCAGGTAGTCCTCCCTCCAGCCACTCAGGCCTCAACTCCCAGGCTGTAGCTATTCTGGAGTTAGCTCGTCTGGGGAGGCCCAGTGCCACGTCGCTTCTTCAGCTACCCTGCGCTGCTCAATGCTTGCCGCCTACTCTGATACTCTGGCTGTCCCTGGGCCCATCCATGGGACTCTCTGAGGCTGTAATGCCGACTCGCCTGGTCCAGGCAAGACTCCTGGGACTACCAGCCCACATCGCATTCATCTTGTCCTCAGTACCCCGGTTGCTACTCACTGCTTGATCAATTGCATGGGGGAGGGCTCGCCCTTGCCCTGCTGTTCCACTGTGGTCCTCCTGGTTAGTCACCTCCTCTGGGGCACTGATCGTCCTACTTGGGTCCGTCGCTTGAGTCTTCTGTTGCAGGGCTGCCGGGGCCCAGTAGGCATCAGGTGGTGCAGGTTGTGTAGGGCGCTTTGATGTGCGGCCTGAGTCTCCCCCTTCCATCACTCACACCTGGCCTCACACAGTTGCTCTCTTCCTCCAGTGTCTGCGCAGGGCTCCAGACCCACTCCCTCCTTGTCCCTCCAGTCGGAGGGAGGGCCCTGCTCCTCCTTCTTCCCGGCCATCTGTTGCTGCTCCTGCTGCTTTCTGCTGGCATCCACACAGCTCTCTCACCTCACAGGGACCAGTGCAGCACTCCTATTTATTTGTCAGGCAGCCTTCTATGCCTCACGCGTCTTCACCGGCTACTGCCCAGCTCTGCACTCGGGCTTGCGACGCGGTTCCCAGTCGAGCCTGCATCGGCCCCTGCTCTGCTTCTCTGGTGCAGCCTCAGGGGAGGTCTCTGGCTCAATCCAGGTCCTGTGGTGAGGCGGGAGTGGGGACAACCGTAGCCTCGATCTGCCGCAGCCCGGTCAGTGGCGTCTTCCAGGTTTTCCTCCCAGCACCGTGCGCCGCCATCCTGGCTCACCATGCGGCCGCAATTGGCTCCTTCTCTTTCACCGATTTCAGCCTTTCTTCCAGGGTTCCTTCTTCTTTGGCATGCACCGCTCCCCTTATACAGCTGTGGGGTGCACTGTGGGGGCTTCAATCCCTCTCAGGGTATCAGGATGATGCAAGCTTGCTGCTCACTCCATCTGCTCAATCCATCGGCACCAGGTCACACCCCCATTTCATACCCCTTTACCATGCATGCCTTTAACATGAAAATTTGTGGTAAAGGCATGCGTGGTAAAGCAATAGGTAGTTAAGACACAGTCTTTATTCAGACTGCATTGTTTAGGCATGCTGGATTAGGGATTGTTCTGTCATGCTGGATTAGGGATTGTTCTGTCATACAACCCCACAATGGGAACATCAAAGGTAGTACCTGCTTGGCATGGACTGCTGCAGTCCATGCCGTCCAGGTGTGGCATGAATGCACACAGGGGGTCACATTTTGTGTCCCCCTGTGTGCATCCACAAGGTGTGAGGCACCAGGGACCCTGTTGAGCCCCCTTTTTAACCTCACTGCCACACCTTTCATGGCAGTCACAATGCCATGAAAAGTATGTTATGGCATCGACCCTGGTTAAGATGTTGAGGCCTCAAGACAGCCACAAACTGTGATACCTGGTGGTAGCAGTGGTACCAGGGTGTCCTGACCACCCTGCCCCAAAATGGGCAGGCAGAAGACTACCACTGTCGCAAGTCCGGCAGTCCATGGACTGCTAGATTCGTAATAAGACCCATAGAGTGGGTAGTTGAGGTTTGGAGAGATTAGGTATTTATTTTTTCTCTGCAATGGAAGGAAAATATATAAAGATCTAAATACATAACCACACATAAGAGGTATAAATGCATAGCGATTTTAACATGTTATGCATATGGAAATAATCAGGTGATACAAAATTGTAATAGACAATGTCCCATATATATGTGGATGGATAAATATGTACAAAACCAGGCTTTCCGTTTTTGCTGTATACTAAAAAATATTTTCTTTATTATTATGTTTGTTTTTATTGTATATTTATCCCCAAATATTTCAGTAGAGAAGCACTTACAGATACAATTGCTATAATGATATTTGCACATTTTGACAGATATGTGTTATGATAGAAAAATAAATGAATAAGCATGCATGCACCACCTTACACATTCTTGATATATTGATCTACTTATATGTGGATGCATTGATACGTTATACATATATGTATGTATATAATATTTGTATGTTTTTATTTTCTTATGTTTCTTTCAAAATAGATTTATTTTTCATTTCACTAGTAAGTATAAAATATGTATAAAGTATTAAATATACATATTATTTGTGTTCGTTTTTTCCAGTTATTTGATTAGCAGTATTTGTTTTTTAAATTATTTTTGATTTATGTATTTATGATATATTTAAGTAAAGTGTAGTGAAGAGCAAGCATTTACACATTCTGTCTGTTTACTCATGTTTCTATGTTGTTATGTATTGTTGTGTTTTCATGTCTTTTTGACTTTATTAAATGTAAAAACCCATTTACTACCATGTCCCCTGGATTTCATTATTGGATGACTTAACAACCTAAAGTAATGATGATTCAATTAACAACATACAGTAATGGACAATGCTATGTTACAGTTGAAATTGATAATTTGTGGCTTATGTTGGAAAGCCCTACCTCATATCAGGTTTTTTACTAATTTCCGTTTCATGTGGTGGTGGTGGTATCTGCTGCAAGGTGTTTGATTTCTTGAAAAGATGTAAGCAGGTGTTTTTGTGGTAATTATTGACATTGCGCAAATGAAATAGAGGTGATATTCACTTCCTCTGTGCCTTTTTCTACAAGCGCCTTTGGACAAGATGGGGGGTGTTCTTTAGTTTCCTTTAAAGGTACTGTGAAGTCAATATGACCAATGGAAGCACGGTCACATCAACAAAGTCTTGCTCAGTAACAAACTCAATTTCCGTCTTTGCTCCTAACTTAAGAAGATCAGGTGTAGAAGACTGGTCTCTCTGGACCCTGGTGTCAGCTAAATTACACATTTCTCTCATCTCTAATAGTGAGTATGGTCCTGTGCACCTGCAGGCAGTAAACAATTAGAAGGAAGAGAGTGAGACTCGGCAATAATTCTTTTCAATGGAAAACATATCATAAATAATCATCATCATCATTATCAAAACAATATTATAAAAAAAATTATTACATAGATATAAAAATGCCTGGTGCTCCTCCAGGACCTCTATTACCCCAGGACCCTGTGTAGGAAGCAGGCAATAAAATAAAACTTTACTAATCGAATTAACAAATTGTTGGTGTCCCTCCAGAGCCTGCCTCTATGGGAGGCAGGCAAAAATGTAACAAATAAATTAATAATCTTTTTAAAAAGTTCGGATGAGGGACTGCTACTGTGAGCGTCAACATTGACCAGGACTATTGGCCGTTACCCTGGCCTTCAGACCCTTTTTAAAATGTAATGTGATTGGTGAAGGTGAATATGGAGGACCCGGGTTTATACCCTTCAGACGAATTGGTCTACTTGGAAGATTGTGGGACGTTGAAATTTGTTTATGATTTTCGAATCCAGGCCTCTATCGATTACGATTATATTTCGGAACTATTTGACTGGTGGATACTGATTGAGTGAACCAAGATAAAGATGCTTCTGCCCTGACGAAGTTCTATTCGGAACGAAATGCGTTGGGTGACGTCCAAATTTTAAATTGAAAATGTAATAAAGGATATATTTTGGAATACATTTGGAATTCTCGGACTTCATCCTGGTGCACCGTCCTTCTTTTTATGAATTAATTAATACATAGTTGGTTACCCTCCAGATCCCACTGAGCACCTATGGGAGGCAGAGAAAAATGAATACAAAACTATAAAAATACTTGGTGTCCCTCCAGGGCACTTGGGGCCCCTACGGGAGTTAGGAAGCAGGCAAATTTGAATAAATCAATTAATAAATAGTTTGTGTCTCTCCAGGGCCTCTGAAGACTTATAGAAGGCAAGAAGTGACAAAAAGCAAACAAATATATATATATATTTTTTTTTCGAGTTTTTCTATGGAGGAAGTCAAACTTCCAATAAATTAATTAAAACTAACACCATTCAAGCACATGGAAGGCAATAAAAAATTGAATAAATAAATACAAAACACCTGTATACTACAGGCGACTAAAATCAGCCACAAGTGAGAAATACGTTTTTCAGAAGAAATGTCTTATGAAAAAACACAAAAATAAATGAACACATATGACATGTTGTTATGGTTATTGTTGTAATCCATACTTGATATGCCCCGCTACTCCTCTGCCCTCCTTCCCCTTGGGAGACGCAATAAAGAAGACTTTTATATTTACAGTGTGTGTCTCTGTTTTGCAACAGTTATGCTAATAACAATGCTCATAGAAATGGACCAAAATGATAATTAATCAGAAACCTCAACTTCCTCAAGAAAATGGTCGTCCCTAACCACAGAGCATGGGCTAACAAAGGAGGCATGGAGAAAAAAGACAAAATGGCCACCCAACTAACAAACACACAAAATGCCCAATGCTGTATGATCAGAAAGCAAGGCAGCATAGAGAACAATGACAAAGGGGCAACCTTTAGCACACAAATACACACACAAACACTCACAAATGGCTATCATCAAATAGAGGCATGGAAAACAAAGAGAAAATGGCTTCCCTACCCTGACTAAAGGTTTTTTCTCTGCCTACATTAAAAAGAACAAGTATGATTGCAGGAAGAATACTGCACAAGTATACATCCAAAAATGTGACTGGCCTACCTGTTGGCCTAGTACACCACCAGTAAAGTCGTAACAATAAATTCAAAAGCACACAAGATGGAAAGAGTGAGAAATGTTTAAATTAATGTTTCAAATACCGCCAAAACAAACAACACTAGAAATTAATAAGCTATGCAAAAGACTTTTAAAAGTTGAAGAAAAATAATGAATTACCTACCTCAAACAAACACATGCATATAAATGGTGGGCAAGCACATGGAGAAGAACAAATGAAAATGCCTGGTTGCATGGAACTGCACTCCTGGGAACATTCAAAAAATAGCTGCCAACAGGCACATGCAGACAAAAAATATCTAAACTTGAATATAAGGTTAAACAAAAGGACATAGAATAATATGCATCTGTATCACACAGGCAGTGAGAATATGAAACATACATTGAAGACTTACAGCAGACCCAGCCACACAGAGAAAAATAAACCACAGCATGCAGACAAATCTGGACTAAAAGGAAAAGAAAATGAGGAAATGTTATTGACCCAGGCATCCACCACCCTAGAATGTCCTCTATCCCATGATATCACATGGGCCTGCCTACATCCTCACTAAATTAAACTTCAGATCATCAGCAAAAAAACAAGCAAAATGGGGATAAAAGCAAAAAAGGAACAAAAATAAAGGAGCCTGCCAACACAAGCATGTTGCTGAGGATTGCATTCAGCGTATTTGATTTTCCCCCAAGAATGCAGATTCAACTTCCAATGGTGGATCATGCACCAGGGTTTGCGCACAATTGAGGACTGATAATGTCCCTCCAAAATCCAAATCTTGAATAACCAATGGCTGGCCAACACACAGGGAGGAGTCTTCACAACAGGAGGATGAAGTCAATGTGGTACACTCACTAAGGCTCTTCCTCTCTGTAACCCAAATTTAAAAAAAATGCATTTTGTGCTCATAATGTAATCAATGGTTCTGCTCAGGTAACAAAGGTAATGCAAAATTAGTTTTTGAGTTATTTAATTGGTGTCCATATTCAATTAATGCTGCTCGTGTTTGGTTCTCACACATTCCTGCCATATGGTGATCACCTTGTTGCTGTGCTATTGCAAAAGGATTATTTTATGAATAGGCATCTCATGTACACGAGGCGGCATAATCTCATACATTGCAACTATTTTGTGCAACGTGATTTTTAAAAAACATGGTTATTGACAAAGTATAAGCCTACAATCTGACTTGGCACAATTATGGTCATTCTGTTACAATGTTGTCCGTAGATGCTATAAGGCGAAACAAACCAAAGGCCATAGTAGCATACAACTGGGTAAGTAGACTATTAATCATCATTTCAAATTGTACAGTGGTGGTCTCATCATTAGGAAATAGAGAGTAATCAAGTACAGTGGTGGCTGGTGATGTTTTAAAGTGGTGGGCGTTAACATTCTTTCCAACTTTCAAGGCATGAGCAAGGTAGCCACAAGGTCCCAAGGTGAATCCTCAAATACTGTAATAACAACAACAAGGTGATGGATGGAATGCTTGAGTGAATCTACTGGCAATCGCTTGGGCCGCTTCCCAATCCATCATTTTTTGCCTACTATGCTACTCAGTTTGTTTGGACCCAGCCATATGCGAATCAGCCTTTGTTTGAACCGACTGTGTAGTAAATGGCACTAAAGAAAAATAAAATAAAATCCACCACCCCATTCACGTAGGTCAGAGTAAAGCAGAAAATTGAATGTGTATTTAACAAACAGATAGCTATCTTTGTCAAAACGCTTTTAGTGCACACAATTCAAACGAATGGAGTAATTTCAGTATATGATGCCATTTAGCATAATTGGACTGTATTAATATATGAACTGTTCACGCTTAAACGTTTCTTCATTACGTAAAAAGATATACAATCAATTCATCATAGTTGATTTCTATGTCTACTAGTTACACAAAGCAAGGTACACAGAGAAACAAATATTGCAAAGAGTTTTGGAAAAAAATGGCCGGATCTACAAGACAATTTGGTTTGTTTTTGTGTTCAGATAAATTACAGCACATTTCTTTCTACCATTTGCAGCCAGCTACACAGTTGAAATACTTGTTCCTCAACACAGAGGTGTCAGAAAAGGAACTGCAAAGCAGGATTCAGATTTCAAGTTGTTTGTTTGTTTTGGTGGTCGCTTTACTCGTCAGATAAAATGAAACCTTGAGAAGGCTGATACCCATCAGCGGACAAACAACGCCCATCAATTTAGCTAATGAGCCCGTAAGAGCAGGGACAGATGACAACAATTGTACTTACAGAATAAACCAAGAACTACTTGTTTTGCCTGCTAAGTGTTAATGCAAATATGTTCAGCCATCGTTTGCTTTAATTAATTGTGATTGCTGACATGCTCGCTCTGTAAAGGCCCCGGAGGTCTGTTTGTTACTTACTCCTCTCAATGGTGATTCAATTCAAGGCTCAAAAGGCTAGATAAATAAGAGGCTTTATCCGGAGTCGGGTTTACTCCGACACTTTCAAGTGAACTGTGGAGTTACACAGTTAAAGCAAATAACTGGTGATGTAAACTCATTGAGTAACAAAGGAGGCAGGTTCATAGAGGAAAGCTAATATAGCGGGTGCAATTACACCAGATTAGGAAAAGGCTGAGTGAGCAATCCGTTATTTAAAAAAATGACGAATACCTTTCTGTGACTGCTGTTTTCAGCTGTACGGATTAAACAAAGACCGCATGCCCCCGTCAATTCATACAATCAAATCCCTCCTTTGATAGGCGGGATCATGTAAAATCCCTAAACACTTTTATTGTCTTAGTGCACACTAGTTCTGACGTCACAACTTGCTAAGAAAAGGTGCCGAGTCACCTACAATCATTTATTGCAGTTTATTAGTGACTTTACCAGTCCAGAGCCCAGAGTGCTAAGTGCTGCGACGGCTCACAGCTCTGTCCAGCTCTGTCTCTCACTAACTGGAAGCGAGATGACAAGTTGCCAGTAGCCGTCTTCCAGGCCTATGTTTACTTTCATTTTTCTAGATGCTAGAAATACCTTAGAGATAAAAACAAAAGCTGTACGAAAAATATGAAGGAAATGGTGTTAAAGTTCAAGCACGGCTATGAAGCAACTATCTCCCTTGAAAGTTATTCCGCTGTAAAAAGCTCAGAGCATTAGCTAGTTGCTGTGTTTTTGTCAAAAAATAATTTGTTTTTGACACCAAGTTCGACAGCACATTAAAGAGCAGCCCTGCTGCTGGGCGAGGAGATACAACAGGCAATCGAGGACGGCATTAGGGGGGTTGATATGGGGTCGCGGAGGGGATGGGGGGAGGCAGGAGGGGTTTGAGGGAAAAAATATATAAAGTAAAACTTACCGTCCATCTTAAGTCCTGAGTCTCCCGCCGTCCTGGGTTTAAGCCGCAGCGCACGTCATCAGGAAGGCAGCCTCCCTCCCCTCCACCAATCACAACGTGCTGCAATGGCAGCGCTGTGATTGGTGCGGCCGCTGCCCCACACGCGTCATTTTCTCCATGTATGCTGCAGCATACATAGAGAACAGAGAGAGTGGGAGGTGTTACTCGAGGGCAGGGGGGAGTGGCTTGCCCACTTTTGATCATACTATCTGTTTCGGCGGCCTCAGGCTGCCCAAGCAGTCACTATGAAGAACAGTGGACAAGCCACTCCCCCCTGCCCTCGAGCAACACCGCCCACCACCAACCAGGAACTTCTGCTTTCTCGCTGTGCAAGAAGGCAGAAACAAATGATAGTTATTACGGTAATAACTATCATTTGTTTCTGCCTTCTCGCACGGCAAGAAAGCAGGGGGGCGGTGCTCAAACGCCCCCATAGAGGAGCCGCCAAACGTAAATAACATGAAACAATTTAGACCAGAGCTTTTTCCGCTGCGATTGGGTACCTCTGATATCACGTAGACCAGTAGTACCCACATTTTAAGTGATCACTCCGTTCTCTCTCTCTGTATCACCTGTCTGTTTGCTTATTAGGTAAGTCTGGTATGGACCCCAAAAGTTATCTAGGCGGGAGGAATTGGCTGTATACATCTGATTGCATGTTACTGTAGATAATATCTTTATGCCATTCCTCGAGTGTTGGGACTGGACCTCTAGCCCATCACATTGCCACGCAGCGTCTGGCCATTTGTAGGTCTATGGCAACCAATAACCTGGCTTTCTTGTTGACCTCCCCGTGGTAACCTAACAGTGGTAATATTGGGTCCAATGCGAGTAAGAGACCAGTGATCACCCCCCAGCCCGCGAAATTCTATTCTCCAGAACTCATTTACTCCAGGGCAAAACCACACGACATGCACATATGCAGCCTCATATTCGCCACACCTCTGGCATTCTGTCATACAATCCATATTGGAAAAGTCGCTCTAGCTTGTAGTAGACTTGGTTGACATATTTATAATGTATTAGTCTGTTTCTTTCATTTAGTGAAACTGTCTTGGTAATGGTACAACAGTAGTGCCAGCATTTGGCATTGATGGCCCTACCTAAGTCTCTTTGCCACTCAATTTCAGCCTTTGTCATGCAAGGTCTATGAGCTTCTTGTTCAAATGCATAGAATATTGTTATTATTCGGGGGGAAACATATACCTGTAATAGGGAGGACAACACTGACATGTCTGGTGGTGGTTCCAGCATGTTATCTCCCAATACTTTGTGTAATGAGTATCTGGCTCTATAATATTAGAAACGAGTAGGAGCTGTCTTTGCATTCATCCTATTTTGAATTACATCCCATCTCCATAACCCTCCATCCTGAAAAAGGTTTTCCATTTGACTGATTCCCAACATGTGTAAGGCTCGCACCACACCTTTTTTCCTGTCCAGCTGGGAACCAGGAAAACCAGTTCACTGGATTATGTGGTAAGTAAAGGAGTGAACCGGCCTATTTCTCCAGGAGACTCCACCAGGCTTGTAGTATGACACTCAATTTTTTTTATTTTTTATTCTAGAGGTTTTCTATAGCACTAGCCAGACCTAAGGGTATCGGAGCACTTTACAACATGACGAAGAGGAGACAAAATACAGGACAAAGGCATGGTAGGAAAAAGAATACGGAAAAAGTTCAAAAAGGAAGCTTTACAGTTCTGCTGAGTGTCGGAGGAGTGACCATGAGGAAGAAAAAGTTCAAAAAGAAGCGTTACAGTTCTGCTGAGTGCCAAAGGTGCGCCGTTGAGGTAGAGAGGTTAAGGAGGCCGAGGTGTGGCAATGAGGAAGAGGGGTCAAGAGGTAGCCTCAAATCCTAGGCAAAGGCAAGACTGATGCTGGAAATGTTCTCTTCGCGGTGCCGACCTAGGGGATGAGAGTTCGGAGAGATGGTAGGAGGTGGGTAGTGGTTATTTGATGACTGACGGCTGCCCATTGGGGGCGCGCTGTCAGGTGACAGCCTGTGGAGGTGAGAGCATCACGCAATTGCGTTCGGGAAGGCGCGCTTGAGGTAGAGAGCTTTTAGGAGGCATTTGAATTTTGGAAAGGAAGGGGTGGTTCTGATGTTGACTGCGATGCCGTTCCAGATTTTCAGAGCGTTTCCTGCAAAAGAGCAGGCAGCAGTCTTTTGTTTACGTGTTTTAGGGGAATGAGTGGGAAGGAGTTGGAACTCCTGAGGCTTCTTGCTTGTCCGGCTTTCTTGAGTTTGGAGGCTAAGTATTCTGGTTTCCCTGTGTGCAGGGCTTTGTGTGTGAGGCAGGCAGTTCTGAAGCTGGCCCGCATTTTGACTGGGAGCCATTTTAGATCTCTGAGTGCAGGAGAAATGTGGTCAAATTTCTTGATTCCGGTGACCATTCTGGCTGCAGCATTGAGGGTGGTTTTGAGCGGGACTAGGTTAGAGTGAGCTATACCGGAGAGAACTGCGTTCCCATAGTCCAGTCTGGACAACTGCAGGGATTGGGTGGCTTGTTTGAGATCAGAGGGAGGGATGTGGGGTTTGATTTTGTTGAGGAGCTTCAGATTGAGGAAAGCGCTCTTGGCAGAGTTCTTGATGTGGTTTGACCTGATGTGGTCAAGGGTGATTCCCAGTGATTTGACCGAGGTTGCAAGGGTGAGATTTCCGTTGTGGACATCAATGGCTTTCAACCATTCAATGATTTTCGGGTTTTCTTCCTATTTGGAGACAAGGAGGATCTCGGTTTTTCCCTGATTGAGTTCGAGGTGGTACTTTGATAGCCATTCTTGGACTTCTTTGAGGGTATTGTTGAATCTTTGAATGTCGTTAAGGGAGGAGGTTTCCAGGTAGATCTGTGTATCGTCTGCATATACATGAAAGGGGATATTTGCTTTTTTCAGAATGGAGGTGAGAGGTTCCATGTATATGTAGAACAGTTGAGGGGAGAGAATGGAGCCTTGAGGGACGCCTCTGTTTACGGGGACGAGTTCGGAGGCAATGGATTTGATTTTCACTCTTTGGGAGCGGGTTTGGAAGAAGGAGTAGAACCACTGGAGGACCACTTCGTTTGCATCTACCCGTTCTTTGAGAGCTTTGATGAGAAGACTTTGGTCTACAGTGTCAAAAGCAGCTGACAAGTCTAGGAGGATGAGGAGACAGCAGTGGCCTGTGTCAAGGGAGTTGCAGATGTTGTCCATGATGTTGAGGATTGCAGTTCCGGTGCTGTAGCCTTTTCTGAAACCTGATTGGTGGTGGTCAAGCAAATTTATGTTGTCAATATGTTTTTTCAGTTGACGGAGGACACATTTTTCGAGGGATTTGGCAAGGAAAGGGTGATTGGAGATAGGTCTGAAATTATTCAGGTCAGTTGCGTCTAAGCCTGTTTTTTTCAGAAGAGGAGTGACTTGGCCGACTTTACTGCAGTCTGGAATGGTGCCAGTTTTTAGGGAGCTGTTTATGATTTAGCACCAGGGTTGAGCCAGGGTGAGTTTCTGCTCTTTGACTATTTGATTGGGAATGGGGTCGAGGTTGTGAGACGATGGCTTGGAGGAGGAGATAAATTTGAGGATCTCCGCTTCTGAGATGGGGTCAAAGGAAGACCAGGTTGTTGCTGGTTGCCTTTTCGTGGAGATTTCGCTTGTTGGAGAGCAGTCTTTGTCAGGGGGAAGGAGGTTAAGGTCCAGAGAGACTTTGATCAAGTTAATTTTTTCATCGAAGAAGTTGGTGAAGTTGTCGCATAAGGTTTTTGAGCGCTGGACGAGGCTTGTCATTGGCTTGGACCTTTGTTTTTTAATGATGTCAAAGAGTTCTCTTGGTCTGTTTTTGGCCTTGTCCAGTGCGGAGCAGAAAAAGTTGGATTTTTCATTATTGATATGCTGTTTGTACTTTCCTTGAGATGGTTAGAGGAGGGGTCCTTTCTCCAAGGACGTTCAGAGGTTCCAAGTTGCCATCTTTCCTCATTAATGTCCTTGTTGAACCAGGATCTAGAGGGAATGTTCCTGGATTTTTTCAGTTTCAAGGGGGCTAGTTCATCAAGGATGGAGGACATGGAAACGTCGTTGTGAGTTGTGAGTTCTTCAGTAGAGAGGCCTTTCGGGGAGATGGGAAGGCAGGAGGATATTTTCTCTTCTAACTCCTCTGTGTTGATCTTCGATAAGTTTCTCGACCATGAAGGGCGAATAGAGATGGAGGGCAGAGGCAAGGTTTGATGAGGGAGGTGGGATAGGATAAGGTGATGGTCTGACCAGTCGACCAGCAGGATGTGATCTATGGTGAGTGCGTCATGATTGGCGATGATGGCATCCAGGATAGCTCCTTTGTTGTGGGTTTCTTGAGAACAGTGCTGGGTGAGGTTGTTGAAAAGGAGAAGGTCTTTTAGGCTTTGTACAAGAGCACTGTTTTTATCATTCATGTGGAGGTTAAGGTCGCCTAGAATGACGTTGTTGTTGGTATCTCAGAGAGAGCAATGTGCGATTAGGTCTGACAGGTGTTCTGTGAATGTGATGGAGTTGCCCGGGGGATGGTATAGTAGGTGGCAGTGCACTATGTTATTTTTGGTGGTTTTGATGTTGGTGGTTAGGCATTCAAATGAGTTGTATATGATGTTATCAGTTTTGGACACCAATAGGTTATTGTTGTGGATGATTGCCACGCCTCCGCCTTTTTGGTAAATTCTATCTTTCTTGATGATAGAGAAACCCGGGGGAACAAGCATATCCAGGATCGGAGGGGGGAGTCATTGAGCCAGGTCTTGGTGATGAAGGCAATGTCAATGTCATGGGTGAGAATGGATTTGGCTAGTTCGGTAGTGTGTTTCGTGGCAGAACTGCAATTTATGAGCATGCATTTTGTGTCTCTTTTATAGGTTCCGTGGGGATGGTGATGAGGGAGGAGGAGGTCTGAGGCATTTCTGGACGGGAAGCTCTGTTCTGGTCCCAGTGATTACCTGGATTGCAGAGTGCAGGTTGAGGTTTGGAGGGGAGGAATAGGAGGAGACCAGCTCGATCGCTTCCTCCGGGGACATGGGTTCCTAAGCCCTCCTTGGTCTCGGGGCCTAGGGATATAGGGGGGGACTGACTACTTTGGGAACAGGGGATTCAGATGCCAAAGGGGGTTGTGGGCGGGAGGAGGGGCTGGAGAAGGTGTGGAGGGAGAGTGACAAGATGTTGGTTAAGATGAGACTCATGCCCTGTAGTAAGGTGGAGAGTAGGTATTCAATACTGTCGAGGCAGCGATCCGTCTCTTCTTGACGGGGTGTGGGTTGCAGCTGGGGGTGATCTCTTCGGTGAGGGCGAGCTCTGGCGGAGCTAAGATGACTTATATTGTTAGTGGATGTGAGGAGCCATAAACGCTTTGGCATCTTATCGAGTTACAAAACCTTGTCTGAGGGAGTGTATAAGGATCTGCAGCATGTCTCTTGACATATTTTGTAAATCTTTTGGGCCTTGGATGCAAACATGCTCTGTGCCCATTTATATAACCCCCGCCCTGTGCCCACTCCGAGTACATGCTACATTTCCCCACTGTATTCCTTAGAATGAAAAAGCCAACATGCATTTGGGTTTGTAGTGGTTATTTGTTGCCACAGTTTTATTAGGAATACATGGATACACTTTGGCATTATTTGCATGCCCTGGACATAAATCATTGTCGTTGAACTGCCATATTTGCGTTATCAATCATATGCATTTGTTGTACGCAATATCTGTCATAAATCATATGTACATCACCAATTAGCAACTTGGACTGACAGTTCGTTGGTTAGCTCATTTGGATGCTTGTCTTGTTTCTTGTCACTTCTGGGTCACGGTTTGTACGGTTGGATATGCGCTCTCTTTGCGCGGGGGTAGCTTCTGTCCCTGGAGTTAGGCCACGACTCGCTACCTTGCTGGGCTGCGAGCGCCGTCTCCGTTTGCTACCCCCTTTTTTTAGGCCAACTCGCCCAGCCGTGAGGCATCCCAAAGTGAGCGGTCCTACACACCGCCCTTAGGCCAACTCACCCAGCCATGAGGCATCTGAAGGTGAGTGGTCCTATTCCAGCACACTGCCCTTCGGTGTGCCTCCATACCAACCATTATCCCTGTAGCTCTCCGCCACGCCCTCAGGAAGGCTTATGTCTTCCGGCGGCTCCCCCTTGTTCCTCTTGTCTTTTATCTGCAACCTGCTAGAGCCATGGTGCCCCACAGGTTGCTCCAGGATACATGCCTGCCATCCTGCCCACAGACCAGTGGTTTCAAGGTTACTGGCTTTCTCTTGTTACACCATACTTGTCCATTAGGCCCAGACTAACTTAGACTACCGCCATCGGAACCTGTCGCGCTATTTGTTGACCGGACCCTTGTCCTGGTTGTTCTTACTCCCACCAGATCATGGGGGGCAGGGTATCTTAACCCGGCCTGGCACGACGCCGGTGACGGATGGTCCAGTCAGACGCCTGGGTAATCTTCTAAGGTAAGGAATCCCTCACTAACTCATGACTCTTATGGGTATATTGTCACAAGGTTAGGTACTTGTGCATCACTTGGAAACTTAAATGCACTAGTGCTCCTTCCACTGGGTCACCTCCCCAAAATGGTGGCAGTGTACCTAAAATAGCAGAAAAACTTTCCGGATCCAGTTTGACGCCTGGGAATGTTCTAAGGTAAGGAATCTATCACTAACTAACGACTCTTGCCTCTACCACGTTACCCAAGTAGGTACTTGTGCATCACTTGGGAACTAGACTGTGCTAGTGTTCCGTCCACTATGTCACCTCCCCAAAATGGTGACCGGGTCAAGCGATGTTCCACTTGCCATCCGGTAGATGACATCCAGGTTGTGTCTACTCATTTGCCCGATTTATCTTTAGAGACCTGTCAACTCTGGGGCACGCCCAACGTGCATTTTTTTTTTGTCGCTTTTTTTCTTGGGAATGCGTGTGATTCGGAATGAAATGTGGGCCCTAAGGTTGGTACAAGTCCTCTCTCCTGCACTGGGTTTGCCATGCTCATACCAGAGGCTATTCTGTTTAATGAGCGTTGAGAGGAGTGACTGAAATATCAGACCCAAATGCTTATAATTGATTTGTTGACCTGTTCTAATGCTAGTTTACGCTTTAGGGTGCGCCAAGGGTCTACAAGCAGCACATCGATGTACAGAAATTACGTTTATTGTTATAGTAGCCTTAAGTTAAACTGTGGCTGCTGTAGAAACGTCTGGTGTCTGGTAGAGCTACCATTGTGATCGGAATACGAAACCAGACAACCCGCTGTAAAGCGGCATGTTACCTAAAATAAGTTGTTTTTTTGGTTGTTTTTTTTTACAGGATGGCTCAGTGAGTTGAACCCTCCCTGCTGAGACGTGCATTGATCTCTCGGTCATGCCGTTGAACTCAGACGCTGCTTCAGTTCTCCAGCCTTCCATGGACTATAAATTGATTACAGTGAAATTGGGTGACCGTGGCACGCAGGGCACAAGTCAGGGTGCACGCCGGTGCACCGAGACCCTTACTAATTTTAGAGGAGGAGCTCCACCTCCCTTGGCCTGAGAAGTAAGACGTTTATTGTGAGGCTGCCCAAGTGGGCTGTTACTGTGTCACAATATTGAAATTACCAGTCGCCATCCTTGGATATTAGATATAGACACATTTAGGGATTGGACGATTGTGCCCGTGTACTGTCCGTGCCTAAAGAGGCATGAAAGAGCTCAAATTGTCTCATCTTCAAAACTGTTCTGAACCAGGCACCTCCAAACTGTGTTTGGTCCAAGACCCCCAAATCCTTTGATGTCCCTGTTTCCTGCTGCTCCACTTCCTACCACAGGCGTGGTGGGCTCTGCGTCTAGTGCAGAGTCCTAGCACCCACATACTTCTTTTACCCTTCTGCCTGGCATACCGGCACATGTAACCTTGGCTTTGCTGTCTTAGTTGTGTCTCTTGTGTGGCCCTTGGCACTGGCTTGGCACTTGGCTTCTTAGGTGTGTCTCTTGTGCGGCCCTTGGCACTGAGATGCAAGCCCCTGCAGTCTGCACTTTGCCTTGGCTCTCTTCCCCACTTGCCTGATAAACCTTGACTTGTTGATAGACAACGTGTTGTGTGACATAGAGAGAATACATTTTGTTCAACAAATAAACATTAGGTGCCGACTAGTTATATGGGGGATGAATGGGGTCTGTTTTCATGAATGATTTCCAATTTTTATACCACAATAAAAGTTTCTTTTGCCCCAAAATAGTTTCTTTCTCTTGCCGCATATTTATACAGCGCAAACCCGACCCAAATTTATTGGAGCGCTTTGCCTGGGCCTCTTTTCGTTATCACACCTTTTGGCTCGGGGAGATTAAGTGGGTTTCCCAGTATCCGTTAAGGAGGACACGAACCCAGGCTTGACACCCTGGGTTCCCGCATCAAAGTTGGCAGTCAAGCCGGCGGCTCTGCGATTTATTTATGCACCCACTTGAGTTGATCTGCCATAAAGGCAATTCGATGTGCGAATTCGCCTCCAGTGTTTCTAACTGTCATTGTATTACGGGAACAATTAAATGCATAACAGCCTTAACCAAGCCGTGTGCTGGAACAAACCATTGTGCCCTTCTTCGGATCAGATTTAACCTCTTGGATGCTAATGACAAGGGTAACTCGTCATGCACTTTTCATTGATTTCAATGGAAACTAAATGAGCCCAAAAATATTGCCTTAGCAGTAAAGGGGTTAAAAGTTGCAACCATAACGCCAAACAGCCATAATTAAATGCATAACAGCCTTAGTCTACATGGCAGTAAGCTGAAAATGAACTTGAGTTTCCTTGCGCGCCAGTTCAATGGGGAAAGGGATTAATTTGAACGTGTTTTATTAATTTCTGTAATGGCACAGGCAAGCTGAAAAACCATAAAATTGCTGAGCCCCCATTGCAATGAAAAGCCTTCTTCCTCAAACATTAAATCTTGGCCTATACAGGGATCGAACTTGTGTCTGACATTACTAGCACCGATCTCCAAACAACTGAGCTAAGGGGGCCATTTTTAAAATCCACATTGCTTCAAGCTTTGTCCGGTACCATCTCGTACCTTGATGGATGAAAGGCTGAGCTGCGCTGCAGACTTCAGCGGACTTACCCAGGCACAGGCGGTTTCCTACCGATGGAGCATGTGACAATCGCCTGCCCCTTCCCACCTACTCTAGCTTGCCTCCACAGTCACGCATAGCCACCCTGGAGGATGAAAGGTTGAGCTGCAGAGACACCAGCGACACACAAGCAGCTGCGCGCAACGTGCCCCCCTGCCCACCAAACGTGTACAAGTATAATTACACCGGCGTGACCCCAAAGGATGAAAGGCTGGGCTGCGCCATCCCCCTGGGCGGTCGACTCGAGCGGAGCCTGTGCCCCCGCCTGATGGTGTGAAAAAAGACTCTTGCCCCTAAAACCAGCAGACCTAACTGATCACTCTAGCGGGTATGATCCTCTTTGGACATGACACAGATTCTGTCGCTTGCTCACTGTGAAGGGGGGGCCGCGGTAACCACCTCTCGCTCAGCCCTAAAGCGGGAGTGTACTGTAAGGAGTGCCTGCCCTTTTTCCTTCGCTATTGTAAATGTATATGTAAATGTATGTAAATGTATTGCGACTTATATAGCGCACATATCACCCGAAGGCATCAAGGCGCTTGCCTTGGGAACCTGTCCTGGCTTTTTCCCTGTGAGATAACCCCTACTGGGCATCCCCAAGGTGAAAGCCAGGCATCCCGCAGCGGGTGGGCCGCCGTAGTGGAGATTAAGCAAGCTATTGCCCAGAGTTGCAGCGTGGGACCCCATGATTAGAATAGGCACGAGGTGAGAATTATCCAGTCCGTGGACATTTTGGGCTCCCGACCCTGCCGCGTCGGGAATTGAACACTGGTCCCGGGCCAGACCTCTGCATCAGGGTCTGCCGCTCTAATCAGTGAGCCACACTTCTCCACTCTTCTCTATTGCCCAACAACTAGCCTCCGTGTGGCTCCCCCCAGGAGGGTACTCCATGGGCTTCTGTAGCCGGTTCGCAACTCACCCGGGGATGGGGTAGCGCGTGGCCACCCACCCCTGCCTACCCTCATCCCCGGTCACTTTTCATAACTCCACTAGTCGGATTGTGTGGCTGCAGCACGTTCCATATTCGTGCCGCCCTCCAGTACCCTCACTACTTACCTCCTTCTTCTGATGTCCACTCTGCTTCGGGGGCACCGCCACCCACACCGCCGTTGCCTTCTCTGGGGCACCGCCGCCCGCATTGACCACCGCGTGGCTTGTGAACCTCTCTGGTCCTGCCCTTTTTGCAGCCTCCTGTTGTGAGCTTTGCCCAGCCTGCTGATGCCGAGTACGAATGGCAGATCGCAACGGTTTCAGGTGTCCTACGCTGTCCAGCACCTCGCACCCCTCCTGAGGCACGCCGGAAAGGCGGGAGGCGTGGCAGGGAGCCGGGACCATCAAGGTGGGGGTGCCTTTAAGAGATTCTGGCTTCCCGGCCCGGCTGCCCCTTGCGCTGAGCATTGGCATGGATACCAGCTTGTTTGTTTACGATGGGATCCCTGCTACGATCTTTAGCACAGGGGGCGTGGAGACTCCAGTCACGGAGCCCCCATCCACGCGCCACTCGACCATCGCCATCGAAAAAGGAACTTAAAGCGCGACGTGCAGCCCGCTGCTCATGCAGCAGCCCTTGTTGATGCTCCTTGTCCTGCTGATCCTAGTGCCACAAAAAGCAATACCGGTTCAGAGGGTCTGATGAGGGCTGCCATCCTCTAATGGGTAGGTCGTCACAGTGTTCTTTGTCTCCGGTCCACGGAGGGGGTGGGGTGCCGGTAGCCTCACCAGCCGGCAATTTTACACTTATGTGCAGGTCCCCGTGTTCAGGGGCCAAGACTGGCTGCAGGACTTAAGTCCATCCTGTTGCAGCCCTCCGGAGTTCAGCTCCTGCCCCCAACGCCACCTATACTGGGCAGCTGGGTTCTCCCGGCAAGTCTGATGACCAGTGAGTTTGGATGGTGACGTCGCTGGCCGGGATTCTCCGGTCCTTAGTTTGTCCTTCCCCTGGCCGGCCTTGCTCTGCTCCAGGCACTGGGAGAGTGGACCTCCAGTCAGTCCTGAGTTGAGGCGGGGTGGATGCTCTCAGCGGCAGCAGTTGCTCCTGATGGCCCGTTTGGCGCAGGGCTTCACCTTGCCCGTACTTGCGATTCCACGATCAGGCCACAAAATTTGTGTGGCGCCGCTGCTGCTCCACCGCTCCACAAAGATATGAGGCTACCCCCAAGTCTTTCCCGCCAAGCTGGCAGTCTCCCCCAATTTGTTTTTATTTTTACCCCGCTCGTCTCCCCTTTGGTTGTGGGGGTCGGTGCCTTCCTTGGGGCTGTCGCGTGGGGGGGAGGTGGGGGGCATGGGCGCTTCTCCCGCTTCTGGGCGCCCCGTGCGCCAAGAACCAGTTTCTTTGTGGCTCGGCGTTGGTTATGGCGCCGGTCCTCTAGCCCCCATTGGGGGTGGCCTCTGCGAGTGTAGCTCTAGATCTGGAGTGATTAGGGCACCCATGTCGTAAGGCAAGGTGAGAACTTCCCACCATACTCTAGGTTGTTTTCCTGCCCAAGCCAGCTGTATCATAAAGGAATACAGGTTATTGAATAATGCGTGTGGCAGAAGCATTGGGGTGTTTTAGAAAAAAGAATAGGAATCTGGGGAGCACTATTATTTTCATTATGAATATTCGGCCAACTAGTGAGAGTGGTTGCTTAATCCAGCGTACCACACCTTTAACTAGTTTTTGTGTCGTCTTTCCATAGTTATCCAAAGCAGTATCGCTGGGACAGTGTCAATCTGTATCCCCTGGTAGCGCTCTGACTCAGTCATCCATTGTAATGAATACTCCAACACTATTGGTGTTTTGGCTGGGTGAGGGGGAAGAGTATAGATTTATACCAAGTGACACAGAGGCCTAAAAAACCTCAGATCCGCACTACTTCTCTGAGTATAGGAGAGATATTGCTCTCCAGTTTGAGGATATAAAACAATGTGTAATCAGCAAATGCTGAAATTATGGGATTGTAACCTGGAAATCGCAGTTCTCTATGTCCACTGTACTCTCAAAATGCGCGCACAAATGTTTCAGATACATGTGCATTTAATAGAGGCGAAAATAGATAGCCCTGACAAGATCCTCTAGTGATCATGATTGGGGATGTTACTACACTTCCAACACGGATCCGGCCTAGGAGAATAGTATTGTGGTCGATCATAGAAACACCTCCCTCACACCGCTACGGCGAAGAACAGCCCACATAAATCACCATTCGATGGAGTCAAACACAGTTTTGGCGTCTAAAAAAACAGCGGCCACCCTGATCTCCAGGTTAATATGCTGAATAGTGGCAAACAGTGTTCTAAGGTTGTATGTTACACTACGACCCGGAACATAACCAGCTTGCTTCAGATGCACTACTCCAGGCAATATTGGAGCCAGTCAACCGGCCAACATCTTAGTCAACATTTAATAAGGTCAAAAGCCTATAAGAGGAACAGCTATTAGGTTGTTTGCCAGTTTTTAGGAGAGTAACTATTAAGGCCTCCTGCATCGAAGGGGGCATAGTTCCAGTCTTTACCATTTCCGCATACAATGTAACCAGGTGTGGTATCAGTAAATCCTGATAGGCCTTGTAAAAGGCCACTGTAAGGCCAATGTGCCCGTCACCTTCCCACACTGCTTACTTTTAGTGCAGTCCGTATTTCTGTTGGATGTAAAGGCGCTATCAAGTGTTCCCTGTGTTCTTCGGTGAGCCAAGTTATGGCTATGTTGGCTAGGTAGTCGGAGACTGCATCTTCGTCTGAAGGGATTTCGTGATCGGTACAGATCAGCTTAGTAACTATGAAATCTTTAATCAATTTGGTCAATGTTGAGCAATAACTGCCCCTTCTTGTCTTGAATTTCCAAAATCACCACTGCCTCTCTCCATGGTCACATCAGTGCTGCCAATGTGGCCCTTGGATGTTCCCCCTTCCTATAAGTTCTTGCAATAGCATATTTACCCACGGTCTGAACTTTGCTGTTGGTTGTTTCATGGTATTGCTCTATCTTGGTCTTACTGTCCCCTAGAATAAGGTCATCAGCAGAATTATGGTGTCTCCTCTATCTCTATCAACCAGAAATCTATACTGGTATGAATGTCATGTATTGTGGAGTAGTGTGTGTACTCAATCCTGGCTGGAGAATAATATCACCAAATGTCCAATAATCCTGTTCTGTCAGGAATCTCTAGGTGTGCTCTTGCTGCTGCAGAGGGTCGATGGGAGGTTCCCCCAGAATTGCAGTAGATTGCTCCACTGAAGTGAGCGAGCACTGTGTGAGGGATAGAACTGTGGATTGTCATGATTAGGTTCATACACCCCCATGAGCAGTACAGCCAAGTCTTCTTTATAGCAGTGGGCTGTCACAAACCTGCCGCCGGGTCCACAAACACTTCCTGTAATCTAATCTAGATCTGCTGCCTACCCATATAAGTACTCTGTGGTCAGGCAGGCTTAACCTCAAAGACAGGTATGTAAAGCATTTCAAAACACCAATTCAGTAAATAATTAAGACATAATGCACAATAAAAATCCAACACCAATTTATAAAAATAGGAAATATTTTCATCTTTAAGATGATACCAAACGACAAAATCCAATGTAGGAAACCGGAGATATAAATTTTTTAAAGATTTAGCATTATATAGCACATATATTCCTATAGTGCCTCACCGGGTCATCTAGTCGTGATAGACCGGGTCAAAGTCAAAGTTTATGGCTGACCACGATGGATCCCTGCTAGGCTACTCCTTGTGGTAGGTCTCGGTCAAAGTTTTTACCTTCTGAATTAGAAGCTGTCCTGGAGCTTTCCTTCCCTGTGTCTCTCAAAGCTCTCAGCCAGTATGGTTTTGGTGAGGGCTTGCTAGATTGCATTGCACGAACTCCTGGTCAAACTTATGTAAGTCCGACCTCCGGAGCGTTTCAGCGGGATGAACCAAGGATCCAGGCCGGCTTGCGGTTGAAGGCAGGCGGTTTGGCAAACGCGGTTGCTCCTTGTCACCTTTTCTTCGTTTGGTCTTAGAAACTTTTATGGAGATTTTTCTTGCAGGGTCCCTTGATGCTCTTCACTAAGCCGGATTCAGTTAGGATTCGCCGGTCTGGAATTTTACATACTCCTGGTCAAACTCTGGAAATTGGATCTACTGAGCTTTTCAGCGGGACGCTCCTGGACGGCAGGCCGACTGGCTGTTGAGGTCAGGCGGCTTGACTGGCCAGGTTGAGTCAGTAAATTAATAGAGCTTTGTGTCCAAAGTTGCTCCAAACTTCTGGAACTTCTTCTTGACATTCCCCAAAGGGTCACAAAGTGTCTCACACTTACTGCAAGGGTATGGAAGCTCCAGGATGGTCCTTGAAAGTTGAGGACTTCAGTTCCCACAATCCACTTGGACACAACCTCTACAAATCCACTGGTAGTTCTCCAGGTTGAGGATTCTAGGTGGTGATGTTCCAGGTGAGCTCTATTAACCTGTACCTTGCAGGGAGTCCACTCTTTAGTCCGTTTACAGAAAGGTATTCCACAGGGCTGTAATTCTAAATGGTGCAGAAGGTGCAATCTTCAGAGTGCAGGCCTTAGTGAATGCTCACCAAACTCCTCAGCATGGTTCAACTTGCTCTCTTAGTTTTCAATCAGCAGATCTGAGAGGCTCTGCTCCTCTTAGAAACGTATTCCAAGTTGTCTGGGTCAAGCAGGAGGGCAGTCCTGTGCAGTTGGGGCAGGTTAACGCCCCAAGATATGATACTATTTTGTCCCAGAGTGCATCAAATCTTCCAAATTCCTCATTGCTGATTTCGCAGTAGGGAGAGAAGAACTGACTTAACACACCCCTAGGATGGCTAATCTCGATAGTCTCTCCCCCTTACATCTGCGCATTCCTTCCTTAAGCCTAGCATCTGGCTGGGTTCAAAAGAGTAGGGTTGTAATGGACATTGGTGTCTTCCCCTTCCATTATAGTGCATTGTTTACAACTCCTCCCCCTGCTCTGGCATTCCTGTATAACAGAACACTGCCCTTCCAGCAGAGCTGGTTAACCCCAGGTGCTCTTTATCACCTCTTCAAAGGAGCCTGGCTAATCCAATTAACTGACTAATCAGTAAGGCTGAATCTGGGCTTACAGACAAGAAATTCCTATAACTTCTTGTCTGTATATTGTAGGAGAAATTCAACAATATCATATAGTGAGATTTATTAATAACATTCTGGTAAGTCTTTGAATACTATTTTATCTTTCTCCTAGCAGGATATATTAGTTAATAATTTCTTGCCATGTTAACTTATGTGGCAGGGGATTTGCAATGTCAAAAATGACTTGGTCCATTTTTCCAGCACCAGAGCTTATAAAAACATTTTTTATACGTTATCTGCCTATATGTATAGGACCCCCACTCCTAAACCAACTAGGGGTTATTTCGGGGTGCTGAATATGTAGAAGTATGGCACATCCTCTCTCCAGAGTACTCCAAGCAACAAAGTCGAGTTTGTGCAACACTTTATCACAATGTGGGGAGTGAAATATGCACTTTCATGTAACCCAGGGCATTTAAAACTCATTTTATAAGGGTCATCCTTAATATACCTGACCCCCTATCCCTGGGACATCTAGGGGAGACCCTGGGGGTCAAACATAGTAGGTTCTCCATTTCTAAGTGCCCAAAGACCAAAGTTGAGTATGACACAATTTACTTTTTAAAACAGTCCTGCAACACAGACCTACTTTTAAACTGACCACAGGCTTCAGCAGTGCACACATACAAGTTCAGAAAGGGTTGTTGGCCTCTAAACTGCCATGCCCTAATATATACTAGGTACTAAGAGGTAATGTTGATCCCTGTGCCCTATTATGTACAAGGGCCTTACAGGGTAGGGCCTGCCAATCACGGAGGTTATCCAACCCATAGTGTACCCTGGAGTTTTTAGGTGTTTTCATGGTATTCTAAGTGTCTCTTTCAGCATAGAACTGGCCCTGAGACTGGTTAGGCAGAGCCCAGGGTCAGTCAAGTATGTTACCACCAATACCAGGCAGCAAAACGTTGGGGGTACTGAGGGCACAGGATGACTTTGCAACCCTTGAGGTGCAAGGGCAGGAGTTCTATGTCTTGGCGGCGAGTTAGGAGAACAATCTTCCTCCCGTTCTGGTCTTGTGGATCCTGGGGATGGAGGCGGGCTGGGAGAATCAGAGTTGTCTAATAGAATGTGAGACGGTGGTTCAGGTACGCTGGTCCATTGTTGTGTAGGGCCTTGTTGGCATGAGTGAGGAGCTTTCTTTTGGTATCGCTACATCTACCTCATCCATTTTAAGGTACGCCACCCCCTTTCGTATCTTTCTACTGTCATTTAGGTTTCTAACATTCCATGCGCGCAGACAGATTGGCTCACTACTGCTTGGTCTGCATCCCCCATTGTCCACCACTAGTCACGTAACATCTACTATGCCCAGTCATACAACTCATAGCCCTTTTTTCATTAGTAACAGGATATGAACAGTTTCAATGGAAATCCACCCAAGCAATGTAATCCCATGCCTTGCATAGCATTGTAGTACCCCTCCCCAACCCACACCATTAGTTCACCGCAATAAAACCTTTAAAAGCTATTTACAGAAGGCGGTACACACAGGGGAGTGGATGTTACCAGCATCAAAAGCTGTGTCGGGCCAAATAACATTTGTGATGTGGAATATAATAGTGCCCAAAACAAAATTCATTGCATCAACCCCCGGCGGTTCCAGTCCTCACAGCATCTCACCATTTTCGTGCATTCTGAGGTGTTATTGCTGACTCAGCATGGTATGGGGTAGAGAGCATTCTCAGTCTAGTTCCACCACCACTATCTCAGATTGCGTCTGTCATCTTGGATAGACTTGTCTATCACTTTAATGCTACTTTTTGTCCTGCATGTCTTCCCCCTCATTAGAGGTGGCTGTGGGTGACCCACATGGACTTCCAATTCCCACCCTCCATTTAATGAACTGGATCACTTGTTTGGGATCAGTGATGAAATGTGCCTTTCCCTCTGTCATTACCCACAGCTCAGCAGGGTAAAGCATTCTATATTCCATGTGGAGTTCACAGAGTTTCTGTTTAGCTGGAACAAAGAGAAGTAGAGCCTCCTGAATGCTGTGGAAAATCGGGGTAGATTGATAACTCTGAGCCCTCATACCATGTTATCAGTTCTTTGGCTTTATGTAATGCATCATCTTGATCCCTGTAATTATGGGGTAAGGCTTGGCCTCTAGGTCAGTCATGGTAAGAGGGAGCAATGTGTGCTCTCCACCACAAAGTTATCTGAAAAATGTTTCTCTACCTATTATATCAATTTGGAGGCATTCCACATAACGTTCCATATGTTGTTGTATATGTTGGCTTTTTCCACAATACCTACAGATCTTATATTACTCCTCCTGGATCAAGCCTCAAAATCTTCCACTATTGCTTGCAAGGTGAGGAGCAATTTGTCCTCTTATGTGCTGTCGACTCTGCGTTCAGCACATCCTCCATGTCTGACACCCTTCTTTCCACAGCATCTAGCCTCTCTGTATGTTTATCTAGTCTCTCTGACATTCTGAAGGAGAGAGCAGCCACGGCCCGTGCAAGTAAGAGCGGTGGTGCGGAGGGTCCGGGTGGGGGGGAATTTCGAGAAAAAAGTCAAAGGAAAATTCATTATTTTTTTTTAATGTTTTTTATTTTTTTTCACGATTGCTTTTCTGTTGAAAATTCGAATAGTTTAACGTTTCTCCCCTTATAATAGATTTAAATATATCCCAGACTATTGGGATTGATGCCGTATCATTGTTAATTTGAAAAAATTCTTGGATAATATTCGTCATGAAAACTATAAAATCTTGTTGTGATAACAAGTTCCTCTGAAACGACGAAGTTGATTGCGGGCGTAACCCAATAAAAGGAAGGTTGAGATTTAAAAGAACAGGGTTATGATCTGATAACAGTTTGGGAAGAACTTGTATTTTTATTTTATCAGAAAAGAACTGGGATAGAAAACAATAATCAAGGCGGACACATTTCCTGTGTGGGGCAGAGAAAAAGCTGTAACCAGGAGCCGCAGAATGTAAAGTATGCCAAGCATCCAAAAGACCATTATCTATTACCAAGGACCTCAGAGCCTTAAACGTCTGTGGTTTGAGGCCTACGTATCTTTTGTTTTTTCTAATATTAAAGCTAGCTTCCATATGGATATTTAAATCACCACTAAAGATAATAGGAATATTACATAATGCAAGCTCCTGATTTAGAGAGTTAAACAGCTCAGAATCGTCCAGATTAGGGCCATAGACAGAATAAATCATAATCTTGTTCTGAGATACTGACATGTCAGCCGAGGCCCACCTGCCCCATTTATCAGCTGATGTCTTAAGAGCGATACCTTAATTCCGCCTCATGAGTATGGCTACTCCTCGTTTAATTCCTGTCTGTTTAAAACAAACTAATAAATCTAGTCCCAGATTTTTTTTAAAGATCTCTTTTTTCCCAAGAAACATGCGTTTCTTGAAGACAAAGAATAGCAATTTGTAACAAATATATCATTTTGGCCAGAATTCCTCTTTTTTGCCATCATACAGACTATTAACATTAAAGGTACAAATTCTAATTTCCCTACCCATCAGAAAGAATAAAGGTTAAACATCAGCAAATTATCACCAAGGTTCAAACATTTCCTGTTCCTACCATGTGTTAGTTTATTCAATAAGGATCTCCTTGCTTTACTGTAATCAAAACCTTTGATAGGACAATCTAGACTATCTAGAAAAAAAAGCGTGCCAAATAAGTACCATAATATACGAATTTTACCCAGTTCCAACAGTTGTTGATTTACACCCCCACCACCACCCCCACACACCATCCCCAACCACCCTTCTTCCCCACCCACACCCCCAACCCATCTTATGAGGCACAGGGAGAGACAGTCCCTGGGAACACCGAGTGCCTTCCCCCTTGCCTCCCAAATTACTTGAAGAAAGAGAAAAAACAAAAAGAAAAGGAAAAGAATATACAGCCTAAACCAGCCAACAGTCTAAGTATAGTCATAGTTATTTACACTGGAAATGAAGCTATACATTTCTCGCAAATAATCATAAAGAGGCTAGATATTCTTTAGCAACAATTTCCGATACAAAAAATCTTGTTTGACCTTTAATTGTGTGCTTATATAGCGCAGGAATCACTCCCGAAGGGGTACCTCCGCGCTTCGACCGCTGCAAAACCCTTCCTGGCTTCCCTGAGAGATGGTCCCTTAATGGGTATCTCCAGGGTGGGACCAGGCATCCCTGGCGGTCTGGTGGGGTCGTTAGTGAAGATGAGGCAAGCTAGTGCCCAGAGTTGCCGAGTGTGATCGCTGATCAGAGTGGGCACCGAGGCGAGAGAATTATCGAGTCCGCTGACCCTGGTCCAGAAACCTGCCGCGTCGGGAATCGAACCCTGGTCCCGGGCCGTCCTCTGCTCTCGGGTCTGCCGCCTCTAACCAGTGAGCCACACTACTTTCACTGTAACTTTAAGTTTGGCTGGGTTCTGAAGATAAACTTTGGCACCCTTTCCTTGAAATCCAGCGATCAGCTGCCAAAAATGCCATCGTTTGCACACAGTTGCCTGACAAAAATCGGGTCTAACAAAAAAGCTACATCCCTTAGCAGAAAGTTTTTCATCAGGTCTAGCTAAATCAAAGACAGCTTCTCTAGCCAAAAAGTTATTGAATCTGACCAAAATCGCTCGCAGATAATCTCCTTCTTTTGATTTTGATTTCATAGAAAAAGGAAAACGATGAGCACGTTCGATTACCACGGGAAAGTCCCAAGAAGTGAGTTCAGGAAACGCTGTAGAAAAGAGTTCACAAACAAATTTCTGAACATCTGATCCACCTAGATTTTCTGGTACCCCTAAAACTCATCTCGTTGTGCTTTGACTTGCAAAAGTTCGTTTTTTTGCGCGGAAACTTCATCTTCTAGGGTGGATATTCTGGTTTCAGCCTCTAGAACCCTTGCAGTCATATCAGTGCATATTTTGGTAATACTTCGAACAGCATTTTCTACCTTTTGACAGGTAGCTTGGGCACGTGCAATCTCAGTTTTAGTGTCAGGCTGATGTGCCAACATAGTTTGGTATATCATAGAAAGAGTCACCTCCGGACCAGAATTAGAGTCAATTGTTTCAGAAAATACTTGTTCATTTGCGGAGAATGATTGTCCCGGTTGATGGTCCTCCAAACTGCTAGATTTATTCCTAGAAGCCGGTGATTTTCTCAAGCAGTGTTTCTTAACTGTAGTAGTTGAACCAGGCGAGATCTCATTGGCCCCCTCCTCTTCTTCTTCCAGGCTGCTATCTTCTACAGGATAATCAGCCCAGTCTTTGTCCAAGCTCTCATCAGATGTTAGGTCAGAAATAGAGAAGAATTTCTCGTTAGCCTCCTGTATGGTATCTTGGTTAGAAATGTCATTAAGTTCTCTAGGTTCCCAAGGTTCTAGCATTGAATTAGTTAAATTCCCCTCAGATATAGTAAAGTTTTTAGAAGGATTTTCAGTTCCAGCAACTCTATTAGACTCAATAGGCTCGATAGACTCGATAGGGACTACATTTCCCAGAATACCACTTGTTGATGAATCAAGTTCTGGCCTGGACTCTGGTTCCAAAATTTTAACTGGGGCTGTTTCTGATTCTAATATTGTTTTGGTTCCAGATTCATTATCCCCGGTCTCCCCAGTAGCTTGAAGAAGCCCAGCTGAGCCTTCTGAGCCCTCTGAAGGTAGCAGTAATACACTATTCACAGAGCTGATCTGAGAAGGGTTTGAGAGTGAGCCTACGAAATTGCTGCTGAAATTACTGGTGAGTGCTGCACCAAAGCATTTCTAGCCACTTGTTTTTCAAATAAAGCAGGCAAAGTCTGTGCTACATTCTTACAAGAATGCTCTCCTCCCTTTTTTGTTAAAGAAGCGGTCGCTAACTCACCTATTTTTGAGGCACCCCGTGCTGAGCCAGCAGCTGCCGTTTCTTCAGTTCATGGTGTTAGGGAGCCTCACCTGGGCATTAGCATTGGCGTTCTTTGGCGGCATTGCAGTTGAACGAGGGAGGAAACCCAAAAGCGATTGACCGAGACGTCGCGGTAGAAATCGCCAGGATCGGTGTGCGTGCTGGAGAAACTGCTGGGGGCAAAGCAGGAGGAACAGCTGCATCAGCTGTTAATTAGCCGCAGAGCCAAATGCTGGAAGCGCGGAGGAAATTTTCAGCGGCAACCGGCAGCTGGCAGAGATGAAGTGCCGTAAATCATGCAGTTGATAAAAATTACGGTGAAACCATCCAGTTTAGAAGAATTGTTTTTACAGCAAGCGTTTAAGCAGCCCGTTTTCTGGTAAGTTAAACGAAGCCAAGTCAAAGTCGCGATAACCGATAGTTAAGCGGATACTGCCATTCCTTTCTCTATTCCTTTCCTCTTCGCCAAGTCGGGAGTAGGGGAGAGAGCAGCTCACACCACTAGCCTAGCGGCCGCCATCTTGCCTCTTACAAAAATTGTCTGGAAAATTCATTATTTATTAAATTTTCCCTCATGGTCATCTGTCGACTCTCCACCCAACTCAGCCCCACCGCTCTTACCTGCAAGGCACAGCTGGGAGAGAGCGTCAATCTAGTCATCTTTTTTTTTTTAGGATGTGTTTCATGGCTACGAGTATATATTTCACTTCTGTGTCTGTGGCTGTGTCGGTGTCCTCTGCTGTGGACTCTGTGTCATTTGTTTCGGCCTCACTAGGTTTGGGAGTTCTGGGTATGTTGATCTAAAGCTTGGGCTGGATCTATCTATTTTGCTTATGCTGCTTTGCTGCTATTTTGTGCCAGTTGGTTTGAGCTGGCTGATTTGTGTTGTCTGTTTGCCCTAGGTGCTTCCTGGTATATGTGGACTACCTCCAATTGATATTGTGGGATATATGTGCAGGGACACAGGTGGAATGTGCAACCTATGCCGGGGTGGCAATCGGTGTATTATTTAGTGCTATGGTATTTTGTGATGGAAAGCTGCCGGTTAGCTGTAGCTGGTAGCTCACTGATGGCTTGTAATTGTTGGCCGGCGTGTAGTAGCTGTCAGCTAGTGTGTGTTTGACTTGACCTGAATTACACCTTTGTTGATGGGCAGAGGTGCAGATAGTTATGCAACCAGTAACTTGAATGAGGGAATGTTGCTTGAGATAGAATGGTTCAAATGAGGCCTGAACCAACTAAGTTATCCCTTCAAGGGGAAGTGCATGAAGCTGAGTCTTCACCTCACACAACGTGACAGCTGCGATCAACGCCTCCCAAAGTTCTCATATGCAGCAATCCTCCGATATGCCGTGGGGGTCTTTTCTGGACACACATCAGCTGGCGCAAAGGCGGGCCTGTGGGAACCTGTAGCACTGCCGGGCACCTACCATCTGTCCGGCGATCATAAATTAATACCCCATTCCAGACATTGGTCATATGTTTTTACTATTTACTCAGACACTCGGTCTATACTCCTGGTGTGAATCTATAGACACTACTTGTAATAGGGGAAATTTCAAGGCATTTTAAATGGTGGATAAGGAGATTGAGTACTAGAATTGTCTAGGTATGGCATCCCAACCCAAAAGGATTGCATTTGAAAAGATTCAGTTTCATCAAGGAAATACTGAGAAGGAGCTTGTCTTTTCTTCACTGGGACAGTAAAGGGAAATTATGATGAAGAAAAAGACAAGAGTTTGATCTTGTATGCCTCTAAATACATGACAGTCGACCTTGAACAGAATTCTGACAGTGAAACTATGATGCGTTCTTTTTCCTGGGGTTGCATGAAATTTCCTATTCAGCACTGCTCATTGTACCTTCTTAATGTGCTATATTTGGAAGGCACAATGTTCTAGTATGAAATAAATTGCAGCAGTCAGATCTAGGTGTGACTACCTGTTAGACCTGGCATCTTTTGGCATATTTCCTCTGTCTTTTGCTTTCTGACCTCCCGGTCTTGTCTCTGTTTTTGCTGGTTTAGTGTCTCTGTGGGCTTTTTCATAGCTGTCCAGTGTTAAAGTGCAAGTGCTCCTATAGTAAATTGTATTATGGATTGGTGTTTCCATGATTGGCATATTTGATTTACTCTTAAGTGCCAAGTACAGTGCACTAAGAGTGCAATGTCCTGTAAATCAAATGCTGCTGGTGGGCCTGCAGCACTGGTTTTGCCACCCACACGAGCAGCCGAAAGGATCCTCAGACCTGCCACTGCAGTGTCTGCGCCCAGTTTTTACTGCCATGTCGACTTGGCTAGAGCAAGTGTACCCACTTTCCAAGACCTAGCCTTCCTTTTTATTGCAAGTAAGTCACCACTAAGGTAGGCTCAAGGTACCCCTATGGGCAAGGTGCAGTGTATGTGAAAGGTAGGACATCTACTGGTGTGTGTAACATGGCCTGATAGTGAAATACAGTGCAATTCGTTTTCACTATGGAAAGGCATTCTTGTCCTATAGGATGAATTGGAGTTTACTTACAACATTTTATGAGTATATCTGCCTATTGGGACAAGATAGACAAACTGAGTTTAGTTTGTCTGAACTCAGAATGTAGAAATGCATCTTTTAGTTAAGATGATTTTTAGAAAGTAGGTCTTTTCTTGCTTTACCATCCTCTGTGCCACTGCGGGTTGTGGATTGACTGTCTTACTTTGGAGTAACAGGGGCTGGGGATGTGCATTCTCTTTAGACAGCCACTGGGGGGGGTCAAGATGTGTCCTGCCTTTCCTCGATGAGTTAGGGATAGGCTGAATAGACCTGGGCCGCATTTAAATTAGTGAAAGTAGATTCCCTTGCACCTAAATGGGCCTGGTCTGCCTTGGACAATGATATCTCCACCTCCTGCTGGGAAGCTGGGCCAGAGAGGACCAAATTGGTTTGGACCAAGCACAGACACTCTCTGCCCAAGAGAACACATAGAAACTGAGTATAAATATTGGGGCCCAAACACCAGACCTTTAATAACTCGCTTGGATCAAGGAACCTGATAAGAAGCAGAGCTGGGAGAGCTGCCAGGAGGAGTACTGCCTCTTTGCTATGTTGTTGGTTTGTTGCTGCTTCTTCCATGACCAGTGAAAGGGCTGGACTGAACTTCCTCCACTTGTTGCTGAGTGTCTCCAAGGGCTTGAGATAGGCGTGTCTCCTATTCACAATGTCTCATGGTCAGCAAAGACTTCACTTACCTCTGGGTACCACTTCTGGATCTGTGGGTTTCAGTTGCCACAGAGGGGGAAAGCACCGTCACCAACATCGCTGCTAGCTGTTTCCATAAGGCAACGCAGAAGGCACTGCCGCATTTCGTATCACAACCCCAGTCTCAATGACGACCGGCACCGCCACTAAGACGCTGCTTGCACCGCGACAAGTGGGCTCCGCACAACCTTGATGCACTCTGCTGCCCTGTTCTCACCAACGACATTGCCGCCCCCCTGACCTTGACACCTGTGACTGCCCCATGGTTTTGGGGCACCGCTCCTAAGTCGCACGATGCACCATCCCACCCCACACCGCAGTCTGGGCTGACTGATGCCAGCTCCCATCAACCAGCACTGTTCCTTGCACCATGACTTGACAGCACCACATTGAACAATGCCTCACTCTGCACCTCATCCCTGGTCTCACCGACGCCACTGGATGACTATCACTGAGCCGTTACCTGCACTGCAATTTGAAGGCACCACACTGTGCACCCCTACGCTTCACATCACAACCACGACTGTTGCCATGACTGGCCTGCACCGGGGCGGTCAGCCGGAACCAAAGGTTCTGTTATTGAGTCTGCTGATGCTACATCCGCCGCACCAATGCAATCAGCCTGAACTGTTGGATTCTGTTGTTTTCAGCACCGTGGTAGCCCCTGACTGAGCTACAAACCTCAAGGAACAGCATTTTAAAGTAATTTTTGCAAAGAGTATAATTTGTATTACTGTGTGCTGGCTTGTCATTATTATGGTCTTGTTTGCACAGATATATATTGGTTATTTTTCTAAAACTGGTGTGGTGTCCTTTTGTAGTGTTCTCACTGTATTACTGTTGGTTATGTGCAAATGCTTCACACACTGCCTCTGAGATAAGCTTGATTGCTCGTTCCAAGCTACCAAGGGTGTCAGTAGGGGTATTTCAGTAGTGTATCCCCCTCATCCTGACTAGAAGGAAGGGTCCCTTTTTGGACAAAGGTACAAACCATTGCCAACTGGAGATCCCCATTTCTAACATTGATGCTTCCACAGCCCTGTGAAAAATGGAGAACTACATATATATCCCTGAAAGTATTCACTTCATTGGAACAGTTGACAACAAACAAACCAATATGAATGCTTATGAAGGGGGCAGAACCAAAGTAAAATCCTGCACGTTTTACTTTACCATAGACTGGCAACTGTTACCCAAATACTTCTAGTGGTGGTAGTCGACCCATAGTAAGTACAGGGACAACTGCCACCCAAGGATTAGATATGAGTGGATAACCATGACACAGAAGGACATACCAAATCAGTTAGAAAGGGGCCGCAAGGACCTTCTCTGAGAGTGCTGCTCCAGAAATGAAGAGTAGAAGTTGAGGGTGGTTTGATTGACATGAACCACTGTAGCCAGCTTATCTAGGATGGTAAGAAAGTATACAGCATTGAAAGCCACAGAGCGCTCTAACAGAAGCAATACTGGTTGAGTCTGCAAACTGTCAAATGTGATGTGATGTGAGGATCATGTATATAGCGCACTACCACTCCAAGGAGCATCTTGGTGCTTTGACTCGTACAGCTGAAAGATGGTCACAGCTTAACTGTCCTCAATCAGCAGGCAGAAGTTAAACAAGTGTTTTACAGACTGAGTCCGCCAGGCTATAGATCCAAGTTTTAAGAAATTTCCTAAACTTCTGTTCAGAAGTGATTGCGCAGAGTTGCTGGGGCAGTTTATTCCATGCCTTTGCACCTATTACTGCCAGGGTTTTTCCTCCCTTAGTTGCCAATCTGAATTTAGGGACAATCATCAGATTGGCTGCTGCGGATCTGAGTTCTCGAATGGGATTGTCTCGCCTGAAGTTTTAATACAGGTACCATGGACCATTCTTGTGAAAGGCCCTAAAAGCAATCGTCAGAACCTTAAACAAGATGTGCTTCTGAATAGGAAGCCAGTGAAGAGCATCCAGGGCAGCATAGGCGGAGGATTTTCTTGGCCATCTCAGGACCAGTCTTGCTGCCACATGCTGGACCATCTGCAGTCTGTGCACAGCAGATTTATTTGCCCCCGCATACAGACTATTGCAATACTCCAATCTAGATGTAATCAGCGCCACTGCGACAGTGCGTCTGGCTGACAAAGGCAGGAGATCAAAAAATTTCCTAAGGCCCTTTATGATTTTAAAACATGGGCCAGCAACTTCTGTTGTTTGAACGAAAGGGTCTCATCAAATTTAATCCCTAAATTTTGTGCTGCTGGGATAGTGTTAGGCGGAGCTTCTGCCTCTTTTGGCCAGCACATCTGGGGGGAAAAAAGATTCTTTTTTCCAAACGGCAGAATTTCCGTTTTGGCGGAATTGCGTTTAAGGTGGTTATTAGTCATCCACGCAAAGGTCGCAGTCAGACACTCTTTCAGGGTCTGTTTGGCGTTTGTCGAGTCCTCATCTAGGACTAGGACCGATTGTGTGTAATCAGCATATCCTATTGTGCTGATGTTGAAGGAGGAAATTAGTTCAATCAAGGGGACCATATACAAGTTGAATAGAGTAGGGCTCAGACTTGAGCCCTGAGGTACCCCTGACCGAACCTCCTTCTCTTTGGAACAGAACTGGCCCAGCATAATAACCTGCCGTCTATACGTCAGAACATTTTTGAACCATTTTAACACGGTGCCCGCTATGCCTGCACTAGTCAGGCGATGTAGTAAAATAGCGTGGGACAACGTGTCAAAGACATCAGATAGATCCAATAGGATCAGGACAGCTCTCTTGCCCTGATCCAATGCAGGTATTATGGTCTCTGTTGTAAACAGTAGTGCAGACTCTGTAGAGTGGTGTGCTCGGAAACCAGCTTGATTAGGATGAAGAATATTTTTCTCCTCCAAATAAGCCGACAGCTGCTTGTTGACACAGGCTTCTGCCATTTTACATAAGGCTGGGAGAAGCGAAATGGGCCGTAGATTAGATAGGACTGTAAGGTCCTGTAGAGCTTTTTCTGTAGGGGTCTAACAGCTGCAACTTTCCAGTGTGCTGGGATCTCGCCCATTTGGAGTGATGAGTTAAGGATAGAATTTATCACCGGATTGACCTCCTCCTTTATAGCTATTAACAGTGCTGGGGGGCAGGGGTCAAAAGGTGATCCTGACTTGATTTTAGATATAGCCTGGAGTGAAACTGCCAGACTAATTGGGATAAAGGTCTCCCAACATGCTAATTGAGAGTTTCTGGTATCAGTCATATCCGTTACCTCTACATCCTCCAGCTTAACCTGAGGGAAATCTTTTATGAGATTAGTTATTTTCTGTTTAAAGAAAGTCGCTATCTCATCACAAAAGACCCGGGATGGTGGAATTTCCTGCGAGAATATTTTGGGATTCCTGAAACTATTCACAATTTGAAAAAAATCCTTTTACATATTTTTTGTGGCTTCTATCATATTTGTATAGTAGGTCACTTTAGCACGTTTAATTAATGCACGGTAGTCCCTCTTAGCAGTCGTGTAGACCTCCTGATCGATCGTCTCTATTATAATGTCGACGCCATCTCCGCTCCAAAACTCTCACTTCTCCTAATGTTTCTTTTAATGAACTTGTATACCAGGGAGCAGATTTTTTCCCTTGTCTAGATCTAGTCTTTGTCCCTCGAGTTTTCATCCTTTCTCCGATATTCCTCATCCACCCCTCATAACTCTGGTTGTCAATAGTCGCCTTCCGCAGCAATGATGGTCTGCTCTCCTTCACCCAGCTGTTAAGATCTGTATGTGCTATAATTTTCCCCCAGCGTGGGATAGGTGTCCCATTCCCTGGTATAACTGCCTTCATAGCCTTATTGCAATCCACCTAATGCTGAAAGCAATGTATTTGTGATCCGACCAAGTTTGAGTCAGAGGGGATTCTACCTTCATCGTGTCCAGATTTGAGCTGATGCAATCTAAGATGTGCCCTCCCTTATGTGTGGGTTCCACTGTTTGTATCGTCAATCCCAAAACTCAAGGTCCTGGCTAAAGGGAGGTTCTTTATTTTTACAATTGTCCACGAAGCCCAGTCCTGCCTGGAAGGATTAGGAGGATAACCCAGCAGATCTCCAGCTGTATCATACTCCCAACCGATTCAAGAGTTTAGTGTATACCAGCTGTGATCGCCATGAGGGGGGGCTGCCCATAACAGGAAGCACAAAAAGGATGCAATGCAATGGCATCCAACAGGAAGAAACAGAAGGAAAGGACGGACGTGGAACACGGGGGGATCCGTCCAACTGAGGGGGGAGGCGGGGGGTCCGGGGTGGTGAAGGGAGGTGTTGCAAGGGGAAAAACGAGAGTTCAAATGCAATGTGTTTTTCTACATTTCTATGGTTACAGTACGAGCAATGTTATTCTTTTTCATTTTTTATTTTTATTTTTTTTTTTAATTATTTTTTTTTTATTTTGCACAAATAATTATTGCACTTGCCATTTTTGCCCGCATGGATTATAATAAGTTGTCAAGTTTCTTCGAGTATATTTGCTTATTTTGCACTAGAGGGCTCTTAATCCTTCAAGTCTGTTCTGCTATTTGTATCAGCTTGCTGATTAATTGCATATTTGCACAGTTGCTGCTTGTTTGCACATTTGAACATTGCAATTTAGATTTTTTCTATCAATATCTGCTGCTGCTATTACATTATTATGTATCACCTATCGGTTATATACGTCTTTGTTGTTGTTTATATATTTATAGATTTGTACATATGCACACTTCCTGAGGGCCTCGCCCATCATCTTGAGTATGCCCGTTTGCAGATTTGCACATCTAATCTCAGATTCTCTAGGAATATTTCTGTGAATATTTGCTGCTATTATGCTACCGGCCTATATTGTTATATACATTTATATTACCTATTGGTTATATTTGTTGTTGCTGTAGTTTTCTGTTTATTTGCACACTTGCACATTGGCTGAGGGCCACGTTCAACATCTTGTATATGTTTGCTTGCATATTTCCACATTTAAATCCAGTCTCTTTACGAATACTCCTGTGAATATCCGCTCCTATTATGTTATGGGTCTAGACTGCTATATATATATATATTATTTATTGATTATATGTGTTGTTGCTGTTGACTCTATTTTTGTAAATTTGCACACTAGCATATTAGTTGAGGGTCACGCCCAACATCTCGAACATGAAATAATATGGTGAAATTTATTTCTTTAAACGTTAACGGATTGAATAACGTTCGTAAAAGGAACGCTACTGAGTGCTGGCTGAAAAACCTTTCACCAGATGTCATCTATTTACAAGAAACCCATCATAAAGACCATGCAGAGTCAGCTAAACTCTTCAAAAGCTGGGTGGGCTATAACATATCTGCCCCTGCTGGGATGGCTCAGAGAGGAGTTTCCATACTAATAGGGAGACATGTAGGGTTTAATCTTGAAGGGTCTTGCACGGACATTAGAGGTAGATGGGCAGTTGCACACGGTAAATTAAATAACGTCAGTGTTATTCTTGCTACAGTTTATGCACCAATTCTTGACGACCCTCAAGTTATTCTACAAGTAAAACAGGCAATAACTGGTCTGCCCGGGCCAATAATCTGGGGGGGAGATTTTAATTTATTGCAAAACCCGCGATTGGACTCGACTAAGAAAGATCGTCGTCAGAATAAACCCCAAGTTGCCTTAGCAGTCCAAAGTTGTAAAATAGATCTTGATCTTATTGACCACTGGCGAAAGTTAAATCCTATCAAGAGCGAGTACTCATGCCACTCAGCAAAATACAATTCAGCGTCAAGGTTAGATTTTTTTCTGTCATCTCATGATTTAGTATTATACAATTATGCCCATCTACCTAATGCTTTCTCAGACCATGCAGCTCTTTGTATGGAAGTTAATCTGGGGAATCATGAAACTAGATCTAAAAGTAGATGGTTTTTTAATAAACTCAATCTTCTTGACCAACAATGGTGCACAGATATTAATGAAAGGATTGAGCAATTTTTTATACAGAATAGAGATTCAGCCCCATTAAATATAATCTGGGATGCTTTTAAAGCAACTCTTCGTGGAATAATTACATCTAAAGAAATCCCTAAGTTGAGGGCAAAAAGGGAGGAGAAAATCAAACTCCAAACTGAACTCTCACAGGCAGCCCAAGAGCATTTTAGGGTCAGATCTAAGATCTCTGGTCATAAGCTTAACATGGCAAAATGCAAAATGAAGAACTTTTATTATGAATTAGGCGAGACAAATAGCAACCTATATGCACAAAAAATATATGAAGAGAGTGAATATACAGGAAAGCTTCTGGCCTGGCAATCTAAAGAAAAGCAGGTTCACAATAGAATAGATCAGCTATTAGATCCTATTACTAAAATACAAGTTAAGACCACCACCTCTATTGGCGACCTGTTTTTAAAACACTATGAGGGAATTTATCAAGTATCTGAAGGGGCTACATTTGACTCTACCTTGGAAATTTTTTTAGAACAACTTGAAATACCTAAATTAGATCCTGAGGGCATTAATTATCTTACTCAAGACTTCACATTATTGGAATTAGAGGAAGTGATAGAGTCTTTCCCCAACGGCAAGGCCAACGGTGAGGATGGCCTTCCCATCGAATTTTTTTAAAAGATTTGAGGGAACACTACGCAAAGAACTTCTGAAAATAGTTAATAACTTACTCCAAGGTGGTCCCCCACCGGATTCCTTCCATATAGCGGTGGTGGTCAGTATTTTAAAAAAGGGAAAGAACAAGGAAAATATAAATTCATACCGCCCGATTAGCCTTCTGAATACAGATTATAAATTTTTTACAAAACTTTTAGCAAACCGATTAAACAAAATAATAGGATCCCTGGTAGCTCACAACCAGTGCGGTTCATCGCAGGCAGACATCTTCATTCCAACACTACATTTTTATTGGAGGCACTAGATTATTTTAAAACTAATAAGGTGAAGGCTCAAATTTGGTTTTTAGATGCGGAGAAAGCCTTCGATCTAGTCTCTTGGGATTGCCTGTTTGCAATTTTACGTAGTTTTAATTTCCTGAATGTTTTTATTTTTCTCTTACGACAATTGTATGTGAATTCTAGGGCACAAATTATCATTAATAATACAAATATTGGGTCCTGTAACGTCACTAGAGGTACGCAACAGGGATGTCCCCTGTCGCCAATTTTATTTGCATTATTTATCGAACCTCTTGCAATCGCCATCAGGAATATTAAAGCTGACACAGCCCCAACATTAGGAATGACAAATATAAAACTGTATGCAGATGATATTGCCCTTTTTATAGATTCTAAACCCTCTAGTCAACGGAGGATTTTAAAAATCTTCTCTGATTTTCAAAAGCTGGGGGGTTATAAAATTAATGTAAACAAAACGGAAATTATGCTGGTGAACTGCACTATAGACACTTTAGCTCCGGAATTCAGGCGGATATATAACACAAATCCCAAAAGATATCTTGGAATATTTGTATCAGATAGCCTAGACGACCTTTTTGCACTAAATCTTTTACCTTTATTAAAAAAGGTGGGCTCACTTTTAGACCGGTGGAATTTGTTACCCCTGTCTATTATAGGACGCGCATCGCTAATTCGTATGTCGGTATTACCCCTTTTTAATTTCCTTTTTTGTGCAATTCCCTGTGCAATCCAGGCCTCTTATTTTAAAAAAGTAGAAGCGCTGATTTCTTCTTTCCTTTGGGCAAAAAAATCTCCCAGACTTGCACTGAGCACTTTGTATTTATCATCTACACAAGGAGGGTTGTCCCTCCCAAATATTAGAGAATATTATTTTGCGTCTTTTGCACATTACAGCCACAGGTTTTCTGTTTTAGATTTTCACCAGACGGATGATTTTTTTATCAAAAGGATGCTGCTGGAATTGAAAATTTATGACCCAGTAAGAATCACTAAAGATCCAAAAAAAGTACGCTATAAATCCCTGCAGTGGATCTTTAAGGTGAAAAGTCAGTTTTTTAAGTTCTATGGATTACCTAATTTTAGCAGCAAGACAAATTTAATGAATTTTAGCTTGGGAGACGCTGGATGTATGGACAAATATATATTAACAATTTGGAAGGAGAATGGCTTCGAGAAAATTGAAGACTTCCTCTTGGGTAACAGATGGAAATCCTGGGATGAAATCAATAGTCAGTTAATCCATTCGCACTGCATGCTAAACTGGTCCTTCTTCAGGATAAATCCAAAATTTAGAGAACTCACTATAGGAAATCTATTCATGAAAGAAAATATTTCCACTATCCTTAACAACAAAACACAAAAGAAAATGAGTATTTGGATTAAAACACTAAGAGAAGGTAAAGATCAGGACCTCTACAGCAAGATTACTGAAAGATGGAAAAAGAAGGAAGATATTACAATTAATCAACAGGTATGGGACAAAATAAATAAGTTTAATAAAACCATTTTTCGAGGAGCAAATTTTAAACGTATGCAATTCTTTAACAAATCGATATATAGAACTCCGTCCTTTTTGCATAATATCTTCCCCCAAATAGCTGACAAATGTTTCCGATGTGAAGGAAAAGGCACGTGGAAACACATTGTTTTGGAATGCCCCAAAATTCAGGTATTATGGAAGGAAATAGAAAAATATCTCTCAATTGTCCTTAAAACTAATATTGTCCTGGATGAATTGACTTCCGTCCTAGGTTGCTCTTCTATTCACACCCAACACGATGAGTCCCTTTTTATAGCTTCTTTAATAGCTAAATCCCTTATATTACAGTCCTGGAAAACAGACCTTGTCCCATCTTTCCAAGCATGGAAGATAAAATTACTCCAAATCCAGGATAGGGAAAGAAAATATGCTTTAAGATCAGGGGCTCTGAAAAAATATGATAAATTTTGGAGTGGGTTTGATCCTTAAATCTGCCTTGCTGCTATTCAATCGGATTTAAAATTGGTTTATTGAGTTTGTTATGCATATGCACGATGCACTTTACAAATCTAGCTATGAAAAATTAATGGAGAAATCTCACAAGGAGTTTAAAGTTCCTATACTATCTTAATTCTAACAAAATCGTTTGATTATTAGTGAAAGTCTGTTGCCTGTTTGCTTTTACACAATTTTGCACTCTATAATTTAAATGTTATAACTAAAAACTGTATGGTTGTTTTCAATATTTTTTTCTTCTAGACTGTATTAATTGGATTTCAAATATGTTATGTCTCTTGTACTGTACTGTATTGTTATATATGAACTCTCAATAAAAAAAAAATAAAAAAAAAAAAAAATCCCAAAACGTGTAGAATCTCTTTAAAACGCAACACGTTGGGATCACTGGTATTGTCCAGGTGCAGATTTAAATCTCCCAATAGCTTATAATTGGCAAATCTACGAGTTAAATTAGTCAGGACTTCACCCACACTTTCTAGAAATTGAGTCAGTTGTCCAGGGGGTCGGTATATCTGTACCCCCGCAAAGGTGAATGAATCATGAGCCTGGAAACTAAAACAGAGACATTCTGCTCTTTTAATGTCCGATAGTTCTGTAGTGGTGCATTTATGGGTGTCTCGATAGATAATTGCCAACCCCCCCCCTCGTTGTGAAGGTCTATCTAACTTCTGGATTTGAAAGCCTGGAGGCAAAGCCTGTACTATATCAGGATTGGACCAGTCTCTAAACCATGTTTCTGTAACCAATAGACAGTCCAGGTCCTTTTCTAAGATGAGATCATGTATATGAAGTGCATTCTTGCACATGGAACGCGCATTTATGAGGCCTACGGTTAGAGTCCTACGTGTCCCTTTCTCCGTCGGTCTTTGGTAGGGTTCTATCACCTGTTTACATCCTGGACAGCTTATAGGGCCTTCCCGCTTATCTACGTTGAGGGCCTGGTCACAGTACTTATGTTGATTATTCAAGGATAATATAAGGGCTTTAGACAGCTGATCTTTAGTAACTACCTGGGCAGTATGTCTGGCCCCAGGCACGACCTTTGCGCGGACGGGCGCAGACAGGCTGGAGTTTGGCTTGACTTCGGCGCAAACACGCCGCTGCTCGCGTCCGCTGCACGAAGGAGTAACCATTTTCTTTTATTGTCCCGTCTGCAGCGCTAAAGCGCTGGGTCTTGTAGTTCCCCCAATATGGCCGCCACACAAACTATTCAGGCATCTCCGACCACAGCACCTGAATCGGCTCCTGATCGTCTCAGAACTCAATGGGTACATTCTATGTCCCATGTCTGAGCTGAAAGTCTGATTGCATAAGAGAAACCTATAAGGAGGTCCTGTATCTGTGTCAGCATTTGATAACATTTCCCAGAAATGGTACAGTGATTATAGAATGAATGAATTATTAAAAAAATATTTTATAAATCTTGGAAATGCCTATAGGTATCTGGACGCTATCAAGGTGAAATCAAACTGGCACTAAGCATTAACTAACTGCAAGCCATGCAGGAACTAGGGTTTTGAAAACGTCCAGGTTTTGAGTGATTTCCTAAAATGAATTAGGCTGCTTTGAGATCTTAAAGTGGAAGAATATTCTGTAGTTTTCCAGTGGTGATGATAAAACTCCTACCACCCCCAGTTGTCCTTTTAAATTGAGGTACCACTAGATTTTTTTGTAGCGGTGGAACTTTGAGTTATTTTAGGGACATACCACTGGAATCCGCTCTTCTCAAACATTCTGGCCCACAGTCATGAGGAGCCTTATGGGCAATTCATAAGGTCTTTAAAAAAATCTGTTTCTTTACCAGTAGCCATTGAAGTTTAGATGCCTGCAAAACAGACTGAAACTTAGGAGTACCTAGAAAAAGGTGGACAGCTGCATTTTGAAGGATTTGGAGTTTATTGTACAGTCTCTGCCGAATGTTGACATTAAGAGCATTGCAATAGTTAAATCTTGACAAAACTAAAGCAACTATTTGACAAAACTAAAGCAACTATTACTGTCTTCATCAGACACTTCTTCAGTGTTCTCGGGATATTAAAATAGGATGAAGTAGCTTGATTAATTTGGTCTGAAAAAGTCAACCTTTTATCACACTTTACTTCAAGATTCTTAACCTTTCTGGAGTAAGATGGAAGAGTTCCTAATTTCTGATGCACCATATGGCGGACCATACAATTGTATCCTTACCTACACGAAGAACCATCTGTTTTACCAGAATTAAAAATAACAAGGAGTTAGCAAGTATATTGTTATCAGGACAGGGTGTAAGTGTGGCTTTCTTTAATATACCTGAGGCTTACACTAATTTCAGCCATTTTATGGCTTTCATGAGTACACTGGGCTTGCTTCACAGCTGAATTGGCTAATGACTCTGATATGCACTCTAATCAGGCGCAAAACTGTGGTCATCAGCACGTTTTATTACTTGCCACTTCTATTTAATTGGTATGCCCCTTTTTAAATGTAGGAGTTTAATATGGCATTTGATTTGGACCTTATTACAGTCCTTCGTAGCCACCGTGAACCACTCACGGCACAGTCTGCCTTGCTTGCCATCCTCTAAAAAGTGCGCCATTCCCCGTGGCTATGGCACCACCAAACCCGCTGGGTAGAGCTTTAATTAGTCCCTCGAAAACATGCAATCTTTCTTTGTTATGGTATGCTCAAGGGAAGGTAGAAGCAGGTACTGTTGGCTCTGATGATATATAGGGTGCAACCTGCGGAACGGATGCTCAAATTAGCACATCGGGATGAAGCAACAAGGAAAATCATATTTATAGATGTCACAAGATATCACATTCTGGCTTTAAGGGAGCATTGTGTGAAAGAGTATGAACTATTCTAAGTGCCACCTTCAAATATCTGTGGAAAGCGTATTTTGTTGCTAAATCATCAGCAACAGCCACTCGGAGATCTTGGCGTGTGTGCCACATGTCGCCGTATTCAGGAGAGTTGGCAGGTCACTGACAGTCCGGTAGCTTCAATATATACAGACCATGTCAGGTCAGTGATCCTGGCTTGGTTTCCGATTGGGTGGAGATAGAAGACCGGTAATGTGGCCAGTATCCACCTTTCACGTGCACGTTGAGAGCAGGCATACAAGGTGCTCCAGTCAAGGAGATGACGAGTCACATGCTCAAGTTAGGGAAAATGAAGTACCCTGAAACTTGAATTTCCGCTCGTGCCTCGTACGCATCACTCAATGATGAACATCTCCGTTGGTTTCATCATTGAACCTAATCTAAACGCCGTTTTACTTCGGCGATGCTGGATGAATTTCTTCACGGTGCTCTCGCTGCTCTTTGTTGTTGCACAAGTTACTCAGGACTGAATCGTGCAGTTCTGTTTTCTTTCTTCAACTCATTTTTGGAAGGGGTAAGCAACTTTAGTTTTCTATTACGTTTTGTTCTGCCCACTTTTTGCCTTTTTTATCTTCATGTATAGTTTTTAAATAACAATACATGCTACGCAACAACGGAAAGAAAACATACAACATATCATTAACTTAATCCATGAAGCATATAACACATTTGAATAGAAAATATTAGGAAGGTAATAGAATCACCGAAAGAGCGACAGCAAAAACAAGGAAACACAATGCCCAATACGTCTAGCTTAATCGTGGTTACCCATAAAAAACAACGTTTGTCATATCTGTGTATTCATTGCAGACACCAGCTCAGCTGCTTCGAACGTCGTGCTTCCTCCTACTCTCAATACTAAGCAGCAGCACCCCACAGGCAGCAACGTAGTCTGGCACCGGTGCTGATGTGTTCCCGGTTTGTGAATACCTGGAACTTGTAAAATGAATATTTGGCTACAAATCTAGGTTTTAGACTGAATTTACATGTGTAAATGGGGTTTCGTTGCCTTAAATTCCACAAGTAGAGGGCATGCTATGCTAACAGCTAATTTCCATGGGCCTTATTTATGAAGGACTTGCGCCGCCGATGCGTCACTTTTTCCCATGTTAAAAGTGACGCATTGGCGGCGCAAGTCCTTCATAAATAAGGCCCCAGATACTTTCTTTATTGCGGTCTCTCTGAACACACTAAAACAATGGTGGTATTGCCTATGATCAATGGGCTGAGTAAACCGTGGGCAAGCAGGCATACTGATTGCAGACACAGCAATAGTTCTTAATGCACTTCATAGGAACATATTCTGCTTATTGCTACAAAGAAAAGGTACTATTGCCTTTGAATGAGTGCATCCTGAAGACATAGGGGCAGATTTACGATAACTGGCGAGTCCCCAGGGATGCACCAGTTAATGTGCGCCACAGCTCCTCCACCCATGGTGCGCCACATTTACAATGCGGCGCACCATGGTGCAAGGCAGGGAAGATGCGTGACACATCTTTCGGCGTATGGGCGGCGCATTGCTGGAGTCATGTTGCAAGTGCGACATGACTCCTACAATGCACAGGGGCCACCCCTACATTGCATGGTGCATCAGCCTTACGCCTGCTTTAAGCAGGCGTAAGGAATTGACGTAGAAAGTGACTTAGTGAAATCTTGTAGATTTCACTGAGTCACTTTCCAGGGGCATTCCTGCGACGGAACGCCCCCCCCCCCCCTGCACCGGAACGCCTACATGAAACCTGACGCAGGTTTCAAGTGGCGCAGGGCCTTACACCGTGACCCATCTCCATAGATGCGTCACGTTGTAAATGCCTCGTAGGGATGCGCCACGTTTATGCTGCCTTGCGTGACGCAACAGCGGCGTAAACGTGGCGCAAGGGCCTCATAAATCTGCCCCTGCGTTTCATCAAAAGGATGACAAAAAAAATCAAAGTTTAAAAAAACAGAAGTATAAAGAATGGAAAGAAAAAAATATTGGTGATCTATGAACCCACCAACCCTGTTACTGTAGTGCACTTTGATTGAGGCAGATGTGCACCCAAAGTTGTATGTCCTGTACCACTATTTTAGAGGGAGAGTTTCAGTGTCGGACCCTTTAATGGAAAAAACCCTGGCATTTTAAAGGTGATCATAGAGTTTCAGCGTCCATTGGCTAAACCTGTGCAGTTTGATGACTTCAGCTGGGGATGCTGAATCTATTCAGAATGTCTTCTGTACCCTCTGGGCCACCCCCCAGGCTCTGACCCCCAAAACAGCTCCCGCATTTGCTCCAGCACACGAGTAAGACATAGTCAAAGCCTACCTTAGTGCCAAAAGATGTCAGCCATATGTTTGCAATAAAAAAATTAATTTAAAAATAAATTAGCCATTGTATGCAAGTTAAATAGACTAGTACGTGTGAATAAAAGAAAACAAATAAAACTTTATCAATCCTTGCCAGCCTGCCGCCCGAAACAATAGAACCACCATCTGGTTGTCTTCAGTTACTCCCAGCCCAAAAAAGTAAAGTTTTAGCAAACGAGAGAGTCAAGCGCATGACGTCAGACAGAAGTTAAAGGGAGACCCGAATGAGCTGAATTGGAGTAAATTGGCTTGGCGGCCCTCTGGCCATGACCTGAATTCTCTTTACTCTATTTCAAACAGTGCTTTCAATTGGAGCCGGCCAGAGCAGGGAAGCTGGGCAGCATACCTTCAGAAGCCCATTGAAACATAAAATCGAGAGCTGCTCCATTGTTTGCCAAGGGAGTGGTTGTGACATACTTGTAATTGAAGAGAACGACATAGACTCTAGGTTAAGGCATGTGGCAGGGTTGGACTGTGGCAAAAAATTGGACCGGCATCAAAATAAAAGGGGTATACTAACCCCTTCGCTGCTGATGACGAGCTGAGCTCGTCATCAGCCACGGTGGTCGTGTGCGGATGATGAGCTGAGCTCGTCATCTAACGCAGCTTTTCGAAAAAAGCCGCACAGCGGAAAAATAACCGCCGCAGCGATGCGGTTAAACTCATACCAATGTTTTGGGTTTAAGCTCTTACTGGAGTAATACTTCCATCAATTAATTCTAGTGCTAAGGCTGTTGTAAAAGCTACCTTTTGGAATTGTAAGATCAATATCTATCACTATAACGCCTCAGCAGGGAGTCTGGTGAGAGAATTCTTAGCAATTAAACTTGCACACACACTATAACCCTTTTTTTTTACAGATTTATATAGTGCAAACTATACCCAAAGGTTTTGGAGCGCTTTTCATGAGCACCAGTTATGTTACACAAGGACACATTCATTTTCTTTTGCTTTTGGTAGGCATGTGGAGACTGAGTGACTTTGGGCCCGATGTAGGTCACCAAATACCGGTCGGTAACAGCCGAATTCGGCCGTTACCGACCGGTATTTGGTGATTGAGATGTAGGGGGCATCATTTTACAGAATCAGTAAATTTACCGAATAGGTAAATTTACCGATTCTGTAAAATACCGAATCGGTAATTTTACCAATTCGGTAACTCCCAGATGTAGGTAGCACTGTTTACAGTGCTACAGGCCTTCAGAATTTGGTATTTTACCACCCAATACAATTGGGTGGTAAAATACCGAATTCAGGTGTATATGCACATCTGTGCATGTACACCTGTGCCATGTGAGACACAGACATGCCCTTAGGGCATGTATGTGTGCCACATGTCACACAAGCCTGTACTTGGGGTGCTAGAGGGTGTCAAAGTGACACCCCTGCAACCTTGCAGGATTCGGTATTTACTGATTCGGTAAATACTGAATCGGTATTTCCCCTTGATTCCTATGGGCTTCGAAGTCCATAGGAATCAACGGGCAATACCGATTCGGTATTTACCGAATCGGTAAATACCGAATCCTACCGAATCGGTAATTCTAATATAAGAATTACCTACATCTGCCTACTTCCGATTTACCGACTCTTAAATACCGAATCGGTATGATTCAGTATTTAAGAGTCGGTAAATCGGATTTACCTACATCGGGCCCTTTGTGACTTGCCCAGAATCACAGGATGTAGAGTCGACCCCAAGGCTCAAACCTTGGCTACCAAAGTTGGGGTAAATGTCGTTTACAACGCGGTGTTTACACCGCACAACCTTTACCACGCTGCCATTACAACGCAAGTTGTTACTACAACTTGCGCTGGATGGCGCTGTTGGTTAAGGAATATTGTAATTTTATATTCCAACACCTTCCCTACTGTTACGTGGACTGGTGTTGGAATATAAAATTATAATATTCCTCAATCCACGCCCTCCAACGCAAGTCGTTGTAATAACCGCGTTGTTAAGTACCGCGATCTAAAAGATCGCGTTGTACTGACATACATCCCAAAGTTAGCAGTCTAGCCGTGAGACTACATCTTCTCCGTTTATGGATGCTATTCTACCACCATGGGTCCTTACCTTATTTATGAAATTTAGTATAGACATGTTGATCGTCAATCATTTTTGTATGTAATTTGAAGTCAAACTGAACCAAATCTCTATCTTGAACATTATGCAATTATGAAAGGATGTTGAACATGTACTATTCTTCTGTCCTGCGTATGTTAGGCCAAGGCGGATCTGGATTAATACCCTTTGCAATGCACTAGGAGTTAGATACTATAAAGTGGCACTACACATTCTGTGGTCTGATACTTGCCCTCTTATAGTATTTGGCATCAACCTGTTCTTATACGCTGTGTGGCTAATCAGGAATATGGTAGGCAACATGGTATGACATTGTATGTTTCAACCTGATGATGCCTCATTGTCGGTATGCTTATAACAACTTTTATCCTTGCACTTTCCTTACTTTTTTTTGTTTGAATCTTTTTATTGACATTTTGCATCACGTAGTCACATAATTACGAGATCAGTCCAAGCATTGATTACCATAGCAAGCTATTGACGGTGATATTAGTATATCAGTAAATGTACAGAAATATATGCAATTGAAAAAAAACCAAAGACTATACAATGGATGGTATACATCTACAAAAATCATAGCTAGGTGCGTTCTCATGTTATATGTATCGTGGTTGATCCATGTGTGGCACGTCATAAATTTGAACAATGGGAGGAGGATTCAACCAAAGAAGGACAAATTAATATATGGAGTAGTAGAGGAAACTGCCTGTGACCTGCTGCTGCAAGGAACTACTATAAGAGCCTATCTGCTCTACTGAGGTGCTGGATACCAATGTATTGACTAACTGACAGGGTATTGTGGTTCACCAATCCACACGCATCACCACATGTATAAACACATGTTGTAACGTGCAACCCAACTAGTCTTCCTCTCTTTCCCCAGAAACCCCAGGTTGCGTGTCAAAACCCAGTAGATCCACCACAATAGCCCCCCAACTATCAGCTAGGGTAAGTTTGAGAGCCCCAGGAGGACCTCCCTTCGTAAGGTCACACCTTCTGCAATGGCCCAATTGAGTAAAGAGTGGCGCCATGCTGTTACATTTGGGGCCTCTGGTGACTTCCAGCGTTTGCTGATTAGGTGCTTTGCTGTGACCAAGCCAAGGTCCAGAAAGTGGGAAGTGACTCTGTAACTTCTGCCCTTTTTGAAGAGGTGTAAGATGTATATTTCCCAATCAAAAGGAATGTCAAGGTCCGTGCATCTGGCCAAGGTGGCCGCAACTCCAGCCCAGTACACCCCCAGGGAGGGGCACTCCCATAGCATGTGCAGCAAGTTGGCGTTGGGTAAACAACTCCTTGAGTCTGTGCAATGAAAGTATTTATTAATCTGGGCCAGGGTGAGGTATGTCCGGTGTAAGAGAAAGAACTGATTCTGGCGAAAGCGCGGGTCACGGGGAATGAGTGTTGGTCACACCAGTACCATTGTTTGTCTGAGAAGTCCCGCCCCCAATCGTCCTCCCAATGTTGTCTCAAGGGAGCCAATGAGATCGCTGTATGGTGATGGAAAGATGATGCAAACCAGAAGATCAGGTGCCCGTCCCCCATTATATGAAAGTATTGGATCATGCAGTGTGTGGGAGGTTCTGCAGCCTGGTGACCCAATTTTGATGAGAGTGCAGTTACGAGTGCATTGTGTAGGAGGAAGCTTCCTGGGTGGCGTTCCTCCTCTGAAATGAGCTCAGAGCAAGGTATGAGGGTACCATCTTGGTACAGGTGTCTACTTCATGGTTTCCTGCCGGGTCCCAGTTATATGACTTGGCTGCCGTGATAGGGGAATGTCCCCTAGGTGTCCCAAGAAGGGGACTAGTAGGGGCATATGGTGTGATATCGCGGGTGAGAATGAGGCTTCTACTGTAGCATCTATAGGCTATTGAGATCAATAAGGAATCCATGCATTTAGGCTTTGCACAGGGGTAGAACATGTGAAGCAATGTGTGATGTGGTATGGGAGGGTGTACTGTGGCAATACAAGATAGGTGGTGGGAAGCTAGCCATCTGGCTATCCATTGCAATTGAGCAGCTAGTTAATAATATTCGAGGTTGGGTAACGAGAGTCCACTGTGCCCCAACGGAAAATAAAGTTTCTTAATGGAAACCCTATGCCGAGACGTCACCCAGATGAAGTCCCTGATTACCTTTTCGAACTTGCAAACAAGCAAGGAGAGATGTAGAGGGGCAAAGTAGAGAAATAGTAGCGCAGGCGGGGAAGTATCACCATCTTCGTAAGTGCTACTCTGCCTGAGACGGTCAACGGGAGTGGTTCCCAGAAGGCCATCTGTGACCGAATAGTGGTGGATGCTCTGATGATGATGCCATACAAGAGGTTAGCTTTGCTCCAATATATGTGGACTCCCAAGTAATTGAATGTGCCAATGCACAATGGCACCTGAACACTGCTCAGTGAACACTTAGGGTCAAGGGTGTCCGAGGAGAAGGGGGAGAGGAAGTCTACGGAGGGTGGGTTGGAGTGAAGGTCTCTCACATAGAGCATAATGTTGTCGGCATACAATGAAATGATGTGCATACCGTCTTCCAGGGGCATACCAGTGTCCACCCGTCAGCGTACATATGTAGCCAACGGCTCTGCTGCTAAGGAGAAGAGGAGTGGTGATAACGGGCAGCCTTGAAGGATCCTGTGGCCCACGTTGATGGAGTCCAACATATAGGGACCTGTTTTCATGCAAACTGTCAGGTTTTTATACAGCAATTTAACCATGCTAATAAAGAAACAGCCCAAGACAAACCTGGGTAACACTGCAAATAGGTAGTCCCATTCAAGGGAGTCAATACCCCTATCCAGGTCTAGCACCAGGCAACCTGAGCGGGGCCAGTTCAATGGGGCATATTCTGCCACTCTAAAGTAGCAACAGATGTTAAGAGAGGAACTTTAGGTAGAAACAAACCCGTTCTAATATGAGTGTACCAATGCGGGAATGCAAGGCGCAAGCCTGTTTGCATGAATTTTTGCTAATAATTTATAGTCCGAATTTAAGGTTGCAAGGGGCCTGTACGAGCCCAAGGCCATGGAATCTCTACCTGGTTTTAACAACAATGCTGCATTGGCAATCCACAGGTAAGGTTGCAGGGCCATGCTGTCTATTGTAGTGATGAAGGGGGTGTGCAACCGCATAATGAGGACTTCCACATATGTCTTAAAGAATTTGGTAGGAAGCCTTTCGGGTCATGGCGTTTTCCCAGAAGCCTTGACCTCATCGAGTGATATGGGATATTCCAGTGCCAGCTGTTGGTCTGGAAATAGTGTAGGCGATTCTACAGACTCTAGGAAACAGGTTATTTGCTGGGAGTCCCCATGTGGGTTGTGTGTGTAGAGCACTGAACAGTGCCTGGTCATGACCATATGAATGTCTAGCTGTGTGCATGCCATATTCCCCAACTCATCTCTCAGCGATTGAATGGGACTGTGTGGGTGTTCCATCCTTCTTAGATATGCCAGTAGTTTACCCATTTTATCAGATGTTGCATGGGTTCGTGCCGAGTGCGCCAGATAGTTATAACATGTCAGCCGATCGAGGAGCAATAGTCGGTCTGTCTGCATGGTATCCTATGTTGTTTTGGCCTCCGGGCATTTGATTGACAGGAATTCCCAGTGGCGGAGTTTCCTCTTGTTTGCGGCCAATGAGGCATCTAGATGCTTACGGATGCTCCAGGTGAGGCCTAGGCAGTGATTGTGAGTCGTTACCTTGAAGGCTTCCCACTCAGTCAGGGGGCAGCCTGCAGTGTCTGCCTTATGTTCAAAGTATTCGATCAGAGCTGCTCCCAGAGAACTGTGAAAGGCCTGATCCTCTAATGCTGCTGTTTGAAGCCGCCAGGTAGGAACTAGGGAAATTCTCTTCTCCCAACTGAGCTGCATGAACTGTGGGTTGTGGTCCGAATGTGTGCGGCCCGGGTACCCCGTGTTTGAATTATGGGGATCAATGCAGATGTGGCCACTATGCTGTCCAGCCATACATGTAAATGATGGACCGGAGAGTAAAAGGCGTATATCCATGAGTCGGGGTTGCGCACTCACCAGACATCTGTCAAGACCCAATGTCCTAACTGATTGCGCAACTCCTGCACATTTGAAAAAGCTGTAGGGTGGGTGAGAGAAGGGAAGGAGCAGTCTAACAAGACATCCAGGACTGAATTGAAGTTGCCACCCAAGAGCCATGGGATATCCCTCCATCTAGCCAACAAGAGGAAGAGGCCATGAAGGAAGGCGCCCTGGTCCACATTAGGGGTATATATTGACCCCAGCAGGAGGGATTGCCCGTTAAGTTTGCCCTTGAGGAGAACATATCAACCTGCGGGGTCAGTCACCACCTCTTCCTACTCCCAAGGGATCCCTGCTTTCACCCAGACCAAGACACCCCTGGCCATGGAAGAGAAGTTTGTACTATTTACATTTCCACACCAGCGACCCTACAGTTGAGCAGTCTCTATATTTGTTAGATGCGTCTCCTGTAGGAGAGAAATACCAGTAGACCTGTGTTGTAGATATGCATAGCTGGAATACATGCGTGATGGAGTGTGTATACCTCTCACATTCCACATGAGAATGTTAATGTTCGCCATGGGGATGCATTAGGGTGGTTGAGTTTGGTCAGCTGAGCAAGTGTGGAGGGTAAGCAAATGCAGTATGGCAACAGATTGCTGTACGCAGCAGTAACTTGCGGGGGTAAAAAATTGGTATATCTACTATGTAAAACTACATAAGTGCGAGCTCCAAACGAGGGCTGACTAAACAGATGTGCCCAACCATGGCAACTAGTATCACGTCAGATATGGACTTGGATAGAGGCGTGTGTAGGCACTTAGAGACCATGCAACCCATCCGACACGGTGAAGTAACACCAGAGAACATCATTAGGCATACATGTGCAGAGAACAGGATGGCAACAAGTGAGTCAAGGTGATTAGTGTAATGTGCTGCAGCAGTGTGATGCATGTTTGAAAAGATGAATTAGTTTGAATAGAAGCATAAAAATATTATCATCCGAGGTTTGAGGCACAATGTCTGTGAGGTGTGGTGAGCTAGAGTCAGCGGACCATGCTGGTAGGGAATGAGCGTCATCCCGGGATCTGGTGGGAGAAGCTGTGGAAGCTGAAAATTATGTAATGGAGTGGAGGGAGCATGCTGCCTGAAGAAATTCGAAGCGTTCAGACTGTATCTGTTCTGGATTTGGGCCACTGATTGGAGAGGTGCTTCACTGTGATTCCACCCCTGCCTCTGCGACAACTTTGCCTGTTCCGTCTGCTCGCAGGTGGGTCCTCATGGGGTCTTGACAAGGTTGCCAGCCTGGTTTCCTCTAGTCAGTCCCAAGCATCGGACAGTAAGATGAGAAAATGGGCAGTGCCATTTGAAATCACCAGTAGGCGAGCAGGAAAAAGCAATGAGTATTTCAGGTCAAGGTCTCTAAATTGGCATTTTACTGCCCTCTTCTCTTCTGCATTGGCGAAATTAAATCGGAGAAAAGGGATACGGTGGCATTCTGAACCATGGGTCCTGGATGTTTTCCCACTTCCTTCAGTATGACATCCCCTGCTCGAAAATGTAATAGACGGAACGGGAAGGCTCAGGGATTTGCCTGGGGAGGTGGTTTGCGGGTAGGAACCCTGTGAGCATGTTCCACTACAGATTGGAGGAGAGTAATCCTGTAGGAAGCAACTCCTTTAACCAGTTCTCTGTATAACTGACCAGGTCTTGTCTTTCTGCCCCCTCTCGTAGGCCGATCATGTGCACATTTTTACATCTGGAATGACCCTCAGCATCATCTAGTTTCTCCTCCATGGTGCAGATCCGGTCTAATAGGTCCTGCAGGGTTGCAGTATGATTGCAAGACTTCAACTGCAGTACTGCTAGTGAGAGCTCAGTTTCATGAGCATGATTGCTTAACTTTTGATGGTCTGCCCTCAGGAGAGTAAAGTCGGATGTGACTTTATCTATTCTGTGTTCAAGAGATCTGCGTGACTGGTCAAGTTTGCACCAATCTTCTCCACCGCTGCTAGCACTGTATCCAGCTTAGCTGATAGATCGGGGTGCCTACGGTCTTGAGACTTCATCGCCTCAGTGGTCGACCCTTTGTGAACACCATAAGGCAGCATAGCCGGTTGCGTGGTTAAACGGAGACCTCCAATGACTAGCTGCTGTGTGGGCATGAGGAACAGAATGTGCGCTGTTCCTGAGCTCAGTGATCAAGGATGGGAGGGAGCCAGCACCTGTTGAGTATGATTGTACCTGTAGAGATGACTAATGTGGAATGTTAATGGTTGCCTAGCAGCTTAGACTGTTATCTCTTGAGAGATGAAACTGAGCTGTGAAGCAGGCTGTGGATGAGCTGGAGGTTCCTGTACCTAATCTTCAATAAAGACTACAATTTTAATATTTTCTTGGACTCATCTTTACATTGGCGACGAGGGAAACCTTTCTGCGCAAGGGCAGATGCTGGGTACCTCCACCCTTGGATTTTGGAACAGTTTAAATACATCATCCACCGATTTGTGAGTAATTGATTAAATTCTGCACTCAACTGATTGAAGTCTGAACTCAACTTCGAACTAATTTGCATTCAGATTGACTATTTTAGATATTTTTAAAATAATATCTGAATATCTGGAAGTTCGTGTGAATTGCTGCCGATATTTACAAGCCTTCTGCTATGAAAGTGTTTAATAGCGCTTGTGAAATGCTAGCTGATGCAAGTAGACAGCGCTGATAATGGTTCTTCGTGCACATCTCTACTGGTTTATACCTTCGTGTGCCATAAGTTCCCTTCACTTCTGTGTTTCACCCGCTGTACTTTATCCGATTTCGAATCGCGACCCTGCATGAAAGGAAAACTTTCTCTTACTGCTTTGAAGGAGGAAATCTGCAGTTCAAACTTCGTATCTTGGAGTCATCATTTTTTTTAAAGAAAAGAGAGAAAACGAAGATTTCGATCTTGACAATCTGGTGACTCTGGACTTAACTTTGTCAAGAATTGAAGGTTTTTATTTTAATTTGTTATGTTAGTTTCTTTATTTTAAACTAACTTTTCCTTCTTTTACAGGTGCAATTTGTTTAAAATGTCTGATCAAGCTTTGTCCACTCCACCTGCCTTTTTGCCAACTCCTGGAGAACCAATAATTCCTTGGAAAGAATGGAAAAAGTTGTTTTTTACCTACATTCTTGCCACTGGTGCTGATAAATATGGTCCAGTGGGTAGGCAAGCTATTTTACTACACAATTTGGGGGTGGAAGGTCGTAGATTATATGAAAATCTACCAGAAGTTTCCCTTGGTAGTGGAGAGGGACAAGCTGCAAATGTTTATGAAATGAGTTTACAAATGCTTGAAATAAGGTTTACCACAAAAGTAAATTTAGTTATTGAAAGATACAAGTTTTTCTGTAGAGTGCAAAAAGTTGATGAAGATATAGCGTCATATGTTGGTGCTTTGAGAGGGTTGTCACTGACTTGTCAATTCGGCACTTTAACAGACTCACTTATTCGTGATCAGATAGTTAGATGTACTAATAATAAGGCAGTACGTGAAAAGTTATTGATTAAAGATTCTGGTCTAGAAGAAGCTATTCAAATAGCAAAGGGCTTGGAGCATAGTGACATTTGGATTAAAGAAATGGATAAATGTACATATTCTATTGTAAATAAGGAGGGTGCATTGAAGGTTTCTAGTTCTAAAGATTCTGAAATTCATGCAAATATTGATGAAACCAAAATAACCAAACCTTTGGCTAAAATTCATGAAAAACCCAGTACTAAAGTTTTTGATAAGAATAGGGAATTTTGCCAAAACAGTGGCTTTATTAATGTGCGACCTATCAAATGTTACCGTTGTGGTGCACCCGGTCATATTGCTTCCAGTGTGAAGTGTATGGCCAGGAACGCAATATGTAGGACATGTGGTATGAGAGGCCATCTTGCTAAGGTTTGTAGAACTAAAATTCCTTCTGTTCATCAAATTGATGATTCTTGTGAAGATGTTTGTGATAATGTCAAGGGTTTTCAACTTAATGTTGGTGCTGAGGTTGAAATTAACAATATTGATTTGTCAGGTATTCCTAGGGAGAGCACTGACAAGCTGGATAAGCCTCATTATGTTATCAAGTTTGATACTGTGGGGGTAAACATGTTAATTGATTCTGGAAGTTTATATACCTTGATGGCAAAGGAAATGTACATTAAGTCATGGGGAGTATCTGCTAATATAAATAACTGGGATCCATCAGATATCAGAGCTGTAGGCTATGGGGGAAAGAACATTGACATTTTGGGTTTAAAATGGATGGTAATTGAATTTGATAACAAGAAACTCTATGGTAGAGTGTACCTAACTGAACAAGGTTCAAATTTATTGGGATGGCGTCACCAGAGAGATTTAGGTATAGTTTTAAATCCTAATGCCACTGTTCCAGTTCAGTCTATATGCTTAGTAAATAGTGAGGGTTATGATTCCTTAATTATGGGAAAGTACTCTGATGTCTTTTGTGATGAATTGGGAAAGTTGAGAAATTTTTCTCATAAGATTATTCTCAAAAGTAATGCTACTCCCGTAGTTCACAAAGTTAGATCTGTTCCCCATCTCATGAAAGGTCCTTTACAAGTTGAACTTGATAGGTTACTGAATTTGGGGATAATTGAGCCTATTGAGGCTTCTGAGTGGCTGGCTTGCGCCCATTGTCGTCGCGCCCAAGGATGGGGGAAAGAAGATTCGTTTATGTATTGATCTTCGCGATCTAAACAAGAACATTTGGGTTGATCGGCAACCTCTACCAAACATTTCAGAGATGTTGACGGCAATGGGCGGGGGGTGTGTTTTTAGCGTCATTAATATGTCGTCAGCATATCACCAGATTGATCTCGATGAAGAATCTAGACATTTGACATCATTTGTAACACGGCTGGGTGCTTTTTGTTACCGTAGGATGCCATTTGGACTAGCTTCGGCCTCAGCGGTGTTCCAAAGGGTCATGGGAAAAGTTCTTCATGGTATAAATGATGTACTTTGCTTCCAAGATAATGTGTTAATTGTCGGCAAAGATTTTAATCATCATGATCAAGTGATGGAAAGTGTCTTGTGTAGAATGAGAGAACATGGGTTGACTATTCAGAAGGAGAAATGTCAGTTAAGGAAGGATGTAGTTAATTACCTTGGCCACGAAATTTCCAAGGAAGGAATCAGACCAAAGAAAAGTATTGTCTCTGCCATTAGAGATGCTCCTGTTCCTTCTACTAAAGATCAGTTGAGGAGTTTTCTCGGTTTAGCGTAGTATTGCTCCAAGTTTGTGAGAAATTTTACTAATATTGTGGAACCATTGCGGATATTAATGAAAAGTGGTGTTGGGTTTGTATGGAATGATGCTTGTGGAAAAGCATTCCAAGATGTTAAAGATGGAATATTGTCTGCACCCAGCCTTGGACACTTTGATGTTAGAGCAAAAACTTTTATCACCACTGATGCGAGCGCTATAGGTATTGGTGCAGTTTTAACGCAAGTATGTAATGGAGAAGAAATAATTATTGGGTTTGCATCTAGAAGACTACAGGGTGCTGAGAGGTCATATTCAGTGATAGAAAAAGAGGCCTTGGGATGTTGTTGGGGCATTAAACATTTCAAATACTTTGTATGGGGTTTACCATTTAGACTTCGTACTGATCACAAACCTTTAGTTCATTTGTTTAAGGGGGGCAAAGGTTTAGAAGGGAGTGTTACTCCGAGGATATCAAGGTGGATTTTATCAGTTTTAGAATACAATTTTGAAGTGGAATACATGAAGGGATTGAAGAATATAGTAGCGGATTGCTTGTCGAGAATACCTGTTGTTGTGAGTGATATTGAGTCTGAAGTTGATGTTGAGGAAGTGAGATATACTGAAGAACAAGCTTTTGGGTTGGAGCAATGGGATGCTGCAATGTTGGAAGATGAAGTATTGGAAAGAGTTATGTTTTCTATTTCTAATGGATGGGATGCGCAATTGTGCAATGATTTACGGTTTAAAGGTTTCATTAATGTTGCAGAAGAGTTAAGTGTAAGAGAAGGGAAACTGTGGAGGAGAGACAAATTAGTACCACCGAAGAATCTTAGATCTAAAATTCTCATCATGGCACACGAAGGTCATTTGGGGAGAAATATGACTAAGCGACGTGTACGTCAGTCATTCTGGTGGCCTAGTTTAGATAATGAGGTTGAAGCAGTTGTCAAAGATTGTTATGCTTGTGCTGCTAGTGACAAGACCAAAGTTTTATGTCAACCTCCTATTTCTTCTGTGAAGTTTCCTGAGCGTCCTTGGGAAAGGTTGGCTTTAGATTTCATTGGTCCTATTTCCAAGTTGGGAACAAATTGCAAATTCTTAATGGTTTTGGTGGATTATCACTCCAAGTGGTTTGTGGTTGAGACATCTGAGAATATTACAACTGAAAAAGTAATTAAGTTTCTTGAGAAGGTTTTCTTGAATGAGGGGATTCCAAAGGTCTTGGTGTCAGACAATGGTCCGCAATTAATTTCTAGGAAAATGGTGGAGTTCCTGTGTGGGAAAGGGATTTAACATGAGAGAGTTGTTTTATTTAGGCCACAAGCCAATGGCTTAGTTGAGAGGATTAATCGCCTGATCTTGGACAATATACAACTTTCTTTGTGCAATGGTTTGTCCTGGTCTGAAGAATTGAAGAAGCTGATGTGGTCTTATAGGGTAACACCACATTCCATGACTGGAGTGTCACCTTTCATTTCTCTTAAAGGAAGGGAACCAGGTTTGAAAGAAGTACCAGGGTGGTTGAAAGACAGGGAATGTGTATGGGTGAATCGTGATGAGGTTGGAGATCAAGTGCTTAACAAACAAATCATTGCTGCCAAACATTATGATCACTTAAAGGGTGTCAAATTTCCTAACATAAAATCTGGTGATTGGGTTGTAGTGAGACGTGGAGGTTTTATTGTCAAGGGTGATAGCAAGTTCCCTAAACCTGTTCAGGTGAAGGAAGTGAAGAAGAATGTGGTGATTCTGTGTGATGGGACTACTTGGAGTTTTGGAAATGTATCTAAGTGTTTTTCTCCTTGTAGTTAAATTGATTTTCACTCATCTTTCTGTTCTGTATAATAGTTTCCTTCAAGTTTTTGTTGTGGGATATATAAGGGGGAAGGTGTGTACAGATGACTAATGTGGAATGTTAATGGTTGCCTAGCAGCTTAGAATGTTATCTCTTGAGAGATGAAACTGAGCTGTGAAGCAGGCTGTGGATGAGCTGGAGGTTCCTGTACCTACTCTTCAATAAAGACTACAATTTTAATATTTTCTTGGACTCATCTTTACAGTACCATGCAGGATTAGACCAGGACTCTAGGGGCTGCCACACTGCCTATTTAATGATGTCCTGTGGTATGGCCTCCTGGGGTGAGGACGACCGATGCGACTGCACAAGCCGGTGTCCTCAATTCTCACCCTGTTTCACAATCCGAAGCAGGGACAGATATACAGGGCTGTCGCTGTGTCATGCTCAACCTTCGTCTGTGTGCAGTGTGGCTTGCCTCTGATGTCTATCCAGCCTTATAAGTCAGCTGTGTTGCAAGAAGATCAGTGGACTCCTGCGCCCTCAAGAATCAATGGGATGGAGGGCGTCCACGATTGTTTGTTGCCACAGTTTTTGAGATGGCCACTGTGATCCCTAATATAGGGCAAAGACACCAATGACACTGTTAGGAGCAGCACCAGGGCCTGTTAGTAGTGGTCTGAGTAGGACTCTTCATGCAGGATGTCCCTGCAAAGTAAGAGGGCCTGAGATCTGGGGATGAACCACAATGTCAATGCCACGTGGGTGACCCAGGGGGTTGCACACAGGAAAAGAGGGACACCTCTGTGGTGATCCAGTCTAGTCTGCCTTGCAGTACAAAATGATTACACAGGTTTTCCCTGGAAAATGGTTACTCATCCCCAGATGTCTATGGAGGGGGCTTAGGCCTTATCGACCCTTGGGACTCTCCTCCACTTAGTACCCACTGCAGAGCTGATTTCTAATGCTGGGAGAGGAGACAGCCTGAGCCTGATACAACCCTTGTGCCATACCTCATTCAAAAGGCCACAGATCTTTAGTGTAAGTGGTGATTCTGCAACTTAGACCTGCTGTGAGCCACTGTGTTCTGTTACACATGTGTGGTCATGGGCCTGATAGGCCCCAAACCCCTCCCCTACAAACTACCACCTCAACAGCGTCTGTCGGGCTCTCTTCCGCCAGTACGTATGGTATCTCTACTGACTGGTGTGGGGACAGCCTGGGCCCGACACGGCCCTAGTGCTGTTCCTCACACAAAAGCCTCTGCCTCTCAGCATGAAGGGCTACCCTCTGCTGCAGACCTGCTATGCCTGCCGCAAGAGGCCAGAGCCTGACCTACCCCCCCAAGGCCGATTGCCTTGATAGCACTTAGCAGTCTCACCTCTATTGATTTTGTCATCCTGAGGCTTAGCTTTCACAAGAGGATGGTCCCACCAGGCAGCCGGATCACAGGTCATCCGCTCTGCCGCCATCTTCTTGTGCATGCTCTAGGCCCACATGCACACACCTCAGGTCCGCTTCTCAGTGCAGGTTCCTGGCGCACTGTAGCATGGGGCCAACGCATGATTAGGCATTGGGATGCTTGCCGTCTCGCAGACCCCCCTGCTGGTATACACCTGTGTAGTAACTTGGGTCCAGACTGAAGGTAGATTTCAGGTAGATTTATTACCACAAGATACAAGCTATTACAAATAGGATGAAAGCCCCACCAGGAGCGCCTGGCTAGGTGCTCAGCCCAAGACCAACTGTGATGAATCCAATGATAACATTCTACAAAAATTAGTACCTGAAAACAAACCTATCTCTCAGGAGAGAATAAGATAGTGTACTAGATGAGACAGGACTAAGTCCACGCAAACACCTCATATGGAGGTCAGACAGAATGTGCATAAAATTGAGAATATAATACTAACACACCTCATAAAGAGGGAAAACGCACCTTACCAAGAGGCGAAATGTCAAACAAATAATGCACATAAAAAAAAATGTGGGAAGGTTCCACTCAACTAAACATTCCACTCAATTAAACATAAATAACGGGGACAACCCGAAACACACCTCGCGGAGAGGTAGCAAAAATGTGTACTAACAGACAGGACAATAATCCTGTGAGACACCACGGCTCGTGATACAGATTGTACACTGTGAAAAAGAAGAACAGAAAAATGTGCACTGCAAAAACAAACCAATTTCATGTAGACTTGGTATAATTTGGGTAAGAACCCAGCACTGTACGAGACTAAACTTAATTGTGCACAAATAACTGTAGAATGTCTAAAGATTAAGGAAACCTATTACATAAGTTGCAACTTTTTGGAATGTATAACTAATTGGCAAATTATAAAAGAAAATACATAAACTTCAATTGCCTGTGAAAGTAATCACTTTTGCATTAAAACTTATACATATACACAGCAAACTCATACTTCGAAAATGACCAAGGTGTGCCTGTCACCGCGAAAATAAGGAAGAACGACTAGGCAACTTTGTAGGAGCTCCAAGAAACTCGTGATAGGAGTGAAAACTGCTGATGAATAATCTCTAATTCAAATAAATTCCAACTTGGCCCAGTAGATGGCAGTATAACCTTGTGCAGTAAAGTCATCGGGTCTCCAATAAGCTTAAAAAATAAATAAAACTGTTACTCCTTCGATTATACCAAATATTAAACTGCCATAAAAAAAAGTATTCTTGAAACTATACAGTGCACGCGCACAGTTCAGTGACAGGAAAAAAAGTTATATTTCCCAAACATTGAAGGTGAAGAGAGAGTCCGGTTCACTTTACCGTTATGTTGAAAGCGAAAACGGAAGGCAGACTTGAATGTCCCAAGAATTAGGTTGACTGCAAGACAAATGAATAGCACAGGCTGACACTTGAGGGATTGCCGTGGGGAGAGTAGAGATTTCAGAGCGGCCAGAGCGTCTGACGTAGGCTCACACTCTTGCGACGCTCTTCACTGACTCCCCATGCGCATTCGACGACGTCACCAGAAGATCACAGATAGCAGTCAGGAAGGATCGCTCTGCTCCTGTCAACCAACTGCCACAATGCCAGCGAAGACAGCAGGGCACACGTCGAAAACAAGAGGTAACAATCTCAAATATTGCCAAGCCACAAAAGTTTCCTGCAGACTTTTGAAATTCCTCTCATTGAGAAAATACCCAGCTGGCAAATGTCGTAAAATGTCATTTTAAAACACACTGCAGGCAAATGTCGAAGTCACCCCATTACAAAGTCTCAGTAGACCAGTTTGAAGCTGGAGAAATTCGTAGCGCATCACAAATAAACAAAGGCAGCAACTCATAAAAATGTGACAGCAAAGTTGTTTTAAACTCAATTCGACATTAATAAGGAGGTTGAATAGCTCTTAGTAGGCTGTCCGTGTGAAAAAGGACGCTGGTGTGATCCTTAAGAGCATTCTTCTCTAGTCTAGTAATTTAATTAAATTGCCAGTCTATCTTTAGTCACATGTAAAAAAATATATTAGCATTAAAATGTCGCAATTCTTCTCACCTCCAATGAATTTCACAGAGTTACCTTCCAAGCGTCGCCAAAATACTTTAACACAGAAAGCGCAGATACTTGAAGGTAGATACTTGAAGGTACAGTAAGGTGTTGATAGGCTCTCCTGTTGACACTTCACTGAGGGCACAGCACAGGAACCAACTTGAAGTACGATGTGGGCGACCGGTGCAGAGGTCACTGGTGGGGCTGATTTCTTGACAGTTGGTTCCCAGCAGTGCAGGTAGATAAAGTTCCAGATATATCCAAGCGGGTTCTTAGGTCCAACTCGTCGCCAATATAAATGTAGTAACTTGGGTCCAGACTGAAGGTAGATTTCAGGTAGATTTATTACCACAAGATACAAGCTATTACAAATAGGATGAAAGCCCCACCAGGAGCGCCTGGCTAGGTGCTCAGCCAAAGACCAACTGTGATGAATCCAATGATAACATTCTACATGACATCACATTTACAGAATTCCACTGGTGGAGTCAATGAAGAGATGAGAGCATACTTACTAAGATATTACAACCTGTTACAACGCAACTTTTACAACTACCTACTGTTACAACGCAACTTTTACAACGCATACCATTACAACGCATTGCGCTGGGGGGCGCTCTAGGATAGGGAATAAGTATAATTTACTATTCAACACCTTCCCTAGTGTCCACGGGGACTGGAGTTGGAATAGTAAATTATACTTACCACTATCCAGCACCTCTAAGCGCTATGCGTTGTAATGGTATGCGTTGTAATGGTCGCGTTGTAATGGTAGGTAGTTGTAATGGTATGCGTTGTAACATGGTACATCCCCCCTGCTGCTCAGAAGGGGCGGGAACCTCTGCCCCTGTTCCTACTACTGGTTCTCCAAGGGTGCGATCCCATCTTACAACCTACCGGGAGGGCCGTAGAGGGCAAGGCGCAGGGGCAAGATCTACGGGCATAGCGTGGGGAAGGCCATGCCTCAACAAACTTGGTTATCCGGCGGCCCCGTAATCACTGAAGCTCACCGCTGAGTTCAGAGGGTAGTCAGCTGCGCCATCTTCACTAGTAAGTCTGCCCCAATGGTGTTGATATGTTGATTGACAGGATAATTGGGGATTGGTTGCTGCGTCCCCCATCTTGGCTGCACGGCCACGCTCCCCTTTCCTGCAATTTCCTTACTATGCACTTTACAATACTCACAGTTGTCATGGTCACCAGTTGTAAAATCATGTTATTGTTTTTAGGCATTATATCAAATTACTTTTTGAAGCTAGTATTTTGTGCTTGTTAAATTGCATTTTTTTATCTAACTTTTTCAGCGAAATTATTTTTATGCAAAATGTTTTTTTATCCCTAAATGTGATTTTTATGATGTGCATTACTTGATGGGCTAGTTCCCAAAATAAACTTAAATGGATGAATGAATGAATCTGTGCCAATTCCTAATTCCTAGCAAAACTAAACAAACGCATGGGGCCGAATTATAAATCCCCTTATACACCTGTGTGTAACATGTTTTTTTATTAAAGCACACATCATGCATCTCTGAAACATTTGTAAACAATTTTAGCAAGAGAATTATGTAGTGAACATTGCACTCAGGAATATCAAGTAGGGAATTCCTGGAACATGCTTCTTTTTGCATCTTCACCCCATTTATTTTGGAATAAAGCTGTTGTGTTTTTACTCTATAAACTGGCCCTAGAGCGTTTGCTCAGACCCCTAAAAAATTAGAAAATGTCTATACTCCTAAGTTTCATATTTACCTTAACTGTGAATCACTAGTACACGGTACTAACCTTAAGTTAAATATCACTGGTGAACAGCAGCACCTATTGTGACACCCACTTCAGCAACAGTGCAAACATGATATCAGGTATGCTACTGTAACTTGTCTTTGCAGTTTTAAAACTATAATTTCAACCTGCCAAAATAACTCCTTTTGACAGGCCTAAACTCTCCTTTTAAATCTTCATGCAGAAATTGAGTGTACTCCTATTCTGTGATGAAAGCTTATAATGTTATCTCTGGCTAGGAAACATCTACAAAAGTCATTTTGGGACTTTTTGAAAAATGCATTACAAGCCCAAATTATTGTTGGATTTGTGATACATAGTTTGGAAAATGTACTTTTAAAAAGTTACATTTTTCCCGTCCGAAGCCATAGGTGTGGGGAAATATTCTGTTCCTCTGACAGGATGACTATCTGAATTGTGCCCAGGAACTTGATAAACTTCAAAGAGGCTTACTTTGTCACAGACAAATATTTGTTGACATATGGGCATTGGTTCCTTTCAGTTACCCAGTCATGCAGGCCCCAGTCCCATTGAAAGAGGAGCTGCCCCTGGAACTGGTCACATAGGAGGATTTTGTCACCTCTCTGTCCACACCTCTTGATGGGTACATAGGTTCTGCACTTCACAAGGAGAGAAGGGGTTCACCTTTTTGGATATGGGCAGGGAAGGGCACTGTGGGATTGTTTGCCAAAGGCCACACAGAAACTGCTACAAACGTGGGTACTGTGGCCTCTGGGAATGTGTCCCTTATTTATTTTATGGAGGGGCCAGGAATCGCCCCCATCCACAGGCTAGTATCAATCAAATGTGGCATACCTGGGTACCATCTGGACCTGTCAAAGAGAGATGAAGGACTGCACCTGTTAATACCTGAGAGCAGAACTGAAATGCTGAGTCTGGTCACGATTGTACCTAGGACGGAGAAATGAACTCCAAGGATCAGTTGTCTTACTTCCTCATAAGCAGACCAGTTTCACTAGACCTATGATGGAGCCCACTGGGAGCCTCTTCTGGGGGGAGTCTTGAATCGCAAGTGCTGGCGAGGGGGGTCCTGGGACTCTTGACTATGTCAAAGTGTACTCTTTGTAGCATGCTGAGAAACTTGGGACTCTGTAATTTTTTGGGTCCAAAGACCTCAATAGGGCTGAGAAAAGTCTCCAAAGTAAATCTGACAAAGGTGCCTTGGTGCTGGGCCAAAGTTTTAGGTTACTTTCACTTGGAGCTTCTCCTCAGCAGCAACTTTGTTTTAGCAGCACATTGCAGAGAAGGTATCTGGGCTTGCATATGCTTGTTTGGCTACAGCTTGCAGTCTTCCCCACTACAAGAATCCAACCTCCAAAAAAGTGACTACGTCTGATTTTTAAAATCTTCACAGGACAAAACCAATAAAAGTATCTGACTGACGAGGGATCTTTCTTGGATGCAAACTTTCCCCCTCTTTGAGCTTTCTTGACAAAAAAATCTGTGGCTTCACTGGTACCTCATCCAACAGCTATTCGGATTCATGGAGCCCTTTTTGGCCACAGACTTCTTCTTTGCTCTGTGGGGGATTTTTTATTCAGAAGGAAAAACGCCTGACAAGGACAGACCTGGTTTCTGTACCAGACCCATGACGGTCAACTTTAAAACGTTCTAGGTCTTGGTAAGTGGAGCCACATGACAGTGGTTGGAGTTTAATGCTCTAAAAATCAGTATCTTATGTTATTTTCCTTGGACTTTTGTCATTTTAGCGTGACATTCTTGTTAATTTTATTGTGGTATGTTTTTGACTTGTTAACTGTTTTTCAGTTCAAAAGAAAGTTTATTGAAGCAAATAAGATAAAAATTGACTAAGTACAACAATGAAAATATTATAAAAATCATACAGCAAAAACAAGTAATATTGGTAATAAGAGTAAATGAATCCAAAAAGAAATATGAATATAACCAGCAGAAATTACATGAGATATGAAAGTAAAACAACAAGGAAAAATAAATATACAATGTAGGCATGAAACATATAATATGAAAAGTATATATAACAAGCTCAAGGAAGTCATGGGGGTTTAGTAACTTCTTGTTGCAACGGAGAAAGAGACAGAGATCGACTAGCACTTGCATCAAAGAACGTAGTGACAGGGCCCCACAGTTCTCTTCTTTTGGCGGCCAGACTCATCGGGTATACAAACGTTGTGTCTAGTCTATGATTATAGCACACAGCATACCACCAAGCCTGAAAAGATATTTTGGTGGAGTCCTTCCAAGATTTAGTAATTTGTTGGAAAGCCACTGCTAGTAATAAATCAATAATACGTATTCTAAAAGTGCAATGATCCCAGATAGGAGAGACGCTGCCCATGAAAATGTGAGAAATAGAGAAGGAGTGAGTGGATGAATAAATCTTATTAATTTGAGACCATACCTTTATCCAAAAATTATGAACTAGAGAGCAAGTGAAGAGCATGTGATGAAGGTCTGCACCTGGTGAGGAACAAGACCAACATGTATCAGTAGAGTCAGGAAATCATTTACTAAGAACATGTGGTGAGAACAAAAGTCGGTTGTAAATAAAAAATAGTGTCTGAGTTGTGTTAGCCGCTCTGGAAGATTGGCGAATTTTTAACCAAATTTTATCCCACAATACAACAGGTCAGGAAACACCTAAATCTTTCTCCCAAGCTTCCTCTATGTTAGACTTGACACGGGAAGAAGTTGGGGTTTGGAGGAAAGAATACATTTTGGAGGCCTTGGCGTGTTTAAGAAGTAAAGAATGTAACGAAGAGGAATTAGAGAAATCCTGATTGTGGGAAGGAGAAGGTGCATGATATGCAACATAAGCGGATTGTATTGCAGACAATAGTAAAGAATATCTAGTTATAAAAGCTGGGGGTAAAAGAAAAGAAGAACTGACTATTGAAAAAGGAACAAACTGATCATTATGGAATAATTGGTGAACCCAAATGAGACCACGGGAGCGCCAAGTTTTCCAAAAAAACGGCTTGGTATTGATTAAAATAAAAAAGCTATGCCAAATGGATTGTTCTAAAAAAGAAGAAATAGGAAGGATTAGGAACATTTTAGAGGTATATTTAAGAATAGGTGTGGATAAGGATTGCGGCTTCCGAGAGAGCAAAAGGTATTCCTTAAATGAAAAAGGAGATATATAGGAATGTTCTAGGGATACCCAGAGAGGAGGAGAACGTGAGGAGTCTGATATCCAATTTGATACTTGATTTAATAAAAAGGACTTGTGATAGAGAGAAAAGTTAGGAAAATGTACTCCTTCCTCCGATTTAGGGCGAATCAATTTGGCCAAGGACACAAGATTTTTTATGACCCTATAGAAATTCGGACAAAATGGAATTAATTTTTTTCACGGCCGGCTAGTAGCGTGTTGCGGGTGTGAGCAGTGGCGGTGGTGCACGTTTGTTACTGCACTGTTACGGAGGACAGGACTGCGGCAATCTCAGGGTGTACTATTACAAGTTCTAGTGTAGTTCACGGTCCTTTCCCGATTTACTTTCCGGTACTTGCGCTTCTGTATGGAGCCAGGCGACGGAGAGCTGACCTGCGCTGCTAGCAAGGCTCCAGGGACACCAGTGACGCTGGAAACGCCGAAAACGCCGGAGACGCCGGAGGCGCTGAGGAGTGTGAATCCAGCCGTGGAAACCTCGCAGGAAACCGAAGCGGTAACAGCTGTGGAAGGTCGGCCGGATTCAGTCGCCTGGGGAAGGGCTGCAAAGGAGGTAGGAAGGGGGCAGCGAGCGGCTGCCAATATCCCTCTGAGACCGGCCGGAGGGTGTGGAAGAGGGGCAGGGGTAGCTTTGGGACTTTTGTCTAAAGAGTCTGTTAAGAGTAAAAATATTCAGTCCAGGCTAGAGGCACAGTCCAGGACTCAAATAGGGGAATCAGGAGAAGAGACCTCGGGAGGACAAGTAAAACAAACAGAACAAACTAAACAAACGTACATTTTGAGGAGCGCAGCAAAAGTCTTGAAAGGAACGGTGGAGAAAGTACCTGATATTGACCTGGCGAGTTCATTGAAGAAGGTTCTTAAAAAAAAAACTGCCAGTAAACAAAAGTGTAAACTGCCAAAACATTCAGTGGTGCACAAAACAAAACCAATTCCCTCTCTTAACGCTTATTTTAAGCCCATTCCAAAAACATTAACTTTAAGATCGGATACTAAGGAGCAAGGTCCAGATTTAGAAGGCTGGCAAGATTGGTCTCCTCATTTGAGTCCCAATAGGTTTCAAATATTAGCGACGGGGACAGATATCGAAATGGAAGGAGTGGATATTTTAGACACTCTAGAGCTAGCAGATAAAACGGACCAGGACACCTCAGACAACATCTCAGCGAATATACTAGATGAGCTAGCGGAGGTAGGGGAGGCACCCGTAAACAAGGTGGTGGATCTAGGAAAAAAGGAGGAGGTTGTGGATAAGCAGGACATTTTAGATGAATATGACGAATCAGAGCATGGCAACCTGGACCTACATATAATAGCATTACTGCAGAAACTTGATAGAGACATGCATGAAGGTTTTGAGATATCACGGGCAAACCAAGAGAGCATTTGTGTGTCTTGCAACATGTTAGAGGCCAAGTTCAGTGAGCTAAGCTCTCGCACGGTAGTCTTAGAAAAAGAGACAAAACAGCTCAGAGAGACGGTAACAGGAAATCATAAAGAGATAGAGGAAATTAAATTCAGAGAGAGGCTCCAGGAAGATAGAGTGGAGAGATTGAAAAATATGCAGAGACGGAATAACATAAACATTTTGAAACTGCCCGAAGGTAAAGAGGGTGCTGATATCAAAAAATATGTGGCTCATCTATCGAATACAGGGTTAGAATTGGAAGAGGAGGAGGAGCAGATCTTCATAGATATTCAGCGGGTGCATCAGGATCCCTTTAGGTTAAATGTAAACAGAACTAAACCTAGGAGAATATTAATTAATTTTCTTACATATAATTTAAAGTAACCCTGGGCGGAGTTCGCGGAGTGGGGCTTCGCGGAGCTACGCGAAGTGGGCGAGAAACTACGCCCACCTCCGCACTCCGCGTAGCCCCACTCCGCAAACACCACTGGCCGCCAGCCCCGCCACCCGCCTCCCTCCCGCCCTCCCTAAATACTTTGAAATAAAAGAATAAAATAATTTAAAAGCACTTACCTTGCCGCCGCTGCCCGCCGCGTCCCCGGGGCTCGCGATCTTCCGTCTTCCGTACTAATGCGCATGCACGGGCGGCCGCGCATGCGCATTTTCTCGTGAAAATGCGCATGCGCGGCCGCCCGCGCATGCGCATTAGTACGGAAGACGGAAGACGGAAGTAAGTGAGCCCCGGGGACGCGGCGGGCAGCGGCGGCAAGGTAAGTGCTTTTTAAATTATTTCATTTCTTTATTTCAAAGTATTTAGGGAGGGCGGGAGGGAGGCGGGTGGCGGCCAGCTACGCTCCGTCTGCGGAGTGCCGCCTGGCTCCGCCAGCTCCGCAAAATGCGGAGTGGGCGGCACTACGCACACTCCGCAGACGGAGCGTAGCTGGCCGCCCACCCCTAATTTAAAGGAGAAAATCCTGTCAGCTGCTTTAAGGAAGAAAAGCATAACTGTTGACGGAATAAAGGTTGAAGTAAGGTCTGACCTGTCCCCCGTAACAGCTAATAGGCAGTGGGAGCTAGGGAAGCGGATAGACCCACTTAGAGAACTGGGAGCAACTGTCCAACTTAAATTTCCAGTATTTCTGAAAATAATGTGGAGAAATAAAATGTACTCTATTCGCACTGTTGAGGAGGCTGACATATTTATTGAGCAATGTCGAGCGTTATCGAAAGAGGCAGCTGTTTAATCCCTAGCTCCAAACTTAATCTAGGCTAGTAAACAGACCTGCATAAAACTATGTAAATAATTTGATGATAAGAAAGGTGCACACCACCGCCAACCGCACTCGAAGGGCCTAGGCCATGGGTAGGAAGGTGGGGTTTCCAAGGGAGGGTTGGGGGGGCACAGTGGGAAAGTGGGTGGTGGGAATGGGTGGGGCTGGGGGACGGAAGGGAGGGTGGAAAAATTGAAAATGATCCTCAAAAGCCAAATAGACGCCTGGTTGATTTTTGTATTTGATGACCTAACCAATGAGTGGGGCTAGTATATTGGAAATAAAGTCTTGTCATGGAATGTCAATGGATTACGTGTAAAGTCCAGGAGACAGTTAATTTTGAAATATTTAGAAGATTCATTGGCCCATATAATTATCTTACAGGAGACACATTTAACTGCCGCCGAGTCTAAAGACATATTTGGAAAACAACGTTGGGTTACATCCCAATCAATTGTAACTAAGGGAGTGGCGATTTTGGTAAGGCAAGGTTTAAATTTTTGTTTTGAATCTATGGCTGCGTATTCTAGAGGAAGGTGGTTGATTTTGCAGGCCAAACTGGCAGGAGAAAATATGACTATTATTGGATACTATGGACCAAACCAAGATGATGTCGGTCCTTTGGATACTCTGGCTTGTGAATTATTAAATTTTTCAAGGAAGATTATTATAGCGGGGGATTTCAATACAGTAATGGATGGTAACTTGGACCGTTCTGGGAAGAGAGGACAGGGTAATGTGAAGATGTCAAATAGGGTTAGGTTGTTGCTGTCCCAGTTTGGATTGTGTGATATTTGGCGCAAAACATTTGGTCAACAGCTTGGTTATACATATTACAATCAAAAATATAAACATAAATCTCGAATAGATTACTTTCTCTTGGACCTGAGATTAATTGACCAGTTAATAAACATCAACCACGTAGGAGTACATATTTCAGACCATTCGGCTATAATATTAACTTTGGAATTTAAAAAAGACAGGGTCGACACGGTTTGGAGGCTTGACCGAACTCTTCTTCTATATGAGGGGTATTTGAAGGTTATAATGGAGGAATTAGAGGTCTTCTTTGAAGCAAATAAGGGATCGGTTAAACCTGAGATAGTTTGGGAAGCATGCAAGGCCTTTTTAAGGGGTAGGTTAGGTGCCCTGGGTGTAGGAAAACGTAGACAGTACTACAATAAGGTGGCAGACTTGGAAGAGAAGATTCGGCAAACAGAAGGGAAGGTCCTGGTGGAGAGGGATTTAATGAAAAGAGAGCATGAGGTACAGGAACTAGCTGTTTTAAAAACTGATTTGGAGGCTGTGCTGGCACATAGAATCAAAGAGAAGTGGGATGCTAGTAATTTGGCACATTTTAGTTATGGGGAGGGATGCAGCAAATTACTGTCTAGGAAGGCAAAAAAGAATCTAGTCCGCAACTTCATTAAGGAAATTAAAAAAGGTGATTTAGATAATACAATTTCAGATACCACAAGGATTACAGGAGCTTTTTTTGACTATTTTTCAAAGGTCTATCAAGAAGATTTAGAACCGGACCTCCGGGTTGCTAGAGAGTGGGTGCAACTGGTAGACCCACTTCCACCCCATTGTAAAGAGATTTTGAACTCTGAGATATCTTTGACGGAGGTTGAGCGATCTTTAAGGCTCTGCAAGACAGGGAAAGCGCCTGGCCGGACGGCCTTCCATCAGAAGTATATAAATCATTGTCAAGGTTAATTGCTCCAATATTGCATCAGCTATTTAATAATATCTTTCAAGGAAAAACAACAATGCCAGATTCTTGGAATGAGGCGGTTATAGTCTTGATTCCTAAACCCGGTAAATCCCCCAAAAATTTAGAATCATACAGACCGATATCACTGCTCAACTGTGATTATAAACTCTTTGCTAAGATATTGGCGGATAGGCTAAGTTTAGTTATAACACAGATAGTACATGAGGATCAGAAGGGCTTTATCAGGGGTAGATTTTTAAAAGATCTCACATTTCAATTGATTGGTGCTATAGACATCGCAACAACCTATTGGCTCCCATTGGCAGTAATCGCTCTTGATGCTGCCAAAGCCTTTGATCGTGTCAACTGGTCTTTTTTGAAGGTTCTTTTGGGGCACCTTGATTTAGGCACAAGTTTCACCAACACTATATTATCTTTCTACTGTTCCCCTACATCTAAGTTCCTGGTAAATGGCACTTTAACAAAATCTATTAAGGTACAGCGTGGTACACGACAAGGGTGTCCCCTATCCCCATTACTATTTAATTTATATATTGAGCCTCTTGCTTCTAGGATTAGGAATTCAGACAGTATATCACCATTTGTAGTAGAAGGTTGGGAGAAAAAAATAGGTATGTATGCTGACGACATTATTATTTATACCCCCAATCTGCATTACTCACTGCCGAGCTTATACAAAATAACTAAGGAGTTTGGCCAGGTGTCTGGATACGAACTTAATCAGGATAAGACTGAAATACAGAAGACATAATAGTAAAAAAAGACATACGCTATTTGGGGGGTAAGGATCACCCATGACATAGCAGATTTGACTAAAACCAACTTTAAGAAGATACAAAAAGAAATAAGCTCCACTCTGCGTAGCTGGGGTCATCTCCCACTCACTATATACGGACGTACCAATTTGGTAAAGATGATGATTCTTCCAAAGATGACCTTCTTGTTTGAAACAATACCTTTGTTATTTAACACAGTCTGGATTAAGAGGCTCCAAAGTGAGGTTTGTTTGTTTATTTGGGCAATGAAAGGGTCTCGCTTATCCTGGAAAAAAATTAGGCAGAGATTATGTAAAGGTGGATTGGCGGCCCCGGATTTTTTGTTATATTCATGGGCTTTTCAGTTAAAGAATTTTAGGATTCTATTAGGAGTTCCGAAGGATACAGATGTTGGAATTATGTTTTATGTTATGCTTGAAAAAAGTAACTATAACAAGGACGCCTTTATGTGTAAATTCTCTGACCCCAAATTCTTCAAGAAAGTAAGGCTGAAAATTTTGCGGGAAGCAGCGGAATTGTGGTATAAGGTCAGGAGGAATATGAGGATCTCCTATTATGGACATAGTCCACCAATATGGGAAGCCCCAGGTTCTCCACTCTGGTCTCAGGATGCCTTGGCTACACCGCTCAGAGCAGCAGGGCTAGTCTGTTGGGGAGACTTATTTCCGGGCGGGAAATTGATTGAATGGGGCCAGGGTGAGGCTACATGGGGGAAGGGATTTTCAAAATTCAAGTACCTCCAGATACAAAGTTGGGCAAGCAAACTGGAAGTTGATATTGGCCGGCAAAACGATTTGGAAGACAAACTTTTCTCTAGTCAAGCATATAAAAAAGAAGTTGCTCTATGGTATTGGGCAATGTTGGAAACTGAAGACGGCGCGTTCCAGCTTCCAGAGGCTCTGTGGGGAGACTGCTTGCCAGACATCGCTACAGAAGAACAATGGCAAGTAACGATAGCTATGCTGTATAAAATAGTTAAATCTGCGAATTTAAGGAGAAATCTTTTGTTCACTATTCACAGAGCTTACTGGACTCCTCGAAAGCTTTCGAAGTTCAAGGCTGGAGGTATGGTGGAATGCCCTAAATGCAGAAGTATCAACGTAGACGATCTGCATATGTTTGTCCAATGTCCAAATAACAGAAACTTTTGGGAAGATGTAAGTTAAAGCTTGTCAAAGGTGCTCGATGCAAACATGGAGGTAAGCCCTGAACTTATCATTACTGGAAGATATGATTTACAAAGTAAGAATATTACAGACAAGGTCAAATTGGTGTTCTATGAAGTTTTGCTTGCCCGTAGGGAGATCTGTAAATCATGGGTTTCACCTACATCCCCAACTCTATTAGACTGGGTAAAAGCTATGAGATATTTTGCTAAATTAGACTCTTTGGGTCAGAAAAGGAGAAAGCACAGATTTTGGTTACCTTTTTTACAACACTTTGGTTAAGGGGGGGAAATAATAAAAATCCAATTATTAAGGTCTTGGCCTATCTTGCTGGTGGCCTTTTTGGAGGCTATACAGACAAGGTAGCAGCTGCCGGAAGATGGAAGCCTCGGGGCGCATCGGTTAGTATGAAGATAGAGCCCTAATATCTACTGGGCGGTAGCACAAGCCTTTGATGTTAAAGTCGGCGTATGAGATAAAAGCCCATGGACGGTATTGTTTTGCGTTTCATTCTGGTATATGGGTGGCTAGGAGGCTAATGAGGATAATGAAAAAAAAAAATGGAATTAATTTTTTTGAAATGCTTGGAGGGAATTGAAAATGGAATGTTAGAAATTGTGAAAAGAACAATAGGGGAGAGCATCATTTTAATTGTGTCTAATCTACCCCACCAGGAAAGATACAGAGGATGCCATTTTGTTGTGAGGGTAGTGAGTTTCTGTATACAATCTTCCATACAGCGAGTGACTGTACTTGAAAGGGAAGAAGTAAAATGAAGGCCTAAATATTTAATGTAAGTGTGTAGTGTAGTTCCTAGTTTCCCACTAGGCCCTGCGCATTGGAATAACATAAACAGTAGTATCGACGTAGAAGTGCGGATCTTCCAGGCCTCCACTGACTATGCTAAACTTAATTGGGTTTGTTACCAACTAGCTCAGAGGTCACTGGAAACTTTCTTGACTGAATAGGAAGTGATCAGCTTCCCTGGCACAGACAAGAAGGGATTCAGTTTTCCAACAACCGTGCAACATGACAACTTTGCTCCTCAGATCAAGAGTCAATCTCTAGGGTCGTGTGAAACAATAGACAGTTATTTCACTCAGTCAGGTTGGTGCAGTTTACTTTCACAGTATGTAGAGAATAGAGAGACGGGCGTTTGTCAATAAAGGGTTAACATTTATTGAACAGTCTTTCTTCTCATACAAGAGAAATGTATTGCCACAATTGCAAGACTTGTTATGATAAAAAGTACGTACAGTAAGATAAGTATTGCGAAATAATACTGTAAAAGCATTGATATGGTTTCTTAGCCATACAATGGTTTAAAAGTAATAAAACATATATACATTCATATATACATTAGGCTAAAATACTCAACTGGTGCTTCTAACTACGCCTACCCCAGTGTACCTGACCTAAGCCTAATACTTGGGAGGGGAGTAAGTAAGTAGCTTTAAGTTAAGTTGGTTTTGCCAAGGTTTGCTTTAAGAATTCTCACTAAGGGTTTAGTCAAAACCATACCTCTGAATAGAATGATGGAGGTCTGGTATCTCCTTCAGGGAAACTCGGTATCCCAGTCACCCGCAAGGGTAGACCAGAAACGCTGGAGCTGGATTTCTCGGCAGGAGAAAGGCAGCGTCTCTTCTTCAGCGCGTCGAGGAGGAGAAGGAGGGGGGACAGCGTCCGCTGGCAGCTTGCATCTGCTGGGCTCTTTGCAGAGGGACGGCTGTTCAGCTCCTAAGTTCACCACACCATCGTTCGCGCTTTAGCAGCGATAATGGTATCAGCAGCTTGCAGTGAACCACAGCTAACAACGTCAGCAGCAACACAGCAGCACAGCACAGCATTTGCTTAAGGCAACGTTGGTAATATTTATACCTGAAAGGTGCCATGTTTGACGTAAGTTTGCTGGACATAAGACGTCAATAAAGATGTCACTTAGGAAGTGATCGCTATCAGTTGCTCATTAGAGTTCTATTACTAATCAAAACACAGCAAGCGGGGATTTCCAGGTCTGCTGAGTTTTTATCTTGTTGAAGAACTCGGAGTGTTAATCTAGGAATCTCAGATAGTGACTTCTGCTCTGTCATTGCACTAATTGGTTGCAAAGGAAGTGGCAGAGAAAACTATTCTGGAATGTGGCTCTGTTCGTGTGAGGCCAGAGATGACTTTCTGAATATCGCACTTGAACGGTTATGCCAATATAGGGAATAAATGGATGTATAGCCGAATAGGGGCATAAGGTCACAGTATCGATCAGGATCCTAGATAAGCACGCAACACCCACTCCACGGGTTCATGTCCATCAAATTACTAAAACTAGAGCAATAAGATGCATGTATAACATTGCCCACCCCAAAATACATAAATACATTCGAAATAGGCGTATATTGTAATACGTGAAATTTTAGGTACTGTACGTTTTTGAAGCATAGAAATCATTCAAAAATTATAGCATATGAAATCAATGAACGATTATGCAAAAAGAATTACACATGAAATATCTCTGAAACAGAAGAAGGGCGAGATAAATCATCACATATAAATTCATTGCAATAAATGTGCTAGAGGCTGGTGTAAGGTTGTTATGTCTCTAGATGTGTTTAGAAATAGAAGTGTGAAGCTTCTGTTCTCTAAGAATAGTTTTTACTTTAAGCAAAGAATTGTTCGTGCCAAAAGGTCAATATTAAAAAGTGTTCAATTCAAAAGAATTATTGCTTGAACGGGGAAATAGAGTTCCAACGCTTTTAGCAGTTTTTGTTGTTTAAAACTGACGGCCGAATTCAAAGTTCATGGGAACGCTGTGTGTCGGAAAGCTTCTTCAAAGTTATTATTTCTGTTCGGGTGAGAACATCATATCAGACAGGCTCTCAAAGAATTGGTCTACAAAATCAGGTGACAGTTCAACCAAATTCGATAGTGCTGTAACTTGGCAGGTGTGAGAATGATTGCTGTCATCATAGTCGGGATCAGCAATGCTCACAGAAGGTCGTACCTGGGTGATGTTGCTTTTGTCACTCGCTCCACTGTTACCACCTAGTCGTAGTACAGGAGTCTCAACGAATGCCGTCATCAGGATTGGTAGCCGCTGGGGACAACACAATGCATGAGCCATTTTCGGACTTAGCAAAGTATCGACGTCCATTGGTACTGCTGATGGAAGTGAAAGACAGATGTCCAACACACACTCATCTCCGCATAGCATACATCGTAGTACCGGTAAGATACAGTTCTGCCATATAGGTCTGAATGAAAGGAACCAGGTCATGTTTAGATCTCTCAGCCTGGCCAATCCAAGGACGTTAGTTATCCTGTCCCGGTAGCGCATTGCTAGGATTGTCTCTTCCATTCCCATGGGAGCTATGTCTGAGCTTTGGCTTGCCATAACGAAGCAGGACGGTCAAAAATAAAATCCCTGCTACAAGTCCCAAAAATAGGGGTATGCCGCCAAAAACAGAGTGGACAAAATTTGGAACGATTCCCAAAATTGCTTGAAATAGTGTTAGCAGTCCCGTAAAAATCGTCTTAAATATGCCTGGGATGCCTGTGGCACTAGACATGTTAAGGAGTTGGCTAAGCATTTCTACGAAATGCACGGGGCAATTTGTTGATAAAAGTTCATGAACTTCCGTAGCTGACCTTGCAACTAGAAGATCATACGTCTCTTTTGATGACGTTATGGGCACTGTTGTCTGCAAAAGCACAGACTTCATTTTGCTTAAAGTATCAATTCGTATAGAATAGAGATTCAGATGAGGCCAGATGGGAGTCTCTGTGTCTGCAGGCCCGCTTGGAAACAATGCCTGCATACAACATTTGACCATGGATGTTACTCTTACTAGATAACTTTTCCCGGGAACAAGGCCACAACATCTGTGATCCGTTCTAAGAATGTAACTCCCGTTTGCAAGTTGCATAAAGAAGGGCTCTATCTGAGTTGCAGGTGTGACTAGGTGGTGGCATGAAAGGTTGTTAGAATTTCCCATCACAAGCTCCATGTAAATTAATACTCTGGCACAAAAGTATACCGCTTAGTGAATGTTTACAATTTTCACCACTAAGAAATAAATTTTTGTCGCTGTCACTGTAGCATGAATGTGTATATGGTAATTTCCATTCTGATTTTACATATCCTTTACCCAATCGTTCATACTGGCCAGTAGGTATGTATTCAAGGCACTTTTTAAATCGGAAAGTTGTTATCGGAATAGTGATAATTCCGTGTATTATCCATTCAATGACAGGACTCTTAGACATTGTCAATGGTAATCTCCCAAGTTTTTCGATGCTCAGGATTGTATAGTCTGCTCCTTTCTGTGCCAAACTGATTTGTTTATCAGTAAGGTTAAAGATGGAAAATAATGACGTTGTGTTTATTAAACGCCAAGGCACATAGCCTGAACGAAGATTTTGCAGCGTCCAGCCTAATTGTACAATAGAACGTAATTGAGATTGGCCATGTTGTAACATTAGCAAGTCTCTGTCTATTATGTCAAAGGCAGAAGATACAATATTGTCCAACGAATATATTCTGGAGGACAGAGTCATTAACCCATTGTCCACTACAGAAAGTGATTTCTCCAAATTAATACGATCAATTTCTCGTATTTTCTCAGCTGTTTCAATTTGTGTGACTTTCCAAGCCTCGTTGTACGCAGCATAGATACTGGTCGCTATGAAACGCTTTTGACGCTGTTTGCGTGGTCCAAGAATGAAATCGCGCAAATCAGCACCATCTTTTAGTAAAGACAAGTGTTGCTTAATTTCAGCCAGTGTGGATGATCCTAGCCATTCGAGGCAGAGTTTCCCTACACTGTATGTTGTTACTATCCCTGGATGTTGTCTCTGGGAGTATCTAGGGTCTTGTCTGGTCAGTTTTAACCCCTGTGTTTTGTTCAGGAATCTATCTTGACAGTTGTTTGTGTCAGTAGGCCAGATTAACCACTTTTTCCAATCAGGATGTGTTCTGTTAAAATGTAAAATTTGTGAAACGTCTAACTCAATATCTGTAGTTGTATTATCAGGTAATGGCTTTGGAATAGACGGTGTTTTAAGGTCTTTGATCTTAGCTAGGCCAAGACAGGATGTTTGGTGAATTGTTTCATTTAAAAACATCATTTGTTCTGGTATCATGCAGGTTCTGAATAGTGCTTCAAGGCCTTGTACCTGCCAATCTTTTGTACCCCAAATGGTTTTCATTTCAATGTTATTTTTCCAATAATCAAAACCAAATGTCATCATTTTGTCATAAAATGCTTCTGAATATATCAATTTAGAATTTGTCAGCATTGTTTTCATTCCTGTTTTATCTAACAGTTTGTAATAAAACGTTTCTGCATCACTGGTGTTAAACCCTGAGAAGTACTTGAATTTCTCAACGAATGTTTTAGAACTGCTTTTAGGTGGTGTAGCACAATGTTCCCATTGATTATACATTTCTAGGCTGTGCAGATTTATGCAAATAATGATCGCCATAATGTGTGTAGCAGAATAACTGTTCATAACTAGACGAACCTTGTAAATAATCATGTTCTGTGAATCTAGCTGACATTATTAAATCAGACATCATGTCATTAATACTGTTAAAGTCCCAATCATCAGAGAATGTACTAGGTTTTACAAAGTCACTTAAGGAAACCTTCAGTTGATGAGGATGCTTCAGGATTTCGACCGGACCATAGATCTCATAGTCAGTTTTCTCCCATACTACCCCACCAGGTATTGGAATTGCTGTGACATTTACTGTTGACAGTTCTCTTTTCTTCACGTGGGATGATCTGTGTGGTTTCAGGACTAGGTTGATGTTCTGACTTGCTGTGTCCATTCAATTGTAATAAACTTTCCTAAAATTAAAACTAAAATTAGGCATAGTAGGAGTATGAATACCCCTGAAATAATCCAATGCTCAATCAACGGTGAATCCAGATATAATTCTTTGATTTGTTGAAGGAGTCCTGTTGTATTTTCTTTAGAATACTTTTTTGTTTCTGGCATCACTTCGGGGTCGTTTTGATCTTCAGAGAAGTTGTCGAAGTTGATGAAATAACCAGAGGCAGTTCTGTCAATTGTTGGGATTGTTCCTTCAATCTGTCTCTCGGTAGCACTTTCTGATGCCACATTATTGTAGACTGGTGTTTCTTGACGAACTGTTTCAATCTGTGTCTCAAGAGGCACGAGTTCCATGGCATTATTGCATAGTCCTTCTCTGTGCACTGCAGGCTGATCGAATGTGATTAGTCTTTCAGTTTGAACCTCTTGGATTGTTGCAAGTTTGGGTATTCTGTTGTTTCTTGGGAGTCCACTGGGCCTACTGTTGATTATAGGCCACATGCTTGTGGTTTTACCAGGTCGTTAGACACGACTCTGTTCTCCTTTTTACCAGCAAGGGGCGGTAGTACTACTGATCTTGTTCCGGTGACTGCCAAGACAGGTACTGCTTTTCTGTAAGAAGGCCCAAATTCCTTCTTCACCGCGATTTTTTCTCTGACTAGATCCCCAATCTTTGGAATCCAGACAGGCCTTGCTGGGGCTGTTGCTTGTGGTGCCTCGTCAGTGGTATTTGGCTGTTGCTTTAACTTTATGTTGCTTAAGGATTTTCTTGTTTCATTCAGTTCCTGTAAAACAGCCAAACGATCTTTGATGTCAAAGTCTGTTGTTTTTTCCTATACCACTGATATCTGACTATCGAGGTCCTGAATGTTCATTCTAATTCCGAACAATAGTTCGGATGGGCTGAAACCTTTTAGAGAATTTCTTGGCAAGTTATTAAGACTGGTCTGGACACTTATTAGATGTTTGACCCACCCAGCGCCTGAACCTAATACCTTCGCTGTTATAGATCGCTTTATGTCCCGGTTTTTTCTTTCTACCACACTATTCCCTTCGGGGTGCGACGAACAAGAATACCGCAACCCAATTCCCATGCTGGCCATGGCCTCCCTATAAGCTCGAGAGCTGAAAGCAGGACCCTGGTCAGAATGGAACGTGGTAATTGTGTATGTGCCGATAAAGACTCGCAGATCTTATTTATAACAGTTCTAGCGTCAGCCGAGCGCTGGAGGCCTCATTATTTAAGTGTGTTTTAGCCTTAACTATTAATAGGACGCAGGATGGGGTGTAGGCAGCGTTACGCTGTTTCTGATCGGTAGCCGGTAGCATGGTTCACCACTGCGATCCCTGTTGCAGTTTTCACAGTTGCTTGCAAACTCATGGATGCCTTCACTCATTTCCGGCCACCAGTATACTGATTCTAACTCTCTCAGAGAGTCCCTGATTGTTTGGTGTCTCAGACCCAATCCCATGTGTGCGTCTGCTATTAAAAATATTCTCCTGTTCATGTTTGGAATTACCCTATCCCCCACTCCAGGGATTCGAGCAAAAGGAACGGAGTTTGCATCGATTACGTATGCATAATTGAGTGGATAGTTCACGGGTAGTGCTGCACAGTCGCCTTTTACGGTCGTTTTTACTGCCAGCATGGTTTCCCCGTCTATGTATTTTTCTGTACGCTTTTTTGTGGCTACGGAAGCCGGTTTAGTTGCTTCCGCTGTGGCTGTATTAGCCAATGAATTCCTTGCAACGTGAACGCCATCACGTTGAAGACTCTGTGCGTGTACCACGTGAGTCTTTTGTAGTTCTTTGTGTAAAAGAGCTACCTGTTTTCAGAGCAATTTATGCTTTATTGTGGCACCTGTGTCATCTTTGTAGTCGTTTTCAATCCACCTCTGCAGTTTATTATTGTAAGAGTTGACGCAAAAATGAGAATCGCACACGATAAGTGTCGGGAACTCACGTTCTGCATTTTCGAGCGCCATCTTTAAACATCTGATTTCAGTTCTCTGAAGCGAACAGTTTCTTACTGATTCAGTTTTTGTTACTTTCGGTCTGAATTTACCGCACAGCCAACAGCCTTTAACAATCGCACAGGCTGCATCGTAGGATTTACTCTCTACGTTGAAATGCTGTACAAATCTATCCGTATAGATTATACAGGCATATTGTGGGAGAGGCAGAAGTTCGATTGGCAGAGGATATTCTTCTTCATATTCTAAATCATTCAGTTCTTCGAATTGTGGGGCGAAATAGTATTTCACATCTTCCGCTCCTAGAGAATCTACACACTGTATCCATTTCGGATCCAGTGACACTGTAGGCAGGTTTACTGGGCTGAATAGTGCCTCGAGGGCGGATTCCGCTGTGAGGATATTAATCTGTTTGCCTTGTGCTAGTTCTCGTTCATTTGCTAATGCAATCTGCACTGCTTTCACAGTTCTTTCTGTGTGACTGAATGTTTTTTCTACCTGTGTTTACAAGTGAGATTTAATTGAAATTGGTACCTTTTCTCCCTCATTAGAGGTTAGGTACGTGAATCCGCATCTTCCTAGGATGACTCGGATTACAAGATCGCGTGTGTTGTCACGTGTATCTAATTTTGTTTTAGCTAACATGTCTGTTTGCAGTGATCTCAAAATTTCTGTGTGTTTTTGAGTCCAATTGATTTGTTTAAAATCAGGTTTAATTAGTTCGTAGAGAGGTTTAACCCTCTCTGCGTAATTTAGAATGTAAGTTCTTCTGAAATTCAGAAAACCTAGTATGGATTGTAAATTCTTCAGCGTTTTTGGAGCTTGGAGTACAGCGCACTTCTCTAAGAAGTTGTCCGCTAGGCTTTTCCCTTCACTTGATAATTCGTACCCTAAGAATAGTACTGTCAGATGGGCAATTCGAGACTTTTTAAAGTTGAATTTGTAACCCTCTGCTGCGAACCCAAGTATAATGGTGTTCACTCTTTTCAAGTGAGTATCCAAGTCGTCGTCTGTGAGATAGATATCATCTACGTAAGATAATGCCTCATCATCATATATTTGTAGTAACTCTGTTACCCTAGCTGAGAATAGTCCTGGGCTGTTCTTAAACCCCTGTGGGAGTCGACAGAACTTTTTCTGCGACCCAAATGCTGAGAAAGCGGTCAAATATCTGCTTTCTGGTGCAATGTTTTGACAAAAGAAACCATTAGATATGTCTAATGTCGTTTTATATTTTTTCCTAACTATGTTATTCATTAGGGCTGCACTATGCGAGTTTTGTACTGCAAAAGTTTTACAACATGTATTAAGGTGTCTGTAGTCCAAAACTAGACGATATGAATTGTCTGGTTTGGAGACAGGAAACAAAGGATTGTTCATTTGAGAGGTGCATGTTTCAATCACCCCCTGGTATTCAAGTTGATCTAAGATCTCCCTGACTTGTTTTTTAGCTTCTTGCTTAATGGGATACTGCTGTTGGGCAGTTGGTTCACTTTTTAACTGGATTTTGTGAGGAGGAGAGTCCTCATCCCATCCTACATGATTTTTATATAATGCCGGTGCCTGGGCTACTGCCCATTTCCTTGCATATATATATTTTTTGTGAATCAGAATGTGATTCGAGAAGGCAGGCATAATCACTTCTTCGCCACGAGGGCACTCCCTGACAAACTCTGGGGGCCAATCTTTTTCAGCTAACAGAATATCATAGCCTTTTGAGAGCTTATCCCAAAATAGACCTCTTATTTTCCTAGTCTTATAACCCTCTATACGTAATGTTATTTCGTATATTTTATGGGGCTCGCTAAGTCTGGTGTCGGCAGTTTCAACCTGAATGTATTCATTCGTGTCCACTGTCTCCAGATGACTCATCAAGATCTTGCGCGCTATACTGATTTCTGCTGCACTGTCCAACATTGTCAATGCCCACTCCCCGTTTTTCAACTGTGTCCTCAGTATTCTCAGCATGGTTGATTACTCTAATACTGGCTACCTTCTTTTTTGAAAATTTAGATTTTTTACTCTGAGCAGGTTCCTTGTCTTTGGACTTGGTGTGCTCTCCTGGGTCTGACCCTCCTCTTCTTTCCGATTTCTGTGGAAAAGATCGAGAGGGACGTGTATCAATACTTTGATATCTATCAGGTTTTTTCAGATTATCCCTATTTTTAAGGTTATATCTTTTCTCAGAGGGCTCCCTCTGGGGAGACTGGTGTTCTCGAGTCGGAGTTCTTTCCCTCCGTCGAGGAGACCTTCCTCTGGACTGGAAAACGTTTTCCTTGGGAGTGGATTGTTTATTTCCATCCCAGCTCTTTTTAGGAGTGTTTAAATTATTTTTAATACATAATTTTTCTAACTCTCTATATTCTTTTGTTAATTCTCCTATGTTAACTAAGAGTTCTTCTTTTGACATTTTTTCAATGTCCGGATGTGGTGTGTAGCTGGCTAGAACCAGCCACGTTGCTCCTGGTCTACCTAGTGGACCGATCCTGGTAATATGATCATTATGTTTTAGGGCGCCATTAAACCAGAGCAGGTGCTCTTGGAATTTTAGTGGGATTTCAGTCTCCTCGAAAGGAGCGTACTCTTCCGGAGGTTCCTCTATTTTGTAATAGTGAAACTCTTTTGTTGTAGCGTTTGCCGCTGGAAAGTTTATCCATGAATAGAATACCTCTGTCTGCCGATATTCGTGTGCCTCTATCACGAAAATTACTGTACCACCTTGTGGTGTCAGTCCGTTTTCTATAAGTTTGAAAGTTATAGATTTTCTTAAGTGGACCGGGACGATAATTGCATCCGGGTCTGTGTGTTCGGGACCCTGCTGAGTCGCATCTGCTGCGGCCCCAGTGGTTCCGTTTTCTCCTGGCATTGTATAAATGCAGGTTTTGCAGAGTTGGTCTCCAAGGAGACAAAGATTAGGTGCACAATATTTTGGAACACTGTATCCTTCAACGTTGAATAAACCAGAGCTTTACATAGGAATCTCTTCCTACTAAGGTCAGGCGGATTTTAACCTTTCACCCACTCCAGACGTCTATTGGAGTATTTACGGGAGAAAGGGGTCTGTGTGAAATATGCATGACTGAGTTACTCTAACGTCTTGCGTTAGTTTATCGCCTTACCAAACGTTGGGCGCCATGTAGTGTAGTTCCTAGTTTCCCACTAGGCCCTGCGCATTGGAATACCATAAACAGCAGTATCGACGTAGAAGTGCGGATCTTCCAGGCCTCCACTGACTATGCTAAACTTAATTGGATTTGTTACCAACTAGCTCAGAGGTCACTGGAAACTTTCTTGACTGATTAGGAAGTGATCAGCTTCCCTGGCACAGACAAGAAGGGATTCAGTTTTCCAACAACTGTGCAACATGACAACTTTGCTCCTCAGATCAAGAGTCAATCTCTAGGGTCGTGTGAAACAATAGACAGTTATTTTACTCAGTCAGGTTGGTGCAGTTAACTTTCACAGTATGTAGAGAATAGAGAGATGGGCGTTTGTCAATAAAGGGTTAACATTTATTGAACAGTCTTTCTTCTCATACAAGAGAAATGTATTGCCACAATTGCAAGACTTGTTATGATAAAAAGTACGTACAGTAAGATAAGTATTGCAAAATAATACTGTAAAAGCATTGATATGGTTTCTTAGCCATACAATGGTTTAAAAGTAATAAAACATATATACATTCATATATACATTAGGCTAAAATACTCAACTGGTGCTTCTAACTACGCCTACCCGAGTGTACCTGACATAAGTCTAATACTTGGGAGGGGAGTAAGTAAGTAGCTTTAAGTTAAGTTGGTTTTGCCAAGGTTTGCTTCAAGAATTCTCACTAAGGGTTTAGTCAACACCATACCTCTGAATAGAATGATGGAGGTCTGGTATCTCCTTCAGGGAAACTCGGTATCCCAGTCACCCGCAAGGGTAGACCAGAAACGCTGGAGCTGGATTTCTCGGCAGGAGAAAGGCAGCGTCTCTTCTTCAGCGCGTCGAGGAGGAGAAGGAGGGGGGGCAGCGTCCGCGGCCAGCTTGCATCTGCTGGGCTCTTCGCAGAGGGACGGCTGTTCAGCTCCTAAGTTCACCACACCATCGTTCGCGCTTTAGCAGCGATAATGGTATCAGCAGCTTGCAGTGAACCACAGCTAACAACGTCAGCAGCAACACAGCAGCACAGCACAGCATTTGCTTAAGGCAACGTTGGTAATATTTATACCTGAAAGGTGCCATGTTTGACGTAAGTTTGCTGGACATAAGACGTCAATAAAGATGTCACTTAGGAAGTGATCGCTATCAGTTGCTCATTAGAGTTCTATTACTAATCAAAACACAGCAAGCGGGGATTTCCAGGTCTGCTGAGTTTTTATCTTGTTGAAGAACTCAGAGTGTTAATCTAGGAATCTCAGATAGTGACTTCTGCACTAATTGGTTGCAAAGGAAGTGGCAGAGAAAACTATTCTGGAATGTGGCTCTGTTCGTGTGAGGCCAGAGATGACTTTCTGAATATCGCACTTGAACGGTTATGCCAATATAGGGAATAAATGGATTTATAGCCGAATAGGGGCATAAGGTCACAGTATCGATCAGGATCCTAGATAAGCACGCAACAAGTGGGGCTACATGTAAAACCCGAATCGGAGAAATCATTTTTATAAGTAAATTTGGTAAGGGGTAGGATTTTGCATTTATCCTTATTTAATTTGTATCCAGAGACGTCAGCGAAAGAATTAACTTCTTCTAAGAATGCAGGAAGGGACACGGTAGGTTGAGATAGAATTAGTAATACATCATCGGCCGCCATTTTAATCGTGGAGCTTTGATAATCAAAACCATGAATAGCATTGTTTTGTCGAATTCTCAATAGAAAAGGTTCTAAAGCAAGATTAAACAAAAAAGGGGAAAGAGGACATCCCTGTCTGAATCCTCTGTTAAGGCAAAAATAAGAGGACAAGCCACTGTTCGCCGAAATGGCTGCTCTGGGATGAGAATATAGAAAAGAAATCAAGGTAGAAATATTTGGACCAAAACCGAACCATTTTAAGGTATGAAAAAGATAAGGCCATTCGACCCGGTCGAAAGCTTTCTCAGCGTCCAAAGCTATGGCTGCAATAGATTGAGAGAAATGCGAGGTCTTGGAGAGGATATCAAAGAATAATCTAGTATTATCAGCTAGCAATCTGACTTTAACAAAGCCGGATTGTTCCTTTCCAAGAAGTTCAGGTGAATGTAGATCCAGACGCAAGGCTAGGGCTTTTGAAAAAATCTTATAGTCAATGTTGACCAAAGAAATAGGTCTGTAATTTTTACAATGCTGTGTATCTTTACCTGGTTTAGGGAGAATGCAAATAAGAGCATCCGAAAAGGTACCAGAAGCAGAGTCAGAAGTGAGAAAGGTGGTAAGAAGGGTATGTAATTTGGGCAAAAGTAATTTAGAGAAGTGAGAAAAGAATTCAACCGTAAAACCATCTGGGCCTGGGGCCTTTCCGTGTTTTGAAGAATTTAGAGCCTGAAGGAGTTCTTTTTGGGTTAAGTCTGCTTCCAATGAGGAGAGATCCGGAGGATTATCAAAGGGTGGCGGAATATTGGACAAAAATTAGGGGATGGAATGCTTAGAGGAAAGTGATTCAGTGGAGTATAAAGTCTCGTAAAAATTGAGAAATTCCTGTAAGATGTCATCATCTTTATGTTTCAATGTGCCATCCCTACCATAAATGGATTCTATGTTGAACTTATTTTTCTTAACTTTCAAATAATTGGCTAATAATTTCCCAGCCTTGTTTTGGCCACCATAGAATTTGGCGCTGGACTTTAGTAAAAAACTGGAAGCGTTATTTGTGGAATCTTTGTTAAATTGAAGTTTGGTAGAGATGAGTTCCGATAGGCAATCTTTTGATTTTGAAGTGTAAGAGGTATGTTACAATCGTTTAATTTTGGCAAATAGGTCCTTAGTATCTTGTTGAGCTTTTCTCGGTTTGCGAGAAACATATCTAATAATGAAGTCTCAAGCAGACGCCTTGAAAGCGTCCCATACCACAGGAAATTGAATATCATCAGTCTGATTCAACAGGAAAAATTCGGGAAAAAAGGATGTAAAGGAAGAGACGAAGGTTGGGTCAAGAAGAAGGGAGTTGTTAAAACGCCATTTTTTTGTGGAATTGGGTTTATGTAGAACATCCAAATCAATAGAAACTGGTGCGTGATCAGAGATTAAAATAGAACCAATATCAGAAGCGAGTAGGGATTGAGATAAGTGATGTGAGATGAAAAAATAATCTAATCTTGATTGTGTTTGATGTGGTGGTGAGAAAAAAGAATATTCTCGTAAAGTAGGGTTACAAAGTCTCCATGCGTCAACAAATTTGTATTGGGAAATGAGTTGTGTAAAAGATTTGTGGGATTTGTGAGGAACATAAGCACTGGAGGAATGCATGTCTAAAAATGGATCAAGGACTTCATTAAAGTCACCTGCAAGGACGAAGTTATCCTCGTAATGTTGTGTAATGTGTGGAGCCAAGGAGGACCAAAATGAAGCATCACCAGTTGCAGGTGCATAAATATTCAAAAGGGAAATGGGAACATCATCCAAACTAAATTTCACCAATACCCATCTACCTAGCTGATCCGTGAAACTTGATAATATTTGATAGAGAGAGACTTATGAAACAAAATTAGAACACCATTACGTTTCCCGTCACCAGGGGAAAAGAAAACCTCACCCACCCAGCCCCTTTTTAATTTAGCAGATTCCTCAGCTGATAAGTGTGATTCTTGAATACAAGCAATGTCAGCATTGAGTTTGGCTAAGTGTGTTAAAACTCTCTGTCTCTAAATTAGTGAGTGCAAACCTCTGACATTCCAAGATACTATTTTTAAAGGCATGAGAAAAAACCATAATGATACAATAAAAGCCAATTAAAATAGAAACATGAAGAAGAACTATTGAGGCTAATGCAAAAATTGTATATATACATCAAAGAACAATTAAAACAATTCCATGAGTAACAAGAAAAGAGAAAGAAAGAATGCCAGCTGTATGACAATAAAGGAGATAGAAAAAATAAAGAGGAGGAAAGAAGAGAGAAAAGAGAAAGAAAAGAAGAATGAATTAACAGACTTAAAAAGAAAGGAAAACATTGAAAAATACTACTAGAGCAAAAAAGAGGAGAAAGAATAGTAGTAAGAGAGAATGAGAAAAATATTATCAGAAAAATCAACTTACAGAACATCCAGGACAAGTGAAGGATAGGAGGGTGGAGGCCACATAAAAGAATGGCCAGATGAGAAAAAGAGAACAAATGTCCTAAAAGAGTCAGAGAGAAGAGACAGAAAAGTAACATGGTAAAGGAAAAGAAAAAGAAACCCGTTGAAAGACTCAAGAAAATGAAATAAGAAAAAGGGCAAGGAAGAAGAAACAAAGAAAGAGGAAAACATACAGAGAACCAACTTGCGAACAGCAATGGGAAAGAGGGAAAGACAAAAAACTTACATAACATCCGTAACAAACAAAGGGTGGGAGGGTGGAGGCCACGTGGACAATGACGCGACCACAACTCAAGGGAACAGACGAAGGAAGGGATCGGACCCGACGAACTTTAAAAACACATGGAAGGAGCCTGAGGAGCAGGGAAAGGATCTGTGTAAGAGAAGAGGAACACAATGGATACATTTGAGAACAGTTCATATAACATAGTGTATAGACTATGAAACATAAGCAACCATCATAAACTCAAACTGCAGAAAATAGAAGCAACATCACTGCACTAGCAGAAAACTATTAGGAACTTGAAGTAGAAGCGGTGTCCATGTTGTCAGTAGAATGCGAGTAAAGAAAACTCTTCAATTTCAATGGGTCATCATACGTAGTAGTCTTATTGTTAATAGTCACTTTAAAAAGGCAGGGATGAAACAACCCATACTGTGCTCCCATAGAGTGCAATTGTGGGCGAAGAGATAAGAACTCCTTACGTCGGTCAGCTGTTGACTTAGCATAGTCCTGTGAAAAAAATAAAGGATGACCAGACCAAGTGATACGCTTCATAGCTCATGCTGCAGAAAGGACTGTAAGTAAGTCCGTATACTCAAGGAAATACATAATGACTCCTCTTGGTTTCCTCATTGTAACAGCAGAAGACGTGCCTCTAATGGAACCCAGACGGTGTGCCCTTTGAATATTGAGAGTAGTGCCCTCTGGCAGATTAAGGAGTTTTGGCAGAAAAGAATGAAAGTAGGTGATAGGATCCGACCCCTCCAAACCTTCCTCAAGGCCGTAAAGGCGTAGGTTGTTCCGCCTACTCCTATTCTCCAAATTTTCGATCTGCTTACCTAAAAGCGAGACCTGTGCACAAACTGGATCAACTTTAGAAACAGAGGACTCCATTGAGGCAACATTCTGCTCAAGTGGACCCAGGACACCCCCGCGCCGCACGGCCACTAGCTGCTGCGTGTGCCCTCCTCCCGCTGCTGCACTCAGCCTCGCTGAGCCTGCCGCCACGACCCCGCCCCCGCTGCCGTAGCGGGATCGCATCTTGTGCCTGACTGTTGTCTGTAATTTCTGTTGTATTTCTCCAGTGCCCTCAGTGTAATTTCGTGCCTGCATTCCTTATTTTGTTCCTTTTCCCCCTGTTGCTGGTCTTGTAATTCTGTGGTTTTCTCTCCATTGCCCTCAGTGATTTATCGTGCTTGTTTCATTATTTTGTCACTTTTTCCCCGACTGCTGTACTCCCTGCGCCCCCGTGCCCCCCCGCCCCGCTCCCCGCTTCCCGCCGCCGTACTCGTGGCTACGCCCCCTTTGCTTTCTGTACCCTCCCCGCTCCCGCCTCCCAGCTCCTCCCGCCCTCCCACTTCGCCATAAATGGCGACCGGGCGTACGCGCAGCGTGCACGCGCAGCGGACGCGCCGATTGTGCGCCGAAGGTGCGCCAAAGGTAAGCCCGTCTGCGCCCGTCCGCGCCTGGACCACGCCCAGTGCCAGAACCCCTGGCCCCCGCAGACCCCAGCCCACCCGCCGGACCTACGACGCCACCGAACTCTACGCACTCAACGCCGGAAGAATCCCGGGGTGCTACCGAGCCACCCTGAGACGCACCCACGGACCCTTCTGCTGCAACGCCTGCAAGTTCACCTGCATACGGACCCGCACCACTCCAGCAGTGCTCAAGACCTCGACGAGCAACAGCAGCAGCCACCTAAAGTGCATCCTGCTCAACACCCGCTCCGTCCACAGACACCCGGTCGAGCTCTGGAACCTGCTCGACACTACTTCACCAGACGTCGCCTTCCTCACGGAAACCTGGATGAACGCCTCTTCAGCGCCCAACATCGCCATCGCCATACCAGACGGCTACAAGATCATCCGAAGGGACCGCATCAACCAGACCGGAGGAGGCATCGCCATCGTCCACAGGAACACCATCCGCATCACGACCAACACCGACGACACCCTCGCAACCGCCGAGCACCTGCACTTTCAGGTTTATGTCAACCCCAAGACCACCCTCAGAGGCACCCTCATCTACAGACCCCCGGGACAACGCACACAATTCAGCGAAGACATCGCCGACTTCATCAACCCGCACGCCCTCTGCTCCGCCGACTACATCCTCCTCGGGGACCTCAACTTCCACCTGGAGAACAACAACGACCGCAACACCACCACCCTGCTGAACAACCTCACCAACCTGGGACTCAAGCAGCTGGTGACCACCCCCACCCACTACGCCGGACACACACTCGACCCCGTCTTCTCATCCAGCAAGGACATCGCCTTCAGCCACGCCACCGGACTCCACTGGACGGACCACAGCTGCGTCCACTTCAGCTTCGGCCAACCACAGCACCGAGACCGCCCTGATCGCAGCCACGGATGACATCCGAGCGCTGCTCGACACCGGAGAAACAGCGGCCCTCTTCCTCCTTGACCTCTCCGCGGCCTTCGACACTGTCTGCCACCGTACCCTAGTACAACGCCTCAGCAACGTCGGAGTCCAGGAGAAGGCACTGGAGTGGATCATCTCCTTCCTCGCCGGAAGGACACAGAGAGTCCGTCTCCCTCCTTTCAGATCTGAAGCCACCAAAGTCATCTGCGGCATCCCTCAGGGCTCCTCGCTCAGTCCAAACCTCTTCAACGTCTATATGAGCCCCCTCGCAGACATCGCACGCTAGCACAACCTCAACATCATCTCCTACGCCGACGACACCCAGCTGATCCTCTCCCTTACCAACGACCCCGCCACCGCCAGAGCCAACCTTCACGAAGGGATGAAAAAGGTAGCCGAATGGATGAAGAACAGCCGCCTGAATCTGAACTCGGACAAGACGGAAGTCCTCATCCTGGGATCCTCACCCGCCGCTTGGGACGACTCCTGGTGGCCCTGGGCAGCGCACCCAAACCAACAGACCACGCACGCAACCTGGGCTTCATCCTGGACTCCTCCCTCTCCATGACCAGACAAGTCAACGCCGTCTCCTCGTCGTGCTTCAACATCCTGCGCATGCTACGCATGATCTTCTGGTGGATCCCCACCGAGACCAGGAAGACGGTCACCCAGGCCCTCGTCACCAGCCGTCTGGACTACGGCAACTCCCTCTACGCCGGAACCACCGCCAAACTCCAGAAGAGACTCCAGCGGATCCAGAACGCCTCAGCACGACTCATCCTGGACATTCCCCGTCGCACAGCCACATCTCCGGACACCTGAGAGACCTGCACTGGCTCCCCGTCAACAAGAGAATCACCTTCCGTCTCCTCACCCACGCACACAAAGCCCTACACAACCAAGGCCCAGGATACCTCAACAGCCGCCTCAACTTCTACGCTCCCAAACGCCAGCTTCGATCGACCAGCCACGCCCTCGCCGCCGTCCCCCGCATCTGAGGAGCCACCACAGGGGGACGGTCCTTCTCCTACCTCGCCGCCAAGACATGGAACTCCCTCCCCACCCACCTCCGCCTGACCCAGGACCACCTCGCCTTCAGGAAGCAACTCAAGACCTGGCTGTTCGAGCAGTAGCGGACCACCCTCCCCCAGCGCCTTGAGACCCTCTGGGTGAGTAGCGCGCTATATAAATGCGATGATTGAAGTGCAGTAATCCGTTCGTCTACAGAAAGCCATTTATCTGAAAGTTGCTGAATTGTAGATTTAGTCTCTTCAATAAAAGGACGCAAAGCTCTTATTTCCTCTAATAACAGATCAAATGAAGCGGACTTAGGTGCCTGTGAAGGTGGCGAGGGTGGATCCTTCTTTAGTCTTTTAATGGTACCTTTTTTGGTAGCAAGCGATGATGAAGTTGAACATGTTGAACCCTTCGAGGACGGAGGATTAGGTAAGTCCTCCATTTCCAAACACTGAAAGCGAGAGCCTGTGTGAGCTAAGAATTTCTTAGCAGTATTAGAAGGTTTGCGCAAGTCTTTAGATATTCTCCCCATACAAAAGAATAACAAGTGTAAGACTATAAGATGTGTGGGGATAATCAGCACAATCTGACGAAAGAAAGTGTAGGCGCAAAATTTGCAGAGCAGGTAGTGAGCCTCTCAAAGCCCACTAGAAAAGTGACCCAACTAGCTTAAAAATGCAAAACCTCAGAGGACAACAAATGTAAAGGTATGACTGTATGGACCCACCTCAATAAAATACAAGCGTGAAGCAAGAATAAAGACATTCAATCAAAACATATGTAGAACAAAATATGTTTGCAACACATTGCTTATAACATGAATGAGGAGCAACCTGCGCCCAAAACAGAGATGCACTCAGTAACAAAAAGCCTGTGATAATTACAACAGTATAAGGTTATGAGCAGCCAGGAAATGCAACATGAGCATATGAGACAAAAAAGAATGTAAGTGCAGCGCTTTATGTCAACAGCAGAAAATTTAATGTCTTTTACATAACAGGAATGAAGAAATGAAAGCCATGATAAACCGTTTAGTAATTTATGAAGAAAGGCATGCCTGCATTCATGACCTTGTTAAGTTGTAGCCTTCCAAACTCTGGTGAGACATTATGAGGCAGTTCGTGACATACCACGCTCAAAATGGCGGCATCCTGTTATGAGGCTCAAATGCTGAAGTAAAGGCTCCTTAAATGAGAACTCCCAATGAGGAAAAGAGGGTAGAAAAACGTCAGGGAGGTCAAACTGTCCCAAGCAATGCAACGCTAGGCGAGAGAGCCGCTCGAGTCTATAAAAGATGCCGCTAGGAGCCTCGCTCCGTCAGCGGGGTTTACGAAATGGCGGCCATTATGTCGACAACGCCACAGAGACTCACTTGCGACGTCCGTAACACCAGCGGTCAGCGGGACTTCAAAACCGGAGCAAAAGTCAGCCGGTTTCCTTCATGAAGCACATTCTCCGTTTCCAGGCTCCGGCAGCAGCTAGAAACGGGATGTCGGGCCGGTCTTCCACCTCGCTGTCTGGAGAGCTACGGATCCACGGCCATTACCATCGGGCACAAGCCACGCCCCCCGACTTGTTAACTGTTTTGATAATTCGAAATGCTCTGCACCCTTTCTTGGGTTAGGCTCTGGGCCACAACTACCAGGGGTTGAGCTCAGGTTTAAATTGCTGAACTTTTATTGGACCTAGAATACAATATTACTTGTGGTATACTACCATCCACCACAATTAATAACACACTTTCTCACAATAATATTGTTTTACATTATTAAAATAACCAAAATATCAGGAACAAAAATATCAAAAAGTAAGTGCATATAGGAAAGATTTTATTTATTATTGTTAACGCCACATCTACGTACCTCAACGTTATTTCGAATGTCAAGGTACATCTCTATGGACTTTAGAATGGAAAATCTATGCATTCTTACCTGTTGATATTTTTCTCCTCCATATTTTGGCCTCACTATTAAGGTATAACAATATTGTCTACTCAGTAATCAGGACCCACACTTTACTGGAGGGTGTATCTTCAGTACAAATCTACATACTGCTAGATCTAAATATAGATAAGCTACATACTTTGTACTCACCTTTGAGCAATAATTCACAGCTAGGAATAATGCAGGACTGTGGTTTTTTTTAGCAAAGACACTGCTACTAACACCATCAGTGGGTGACCTGCTAAATGTGATGCAGTGTCCGTCATGCAATGCGTGTTGCACATTTTCATACAGTCCTGTATTGTATAAAGGACAGTAAATCTCACCTAATGTATATAACTATTGCACATAAAAGCGCTTTATACTATCCTGAAGATTTGTAAATCGGCCATGGTCAAACCTTTGCTGAAGAAGCAGTCAGCAGGTGCTAATATTTTATCCAATTTCAGATACTTACTGCACCTGGAAAAAAGTTCGAAAAGTTAGTAAATGTACAATTACTGGATTACTTAGAAACGTTTAAGGACGTACATCCATTGCTATCAGGCTGTACACCAAGGAAATCTACAGAATCAGCAATCCTTGAAGTGTCCAAATCAGTAAAGATAATGCTGTATAAAGGTTACAAGGCTGTTTTTAACCTGCTTGATTTGTCAGCAGCGTTCGACCCTGTTTAGCATGCTTTTTTACTTAAGCGCCTTGGCAACATTAAAATTTGCGGCCGGGCTTGGTCTTGGTTTCAATCCTCCCGTGCTAATAGGTAACAAGTTATTACAATTGATCAATTCACTTCAGGAAAAAGTAATTAAAATATGTGATCAGCAGGGCTTCTCCCTTAGTCTCATCTTATTTAGCGTGTATAGGTCTCCTTTGATCTATTTAATGGAATGTTTTGGAGTTATCACCATTTCTTATGCAGATTATACGTAATTGACTTTTAAACGTATTTGTTTTTTTGTTTATGACTGTTAAAAATAAATGAGGGACTGTCAGTTTTAAACAAGCATTTCTTGAATCCCAGGTACCAATTCAGGGGGAGGGGGCAGCACTGAAATTATTTTTGAAAACATTTATTTTTTTTGCAGGATCTGTGGATCCAGCATTTTCAATAATTACAAACAAATGTTCTGATACTACACCAAACCCTGCGACCAATGCTATTGCACAGGCCATGTTCAGTAGGGTGAGCCAGGAAGGGGTTAATACCACCCACCTTGTGCATCGCAACTGGGTGCAAACTTTATTAGCTTGAGAGACAAGGGTATCTATGGGTTAGCAGTTTCCACTCGGTACACCACCACCAGGTTTAAGCTTCCAGGACTCAAAGGGCTCAGCTGCAGAAGTGCTGGTATCACTGGGTGTAAGCCTCACAGACTTGGGCCCAGCTACAGATGGGTTTTTTACCTCACACCCCATAAATCACTACTAGAGTTAAGCTTGAATGACTCTAGGGGCCCAGTTGTGGAGGGTTTAGTACTGCCCAGCTGTTGCATCACAAACAGGATCAAGCCTCACACACTCAACCAGTCTGGCTTACAAGGGCCTATGACTGTCCAGTTTACCACACTGTATGTGAGCTTCATGCACTCAAAGGGCCTGGCTGCAGAAACACTAGTGCTGCCCCTCAGAACACTACAACTGTGTGAGACTTTCACAGACTCAAGGGGCACAGCTGCGGAAGTTGTAGTTCCCTCTGCTCGATACAGTGTCACTGTTTGCATGCGTAATGGGCTCAAACAGCCTAGCTGTTGATGCATTGGTACCACCCACCCAGTTTACCACCAATGGGACAAGCTTCACAGACTCAAGGGTCTCAGTTGCAGAGGGGTTAGTACTGCCCTCTCAGTACATCACTACTGGGTGCTAGCCACACAGACTCAAGAGGTCCAGCTGAGGACTTGAACTATCCCAGCTGTACTCCACTGGCTCATAAGTGGAGAGGAAAGCAGAAGGGCTACGACCACCAGGGCTAGTTTCTTCTGTTAAGAAGACATAGGCATTTCCATGACTCCCAATGTTCAGGAAATGTCAGCAGTGAACTTTCCTGTTTATGTCCAAGGCAAGATATGGTGTGAGTCTGCCCTTACAATTGGCATTCATGTAGTAAAAGCAGCATACTAACTCAGGTAGTTACAATAAGAACGTAACCTGTTTGAGTAGGTCTTTTTTATTATTGGTGCCAGGCCGTGAAACAGCAGCAGCTCAGATAGAATTTTTACATCAGGCATATGTTAATTAAGTGCATGTTTTAACTACAGGTCAAAGGATTACCCAATTGTTAGAAAGAGAACAGAATTGGAAATTCGTGAAAATATTTTCAAGCCCTTCCACCAACCACTGCTAACTTACCACCTTTTCATGGAGTTCCCAACATGGAAATCACAAGAATATCTTGAATTTTGAGATGCCTTGGATATTAAGGCAGCGTGCTGTGTTGCCTGAGGAAAGACTGAGTCCTGGATCCTGCATCTTCTTGAACCCAAATCTCTGGAAATAGTTCTAAAACGTTCAAGGACGCTGGTTTGTTATCTAAAGTATATAATTGATAAGGAATACGCTTAAAAGAAGAATTCAGAAAACACTTTTTGGAGTGATATTTTAGCTGTGACCTGAAGAAGAAAGGGTAGAGATGTTTGTCTCTGCTTTGAATTAATGGCCAGGTTCCACTAGGAAAACTCGCTGAAAGTTTGAGATTATTTGAAGTATTTTAAGTACCTAGGAAGAACTGTTTGACGTTTTTGGAAATATTGAGACCACAAACCGTTTTGACTTTCAGATAATTAGAATAACGTACTGAAGGTGGGCAGCAACAGGGTGCCCTTGGAAGATAGGGTTTCCTGGTTTTCCGAGTAGGAGCACATTTTAAGTTTCTTCTGAACTACAGAAAAACAAGTGCATGATTTCAAAAGGCCTATCCAGACAACACTTTTAGCTTTCTTTCCACTGGTGGAATTCAAGTTTCTCAAAGCGACTAAGGGCTTATCTAAAGTTTGCTGGATGGGATACTCTTGTCAAAACATAGTGTGTAACTTGTCTGTTGTAATTTCAAGTGTCATGGGCTATAATGCACTAGTAAATAAAGATGATGGGACATCTGCTATGTTTGTAATGGAGCACCGTGTCTGCCAAACTCCAATCGAGGCCCTCATTTGATGGTTCAGTGAAAAGTAAACACATGATGATCACAGAGGTCTTAGAAAAATATCGACTACTATTTTCAGTTTTTTCCAATCTGAGATTTTGGTGATACAATTCAAGCCTTCAGCAGGATTCTATGTTCTCAGCACTCGACCTTGTAGAGTCTTCAGAGGCCACAATATCCTGGCTTGCCCAGTTGAACGATTATGGCTATCTGAATGGGAAAGCAAAAAGATAAATCTATTAATCTGGGTAAAGCACTATGCTTTTCCAGACCCGGGATTCATTATAATTAACCTGCAGCTGTGCCTGGAAGCCCGTCACTCACACCACATAGACTAGCATTCATTTTACGTTCTCTATTGTTTTCTATAAGCACTTTTGTTTTTTTCATTCACAATTACCGATGAACCTTACTATTTTTGTGTCCTTTGATAGTTGTTTATATCATTACGTTCATCATCTTTTTACGCATCAGTTAGAATTGTTTTTACTTTCATTGATTTTATGTTTTTTTTAGTGATGCTAAAATGCTTTGGGAGAGAGGGGTGGGGGGAGAGTGAGCAGACTCAAAAACCCTTAGAGTGTGAAAAAGGCCGCTTTATTGGAACAGGTGCACATTTACAAAATACACAAACTCGGCAACCGCCTCACAATCTAAACCACAACCCAAGTTTTTGTTCGTTTTATTTCAAACCCCAAACCCCGCCCCCACCCCACACCCTCCATCACACCCACCCCCACCCGTACATACCCAACACAAAACCATACAAACCCCAATAACATTATAACATTATAACATCACCTAATAAATATAAAATCTTACATCTCTGAATATAAACCAACTGAACATATCCCCCGAGCCATATTCTCCGAACCCCTACCTCAATCAGTCTGAACAATCCCCAAACAAGAACCGATACAACTAACGGGTCCAACTTGGCCCAAAACTGACGATCACATAGCAAAACCGCCACGCACCTGTCCCAAGCGACAAAAGAACAACGTAAAAACCCCATGAACACATGTTTCAAACAGCAGCCAAACAAAAAATAAATAAAAGACAGAAAACCCCCGAAAAGAGGGAGGGAGGGAGGGACAAAAAATTCTAAGCTCAACCGGCCACCAGGTCACCAAGCCTAAAATGGTGCCCGGAGCGAGGAGCCCCGCCCATTTATAGGGGAGCGCACAATACAACTAAAACCAGCCCAAAAACGCCCAAAAAGAACCTGCTAGAAGAAATACCCCCACCCAGATCTCCCAAACCGCCCGGGGGAGGAGACCTCCCGGGGGTCGGCTGCCCTCCCCCAAGCCCCCCTTGGGAGAGAGGGGTGGGGGGAGAGTGAGCAGACTCAAAAACCCTTAGAGTGTGAAAAAGGCCGCTTTATTGGAACAGGTGCACATTTACAAAATACACAAACTCGGCAACCGCCTCACAATCTAAACCACAACCCAAGTTTTTGTTCGTTTTATTTCAAACCCCAAACCCCGCCCCCACCCCACACCCTCCATCACACCCACCCCCACCCGTACATACCCAACACAAAACCATACAAACCCCAATAACATTATAACATTATAACATCACCTAATAAATATAAAATCTTACATCTCTGAATATAAACCAACTGAACATATCCCCCGAGCCATATTCTCCGAACCCCTACCTCAATCAGTCTGAACAATCCCCAAACAAGAACCGATACAACTAACGGGTCCAACTTGGCCCAAAACTGACGATCACATAGCAAAACCGCCATCCAGAAAGCCGTGGGGTGAAAGACTGATCCGGAGAGAGCCCCACCTTTCTGCCCCCCACACCGACCTAAAACAGGGGGGGGGGGGGGGGGGGGGAAGGGGGTCGAGGGAGAGTACATAAGAAAAAAGAGGGGGAACCAAAAACAACAGCACCGACTACCACTTATTCACCAACAAACTGTTGCACAGCCAAACAGCGAGATAGAACCTCCCGCAACTCCAGCAGATATAGGTCCATACCCATACGAGACAAATGGACACCGTCCCCCCTAAAAAACTCCACCGCATCATATTTAATGTCATTATGAACGATGCGACCGAAACCCAAGTCCCTACAAAAACGGGAAACCTCCAGATTCACCTTCCTCCGAGATTTATCCACCGCCTTCGGTTTCACCGCATACCTCCAAACCCTCCGCGGCACCATTTCCGTCCAAATGACATGACAACCCGACCACTGGCTGTGCAATAAGGCCAAATCCTTCTTGATTGCCCGAAGCAGGACAACCCCTTTAACGGAACCCATGTCATTTTCACCCAAATGAAGCACCAAAACATCCGGGCAAACCCCATCTACCAACCAAGAATTCAAGGCAGGGATAAGTTCCTTCCATAACATACCCCCCCTACCCTTCCAGACCACATTAAACAAACGATCATTAAAACCCAATGATGAACCAAAATAACTCTGACGAGCTTGAACTTGAGCTCTCTTAATGAAGGAATGGCCCACGATCCAAACTGTAATGTAAGCAGCCCGAGGACCAGCCACAGAACCTGTAAAAGAAAACAGAATCAGACAGGCAAAACAGATGAAGACGCCAGCGCTCCAGCAGCTTCATTACGCACATAGCGCTGAAAACAATTAGAAGTCCAGCGCCCCAGACCCATGATGTCCTCCCTCGACCAGCCCCTGTTGAAAGCCTCCGTGGCTGCCCCAATCCGAAAGGAGTGAGTACCGTATAAAGACCCATCCAAACCAATATGACGCAGCGCTTTACGCAGCACCATGCGCAGTTGATAATTTGTCACACAAGAACCATTCGCATGGCGAAAAACTTGAAGATCCAAAGGCCCACCCGACAGTTTCTTCAAACGAATGGCCCATTTTAAAGGGCACGTTTCCGGAGGTGAAACCGACTCCAACCAGACACCCTTACCCATACTCCTCTGATCCGTTTTGGAGTGTGAGAGCCAGATGTGGACCCCCCGCTCCGATATTTGAACATCCCCCCACAGAAGGCCGGGGGAGGACCTGTTACCAAGCAATTCAGACACACGAAAGGCTCCAAAAAACATCCACACCATCAACGTGGCAAACAAACACGCTTCCACTCGGTCAGTACACACAACCGGGAGAACAGAAATAACTTGAAACAGCCTTTGCCACGACAAAGGGGATCGCAAAGTGCGAATAGCACCACTCTCTCTAGACCACCCCTCCAACATTCTCCTACCCAACTCCCCAGCTGACGGAGAGTATCCCCACAAAAGCTTACCCATGAAGGAAACACCAGCCAGTTTACCGGAAATAGTGATTCTAGACAACTTCTTATCCATCAAAACCAAAATGAACTGTACCACATCCTCCGACCGTTGCCAATCCAGTTCCCGCCAACAAGCACCCGACTCCAAAAATTCCTTCCAGGCTAACTCATACGCTGTCCTCGTGGAAGGAGCTAAGGAACCTAAAACCAGGTGTAGGACCCGGTGTTGCCTACCGTCCACAGGTGGTCTGGCATGAGAGTCGGCTCCTCGTCTGCCTCCAAAGCAAGCCCACGGAATCTCTCCCACTGTGAACGAGACAAAGCATCCGCAATGTCATTGTCCACGCCAGGAACGTGCAGGGCCCGAAAACAAATATCATGTTTCAGACAACCTAACACAAACACTCTCAGAAGCTTCAAAATCTGGGGATCTCTGGCCGACTGTTTGTTAATCACCTGAACCACAGCCATATTATCGACCCGAAAGAGGACCTTTTTGTGGGCCAACTCCGCCCCCCACAGTGTGACCGCAACAACCACAGGAAAAAGTTCCAGAAAAGCAATACTCCTACCACCATTCTTCCATTGCATGGGCCACTGTTGAGCACACCACTTTCCTTGCCAGTAGAGACCAAAACCCTCACTACCAGCGGCATCAGAGAAGATCTGTACCTCCCAACACCAATCCACCTCCCAACACAAAGGCACACCATTGAAGGAACGTAAGAAGAAGACCCACATACGTAAGTCCTCTTTCACCCCCGCAGACAGTCTCACCCTGTGATGTGGAAGGGAATGACCAGACAAAGCTCTGCCCAACCGCCTACAGAAAGTCCTACCCGCCCGAACCACTCTGCAGGCAAAATTCAGGTGTCCCAGCAAAACCTGTATCTCTCTCACAAACACCTTCTCTTTCCCCAACATAGTTCCAACCAACTCAAGCATTTTCTGTTTCTTGTCCAACGGAAGACGAGCCTGCATCAAATGAGAGTCAAGCTCGATCCCCAAAAAAGACATGGTCGCGCAAGGACCCATGGTCTTCTCCGGGGCCAATGGCACACCCAAGTAACTCATCAATGATTGAAACGATGTGAGAGCCGCTTGGCAAACCAACGAATTGGCAGCACCCACAAAAAAGAAGTCGTCCAAATAGTGAGTGACAAGGTCATGGCCACTCTGTGTAGTAAACCACCATTGAAGAAATGTGCTGAAAGATTCGAACAACGCACAAGACATGGAACAGCCCATTGGCAACGCCTTGTCCACGTACCATTTTCCAAGGAAATGGATGCCCAGAAGACACCAGTCTTCAGGATGGACTGGAAGGAGCCGAAATGCGGATTTGATGTCGCATTTTGCCATCAGAGCATCAGGGCCCGCAGAGACAACTAGCTGCATGGTTACATCCACCGATGAATAAGATACCGATGCAGCTTCAGTGTCAATGAAATCATTCACCGACCCACCTTCAGGCCACGATAGGTGTTGAATGAGCCGGAACTGACCAGGCTCCTTCTTGGGGACTACACCAATAGGGGACACAATTAGGTTCACCAGAGGCCAATCATCGAAAGGGCCCGCCATTCGACCCTCACTTACTTCCTTGTCCAATTTCGACTGTACAATGTCAGGGTGTTCACTCGCTGACCTCAAATTCTTGGACCAACGTCTTAAACGCGGTCCTTCATACCCCAAACGAAACCCCACCTGAAAACCCAGCAACAAGACCGACCGCAGCTCGGCAGGCTCGTAGTCCCGTAAAGCAGCGGCTAGTCGAGTAACATTAACCGGCGTACGAGCCTTTGGGCCCAGCACCGGATGAAGGTTTCCCTCCCCTGGGAGCTGAGGGTTGCTGTGGTGGCACGAAGGTTCCTGAACTCTGTTGAGAACCCTGGGGTCCCGGAGTCCTAGGGCCCCAGCAACGGGATAACGGATGACTCTTCCTCCCACATTGTGAGCATTCGTGACGGAATTTACAGAACTGTCTAGTACAGGTCCCGGTATTAAAATCCCAACATGTGCCGGTAGGCGACTGGGAAGTAGAGATGGCCCCCACCCCTCCCCGGGTGGGACGGGACTGAAAGGGACGATATAATATAGGAAGACCGCTGGCTGTAAAAATGGTTTTACCAGAGGCAGACGACCCCATCGTCTGCTGCCAAAGGTCAGAATCCAACTCACCCCATTTCGCCTCCGGATCCCAAGCCATACGTGCCCTAAACTCCTCATCATATTGAGCCCAAGCATAATCATTCCTAGTTAGCTGAGCCTTACGGATAACATCCATGTACTTAAATAAGGACACACAGCGCTCAGGGAACTTCTCACAGTAGACGCTGGCAAAGATTAAAAAGGCCGCCGTCCAATTCTCTATAGTCAAAGGGACCTTAGGGCGTTTCGCCAATTCAAACTCCTCCTCCTTGGAACCCTCTTTAGCACGAACCTCCCTGTGGAGCAATTTCAACAGTTCCACATACTCACCATTCCATATCTTTTCCTTCGTACTGAGCATCAAATGAGCCCCCAAAGGCTTCGTAACACCCATGTACGGCAACTTTTTGATTTTAAGCTCTTTACTGTGGAGTACATTTTTCGTAGTGCCCAAACCAACAGTGGACGTGCCACTATCCACCTTTTCACTTGTATTGACATCATCCCCGTTTGTACCTACACCTTGGTCTCGTACAACACGACCTTTATGTAATTTACCATCCTTTTCGGTAGACAGTAAATCTACACCAACACCAATAGATACCATATTGGGCCGCACGGCCTGAACCACATTCTCACCTGGACGTAAAAGAGGCGGTTGACTGGGTTCCGTCCTCCACGCCGTTTGTGCACCGTCGTCCGCCCTCCGAGGAGCCCTCACCGCGGGGCCGAGCACTCGTGGCCTTGACGATTCCACACGACTCCGAACCACTTGGTCCTGTAACATATCACAAGAAACATTAACATGCCCCCCCCCCGACACCAATTCACGAACTTCGCCCTCTTCAGGGCTATCCTCATCATAATCTAAAATGAGTGATTCTTCCAACTGAGGGGGGGCAGGGACAACCACTGAAGTCTGCCTTGACTCCACCGTATTTGAACGACCATGGGCCTTACCAGCCCTCACTCTGGACCTAGGCGGGGAGGACGACTGAACTCGTCTATACACCCCCCCGCCAGCACCACTGACAACCTGTTGACTTCCAGAAAAAGATAAACCAGTAGTATAACCACCACGTGGCACGAGAGAGGTCGTACGTAACCCGCTCCCATGTACAACGTTGGATTCCACCGCTGAGGACGGGAAGGTCGTGCCGGACCCGGAGGCACCGCCCATGTTGACATCCCTCGTTAGGACCATCGAGGTTGTAGTAAACCTGCGTATGATGGCCGCGGCGGGATCCCTCGAGGGTATGGGACGTGCCGCGCTAGGCTCCACCCGCACTTCTCCTCGGCGTACCCGGGCTGCCTGCCGCCCTGCCAAGTCTGCTGCCGAAGGTCGATCTTCTTCCTGTAAAGAAAAAGGCCGGACTGGTGTGCCGGGTCCCTCACAAAAACCAACTCTATGTGCAGAAGACAAACCGCCAACAGTAAAACCGCCACCCCTGCCAGACACCATAAAACTTCCAGAACTAACAGCACTCTTCCTTTTTAAAGCATCGCAAAGCCGAGGCGACGGCGGACAAACCTCCTCATCCGAGCTACCATCCAACACAGCCTGAATAATCCGTGAAGCATTTCCCTGAGGATCCCAATCCTGAAACCCCCCAACAGAAACCGCACCCCGAGATGCAGGCCCCGAAACCACCTTCTTACCAGGACACTGAAACTCCCCCGCCAGCCTATAAAAAGACCCTTCTCTCTCCTCACATTGCCGAGCACCATCCTCCCCACTCACAACCCCCCCGTCAGGCAGGTCTCCCACCACCTCCAACTGACGAAAACCCCCCACCGAACCACCCGCGGCGCCCAAATCCCCACCCGGCAAAAGTATGTCAGCCCGCCCAACACCCTCCCCCAAACCCATCTGGGCCCATTCCCCCTCCCCCAGCGAACTGCCACCCCTGGACACAGCTTCCCCCCCAACGGATCCCGAGGGAGAAAACAGTAACGGACTCTGCATATCCCTCCCCACCGAACGAACAAGCACACCACGGCCCTCAGGCCCTCCAACTCCAGGATTCGAAACCAAAGGACGCGCGATGGGCACACCTACTGCACCACCGTCAACCGTTAATGGCACCTGAACCACATGGCGGCGTATAACGCTCAAAGGAGCGACCACCTCCTGCATGTCCGGCCCGGAAGCACCCCGTAACAGTTGCTGCGCCACAGAAACCACATCCAAAATGGCCTCCTCCCGCCCCACCTGAGTGACGTCAGTCCCCACCCCCGCGGAGGCAGAAGCCGAACGCCGCGTGCAACCACGTTGCCTGGAAGCACGACGGCCCCGCAAAACGGGAGCAGAGGCTGCTCTTTCCCGCAAACCCACCTCGGAAACCACCCCCTCCACAGGAGGAAAACCACCTTCCCCAGCCACTTCCAACAACGAGGAATCCAAAGAAACGGCCGGATCAGAAGAACTGGCATCACTCCCCCGCCGGGCCCTGGAACCCGCCCGCCGGGTTCTGGAACGACCCCGTTCACTTACCCCATCCTGCCTCCGACGTTTCGGAGAGTAACATGCTGCCACCACAGCCGACACCCTCGCAGAGGCCTCCCGCTGGGGGCGCGGGGTCTCAGTCTGACCCCGGTCGCCAATGACCAGGTCCAAACGCCCCGCCTCACTAAGTAGGCGAATAGCCTCCAACACTCGATAATCCTCACCAGACATGACCACGAATCAGAAAGCACAAGGAAACAAGACAAAAAATTCTAAGCTCAACCGGCCACCAGGTCACCAAGCCTAAAATGGTGCCCGGAGCGAGGAGCCCCGCCCATTTATAGGGGAGCGCACAATACAACTAAAACCAGCCCAAAAACGCCCAAAAAGAACCTGCTAGAAGAAATACCCCCACCCAGATCTCCCAAACCGCCCGGGGGAGGAGACCTCCCGGGGGTCGGCTGCCCTCCCCCAAGCCCCCCTTCTACATTTTGACTGAGCTTGGCATGTTGCTTTTGTGCCACAGCTTTAAGCAGTGTACCCAGAATTCTCAATTAAAAACTGATTCTCCTTAGCAGGCACCATATTAACTTTGAGGGAGTTCAACTGCTGCTCTCTCCCCTTGTAAATATGTGAGCGTGCCCTACAGCCAAGTCCTAGTATTGGTAATAGGAACGCTGTCTTAGCTTCTTCTGTTCTGGGATCTTCATCTTCTTTGCAGATTTCTAGGAGTTCATGAGTGGCACTCTCTTTTAAACTCTTTGCTGTATTCCTGTAAGTTCCATGTTTTTCATCCTAAATGCTCTCACAAGCCTTCTCTTTCCTTCTAATAATGCTTGTTTTAGGAATCTGGTCACTAGCTGTCGCAGAGTTGAATAATTTGCTCGAGAGATATGTAGTATTTTCTGTGTGACCTCAGATAAATAAATTCCAAAAATCTCATTTTTTCAGAACTCTATACCAATTTGAAAAGTTTCTGTTTATTTTACATTTACTCTTTCAGGCTTGTGTCTAGTATGTTAGCTCTGGCCATAATGACGTGCTTGCTTGAGATTTTTTGATTTCTGTTACATAAGCGTAACAATCATTTTCCACAGTCGTTATTTAAGTTGATCTATCATTTCCAACTAGGCTTTGCCTTGTGGTATTTTATATTTGCTATTCACATCTCTAAGAAGGACTCGCATCATGGCAAAAAGAATTCACCAAATGATATGATATGGCTTATCTTAATTCAATCACATATAGAATTGCATTTTTACGGTACGATTTGAACCTCCTTTGGAGGATAAAGGAGACCTCATCAAAAGGGCCTACGCACAGGCACACAAACGTTGGTCTATATATCAGTAGGCTCAATTTCAGCAATATATATGAGCATATTTTGCCCGGTAGGCTTGGCAAATTTTGCCTCACGCTGGTTTGTTCAATTATATTTCCTGGTAAGGCCTTCTATATGGGACTTCCATTCAAAAATTAGCATAGAGTTTCACTTCAAGCTGGAGACATAAACACATTGTCTACAGCTTCTTCCTTCGAGACAATCTGTAGGCTCTAGGCTATCTTTTTAGTTTTGGCCTTATCCTAAGTATGTTATCCTCACTCGGCCCTGAAACGATTCAGTTATAAGTGTTAAAAGGACCGATTAGTCTGCGTATAGAAACAGTCACTATGTATTGCCTCTCTTCAAAGTTGCTCTTGCCAGGTTCTCCACCTTCTCCTTAATGTATATTAAAAGGTGTAACATTTCTATAGGCAACCTCGTTTCTCTTTGACATGATTAAACTTAGCCCCTTTTTGTCAGCTCCTACAGTAAAGCTGACAAACTACTTAAAGCATGCGGGTTTGGGGATTCACATTCTTGAAGACTGAAAAGCTATACAATGCGTTTACTGCTCTTTTTTATGGTATGCTGTGTTACCTTCGTTTAGCGTTTTTTTATGGTATATTGTTATGATAAGTAATTTTATATTATATAGGATTTGTAAAATTCAAAAAGATAGCAACTTAATAGCATTCAGTAAAGGAACAGCCTTTTTTTGTGTACTAATGTTTTGATGATTGAAATTATTATTCACATGCATATGTTATTATTGCTAGTGGCAGTAGTAGTAGTTGCAATAGTAGTAATAGTAGCAGCATTAATAGAAGTTCTAGTGGTATTTTATGATGGTGACGATTATAACTATATAATTAAATTATTGTTATTTTTGTTACAACGTTATTATTATTAATCTGAACAATAATTCCATTATCTTTGTTTTTAGAAAGAAATATAAAGCAAGAAGGCAATTATGAAAAATGCTAATACAACTGAGATAAGAGAATTCATTCTCTTGAGCCTGGGAGACACTCCAGTCATTCAGATTGCTTTCTTTCTAATATTTTTAGTGATCTACATTTTAACTGTGGTAGGAAATGTTCTCATTATTGTGTTAATATGTGCCAGCCCTAATCTTCAAACACCCATGTATTTTTTCCTCACTCACTTGGCAACACTTGAAACCTTCTATGTATCTGTCACTGTTCCCAAGATGTTGGAAAACTTCATTTCAGAAAGCAGATCAATATCCTTTGCTGGCTGTATCACACAGTTGTTTTTCTTTGGTTTCTTGGGGTCGACAGAATGTTTTTTACTAGCGCTGATGGCTGTTGACCGGTACTATGCAATATGTGTACCACTGAGGTATCACACTATCATGAACAACAGTATGTGCTTTCAGTTAGTGATGTCTTCATGGGTCTGTGGTTTCCTGTTTACTTTGCTTTCCATTAGTTTGATCTCAAGTTTGCAGTTTTGTGGCTCCAACAGGATTCAACATTTCTTCTGTGACATTTCTCCTCTTTTGCAGCTATCATGCACAGACCCTCAAAATGCAGAAACTGTGATATTCCTTATTGCTTCATTTATTCTGCTGAGCTCATCTTTTGTAACTATATTGTCTTACATACGGATCATAGCTACAATTGCGAATATCCCATCCTCCACTGGACGTAAGAAGGCTTTCTCCACATGTGCTTCACACATCTCTGTGGTTGTCATCTATTATGGGACCATGATTTTCGTGTATGTGAGGCCCACAACGTCTCGATCCATAGATTTCACCAAAGTGATATCTGTCCTGTACACAGTGGTAACCCCTTTACTAAATCCATTCATATACACCTTGAGGAACAAAGAAGTCAAACAAGCTTTGATGAAATGTATTTCACATTATTGCCTCCTTTCAACTACTCAATTTATAAATAACTGGAAGTTGATGTTTTAAGTGAGCTAATCTAATTCTCATTATATGGCTTCGTGTATAATGACCTAAAATCTGCAGTCATACGTGTCATGAGAACAACTTTTTCTCAATGCGAAGCGTAATGATTTTTAATAAACGTATTTTAAGATAATTGACAGTAGTAAGAAGAAAACAATGTAGGATTTTTGTCAGGCCCTTAGTGTCTTCTTTGGAAGTCTACAATCTCCACAGGAATGAGGCAGAGGGCTGTAGGCCAAGCCAGTTCCATGAGGTCGGATACTCTTTTGGAGAAGGACCAATGAAAATGATTTCCTGATTTGGAGAACATAGTGGGAGAAGCTGCAAAGTCAATCCGAAATGTGATTCACTTGAGCCGGATCAGCAAGCAGTTTGGTCCTGGTCTCCTCAATGTTCTCAGTGCAGTTTTTTCTGTTTTGGGAATTGGCTTATGGTGATCTTTAGCACAACAACCAATGGTATAGGACTAATGAGACACCACTTGAGGGTTCAGCACTCACTCAGGCTAGGGCCAGATGCTTTGTAAAGATGGTGGGAACCTTTTGTGCCCCTAGGGCTCTGAACAGGAGGCTGGCAAACTAGCCACTGGAGTCTCTCTGGTAGTTGTGGGTTCAGGCAAAGATACAGGACTTAACAGCAGGACTGACCTCTGAGGCATTTAGGCTGACTCCAGGTAGCAAAGCAGTCCTTCCATGTACAGCAACGCAGTCTCATAGAGTGCACAGTTAGTCACAGCATGTCAGGTCAAGACTCACCTGGGCTTGTGAAGCAATTCTGCAGAGACGACAGGAACCACTGCCCCTGTTCCCAAACAACCCCCGCGGGGAGTACACCCGTCATGGATTGGATGAATCCAGGGATGGGGGCCAAATAAGCAAGAGGAGTGGCCTTGGTGGATGGGACGTAGGGTAGGGTTTTGGCACAGATGAGGGAACAAGAGAAGATCAGGTTAGGACGTGACACTACTCCTGCAGTATAACACCCCACAAAACACATGCAGGAAGGAGCCCCTGCTCCGGTACTTACCAAGACACACCGTTCTTGCAGAACCAAGGAAGAGGTCAGCAATGTAGCGTCCAGGTGCCTTGGTGCCTCGGAGGAGAAATGAAATAAAGCGCTCCTGCGCAAGAACCACCAAGTACAAACAACTTATAAGAAGGCGCTCCTGTGCGTAAGTGAACAGTACTAGGACTCCAGGGTAAGCGCTATAGCGCGGCCCAGTGCATGTTTGAGCAACGCTCCTGCGCCACATGCAATAGTTAAGCAGTGTTCCTACGCTTCATGCGTCAGGTAATCAACAGTAGCGCTCCTGCGCAACTGCCAAAATCAAAAGCAACACAAGTAAAGAATGTCACAGTGCTCCTGCGCTTACTGACAGGAAATGCAGCAGCGCACCTGCGCCACTGCCTAATGAGGGGCCACACCAGGTAAGAAATGCAGCAGTGCTCCTGCGCGGCTGCCAAGGAAAGGGTTAACCTATTCTCAACAAAAAGTATCAAAGCGCTCTCAGCGCTCAGTGAATTGGTGCAATCCTTAGTGCCCCCGCAAAGCTGTTTGAGTCCCAGAGGTTCAGGGGAGAACTGGCCAGCGCACCACACGATGTCGAGGACAAAGTAAGCGGCAAGAAGAAGTCACGTACCGCATACTGGAACAGGGAAGGCGTTACCGTGACTCGTAGTGCAGCGGAACCTCCAGGAGTCTGACGGGACAGGAGAACAGTCCTCCGACGTCTGCTGAGCTCCGTACTTTACTTCGGAATCAGAAGCACCGATCCGGCGGTGCTTCACGCATTTATGCGTAGTCCCCCGGAAGTGCTTGTTTAGGCGGTGGACTAGACCGGGACACCACTTCCGGGCGGAAGTGAGTATTCCCGATGCCTGCATGTGTCCTTTGGCGCCCGGAATGACGGAAAGCCGCCACATGACACAGCAACAGGCAATCAAGCAATCAGTCGTACTTGTAAAGCGCGCTACTCACCCGTGAGGGTCTCAATGTGCTGGGGGGGGGCTTGCTACTGCTCAAACAGCCACGTCTTGAGCTGCTTCCTGAAGGTGAGATGATCCTGCGTCAGCTGTAGGTGGGTGGGGAGGGAGTTTCACGTCTTGGCCGCCAGGTAGGAGAAAGATCTTCTCCCGATGGTGGTTCTGCGAATCCGTGGGACGGTGGGAAAGGCGAGGCTGGTAGATCGGAGTTGGCGGGTGGGTGTGTAGAACGTGAGGCGGTTGTTGAGGTATTTGGGGCCCTTGTCGTGAAGAGTCTTGTGTGCGTGGGTGAGCAGCCTGAATGTGATTCTCTTGCTGACGGGGAGCCAGTGCAGGTCTCTCAGGTGGGCAGAGATGTGGCTGTGACGGTGGATGTACAGGATGAGTCGTGCAGAGGCTTTTTGTATGTGTTGGAGTCTTTTTTGTAGTTTGGCTGTGGTACCCGCATAGAGAGTGTTCCCGTAGTCCAGACGGCTGGTGACTAGGGCCTGGGTGACCGTCCTTCCGGTTTCCATGAGGATCCACCGGAAGATCTTACGGAGCATTCGTAGGGTGTTGAAGCATGAAGATGAGACGGCGTTGACTTGCTTGGTCATCGTGAGGGAGGAGTCCAGGATGAAGCCCAGGTTGCGTGCGTGGTCTGTGGGGATGGGGGCGGTGCCCAGAGTCGGGGGCCACCAGGAGTCGTCTCAGGCGGAGGGGGATGGTCCGAGGATGAGGACTTCCGTCTTGTCCGAGTTCAGCTTCAGACAGCTGGGCATCATCCATTCCGCGACGTCTATTATTTCTTCCTGGAGGCTGGCTCTGGGAGTGGCAGGGTCGTTGGCGAGGCAGAGGAACAGCTGGGTGTCATCAGCATAGGAGATGATGTTGAGGTTGTGTTGGCGTGCGATGGCTGCGAGGGGGCTCATATAGACGTTTAAGAGGGTGGAGCTGAGTGAGGATCCTTTGGGGATGCCGCAGATGATCTCCGTGACTGCAGAGCGGAAGGGAAGGAGGCGGACTCTCTGAGTTCTGTCTGAGAGGAAGGAGGTGATCCATTTCAGAGCTTCTCCTTGGATCCCAGCATGGTGGAGGCGGGCTGTTAGGGTGCGGTGGCAGACTGTGTTGAATGCTGCTGATAGGTCAAGGAGGATGAGGGTGGCTGTTTCCCCGTTGTCGAGCAGGGACCTGATGTCGTTGGTGGCTGCGATGAGGGGCGGTCTCCGTGCTGTGGTTTGCTCAGGAGCGATGGGTTGAGGGATCTGTTTGTCTCGAGGGAGGTGGTCAGTTGCTTGTTGATGTTTTTTTCGATGACTTTAGCGGGGAAGGAGAGGAGCGAGATGGGGCGGAAGTTCTTGAGGTCCGTGGGGTCCGTGGTTGGTTTCTTCAGGAGGTTTTTCTGATCTCCGCATGTTTCCAGGTCTCCGGGAAAATGGCCGATGCGAAGGAGTTGTTGATGATGTTCCGGAGTTGTGGTACGATGATGGAGCCGGCCTTGTTGAAGATGTGGTGTGGATAGGGGTCGGATGGGGAGCCGGAGTGGATGGTGTTCATCGTGTGGGTGGTGTCTTCTGTGCTGACGGGGGTCCATGTGCAGAGGGTGATGGTGGAGGGCGTAGGTTCTGTTGTAGGGTCCTTGGTTGGGTGCGTGGATTGGGCACCGAAGCTGTGTATGTCGGCGATCCTATTGAGGAAGAATGAGGCGAGTGAGTCGCAGAGGTCTTGCAAGGGCGAGATGTCATTGTTGCTGAAGCTGGAGTTGGAGAGTTCCTTGACGATGCTGAAGAGCTCCTTGATGTTGTGGGTGTTGTTGTCCAGTCATTTTCTGAATGCTGTCTTTTTGGTGGTGCAGATCAGCTGGTGGTGTTTGCGAATGGCATTCTTGAGGGCCATCATGTTTACAGTTGACTGGTCGTGGCGCCAGGCCTTCTCGAGGCTACGGCAGGATTTCTTGGAGATTTTGAGGTCGTTGGTGAGCCACAAGGCTTTCTTGCTGCCGGGTCTGTTGGGAGGAATCTTCAGTGGGGTGTGGGTGTCTGCACACTTGGTTAGCCACTGAGTGAGGTTGCGTGCTGCTTCGTTGGGACCCGTAGTGTTGGCGGGAGGGTTCTGGCTCAGTGAGGTGGTGAGCTGCTCGGTGGTGATCTTGCTCCAGCATCTTCGTGGACCTTGTTGTGGGTGGTGGTGAGTCGTGGTTTTCCAGAAGTTGAAGTGGACGCAGCTGTGATCTGTCCAGTGTAGTCCGGTGGAGTGGCTGAAGGAGATGTGGTCGCTGGAGGAGAAGACTGGGTCAAGTGTGTGGCCGGCGTTGTGGGTGGGGGTGTTCACGAGTTGTTTGAGCCCGAGGTTGGTGAGGTTGTCAAGCAGGGTCGTAGTTTTGCTGTCATTGTTGTTTTCCAGGTGGAAGTTGAGGTCCCCTAGGAGGATGTAGTCTGGAGAGGTGAGTGTGAGCGGGCTGATGAAGTCTGCGATGGCTTCGCTGAATTGTGTGCAAGGTCCTGGGGGTCTGTAGATGAGGGTGCCTCTGAGGGTGGTCTTGGTCTTGGGGTCGGTGTGTATCTGGAAGTGAAGGTGCTCAGCGGCGGTGAGGGTGTCATTGGAGTTGGTCGTGATGCGGATGGTGTTTTTGTGGACGATGGCGATGCCTCCTCCTGTTTAGTTGGTGCGGTCCCTGTGGATGATCTTGTAGCCATCCGGGATGGCTATGGCGATGTCGGGGGCTGATGAGGCGTTCATCCAGGTTTCTGTGAGGAAGGTGACGTCCGGCGCTGTTGTGTCAAGGAGGATCCAGAGTTCGATGGCGTGCTTGTGGACGGAGCGGGTGTTGAGCAGGAAGCACTTGAGGTAGTTGTGGCTGGTGCCTGGTCTGGCAGGTGTCGTGCTGGTCCTGAGGCAGGTGAATTTGCAGGCTTGGAAGGTGAAGGGTCTGTGGGTGCGTTTCGGGGTGGCTCGGTGGCAGACGGGAGTCCGGCCAGTGTTGAGTGCGTTGAGGGCGGCGACCTCATAGCTCAGTCGGGTGGGCTAGCGTCGAAGAGGGCCAGGGTTCCTGGTGCTGGGCGTGGTCCGGGCGCAGATGGGCGCAGACAGGCTTGCCTTAGATGGGCCTTCGGCGCACCAGCGGCGCGTCCGCGGCACGCGCCCGCTGCGCGGCCTCCATATGAGGGGTAGAGGGAGGGAGGAGCAGCTGGGAGGTGGGAGCCTGGCAACCAATAAGGAAGGAGGGGGCGGGGCCACGGGGGAGTGAGCCGCGCAGAAGGCAAGATAGGGCTGGGGAGGGAATACAAGGCAGAGCCAAAAAGGAAGCAAAACGAACGACGGGTACAGAATACAACACGGGGCACAGCAACAGCAATCAGAGGAAAAGAGGGCAGAAAAAAAATGAAGCAAAACGAACGAGGGGTACAGAATACAACACGGGGCACAGCAGCAGCAATCAGAGGAAAAGAGGGCAGAACAAAAACGAAGCAAAATGAACGAGAGGTACATAATACAACACGGGCACAGCAAACAGCAATCAGAGGAGTAGAAGGCTGTTATAGAAAAAGAAGCAAAACAAAGAGGCAGACAGCAGTAGGCACGCAACGAGCAGCTGCAGTGGCACACAGGGGGTCTGTGCGGTGGCAGAGGGAGCGACCTGCCTGGTCACAGGGTCAAGGGTCGCTCTGAGAGTCCTTCTGCAGGTCCAGAAGGTAAGAGTTGGTGTCTGAGGTCCTATTATATACCCTGGTACCCTCTTACTGAAAGGTGGGAGAATTTTCTAGCCAGTTTTTGTGAAGTGTGTGGAATTGTATGACTCTCTTGCCCTGGCTTCAAGCTAGCTGCAGTGACAATGTGACAAGTTGACACAGTGCGACTTGTGTAAAGCAGCTCATACCCTAGTCAGTTGCAAGTGGGGATGTACTCAGCTCTCCCCCGATCTTGCCAAACAGTGGCCAACTCAGGCACACCCAATTCCTCTTTGGTATGAATGTCTGGGAGGATTTCTCAAAGTCTAACTGTCACTTACATTCAGTCATGTGACCCAGAACAAGCTGGCACAATAGGTCTGAAGGCAGGAAAATGCCAACTCTCTAAAACTGCCTTTTTCAAAATGGTAGTGAAAAATTTACTTCCCTGTTAAATAGGTTTTTTTTCATTACAATTCCAAAGACATCAAACATGAAATTGCTACCTGCTCTCAATTGGAAATTGTAGCTTATGAAATGTAATAAGGAATGTCCTATGTTATCCTATGAGAGGGGTAGACCTCACTGTATTGAAAAGGCACATTTTTCAAATGTAAAACTAAAACGTTAATTTCTAATGTTTCAGCTACAAGGTACTATGACGCAAGAGCTACGTAGTACAACTTCCTAGGGCCTACCTTAGGGGTGACTTATATGAAATAAAAAGCGAGTTAAGGGCTTGTGAAGCATATTTGACCGTTTAAAATCACGCTCTGGTTGCAATGGCAGGCCTGGGACATGTTTTAAGGTGCTACTTGAGTGGGTGTCACAATAAGTGCTGCATGCTATCTAGAAGCATTTAATTTACAGGCCCTGGGTATATGGTATAGACCACTTTACAAGGGACGTACAAATAATTTAAATATGCCAATCAGGTGTAAAGCAAATAAACCATGTTTAGAAGAGAAACTTTACCACTTTTTAGCAGTAGTAAACTACACAGAATCCTAGGTCCAACAAAAATAAACACAGCTAAAAGTGGAGGGTAAAAGGCAATACGTAGAGAGGGCCAGGTCCAACAACTGAATTGGGCTAGAGAGCGTGCTCTATGCAAATACTCTGTAAAGTGCATGGATTTATACAAAACGTTTTTGGAGCCACATGACTCAGATTTCTCAAACTGGAGAGGCATTATGCAAGATAATAATTTAATCTGTTTTTCTCCCAAAGCTGTTTCATATTAAATTGGGGCTAGATTATGACAGAAGGTTACAGCTGAAAGTTTTTTTGCCGCCAAAGGTGATAGTCTTGAGCAGTCCTCTGCCATAGGAGACAGCTGTACTCAAATTTCTGTGAACTTCATCTTATTGACATTATTAAATAAAGGCTATAGGAACTGGTATTTGTGGACATTTCCCTTCCTTGTAGTAGAAGCCATTGAACATTAGTTAAAAACAGCTTTGCAGCCACAGCACTTTTTAAAATTGTCGGACATTAAAGGTGATAGGTTTTTATTCTTTGTTTACTGGTATTGGATTGTTACATCAGGATGATTACTTAGTCCTCCAATGGATGTAGTTATTGTAGATGTTGACGACTAGGAGTAACTATTTTGTAGAATTTAGAGATGATGGATACAATGTATAAACAGTCTCCTTGCGCCTTCATCTTCTCCATTTTTCTCCTTCTTTTGGATGATAAATGTATTCTCTTCAAATCCAGATGTAGTTGTGAGTTAGGGCCTTAGAGATGTGATACCACTTAGATATACATCTCTGAAGAAACATATGGCTGGAGAGGAGTATGCATGAGGCAGTGAGAAGCCAAAGGACTGTGTAAATAGAATAACATGCGTGCCATTAAGACTTTGTTAATGGAACTTAAAGCCAACTTCCGAAGGAAACAAACTGTTGATATTATAAGCGCAAACTGGATGAATATTGTAAGACTGGATATTCCAACTCTTCATCAAAAGGGACAGTCACATTTTCATTTCACTTTTTGTCTTTTAAAGAAAGTTTGCAATCAAAATGTATTGTATTGCGCCTACAAACAAAAGATTGTTGTGGAGCTCTGAATCTGAAATATTAGGGAAAAAAAGTAACGCATACAATATAGAGTTTGTAAAATGTTTTATGAGTCAATGGGAAATAAGATACACACACAGTAAAACATTATCAGCAAGGCTAAATCAGTGTTTAGTTGGGTGGGGGTGCATGATAAAGAGAAAACTACTCTATTCCCATTATTTAGCCTATAGATAAATAGCCATTCTATTATGGGGCACTCTGCTTATTGTAGAAGTTTATAGACAAAATTAAGTGTCCTTTCTTGACCACACTTTACAAAGTATTGAACAAAAGAAATGGTCCACACAGACATATTGTATAACAGGTCCTTGGGGAACACACAGGTGTTACATTTAGAAAAGAACCAGACCCCTCTTCCATCTGAAAATACTACCATGAGTTAAATAGATATGGGACCAAACCTTGCCTTTAACCCACCCAGTGGGTACAACTTCAGCCCTTCAGGCTGCGCTCCACCATTTTGCTTGTGGGGCAAACAACCAAGAATGACCAAGAAGTGTAGCTGGCTCCCCACAACAGAGGGTCTACTCAGCGTACCCTGCCTACATCGATAATTCCAGGTAGCCCAACTTCGATATCTGGTTGAATGGTCCAAAGTAGAGTCAGAGAAACACTGGCTGTTTTGATGGACAGAGTCATAGCCGGGAACTCGGTTTAGAAGGTTTTCTTTCTCTAGCGATCCCACAGGGCACTTAGCCTTTACATTTCCCCAGTCACAGGCTCTCTTCTGAGGATATGGGGCTGGTGCACTCAAAGAGGTCAGTTGACCACTCTTTCTTCTCCCTTGACCCCAGTCGTGGATGACCTGGATTTCAAGCCTGGAACTTAGCCATCCTTACAGGCGTGGCGGGGAGCAGCCTGCAGGGCAGCAGGAAATGTTTTCGATTTGGAAGACCCCATCTCTTTCGATATTCTAAAAAGGGACTATTCTATTCCGGAAGAAGTACGGTTTTGTGAGCACCAAATTAGGCACTGGCTATTGCACCCATCAATGAGAAGTAGAGCAGAGAGGCCACTAACCCGATATGATCAATGGATGTTAAGTGAACGTTCGGACAAACGCCTTCTCTCAAAGCTATATGCCCTGCTCCGACTACCACAGACTGAAGACAAGTGCCCAGTCCAACGATGCTGGCAGATAGAAGGAGGATATCAACTCTCCCAGAAGGAGTGGTGAGACATCTACCACAGAGAACGAAATACCGCCTATAACTCGGCTGGCAGCGTCAATGTGGAGAGAAGGGCACACTCCGTCATATCCTCTGGGAAATGCTCGAAAGATATTCTCATTTTGGGACTCAGTCCTCGATGATATTGATACCCACATTTCAACTCAACTGCCTAGATTTCCATCATACACACTACTGGGCCTCAATACCCACTTGCTTCACATAGGGGACATCAGATAGGTATCATGCTGGGACCGCTCACCAGACCATTCGCTCGCTCTTGGGGTCCACCACCACACACACACACCTGGGATGGCTGCACCATCTTTGGGACATTCTGGGGAGGGAGATACTTATCCTAACTCTCTCAGCCGGAGGAGACACATATAGAACTACATGGCAACCCCTTATAGCCTTGCTGTCCCAAGAATTTAGAGAGCTAACCTGCTGCCATTTCATGAGACTATTAGGATTATCAGACTCAGCTTCAGATGAAACTAAAGAGGGCACTCAGTGAATGACATACACCTGGACTCAGGACATTAAATGCAACAAAGCTATTGATACATATGAGGGGAGGGGAGGATGTTGTGGGGGGGGCACTTCATTGTTCTTTCCTTTTGTCTTTGTTAATTGAAGGTCATGCTTTGCAATGGTGGATGGTGAGACACCCTCTAACACTACAGATGTGCATTGTACCTTATGCTGCAGTTGTGACAATAAAACTAATGTAAACGTAAAAGATATGGGACCTGATCACGCAATTTTTGACTGGAGCTTGGTGTTAAATAAGTCAGTGCTTGGTACAAACACCTTTTACCATGGTATTATGATAGCTGATTTATTTATATATTATTTTTTTTATTTTATTTTTTACACTTGTATGGCGCACAGCTACCCAAAAAGGGTTTCCCGGGGCCGACAACATATTGCTGAGCAGAGGTAATGAGATGAGCTTGATCAGTAGAGTTATTTCTGGAAGAGCCAGGTCTTTATGTTCTTCCAAAATCTGGCATTTCTGGAGATCGTTATGTTTGACGAAATTGTGTTTGTATATTAGTTGTTTTGAATTTTGTCTCAATGTTGATGTGTTGTTTGGCCTGTTGGATGTTTTTTGCTGCATTATTGAATTGTTTTGCTTTTTTGTTCTGTGGCTGTTGTACTGCATTGTTTTATCCATTTTGTTGTACTGGTTCTGTGAGAAAATTGTCCTTTTTGAGCTGACCACATCCATTTTCTTTTGCTTGATAATGGTGGTAACTGACTCTGATTTCCCTGGACTCTCTTCACCAGACCAAGGGTCAGTGCTCTGATTATAAGGTATATAGCAATAAGGTTTAATTACAGTTGGTACTTCCAGCCTAGCTGTATGACCCTAGTACATAATTGGGCACATAGGTTTAGAGGCCTAGTAGGTTTAATGCACTTAAGTGTGCACTACTTTGTTACATGCTGTCATTTTACAGGCAGCACATCTTTTCAGGCTTCCTTTAAATTAAATGTAAATACAAATTCGACTTTGAAGTGAAAGATACTTTCAAAGTCTCAGATTACCTTATTTGTACATGTAAGTCACCCCTAAATTTTCTCCATGATGCCCCAGGAGTAGAGTGCCTTCTAGCTATTAGCAGAGACATTACACATTTATTTTGTATAAGCCCTAGTGAAGGAGAAACTGACAATTTAGTTTTCCCCATTGCAGAAGACTAGCTCTATAGGCTAACATGAGAATATTGTATTAAAATATAAATATTGACAGGAGCTAGGAAGAAATGCTATTCCAAGTCTAAGATGATAGTTGTGATGAATCCAACTACTTGCCACTGTTACATATATAATAACTATTATAAAAAAGAAGTTATAGAACTTTGTTTCCTGTAATCCAAATGCCAGCCTTCCAGCTGCCCTCTCCTGATTGGCCAGCCTCTGCTCCAGAAGCAAAAAGAAGGATGTTGTGGAATAGCCAGACTGGTCTTCAAAAGGAGAAGTGTTAAAGAGTCCTATCCACACCAGTATGTTGGTTTAGCCAGATCTAACCCTCCAGTGAATAGTTTCTCCATTTTGGATTTTTGAAGAATGGTGCTTTCTGGGACAGGAATATGCTTAACTTTGGAGGAAGTGGTCATACCTGAGGGAGGCACCCTTCATTCCATTGGTCAGGAGCACTCCCCTGCTTGACACCCAGGAACACTGAATAAACATGAAAGAGTTGCAAAGCAACTCAGATCTACTGCCTGAGACAACAAGGAGAAGGAGGGCTGCCCTGATAAAACCCTGATCTATACCCAAAAGACTGCACTCTGAAGGACTGCACCTGTTACACAATCGGGTACTGCAGCCCTAAGGGCTTTGCCTGGCTTCACAAGGACTAGGAGGTAGGTTGTAATTTATTGTTCAATTAATTAAAATCATAGCAATATACTACATGTTCTATGTATAAAAAAAGGAAGAAGAAGGAAAAGTTAAAAGACTAACTGAGTTTGCTACAAGCTAAAAAAACATAAAAGCAATTGCCTGTGCTGGAACTAAAGCGCTGGTGCAAGGATTGATTGAAGTCCTCAATGGGCAGTGCTTGAAGGCTCATGTAGGTGATTCTTTTCCAGGCCAGGACTGTCAAAGCTTGCTCAAAGTATGGCTGAAGTTTTCCCAGGATGTAGGATGCGTCCAGTGTGGATAGATTGGGTTGGAAGTTTAGACTTTCCAGGTCCCTTTCGAAAGATATTCTCTTGACCTGTGTGTTCACTGTCTTTTTCCAGGCCATGACCGGGATATCCAGGTTGTGCAGATTTTGTGGTTCTATTTCAAGTAGACTTGTAGCTGATGCCAACTGTACCTGCCATGGGGAGCCGCCATCTTCAAAGATTATTTTGTTTTGAGCTTTCAGTGAGGATGCTAAGGCACGCAAAGCACTAATGTAGTATTTTAATATGTCCTCTGAGCAAATGATATCCGGGCAGATGAGTCCCAGCTCCAGCCTTACTCTGGCTCTCCTGGTCTGTAGAGAGAGTGCTAGAACCTTCTTATAGGGGGAGATTTGGAGGTTCATGAGGAGCTTGTTGAAAGCGCCGGGAAAGACTAGATGTCCATAGTTAAGAAAGGGAACAAGTCTTGCTCTTATAACTTTCAAGATGGGTTCTGCTGTCGGACTGAGAAGTGGCTGGGTTGGGCATCTCACACTGTAAATGATGCCTGCCCCCTTGCTTCTTAGGTAAGCAGCTGGCTTTGCTCCTTCCAATAGCCTGACGCGCAGGTAGTTATAACTCATGCATGTTTTAATTTGCAGATCACCTAGGCGCTATTGTGCTGTTTTCTTTTGGTTGTACTTCCCAAAGGTGAGTATCCATTGAAAGCTTTCTGTAGACCGGTCCGCGAGTGATCCATTATTGCAATATCGTCAGTGTACTGAAGGATTTGGAGGTGCACTTTTCCCAACCTTGGTAGTAGTAAACCTACGCCTTCCAAAGGCTTTTCCCAGGTCTGCTGTGTAAAGATTAAAGAGAAGAGGGGTGAGGCCTAAAACCAGATTGAAAGAGGGGAAGGATGCTGTTGTCTTTTGCCCAGGCTTCTAGTTCTTTCAATAGTATTCTTGTGTATGCTTTCACTTCCATATCTAACAGAGCAATAAGGCGGTAATCTGGCTTTGTGTTGAGCCCCTTTTTATAAATGTGGAAAAGAATGGAACCTTTCCACGATGATGGGACAGTTGAGGTGGCGGAAGCGTACTTGAAAAGTGGTGTTAGTTGTCCTGCCCAGTATACATGTGAGGCTTTAAACACTGATGCGGGCCCCAATTGAGTCCTGGGGCACCATCTGTCCTCATTTTTTGGTTAAGGTGGTTACCTCGACCTCTGTGATGTTAGGTGTTTTAACAGCCTGGCATGTTACCGGGGAAGATTGTTGTGGGTAGTTATATGATGTGCTCTGGTGGTTAGAGTATAACTGCTTTGCATGTTTGACCCACTCAGCGGCAGCCACTCTGTTCCCTTTTGTCTGACCGGTGTTAATGTGTTGGTTAATGTATTTCCAAAGTTGAATGTGTCCCTTCTCTTTAAGGAGGGTGAATATTTTCAACTATTCTGCTTTGATTTTCTTAGATCGTATCTGCCAGACTTTATTTCTGTGTTCTGTGCAAAGAACTGATATTTTCTGTGTTTGCAGATTTTTGATTCCTTTTCTTCTTGCCTTCAAGGCCTTTGAGAGGCTGCTTTTAGTTGAATGCAGTCTCCTTGATATAATTTGTGGGGGGAGTAGATGAGCGTAGTTTGCCCGCATTTGGGTGTTTCCAGATCCGCTCCCTAGAGCATGATTTTAATCCGCTAGAAGTGCTTTCTAGTGCTCGGGGAGTAACAGTGCCCATGACTGTAGGGTTCGACTCTTCGTGTGCAATCCACTCAAAAGTTTTGAGTCAAGCTGTGCAGCCCATTGTTTTCTGCGCAGAACTTCATGATGCTCTACTCCGATTGAGACCCCTAGTGTTTGCAGGTGTGATGTGGTTTTCCCGTTTAATTGAAAGGTTTCCCTCAACAGCCTGTGATTGCTCTCATCCCTATCGACCACTTCAAAGTAATTATGGTATGATACCAGGTAATCTGAGATAAAGATATAGTCAATTGTGGACTTGCCACTGATAGTGGGGAGAGGGAGCCAGAGAGGATCCATGGCCGCTTTAATGGCATGCGTGGAGACCTAGATTTGTTTGTAAAAAAGCCGCTGAAATGGGGCAGCTTCAGTAAAAGATAGGAGTGGATTTTCGGATTCCCTAACTCCAGAGTGTTCAGGTCCCCAACAATAACTCAGAAGTGTGAGATGTATTTGTTTAAAAGATTGTCCATTTTTGTTGCCAGTGTTTTTAGTGCTTGTTTTTTTTGGTCAGACGTGGGGTTGACATAAAAATTGATTAACAGAATGTGGATTAGGTTGTTATTGCTTTTTGGCCCGCTCATGAGAGCCGCTTGCAGGTCTCTGGTGTTTGTTGCAATTAAAGTTGTCTCTATTCTGTGAGCTTGATTGATAAAGATTGAGAGACGGCCAGAAGCTGTCCCAAAGATTTTGCATGTTATGGCTGCAGAATGAAGTTCATAGAAACTTGGGAGAATTAAGGGTTCGGTGGCCCAAGTCTCTTGTAGGCACAAGATGTAATTTTCCTGAAAATATTTAATTACTGAGTTGAACCCAAGAATTCTTTTTAAGCCAGCTATGTTCCAGGATACAATGGACAGCTGTGTGATAATTCCCGGAATTCTGCTGCTAATCCGGTGGCAGGCTGCCTTTATGGTGTTAGTGGTGCTGTCATGGTGGCTGACCTTTCCTTCACAAGTACTAAGAAGTAAACTACCTGAAATCTACAGTTTAACAGACCCCCACCTGCATCATTTCCACCAGGAAGGTTCCGTTCTAGAATGTGGCCAGTGGGCTTTAATGGATTTGGACAGGTGCATTGTGGGAATTATAGTCCCAACATACCAAATACTATTTTAGAGCTTTTAGACCCTTGCATTGGTGTTTTGGGGGCACTTTCAACCCACAAGTAGAACTGCAGGAAGAAGTTACAGAAGTTTGGAGATGTTTGGAGCAATGTTTGTAAACACCTCCATAAGTTGACCGGGGGAATTGTAGGAGTTGTAGTCCCAGACCCCAAGAGGCAATCCAGAGTATGTGAACCCTTGGCTGATGCTGTGGACGACTTTCCTGCATCAAGAAACTCTTCTGAAAGTAAGTGGAAAGCTTTGAACCCACAATAGGAACTTCAGGAAGATGTTACAGAAGAGTGGAGAAGTTTGGAGCAACTTTTGGAAGAAGCTCCATAAGGTGACCAACTCGTCGACGAGAGTCAAGCTGCTGGTGTCGAAACACGTCCCGGCCTGTATTTCATGTTTGTCCTGTTGAAACCTACAGAGCTCATACTGTAAGGAGTGGAGTGCAGTCTTGCACAGAATGAAGCGAATGACGTTGATGCAAATCCAGCTTGAAGAAGAGCCTCCCTTAGCATCAAGAAAAAATCCTTCAGAAACATTTCTGATTGAGAAGGTGAAATTTTGATAGAGGCCTCCCACTTAGGGGCCGATTCCGATGTCGGTCAGTCAGCCCTCCGAGACGTGTTAGTAGCCCTACCTTACAGCCAAACCGTACCAGGAGCCGAACCGTACGGCCAAGGAAGTACATTGCGGAAAAGCGCCAAATTCCCAACCGATCCGCACGCTCGGACTCCATCATCAATTTCCGTCCGTGCCTGACCCGGAAACACCCAATCCCCCTGCACGGCAACATAAACACTCTACTTATGGCCGGTCAAGTACGATGTGCAGTTCCTACGTTCTGGACGTCACAGCACCCAGAAGAGCTGCATATCAACTCCGATTTGTGCCATTAACCCATTCCATGGAGTCGAACCGGAGCAGCCAGCAACGGATCGAGACAGAGCATGAATCCAATTGCGCAGGTCATACCAGTCGTGTAAATATATGACCGGATCAGGAACAGACGCAAACGGCGCAAACGGTAAGTTGGACACCCACCCCACAAACAAAACAAGGGGTTCCAGACTCTGTCCATCATTACCACGCTGCGTTAGGGAACCCATGGCCACCACTACTGCCACACCACCCGTAGGGGCATGTTACCTATCACTGATGCCACCCCACCCATAGGGGCATGTTGCCTATCACTGATGCCACCTCACTCATAGGGGCAGGTTGGATACCCATACAGCCACCCCACCCATATGTGTCTTGTTGCCTATCACTGATGTCACCCCACCCATAGGGGCATGTTGCCTATCACTGATGCCACCCCACCCATATGGGAATGTTGCCTATCACTGATACCACACCACCCATATGTGTCATGTTGCCTATCACTGATGCCACCCCACTGATAGGGGCATGTTGGCCACCCATACAGCAACCCCACCCATATGTGTCTTGATGCCACCCCACACATATGTTAACTGCATTGGCTGTCACACTGGGTACAATTCCCGTTTTAACGAGCCCAATTCGCTCGCTTCCAGAAGCACTCCAATCTTAAGAGGGAGATGCACAGCCCTCTTCGGATTGTCAAACAGATCTTTATTTACACACAGGTATGTTGTGATTCACTGTCCTGAAGATGATTCCTTGTATCTAAGTTGGGGATTGAAACGTCGATACAAACTCTACCATATGTTAATAAAAAACTGTGGATATAATGTATAATGGTACTAATAGAAAAATTAAGTCTGCCTAGCAAATATTAGAAACCAGACCACCTCTCTTATTTATTTATTTATTCAAAGTTTTATATAGCGCGAACAAGATCCTTACAGATATCAGAGCTCTTCACATGGACAAGGTAGGGGCAGTAGGAATGAACAGAGATAATGGGAGCAGTGTAATAGTCATTAACATGGTAATAATCATAACATACATAAAACATATGCATATACAATCAAATAAAAAAGTAATATAAGACAGCACAAGTCGTTGATCACACTACAGGGGTGTTCAGGTACACCTTGGGTATGTGGATGGCTTATACCAGTGTTATAGTATATAGAGAACACTGAGTGAGGGCAACGGGAGAGTGGATCAGTAAACCAGCGTGTGTCCTATATTAGTCGGTCGACGAGAGTAGCGTAGTAGTGTCCCCATCAAGTAGAAGTATGGTGCCAAGGGACAATGAGAACAGTGGTACAAAGCAATGCAGAGTCACTGATCCAGCACCTGTGAGGTTCAGGAGATCTTGGCCAGAAGGATGCTTTTCACCTCTTTCTTGAAGAGTGTAGTGGAGGAGATAAATTATTCTTGTCACTAAATGTTTGAATGAATATATCCCTAAAATAAACTCTGTCCGGCTGGACAGAGAACATATTGTCTATCTATCATATGTTACATTGCTGCTCTTTACCGATTGTCTAGGGACCACTGTCTTTAGTAAAAAAAAAACACCCATATGTGTCATGTTGCCTATCACTGGTGCCACCCCACCCATAGGGGCTTGTTGGCCACCATACAGCCATACCACCCATATGTGTCATGGTGCCTATCACTGATGCCACCCCACTCATAGGGGCATGTTGGCCACCCATACAGCCACCCCACCCATATGTGTCATGTTGCCTATCACTGATGCCTCCCCACCCATAGGGGCATGTTGCCTATCACTGATGCCACCCCACCCATAGGGACATGTTGGCAACCCATACAGCCACCCCACCCATATATGTCATGTTGCCTATCAATGATGCCACCTCACCAATATGTGTCATGTTGCCTATCACTGATGCCACACCGCCCATAGGGGCATGTTGCCTATCACTGATGCCACCGCACCGATTTGGGCATATTGCCTATCACTGATGCCACCCCACCCATATGTGTCATGCTGCCTATCACTGATGCCACCCCACCCATAGGGGCATGCTGCCTATCACTCATGCCACCCCACCCATAGGGGCATGTTGCCTATCACTGATGCCACCCCACCCATATGTCTCATGTTGCCTATCACTGATGGAACCCCACCCATATGTGTCATGTTGCCTATCACTAATGCCACCCCACCCATAGGGGCATGTTCCTATCACTGATGCCACCCCACCCATAGAGGCATGTTGCCTATCACTGATGCGACCCCACCCATAGGGGCATGTTGCCTATCACTGATGCCTCCCCACCCATAAGGGCATGTTGCCTATCACTGATGCCATCACACCCATACGGGCATGTTGCCTATCACTGATGCTACCATACCCATAGGGCTTGTTACCTATCACTAATGCCACCCCATCCATATGTGGCATGTTGCCTATCACTGATGCCACCCCACCCATATGTGTCATGTTGCCTATTAATACTACCTCACCCACCCATAGGGGTCAGTGTTGCAGACAATATTAACACCCCCACCCGTAGGGAGGATGATGTGACACACATCATCAAACATCAACCACAGGCATGTCAACCAAATACATTTCACAACAAGAAAAAACAAAACAGGACAGGGGTTGAGGCAAACAAGAAATGCACCTAACTATTACAATTGGCCGATTTAGTGTAGTGATGGTGCTCAAGACCAGGAAGCACACCCCTATTTACCTCCTATTTGGAAAAACCAAATCAAAACATAAAGCAAATTGGAATTAGCACCCATCAAGATTGTAACATTTGATAATTATCACAGCAGCAAATGTCCAAAAGAAAATGATTTGAGAGAGCAGGTCCCAAGTCAGCATTTGGTAGAAAATATGTTCTTTAATAATGAACTTCCACAGCGTCTTTTGAAATGCAATTAATCAGAAATTTTTAGCCTACAAATTTCGTCTGTAGAGACTTCTTCAGGGCTAAAGACAAAACAATATATACACAATTTTTTTAACCCTTTCGATGCTCATGACGAGCTCATCTCGTCATGAGGCACAGTTGAGCTGTGCTTATGACGAGCTGAGCTCGTCATGAAACTATAGTATTCAAGCAATTTCAGCACAGGAGGGGAAACGTCACAGCAGCCAGGGTGTTAAAAACAATATACATCACATATTACATATATGTACACAGATATACAAGTCAATGAATTATGTCGCCATTTGCATCTAAATAGCATGTTTATGGACACATATGTTGTTAAAACAATATATCATTCATCAAAACATTTCACATCCTGTCCGATTTGCTAGCTAGCTGATATTTCTGTGTTTTAAACATTTTGCGGTAACATTCATTCTGAATAACAACACCATTTTTTTCCATTGGGTGCTAATTCCAATTTGCTTTACATTTCACAACAAGATCATGCCAACATTCTGTAGTGCCTGACAAATACCCCCAACAGTGATTTTGATTATGACACACAACGTAACTACCATCACATGTGTAAAGAACACCAGAGCGTGGGTTACAAGCTTTGAAATAGCACTGGGACAATGTGTGAAAACCCCCATCAGTGTGTACATCCAATGTAAAATGTGTAGACACAAACTGCAGCTAAAGTTGAGCATTGTGGCCAAGGGTGAAAGTCACTCATTAACACAGTGACCACAAAGTAGGTGTCATCATGGAAATAGTAGCACATGCCTAACAGTATGTATGATTCCTGGGCATGTCAGTACAACACCTGTACAGTCAACCTTCATCTGCCTGGGTACGGTATTGCCCCTTAAGTCACCTGCACATAGACAATACATATGTTTACCAAGTTGCACAGAGGACACAGTTAACTTTACACCAATGATGCCCACACCTGCATGTACAGTGGAGATGGCACAACAGTGCAAGCCACAGATGTGGCCATGCCAATGAATTGTTACCATCCCTGTGATAAATTAGTTAATGAAGACACACCCACTCAACTGCAAAGAATGACATGGATACCAACCTGAACATGAGACACATCTCATGGGCCACATGGAGTACACTGCATCAAAACCTCAGTAACAGACATTTGTAAATCCTGCATCCTCACAACAAGGTCAGGCTAAACAGCATCAACAAAATCTACAGCTCAATCAAATGCGCAAGGAGAACAAAAAATGCTTTAATCAGCAATCTGCCATCTGGAAGGGAAAATCAAAAAAGAAATGTAGTCCAATGTCCTTTTGAAAATCCAAAGTCCAATGATGGTGTGAGTGACACCTGTCACCCATTGCTTGCCTGCACTGATAAGAAATGGGGAAATCCACTCTAAGGGGTATACGTTGGGCAGGCCAGGAACCGCAGGGACAGGATCAGGGCTCAGCAGAAGGAGGTGGTGAAGGGGTGCTGGGTGCAGGAGAGTCAGTGGCAACTACACTGGAGTGGTCTGACATGGGTTGTGGCATCATAACTGTGGGGCATAAGTCTGATGGGGTGGATGCTGGAACCACTGCAGTGGGCAGGTCAGGTGTAGTGGACATGGTCCCCACTGCAGTGCCCATATCAGACTGGGTGGACCTGGACTCCACTGCAGTGCCTAACCCCATGGGAGTGGAAAGGGGTGCATGTGAGGTTGGCAGGACAGCTGGGGGGACACGCTCTCCACAGTAGTTGCAGCAACAGACAGACTCTGGTGGTGTTAGTGGAATAACAAGTGGCAGTTGGGGAGGGCCTGAGCATTTTGGGGATGATGTATTTGTAGGTGGGGGAACCTGGAACAGGGAGTGGCGGGGGAACCTGTGGTGTGCTGACCTGGGGGATGGAGGAAGGAGACTGTGCAGTGGAGCTGGGGAGTTGGGGTGGGCTCTTGCTCTTCCAGGTATGGGGTGAGGTACGGGTGGGGGCCTCAGTCTGCCTGCGCTTGAGGGAGGGTGTCCGGGTGTGAGGTACACTCTTCTCCGTGTGTGGGGACTTCCCCTTCCCCCTGTAGTCAGGATCTGCTGGATCTGAGGGGAAGAGGCCTAGGTCACACAGGAAGAGCTACTTAGGAGAAGGGGTTGAAGGTGGGGCAAGGGAAGGGCTCTTGGAGGGAGAAGCATCGGAGGACTGCGGAGTGGTTGTGGATGCCTGTGTGTGTGTGTGTGTATGCGACCCATCCCGTGTGTGTGTGGTATCAGTCCCCTGACTTAGCTTACGTGCACGTTTAGACTTATGTTTGTTGATTGTGTGATATCTGTGTCTGTGTTTGGGTGACCGTGCAGGTGTGTGTGTGTGCTGGGGACAGATAGGGTGCTAGGAGTAGTTATTTGGGCTGAGGCTGAAGGGGTCAAGGACTGCTGGAGGAGGGATACTGCTGCTGTCAGTGAGGAGGCTGTGGACTGATTGGTCCTCTGTAGGACAGACATGCCAGATGAGATGCCCTCCATGAACGACACCAGTTGTGTCAACAGACCAGTGTGTGCATGGAGGAAACTCAGCATTGATGTCTACCCAACATGGATCTGTTTATGTAGGCCCACAGACTCCACACTTAGGGCAGCAGGGGACACATGGGCAGGGAGTGCGATGCCTGGCAGGAAGGAGACATGCTCCCGAACAGAGGATCTGCCACGGACCTCTGGGATGGGAGCTGAGGGGAGCGTGGTGGTGGCGGGGAGAGCCTCACTATCCATTGTTTCCTGGCTGCTGACACCACCACCCCCCACAAGGGAGTCATCCACCGAGCTGCTGTGGTCCTCAGCTGAGGTGGATGGTGCTGAGGACTCCTCAGTGTGGCTCCCCTCACCCTTGCGCCACTGGGTCCCTCAGACTCATACATTGCTGGCTCAGGATGGCTCTGTGGCTCCTCCTGCCCTGTGGCACTGTCCTGTGCCCATGAATGTATCTGCATATAAGTAGGAAAAGAACAACCACATTAGTTGCCTGCACTGACTGCACACAACACTGTAAATGCACCACATCACATGCCATGCACTGGAATCCTTAGCTGATATGTGCTCAAAATGCACACACAGGTGTACATAGGGGGCAATAGCCAGTCTGAACATCAACCATGGCACACAAATCCCTCCTGGACCTGTACCCATATGCCTGTTGCATGCTGGCTGATAATACCCAAAAGTGCCCATATGCACCACATACACAGTTGTTGCTGTTGAGCATGCAAATCACCATGTAGAAGTACAGTACTATTAACATACATCACATCACATGCCAATCACTCAGTACAGGGGTCTGGATGAATGTATGCCCACATTCACATTTTACAATCTTGTGATGCCTAGCAGCACAACACACAATGATGTCCTTACGTCCTGAAAGTTAATGACACAATGGGGTTGTCAGAAAGCGTACCTGAATTCCTTTGACTCCGTGGAAGCAGATGGCCAGAAGGTTCTCGCTAATGGTGAAAATTTCCCAACTCCCCTACACCCCTGTACCCAGAGAACTCTGAGCCCAGGAATGAAAGGGAAAGGGGAAGTGGATAACAAACAGAGAGACTGCCACACATAAATCTTCTACTCTTCGTTCAGGAAGATCATCTCCTGCAAAAATAAGCAAAACATTACTACAGTTCCCCACTATATTCTGGCACCTTCTCCTATCTCCCTCAATTTATTCTCAACCTTTAAGTACCTGAATGTGTGCGGACGTTAGCCCCTCTCTTGTAGATAATTATATAGGTCTGGAACTTGGAAGCCCAGGTAAGTAGCTTTTCATAAGTCTTTGTGTGGAATTCAAACTGAACTTGAAGAATAAAACTTTGCTGCAGGTTCTCAGTTGGTATAATACTGTATAACCAATATGCATATCAGAATATACCCTACTATACTTGAAGTCATCTAGGCACTGGAAGGATGATTGGAGATAGCCGCTTGAATAATCCACAAATGAGTCTCTAACTCACGCAGGTGAGTCTTGGTCTAAATAGTTCAAAGTCTGATTCAAAATAATATCGAGTCTTTCTCTAATGCAGCCCAAACGGTTCAAACGAAATTAGAGTTCAGCTTCAAAGTTGGAGTGAATGGGAATCACTCGACATGAAAGTTCACATAGGCTTCAGAATTGGAATGGCGCTAGGCTCTTACCTCACTCTAGTAGACTTTAACACACAAGCACGAGAGGAGTCCTACCAAGAGAGGAGGCAAGGTACAGCGCCACTGCTGAGGAACGATTCAGGAACTGGAACGGACTCGCTACAAGACTGAAAAGTCTAGCGCTAGTGAAGGGAAGGGACAGGGGAAGCTTGGACCTGAATATCGAAAACTGGGATACTTCAAAAAGACGCGCTAAAACAGAAGCGTCTTACTCACAGGAATTTGACTGTTGAAGTGCGCAGAGAAAACGGCTCGAGCGCACAAAATGGCCGCCACGAAAGACTAGAGCGTAAAGCAACTAGTCAGTGGCACAATCAGGAAGTGACTCTTTACATCTGAATTGCGCTACAAGTAGCCTCCAAAGACAGCCAGGATGCGTGTGATTGGAACCTGTCCTGATCTTAAAACGAAACCTTGATGCCGAACTCTCCACCACCCGCTGGGACCTGACAGTACCCCCCACCAAAGCCCCCTCTCTAGGCTTTTGAGGATATGTCTTGTGAAATTCAGCTACCAGCCGCGGGGCGTGAACATTCTTGCTTGGTTCCCATGAACGATCTTCAGGACCGAAACCCTTCCAATCTACCAGGTAGAACAAAGTGTTTCTTCTCAATTTAGAGTCCAAAATTCTCTTAACCTCAAACTCCTCTGCAGATTGGACTTGCACTGGGGCAGGTGGATGAGAACGTTGAAAGTTTGGAGGATTACGTTTAATCAAGGAAACATGGAAGGTGGGGTGAATCTTCATAGATTTGGGAAGAGCCAACCTAACACTAACAGGATTGACCATGTTCACCACTGGATAGGGACCCACAAACCGAGGCTGAAATTTTCTGTTCCCCTTCAATCGCATATAGCGAGTGGAAACCCACACCAAATCCCCTGCCTCAAATTCTGGACTCTCCCTACGCTTCTTGTCTGCCTGCTTCTTATAGTTCTGTTTTGCCTTAACAAGATTCTCAGATGCTGACTGAAAGGCCTTATGTAAATCTTGGATTACCTCTTCTGCTGCAGGGACGTCTACTTCCATTCCACCCACTAACATATTCGGATGTCTACCTGAATTAAGGAAAAATGGGGAGTATCCCGTGGCAGAATGGACTGAATTATTGTAAGCAAACTCTGCAGTACTCAATAGAGAGGGCCATTCTCCCTCTTGATCCATCAAATACAAACGAAGGTACTGCTCCAAATCTTGGTTCACCCTCTCCGTCTGTCCATCCGTCTCTGGATGGAAGCTGGTGGACAGACGAGAATCCACTCCCAAGCCTCTCAAGAAAGATCTCCAAAATCGAGAGACAAACTGAGCACTTCGATCAGAGATCACAATCTTAGGGATTCCGTGCAGCCGCACAATATGTTGAACCAACAGGTCTGCCAATTGAGAAGCTGTCGGAAGATTTTTTAGGGGAACAAAGTGACTCATTTTAGTGAACTGGTCAACCACCACCCAAATTACCGAATAACCCTGACTAGAGGGTAGATCTACAATAAAATCCATGGAAATGGTATGCCAAGGAGAGGGTGCTACGGGCAAAGGCCTAAGTAACCCTTGGGGTGGCTGTCTAGAACTCTTCCCCTTTATACACTGTTCACAAGTGGCGATGTGCTGCCTAACCTGTGCTTCCATGCCTGGCCAAAAATACATCCTCTTCACCAGTTCCAACGTCTTGACAGCTCCTTTATGACCGGCCAAAGGATGATCATGACATTGCTGGATGATTAATGACTGTAATTCTTCAACTGGAACAAACAGTTTCCCTTGAAAGTATGGTTTCCCATCCTTTAGTTCTCTTTCTGGACCTTCGGAAATCCAATCTGTGAATTCTTTTCCTTGGAAGGCTTCTCGAACCTGCTTTTCCAGCTCATCCTCCACAATAGCTGCTACAATCTTATTCTGTGGAATGATGTAACCTTCCTCCTTCTTGTCCGTCACATCTCCCAAACTCAGCCGAGAAAGGGCGTCAGCTTTTCCATTAGCCGACCCAGGTTTGTAAGTCAAAACAAAGTCATAGTCCGCGAAGAAAAGGGACCATCACAACTGGCGAGGGGAGAGTGTTCTGACTGACTTTAAGAACTGCAAATTGCGATGATCTGTGAACACAGTGATGACATGTTGAGCTCCGAGCAGATAATGCCTCCAAACCTTAAAAGCTTCTTTGACTGCCAAAAGTTCTTTGTCGGAAATGGGATAATTTATTTCAGCAGCCGCAAGCTTCCGGGAATGATAGGCCACAGGATGTAATTGTCCCGTCTGTTTCTGTCGCTGAGACAGGATACCTCCAATGGCAAAATTGGAAGCGTCCGCTTCCACATAAAAAGGTTCTTTCAAATCAGGGTGTTGCAAGATGGGTGCAGATACAAAAGCTTCCTTTAACTGTTGAAACGCCTCTTCAGACTCTTTTCCCCAAACAAAACGCTCATTTTTCTTTAAAAGTCGAGTAATAGGTCTGACCTTTTCAGAGAAATTCTGAATAAATCGCCGATAAAAATTGGCGAATCCCAAAAAACTCTGTATTTCCTTGATGGAGCGGGGAGCAGGCCAGGACCTTATGGCTTCCAGTTTAGAATGATCCATGTTGACACCTTCGGAGGAAAGGATGAAACCCAAAAATTCCACCTTGGCTGAATGAAACACGCATTTCTCCAATTTCACATACAGCTGGTTCTGGAGCAGGCGTTCTAAAATGACACGAACATGTCGGACATGTTCTTCCATGTTGTTTGAAAAAATGAGGATGTCATCAATATAGACAACGGCAAAACGATCCAAAAATTCTCTTAGAAGGTCATTTACAAAATGCTGAAAGGCTGCTGGTGCGTTGCATAACCCAAAAGGCATGACCTGATACTCAAACAGACCAAATCGAGTGCGAAATGCCGTCTTCCATTCCTCACCCTCCGCCATTCGCACCAAATGGTATGCTCCCCTCAAATCCAGCTTGGTGTAGATTCTAGCGCTCTTAACTTGATCCAAGAGTTCCGAAATGAGAGGCAATGGATATCGGTTCTTTTTGGTGACCAAGTTTAACGCACGATAGTCTATGCAAGTCCTCAGGGTTCCATCCTTCTTGGGAATAAAAAAGAGGGGGGAAGAGACTGGCGATTGAGAGGGTCGGATGAAACCACTCTCTAAATTCTGTTCAATATATTCTTTAAGATGCTGGTTCTCTGGTTCCGAAAGTGCATAGATGCGACTACACGGTAAGGTGGCTCCAGGCTCCAACTCGATACGACAATCATATTCCCGATGAGGAGGTAACTTTTTGGCTTCTTTTTCGTTGAAGACCTCCTTCAAGTCAAGATAGGCTTCTGGAATTTCTGGAGCTTCCACAACACAAACCATGGGCATTTGATTTGCCAAATGAGCGGACATTGTAGTCAGAGAGGTCTCTACCGATGCATGGAAACAATGTTCAGTACAGAATTTAGAAGTCATCTCAACGGTACGTTTTGCCCAATCGATCCTAGGGTTATGCTCAGTAAGCCAAGGCAGCCCCAAAATCATTTGAAACTGAGGAGCGTCAATGAGGTTAAAACTAACAAAACTCCGATGTTCCTCTGGACCAACGACAGTAATAACCTCAGTGTCAAAAACTATTGGGCCTGAAGATAACTCAGTTCCATCCACTGCTCGCACCGGTTCTGGCTTTAGTTTCTTTTCAAACTGAATTCCCACCATTTTGGCAAATTGGAGATCACAAAAGTTTCCAGTGGCTCCGGAATCCAACATTATAGACACCCTTTCACTCCGACCCTTACCGAACCATACTGTGCATGACAAGATCAAATGCGGAGCTACTGCCTGTCCTTCATTAGCTAGTAGCTGAGTCTTGGGAGTTGTCTCAGGGGCTGCTCCCACCAGTGCAACTCCGTCTACTGGTGGAGCTTGTCTTTTACCCATGAATTGGTCTTTGGTTTCTTCGGACATTCTCTGACAAAGTGACCAGGCTGCCCACAATACATGCATAATTTTCCTAAGCGCCGCTTTTCTCTCTCCTCCTGAGACAATGGACCACGAACAGCACCAATCTGCATGGGTTCCTCATTGGTATGAACTTCACTATTCTTAACTGGCTCTGAACGAACTCGATCAAAACGTGGTGGAAAGGGTTTGACATCTCTTCGTTTCTCACTCCGACGTTCCGCTTGCCTTTGATCAATTTGGAGGACCAAATCGATTAACTCAGAGACATCAGTAGGTCTTCTTGGAATTTGGGACAACCCATCCTTTAACTCGTCCCTTAGGCCTCTATAGAAAATTGCCGCTCTTTTTGCTGCAGGCCAATTAGTTTCCACGATTAGCTTGTTGTATTGTGCCAGATAAGCAACTAGTTCTCTGTTTCCCTGCTTCAGATCCAAAAGCTCGTTATCCGTGGTCTGAGAAATGGTGCGACGATCAAAGATTCGAAGAAACTCTGCTTTGAAATCTTCAAATTTATACAACACCGGATCATTAGAGGAGACCAAAGGCAATGACCACGCTGCAGCATCACCACTAAGATAGGACAGCACAAACGCCACTTTAGACTGATCCTCTTTAAATAAAATGGGCTTACAGAGGAAATGCAGGGAGCACTGGGTTAAAAAGATCTGCGCCTTATGCGGATCTCCCTGAAATCTTTCGGGAGGGGCCAACGGAATAGTTGGGGACATTGCATGGACCACTTGTGTAGTTAACGCTGATGATGACGAAGAGGTAGGAGCAAAGGTGGGAGCCTTTAACCCTCCGAAATTTGGACTGGGACTCACAGACAGTTCCTCTACCCGCTGCCTAAGGTAACTAGCCTCCTGATTGGATTTCCTAACCTCTTCCCTGGTTTCACTAAGCTGCTTTTGCAAATCCTCTAGAATAGTTGCCAAAGCCTTAACATCTAAACCCTCTGCCATTCTGCCCAGACGGAGAGAAATGTTCTTGGCACTTCAATCTGTCAGAAAGCGTACCTGAATTCCTTTGACTCCGTGGAAGCAGATGGCCAGAAGGTTCTCGCTAATGGTGAAAATTTCCCAACTCCCCTACACCCCTGTACCCAGAGAACTCTGAGCCCAGGAATGAAAGGGAAAGGGGAAGTGGATAACAAACAGAGAGACTGCCACACATAAATCTTCTACTCTTCGTTCAGGAAGATCATCTCCTGCAAAAATAAGCAAAACATTACTACAGTTCCCCACTATATTCTGGCACCTTCTCCTATCTCCCTCAATTTATTCTCAACCTTTAAGTACCTGAATGTGTGCGGACGTTAGCCCCTCTCTTGTAGATAATTATATAGGTCTGGAACTTGGAAGCCCAGGTAAGTAGCTTTTCATAAGTCTTTGTGTGGAATTCAAACTGAACTTGAAGAATAAAACTTTGCTGCAGGTTCTCAGTTGGTATAATACTGTATAACCAATATGCATATCAGAATATACCCTACTATACTTGAAGTCATCTAGGCACTGGAAGGATGATTGGAGATAGCCGCTTGAATAATCCACAAATGAGTCTCTAACTCACGCAGGTGAGTCTTGGTCTAAATAGTTCAAAGTCTGATTCAAAATAATATCGAGTCTTTCTCTAATGCAGCCCAAACGGTTCAAACGAAATTAGAGTTCAGCTTCAAAGTTGGAGTGAATGGGAATCACTCGACATGAAAGTTCACATAGGCTTCAGAATTGGAATAGCGCTAGGCTCTTACCTCACTCTAGTAGACTTTAACACACAAGCACGAGAGGAGTCCTACCAAGAGAGGAGGCAAGGTACAGCGCCACTGCTGAGGAACGATTCAGGAACTGGAACGGACTCGCTACAAGACTGAAAAGTCTAGCGCTAGTGAAGGGAAGGGACAGGGGAAGCTTGGACCTGAATATCGAAAACTGGGATACTTCAAAAAGACGCGCTAAAACAGAAGCGTCTTACTCACAGGAATTTGACTGTTGAAGTGCGCAGAGAAAACGGCTCGAGCGCACAAAATGGCCGCCACGAAAGACTAGAGCGTAAAGCAACTAGTCAGTGGCACAATCAGGAAGTGACTCTTTACATCTGAATTGCGCTACAAGTAGCCTCCAAAGACAGCCAGGATGCGTGTGATTGGAACCTGTCCTGATCTTAAAACGAAACCTTGATGCCGAACTCTCCACCACCCGCTGGGACCTGACAGGGGTGCATGGAGCACCTCTGATTCCAATGCAGGATCCCTCTTCTCAAGTCAATGCCCTGGCACAGACATGCATGGTAAGTCAGTCTTCACTGTCACTTGTAATGGGTCAATGCATCCGGACAACATCAGCCTGCACTGCGTCACATTCATAGGCCGTGCCCATACCAAACTCTGCAACTGACAAGTGCACCACTCTGTCCCCTGCCACACACTGTTCTTGGACTATGATGAAGCTACATCACTCAAATCTGACATATGAGTGACTGAAAACACAACTACATGAATATGAGCACCTCACAATCTGCTGACAATGACACTTAGCTACGTGAAAGTCACTCTTGAATACAGCATTGTGCACATTCAACTGACCACACCCCTATATGTTGCACAGGTATGATCACTATTGTCACAACTCAGATTTCCTGCTGACACTAAAATCCTCAACACAACAGTTGTCACAAAAAGGAAGCCACAACACAATGGCATTGTGTCAGACACCTGATGGCACATTTCAGGAAGCACAATCAGTAGGTCCATACACATGAGTGTGAGTACAGTCTCTCCCAATGCTGTGGAGTGGGCATGACTGACCAGGTAAACCTAAAACAGTGTATTGGCCTGGACAGTAGGCAGGTGTCTGGGCAAGTGTGACATTCTTCCTAAACATACTCCTGAGGACATTACATGGATTCACCTGATGCATCTGAATGTTTTAAGAACATCTAAATAAGCAATAGAGTGGGAGTGCGGCACACACTTTAAATGAGTTTAAGAAAGGTAGACGTAGTTCAAGGGTGATAGATATGTTCGGGTGCCGATGAATGGGTCCTTTCTGGCCAGTCAGGACACAAGAATTTGAACAGAAAAAATTGGGGGAGTGTAGGGACCACCTACAATACTTTTAATGGCACTCCAGGTGGAGAGAACAACTCCTTCTACAAAGGTTCTAGTGGTGTAACCAATATGATGTATGAGAAATCACTGTTAATAAACTGTTCATGATAATGAATTTATTTGAAGAATCACGTATTGTATTCATAGCAACTTCATTCAAAAGGACATGTAAATTCATCATATTCCAAAATATCCAATTGCACTAGTAGTATCCCTATGCATTTTGGGACAAAGCCCCTTCATCAGGGGAGTGTTGGCAATCTGTAAGTGACAATTCACAGTATCAGGAAGTGGAAGAACCTTCACGAGAAAAGTACATGAATGCAAGTGACACTGTGAAAAGAAACTTAAAATTGCGACGTGCCGATTTTGTGAAAGAGTAGCATTGAGATTCAGCGAAGGTGAACAAATATAAACCAACGAGGCAACTAACAAAGCAGCAGTATATGGCAGTGGGTGCGTGCGGGGAAATAATTATGGAAAAAAGGCGAAGTGAATGCAAGAGCCTAATCCATACGAGAGGTGTTCGGGAAAATATACAAAGGTCCCAGAATGAGAAGCGGCGTGCAAAAAATGTAAAGTTGCTTTATCCAAAATAATTGTAGTGATAGCACGATGTTATTAGTGGCCAGTGAAGAATCTAAAATAAACAGTGCACCCCGTAAAGTACGTGAATTATTCTCCTAGCGTGCCTCAGGTTCGGCAGTGAAATCTTACCGGCGTGGTCTCAAACAGTGTGATTCATGCAGTGCAGCGGCTGAAAATTCCGGGTTCAAGACGCAGAAGTAAATAGTAGGAATGGGTGATGTGACTTGAAAGGTTAGAAACACCCGAAGGACTACCGTAGACGGAGCAGTGTGAGGAGGTAGGTTGGAAACAAACGAAGGACTATCGTGGATGGGAAGTTGGCAAGAAAACCCAAAGAAGTGTAATTAAGATATAAACTGACGAAATATGATTATAAACAGATAAATAATTTGTACAGGGTAAACAAATGGTATGCAGAGAATCCAATATTACAGTACAACGAAACAAAGAATAAAGATAAAGAACAGACACATAAGGGCGGCCATCTTAAGTGGGGAAGAAACGAGTCAAGACAGTAAGGTGAAGGAAGAAAAGTGTGAATAACCAAAGGAGAAGTTAAATGTCGAAGACAGATGTGTAGAATAAATGTGAAGAGGATAAAAAGGGTAAAGGGGTAAAAACAGTACAAAAAAGGTAAAAAGAGCAGGCAGATTGGAAACAACAAGGAAAATGAGATGTGAACAGTGTATATATAAAAAGAACATCAAAATTAAAGAAAACAGCTATATTCAATTCGGTCATTGAGGCCTTTCGGCTGACAGGTATCGAATCTTTTCATCCAAACTATTTCTCATTGTAAGAGTCTTTTTTGTTATCAAAGCCTGATCTCAAAGGTACAAACTCCAATACAAGGAACCGTAATTGGCTGACGTTGTGATAATGTGCAGTAAAGTGGGCAGCTAAAGGTGCTTTCGTGGTCTTATTCCCTATGGCATTCTTGTGTTCCGTCATGCAAATTTTTATTTTTCTCTCAGTTTTTCCAACATACGGGAGTCCGCATGGGCATTTGAGTAGGTAGACGAAGTTTTTGGAGTCACATGTGGCGTTGCTCATGAGTTTGATAGTTTTGCCTGAAGATGGATGACTTACAGTGTTACCTTTGATTATGGTATGGCAGTGACTACAGTTCTGACAAGGTCTGGTGCCCGTGAAACAGGTAGATGTTTCAGTGGGTCGAGACTCCAAAATATTTTTGATGTTTTTAGACCTTTGGTATGCAAACACTGGTTTCTGGTTGAAAATCCCTTGAAAGTCAGGTTCATATTGAATCATGTCCCAGTTTTTCAAAATGATGTTTTTGATGGCCATGCTTCTGATGGAGTATTTTGACACGAAAACCGATCTTTGGTTGCTAGTCTGTTCAGTGTGTGAAGTCAAAAGATCCTCACGGTTCTTAGACGGAATGCATGTTTTTGCTGTTTGTAAGGTGTATTCAGGATATTTCCGGTCTCTGTACTTCTGAAGAATCTTTTGCTCAGAGATTTCATATGAATCAGGATCTGAACAAATTCTTTTGGCCCTTAGTAACTGAGAGTAGAGTAAGTGTCTTTTCAGGGATGTAGGATGGCAACTGGTGAAGAGTAAAGCATTATTCCTGTCTGTTGCTTTTACAAATAAGTCAGTGACTAGTTTGTTGTCCTGCAAGGTAACTTGAACATCTAAAAAAGGTAAGCTAGTAGAACTTACAGTGTGAGTAAATTGTATGTGGTCATCTAGATTGTTGATATAAGCAAGGAACTCTGCAATTTCATCTGGATGACCACTCCAAATTAAAAAAAAAATTGTCGATATACCGCCACATGGTGCGGATATTTTTGATCCACTTGTTGTTGTTCAGGATGTGATTGTGTCCCATGTGATGCATAAAGAGGTTAACGTAGCTTGGCGCTGCGCAATTCCCCATTGAGGTACCAACTAGCTGTAAGTAGTAGTCATTGTACCAGGAGAAGTAGCTGTGATAGAGAGTGAATTGTATCAACTCTAGTAGTAGAACTTTCAAGTCATCGTTGATGGGATGAGTCAACAGGAAGAATTCTATAGCTTCAATGCCTCTGTTGTGGGGTATATATGTATACAAAGCGCATACATCTATGGTAACCAGAGTGTGCTTGGTGTTAGGTTCAAGGCTCACTTGTCGAAGTCGATTTAAAAAGTCTGTGGTGTCACGTGCATACGTTGACATGCTCTTGACGATGGTTTGGAGATACAGATCAATGAATTTGCAATTTGGCTCATGTATAGAGTTCTTAGTAGATACTATAGGACGAAATGGAGGCTGGTGTATATTTTTGTGAATCTTAGGTAGCATATGTATGCATGGACATTTAGGATAAGGTTGAATCAGGTATTTGCGGTCTTTCTCAGTGATGGTTCCCATCGTAACAGCTTTGTCCAAAATAGTTTTCAAGATAGTTAAGAAAATGTCTGTTGGATCTTGGGTTAACTTCATGTACAGGTTGGTATCATGTACGTGTTCAGTCACACTTTTATGATGAAAGTCATTGTCCCGAATAACTAGTGCTCTCCCCTTATCGGCTTTGCAGCAAGCAATATTTTAATTGTGAGAGATTTGGTTCAACCCTCTGGCTTCCCTGCGGTTGAAGTTATTGCGTTTAGGGGCTGGTTTTCTGAAGTGATCCTTAATAGCATTCATGGTGATTGTTTCGTATGGATCAAAGATCTTGTGGCTGACAGGAGCCTGAAAGGTACTTTTTGTTTTCAAATCTTTGCATGTATATGCCACAGAAAGACCCGTGGGAGGGTTGACGTTGGTGAAAAAGTGATGGAGTCTCAGATTCTGCATACATTACTTCAGTTTCCAATTCAGTAGAGTTGTAGGTGGGGACAAATGATGTACCTCGTTCAAGTGTGGTCATTTGAGAATTGGTTAAAGCCACTTTAGAGAGGTTGATAACTAGTGTTTTTTGCTCCTGGTTGCCTGGGCTATGGATGTTACTAGTTCTTTTGTGACTTCTGCTCCTCCGGGTTCGACAACGATAATGTGGCCTTTCTCTAAAAAAGAGACACCAGATGATGAGGCAGTGGTCAGTGAAACATTTTCAGTGGTTCTGGATGGTGGAGCATTTCTGGGGGGTCTTGACTGGGATGTGCCCCCTCTTTGGGATGTTGAACCATCAGTTGAACTGCCCTCATCTGATGAGGGGTTATTATAAGGTCTTTGTTGTCTACGTTGAGCGTAGACCTCAGCCCAACTGTAGACCTCCCCTAATTTGTAGTCCGTAGTGTCCCGTTTATATTTCCTGATCTTTCTGTCGTTTATTTCCTTTGTGTATTTATCCAATTGGAAGTTAATGTCGGCCAAAGCTTTTTCCAATTCGGTTATTCACACTTTTCTTCCTTCACCTTACTGTCTTGACTCGTTTCTTCCCCACTTAAGATGGCTGCCCTTATGTGTATGTCCTTTATCTCAATTTTTTGTTTCGTTGTACTGTAATATTGGATTCTCTGCATACCATTTGTTTACCCTGTACAAACTATTCATTTGTTTATAATCATATTTCGTCAGTTTATATCCTTATTACACTTCTTTGGGTTTTCTTGCCGACTTCCCATCCACGTTAGACCTTCATTTGTTTCCAACCTCCCTCCTCACACTGCTCCGTCTACGGTAGTCCTTCGGTTGTTTCTAACTTTTCACGTCACAACGCCCACTCTTACTATTTACTTCCGCGTCTTGAACCCGGAATTTTCACCCGCTGCTCTGCATGAATCACACCGTTTGAGACCACGCCGGTAAGATTTCACTGCCGTACCTGAGGCACGCTAGGAAAATAATTCACGTACTTTACGGGGTGCACTGTTTATTTTAGATTCTTCACCGGCCAATAATAACATCGTGCTATCACTACGATTATTTTGGATAACGCAACTTTACATTTTTTGCACGCCGCTTCTCATTCTGGGCCCTTTGTAAATTTTCCCGAACACCTCTCGTCTGGATTATGCTCTTGCATTCACTTCGCCTTTTTTCCATAATTATTTCCCCTCACGCACCCACTGCCATATACTGATGCTTTGTTAGTTGCCTCGTTGCTTTATATACTTTCACCTTCGCTGAATCTCAATGCTATTCTTTCACAAAATCGGCACGTCCCAATTTTAAGTTTCTTTTCACAGTGTCACTTGCATTCATGTACTTTTCTAGTGGAGGTTCTTCCACTTCCTGATTCTGTGAATTTTCACTTACAGATTGCCAACACTCCCCTGATGAAGGGGCTTCATCCGAAATGCATAGGGATACTACTAGTGCAATTGGATATTTTGGAATATGATGAATTTACATTTCCTTTTGAAAGAAGTCGCTATAAATACAATACGTGATTCTTCAAATAAATACATTATCATGAACAGTTTATGAACACTGATTTCTCATACATCATATTGGTTACACCACTAGAACCTTTGTAGAAGGAGTTGTTCTCTCCACCTGGAGTGCCATTGGAAGTAGTGTAGGTGGTCCCTACACTCCCCCAATTTTTTCATGTTTTAAGAACCCCATCACACATGTTGTGACCCAGACCAGCAATTTGAACACATATGAAAGGCACACACAGAACACATGTCAGAGACCAGGCATAGTGCAAAGAATAGACCTACCCAAAATGCACACATAAGAGTCCGAGTAACATATGCTGTGCAGGACCATCAGCATATCTGAATGAAGGGACACAGTGCCCAAGTTAAAAAGGTCACAGACTGTAGTGGCCACAGCTGTGGATCAATTGAGGAGTGTGACTGACACTATCGAGGGACATGAGTGGCATGTGAGACATGTTCACAAATCAGGAATGGACTTACCCCCTCCTTGCTGCTGGCTGGCCTTCAGTTGCCCATCCATGTCCAGGAAGACCACCGCCAGAATCCTGAGCATTTGGGGGGTCAGGGTCCGGTGTCCGCCCCTAGGGCGAGGAGGCGACTGATTCAGCTGGATAATTGCCATCCTCTGGGTCTAGCCACGTAGATCCTGCCACCTCTTCTGGCAGTTGCGGATCCGGTGCTTGTAGACCCCCACTGATCGGACTGCCCGGGCAATGGTCAGCCAGATTTCTTGCTTCTGGTGGGCATCAACGGGTGAGGATGACAAAGTAAAGAGGACATTACCACACATGCCACATAATTGTGCTGCATACAGTTGAGAATACATGTAGCCATCGCAAAGCTAAAAGAGGTACACAGGTAGTGGGCCCATATGAATGTGTATTTGTGCTGTAGGTCTGACATGGCAACACTGGCTAGGAATTTGAGGCTAGTACTCCTGCACTACTGCTGCATTACACCTGTACATCACATGCACCCACTTAAATAGGTAACTGAAAGTACTCAGTGCATATGATTCACACTGTTGTGCACACTTCTATTACTTTCAGTCAGACAACTTGCATAAAATGGTAGGCAGTGGACTGCACACTCACCTGCTCCCCTGGTTTCCCATGCAGCTTGCTGTACTCTGGGAGGACCCCATCCAGCAGGGCCTGGTTCCCCTCCTCAGTGAATGCTGGGGCCCTCTCCAAAGTACGTGCCATTGCAGGATCCAGAGGAAGCACAGAGAGCAGCAGCGGTGGATTTGGGAAAGTGGTCCTGTAGCATGTAGTGCAGGCAAGTGAGCTCCCGGGGGGGGGGGATGCCAGCCTTAAATCAGTGTTGCAGAGGCAGATTCTGCGACATTGCCCCTCACTGATAGGCCAGACACGGTTGCATTCTATGAATCTGTCCAATTCATGGGAATGTACGACTCCTATACGTGTTCCGCATCGTTCAAATCACTCACAGTAAGGGACGCCATAGGATTGCAACATTGTTGCTCGCATCCAACTGTATTTCCAGCGCACAACTCGAACATTTTTTGATTTTGCATCTGTCTCCAATATAGCCCATTGCCAATGAGTGCAAACGGCTTGGTAAACTGACTATCCAATGCGGATTTTTTGAACAAGACGCATCCATCTGGATACAATTCTATGGGCTGTGCGTGTGCACAGCTCGGTCCATGCCTGTACGACGCGTCTGCTTACAAGTCACCTGCATCGGGTCAGATTGCATACGCGTCCAACATGCACGAGCTGAGCCATGCCTACGAATTGCCCATTGGCATCAATGTGATCAGATGCGGGTGACTGTAATGCATACGCATCGTCCAGTCAATGAACAAGGTGTGACCACTACTCAGTCCATGCATGTACGGTGCGTCTGCATACAAGTCAGCCACGTCGATCACATTGGTGTGACTTGCAGATGGATTAAACACATATTTAAGTGCGATGGCCACACCTTCAACACCACAGCATGTCCCACACTTCATCTCATGGCATGTAAGGCTGTATCATCTGTGTGTGTATGGGGGGCAACATTTCTATTCTTGAATGGCACTTAGGTCAAGCCACTCCCAGGCTGGGCAGGAGTTCATGGGGACAGATTACTTTTGGTGTGGTGCACCTCACAAATGTAATTTCAAAGTGTTGGCTTATGGGCATGAGTAATGGACACAGTACCAGTTTGGAGATGTGTATGACCTGTCACATACACCATGCGTACAGGGTTGCATGTCCTGTACGTCACAGCCAGACTCACGGCTACAATCATGATCTACCCACACAGTCTGTGTGCATGTTGTGTCTCTGATGTTTGTGGTTCCATGTGCCCAATGTGAGACAGGGTCCACCATGTGCCTTGTGTAAGCAATTTCATGCTGTGTGTGTGTGTGTTTGGGACATCCATATATGGCCTGCAGGGAACACAGGGGCCACTAACTGTGTGACTCATTATTGGTTGTGTGATGTCCATGATACAACATGTCATTCCAGTGCACATGTGACAATACAGGGACCATGGCTATTTCCCTGACATGGAGTTGTGATGCCTGTGAAACATCAGTCCTCCCTTATCACTGTGTTCTGTGTTTTGAACGTGACAGAAGTCCTTGAGTACTGTGCCACAGCCCAATGATTTGCCATTGCACCCCAAGGAACTCATGTACACATGTGTGATTTATATGTGAGATGATGGGCATGAAGGTGACATATGTGTCAATAACCAACCCCACACACCTTAGTTAATTGTGAATAGCTATGATGTAAAATGTGATTTTTTGCAAGGTCAGTGCCACATGGGTAGCTGAATATATGATGTTACTTTGCTCATCTCTGTATTGCAGGGCCCCAGCAGTCCATAGACCGTTGCCTGACCTCCAGACCATGGAGGAACGCGACAGCATCCGATAGTACCGCTTCACCAGGACCATGATCGATGAGTTGGCGGAGCAGTTGGCACCAAATCTGCTACCTGGCTGTACATACCCGACAGCACTGACACCAAAGGTGAAGGTGATGGCAGACCTGCATTTCTTTGGCACTGGTACCTTCCAACACACTTTGGGTAGTGTTGGTGGTATGTCACAAACTATATTCAGCCGTGTGCTACGAGATGTCTCGGAGGGGATGTTGACTCACCTTGAATCCTACATCAAGTTTCCTACATCGGGTCAACTCGCAGAGATCAAGGATGCCTTCTATGTACTTGGGAGGATGCCAAACACAATTGGCTCAATCGATGGCACACATGTGGCCCTGACACCACCACGGGCACAGGAACAGACTTAATGCAACAGCAAACATTACCACTCAATCAATGCTCTTGTGGTCTGCCTGGCGGACATGGTGATTACACATGTGTGTGTACGTTTCCCTGGTTTGGTCCACAATGCCTATATTTTGAGGAGGAGTCGCACACAGTTGATGCCACAGATGCCAAACCAGCGTGCCTGGCTTGTTGGTGTGTACCGTTTACCATTGTGTGTGTGTAGCAATTTTGTCTCCCACCCTTTTACAATACTCAACTAATGTGTAATTCTTTGTATGTAGGTGACTCTGGATACCCCAACATGACATGGTTGCTGACAGCCCTGAGGAACCCTGTGACAGCATCTGAGATACACTACAATCAGGCACATGGCAGAACCAGGCGAGTCATTGAGCGTATTTTTGGTCTCCTGAAAAGCCGCTTCGCTGCCTGGACAAGACCGGAGGGGCATTCCCATATCAGCCTGCAAAGGTGGTAAAATCATCATCATCTGCTGCATGCTCCACAACATGGCAGTACGGAATGAGTACCTCTCATCCAGGACGACGATGACGACCAACATCCACCACCTGTGGGAGATCCTGACCTGGGCCACGAGGCCAGTGATGATGATGGGGGTTCCGTCAGCACACAGCTCACCAACAACTTCTTCAGCTGAAGGTGAGTTTGCAGGGTTGTCATATCAATGTCCTGAGTGAGCGTGTGATGCGTTTGTGCAGCTCAGTTGATGTTAGAGTATGTCCGTGTGGTACTTGACTTGAAGTGTGCAGTGATGTGTCCTGTCAGATGGTCTGTAGTCCACAATGGTGTTGACATGCTAAGTTGTTAGTGTGTAGGTTTCTTGTGACATGTTTATTGCATTTCCATCCTGTTCTGGTGTGCTTCTGACTGTGTCTCATTTCTGTCCTTCCCAGGGTACTTTGCCAGTTGCTGGGGAAAGTCTGACACCGACAACCAGAATCCACCCTTAAAGCGCCATTTGACAGCACTTGGTGACCTTGTGCCCACTGTCATGTGGATTCACCTTGATATTGTTGTGTAATAAACTTGTTTCTGATTTGTAATGAACTCGCACTTCACTTAGTTAGGTGTGTTGTCTGTCTTCATACATCTGACTGACATTTGGTTACCTCACCTGTGGGCTTGACAGTGACTGTGGGAAGGTGGGGTGTCTGTGCATTCCATCGTACATCTGGCAACCATCTTTGAAGGCAATATATCACATGTCCATGATGAGTATGTGTTGTGGTGCCCTATTGGTGTGTCTCCCTCATAGGTGACACATCAACATGAGTCACATAACGGTAATGACATTGCTGTAGTATTCAGCATGCACTGTGTACTTCGCCATTTCATCATCTCTATGACACATACCAAGTTTGAATCACAACATAGGCAAGTATAGTGTAATAGTGAGTTTATTTACATACATGTGTGAAGATAGTGCTGTACATGAGGTTGCGAATCCAAAGTTCACAGATGATTTTGACGTATTGGTAGATGAAATGTCCAGAGTAAAGTCCACATTCATCTTCTACATTAGTACAACATAGACCCTCCATGTCATGTTGGGGAGTTGTGTCATGTGCAACACGGTGAACGCTATGCACACAAAGAAAAAATATCCAAAACAGGTTCTGGGTTCCTGGGAGATGTGTAGGGACAACTGTGGCTCACTTGTCCTTCTTTGGACGACCTCTCCTCTTCTTCTGCGGGGAATCCTCAGGAACAGGCACCGACGTTGCATCGGACTCACCACCAGATTCATCTTCCCTCCCTGTCGCATTTGCAGATGTTGTTGCACGAGATGTTGTGGGCACACAGGGAGGAGTGGATATATTTGTGCTGATCTGGCGGAGACAGGTCAATATGTTCATATGCACCGCTGTAAGTTTGTCCCACTTGGCCTCCATGCGTTCATGATGGCCAGCCTGTTCCTGTTGCATGTCCTTGCAGACCCCCACTACCTGGCTGAATCCTCCGGTGCTATCCTGGTACGCATCTATGATGCGTACCAGTTGGGGAGTCATCAGGCAGTCCAGGCCCCTCTGCAGACCGTGACCTCAACCTAACACCACCCCCACCTCCCCTAGACACATGGTCTGTACCTGTGGTGGCAGGCATAGTTGACCCGGGGGCCCCTTGGGTGTTGCTACTGGTGTCATTGTTTGTAGCATCCTGGGTAGCCGGGCCCCTGTGCTGCTTGAACTTGGTCTCCTAGGTCTGTCCATGTTGGCGGCGGTGTTAGGTCTGTGGCCAGATGGTGTTGGTGTGGCTGCAGGGGGTGCAGGTGTTCCTGATGTTGGGGTTGCCTGATGACTCACACCGGAGGTGCCAGGTTGATCGTCGTCATCTGAAGAGGACTGAGCCAGGTCATCTCCAGAGGGCTCATCCTCCACCACAGTCTGGGCCAGTGACTCATCCTCACTTGCTGCTGTTTCACCAGTGGCACCTGTGTTTGGAAGAGACAGACATTGTCAGTTCTGTTACTACAGACATCAATGGTTGAACTAAGTATGTTACAAGAGGGAGGGAGGAAGAGGTACTGATACATTCATCTTGCAATGGGTAGTACTAACAATGAAGGAGGGGGTAAAGGGCAGCCATGGTATGTACATGATCTAATTCCATAGTAAATTCCCTCCTTTATGTATACAGGAATGGGGCCCTGCTTCTTGGATTGCTGCCGCAGTGTACTCTAACTGCATTGTCTTTGGTTCACCTTTACTGCAAATGTGATGTGCATTCACCTGGAGGTAGACTGGCTGCTTTCCCAGTAGTGTCCAGAGGAGATATTAGCTCTAGGATCACATGGGGCTGCTACAAGTGGACCAACAGTGACCAACCCTGGTGCGGGGTATCAGTAGCTGGATCCACACACACAACACCTTTGTTTGTAACTTCATACATCACAATGTTCAACATTTTTCATTTGGCTTTGGGTGTTGTGTGTGTTTTTGACTCAAAGCACTAGAGCACAAACACACACCCAGGCAAGTTACCTCTAGGTGGAGGCACAGCATATTTGCAACACGGCGGAGCCAATGATGCTGACAGTACACTGATGCAGAAAAGCATGAAATCATGCACTACGCATATGTGCAAATGTGAGGCTTTCAATGGAGGCAACACAATCAGTTATGAACCAGGTTGCACAGGAGGACTAGACCATTCACCCCTCCTTGATCTTTGTAACAATGCTTGATATACATGACATTTGCAACGTGACGCCAGGGTGCATGCCTGAACACTGCATTGTCTTCAGTCGTCACAGACAGAGATTGATGTTGTGATAGCACATTGTCCTGCCAACTTGAAGACTTTCAATGTGCATTTTGATGTGTGCACATACCCAGCTTATGTATGGATTTCCATGTACATGTTGATTGTTACTCAGGGCCAGCACGTGGCTAACACAGCAGTGTGATCCCTGTTAACATTTGACTCTGCTTCCCTGTGAGGGTGTGTGCCTGTGGTGACAAGATGGTTGACAGTGGAGTCCTGGTGTTTGTTGGTGGCCAATTCCCAGTGGGGCTTTGTACTCGCCACAACAGTGCCCAGTCACAGACTTCTTGTCAGTCCTCTCCCCCCATGTGGGGTGAGCATGGTTCAGTGTGAGCTTGCTGGGCCATTTGGGTGAGTAGGTATTGTGAGTGACTGCAGGTCCCAGCATGCTCTTGGCTACAACCCCTTCCCAGCATGCCCTCACTTCCCTCTTTCTGACTCTGCTGCCCTGTGAGGGGGTGTGCCTGTGCTGACAAGATGGCTGACAGTGGAGTCCTGGTGTTTGTTGGTGGACAATTCCCAGTGGAGCTTTGTACTCCCCACAACAGTGCCCAGTCACAGAGTTCTTGTCAGTGCCCCCGCCCCATGTGAGGTGAGCATGGTTCAGTGTGAGCTTGCTGGGACATTTGAGTGGGTGGATATTGTGAGTGTCTGCAAGTCCCAGCAGGCTCTTGGCTACACCCCCTTCCCAGCATGCCCTCACTTCCCTCCTTCTGAGTCTGCTTCCCTATGAGGGAGTGTGCCTGTGCTGGCAAGATGGCTGACAGTGGAGCCCTGGTGTTTGTTGGTGGCCAATTTCAAGTGAAGCTTTGTACTCCCCACATCAGTGCCCAGTCACAAAGTTCCTGTCAGTTCCCCACCCCCCATGTGAGGTGATCATGGTTCAGTGTGAGCTTGCTGGGCCATTTAGGTGGGTGGGTATTGTGAGTGGCTGCAAGTCCCAGCATACTCTTGGCTACACCCCCTTCCCAGCATTCTGTCACTTCCCTCCTTCTGACCCTGCATCCCTGTGCTGACAAGATGGCTGGCAGTGGAGTCCTGATGTTTGTTGGAGGGCAATTCCCAGTGGAGCTATGTACTCCCCACAACAGTGCCCAGTCACAGAGTTCTTGTCAGTCCTCCCCCCATGTGAGGTGAGCATGGTTCTCTGTGAGCTTGATGGGTCATTTGGGTGGGTGGGTATTGTGAGTGACTGCAAGTCCCAGCATGCTCTTGGCTACACCCCCTTCCCAGCATGCCCTCACTTCCCTCCTCCAGACCCTGCTTCCCTGTGAGGGGGTGTGCCTGTGCTGACAAGATGGCTGACAGTAGAGTTCTGGTGTTTGTCGGTGGCCACTTCCCAGTGGAGCTCTGTACTCCCCACAACAGTGCCCAGTTACAGAGTTCTTGTCAGTCCTCCCCCCATGTGAGGCATGCTTGGTTCAGTGTGAACTTGCTGGGCCATTTGGGTGGGTGGGCATTGTGAGTGACTGCAAGTACCAGCATGCGTTTGTCTAAATCCCCTACCCTACATGCCCTCACTTCCCTCCTTCTGACTCTGCTTCCCTGTGAGGGCCTGTGCATGTGCCTGTGCTGCCAAGATGGCTGACAGTGGAGTCCTGGTGTTTGATGGTGCCCAATTCCAAGTGGAGCTTTCTACTCCCCACAACAGTGCCCAGTCACAGAGTTCTTGTCAGTCCTCCCGCTCCCCCCCTCGTGAGGTGAGTATGGTTCAGTGTGAGCTAACTGGGCCATTTGGGTGGGTGGGTATTGTGAGTGACTGCATATCCCAGCATGCTATTGTCTACACCCCATTCCAAGCATGCCCTCCCTTCCCTCCTGCCATATAGTTACTGCTTACCTATATAGTGTGTTAAGTTAGCATGAGCTTATTAAATGTGTAAACACCATTTTACCTTTTGCTGCTTCTGCACACAACACATAATTGTTGCTTTAGCTTTCAGCCTAGAAGAGCGTTGTGATTTATACGAGAATAATATGTTATTGCTCTGATAACATTGCTTAGCATACGGTGTCTGTACAGTGAGTGCTGGAACCTTGAAGGATAAGTAAACACAATGTTATTGTAAGGTCTGATCTTCGCACTTTCCTAGACATAACATAAATGCAGCTGTTGCCAAATCTGGCTTTAGGTGCGTTTTATATTGCTTTGCAAAGAACACACAAACACACTTGATGGTGCTTCGCATGCAGAGAGCTGGTGGAAGATGATGTGATCCTCTGACACTGAGAGATAGAGGTATGGAGTCACCCTGCTAAAGCCCAAAGAGACCTTCTTAGATATAATATAATATGCTAGATAGGGAGGGTGAGAATTAGGTGTTGTTAACTCCTATTCATTTGAACATTTTAGCATGTTGTCACCTTTTGCCTTCTATGGACTAATAACTATGCTGATAACTGTGTTCATTATAATATGTTTGCTTGTGTTATCTAAGATACTGCGTTTGAGAACCCTGCATTAGTAAATAAAAATTTCAAATATGCACTTGTCCTCATTTACTCCACGTTCTGGTTTGAAATGATAGAATAACGAAAGAGTGTCTATGTGTTCCACGTGACCTGAGGTATTCTAAGTTCATGTTCTGGTTTGTCTAAACATTGGGAGTTTGTTATGACCAATGAGACACTGTAGCTAGCTCGGTAAGGGGATTTTGGGTACTGAGGTGAGTTTTGGGCCATCCTAATTCACTGAGGTTCCAAATCGATCTGCACAGTTCTATAGGAGAATGGAATCCCTGCTACACTCCTTCTGACACTGCTTCCCTGTGAGTGTGTGTGTCTGTGCTGACAAGATGGCTGACAGTGGAGTCCTGTTGTTTGTTGATGGCCAATTCCCAGTGGAGCTTTGTTGTTATGGTCCCCCAATGGTGCACTAACCTTCAGAGCGAGATCCAGCGGGAGCGATGACTTGTTCTCGAAGCCCCCCCCACACTGTCCCACCGAAGGAGAAATAGACTCCTTACAGCGGAGCAGGGCTGGAGGGGCTGGGGAACGCAAACCGGGATTGCAGGAAAAACAATGGAGTGACTGTCGTCACATTCCTGATACTTCTCAGGAACACGTCTCTGGCAGTTTCTGCAGGTGGGGAGAAGCAACACAGGAGATAGGTAAGTGTCCGCTAACTCTTCATCAGAGAGAGCCCTCCCAGCAACCCCCTCTTGCCCACCCACAGTAGAACTCAAGTGGGAATAGCGAGGCTCTCTTCCTGAGAGCGTGTTCTGTAAAACTGCCAATCTGAAATAACAGAGCAACGTGAGGGCGTAGTGGCAACGGGACCTCGCAGAGCTGGGAATCCGTGAGCCAGCCCGGTTCCTACCGTTAATCAGCCCTCGGTCGGTAGCGACCGTGGTAGTCCACTAAAATAATAAATAACTCCCTTGAAAGGGTAGTGTGCTGGATAAAAGCGGGACCTCGGGGAACTGGGCATCTGTGAGCTTCCCCTGGTTCCTACCGCGTTCTTACCAAAGGCAGGAGCCCCCTCTTAGGCAGCAAAATTAAGACAAAGCCAAAGAAAGTAATCAGGATTACAAACGCGCCTTTCTCGCGCATGTAGCGGTACCTCGAGGCGCTTCCTTCAGCAGACCGTGTTCCGTATGTAGTCTCGCATGATTATGTAGCAGCGTCGCTACACCTATTCAGTAACGATGGTGCCGGCAGGCACAGGAGGCGTGTAGGCGCCGCTTCTTCGGGAGGCGTCAATGAAGGCAGGTAAGGCTAGAGGTACAGGAAAAAGTACACGAAGAGCCGCCTCCAGCTCTGACTAAAGGAATCAGTGACAAGCACCGGAACCCCCTGGTAACCAGCATTATATACCGCCCGACCTCCAGGCAGCAACTGGTGCTTGTCTGAGTATTTGCTGGGAGAGGTAGTTCTCTCAGCCCCATTAAGCACGTTGGACCGTGACAGTACCCCTCCGCAACGGCCGCCGTCCCGGAGGGCTGCCAGGCTTGGTTGGGTTCCGAGCATGGAACAGACGCAACAGTCTGGGGCAATGAAGGTTAGCCAGGGGTTCCCAAGTGCGTTCTTCGGGGCCATAGCCTTTCCAGTGTATGAGGTAAAACACCCTTCCCCTACTTCTTTTGGAGTCCAGGATATCCTGTACCTTGTACTTCTCCGCCCCCTCTAGCTCTCTGGGGTCTGGTCTAGCCTGCAGTCTGGAGTGTGGTAATTGGTAAACAGGGAAGCAACAGAGAGACGTGGAACACGGGGTGTATTTTCCATGTACGGGGTAGTTGTAGTTTTACTGCCACCGGATTGACAATCTTTGTAATGGCATAGGGCCCTACGTACTTTGATTTCAAACGGTTGGATTACTTAAAAAACAAAATTATACAACCACAGTCTAATACATGTGTACATAGTGTATGTATGGTTGCCCTATCTCTCTCTAAACTAGCAAAATGTGTTATACACAAGGGAAAGACATCCCTTAAGGATAAGACCCCTCACTCACCCAAGGGTGACATGCTTCATCATATGGGGCCTCCTTGCCAGTGTGGAAAACCTAGTCACCACTGGGACCTACTACTTCGGGATTAAGGAAGGAGCTCAGAGATGTTTTGGTAGGGAGTAGGATAGTAATCCCATATGTGTGATGATGGGTTATAGTGAGGTTTGCAGCGCTATATGGGATGAAAATGTGAATTAAAACCGCCTAGATAGGATCACTAAATAGTTTTATTGATGTGTTCTACCTGACTGGATTAAAAAGTAACAGCACAGTGATATGGATTTAAAACCACTGCCTCTTTGAGGTCAAATTATTACTTTGTTATTGTACAGAGAAAAAAGAAGAAAGTAGAAAATAGCTCTGTTAAAACAGGATAACTAAGCTATTTAGAAGACCCACGACCAAAGGCCGTTCTAATACTTAATAACACTACCGTGGATTAAGGGTCATAAGGGAAAGGTTATAGACCTGTAGGTGTATGTTCCCTCATTGAGATACTCAAAAAACAAAATTATACACCCACAGTCTCATACATGTGTACGTAGTGTGTGTATGGTTGCCCATTCTCTCTCTAAACTAGCAAAATGTGTTATACACAAGGGAAAGGCTACCCTTAAGGATAAGACCCCTCACTCACCCGAGGGTGACATGCTTCATCATATGGGGCCTCCTTACCAGTGTGGAAAACCTAGTCACCACTGGGAGCTACTACTTCGGGATTAAGGAAGGAGCTCAGAGATGTTTTGGTAGTGAGTAGGATAGTAATCCCATATGTGTGATGATGGGTTATAGTGAGGTTTGCAGCGCTATATGGGATGAAAATGTGAATTAAAACTGCCTAGATAAGATCACTAAATAGTTTTATTGATGTGTTCTACCTGACAGGATTAAAAAGTAACAGCACAGTGGTATAGATTTAAAACCACTGTCTCTTTGAAGACAAATTATCACTTTGTTACTGTACAGAGAAAAAAGAAGAAAGTAGAAAATAGCTCTGTTAAAACAGGATAACTAAGTTATTTAGAAGACCCACGACCAAAGGCCGTTCTAATACTTACGCGGTACAAAAGGGGGTGGTGATGGACGGAGCATCTGAATCAATCAAACACACACACCCAGTCAAAAGATCAGGGTTTAATCCATCACCGTTCTTTAGCCCACTCTGCCACCCCAGTTCAGACATGGCTATATGCAAATCAGTCTGACCCTGTGCCTCCTGGGAACAGTCCAGCCCGAACTGCCAAGCCTTGTCTTCCCTGGACCGGAAACAAGCTTCCGAGGACCAATTTCTGGCATTCCAGCCGTCTTCAGCCAGGCTCGCTTGAATCTAGTGGCAAAGTGAGCAAGGGACTCACGTCTGAGCATACCCTGCCACACTTATGGTGGCCAAAAGCGGTACAAAAGGGGGTGGTGATGGATGGAGCATCTGAATCAATCAAACATATAGCCATGTCTGAACTGGGGTGGCAGAGTGGGCTAAAGAACGGTGATGGATTAAACCCAGATCTTTTGACTGGGTGTGAGTGTTTGATGGGTTCAGATGATCCATCCAACCTTAGCAGAATTCCACCGTATCGAGCAAAATAAAAAATCCAACAAAGTCAAGATAGATATAAAATCCTATAACATCGAAAATACTTATCCCTACTTACAAAAGGATTTTTACACTAACAGATCCTACGCTAACCCCCAAAACAGAAGACCTTGGGGACGCTATAACAAACGCCAAAACTTAGTAGGTTTTTCTGATACCTCCGCAGATTCCTCAGTAAGATCAGATCAAGGTGAGGAACCTAGCACATCAAGGAGAGGTGGCCCAGCACAATCTAATTTTTTAGCAGAGGCCAAACAAACACCCCCCAGAGAGGAAGGGTCACAAAGCCCCAAAGTTGGGTCAACACCCCGGGAGAACGCAAAACGAGGAACAACTTCTACCAGTGGTAGAGAGCACTGCCTCACCGGTCTCCACCATGTGTCTCATCACAGAACACCCATATGAAATGATCCCCATTTTTAACCTCTCACAACATAAATTGGAACACTCTGAACTAGAACTCCTGAAAAAGGGCCTTTTATTTGTTCCTACCATCCGTCAAAACTTTATGGAGTTACAAACTGAACTATTGAAATTTTTTAGGCTCATACGATTGAAAGCATTTTTTCAAATTCACCCCGCCCCCATCCTTACGTCCAACACACCCTTCCGGCCACCTTCCACATTCCTGCCATCTGCAGGCATGATCCCTTCTGAGATCATTACATTCGAAAAACTGGTTTTAAAAGATCTACACGACTTAGAAAACAAAAAGTTGTTCATTCCGTATAACATTACCCGACAAGAGAAAGATGCCATATGTTCCCTGAAAAGTAACCCCTCTCTTATAATTAAGAGCGCAGACAAAAGGGGAGGAATTGTCCTTCAAAACATTGAACCCTATAAGGCTGAAATCCTGCGACAGCTCAATAACACAGATCATTACCAGAGAGTACCAAGGAATCCAACTAAAGAAATTCAAGAAACCATACTCAGACTGACAACCGATGCATGTAAACGAAGGGTTTCTGAGTAAAAAAGAATTTAATTATCTAAATGTAAAAACCCCCCGCCTACCTGTAATTTACACCCTCCCCAAGGTCCACAAAAATCCAGCAAACCCCCAGGGCAGACCCATTGTCTCCGCCTGTGGGTCCATCCTTGAACCTCTGGGAGCATACGTCGAATTTTTCATTAAAGAATTTGTGCCCCTCACCGCCTGCTATGTAAGGGATAGCATGGCTATGATAAATCTTGTAGAGCATTTCCCGTTCGACCCATCACAAGACACTCTTTGCACTATGGATGTAGAGTCGCTCTACACTAACATCCCGCAACCAGCGGCCCTCCTAGTGATACATAAAACTCTTGACACCCGTCCCCGTCCACATAGGGTACCCACACTGTTCATCTTACAGTTACTAGAAGTATGCCTTTCGTGGAATTTCTTTGCCTTTGATAATACATACTACCAGCAAATCAAAGGTACTTCCATGGGGGCTATTATTGCCCCCAACCTCGCTATTCTTTTCATGGATGCTCTCGAAACGGGCTCAATTCTCACTGATGAGAATCCCATCTGCCCTGGTATCAAACTGTGGCATCCTTATATCGATGACATTTTTGTCATCTGGACCCTCGATATAGCTACGCTGAACCAATTCCTACATTGGCTCAACAACAACTGTGCTGACCTGAAATTTACCCTGACTCACGATAAAGAACAAATTGCATTTCTAGATCTCACCATCTATCACAACGAGGGAGAACTCCTCACTAGGCTCTACAGAAAGCCAACAGAACGTAACACACTAGTCAGCTACCAGAGCAACCAACCTGGGGCACTCAAAGACTCCCTCCCATAATCCCAATTTCTAAGGATTAGACGGAATTGCTCCTCAAAAACAGATTATTTTAAAGAAGCAACCGTCCTAGCGAAGAAATTAAAAAAAGCGGATACCCGCGCAGATTGGTAAAAACAGCTACCAAAAGAGCATGGTATTCCCCACATGAGGTTTTACTATCACCCAAAACTCATGAACAAAACGAAAGGTTAGCTTGTGTCACCACTTTTTCCCCAGTATCTAATAGAATCAGAAAATCATTTCTAAAACACTGGCCCACCATACATGCTGGGACTATCAAACTAGAAAGACCATTGTTCGCTTTCCGGAAAAGCAAAAACCTCAGGGACCACCTAGTCAGGGCTGCCCTTCCCGATCCATCACCTAAATCAACTATTGAATCCGCCTGGGGTCTTCCCCCTGTGATTGGGCATGTTAAATGTGGGGCTTGTAATGTTTGCGAATGCACAATTGAAGCACGTGATTTCACACATAATGGCACGACTGTTTCAATGAAATGTCTCACTAACTGTAACAGCAGCAACGTTATTTATACGATTCTTTGCCCATGCCTCAAAATGTACGTCGGCCAGACCACCCAGAAGGCCAAGACCAGAATTTCCCAGCACAGGAGTCGGATCAGATGCAAGACCCCCAATCCACCTCTGGTGGAACATTTTTCCGAAGCACATCACACAGAGGACGACATTAGATGGACAATTCTAAAAGTTGTTAAATTACTGCAACGACGAGGAAATTTGGCGCAGCTGCTAAACAAAGAGGAATTGAAAAGTATAATTCAATTTGACGCTATCCGCAGTGGCCTGAATCGAAGTGAAGATTGGACCACCTTGCTATGACTCCCCACATCAATGATTTTAAAGCACTAATTCTGTAACCCGATTCCTTTTTTTTTTTTTTTTAATGTAAACTGTTATTGATTAACGTTTTGCTGTGTCTTCTGTATCACAAGTCACCTCACAATCACAGCACTTGCACTTCCAATCCCCAGCCACCCTCACTACTCCAAGATGGCCGCTGGTCAACTCACACCATCAGCACCACCTTCATTCACCCCAGTGGCCCCGCCCAATCGGCTCCGCCCCCCCGGGGCACTAAATCCCTAGCGTCAACGCGGTAACACTCCACCGGACCAACTGCATGTGTCAGCCTTGTCATTGAGGACACCGTTCCTGGTCACCGGTAAGCCTCACTTCTCCGCCGCCGGTCCTCCCTGAGTTTTGCCTTAGTTAACGCTCGTCCAACCTCCTAAACTACCTTTGACTCCCCCTGGAGCAGATCCAAGTATCCCTCCGGGAGCGCCTGCTTCTTGTTTCAGCCTGCGGATCCGGCAACGTAACTGGTATGTATATCACACGCTAGTCATGTCCCTCTAATAAACACACCATAATGCAGCACCGCTTATTTTCCTGCCCTTGTCCCCCCAGCTCAACTGTCTCCGACTGTGGATGACGATAATAATTTTCTGGTGAATTGTAATACCCTCTCTTGGCAATTGGACGGATTTCCACCGAACAAGGTATTTCTCCTTTAAATCCCGGTCCAATCACCCAGCCTTTCTTGCCATCACGCGTGCTCAAACTCTGTTTTTTTAGCGCGGGATCGAAACGTCGACCTTTTACAGTAGTTATACAGTACAACAAATGTGTACCAATTGCTGTATGCACTACTCTAGCAAAACACTTGTATTGCTGATTCAAAAGTGTCCAGGTTGCTCTTTTTCTCCCTTGCCTGGAATTTCTCCTTTCTCACTACTACCTCTGATTCTTCAACCTTGTCTGTTCTGCGGTAAAGCACAGGACTGTGCTCTTTATTGCTTGTAACGTTTTGTATGCACTAAATTTTTACCATTGTTGAAAATAAATTCCATGTCCGGCTGGACTTGGATAAATACATAAGCGGCTCATCAAGGCTTGTCTTATCAATATGTTATATCTCTAAACCGCTTTGGACCACTGTCCTTTTGTAATGGACTGTTCCCATGAGGCACAGGGTCAGACTGATTTGCATATAGTCATGTCTGAACTGGGGTGGCAGAGTGGGCTAAAGAACGGTGATGGATTAAACCCAGATTTTTTGACTGGGTGTGAGTGTTTGATTGGTTCAGATGCTCCGTCCATTACCACCCCCTTTTGAACCGCTTTTGGCCGCCATAAGTGTGGCAGGGTATGCTCAGACGTGAGTCCCTTGCTCACTTTGCCACTGGATTCAAGCAAGCCGGGCTGAAGACGGCTGGAATGCCAGAAACCGTTCCACGGAAGCTTCTTTCCAGTCCAGGGAAGGCATGGCTCGGTAGTTCGGGCTGGACTGTTCCCATGAGGCACAGGGTCAGACTGATTTGCATATAGGCATGTCTGAACTGGGGTGGCAGAGTGGGCTAAAGAACGCTGATGGATTAAACCCAGATCTTTTGACTGGGTGTGAGTGTTTGATTGGTTCAGATGCTCCGTCCATTACCACCCCCTTTTGTACCTCTTTTGTCCGCCATACATCGTGGCAGGGTATGCTTAGACGTGAGTCCCTTGCTCACTTTGCCACTAGATTCAGGCAAGCCGGGCTGAAGACGGCTGGAATGTCAGAAACCAGTCCTCGGAAGCTTGTTTCCGCTCCAGGGAAGACATGGCTTGGCAGTTCGGGCTGGACTGTTCCCATGAGGCACAGGGACAGACTGATTTGCATATAACCATGTCTGAACTGGGGTGGCAGAGTGGGCTAAAGAACGGTGATGGATTAAACCCAGATCTTTTGACTGGCTGTGAGTGTTTGATTGGTTCAGATGCTCCGCCCATTACCACCCCCTTTTGTACCGCTTTTGGCCGCCATAAGTGTGGCAGGGTATGCTCAGACGTGAGTCCCTTGCTCACTTTGCCACTGGATTCAAGCAAGCCGGGCTGAAGACGGCTGGAACGCCAGAAACCGGTCCTCGGAAGCTTGTTTCCGGTACAGGGAAGGCATGGCTTGGCAGTTCAGGCTAGACTGTTCCCATGAGGCACAGGGTTAGACTGATTTGCATATAGCCATGTCTGAACTGGGGTGCAGAGTGGGCTAAAGAACGGTGATGGATTAAACCCAGATCTTTTGACTGGGTGTGAGTGTTTGATTGGTTCAGATGCTCCGTCCATTACCACCCCCTTTTGTACCGAGTTCTTAATAACACTACCGTGGATTAAGGGTCATAAGGGAAATGTTATAGACCTATAGGTGTATTGTTGGAATAGAAAAGTATGTAATCATGATTGTCCCACTATGTACTATATAACCGTATATATGTATTCATGATTGTGAATAACGCAATATTGTATGATAGCCTAATGATAGGGTATAAAGGTTTGTTTTGTCCTACTAATGTAGTTAGGACTTCTTCGTTTCATCTACTTTCCTTGATCTATAAAGTCTTAGATATTACATGGTATAATACAGGATACGAAAACAGGTTAAGTCGCTTAGTCTGCCTTTCTCCCATTCGAACATGGCTCAGGGAATCCCAAGGTCGTACTTGCTCTTCTGAAAGGACGCATATATTCTAGCAGAGTATGTTTCTGTACTCCACAGGTCTAAGATAGACCAGAAGGGCACCTCACTGACCTACCCTTGGAATAGCTTTTAGCTTAGCCTTTGACAAATGTGTAAGAACCTTAAATGGGTGTTAAGGTAGACTAACGGACAACTTGTGTATTTCCTTCTTGGGTGTTAACCAGAATATGTAAAACGTATATAAACTTTGTGTTATGTGTATTTCGTTAGTCTCCTCTGCGCACCTCCATGGGTCGTGTAGACCGGGGCTCCCCTGTCAGGGCTTGTATTTTGATTCAATAAATAATTCGATCTTCTCTATTGCCGACTGCCTTGTTATTCTTTGATTATAGATATATTAATATATATCTTTGGACTATTGGTAAGTATAGTCCGGCTTTAAGAAATTTGAATCCCTCAGTTGGCGACTCCGCCGGGACTCCGCGTTAGGGTCGTCCCCTCCTGTAATCAGGAGCAGAAGGGACAGGGAGGAGTTCTGGCCGAGTGGGTGGACAAGAAGTATTTATTTAAAGACCCCGTTAGTAGAGAGTCCGCCCTCTGACCCAGTATCCCTCCCGGTAGCTGGAGACCCTACGCCAGAGTCCTACGGGCTTAACCAGAGAGAAATACAGACTGTGTTGGTCTGTCTAGAAATCGGCAGTGGAGAATTTGGGATCGACCTGAGTGCACCAGGTGAGTGAATCTTCTGATTGGAATCGGACACTTGAAGGAAGTGTCCATTTGGAAACTGTTTGTTTGTAGATGGCCGGGGAAGCCGGACCACGAGGGAATCAGGAAAAAGGGTCTGGCGTTGCGGTGCAGGGGCTGCACGGGCAGATACCTTCTGGAAATTTTATTTACTTTGTGAAATTGCACTTGGTGCCTTGCGAAAATACGGGGTGTTCGCTCGGCCAAACTCACTCAGGAGAAACCCTGGGAGCTGCTGGGTAAGCTAGGGTTCTGGAGCCTTGTGCCCCGAAAACAGCGGCCCAACCAGAATACGACCAGGGGATATCTAAGAAGTGAGTTTGTGGTTTTCCTACCAAGAAGTTTGTATTGTGGTTGTTGGAATTCTTTGGATTTTGATTCCCCGAACAGGAGTCGACGGGCTCCGTTCATATTGAAAGACATGTCATTTGCATTTGAATTTGTATAAGAGCGCATCTTTGAAACCCTGACACAGTTTTTGCGGCATCTTGTATGAGAACAAAAGAGGAAGAATAAAAGAGACTGAATGGCGAAGAGGGCGCGCCCGTATGAAAGAAGCGATTGACGAATTCATAACGTTTGTAATATTATCGTTAATATGCCTTCTTTTAGTAAACTATGTTTTGGGTGCTGCTGTGGAAGAGGTACTCGGCTGGAAGAAAGACAGCCTGCCCCTCCCGAAGGGAGCCCCAGTTTTGATATGTATGTTGAACATGGTCTTACTCCAATTTTATTTAATACATTATGGAATAGGTATACCAAACACAATGCCGAATTGCAAAGGCCCCTTACAGGGTCGTTTGATGAAAACAAAATAACGTCTTTGCAAAATAAAATGTTTATGAAAAAAAGTCACCAGTCTATGTTTGACTCCTTGAACCTATGGTTGAAGGAGGCTAAACGACGGCGAATAAGGGAAGAGAAATTGGGAAGGATTAAAGCTGGACAGACCATAACTCAAAAGGCTGTAGCTTATGATAGGGGAAAATTGGAGGAAAATATTGCTCAAATGGATAGACAGTTCCGTTTAGAAACAGACAAAAGTTATGTAACTCGACCCGATGCATGAGATGAATTAGAAGGATTATTAGAAGCTCGTCCGCCTCCTCCTTATGCCCCACAGTGTATATACCCAGCAGTGCCATTGGTTCCTCAAGCACCCGCGCCTGCGCCTGCGCCTCCACCGGCGCCCCCACTTCCACTAGCACCTCTCAGACAAAATCTTGTAGGAGCAATGGCTACGGCCCCGTTAGATGGGTCTGTACGGGACGCTTTGCTTCCCCCTCCTTCGCTCCGACCCTCTACTACACCCCTGGTTACATTACAACCAGATTCGGTTGTACCGTCTGTATCGAGTCCAATAATTATCTCCCCTCCGGCTCGAAGCGTTATAGATCCTTGAGCTTTAGCTACCCTAGACACGACCCCTAAACGTTTGAGATCGGATCTGAGTGACCCACGGGTTTATACCAGATCTGCACTGGGAATGGAAGAACGACAAACTATAGTAAACCAGGTGTCCCAATGGATGCGGAATGCTATTTTAAGTTCAAGAAGTCTTTATTCGATTAGTTCATCATAAAAGACATAAAATACAGTATAAACACATAAAACATTTAAAACAAGTATTAAATCATTGACATCTAATCAGCTTCTTGTGGAACTATACAAAAGTTTAAAAGAGGCTCGAGTACGACCATACATCCATAGAATACACGATATTTAGGCGATCACCATTTGGTTATTTTTAATAAGCCTGCTTCTAAGCACCCAGGCCCACCCGAGAAACTTAGCAACCCCAACAACAATAAGCGGATCCAGGTTAGTTTTTAACAATCTCATTGCTTCCACAGCCGATCTGGTACCTAGGTGTCTACATACCGGTCTTAGCCATTTGGCTCTGGGGGCAGAGTATAGTGGGCACACATACAAAAAGTGATTCAGGCTTTCCCCAGTACCATGACACTTAGGACAGAACCCTGATCTATCTGTTCCCCACTTTTTAGTGAAGTCCCCTATGGGAAGTGAACCGCATCTAAATTGAAAATATAGTTTGCGGTCCAAGGGTTTTGTAATGGTGTCCCAGTACCCTTCTAACTTGGGAGTGTCCTTATGTACAATAAACAGTCCAGTGAGACTGCTCGAGCTCATTTTTGAGTACATGTTATGAGTCACCCATTCCCAATAACATTTTTTAAGTTCCTTTTTTGATGGGAAATTGGCTGACTCGGGCGAGGACCACAAATCGCCAAAACCCAAAGTAAATAAGGTGGCCTTAAGGTCTCTAAACCATCCAATTTTTGTGGCGCCAGAGCTATTTTTTACCTCCAGGCAGGCTTCTGCATAATGATGGAGTTCTGGCGTCATCCACAGGCGGCGCCAGAATGTTAGTGGGCGAAGTCTTGCTTGATCCTCCACCGTGTGGCACCCCAGGTCGTAGAGAAGGGGGATTAATGGTGTCGACTGAGTCAGACCTGTAGCCATTCTTAAGAATTTATTTTGGGCATGTTTTAGCGAATCAAAATTACTTCCACCCCAGAGTTCCGCACCATATAGGACTGCTGATAAAACCTTTCCTCCATAGATCTTAATGAGCGGCGACATAGGCCTCGTGAATGACCCTTTATGTTCCTTGATCAGAGCCCCGCCCAACTGTTGGTGTTTCATGGTCATAAGCTCGATCTGATGGGTCCAACTCAAGGTGTCACTAAAGGTAACTCCCAGATAGGTGAAGTACTTTGTCTGCTCCAGGGGGGTATTCCCCATGGAAACCCTGGCCTTAATTTGTTTGTGCCCCCTTAAAACCATAAATTTGGTTTTGGACACGTTCACCTCCAACTCATGTTCGCTGCAGAAACTCTCGAACCTTGACAGTGCATTCTGCAAGCCCTGTCTGGTTCGTGAAATCAAGAGAGTATCGTCAGCAAACATGAGCAGGGGGATTTTCATGCCAGCCAAACTTGGAGCATCCGTGGAAAAGTTGTCATAGTACTTGGTAACTCTATTGATATATAGAGAAAACAAGGTAGGTGCAAAAACACACCTTGTCTGACACCTTTAGCCACTGGAAAGTTCTCTGTCACCTCACCAGGTTTGCCCCATCTTACAAATGCGTATGTCTGTGCATGGAGGTTCACTATAAGGCGGACCAAAATGGGAGGCATGCCCATATCTAATAGGCAGTTCCAAAGCCCGGCCCTCGGGACAAGGTCAAACGCAGACCTAAGGTCTACGAAGGCCGCAAATAAGTTTCCTTTACCCAAGGTAACCGCCTTCCAGTGCAGTAGCATGAAGCGAAATGCCTGGTCCAGGGTGCTCACATGAGGTCTAAACCCAGCTTGAAGGGGAGTAAGAATGTTGTGTTCCTCTATCCAGGCCTGAACCCTTGACAGAACAAGACGGGTTATGATCTTCTGGACCGCGTCAATAAGACTGATCGGCCGGTAGTTCGATGGAACCGACCGGTCACCCTTCTTAAAGATGGGCAAGATCTCAGCACCAGCCCAAGAATCAGGTACCCTGGCACCCCTGGCCAGCGCATTTACCAGTTGCAATAGATACGGTACCCATAGATCTTGATCCTGCTGGAAAATGTCTGCTGGGATGCAATCCGGACCAGGCGCTTTACCCCTAGGGATGGCATTCAGGACTGTTTCAACTTCTTTGGCCGAAAACACAAGAGTGTCAAAAGTTAATGGCCAACTAATAGGATCTTGCCTGGCACTAATACATCTAAACTGTTCCTCAAAATGGGACACCCATTTCTGTTGATCAACAGATGCGGGGCTTGGGCGATCGTCCTGTGACTGACCCCACCTGAGGAGATGCCAGAACTGCTGGAGGTTCCTGGAGCCACAGGCCTCAGCTAATAGAGTCCAGTGCTCATCATCCCATGCGGCTTTAGCCCGCCGTTTAACTTCATTATATGCCTTCCTACTGGTTTTAATTAGGGCTGGGTTCTTTGATTTTAATGCCTTAAACAAAAGCGAATGGGACTCTCGGCAGGCTTCGTTATACCAATTAGCAGGTTTCCTCGCCTTCCCTATACCCTTGTTAGCTACAAATTTAACAAACAATGATTTTAGGGACAGAAACAGGCTGGCATGAATGTCAGAAATTTTTGGGATTGTCAGTTCCAGGTTATCACACTTTTCAATTTCCCTTAAAGAATTTGAAACCAGAGTTCTGATCTTTGTGCGTGCATTCACATCTACAGATACCTTTGGCCATCGAACCCGCCTCATATCATTAGTTAGTACCATGGCCTCCTGTACGGGGTTGGGCTGTCGCACAATCGGCCCTGCAAAGCTAAAGTCCTTCAATTCCGCTATGAGTGGTTCGTGGTCACTTTCTGGTCGTGGCTTAACTATCATGTCCAATACTATGGGCCACAGATTGATGTCAACTAGGATGTAATCAATGCGACTGCTATGTCTGCCATTGAAAAATGTGGGGCTGCCCATCCTATCCGAGCTTACGCGTCCGTTTAGGGCACTCAACCCCCAGTTCAGGCAGAGACCTTTGATGAATGTAGCGGCTTGAGACCACTTAGTGATCGGGGGTAACTCAAGTTGTGGAATCCCCCACATCATGTCCTCTGCCTCAGTTAATAACCCATCCTCCCTGCTTAAAGGTTCAAAACAAGTATTGAGATCACCCATTACAACCACATGACCTGTTATTTGAGTAGAGCCTAGGAAATCATCCAAACATGTTAGGGTGGTTGAAACTCGACCACCCGGAATTCCTCTAGCATATACATTGAACAGCAGTATGTCCAGCCCACTATTTGTTTTCATGCTGATTATCAATATATCAGGGCAATCGATATGAATTTCCTTTACAGAAATACCTGCAACTTGACGAACCCAAGTAGTGAGGCCTCCCATGGCCCTGCCTCTTTGGCCTCTAACTGCAAGTTTGTTAAAGCTCAAGAAGCCTGGAAAATACACTGGAAGGGTTGCCCAAGTCTCCTGAAAAGACCAAACATCACCTTGTCGGATGAAATCAGCCCAATCAGGAGTGCATATACAGGATTCAATTCCAGCCACATTCCAACATCCCATAGTGGTACCCTTTTCACAAACTTGGTCACACAGTTCTGTTGCGTCTATTGGGAGGGGTTCGCTGGGCTGGAAAGAGGATTCTACAGGCAGAGGTGCATCTGTAATCAACCCTTCCATTGGCAAGCATATTGACCCAGCCTGTGTTGTTGACTCAGGGTGTACGCCCATGCTAGAAACATCCGTGGGGTGCAGTGAGGTGGATAGCAGAGCTGGTATATCAGGCTCTCCTGAATAAACTATACATCCCTCCTCACAACGCTGGGGTCGGTCTTTAGGACTTTCAACATTACTTGGAAGGATACTCAGGTCATCTCCCACACTCGGAGTGTTAGGGTCGTCATCCCTTTTCTCAAGTGCTGGTCAATCATTAGTCGACAACCCTGATAATGGGTCCTATAGGTTTCTCAGTGGTATGTTCCAAAGCTCTTTAGGATGGGTAGGCCTATTGGGATAGGGATTTGCTGGGTAGAAGCTTGGGGGCTGTTGTATCTGTATGAGGGCGGGTGTTGTAGGAACCATAGGATACGGGGGCTTGTTCGAGAATGGCAGATCCAATAGGGCTGGGGGACCTATGGGCTGGGTATAAAACTTAGCCCAGCCCGGCGTTTGTACAGGGCAGTTGTAACTAGATTGAATGTAGGAGCGATACTGCGCCTCTGGGTTAAACTGGGGTCCATGAAAACTTGGTGTAAAATTGGACCATTTGAGGAGGCTTTTAGTGTTTTTATTATTTCTAGCAGGAGGTTGATCTGTTGGGTTGATCAGGGTCTCAGGATAGAAATAACTTAGGTTCCTTGTGGAGATCCCTCCCTCATTATTTCCCACATACCAATCTGTGAGATGGGATACAACTCTATGGTCCCTAAAGTTAATGATCACTATATCCCCCTCTATATCCTTAGGGCGAACCCCAACCCACTGACATCTTCTGACCATAACAATATCCCCATTAAGATTAGGAGGAAGGGGTCTATTTGTTTTCAGCCAAAAGATGACTTTGTTTTTTAAGCTTTCGTTGTTTTCCCTATCCCCTTCCGCAACTGGTGGCACACCTGTCATAACAATAACATAATTCAGGGAGTCAGGGGGCAGGTCTACATTTTTCTTCAGTGGTAGGGGCTTATTGGTTTTACCAATGGAAACAGCAGGTTTACCCATCCCTTTCTTTGACTGTGGCGCTACTCCCTTAACAAGTGGTTTGTTGACTACCACACTAGGGTTTGCTTTGACAGTAGTGGTTGTTCTAGGAGGTTTAGCAGCCACAGTCAAAACTTTATTTGAGGTAGTGACTGCTTTGGTAGCATTATTAGTTTGTTGACTGGTGGTACTAGTTAAATTGCCAGCAACAAGGGATGATCCGGGAGGTTTGTTGGATGGGCCCTTATTCTTATCCAGGCTAGAGGAATGTATAGGCTCAATGGTCGCCAATAGGCGATCCAATTTTTCACCCATTGTCCTAACACTCTCCAGCAAGGGTAGCATATATGATTTGATGAGCTTCTCTATAATACCATAGGACACCTCATTAACCCCTACGGTAGCTAACTCAGGGGTTACCAAATAATGTATATCTGATTGTAATGGCTCTACAATAGGTGGGATCCCTAACTCAATATTTGATTTGGGTAGGGATGGTGGTGGTGTCTGACAGCTTCGTCCTTTCCTTTTTACCCCGCCCTTTCTCCTTTTTTTCCTCGGTGGAGAATGCACAACCCTCTTGGCCTTTTCAGGCGTGATTCTAGTTTTACATATACTCGTTTCAGGTATAGTCTCGCCTGGGTCGATACAAACCAGTGACAGGTTGGGCAACATGGGACATGGTTCCGATTCCCTGATTTGGGTATCGGGGATGTTTGTTTCGACAAAGCTTGAGTGATCAATAGGGGGACAAACTAGGTGACCTCCACTGGTGGCACTGGCACAGGGCGGGGAGATAACAGGGAACCTAAATATACTAGGGGTTTGGTTAAGATCAGTAACATCGACCTCAATAGAGCTCAAACCTTGGACGGCTATTTCATGGGTATTGTTTGAAACTGACAGTGCTGGCAGTGGATTTTTCTTTAACTGCTCAATTGAGCGTCGACGCTCTGCTCTTCTCTCAGCAAGGAGTAAGTCCATGTCTACCTCCTTGGTAGATTTCTTAAAAAATGTATCTAAAGGGCCAAGAACAGAGACACTCACACCGGGGGGGCAGAGTGACTCATATCAAGGGAGAATAGGATAAGCTATCAAAACTAGATGAAACAAACTTAAAACACTACTGGCTGTACACAGAGAGAAGGTGCAAAGACACAGCATGCAACAGCAAGATGAAAAAGACCTGGCCCAGCCCGGCCTCCTGCGGCCCCGGAGGGCCACAGACGGTCCCGCCCTTGTCCCGGGCTTCTCCCGGCGCCCTCCCGCGCGCTCCCCCGCAGCGGGAAATGAACCTTCTTAATAAGGCTATCCAAAGGGCTAGTGGGTGGGCGGGGCCGGCAGGGAGAGCAGCCCAGCTGGTCCTAGGGCGCGCAGGGACTCCTGGTCCTCGGAGTCCCCGCGAATGCTCGCAGCCCTGCCGGTCTGGGATGTGCCCCTTTAACAAAGTCACAGGAATTACTCGGATCCGCGCTGCGGGACCCGTGAAGCGGGTCCGGCGAGGCGTGGGCTGCGACGAGTACGGCAGCAACTGGCTCCCTTGCGCCAGTAAACAGGGTCCTCGTAAGTTGGACGGCGTGACAGCAAAAAATCCACAGAGTAGCCTGTGCGGCAGGCTTTTCAGCTGAGAGCGGGTGGGCGGGGCCGGCAGGGAGAGCAGCCCAGCTGGTCCTAGGGCGCGCAGGAACTCCCGGTCCTCGGAGTGCCCGCGAATGCTTGCAGCCCTGCCAGTCTGGGATGTGCCCCTTTAACAAAGTCACAGGAATTACTCGGATCCGCGCTGCGGGACCCGTGAAGCGGGTCCGGCGAGGCGTGGGCTGCGACGAGTACGGCAGCAACTGGCTCCCTTGCGCCAGTAAACAGGGTCCTCGTAAGTTGGACGGCGTGACAGCAAGAAATCCACAGAGTAGCCTGTGCGGCAGGCTTTTCAGCTGAGAGCGGGTGTGCGGGGCCGGCAGGGAGAGCAGCCCAGCTGGTCCTAGGGCGCGCAGGGACTCCTGGTCCTCGGAGTACCTGCGAATGCTCGCAGCCCTGCCGGTCTGGGATGTGCCCCTTTAACAAAGTCACAGGAATTACTCGGATCCGCGCTGCGGGACCCGTGAAGCGGGTCCGGCGAGGCGTGGGCTGCGACGAGTACGGCAGCAACTGGCTCCCTTGCGCCAGTAAACAGGGTCCTCGTAAGTTGGACGGCGTGACAGCAAGAAATCCACAGAGTAGCCTGTGCGGCAGGCTTTTCAGCTGAGAGCGGGTGGGCGGGGCCGGCAGGGAGAGCAGCCCAGCTGGTCCTAGGGCGCGCAGGGACTCCTGGTCCTCGGAGTCCCCGCGAATGCTCGCAGCCCTGCCGGTCTGGGATGTGCCCCTTTAACAAAGTCACAGGAATTACTCGGATCCGCGCTGCGGGACCCGTGAAGCGGGTCCGGCGAGGCGTGGGCTGCGACGAGTACGGCAGCAACTGGCTCCCTTGCGCCAGTAAACAGGGTCCTCGTAAATTGGACGGCGTGACAGCAAGAAATCCCGGAATGCTATTTATACACTAGAGGATATTTGGAGTACCATGAAGGATTACCAGCCTGTTGCCCAACAATTAGCTTTAGAAAATATGGCGGTTCGCTTGAGTTCACTGTGGAAACAGTGTTTTGAGGAAGGATATGCACCTCAAATTATAAAAGATATAAGGGACAGAGCCCACAAATTCCACCTACAGGCCGATGAAGTATATCAGAACGTGGCTACTCTCTTGCAGTATTGTGAGCGAATGCATCGGAGATGTACTGATTGGAGAACACAGAATCCGATGAAGGAGGTACATCCTCTTCTCGTCCCAGAATTACATGAAATTAAGGATGCCGGAGGCAATGTAACTAGAGCTAGGGTGGACGCAAAGCTTCAGGAACAATGGGTTTATATCCCTTGGAAACGAAGCGAGGTCCTTACATTAAAAGCTCAGCTCCCTGACCCTCGTAAGAATCCAACTGCTTATTACAAAGAATTAAGCGAAGCTGCTAACTCTGCGATCATAACTATAGCAGACATTGAGCTGTTCTTTGGCCTCTTGATCCCTGTCGATATCTGGAGACAGATACATGATACGGATCACGTTCTCGAATTAGGAGCAGTGTGGAATCAATGGAAAGATTGGGATAAAGAACGGAGGCCTGGGGAAAAACCCCGAGATGAAATATTGGCAGGACCAGACAAAATAATTACGTACATGCAAACACTCTTGCCTCCTAAGAAGATAGATTGGGATAAGTTAGCTGCTTGTAAACAGAAGAAGGACGAGAGTGTCTCGGATTTCTTCACTAGATTCGAGAAAACATTTATAGATTTTAGTGGACATGATTTATCCACGGATGGGGGAATACGATTATTTATAAATAGATTTGTGACAAATTTGTTACCAGAAATTATGACACGCCTTCAGGCGGCCGAAAGTGCATGGACTACGTACACCCCATCTGTGATCTGATATTTTTCCTTTTTTTCCTTTTTTTCTTTCTTGGAACTATTGACACTATTCCAACACCATTGTGTGCTTTGGGAATAGAGTCATAGACTACGGCTGGGTTCTTGATCTCTGTCCCCAGAGATCTTGTGTGACTTATCCTTAGTATGGCTCAGTATTATGAGCACCGAGAGAATGAAAACAAGGAAAGGACAGAGAAGAAAACAAAAGATTCGAAGACTAGAGTGTTGATGCAACATGTTAGTCGAGGACAGAATTAAGGACGAAGTGGGCGCGGTTCCTTCCAAAGAAGGGCCGGCAGAGGACGAGGAGGTCCCCCGAATGTCGGTTTGAATCAATGCTCGTATTGTAAAGAAGAGGGGCATTGGAGAGCGGATTACCCATTGTTAATGACCAGAAACGTTCCCAGTAGGGGACGAGGCCGGGGCAGGGGAAACATTGACCAAAATAGCATGAGAAGAGAAGATGGTGATTCTCTGAAAAATTATTTCGATAATCCACAGAACAGGCAGTACTATAATGAGAATTTCGTAGATGACAGTTAAGATGAACAGGATTATGCATGAGACAGCCAAGGACAGAGAGGGGGCCACGTTACAGTACCAATTGACCAAGAGGGACCTTATGTACAGGGGAAACTGTTGGGTGCATCAGGAAAATTCCTAGTGGATACTGGAGCAATGAATAGTTCAGTTGTTCATACCATGGTCCCAGAGGCGGCTCTGTCTGGCCACAAGAATGTATCGGTAGGGTTCTTAGAATACCAGTAGTGAGCCCCATTTCCAAGCCTCTGCCCTTCACTATAGGACCTATTTCTATACAGTCGCCCTTTTTGTTAACATCTAACTGTGGTGAGAACCTTTTGGGTTTAGATATCTTTAAAAAATTGCATGCTCGAATTTACTGTTCCCCGGATGGTGTATATTTGACAATGCAGAAACCTTCTTTGAAAGATTCACAATATTTTGCAAGGAACGAGCACTTACCCCCTGAATTTTCTACCATTCCTAAGACTTTGTGGGCGACAGGGGACACTGATGTAGGTCTGTTAAAGATAGCCCCCTTGTCCATTACTCTGAAACCTAATGCGCAGCTGCCTCGCATTCCACAATATAAGATTTCACCTGAAGGTGAACGGGCTATGTTAGAAATAATTCGGGACCTTATTCAAATGGGGGTGGTAGAAGAAACATCAGCTAATATCTGTAATAGCCCGATTTTGCCGATTCTGAAGCAGACACCAGTTGATGGTGCTCCAGATTATAAGAATACTTATTGTTTTGGGATTGACCTTCGTGCAGTTAATAAAATAGTGGTTCCACAGTATCCCGTGGTGCCGGATATAACAGCTATTTTAACAATGATTCCTCCCACGGCCAGATATTTTTGGGTAATTGATCTGAAGAATGCCTTCTTCAGCATCCCAATTCATCCAGATAGTAGGCATATCTTCGGATTCTCATTGGCTGGCCGAAGCTTCAGATTTACACGCGCTCCTCAAGGCTATACTGAAAGACCCAGTATTTATAGTCAGGCTTTAAAAGCAGTCCTAGATGAATTAATTCTGCCTGCCGGAAATTCTATTATTCAGTATGTGGATGATATACTAGTGGCTTCCGATACTAAGGAGGGATGCAAGGAGGCCACAGTAAAATTGTTACAACATTTGGCGAAGAAAGGGAATAAAGTGTCCCTTTCCAAATTTCAATATTGTCGACAGGAAGTGACCTACCTAGGTCATTTTCTGTCGAAAGCGGGGAAACGATTGACTCCAGAACGAATATCTGTAATAACTAACATGTCTGTCCCTCGTACACAACGTGATGTTCGTGCTTTTCTTGGCATAACCTCTTACTGTCGCTAGTGGATTCCTAACTATTCCCTTCTCTCTAAACCCATGTTGCAATTGACAACCAAAGATGTGCATGAACCCTTGCCCTGGACGGATGAATGTCAAGAAGCCTTTGTATCTTTAAAATCTGCTCTTTGTTCTGGCAACCCCAGATTACCGGAAGCCTTTTTCACTTTATGTGCACGAGGTGGACGGTTGTTCATTATCAGTGTTAACACAGACTTTTGGGGAGAAACAGAGACCTTGTGCATATTTCTCTTCGATTTTAGATATTGCAGCACAAGCCCTCCCGAGCTGTCTGAGGGCCACTGCTGCAGTAGCACTGGCCATCCGACAGTCAGAAGGAATAGTCCTTAACACTGATCTCACAGTCATGGTACCGCATGCTGTGGATATTCTTTTAAACAGGACCAAAACGCAACACCTCACGAGTGCTAGATTGACAGGATATGAATTGACATTGTTTGCCCCCCATATTACGATTAAGAAATGCACTACTTTGATCCTGCTACATTATTACCTCTCCCTGACAAAGATGAAAGAGTTGATGTCCATGATTGTGTGTTTAGAACAGAAGAAGAAACAAAAGGACATGTAGATTTAACTGACACCCCTTTACTTGAACCAGATGGAGAATTATATGTTGACGGCTCTTGTTTTAAGTTGCCAGATGGCACTACGACAGCTGCATATGCCATCACCACTTTGAAGACCATAGTGTAAACCGCAAGGATTCCACATCATTCAGCTCAAGCAGCTGAACTAATAGCCTTGTTAAGAGCCTGTGAAATGTGTAAAGGTCTAGAAGTGAATATTTTCACAGACAGCCAGTACGCCTTTTGCGTCGCCCATAGTTTTGGGAGACTGTGGAGGGAGCGGGGTTTCTTTACTACTCATGGCGAGAAAATACAGCATGGTCCCTTGATTGATCGATTGTTATTTGCCTTAACATTACCAAAAAAGTTAGCCATCATTAAGTGTAGTGCACATAAGAAGGTCGTAGACTCGATTGGAAAAGGAAATGCTTTTGCCGATTCAGTAGCGAAAGAGACAGCTCAGAGTAAAGGAAGTCCTATCTTTTCTAGTGCATCTACCCGATGGCTCTATTTGATAATACCCTTGAAAGTTTAAAACAATTACAGAAAGAAGCAACTCCAGAAGAATTACAGAAGTGCGAACATGACATTGGGAAATTAGATGAGAATGGATGCTGGATAGATCAATCTAAAAAACAGCGATGGTTGCTCCCAAATGCAATGGTATATGCAGTAGTCATGATGGCACATGGCCCAGCCCATATTAGTGTGAAAGGAATTAGCACAGTACGAGATCCGGTGTGGTATAACACTAATATTGCAAAAACAGCAGCCCACATTGTGAAATATTGTCCGGTGTGCTTGCGACATAATCCTGGAGGTAGAGAATCTGTTTTGAGTGGTAACTTTGCTCCGCCATCCTTACCCTTTGAAGTTTTACAGATAGATTTCATACAAATGGAACGTGTAAATACTTTAAAATATGTCTTGGTGGTGGTGTGTGCTTTCAGTTAGTGGGTTGTAGCCTACCCCACCAAGGATGCAACTGCCATTACCACTGCAAAAACACTGATCAAATAATTATTTCCCCGCTATTGTTTGCCTCGAATTATCTGGTCAGACAATGGACCTCACTTTAACGCTACCCTTGTACAATGTGTCTGTGATGGCCTGCAGATTAGACAAAAGTTTCATGCCGCTAGGCACCCGCAATCTGCGGGACTGGTTGAGAAATATAACGGCATACTGAAACTCAAAATGGCCAAAGTCTGTGCAGACACTAGACTGAAGTGGCCTGATGCCCTCCCAATAGCTTTGCTATCTCTTAGAACAACTCCTCATTCAAGGACAGGCCTGTCCCCTTACGAAATTACATTTGGCCACCCTGCAAACGTATGGGGAGTCCCTAGACCTAGAACCTTTAGAGATATTGATTATCCATTGATGACAGATTATCTTTATGAGTTGACTAAAGATCTGCGTTCTATTCATCAACAGGTATCAGACACATTGCAGCCACTACCGGAGGGTCCTGGACATCGATTGGAACCTGGCCAGTGGATACTGGTGAAAAACTATCAGCGGAAATCAAGCTTAGAGCCCAAGTGGTGTGGGCCTTACCAAATATTGCTGGTGACGAGGACGGCAGTGAAAGTGCATGGCCGCAAACACTGGATCCATGCTAGTCACGTCAAGAGCCTCCCGTTACCACTGCCCTCAGATCGACAGAACAAAGACGGAGTGCCGAGTCAGGAAGGAGAACTGATTCAGAGTTTTGGGCCTTTTTCGGATGCTCAAGAGAAAGAGCGACCAAGTGCTGTGTTGTCTGAAGGGGAAAGTGAAATAGCTGAGTCAAAAGCAACTACTAATCCCGAGGCAGCACGAGAGGTGAACAAGCCTGTTACCCATGCTTCTGAATTGTTTTCTGACCAGGAGCAACCTGCCCGTTGTCGCTACGATCTGCGGCCCCGAAAACAGCGCGGTACCCCACTCGCTAATGAAGGAAGATAGAACGAGACATTGTCATCCAAAATATTAAGTAGAGCAATTGGGGTGCCGAGCGAGACACTGGACTGAACTCGTAGAGAGCTGGGAACTTTGTGTAAAAGCTCTGTTCAGAAAGAAGGACTAGGAAAATTTTAAAGTTTGCTTTTCCTTTGGATAAACTGATAAGAATCTGCCTGTGAGGCTCTAAGAGAAGAAAAACGTACACAGGGAGAAGATCCCTCACTGGGAAGAAGAAACCCTCTGGTGGTCGGCGCGCTTTGTGGATACATAGATTAGATTTGGACTTTTAGCAAGGGACTGAGATAGATTTGGACTCTTAGAGATTATGTTTCCCTTTGGTCGAATTATGATGGAGGATGAAAGACCATTGGCCCCTCGGCGCCAGATTCGTGATATGCAATTGTTTTCCGGATGGCCCACCAGAGTGAAGGTGGCATTCGTTGTTTCAATTGCCTTGATTACGGTAATTATGACGTGTGTGTTTGTATATTTAGAGTTTCAATATCCGGTTCGTAAATTATTGAAGACTACTCCTGCTCTCGAGGAACATCAATTTTATTCTCTACCCCCGCATAAGGCTAGGCATAGGGAAACTTATTCGAAAAATGTATTTATAGAGATGTTGCACCAGACACACAATACCACAAACAAAACGAATTGCTGGGTTTGTGGGTTATTGCCATCAGTAATGCATCAACATGAATTATTTATATCTCTGCCTCTATCGTATTTAGCTAGTTGTGAGGCATGGTGGCAACTGTTATCACTGATGTATTCCCATTATGTTGTGAATCTCAAAATATATTCTGAAAGAGATTATGAAGCTATTTTAAAATATATAGAGAGACATCAAGGATTTGATGCAGCAGGAGATAAAGGTTGGGATTCTCTAGATCCAAACGCTTGCATGAATGTATATACAGATTCTAAAAATGATACCTTGTTACAAGAAGAGATGCAAGACTTTGAACTTTTTAATTACACTTTGTATTTCCAACATTTTAAGGAACGTAATGTTACAAATGATAGAGCCCTGCCAGTCCCCATTATTAATTCCACTTATTTGTTTTGTATTAGGGGGCGAGGTCACATTAAGGTAAGGAGTAGTACCTGTAATTACACCTACACGTTGCAAACTGATAGTACTCCTCCGATGATCACCCCCCCTAATGTGTATTTCGTTTGTGGGGAAAATGCTTATACCTGGCTTCCCCGGGGATGGGCAGGACGGTGTTATCTGTCTTTCCTTTACCCTCCTGTTTATGTTGCCCCTTCCAATTACCATAAGACTCATCAGCTGATGAAAAGGGATTTAGAAACCAATAGGACTATAAGAAGTTATAATACCGATAAGACTGACCAGACAGATACTTCACTACAACAGTTTGAAGATATTTAGAAGGGCCTGGTTCCGTTTTGGGGTCCAATTTTTCTGTCTAGAATTGTGGAAAATGTGGTCCAAACAACGACTGAAATATTAGCTAATATCACCGTAGAGCTTCAGGCTACGAGACTCGTTTCTCTTCAAAATAGGATGGTGTTAGACGTCATCCTGGCAGATAGGGGCGGAGCTTGTCGTGTGATCGGCAGCTCTTGTTGTGTTTACATACCTGATCTCGCTATTAAAAAATTACATCTATTAGCTAATGAACTACATGAAGAAAATGGTACCTGGTCCCTTAGTGGGTGGTTTTGGAGTCTCTTAGCTACATGGGGATGAAGGTATTTATGATTTTAGTAGGAATATTCTGAATAATTTTAACTTGCTGCTCATGCCTTCATTGTGGCCCAGCATGTTGTACTTTTTGTGCGACCAAAATAACGTCTTCTTTGACCTAGGCCCGACAAAAGAAGATAGAAAAACAAATGATCCAGAAGGAAGTAGCGGATCTTATGCAGATAGATGAAGGGGTATTCGTAGAGTAGTTATATTGGCCATAGTGGGCCAAAAGGGCCGTCTGTTGGAATGTAAAATTATATAATCATGATTGTCCCACTATGTACTATATAACCGTATATATGTATTCATGATTGTGAATAACGCAATATTGTATGATAGCCTAATGATAGGGTATAAAGGTTTGTTTTGTCCTACTAATGTAGTTAGGACTTCTTCGTTTCATCTACTTTCCTTGATCTATAAAGTCTTAGATATTACATGGTATAATGCAGGATACAAAAACAGGTTAAGTCGCTTACTCTGCCTTTCTCCCATTCGAACATGGCTCAGGGAAACCCAAGGTCGTACTTGCTCTTCTCATAGGACGCATATATTCTAGCAGAGTCCGTTTCTGTACTCCACAGGTCTAAGATAGACCAGAAGGGCACCTCACTGACCTACCCTTGGATTAGCTTTTAGCTTAGGCATTGACAAATGTGTAAGAACCTTAAATGGGTTTTCGGGTATACTAACGGACAACTTGTGTATTTCCTTCTTGGGTGTTAACCAGAATATGTAAAACGTATATATACTTTGTGTTATGTGTATTTCATTAGTCTCCTCTGCGCACCTCCATGGGTCGTGTAGACCGAGGCTCCCCTGTCAGGGCTTGTATTTTGATTCAATAAATGATTTGATCTTCCCCATTGCCGACTGCCTTGTTATTCTTTTATTATAGATATATTAATATATATATTTGGACTATTGGTATGTATAGTTCCGCTTTAAGAAATTTGAATCCCTCAGTATGTTCCCTCATTGAGATACTCAAAAAACAAAATTATACACCCACAGTCTTATACATGTGTACGTAGTGTATGTATGGTTGCCCTATCTCTCTCTAAACTAGCAAAATGTGTTATACACAAGGGAAAGGCATCCCTTAAGGATAAGACCCCTCACTCACCCGAGGGTGACATGCTTCATCATATGGGGCCTCCTTACCAGTGTGGAAAACCTAGCCACCATTTGGAGCTACTATTTCGGGATTAAGGAAGGAGCTCAGAGATGTTTTGGTAGGGAGTAGGATAGTAATCCCATATGTGTGATGATGGGTTATAGTGAGGTTTGCAGCGCTATATGGGATGAAAATGTGAATTAAAACTGCCTAGATAGGATCACTAAATACTTTTATTGATGTGTTGTACCTGACAGGATTAAAAAGTAACAGCACAGTGGTATGGATTTAAAACCACTGTCTCTTTGAGGTCAAAACGGTTGGAGCCTTTCAGGTGTAGGTGGGCTGTAGACAACCACACTTTTTCCCCTTTCTGGTAGGGTGGTTCGGGGGGAGCATTTTTTGTCTGCATACCTCTTACTGTTCTCTTGAGCCTTCAACAGATGACGCTTAGCGTCTCCAAGAACTGCACGAAGATGCGCATGGTGGGCCTGTATGGAAGCATGCGTAGAGGATACTAGCCAACTGAAGGACAGCATATTCGGATTATACCCATACACGCAGAAAAAGGGGGAGCAGCCTAGAGTAGTATGCATGCTGTTATTGTAAGCAAACTCCGCCGTCCACAGCAAGGTACTCCACTCATTTTCATGGTGCAGGGTGAAGCACTGCAGATATTGTTCCAGGGTCTGGTTGAGTCTTTCCGTCTTGCCGTCCGTTTGTGGGTGGTAACTGGATGATAGACACGCATCTATGTTCATGACAGAACACAACTCCTTCCAGAATCGGGAAGTGAACTGAGAACCGCGGTCCGTAATAAGAATAGCCGGTATCCCATGTGCCCTCACCACATGTTGCAAAAAGACAAGAGATAGTTCAGCAGAAGAAGGGATGGATTTCAAGGGCACGAAGTGTCCCCTTTTGGTTAGGTGATCGACCAGGACCAGTATGACTGTGTGTCCGTTACTGGACGGCATCTCAACGATGAAGTCCATGGAGACCGTATGCCAAGGGGTGTCTGGTACAGGAATGGGTCGCAGCAGTCCCACTGGTTTGGTGTGTTGAGTCTTGCTTTGAGCGCATACAGCACATCCAGAGATGTAGAAACGGACATGTTCCTTCAGCCGGGGCCACCAGAAGTGTCTTTCAAGCATGGTGATGGTCTTATGTATCCCCATGTGACCCCCCAGAGAGGAATCATGAGCCTACCTCAGAGCCCTTTCTTGCAAGGTGGCAGACGGCAGGAAGAGAGCTTGTTGGTGGAAAAGAAGGGATGTCTCCTGGCGCCTATTGTCAGGGTTCTCCCGTACCCAAGACAGCGCATCCATCCCCCTCACTTCTTTCGTTAGTTCACTCAAGAAATCGGAGTCTATTACCAGAGTGATCTCTTGTGTAGGGTAAACGGCCCTCGTGAGCACTGGTGGAGCAGAGTTCGTGGCTTCCTCCGTTCGTACGATGTCGTTAGGCCGGGACAAGGCGTCCGCCTTGCTGTGTTTGTTTCCAGACCGGTACTTAATCAAAAAAACGTAATCTGCGAAAAAGAGGGACCGCCACAACTGTCTGGGGGTCAAAGCCCTGGCTGTCTTCAGGAACAGCAGGTTTCTGTGGTCCGTAAATATTTCCACGGTATGGCGAGCCCCCATGAGGTGGTGTCTCCATTCTTCGCAGGCCCTTTTCACAGCAAGCAGATCCTTATCTGATATGCTATAGTTGACATCGCTCGGCGTCAGCTTCCTGTACAAATAAGCCACAGGGTGGAGTTGTCCTGTTTCAGGGTGTCTTTGTAAAAGGATTCCACCCAAGGCATAGTAAGAGGCGTCGGTTTCGAAAACAAAAGGCTGTTGTACATCAGGATGCCTCAGGATGGGAGCCTCCGTGAATCGGTTCTTCAGAACCTGAAAGGCCCCTTCAGCTTGCTCAGACCAAACATACTTGACTCCTTTCTTGAGGAGGAAAGACAGCGGCTGCAGAACCAGTGAAAAGTCCTTAATGAAACACCGGTAGAAATTGGCAAAGCCTATGAAGCTCTGCAGTTCTTTTTGGTTCTTGGGGATTTCCACTGAGTTATGGCCTCCACCTTCCGGGTATTCATACATATCCCCTTGGTGTTGATGACGTAGCCCAGGAACTCAACCTCAGGGACGTGGAAAAGACACTTCTCCAATTTAGCGTATAGGGCGTGCTGTTGGAGCCTCTCCAAGACCTGGGACACATGTCGAACGTGTTCAGTCTTTGTGGTGGAATAAATCAGTATGTCGTCTATGTAAACCATACACAACATGTCCAAGAGACCCCTTAACACCTCGTCCATAAAGTACTGGGGCATTACAGAGCCCAGACGGCATAACGCAGTACTCTTAGACCAGCTCTATTCGGCAGTCGTAGTCTCTGTGAGGCGGTAGGCGGCTTGCTTTGGTTTTGTTGAAGACAGAGGCATAAGACAAGTACTCAGGAGGGAGTGTAGATACGCAGCCCACCTTCTGTTCGACACAACCAGCGGAAAGGAACACCGCTTGGGTATCCTCTTGATTGCCATTAAGCACCTGTTGCTTGGTGCAATGGTCCTTGCAGAACTGTGAATCCATTACCACCGATCGGCTGGCCCATCCAACCGTTGGATCGTGAAACGTCAAAAATGGCATTCCCAGAATCAACCGAAGGTGTGGCGCATCAATCAGATCAAATTGTATGGTTTTAAAGTGGTCAGCTCCGAACTGCATGATGAGGGGTTTTGTATGATAGCGTATTGGCCCGGACGTCAGGGCAGTCCCGTCCGCTGCCTTTACCGGTTCAGGGTGGTCTATCTTTTGTAGGGGCACCCCCAGGTCTTCTGCGTATGCACGATCGATGAAGTTACCTGTGGCACCGGAGTCCAGTAAGACCGCTACTAGCTTGAGTACCCCGTCCTCCAACCACAAAGATACGCACACGTTAATATGGGGTTCAGTGCGCTGCACTGTGTCGGCGATAACACAAGACTCTTCCTTAGTATCGTGCCCCAACCCTGGGTTCTCACACAGGCTCGTGGCTACTCGTTTTCTGCGTTCTCCTTGGTTTCCCACACCCTCTGAGCGACAGCTTGGGTCTTAAGCGGCGATGTCTTGAATGGGGTTTTATTCCGAGTCTTACAGTCTTTGATGAAGTGACCTGCCTTGCCACAGTACAGACAAAGATGAACCCTCCGTCTTTTGCCCCGTTCTTCAACGCTCAAGGGACCTTGTGTCCCTCCTATCTGCATGGGTTCTGGTGTATCTGCAGCTGGAGTTCCTTCTCCTGGAGCAGCCCTAGTCCGAGGGAGAAAATATTTGCAGTTGTCTTTGCTTTTATCGGTCTTCCTCTCCTGGATCCGATGATCCAGTTGAATAGTGAGGTCGATCAATTACTCACAAGTCTGAGGCAACTGGACAACCTGGGCTAGGTCGTCCTTCAGCTCACCCCGCAGTTCTTGGTAGAACAATGACGTTCTTTTGTTAGGTGGCCAATCCATTTCTACGACGAGGCGGTTGAAGGTGGTTACGTAAACAAGCAGGTCCTGGGAGTCTTGTTTCAGCGTGAGCAGCTCTCTATCGGAGGACAGCAGGTGGGTCTTCCTGTCGAACAGCTTACGCATCTCCGTGCAGAACTCGTCAAAATTGTGTATTAAACAATCATCCCTCTCTATTAAGGGTATGGGCCAGCTAGCAGCGTTTCCGCCCAGGTACGACATGACAAAGGCCTTTTTGGTTTGGTCGTCCTGAAAGAGGGAAGGCTTACACAGAAAATGTAGTCTGCACTGGTTCAGGAAAATAACGAATTTCTTAGGGTCTCCATAAAACCGATCGGGGGCCGCAAGGGGTAGCTGAGGAGAGTCGACCACTTGAATAGGGGGAGCCACTCTACCTTCTGAGCCGTTTCCTGTCAGTGCTACAGACCTATTTCGTTTCTTAGGTCCTGCGTTTTGCTCCGAATTGCACCGACCTCTGTTTGTAGCGCCGTCATAGTCTCCATCAAAGAGGCAAGCACGGCGCTCACATCCATCGTTCAAGCTGGATAACAGTCGTGGGCTTGTCACTCTGTCGTGGTCACCCAATGGTGCACTAACCTTGAGAGTGAGATCCAGCGGGAGCGATGACTGGTTCTCGAAGCCCCCCCCCCCAACACTGTCCCACCGGAGGAGAAATAGACTCCTTACAGCGGAGCAGGGCTGGGAAACACAAACCGGGATTGCAGAAAAAACAAGGGAATGACTGTCGTCAACTTCCTGATACTTCTCAGGAACGGGCCTCGGGCAGTTTCTGCAGGTGGGGGTAAGCAACACAGGAAATAGGTAAGTGTCCGCTAACTCTTCGTCAGAGAAAGACCTCCCAGCAACCCCCTCTTGCCCACCCACAGTGGAACTCAAGTGGGAATAGCGAGGCTCTCTTCCTGAGAGCGTATTCTGTAAAACTGCCAATCCGAAATAAGAGATTAGCATGAGGGCGTAGTGGCAACTGGACCTCGGGGAGCTGGGAATCCGTGAGCCCCTCCGGTTCCTACCGTTAATCAGCCCTCGGTCGGTAGCGACCGTGGTAGTCCACTAAAATAATAAATAACTCCCTTGAAAGGAGAGGGCGCTGGATAAGAGCGGGACCTCGGGGAGCTGGGCATCGATGAGCTTCCCCCGGTTCCTACAGCGTTCCTACCAAAGGCAGAAGCCCCCTCTTAGACAGCAAAATAAAGACAAAGCCAAAGAAAGTAATCAGGATCAAAAACGCCCCTTTCTGGCGCACATAGCAGTACCTCTAGGCGGTTCCTTCAGCGGCCCGGGTTCCGTCCGTAGTCTCGAGGGAATATGTAGCAGCGTCGCTACACCTATTCAGCAACAAATGTGCGTGCAGGCACAGGAGGCGCGTAGGCGCCGCTTCTTCGGGAGGCGTTAATGAAAGCAGGTAAGGCTGGAGGTACGGGAACAAGTACATGAATAGCCGTCTCCAGCTCCGACTAGCGAAATCAGTGACAAGCACCGGATCCCCCTGATGGCTGGCATTATATACCGCCTGACCTACAGGCAGCAACTGGTGCTTGTCTGAGTATTTGCTGGGAGAGGTAGTTCTCTCAGCCCCATTAAGCACGTCGGACCGTGACATTTGTACTCCCCACAACAGTACCAAGTCACAAAGTAATTTTCAGTCCCCCCCATGTGAGGTGAGCATGTTTCAGTGTGAGCTTTCTGGGCCATTTAGTTGGGTGGATATTGTGAGTGACTGCATGTCCCAGCATGCTCTTGGCTATACCCCCTTCCCAGCATGCCCTCACTTCCCTCCTTCTGACTCTGCTTCCCTGTGAGGGAGTGTGCCTTTGCTGACAAGGTGGCTGATAGTGGAGTCCTCGTGTTTGTTGGAGGCCAATTCCCAGTGGAGCTTTGTACTCCCCGCAACACTGCCCAGTCACAGAGTCATTGTCACTCAGTCCTCCCCCCTCACCATGTGAGGTGAGCATGGTTCAGTGTGAGCTTGCTGGACCATTTGGGTAGGTGGGTGGGTATTGTGAAAGACTGCAAGTCCCAGCATGCTCTTGGCTACACCCCCTTCTCAGCATGCACTCACATCCCTCCTTCTGACTCTGCTTCCCAGTGAGGGGGTTTGCCTGTGCTGACAAGATGGCTGACAGTTGAGTCTTGGTGTTTGTTGGTGGTCAATTCCCAGTGGAGCTTTTTATTCCCCACAACAGTGCCCAGTTACAGAGTTCTTGTCAGTCCTCACCCCCCCCATGTGAGCTGAGCTTGGTTCAGTGTGAGCTTGCTGAGTCATTTGAGTAGGTGGGTATTGTGAGTGACTGCAAGTACCAGCATGCTCCTGGCTACATCCCCTTCTCAGCATGCCCTCACTTTCCTCCTTCTGACTCTACTTCCCTGTGAGGGGGTGTGCCTGTGCTGACAAGGTGGCTGATAGTGGAGTCTTGGTGTTAGTTGGTGGCCAATTCCCAGTGGAGCTTTGTACTCCCCACAATAGTGCCCAGTCACAGAGTTCTTGTCAGCCCTCCACCCCATGTGAGGTGAGCATGGTTTAGTGTGAGCTTGCTGGGCCATTTGTGTGGGTGGGTATTGTGAATGACTGCAAGTCCTAGCATGCGCTTGGCTAAATCCCCTACCCTACAAGCCCTCACTTCCCTCCTTCTGAGTCTGCTTCCCTGTGAGGGCCTGTGCCCAAATGCCTGTGCTGCCTTAATGGCTGACAGTGGAGTCCTGGTGTTTGATGGTGCCCAATCCAAGTCGAACTTTCTACTCCCCACAGCATTGGTATCCTTATTCCGGCGGGGTTTGCGCTCCAGGCACCAGGCGCGACTATTTAGAGGCGTGCTGGGCTGGGCGCTCTGCGGTTGTACACTGCTGGCGAGAAGTTGAATTTGGGGCTACAGCTGATTTAAAAGCCATTTCCTAACCTAGCTACACTGCTCTTTGCACATGCTCGTCCAAGGCTTGTTTTAAAAACGAACCAGGTTTTTAAAGAAAAGGGCTTGTTGTTATTTTGCACAATGTATTTTTACTGTTGGTTTTAAAAAACGATTTGGGCTTTTGAATGAATGAATGAATGAAATGGGTTTTATAGAGCGCACATAGCTGCCCTGAGGCGTCCAAGCGCTAAGATTACCACTGAGGCTTAGGTTGCTTGAGGGAAGGATATCTACCCGACTACTGATTAATGAACAGGAGCGTTTTTAGCTGTTTGCGAAATGAGATGAGATCGGGGTTGGACCTTAGATGCTGGGGAAGAGCATTCCACATCTTGGCCACATTATAGGAAAAAGAGCGGCCTCCCGATCTTGATTTCTTTACTTTAGGAACAATGGCCAAGTTTGCATCGGTTGAGCGCAGCTGTCTGGCAGGATGATAGGGTGCAATTGAGAGGTAGATTGATTACTGGGCCTAAAGACCAAAAGGCCTGATGTGCAATACAGAGGGATTTAAAGTTGACTCTTTCCCTAACGGGGAGCCAGTGCAGTCTCCTTAGGCCGGACTTTACTGATGATCTCCGGGGGATTTGTAAAAGAGTCCATGCGGCGCAGTTTTGTATCAATTGCAATTTGCGCAGAGTGAAGTCAGGGGCTCCCAGGTATAAAGCATTCCTAAAATCCAACCGAGATTGGATCAGGCCCAGAACCACGGTCTTTCTTGCTACGAAGGGAAGTAGAGGGAGGATCTTTCTGAAGACTCTGAGGATGCCGAAACAGATGGCAGATAGTCTTATTGCCTGCTGGTCAAATGACAGGGTCCTATCCAGCCAGATACCAAGGCTCTTAATGGTATCTTTGGGTGCCGGGGCAGGTACTAAGCAGGGTGGCCAAAGAGTATTGATGGAAGATGGTGCGAGCCGACCCAGGAGCATAAGCTCAGTCTTGTCTCCGTTGAGTTTGAGACAAGACTTGGTCATCCAGCTCTTGACTATCTCCAGACAGCCTGCAAGATCCACGCCCGCTAAGGAGACCCCTTCCTGCGCCAGAGAGACCACCAGCTGAGTATCGTCCGCATAGGTAACGATATTATTACCATACGGACGGACGATCTCAGCCAGTGGCCTCATGTAGACGTTAAATAACGTCGGGCTCAATGATGATCCCTGCGGGACTCCACATCCCAGAGGCTTACTGGTGGAGGTGGCATTGCCCTCATATACCTGGAAGGATCTATCATTCAGGTAGGACCTGAACCACTCCAGGGCTTTGTCAGATATTCCGGTATCCAGGTGACGCTGCAAAAGGATGTTGTGGTTAACGGTATCAAATGCAGCGCTCAGATCGAGGAGGATGACTGCCACCGATCCTCCCCGATCTAAGATCCTCCCGGACTCCTCTGTGACAGCCAGTAATGCAGTCTCGGTCCCATGTTTGGGCCGGAAACCTGTCTGGGAGGGATCGAGCAGCTGGTTTTGTTCAAGAAAGGTTGTTAATGGACCATTTATGTATTTCTCCAAAATTTTAGCTGCCCAGGGCAGTAAGGAGATTGGGCGAAAGTTGTTAGGATTCTTGGTGTCCAAGTTGGGTTTTTTAACAAGGGCCCGCACCATGGCCCGTTTCCAAGCCACTGGGACTGTGCTGGTGGAGATCGAGGTGTTAAGTACTACTAGCAGTGTAGGGAGGCTGGTCTGTATAGCAGAGACTAAGATATGTGAAGGTGCTGGGTCCCTAGGGGAGCCTGATTTCACCTGACGCATGAGGGAGGTGAGTTGGTCCGCATCCATCAGGGGAAATTCCGCCAGCACAGGGGAGCAGTTGGATTTGTTTTCTTGTGGGGGACATAAAGGTGTCTCCTTCGATCTAAACTGCTCTGAGGATGGAAAGTAGGAGTAGATGAGATAGATTTTTTGGAAGAAGAAATCAGCCAGATCTTCACAACGGAGCCGAGGATTTTCATCAATAAGTGGAGGCGTTGGGAGGTTAATGGGACTTTTTACAATTTTCTAAATCTCCTTGGAGCTGGAGCTGGCCTCTGCAATTTTATGTGAATAATATAGGGATTGCGCGCTCTTTATGTCTTTTTTATATGCTCTAATGGCCTCTCTATAAATGATTTTATCTGATCCGGCATATCCTAGTCGCCATTTACGTTCTAATCTTTTGCAGTAGCACTTTTTCTCCCGTAGCTCATTCGAGTACCAGGGAGCGGAGATCCTAGATCTTTTTGAGACAGTTTTCTTCATGGGGAGCGTGGCATTTAGAGAGTTTTTTTACCCATTCATTAAACATTTCTTTGGCCAGTGATGGAGTCTGACCAACTGAGGGAATTGAATTTTGTAACTCATGAGTCCACTGAACCAACGAGATTTTAGACCAATTGCGTGTTTCTCGCAGTCGGTGTGAGGGACAAGAGCTTATCAGTTTTCCATACTAACGGAATTAATGCATGGTCTGTCCAGGGGAGTGCTATAGGGGGGCATGCCTTCAAATTAGGGCAGTTGCTAAACACCGGATCCAACAAATGACCTTTGGTGTGCGTGGGGGATGAAACCAGCTGGGGCAGCCGTAAAGCAGAGAAATCTCCAATTAATTTATTGGCGATAGAATCATTAGATTCATCTAAATGGATGTTAAGATCGCCTAATAACGTATAGTTGGAGGGGGAAAAAGCAAGGTCAGCGACCAGCGGGGCAGAGACTCGTGAAACTGTTTGGCTGGGCCCGGTGGGCGATATACAAGTGCTCCTGAGAAACTTGTATTGGGGGAGAATTCCAGGGAGAAAGACAGGCTTTCGCACTCCGTGAAGGGGTTAGGGGTACAGCGACAGGTGAAACAGTCTCTGAAAATGATTGCTAAGCCACCCCCCCTTTCATTTACGCGGTCCTGTCTCACGATTTGGTAACCCTGTCCCAAAGTTTGAACCAACTCAGGGTCAGAATGCGGAGTCAGCCATGTCTCGGTGAGAAAAAGTACGTCAGGTTTTCTCTCATCAAGTAGCAATGATAGTTCTGTGCAGTGTCTTGGCAATGACCTGCAGTTTAGGGGGAACATTCTAAATAGTTGTTGTTTGTGTGTGTGGGGCTTTGGCATGAGATGTGTATTACACTGCCTGCACTGAGTAGGTAGGTCCAGGGGGGGATACTTATGTACGCAGGACAAATTTACCTGTGAATTAATATCTCGTAATTCAGTGGATGTGTATTTCCTGATATTTTTGATGGGGGAGATAGGGGTTGTGGCCCCTAGCCCCGGCCGGACGCGGACGGGCGCGCAGGCGGGCTCGCCTTAGGCGAGCCTTCGGCGCGCCGTTGGCGCGCCCGCTGCGCTTCCTAGGTGGGAGTGTCATTTTATGTTGGAAGGGGCAGGAGTAGCGGAGCACTAGTCTGATCGGCTGGCTGTCTCCTCACCCAAGATGGTGGGACCCACGGGGGGGAGAGGTCTTCAATGGCTGGGGTAAGACTTCTTGTGCAAAGCGCAAATACACGTTATTAAACATGTTATTAAAACAATAGCAGCAACACGAATTAAAAACATTTTAGCAGCAACTTCAAGTAGTACTCGCTAAGTCACTAACAAGGTCCCGGCTTCCGCCTCAGGACCAGCAACACACCACCCAACTAGCAATCAGCGAGGGTGCGCCTGGGTCTAAGCCTTTATGTGGGAAGGGGCGGGAGTAGCGGAGCACTAGTCTGCTCGGCCGGCTGTCTCCTCACCCAAGATGGCGGGACCCACGGTGGGAGAGGTCTTAAATGGCTGGGGTAAGACTTCTTGTGCAAAGTGCAAATACACTTTATTAAACACATTATTAAAACAATAGCAGCAACACAAATAAAAAATATTTTAGCAGCAACTTCAAGCAGTACTCGCTAAGTCACTAACAAGGTCCCGCCTTCCGCCTCAGAACCAGCAACACACCACCCAACTAGCAATCAGCGAGGGTGCGCCTGGGTCTAAGCTTTTATGTGGGAAGGGGCGGGAGTAGCGGAGCACTAGTCTGCTCGGCCGGCTGTCTCCTCACCCAAGATGGCGGGACCACGGGGGGAGAGGTCTTCAATGGCTGGGGTAAGACTTCTTGTGCAAAGCGCAAATACACGTTATTAAACACGTTATTAAAACAAATAGCAGCAACACGAATTAAAAATATTTTAGCAGCAACTTCAAGCAGTACTTGCTAAGTCACTAACAAGGTCCCGGCTTCCGCCTCAGGACCAGCAACACACCACCCAACTAGCAATCAGCGAGGGTGCGCCTGGGTCTAAGCTTTTATGTGGGAAGGGGCGGGAGTAGCGGAGCACTAGTCTGCTCGTCGGCTGTCTCCTCACCCAAGATGGCGGGACCCATGGGGGGAGAAGTCTTCAATGGCTGGGGTAAGACGTCTTGTGCAAAGCGCAAATACACGTTATTAAACACGTTATTAAAACAATAGCAGCAACACGAATTAAAAATATTTTAGCAGCAACTTCAAGCAGTACTCGCTAAGTTACTAACAAGGTCCCGGCTTCCGCCTCAGGACCAGCAACACAACACCCAACTAGCAACCAGCGAGGGTGCGCCTGGGTCTAAGCTTTTATGTGGGAAGGGGCGGGAGTAGCGGAGCACTCGTCTGCTCGGCCGGCTGTCTCCTCACCCAAGATGGCGGGACCCACGGTGGGAGAGGTCTTCAATGGCTGGAGTAAGACTTCTTGTGCAAAGCGCAAATACACGTTATTAAACACGTTATTAAAACAATAGCAGCAACACAAATTAAAAATATTTTAGCAGCAACTTCAAGCAGTACTCGCTAAGTCACTAACAAGGTCCCGGCTTCCGCCTCAGGACCAGCAGCACACCACCCAACTAGCAATCAGCGATGGTGCGCCTGGGTCTAAGCTTTTATGTGGGAAGGGGCGGGAGTAGCGGAGCACTAGTCTGCTCGGCCGGCTGTCTCCTCACCCAAGATGGCGGGACCCACAGGGGGAGAGGTCTTCAATGGTTGGGGTAAGACTTCTTGTGCAAAGCGCAAATACACGTTATTAAATACGTTATTAAAACAATAGCAGCAACACAAATTAAAAATATTTTAGCAGCAACTTCAAGCAGTACTCGCTAAGTCACTAACAAGGTCCCGGCTTCCGCCTCAGGACCAGCAACACACCACCCAACTAAAACAAGAGGGAATACATTTTAATCTCTGCTGCACTTATCTGTCACACTTAGTTTGCCGGAGGCTTCCCCGGTCCGCCACGGCTTTGCCGATTGTTGCGGAGGGAAGACCTCAGCTCGCATCACTTCCGGTATCCTTGTTCCGGTGGGGTTAGCGCTCCAGGCACCAGGCGCGACTATTTAGAGGCGTGCTGGGCGCTCTGCGGTTGTACACTGCTGGCAAGAAGTTGAATTTGGGGCTACAGCTGATTTAAAAGCCATTTCCTAACATAGCTACCCTGCTCTTTGCACATGCTCGTCCAAGGCTTGTTTTAAAAACGATCCAGGTTTTTAAATAAGAGGGCTTGTTGTTATTTTGCACAATGTATTTTTACTGTTGGTTTTAAAAAACGATTTGGGCTTTTTAAAACAGAAGGGAATACATTTTAATCTGTGCTGCACTTATCTGTCACACTTAAATTGCTAGAGGCTTCCCCGGTCTGCCACGGCTTTGCCGTTTGTTGCGGAGGGAAGACCTCAGCTCGCATCACTTCCGGTATCCTTGTTCCGGCTGGGCTAGTGCTCCAGGCACCAAGCGCGACTATTTAGAGGCGTGCTGGGCTGGGCGCTCTGCGGTTGTACACTGCTGGCGAGGAGTTGAATTTGGGGCTACAGCTGATTTAAAAGCCATTTCCTAACGTAGCTACCCTGCTCTTTGCACATTCTCATCCAAGGCTTGTTTTAAAAACGATCCAGGTTTTTAAATAAGAGGCCTTGTTGTTATTTTGCACAATGTATGTTTACTGTTGGTTTTAATAAACGATTTGGGCTTTTTAAAACAAGAGGGAATACATTTTAATCTGTGCTGCACTTATCTGTCACACTTACATTGCTAGAGACTTCCCCGGCTCGCCACAGCTTTGCCGATTGTTGCGGAGGGAAGACCTCAGCTCGCATCACTTCCGGTATCCTTGTTCCGGCGGGGTTAGTGCTCCAGGCACCAGGCGCAACTATTTAGAGCCACGCTGGGCCGGACACGCAGCGGACGAGCGCAGTGGGCATCCCGAAGGCGCGCCTAAGGCAAGCCTGTCTGTGCCAGGACCGGGCCAAGGGCCTGTCATGCTGCCAATTATGTCGAAGGGAACACCACTCTACGCCCTTACAGTCGAGCTGCTCTACTATCCTTAAACCCGGGCTCGCATGGTGGGCAGAAACGCTGCAACTTGGCATCGGATAGCGTCTTGGCCTGCCCTTACTGTAACTTTCACATCCCTCCCCTCCAGTCGGATCCTCTCTTAAAGGAACTGCAAGCGCCGACCATCCGGGCTGCCCTGATTAATGCACGCTCGATGGTGAAACATGCCGGTAACATTTATGAGCTTATAACGGACCATAATTTTGCTATCCTGTTTATCACTGAAACCTGGCTCAGGGAGTCCTGTGCACCGGTGGTCGAGCTTGCAGTCCCTCTTGGTTATTAGCTAGCTCGGGCTGATCGTTGCACGGGAAGAGGTGGAGGCACTGCTGTGGTGTTCAGGGAATCATGGGCTTTTGTCTGTGAAAAATCCACGAGTATCCAGGAGGGAGAAGCTTTGGATTTCTCCTTTATTCTGATGCCCCACTTTACGTTAGGGGGAACATTGATATATTGACCACCTGGGCTGACTGGATTATTTTTAAATCCCTTAGGTGAGTCGTTGGCAGAATGTGTTCTTCGCTTCCCTAAATTTCTCCTTCTCAGAGATTTTAATATCCATTTAGATTCCCCCAGGGCTCCGGACACACTGGCCTTTTTGGATCTCTCGAATGTAACTCAGCTGACCCACTGGGTTGTCCAACCCACCCACTTACATGGCCACATGTTAGATCTGGTGTGCTCTAACTTTTCACTAGACATGAGCGATCCTTGGCCAGTATCCTGGTCTGACCATGCCGTGATAATTTTTTCTTGGGCCATGGGCAAGCCGTTACACCAATCTCCTCTCTCTTCTGGGGCTCTAGCCCGAAAAATTAGTATTCCAGGACTTGCTGAGGCCGTGTCTCACTCGCAGGTAGCCCCTGCCCACGATCTTGAAGGTCAAGTTGACCAATTTAACATCTGGGTCAGCAATGGGGTCCAATCCATCTGCAAACCCGTGTCTAGAGCCCACCAGCGGGAGATGCCCTCTCAACCATGGTACTCACCTTTGCTAAAAGATCTGAAGCGGAATTATAAGAAGTTCGAACGACTTTGGAGGACGGCCTACTGTCCGCTAGCCAAAGCTAACCTCCGCGCTTCTCAGAGAATATACTTCACTGCGGTGAAAAAAACAAAAAGTGAGTACTATACGCCCAGAATTATGAAGGCCGATAACAATGGCAAGGAGATCTTCGCCATTGTTCAAAGCTTCATGTCCCTCCGAGCTGACCAAACGATCACCCCCGTCTCGGCAGGCTGGTGTGAGGAGCTATCATCCTTCTTCATCAATAAGATTAAACTTATTGAAGAAGGTCTAGCACTGTTTACCATCCCCATTCACCTGTCTCCTGACTGCATATTCTGCCCTCCCCCTAGCAGGCACCTATCCTAGTTTGACTTGGCAGAACTACCTGATATTCTGACCATCCTCAAATCTCTAAAATCTGGTTCTCCCTCAGATCCCTGCCCTGCCAGGGTTCTGGCTGGAGTGGCGGACACTATAGGCACCAAAGTCACAATTCTGGTAAATAGGTAGCTGCAATCAGCCACGGTGCCAAGACAATGGAAGCAGGCAAAGCTCCTTCCACTGCTAAATAAACCTTCGGCAGACCCACTCATAACAGCTAACTATCGGCCCATCTCCCTGCTACCAGTGCTGGCTAAAGTCTGCGAGAAGATTGCCTTTCGCCAATTGAACGCTTTTGTAGAAGACTCGGGGGCTCTCCACCCAGCGCAGTCTGGCTTCACATCATCTTTTAGCACTGAGACGGCTCTGGTCGAGGTGACAGAGTCAATCAAGGAATGTCTGGATAGGGGCGGCGGAGCGGCCTTGATTTTACTCGACCTCTCTGCCACCTTTGATACGGTACCCATCCAACTTCTCCTGGCGCGCCTATCATCTACTGGCCTCCCGGGGCCGTGTGGTCATGGCTGGAATCCTTTCTCAGCTCCCGCTCCCAGCAAGTCTGGATGGCTCCCTATTTGTCCTCAGCCAGAGAAGTTCAGACAGGGGTCCCTCAGGGCTCGACGCTGAGCCTGCTTCTCTTTAACATCTACATGACACCTCTGATCTTCCTGGCTGAAGAACTGGGCGCCAAGATTATGGCCGACGCCGACGACACCCAGCTTCTGTTTACCTGGAAAACCTCGAACGTAGAAGTAGATGCAGCGAAAAAATGTCTAGCCGCCGTATTCACCTGGCTTGCCCAGGCCAGACTTAAATGTAACGAGGGAAAGTCGGAAATCATTCTTTATGGGCAATTTCCCGCTCAATTTACAGAAGCATTGTGGTCCTATGATTTTCCCCGTCTTCTTTCCGAAGGTGGCCTAGCCAAGAATCTAGGCATTTGGTTTGGGGAAGATCTAAGGTTTACAGAGCACATAAAAAGACTCTCAGGCGTCTGCTTCGGGACTCTTAAGTCCTTAGGCTGATTTTTTCCCCTGCTCCCCCAACAGGCCAAGGAGATGGTTGCCCGAGCAATCATCTTGTCTCGCCTGGACTATGCCAACGCACTCTATCTTGGCATACCAGCATTCTTGTTCAATAAGCTACAACTCAACCAGAATGCTGCGGCGAGACTCCTCTTGGGCATCTCTAAACGAACTAGCATAAGATCGCAAATGTCCTCACTACACTGGCTGCCAGTGGCACAGAGAGTACAATTTAAGGCCCTGGTCTTAATGCACAGAGCCCTACATGACTCAGGCACCTCTTACATTAGGAAGAGAGTGGCCTTCTACATCGCCCAACGATCTTTAAGGTCGGCGGCCCAACGTTTGATGGTAATTCCTTACTTCCGTCGAGACAGGTTGGCCGGTCAATCTTTTTCTGTGAAAGCAGCCCTTCTTTGGAAAGCCCTACCTATAGTCCTATGTCAAACTCAGGATATAACATGTTTTAAAAACCTTCTCAAAACTCACCTTTTCAGCCAGGCCTACTAATTCATTTTCTCTCGCCATAGGTGTATTAATGCTTTGCGCCAGGATACTCATGAGTAGTTGTGCGAGTTATAAATACCAATATAACATAACATACCATAACATAACAACAGTGCCCAGTCTCAGAGTTCTTGTCAGTCCTCCCACTCCCCCCCTCGTGAGGTGAGTATGGTTCAGTGTGAGCTTGCTGGGACATTTGGTTGGGTGGGTATTGTGAGTGACTGCATGTCCTAGCATGCTCTTGGCTACACCCCCTTCCCAGCAAACCCTTACTTCCCTCTTTCTGACTCCTCTTCCCTGTGAGGGGGTGTACCTGTGCTGATGACATGACTGACAGTGGAGTTCTGATGTTTGTTGCTGGCCAATTCCAAGTGGAGCGTTGTACTCACCACAGCAGTGCCCAGTCACAGAGTTCTTCTCAGTCATCCCGCCCCCCATGTGAGGTGAGCATGGTTCAGTGTGAGCTTGCTGGGCCTTTTGGGTGGGTGGGTATTTTGAGTGACTGCAAGCCCCAGCATGCTCGTGGCTACACCCCTTTCCCAGCATGCCCTCACTTCCCTCATTCTGACTCTGCTTCCCTGTGAATGAGTGTGCCTGAGCTGACAGGATGGCTGACAGTGGAGTCCTGTTGTTTGCTGGTTGCCAATTCCCAGTGGAGCTTTGTGCTCCCCACAACAGTGCCCAGTCACAGAGTTCTCGTCACTCAGTCCTCCCCCCTCACCATGTGAGGTGACCATGGTTCAGTGTGAGCTTGCTGGGTCTTTTTGGGTGGGTGGGTATTGTGAGTGACTGCAAACCCCAGCATGCTCTTGGCTAAACCCCCTTACCAGCATGCCCTCACTTTCCTCCTTCTGACTCTGCTTCCCTGTGAGGGGGTTTGGCTGTGCTGACAAGATTGCTGACATTGGAGTCCTGGTGCTTGTTGGTGGCCAATTCCTAGTGGAGCTTTGTACTCCTCACAACAGTGCCCAGGCACAGAATTCTTGTCAGTCCGCCTCCCCATGTGAGGTGAGCATGGTTCAGTGTGAGCTTGCTGGGCCATTTGGGTTGGTGGGTATTATGAGTGACTACAAGTCTCAGCAAGCTCTTGGCTATACCCCCTTCCCAGCATGCCCTCACTTTCCTCCTTCTGACTCTGCTTCCCTGTGAGGGGGTGTACCTGTGCTGACAAGATGGCTGACAGTGGAGTCCTGGTGTTTGTTGAAGGCCAATTCCAAAGTGGAGCTTTGAGGTAAAGGGTTTTTCAGAACCGGTACTGATCCGGTAACCCAGCAGTGTCAGGGGAAACACCCAAAGACCTCGAGTACTTTCCTGATTCAGACCACAGAAACACGAGTCTTCTAGGTGAAGTCAAGATCGAATTTATTGGCTGCAACCAAGTAACAAGCGTCCTAGAAGTACAACAGCACGGTGTGTATATTCTCAGGAGACTGCTCAACATTACAGAGCCAGGCTTCTCTTTTTATACAGAATTTTAGGCTTCAGGTAAGCATTCTTAGATTTACAGTGCAAACATTCTTGGATTTACAGTGAGCTATTCACATATTTTCATTGCAAAGAAAAAAAAAAGCAGAGTCATGATGACAAGTCCACATTTTAGTGTGTCCAGTTTGTGATCAATTACCCGGCAAGGCCCAACATTTCCATCAGATATCGGTGTACCCTCAATAAAACCGGGCTCCTCCTCATCATAAAGCAAAAGAAGAGAAGGAGCAAGGACAGGTGTGAGCAAGATTTGGGCGGGGTGTGTGTGGGATGGGAACAGTTTATGGCCTGTTGTGCTTTGATGCTATCTCGTTCGGCCACTGGGCGGGGAACTGACCAAACAGGTTTGGCTTGGGGCAATGGTTCCAGCTTGCCCAGGTCACAGAAAAGTCAATTAAGGTGTATGTGTCCTTTGATATCGAATTCAGCTGTGGTTACAAGTCTATGTAAAGGGCAACTCACAAAATGGCTGCCAAGCATAAAATGGAACCCAAGGGTTCAAAAACGAAAATGACGATTTCGAGGTGAAATCGTTACTTGATTATGACGAAAATGCTTGTGCATAGTGTACTAGCCATTATCGGTCTTTTGATATAAAAATCGTCATGCTACGACAAAGTTTGTTGCACGAGTCCAGAATTTTCAGAACTACAAACCCTCTTTTTGCCCTTACATAGGCAATTTAACCTAATCTCATGCTAGTCCAGGTCTATATTCCTAAAGTCATTGAGATGTTGCTGTAACATCATTCTGGTGCTTAGTTCATCTTTTGACACAGGCTTCCTTACACATGATGTAACACAGAGGCCACATATTGCAGGAGCGCACTGCACGCACAGACAGAACAGAAAAAGAATGGCTAAGACCATCCCAATGACCATGAGAATTTTCCATCCCCAGCCGGATATCAGTTCCCAGAACCATCCCATAAAAGACCAATCCCCTTTATTCATATGAATAGATTCAGAAATTTTATGCAGTTTGGAGATGGCCTGGTACACTGTTGGAGCGTTATCTGGAATAAAGACACAGCAACTCGATTGGATCAGTTTACATACCCCACCTCGGTCTGCAAGTATGACATCTAATGCGACCCTGTTCTGAAGGGTCATAAGACGGTCCGATTGGAGCTCAGCAGTCAAGTTACTAAGGGCACCAGCAGTTTCAATTACGGTGGATTCAACCACCCTTGCTAATTGCCTTATGTTTCTGCTGTTAACCATCGGTCCCCAGAACGGCAGAAAACCCTTTGCGAAATCCCCAAATTCTTGTCCTGCAGTGTCTTCTTTATTCAAGACACCTCTAACTATCCTTGTCTTATGGTAATCTGCTGCTGCTGTGTAGGTGGGAGGCAACAGGAACGAAACAAAACATGTGCCCGAAAAGTCAGGGGGCAACCATGTATAGGCTCTATCATGGCAGATGAAATAGGTACCCTTAGCTGCTAAAAACGCAGGGGAGGTCTGAGATGCAAAAACATACGTTTCTGTACAGACACTCTTCCCTAACTGAGCTCTGGGATTCTTGCCAGTACCTTGCAGACACAGATGACCCTGATGGGGTACAATCCAAATCGGGGAAGATCTCTTAGCTTGCTGTTTCTCACTCAGAGTAGCTCTGTATCCGGTCACGCTCCTTCCTATGTATACTAGCGTCTCATCTCTCGGGATAGTCTCATAGGAAATATCTTCCTTAATCATATCTACTATATCCTTAACTAGAGCACTATTCTTAGGATTGTCTGTTACAGAACGTAGGGGGTAGACTTCATGTGCATAAATGAACATTGTCCTGTATGCCCACACAGAACCATTGTGACTGAATGGCAGGACAAGGTAAGGGATGCCTTTATCCGTTGTGTGAGGCATAAGACCACACACCCAGCAGTTAGTCGTGTTCATTACTAGTTGGTCTTGGTGCAAGAGCTGAAAGAAGGAGTTATTAATAAACTCTAATCTCCTAGCTGACTCATGTTCAGGAAGGGGTTGAAAAGAATGTGCAGAAATAGTAGGAGGAGGTATGGGCGATGTAGTCGGTGCAAAGGTCACTTGTAATGAAAACAGTACATATCCTATTAAAAACATCATTGCACTTAATAACAGGAAAATGCATAATAATAAAAAACTTTCTTTGTCATCAATCCACATATTCTTGTTTTAAAGTTCACAGCTTTGGCAGATCTCTCCATTTTGAAAAACTCCATCCTCTCTATAATGCTGCCCGCGATGGGAGGTTGATTCTGCTAAGGAATGCTTCTGTTGATTTAGGGCAACTCCCTTAGACCAACCAGAACTGTCCACCTAATGTCGCCAGCTGCACCCCAAAGACTTTGGGCAATCGTGGCCCTAGCAGCGGAACCCGGATGGCGGTTTGAAAAAACAAAAATAAGCAAGTTTCTCATATGGGAGAGCTGCTCTTTGAAAAATAGTACTTAGGGAAAAAAATGTATTAGTTCATTTTTATTAGTTCGTATTTCTCGGCCTCAGATTATACCGTTGTCTTCCCGGTATTGTATGGTCTTGAAACAAGGCTTCAGGTTCTGTAGTGTCCAATCGGGCTGATGATGGTACGGCTGGTTGCAAAATATTGTCACTCTCTTGTTCTGTAATTGTTTCTTTCACATGAGCATCACTGAAAGGTATGAACCGTGGCACAGATTCAGTCTCTGAGTTGGCGATACCCTCCTGGACCCACCGGTCATAGGGCAAGGGCAGGGGGATCTGTTTACAATGGATCCCGTGGATCCAGTTCTTCTTTCCCTCCACACGAACGGCTGATCTTGTGGAAAGAAGGACTAGGTGTGGGCCGGTCCACCTGGGCTGTTCGTTCTTTGTTCGCTGAAAGTTTTTCACCAACACCCAGGATCCAGGATTGATTTGATGGCCTGGAGCTTCAGAGACCAGAGGCAGAGAGTCATGGACCTGTTAGTGTAAAACACGCAATTTAGCCGTCAATTCATACAAATAGTCAAGCAAAACAGGGTGCTCTATTTCACTAAACTTTGTGGGTCTAGGCACCCCCCATATGTTGGCCGGACGGCCGAAAACAATTTCATAGGGACTAAGTTTCACTCTGGAATGCACGGTCATTCTGGTGGATAGGAGTGCTAAAGGCAGAGCGTCAGGCCATTTAAGACCCGTGCTTGCTTGAATCTTGGCTAACTGTAGTTTTAGGGTGCCGTTGTAACATTCTACTAATCCAGCTGATTGGGGGTGATTTGCAGCGTGGAACATTTGTCTGATGCCTAGCCCTTCACATACTTTTTTCATCACTTGACCCACAAATTCACTCCCATTGTCACTCCAGACCATTCTCGGCATTCCAAACCTGGGGAAGAATTCTTTGACAAGGGCTTTTGCTGTGGACAAGGCAGTATTGTCCTTTAGGGGATATGCCTCTACCCATCTTGGGAAGGCGCAGACAACAACGAGTACGTATTTTAAATTGTTGCACCTCTCCATGTGGATAAAATCTAGCTGCAAAATCTCAAACGGATACGTAGGAGGTGCAAAATGACCAGCTGGAGTTGGGGTTCCCCTACCAGGGTTGTGTTTCAGACATACCATGCACTTCTTGACCACATTCTCTGCACACTTAGGAATGCCAGCATTCTGCCATACTGGTGCCAACAACTTGCAAATCCCTTTCACGCTGATATGAGCCATTCCATGAGCCATTGTAACCACTGCAAGCACGTACGCATCGGGTAGCAACAATCTCTGATGCTCTGACAATTCAACCCAACAACCATTTGCATCCATTCTACCCGTACTTTCTCTCCACATGTTCAACTCTTTCTCTGTGGCCTCAGATTGGATCGATTTCACACTTTCTACCGTATCTTCACACATTCCAACATCACTAACCCATCTTGCAGAGCCTGCAACATACATTCTGCCCATCACATTCCTTGCTGTTTCTTTCGCGACTTCATCAGCAAATGCATTTCCACAACCAACATCATCAGTCACCTTCTTGTGAGCACTACATTTTACAATCGCAACTTGTAGAGGCAAGGTCAGTGATTCAAGAAGCTCATTCACCAACTGACCATGCTGGATCTTGGCTCCATGCGAAGCAAGAAACCCACGTTCACACCACAGACGTCCAAAACTATGAGCCGCACCAAATGCATACTGACTGTCAGTGTACACATTCACTTTCATTCTTTTTGACAACACACACGCCCTTGTAAGTGCAATCAATTCTGCCGCTTAAGCTGAGTTATGTGGAATACGTGCAGCTTCAACGATTGTATGCAAAGTTGGGACAGCATATGCTGCAGTCGTGTCACCATTCGGGAGCTTGAAGCATGAACCATCCACCCATAAGGTACCATCGCATTCAACAAGAGGAGAATCTTGGAGGTCTATTCTCCCTTTCGTTTCTTCTTCTGTTCTAAGAAAACAATCATGCTGTTCTTCATCAATCTCTGTCTCAACTGGAATTGGCAACAATGTGGCTGGGTTTAATGTGCTGCATCTTTTGATGTGCACATGACTCGCTAACAAAGTTAGTTCGTAACCTGACAATCGAGCACTAGTTAAGTGCTGTGTCTTGGTTCTGTTTACCAACGTGTCCACTGCATGTGGAACCATTACCACTAACGTGTTATTCATCACTAACCCAGCAGACTGTCGAATAGAAACAGTTGCTGCTGCTGTTGCTCTTAAACAACTTGGCAATGCTTTAGCTACTGGATCCAACGTCGACGAAAAATATGCACACGGACGCTGCTTGTCTCCAAACAATTCTGTCAACGCTGATAATGCACAACCTTCTCGCTCATGGACATACAATGTAAAGGGCTTACTGTAGTTGGGGGTACCCAACACAGGAGCCGAACATAATGCTGTGCGTAATTCAGAAAAACTTTTCTGACACTCTTCGGACCAAGGCACGGGATTGGGTGTATCTTTACATGTTAATGCCACCAATGGTTTGGCCAGTAAAGAAAATTATGGAAACCACTGTCTACAGTACGATGTAATATCCAAGAAAGCACGCACTTCTCTCTGTGTTTTTGGCACACTTAATTTTCTTATTGCCTGGATTCTTTCTGGGGTCAGTTTCCTTCCCTCCTTCGATAAGAGATGACCTAAGTAGGTCACTTCTTGTCGACAATATTGCAACTTAGACAGGGACACTTTGTGATGCAGAGCACACAAATTACGCAAAAAGGAGCATGTGGCTTATTTGCATATTTCCTCAGAATCTGCCGCAACAAGCAAATCATCGACATACTGGATGAGGGTAGCGCCTTCAGGTAAAACAATCGTATCGAGTTGTGTTTTTAGAGCTTGACTATATATTGATGGACTTTCACAGTAGCCCTGAGGAGCGCGTTTAAAGCGGAAGCTTCGTCCTCCTAAACTGAAGCCAAAAATATCCCTACTTTCCTCAGCAATTGGGATGCTGAAGAAAGCGTTCTTCAAGTCAATCACTGAAAACCATGTTGCAGAGGCTGGAATCATAGTCAATAGGGCAGTAATGTCAGGAACAACTGGAAATTGTGGCACTACTATTTTATTCACCTCTCTAAGATCAATCACAAATTAGACCCCTCTCAGCCCCCTGTACACAGGGGGCTGAGAGGGGTCAGTTCATTTTAAAACAGGCAGAACAGGGCTATTGCAAACGTTGCCTCTTGTCTCTTCAATCACATCTTTCTCAATCAAATCATAAATGATCGCTAACAACGCTTTTTCTCCTTCACTAGAAATTTTGTATTGGGGAATTCGTGGCATCCTAACATTAGTTTTTAATGTCACAACATATGGTGGTATTTCCAAGAGACCCACATCATTAGGACCAGTAGCCCAAAGAATATTAGGTAGAGATGACAATTCTGTCGGATATTCCTCTCTTGACAAATACATTGGAGAAACCACTTCCTTACCTAGTGTAAGTTGCACTCCCGAAGGGGAACAGTACAAAGTCGCATACAATCTTTTTAACAGGTCCAATCCCAACAAGTTCTCACCACAACCTGTTGTCAGAATAAGGGGTGCTTCGAATTCATAAGGACCAACAGACAGGGACATTGGACTAGAAATCGGGTTCCTAACTGGGGCGCCAGAAAACCCTACAGAAACATTCATTTCGCCAGACAAAGGTGCGCCAGGGAGTTTTGAGTGCATCATAGAACTATTTGTAGCACCAGTATCCAACAGAAAAGGTTCTGACACACCTGATGTAATCACCTCAACGTATGGTCCTCTCTGATCTACTGGAACTGAAACAACTCCCTCTCTTTGTCTATGGCTGTCCTAGCAATCATTACCTTCCATATACTCATCTTCTGCATAGTAATCATCAGCGTAGTACTGAGTTGTCCTACCAGGTGCGTTATTCTGCTGATCAAACCTATTCATAGAATTTTGAGGTGGAAAGGAGCGTGTATTCTGAGGAACGTTTCCACGTCCTCTACCTCTAGGTGTTTGCTGAACACCTCTACCTCTTGTGTTTGACACACCATTTGTGCGCTGTAACAAGATAGGGCAACTATATTTAAAATGACCCTCTTCCTTGCAATACGAACACTGATTGGGACCTACAGGAACGCGTGGCTGATTGTACTCTACTCTTGGCTTTTGGAACTGTGGGGGTTGCTGATAATTATTCTGATAGTTATTCTGCCCACCATTATTCTGACCACTACCACCACGTGGCGGGTATGCTTGCTGTAACAGGACCTTCGTTTTTAACTCTTTAGTTTTCTTTTCTGCTCTTTCTTTCTCATCTTTGTCTCTATTTTCATAATATTGTGCAGTAGCCAATATCTGTGCTGAAGAGGAAACTGCCCACGAACTCTCTGAATCCTTCAACTATTTACACAACTCTGGAAGTAGGTTGTGTACAAATTAATCAACGAACAGTCGCTGACCACCTTCTGTACTCATGTCTCGACCACTGTGGTCGACAAACGTTTCTTCAAACCTGGTGAAGAAATCAGACACCGTTTCATCTTTCTTCTGCTTACACGCAGACAACTTATCCCAGTTTACACGCATCGCAGGCATTAGAATTTTCATGTAATTAATGATCCTACCAGGGAGTTCTGCCACCAAAGGCTCAGGTTTAGCACCACCAACTTGTCTAGCATCAGCAGCAGTAATATTTACCCATGTGTCACCTAACTCTTGATCATGATCTGCATGACGAATCTTTCCCCATAAAGGCTGTGGAACAATATTCCCAAATAACATATCGATATCAGCTAAATTCATGATAGAGGAGCCTGCAGTCTGTGATAATTCTTTGTAATATCCTGCAGGATTTTTACGGGGATCAGGCAATGTCTGCTTAAGGGCTAATACTTCAGCTCGCTTCCATGGGACATGTACCCAAACACGCTGAAAGTGTGGCGGAATAATCGGGTTAGCATTCGCGTCTCCATCTCTCCAAACTGGGGGAACTTCCCTCATGGGATATTGTCTTCCCTTCTTTTTGACAGAGGAGTCCGAATCAAACAATGACTTAGAAACACCTTCAGTCCTAATTGATAACAATGTTGCAATGGCTTTCCTAACATCTGAACCCACAATCGTGCCTTTTGAAAATTCGAACCGTACATGGCTCAACTCAGGCGGATTATAGTCCAAATCATTCTCTTCTAAATCTTCGCATAGAAAAATACACATTTTCTCAAAAACGTACCTCTGCTTTGATGCTTCCCACTGATGGAAGACATCCATAACAGATTCTAGCTCATATCTCATCGGGTCAGTAACCCATTTATGTGCCAAACGATCCAATACTTCTTTCTCACTAGAATCAGGCAGGTGGCTATGCAACTGTTTGTGTTCAGGGGTATTAGTCGGGCTTGCCGCTCCAAACAAAGGGTATAGAAGACTAGAAACAGTGCTTGCCACTCTCTGGGGGACAGACGGAGAAGTCGATGAAAAGACAAGTGGGAAGGCAGGGTGAGATAAGGCAGATGTAGAGGTAGTGTCAGGAGGAGTACCAGGAGTGGTAGTCGATACAGTAGTTAAAGTTGCAGGAAGTATAGGAAGAGCAGGTGTAAAAGCCGGTGACCCTTGGGAAGGCTGCACCGGAGGAATAGGAGCCAGCTGAAGAGTAGCTGGTGGGTGCTGTGGAGGAACAGGAGGTATAACAACCATGGATTGCACAACTAAAGGTTATGGAGGTGCTGTAGCATTTTGCGCATAGGGCGGTGGCGAATTTAACAAATGCGACATTAGGGGATCTTTTTCAAACTCTCCTGCTGCGTCTTGCTGAAGAGGCGGCAAAACTGGATAACATTTATCTATTACCATTTTACGTTGCCTGTGCAACTGCTCACTCATCTGTTCTTCTTTATTGTCTCTATACTGCATAGCAGCTTGCATTACAGAGATACCCCTTTCTCTCTTATCTTTCTTCGCTAGTTTAATTTCCTTTTGTTTGGCCTCCTTACGCCATAGGCGGAAAGAGTCAAACATTGCCGGCCGGGCTTTCTTCTTAAAAAGTTTAACTTCGAGATTATCTAGGATTTCAGTATCAAAACTACCATATTGGGGCCATTTTAAAACACCGTCGTTTCTGGTGTATTTGATCCACACTTCATTGTATGCGATGGGGCCTACTCCATATTTCACATATAGTTCATAGGTTGGAGTTCCAATCGGAGGAACCGGACACGAGTCCTCCAGTCGGGAGTCCCTATCTTTACAACCAAGACAAAACAAATTTCCAAGTCTGCTAAGACCAGGCATCTTCGCTCTCTAGTCTAGCTTCAAACTTCAAAGGATTATCGATTACGATATTCTCGTGAATACAAGAGTCCTTCGGCTTTGGCGCTTGCAAGTTCCAAATCAAAGTTGTCCCAAAAGGGGACACCAAACAAACTAAGGACTGGGAGACGCTCCACTTATACTTTACTGAGGTATCGATGACGTCACCAGAAGACTCGTCTATCGTTTCGCTCTACCAAACATCAAGGGTCCAAACCAGGGCGATAGTCAGGGCAGCAGTCCTTCATAGCCGTCGGGACGCGGGGAACCTCGCAGCAAAGACCTTCGGAACCACGTCGACATACAGGGGTCGCTGAAGTGGCTGTCCGTCCTCCGGAATTTTCACACGAAGCTCCTCACGAACCTCTGGCTTGGACCGGTACCACTGATACCGCCCTACGTTGGGCGCCAACTGAGGTACTGGGTTTTTCAGAACCGGTACTGATCCGGTAACCCAGCAGTGTCAGGGGCAACACCCAAAGACCTCGAGTACTTTCCTGATTCAGACCACAGAAACACGAGTCTTCTAGGTGAAGTCAAGATCGAATTTATTGGCTGCAACCAAGTAACAAGCATCCTAGAAGTACAACAGCACGGTGTGTATATTCTCAGGAGACTGCTCAACATTACAGAGCCAGGCTTCTCTTTTTATACAGAATTTTAGGCTTCAGGCAAGCATTCTTAGATTTACAGTGCAAACATTCTTGGATTTACAGTGAGCTATTCATATATTTTCATTACAAAGAAAAAAAAATGCAGAGTCATGATGACAAGTCCACATTTTAGTGTGTCCAGTTCGTGATCAATTACCCGGCAAGGCCCAACATTTCCATCAGATATCGATGTACCCTCAATAAAACCGGGCTCCTCCTCATCATAAAGCAAAAGAAGAGAAAAGAGCAAGGACAGGTGTGAGCAAGATTTGGGCGGGGGTGTGTGTGCGATGGGAACAGTTTATGGCCTGTTGTGCTTTGATGCTATCTCGTTCGGCCACTGGGAGGGGAACTTACCAAACAGGTTTGGCTTGGGGCAATGGTTCCAGCTTGCCCAGGTCACAGAAAAGTCAATTAAGGTGTATGTGTCCTTTGATATCGAATTCAGCTGTGGTTACAAGTCTATGTAAAGGGCAACTCACAAAATGGCTGCCAAGCGTAAAATGGAACCCAAGGGTTCAAAAACGAAAATGACGATTTCGAGGTGAAATCGTTACTTTATTATGACGAAAATGCTTGTGCATAGTGTACTAGCCATTATCGGTCTTTTGATATAAAAATCTTCATGCTACGACAAAGTTTGTTGCATGAGTCCAGAATTTTCAGAACTACAGCTTTGTACTCCCCACAACAGTGCCCAGTCACAGAGTTCTTGTCAGTCCTCCCCCCTCGTGTGAGGTGAGCTTGGTTCAGTGTGAGCTTGCTGGGCCATTTGGGTGGGTAGGTATTGTGAGTGACTGTAAGTCTCAGAATGCTCTTGGCTACATCCCTTTCCCAGCATGCCCTCACTTCCCTCCTTCTGACTCTGCTTCCCTGTGAGGGGATGTGCTTCTGCAGACAAGGTGGCTGAGAGTGGAGTTCTAGTGTTTGTTAGTGGCCAATTCCCAGTGAAGGTTTGTACTCTGCACAATAGTGCCCAGTCACAGAGTTCTTGTCAGTCTCCCCCCCATGTGAGGTGAGCATGGTTCAGTGTGAGCTAGCTGGGCCATTTGGGTGGGTGGGTATTGTGAGTGGCTGAAAGTCCCAGCATGCTCTTGGCTACACCCCTTCCCAGCATGCCCTCACTTCCCTCCTTCTGACTCGGCTTCCCTGTGAGGGGGTGTGCCTGTGCTGACAAGATGGCTGACAGTGGAGTCCTGGTGTTTGTTGGTGGCACATTCCCAGTGGAGCTTTGTACTCCCCACAACAGTGCCCAGTCACAAATCTCTTTTCAGCCCCCCCCATGTGAGTTGAGCATGGTACAGTGTGATTCAGAAAAGGGGGTGGTGATGAACAGAGTGTCTGAATTAAGCAGACCACTCTTACCCAGTCCAAAGATCAGGGCTTGATCCATCACCGTTATTTATCTCACTGCCCCATCCCAGCTCAGAACCTGGCTATATGCAAATCAGTCTGTCCCTGGCCCAGTGCATCATGGGAACAGGGCAGACTAAACTACCAAGCCAATTCTTCACCAGAAAGGAGACGAGCTACCGGGGACCGGTTTCTGGCATTTCAGCCGTCTTCGGCCCGGCTTGCTTGAATCCTGATGGAGCAGTGAGAAAGGGACTCATGTCTGAGTATACCCTGCCACACCTATAGTGGCCAAAAACGATTCAGAAAAGGGGGTGGTGATGAACAGAGTGTCTGAATTAAGCAGACCACTCTTACCCAGTCCAAAGATCAGGGCTTGATCCATCACCGTTATTTATCTCACTGCCCCATCCCAGCTCAGAACCTGGCTATATGCAAATCAGTCTGTCCCTGGCCCAGTGCATCATGGGAACAGGGCAGACTAAACTACCAAGCCAATTCTTCACCAGAAAGGAGACAAGCTACCGGGGACCGGTTTCTGGCATTTCAGCCGTCTTCGGCCCAGCTAGCTTGAATCCTGATGGAGCAGTGAGAAAGGGACTCATGTCTGAGTATACCCTGCCACACCTATAGAGGCCAAAAACGATTCAGAAAAGGGGGTGGTGATGAACAGAGTGTCTGAATTAAGCAGACCACTCTTACCCAGTCCAAAGATCAGGGCTTGATCCATCACCGTTATTTATCTCACTGCCCCATCCCAGCTCAGAACCTGGCTATATGCAAATCAGTCTGTCCCTGGCCCAGTGCATCATGGGAACAGGGCAGACTAAACTACCAAGCCAATTCTTCACCAGAAAGGAGACAAGCTACCGGGGACCGGTTTCTGGCATTTCAGCCGTCTTCGGCCCGGCTTGCTTGAATCCTGATGGAGCAGTGAGAAAGGGACTCATGTCTGAGTATACCCTGCCACACCTATAGTGGCCAAAAACGATTCAGAAAAGGGGGTGGTGATGAACAGAGTGTCTGAATTAAGCAGACCACTCTTACCCAGTCCAAAGATCAGGGCTTGATCCATCACCGTTATTTATCTCACTGCCCCATCCCAGCTCAGAACCTGGCTATATGCAAATCAGTCTGTCCCTGGCCCAGTCCCCGGGAGCTTGTTTCCTTCCCAGTGTAAGAATTGGCTTTTGTAGTTTGGTTTGCCCTGTTCCCATCATGCACTGGGACAGAAACAGACTAATTTGCATACAGCCAGGTTCTGAAACTGGGATGGTGCAGTGAGCTAAAAAACGGTGTTGCATCTAGCCCTGATCTCTTGACTGGGTGAGAGCTTTCTGCTTAATTCAGAGACTCTGTCCCTCACCACCCCTTGTTGTAAATATTTTTGTCCACCCTAAGCGTGGAAGGGTATTCTCAGATGTGAGACCCTTGCTCATTGCACCATCAGGATTCAAGCAAACCGGGCCGAAGACGGCTGTAATGCCAGAAACCGGTCCCCTGGAGCTTGTTTCCTTCCCAGTGTAAGAATTGGCTTTTGTAGTTTGGTTTGCCCTGTTCCCATCATGCACTGGGACAGGAACAGACTAATTTGCATACAGCCAGGTTCTGAAACTGGGATGGTGCAGTGAGCTAAAAAACGGTGTTGGATCTAGCCCTGATCTCTTGACTGGGTGAGAGCTTTCTGCTTAATTCAGAGACTCTGTCCCTCACCACCCCTTGTTGTAAATATTTTTGTCCACCCTAAGCGTGGAAGGGTATTCTCAGATGTGAGACCCTTGCTCATTGCACCATCAGGATTCAAGCAAACCGGGCCGAAGACGGCTGTAATGCCAGAAACCGGTCCCCGGGAGCTTGTTTCCTTCCCAGTGTAAGAATTGGCTTTTGTAGTTTGGTTTGCCCTGTTCCCATCATGCACTGGGACAGGAACAGACTAATTTGCATACAGCCAGGTTCTGAAACTGGGATGGTGCAGTGAGCTAAAAAACGGTGTTGGATCTAGCCCTGATCTCTTGACTGGGTGAGAGCTTTCTGCTTAATTCAGAGACTCTGTCCCTCACCACCCCTTGTTGTAAATATTTTTGTCCACCCTAAGCGTGGAAGGGTATTCTCGGATGTGAGACCCTTGCTTTTTGCACCATCAGGATTCAAGCAAACCGGGCCGAAGACGGCTGTAATGCCAGAAACCGCTCCCCGGGAGCTTGTTTCCTTCCCAGTGTAAGAATTGGCTTTTGTAGTTTGGTTTGCCCTGTTCCCATCATGCACTGGGACAGGAACAGACTAATTTGCATACAGCCAGGTTCTGAAACTGGGATGGTGCAGTGAGCTAAAAAACGGTGTTGAATCTAGCCCTGATCTCTTGACTGGGTGAGAGCTTTCTGCTTAATTCAGAGACTCTGTCCCTCACCACCCCTTGTTGTAAATATACATGGTACAGTGTGAGCTGGCTGGCCATTTGGTTTGTTGGGTAATGTGAGTGACTGCATGTCCCAGCATGCTCTTGGCTATACCCCCTTCCCAGCAAACTCTCACTTCCCTCCTTCTGACTCTGCTTCCCTGTGAGGGGGTGTGCCTGTGCTGACAACATGGCTAACAGTGGAGTTCATGTGTTTGTTGGTGGTCAATTCCAAGTGGAGCTTTGTACTCCCCACAACAGTGCCAAGTCACAGTGTTCTTGTCCGTCATCCTGCCCCCCTTGTGAGGTGAACATGGTTCAGTGTGAGCTTGCTGAGCCTTTTGGGTGGGTATTGTGAGTGACTGCAAGTACCAGCATACTCTTGGCTACACCCTCTTCCCAGCAGGGCCTCACTTTCCTCCTTCTGACTCTTGTTCTCTGTGAAGGAGTGTGCCTGTGCTGACAAGATGGCTGACAGTGGAGTCCTGGTGTTTGTTGGTGGCCAATTCCCAGTGGAGCTTTGTACTCCCCACAACAGTGCCCAGTCACAGAGTTCTTGTCAGTCCCCCCTCATGTGGCGAGATAATGATTCAGTGTCAGCTTGCTGGGCCTTTTGCGTGGGTGGGTATTGTGAGTTACTGCAAGTCTCAGCATGTTCCTGGCTACACCCCCTTCCCAACATGCCCTCAATTCCCTCCTTCTGACTCAGCTTCCGTGTGAGGGGTTGTTTCCTGTGCTGACAAGATGGCTGTCAGTGGAGTCCTGGTGTTTGTTGAAGCCCAATTCCAAGTGGAGCTTTGTACTCCCCACAACAGTGCCCAGTCACAGAGTTCTTGTCAGTCCTCCCCCCCATGTGAGGTGAGCTTGATTCGGTGTGAGCTTGCTTGGCATTTTGGGTGGGTAGGTATTGTGAGTAACTGCAAGTCCCGGCATGCTCTTGGCTACATCCCCTTCCCTACATGCCCTCACTTCCTCCTTCTGACTCTGCTTCCCTGTGAGGGGGTGTGCCTCAGCTGACAAGGTGGCTGACAGTGGAGTACTGGTATTTGTTGGTGGCCAATTCCCAGTGGAGCTTTGTACTCCCACAATAGTGCCCAGTCACAGAGTTCTTGTTAGTCCCCCCCATGTGAGGTGAGCATGGTTCAGTGTGAGCTTGCTGATCCATTTGGGTGGGTGGGTGGGTATTGTGAGTGACTGCATGTCCCATCATGCTCTTGGCTATACCCCCTTCCCAACAAACTCTCACTTCCCTCCTTCAGATCGAATATTATGGTTTCAAAGTGGTCAGCTCCGAACTGCATGACGATGGGGTGTTTTGTATGATAGCGTATTGGCCCGGATGTCAGGGCAGTCCGTCCACTGCCTTTACCGGTTCAGGTTGGTGTTTCTTTTGTAGGGGCACCCCCAGGTCGTCCGCGAATGCACGATCATTGAAGTTACCTGTGGCACCGGAGTCCAGTAAGGCCGAGACTGTGTTGGCGATGACCCAAGACTCTTCCTTAGTATCGTGCCCCAACCCTGGGGTCTCACACAGGCTCGTGGCTACTCGTTTTCTGGGTTCTCCTTGGTTTCCCACACCCTCTGAGCGACAGCTTGTGTCTTGAGAGGCGACATCTTGAACGGGGTTTTATTCTGAGTCTTACAGTCTTTGATGAAGTGACATGCTTTGCCACAGTACAGACAAAGACGAAGCCTCCGTCTTTTGTCCCGTTCTTCAACACTCAAGGGACCTCGTGTGCCTCCTATCTGCATGGGTTCTGGTGCATCTGTAGCTGGAGCTCCTTCTCCTGGAGCAGCCCTAGTCCGAGGGAGAAAGAATTTGCAGTCGCCTTTGCTTTTATTGGTGTTCCTCTCCTGGATCCGATGATCCAGTTGAAGAGTGAGGTCGATCAATTACTCACAAGTCTGAGGCAACTGGACAACTTGGGCTAGGATGTCCTTCAGCTCACCCCGCAGTTCTTGGTAGAACAATGACGTTCTTTTGTTAGGTGGCCAATCCGTTTCTACGATGAGGAGGTTGAAGGTGGTTAGCTAAACAAGCAGGTCCTGGGAGCCTTGTTTTAGCGTGAGCAGCTCCTCATCGGAGGACAGCAGGTGTGTCTTCCTGTCAAACAGCTTGCGCATCTCCATGCAGAACTCGTCAAAATTGTGTATTAAACGATCATCCCTCTCTATTAAGGGTATGGACCAGGTAGCGGTGTTTCCACCCAGGTGCGACATGACAAAGGTCATTTTGGTTTGGTCGTCCTGAAAGAGGGAAGGCTTACACAGAAAATGTAGTCTGCACTGGTGCAGGAAAATACCGAATTTCTTAGGGTGTCCATGAAACCGTTCCGGGCCGCAGGTGGTATCTGAGGAGAGTCGACCACTTGAACAGGGGGAGCCTCTCTCCCTTTTGAGCTGTTTCCTGTCTGTGCTACAGACCTATTTAGTTTCTTAGGTCCTGAGTTTCGCTCTGAAATGCACAGACCTCTGTTTGTAGCGCGCCATCATAGTGTCTATCAAAGAGGCAAGCACAGCGCTCACATCCATCGCTCAAGCTGGATAACAGTCGTGGGCTTGTCACTCTGTCGTGGTACCCCAATGGTGCACTAACCTTGAGAGCGAGATCCAGCGGGAGCGATGACTAGTTCTCGAAGCCCCCCCCCACACTCTCCCACCGGAGGAGAAATAGACTTCTTACAGCGGAGCAGGGCCGGAGGGTCTGGGCAACGCAAACCGGGATTACAGGAAAAACAAAGGAATGACGGTCGTCACCTTCCTGATACTTCTCAGGAACGCGTCTCCGACAGTTTCTGCAGGTGGGAGGAAGCTACACATGAGATAGGTAAGTGTCCGCTAACTCTTCGTCAGAGAGAGCCCTCCCAGCAACCCCCTCTTTCCAACCCACAGTGGAACTCACGTGGGAAAAGCGAGGCTCTCTTCCTGAGAGCGTGTTCTGTAACACTGCCAATCCGAAAGAACACAGCAGCGTGAGGGTGTAGTGGCAAAGGGACCTTGGGGAGCTGGGAATCCGTGAGCCACCCCAGTTCCTACCGTTAATCAGCCCTCGGTCGGTAGCGACCGTGGTAGTCCACTTAAATAATACATAACTCCCTTGAAAGGGTAAGGCGCTGGATAAGAGTGGGACCTCGGGGAGCTGGGCATCCATGAGCTTCTCCCGGTGCCTACCGCGTTCTTACCAGAGGCAGGAGCCCCCTCTTAGGCAGCAAAATGAAGACAAAGCCAAAGAAAGTAATCAGGATCACAAACGCGCCTTTCTGGCGCATGTAGCGGTACCTCAAGGCGCTTCTTTCAGCGGCCCGGGTTCCGTCCGTAGTCTCGCAGGAATAAGTAGCAGGGTCTCTACACCTAATCAGCAATGATGGTGCCGGCAGGCACAGGAGGCGCGTAGGCGCTGCTACTTCGGGAGGCGTCAATGAAGGCAGGTAAGGCTGGAGGAACGGGAACAAGTACACAAAGAGCCGTCTCCAGCTCCGACTAGTGGAATCAGTGACAAGCACCGTATCCCCCTGGTGGCTGGCATTATATATCGCCTGACCTCCAGGCAGCAACCGGTGCTTGTCTGAGTATTTGCTGGGAGACGTAGTTCTCTCAGCCCCATTAAGCACGTCGGACCGTGACATTTGTGCTCGCCACAACAGTACCCAGTCACAAAGTTATTTTCAGTCCCCCCCATGTGAGGTGAGCATGGTTCAGTGTGAGCTTGCTGGGCCATTTGGTTGGGTGGGTATTGTGAGTGACTGCATGTCCCAGCATGCTCTTGGCTAAATCCCCTTCCCAGCGTGCCCTCACTTCCCTCCTTCTGACTCTGCTTCCCTGTGAGGGGTTGTGCCTCTGCTGTCAAGGTGGCTGATAGTGGAGTTCTGGTGTTTGTTAGTGGCCAATTCCCAGTGAAGGTTTGTACTCCCCACCACAGTGCCCAGTCACAGAGTTCTTGTCAGTCTTCCCCACCCCCATGTGAGGTGAGCATGGTTCAGTGTGAGGTAGCTGGGCCATTTGGGTGAGTGGGTATTGAGAGTGACTGCAAGTCCCAGCATGCTCTTGGCCACACCCCTTCCCAGCATGCACTAACTTCCATCCTTCTGACTCTGCTTCCCTGTGAGGGGGTGTGCCTGTGCTGACAAGATGGCTGAAAGTGGAGTCCTATTGTTTGTTGGTGGCATATTCCCAGTGGAGCTTTGTACTCCCCACAACAGTGCCCAGTCACAAATTTCTTTTCAGTCCTCCCCCCCATGTGAGTTGAGCATGGTTCAGTGTGAGCTTCCTGGGCCATTTGGTTTGGTGGGTATTGTGAGTGACTGCATGTCCCAGCATGCTCTTGGCTATACCCCCGTCCCAGCAAATTCTCACTTCCTTCCTTCTGCCTCTGCTTCCCTGTGAGGGGGTATGCCTGTGCTGACAACATGGCTGACAGTGGAGTTCATGTGTTTGTTGGAGGTCAATTCAAAGTGGAGCTTTGTACTCCCCACAACAGTACCCAGTCACAGAGTTCTTGTCATCCCCCCCCCCCCATTTGAGGTGAGCATGATTCAGTGTGAGCTTGCTGGGCCATTTGGGTGGGTGGGTATTGTGAGTGACTGCAAGTCCCAGCATGCTCTTGGCTACACCCCCTTCCCAGCATGCCCTCACTTCCCTCCTTTTGACTCTGCTTCCCTGTGACGAGGTGTGCCTGTGCTAACAACATGGCTGACAGTGGAGTTCTGGTGTTTGTTGGTGGCCAATTCCAAGTGGAGCTTTGTACTCCCCACAACATTTCCCAGTCACAGAGTTCTTGTCAATCAGTCCTCCCTCCCTCCCCATGTGAGGTGAGCATGGTTCAGTGTGAGCTTGCTGGGCCATTTGGGTCGGTGAGTGGATATTGTGAAAGACTGCAAGTCCCAGCATGCTCTTGGCTACACCCCCTTCTCAGCATGCCCTCACATCCCTCCTTCTGACTCTGCTTCCCTGTGAGGGGGTTTGCCTGTGCTGACAAGATGGCTAACAGTGGAGTCCTGGTGTTTGTTGGTGGCCAATTCCCAGTGGAGCTTTGTACTCCCCACAACAGTGCCCAGTCACAGAGTTCTTGTCACTCATCCCGCCCCCCATGCATGTGAGGTGAGCGTGGTTCAGTGTGAGCTTTCTGGTCCTTTTAGGTGGGTGGGTATTGTGAGTGACTGCAAGTCCCAGCATGCTCTTGGCTATACCCCCTTCCATGCATGCCATCACTTCCCTTCTTCTGACTCTGCTTCCCTATGAGGGAGTGTGCCTGTGTTGACAAGATGGCTGACAGTGGAGTCCTGGTGTTTGTTGGTTGCCAATTCCCAGGAGATTTGTACTCCCCACAACAGTGCCTAGTCACCGAGTTCTTGTCACTGAGTCCTCCCCCCATGTGAGGTGAGCATCGTTCAGTGTGAGCTTGCTGGGCCATTTGGGTCGGTGGGTATTGTGAGTGACTGCAAGTCCCAGCTTGCTCGTGGCTAAACCCCCTTCTAAGCATGCCCTCACTTCCCTCCTTCTGACTCTGCTTCCCTGTAAGGGAGTGTGCCTGTTCTGACAAGATGGCTGACAGTGGTGTCCTGGTGTTTGTTGGTTGCCAATTCCCAGTGGAGCTTTGTACTCCCCATAACATTTCCCAGTCACAGAGTACTTGTCACACAGTCATCCCCCCATCCCCATGTAAGGTGAGCATGGTTCAGTGCGAGCTTGCTGGGCCATTTCACTGGGTGGGTGGTTATTGTGAAAGACTGCAAGTCCCAGCATGCACTTGGCTACACCCCCTTCTCAGAATGCCCTCATATCACTCCTTCTGACTCTGCTTCCCTGTGAGGGGGTTTGCCTGTGCATCAAGATGGCTAAAAGTGGAGTCCTGGTGTTTGTTGGTGGCCAATTCACAGTGGAGCTTTGTACTCCCCACAACAGTGCCCAGTCACAGAGTTCTTATCAGTCCCCCCCCCCCCGCATGTGAGGTGAGCATGGTTCAGTGTGAGCTTGCTGGGCCATCTGGGTGGGTGGGCATCGTGAGTGACTGCAAGGCTCAGCATGCTCTTGGCTACACCCCCTTCCCAGCATGCCCTCACTTCCCTCCTTCTGACTCTGCTTCCCTGTGAGAGGGTGTGCCTGTGCTGACAAGATGGCTGACAGTGGAGTCCTTGTGTTTGTTGGTGGCCAATTCCAAGTGGAGATTTGTAATCCCCAGAACAGTGCCCAGTCACAGAGCTCTTGTCAGTCCCCCCCCCCCCCCATGTGATGTGAGCATGATTCAGTGTGAGCTTGCTGGGCGATTTGGGTGAGTGGGTATTGTGAGTGACTGTAAGTCCCAGCATGCTCTTGGCTATACCCCCTTCCCAGCATACCCTCACTTCCCTCCTTCTGACTCTGCTTCCCCGAGAGTGGGTGTGCCTGTGCTGACAAGATGGCTGGCAGTGAAGTCCTGGTGTTTGTTGGTGGCCAATTCCCAGTGGAGCTTTGTACTCCCCACAACAGTGCCAAGTTACAGAGTTCTTGTCAGTCCTCCCCCCGTGTAAGGTAAGCTTGGTTCAGTGTGAACTTGCTGGGCCATTTGGGTGGGTGGGTATTGTGAGTGACTGCAAGTCCTAGCATGCTCTTGGCTACACCCCCTTCCCAGCATGCCCTCACTTCCCTCCTTCTGACTCTGCTTCCCTGTGAGGGGGTGTGCCTGTGCTGACATGATGGCTGACCGTGGAGTTCTGTTGTTTGTTGGTTGCCAATTTCCAGTGGGGCTTTGTACTCCCCACAACAGTGCCCAGTCACAGAGTTCTTGTCACTCAGTCCCCCCCCCCCATGTAAGGTGAGCATCGTTCAGTGTGAGCTTGCTGGGCCATTTGGGTGGGTGGGTATTGTGAGTGACTGCAAGTCCCAGCATGCTCTTGGCTACAACCCCTTCCCAGAATGCCCTTACTTCCCTCATTCTGACTCTGCTTCCCTGTGAGGGGGTGTGCCTGTGCTGACAAGATGGCTGACTGTGGAGTTCTGTTGTTTGTTGGTGCCCAATTCCCAGCAGGGCCTTCTGCTGCCCACAACAGAGCCCACTCTAAGAGTAATTGCCAGCCCATTTCCATATCTTCTGAGGTGAGCATTGTTAAGAGAGGTGTTGATGGTGCAATTGTGAGGGGGTGCCTTATCTGTGACAACAACACCATCATGCTTTTGTATACACTCACTTCACAGGCATACCCACTATTCCTTCATGTCAGTCAGCTTCACTGTGAAATATTAGTTGTGGTGGCAGGTATGTCTGACATTGTTAACTCAGGTTAGTGCCACTGCCTTGCCCTATTTGTTGGTAGGTTTGTCATGTCACAGTTACAAATCACTATGATGTGGCCATTTTTGTGTTTGTCTGACTAGCATTCACTTCTTGGGCAATATTGATGTTTGTTTACAGGGCCTTTGCTATCAGTGCATGGTTTCACTGTCCCCTTAACGGTGTTGTGTGTGTATTGCCACACAATATTGGGTATATTGGTTGGATACTCCCCAGGCTCTGGTATGTCAGGTAGGCCATGGATGCCCTCTGGTGGTAGGATTTCCCGCACCTTCTCCTCCCAGGACCTGAAATAGACTGGTTTGGCAGGAGGGCCACTGCCAGTGACATTGATCAAGGCGTGTTACTTCTGGAGGACTTTCTTGACCCACCTGCGCATGTCATACCACCTGTCCTGGATGTCGGTCTTTGTGCGATACGCTGGTCCTAGTGCGTTCACCTTGTCCACAATCCTGTCCCACATCTTGCTTTTCTGTGACATGGGGGTCCTTTATACCAATGTGCCAAACAAATGTGGCTCCACTCTGAGGATCTCATCTACCAATATTTCTAACTCTGTCTCTGTGAACAGTGGATTCTTCTTAGGGGGCATAGTGATGGGTGGTGGTGAAAAGTGATGTGGGTGGGTGGGTGTCTGTTTTTGTAGGTGTATGTGTGAGAGTTTTGGAGGGGTGCTGATCGTGGGTATTTTGTGTGATGAGTGAGTTGTGTGTGTGTCTGTGGTTGGTGTCTGAAGTTGTTCTGTGCTGGCTGCTCTGTTGTATTTGCAAAGGATCATGGTAGGGTAGTTTTGCCTTTTTACAGGTTGAGTTGTGGGTAAGTCTTTCTGTTTTTTTATTTTTTTTGTGTATTTATTGATTTTGTCAAGGCTTTTCTGGTCCTTTTTTTGTGTTTTTGCCATTGTTTTAGATGGGCATGTAGGAGACGTTCTTCTGACCAAGTCGGACACTCATGTTGGCTTGTGCGGGCTTCTCTGTGTCTCTCACGCTGATTGTGTTCTGTGTTGCATGCGAGTCTATCGCGGTGGTCTCTCTTGTTTCAGGTACATTTTCAGTCTGGGTCGGTCGCGGGTACGTATTGGTCTGGTTCATTCCGGGTTCGGTTCGGTCGGTGTGGCTCGTGTCCATTTTCCGGCCAGATGGCTGAATTTTATACGGCTCAGTCATACGGCTTGGTTTCAATACAGCTTGGTTGTAAATTTGTACTTTCAGCACTCACTTTATGTGGTACAGACCATGTTCCCTTCCACCTCATGCTGCTTCTCGTGTCTCAAATATTGTGAATTTTTCTCTTCAAATGCACAACGAAAACAGCCCAGGCATTTTTTATGGTTTTCTCCATAGTTGGGCAAGTTGTGGTGTGACAATTTGTTTTAGTGGTGTAGCAATTGTACTATGCTTGAAGTAGCAATATAGTTGAAAGGTTATTTTATTAGGCTGGATTTTGTGTTTCATTACTATTGCATTAGCAAATAAAACAGCAGAGGAGGACACCTCACCAGGCGTAGAAGGCAGAGGTAAGAACGGTGGGGCGGGGTCGGGGGGACCTGAAAGACGATGGGATAGGTAAAATAAAATTTATAAATACATAAAACCACTTACCTTGTGCTCGCCACATCACCAACTTGGCGGTGTAAGGAGCGCAAGGTAAGTGGTTTTATTAATGTATTTATTTAATTTTACCTATCCCATTGTCCGTCGACTTTGTCTCGCCCGCCCTTCCTCACCGCTCTTACCTGTACTGGTCATGCCTGCACTGCACTCTGGCTTTCATTCTCTGGCTGCATTCAAGCACAAGCAATTCCCGAGTATCCTGGTTGCTTGGTGTTAGACCTGTGAATCTTAATGTGGTCTTTCTCCAAATGTTTTGCCATTCTTCACCATAATTTCAGAGCTTGTTTTTGCTTGCCTTAGCACATTGCACACTTTAGCATTGCTAACCAGTGCTAAAATGAATGTGTTAATTCCTTAAAACATGGTAATATTGGATTATCCCCAAATGGCATATTTAATTTACTTATAAGTCTCTAATAAAGTGGTATTATATGTACCCAGAACCTTTAAATTAAATGCCCCAAGCGGGCCTGCAAATAACACACGGATGATGGACAGAACGTAGAACAAATAAAACATTCACACCCAGTCACAAAACCTGGGTTAAATACATTATTATTTGGCTCACAATGCCCCCCCAGTTTAGACACAGCCATATGCAAATCAGTCTTGACCCTGCTCCTCATGGGAACAGTTCAGCTCGAACTGCCAATCATCCTGGGTCTGTTTTGGGGGTAGTAGACCTCATCAGCCAGGCTAGCTTGACTCCAGTGGCACAGTGGTCCTGGGACACAAGTCTGGGAACACCTAGATCACTTAGGGCAAGAAAGCAAAAGACTCACAGATGATGGCCAAAATGCCGAAAAAATCAAACATTCACGCCTAGTCAAGAGATCTGGGTTAACTCCATTGTTCTTTTGCTCAACATGAAACCCCAGTTTAGACCCAGTCATATGCAACTGACTCTTGATCCTGTTCCTCATGGGAACAGTCCAGCCCTAACTGCCAAGCCAGGCCCTCCCCTGACCAGAAATCAGCATCCTGGCACTTGGTTTAGGGTAGCACCCCAAATTAGCCAGGCTAGCATGAATTCACTGGCACAGTGAGACCCGGACCCACATCCGGGCATACCTGGCGCACTTAGGGTGAGAAAGCAAAAGACCCACATATGATGGACAGAATGTGGAACAAATCGAGCATTCACACCTAGTCAAAAGATTTGTGTTTAATCCATTGTTCTTTAGCTCACCATGCCATCCCATTTTAGACCAAGTTATATGCAAATCAGTCTTAACCCTGCTCCTCATGGGGGAAGTTCTGCCCAAACTGCCAAACCAGGTCCTCCCTGGACCAGAAACAAGCATCCTGGGACTGGTTTCGGTGTAGATCCTCTCATCAGCCAGTCTAATTTGAATCCAGTGGCAAAGTTAGCCCGGGATCCACATTTACTATAGCTCCTTACAATGCCTGCGATTTGATTGCATACCATTATAACGCTGTCATTACAACGTCCATGTTGTTAGTTCGCAATACCATTACATCGCAAAGTATTACAACAACTTGCTATAGGGGGCGCGCTGGACTTAGGAATAGTATTATTTAATATTCCTACTCCAGTTTGCGCAACAGCAGGGAAGGTGTTGTATTTAAAGTCCAATACCAGCGCACCCCCTACAGCAAGACTTTGTAATGACGTGCGATGTAATGGTATTGCGTACTACCAACTCGGTCGTTGTAACAAACGCGTTGTGATGGCATTACGTTGTGGAGACAGCATTGTAAATGCTGTTTCCCTTAACATCTGGCCATAACCAGCGCACTTAGGGTGAGAAAGCAAACGTCCTACAGATGATGGATGGAATGCAGAACACATCAAACGGATTCAGAACTCGGCTGCCAGACTACGCCAAATCATGGAACTCTTTACCCCCAACATAAGGTCCACCGACAACCACCTTATCTTCAGAAAACTACTCAAGATTTGGCTCTTCCCCATATAAGCACCATACGCAAACAGAAATTTACAGCATATCCCTCTGTATTCAAGCATTTTTTTTCACAATAGATATGTACCTATCTTTGTTTATTACTTTGTATAAACATGTAAAATAATTATGTTGTTGAGAGAAAAATGATAATAATAAATGAAAATCATCTTTGGTCTACATGTGCATACTTCCGTTGTGCATCTATGTACCTTCCATGTACTTGGATCTGTGTGTCTGTTACCTTTCTCCTGAAAAAGCATATCCAATGCACTATCCTATTTCTCATCCTGTGCCTCTATAAATATCTTTAATCTACATATAGTTACCTCCTTTATGTATCTATATACTTTCAATGTAATTATGGATCTATATATTTAGCACTTTCTTCTAATTTAGCATTTCCAATGAACTACCCTTTTTCTCAGCCTATACTTCGCTCAATATATCTTCTAGCCCAACCTTTCTGACTCATCTGAAACTTCTCCTACTGCTCCTTCCAATGCACTATCCTATCTCTCATCCTATACATCTATCAATATATCCTCTACATCCACTCTCTCATTTATCCCAAACCCCATACCACTACTATGATTGCTAATATACCCTTTCTAGACTCTCTCCTACTCTACCCCTCCTTGCATCATCTGATACCTCTTTTACTATACCGATCCTCTAAAACAAACCTTTCAAAACTCTTTCCTCTGAGTCCTCCCCTCCAAAACCTCCTCCTATTGCTAAGACCTAAAAAAAAAATCACTCTTTTATCCCTCCACTATCCTTTTCAATCTAAATTAACAGACTAACATGTTCACTTCTCAAATTCCATATTAAACTATACTAATATACTACCCAAATAACTGAATACCATATCCACTTCACATTTTTTTTTACTGTAATCCTTTATGGGTTCCGGAATGGCGTGCTACTCGCCAGAAAAGTGATTCAACACCCATCAGGGGTAACAAGTGCTATATGAATGCAAATATTTCTTCTCCTTTTATACCTCCACTATCCTTCTCACTCCAAGTAACTGACTAATATCCACCACTGAAATTACTTCATATTTCACCATGTTAATTCACCGCTAATCCTTTGTAGGCTTCCTGAATAGCGTGCGTCAACAAGCGCTATATAAATACAAACCTTGGTCCTCCTCTATCCTTCTGCTATCATTCCAAATCCAAATAACTGACTAACCTATCCACCACTTAAAATGTACTTGCATGTTTCACTATACTAATTCAACACTAGTCCTCTATGGGTCCCAGAGTAGCGTGCTTCTCACCGAAAAAGCGCTTCGACCCCTTGTCAGGGGTAGCAAGCGCTATATAAATGCAATTACAATACAATACAATGCATTAAGCGAGAACACCGATACAGAGTAAAAAAAACAAGCAGAAATTATTACAAAGGGGATACAACATAAATTCATACGAGGTTGTTAGTAATTAAATTATTCCATCCAAAGTCAATGGTCTCCACAGTGCTTCCAACTTGGCTAAGGAACGAACCCCCCTTGCCTTAGCCAAGGCTGCCTCTAGTCCATACGTCTCTCTAATAATAGACCACCAATCCTCAACCTAGGGCGGTACTTTAGAGACGCACACCCGAGCGACGTCCAATCTGGCAGCTGCCACCAGAGTCTAAAAAAGACGGGCACCTGCCGGGTTATCCTCCTTATAACCCAGTATAATTTAAAAATTAGAGAGTGAAGAATCCAAGCCTAATTTAAACTGAAGCAGCTGCTCGATTCTCCGCCAATAACCCCTAAGCTCTGGGCATTCATTAAACATCTGTATCAGATTGGCAGCATATAATCCACATTCAGGACATCAAGTCTCATCCTGTGTCATGTTTACCTGAGCACATTTAATTTTTTTGCCGGGGTGTAGTACAGCATACAATTAATACATAGCTGCTGAAGTTGCAGACTAACAGAGTGAACTGAATCCATAACCTGACCAAGAGTCTTTTTAATCACTCTTGTTGTAACACATATACCCTGAGCTTGACTCCAGCGCTCTGCTAATTTCTCACTGCGATCTGGTCTAAAACTACGTAGATTTTCATACATTAACCCTATTAAAAATGCAGTTATCCCACCGTACAAACAGTCCCAGATAATTAAATGCCTTATTGCTTTTACCTCTAGATTTTGGGCCAAATAGTCTCTAATCTGTAGATACTTGAAAAAGAAATGAGTAGGAATTTTAAAAAGTAGCCGTAAACTTTCAAATGATTTAATTCCAAGCTCATCATATATGTCACCTAAACAAGTGATTCCATATGTGGGCCAAGGTTTACCTGGTTGATCATGGAAGACTTCGGGAAACAGAAGATTCCCCAATAATGGCCATTTTCCATGATGCAATTTAGCTCTATCAGCCATAGCTTGCCAAATTAAATACAATGTCTCTGACCGTCTTGAACTTAACTCGCTTAAAGTAAATTGGATCTCTAATGCCATATAAAAACGTATCCCTCTGATTGCCTAAAATAAAAAAAATGGAATCTGTGTGGTCTAGGCCCAACAAGCTGCAAAAATGACCCGTAAAGGCAGCCCAAAAGTACATTTTAAAACCTGGAAAACCAAGTCCGCCTTTGCCCTCCTAGGTCTTTTATATCCCCATATAATACTACTAAAGATCCCCTCAAGTTTTTTGAAGAATATATTAGAGACTTTTAAAGGAAAAGACCAAAACAAATATCAAAATTTAGGAAGTATTTTCGTTTTTATGAGGTTACATCTACCTAGTAACCCTATAGGGTGCTTATGCCAAGTATTAAGCAGTTTAGTAGTATCGTTCAGACGCGGTACATAATTAACGTCGACAATCTGATTGACTTTAGCTGTTATCTTCACCCCCAAATAAGTCACAGTAGTACAAGCCCCGATGATTGAGTTTTGAGTCCCGAAATTAGTGAGCACTTGGGTCTTTAGCATTCAATTTACACCCTGAAGCATCGCCAAATTTCTCTGCTTCTTCCTGGATGCTTATCATGGCCACGCCTGGATTAGTTGCATAGACCGCAATAGCATCTGCATATGCCGTGATCTTGAGTTTGGAAATCACTGAATCCGATGGCTTAATACGCATGCAAGATTGTAGCGTGCGTATAAATGTCACTATATATGGAGCAAAAAATAATGGAGACAAGGGACAACCCTGCCTAGTCCCACATAATATTCTGAATGGAATGTAGCGAGAACCCATGTAAGATAACTTTGCCTGTGGATTACTATATAAAGCCTGCACCCACGCCCGAAACTGTGATCCAAAGCCCGCCTTGACCAGTACAGCCAATAAAAAAATCCCACCTGACCCGGTCAAAAGCCTTTTTGACATCTAAAAGAATCATACCGATGTTAATCTTTTTTTTTCTCAGCGAAATCAAACGCTCGATTAGCCATATTAACTTGGGAGGTAGTGTTCCTACCCATGATAAATCCATGCTGTCTCTCCGAGACTAATTGCGGCTTTAACGGAGCCAAACGAGTTGCCAAGACTTTTAAAAATATATTGGCATCCACATTAATTAGAGAAATAGGCCGGTATGATCCGCATTCTGTCAGTGGTTTGCCCTTTTTTTAGAAAAACACAATTTGTGTCATACACCACAAGTCCGGTACCCACCCGTTAGTGGACACCGATTGATTTACCCTACTAAGAGGCAAGAGCAAGATCTTTTTAAAAGATTTATAGAATTCTAATGGTATTGTGTCATCTCCAGCAGCCTTCCCCATTGGCAATGCTGAAATCGCCAGCTCCACTTCTTCCACAGTTACAGTCATATCTAACATAGAAGCTTCCTCAGTTTCTACTACTGGCAAATAGCTATCTTGGAGATATCCAAGTATCTCCGCTTGATTTGATGTCCAAGTAAGTGAATACAGCTGCTTATAGAACAACAAAAAGTGCTCTAAAATAGCTGAAGACTCAGTATGTAAAAGCCCATCCATGCCCTTTATTGCACTTTTCTTTGTTTTAGCCTTCGCCACCACTGTCTGATAAGCGAGCATCTGCCCCATATGTTCCCCTTACTCACATTGTTTTAATCAATGTTTAATATAACTAGACACAATTTTGACCCTGAGGAACTTCTTATACCAAGGTTCTTGCATCTATTACTGACAGGAGCAAGCTATCTTGATTCCTTTGAGCATTTTATAGTGCCTCCACCTGCTGTTTCTCAATAGTGCGCATAGCATTCACCCTTATCTCCATTTCCCCTTTGCGTTTATTTATTCTACAGTAAAATATATTTTTGTCTAATACCGTGGACGTAGGCTTTCATAGTATCCCAAACAATTAATGGGGATGCTGTCCATATATTCTCTCTAAAGAATTCCTCAAGATGTTCAGCCATCTTAACAAGATATTCGCTGTCCAACAGCAATACCTAAGAAAAGACAACAGCCTACTTTCCTTTTTCTCTACTTCAACCTGAAAGAATAGGATAATTTGGTTATGATCTGAAGTGACTTGGGAACATATTTCCATATCAGATGGTAAAATTAAGCTGTCCGATACCCAGCCTATGTCTATCCTTAAACACGATTAATGGGGAGCTAAAAAAAATGTATAGCCTGGTATAGTTGGGTACAAATGCCTCTATACATCCTTAACCGACTGAAGCCTTCCCAGCTGAAGTATTGAAGCCCGGGTCTTCCGCATTCTAATATTGCTACCTTTCCCCATAGAGTCAATACCATAATCTATTACACAGTTAAAGTCTCCAATAATCAGTTTATCACCCTTACAGTTTAATAATTCTCGATGGAGGTGTTCAAATATAGCAGGATCGTCCCCATTAGGGCCATATACTGCACAAACCACAAACTTTCTACCCCTTAATTCAAACTGTGCCAACGCCCAGCGACCCCATTGATCAGATTGAGTCTTAATCACGCTAAAGTGAAACCTCTTGTCTTTTAATATGACCACTCCTTTTATAGATACAGATTGGGTAGTACAGATAATAATATCATATCCTTAATGTTTCAACATGCTTCGATCTTTATAAGTGAGGTGGGTTTCTGTTTAGGGGACCAAATGCGGCTGATACATTTGTAATTCCTCGCGGAATAGCTGTCTCTTAGTTGCACTATTGAGACCAGCCACATTGCAGGTCATATATTTAACCTGGTTCATAACTCAATTTCTGCACTTCCAGCCAGTCCCCATTTCCGCTTTTAAATTCAGAAAAAAAAGAGAACGTTTTAGTGTCTCGCCTACTTGCATCAGAAAAAAATCCAGCTAAAAATCTTCCATTTTCCCTGGTCCAACAGTACCCTAATGAAGACTTTTTTTGCCCAATTACAGCACCCTTAACCCTACCACCTCAAACAAAGCTCCAACCCCCCCCTCGCATAGAAGAGGACACCCCCTTTGCCAGTTGCTGCTGACTAGGCAGCCATACAGAGTCACAGCCCTAGAGATCACCCCCACACCCTCACCCTGTTCTGTGTCGACACTATTTAAGATAACGCCTACATTTCTGCTACTGAAAACAAACAGAGAAAAGCAAGCCTAGAGGGTGCCCCAAAAAAAAAAGATACATTTCCCAGTGGAGAAAGTTATCCAGCTATCCCGGGGAAAAAGAAGATACATGATTACAACTGGATACCAACTAAATTTTGGTGAGGCACAAACAGCAATTCAACTTTTGGAGGAAAAAACTTTTAACCATGCTGGTTCTTGCAGAAAAGCTTGAGCACCCAGGCCTTTTATCGGATCTATAAATTGGCAAAGCTTCCAGTGCCTGTCCATTGTGGCCTTGCTTACATCAGCTCTAACAAAGAAAGTAATTGTTTCCACTGTTACTGGCGAGTTAGGTCGGGCTTTCAATGCAACGGCCTGTGTCAGCAAATAGTTCCCATGATAAATCAAGAATGGTCGAGGGAATTGACCTCCCTTGTTCCTCTGAACCAATGGTACTCTGTGTACTCTTTGCAGCTGAGAGTCCCAATCCCAATCTGATAAATCAGGAAAGGCCTTCTGAAGCAATTGTTCCATATAGGCTTCTGTGCTAGGGCATCTGTATGTACAGACAGTTCTTTGGTATATACGATCCTCTGTTGTAGCTCTGATATATCACGAGTTATCCCACCAAGTTTATCTGACATTTTCAGTAAGGATTGTTGCATTTTGTTATTATCTTCTTGAGCCTGTTAGTAATGCTGTTGAGCTTCCTGTCTTTGCTAATTCAGAGACTGTAAAATTAGGCAGAATAAGGGTGCCTTTGCTTATTGACCACCGGTAGCTCCCTCTATTAATTGCCGTGCTGCAGGTAAAGTATAAGTAGCCTTGGATACTGAAGGTACAGATGGTAGGGATTGCGCGCCATCTGACCCCCCCAGCTTAGGACTACTGCCTGCTACTGGCACTGAGTGAGACTTCATTGAGCTACTTTCGGTAGGGCTACTACCCGAGTGCCTGTGTCTTGACCCCCCCTATAGCTTGTACCCATTTTCCTAATGGGCTGTTATTAACCCTGGGCGTAGTATGCATATTGGGGCTACGTGAACCTAGCAAAGTGGGCGAGAAACTACGGCCACCTACGCACTTCGCGTAGCCCCACTACGCGCCGCCTGCCCCCCTCCCCTACATACCTTATTTTTGTTAAATAGCCTTACAAAACAAAATAAAAAGCACTTACCTTGTCCGCTGCGTCCGGGGCTCCCTCTTCTAATCGTGCCGCCGTCTTGGATACCAATGCGCATGAACAATTAACGAACAGTGCTATCAACTGTCAAGTAAAATTGATTTAGCAGATTATGAAATGGGAGGAGGTCAACCTGGGCTGATCACAGCATAAATAGATCATAAAACCCAGCCTTACCTTAGTCAAGCATTGGGGAGGAAGGTCCTAAGAAATATTCAGTCGGCCAGACTAGTGCCCCTCCCAATCAAAAAAATAAATCTCGGGTGGAAGTCCCTTGATCTTAAAATTCAAATGTAGAATTTGCAACTTTAAAACAGAATCTTTGCCACATTTGATCTGCTGCTGCCCCGGCATGCTACTCTCCCCTCAGAAGCTTTTAAAGCCAATGTGGCTACGCAAAGGGGTACGGACTGTGAAAGAAGCAGCTCTTTTTATATTTTCTTGCACCCTACTGTCAGACTTGGCTAGATTTCAGAGATATATGGACGAGTTGCACCTTAGATTTATTGAAGAAGATGGTCCTGATCCAGCGGTTCAACTGCAACAGATACTCCACTACCATATACTCACCAGGCCCCATAAACTCACAGTGCATAAAACCGCTGGGGTCAAGTGTATGATTTCCATATTGTTCCGGATTAGTTATTTAATATTCCTAACTAACCTTTCACTGATCAAGAAGTTCTTTCCTCTGGTCAATGGCCATTAGTTGAACTAGTTGTCGGTGAAAATAACATAGACTAACTGTTCTTTTATTCAATGTAAATAACCCAGACTCAGCAAAGTTTTAAATCTTTATCTAAATGATTGCATGTGAACCATTCCAAAATACAGTGCAGTCACTGTCATTGAAAGGAGAGAAAAATTCAGTTTATAAATACCAAGCATATACTTCGGACTCATACAATAATCAGTGCTCACAAAGGGAGAGGACAGAGAGAAAAGGACATCAATTGCAAATAATAGTTAGGATGGTGTGAAAGACCAATCCCCTGGCAAAAGGGCTGGTGAGGGTCCCCCAGGATAGGGCAGCAGCCAAAGACTTCAGGACAGGAATCAGGACAGGATAGATGACTTCTCTAGAATACCGACGGTTGGTTCGCACCCCTCTCTGACACTCTCATCCTCCTTGAGATTCTTCTGCAAATCTTCAGATCTAACCCAATTAAATTAGGATAGAAAGTTCTGCTTCAGGTTCTGCATTCGATTCAGCATCTCACAGCTACCAGCAACAGCATCTCCCCCAGCAAATACCCTCCGTTCAAACTAACTAACTAACTAAGGCTATCTTAATTAGACCTTTTGTTCTGAATGTTCCACCCACTAAAGTTTCAATATCGTAAAAATACGAAATCTGATATGCCAGGCAAGGAGAAGCTCCATCACACAATGCTTACATGTCATTAAAATCAGTTCAACTAGTGTTCGCAAACCCATCCCCTTAATTTGTATTCATAAATGTTATTCCCATTCACTACATGTATCCATTTTGAAACATTAATGACACTACGATAAATAGGACATCTCATTGCTGAACTCTGCACCATCTGGTCCCATGCTTGTAACACTCTACCTTGGCTTCCATTCAATAGCTCGGTCAAGGCCTTCATGACTCCACTCAGTGGGCATGCGCAGGTATCACATCACTTCATTCAGTTTGGTTATGCAAGAGAGGCCCAAATACACACTTGTGATAAAGTTAAAATACAGAAGTTACTTTCACAAATAAAATGGTCGCACTTTATACCACCCACATCTACTCTAATCCAGTATACTTATTTATGTCTTTCCCCGCATTAGCATTAGTAAAATTAGAATGCTCAATTTAGTTCGAACAAGTAGATGCCATGCACGAGAATCTTAAATACTGCGTAGATGCAGTTGACGCATGTGCACAACAGGTACTCCTTTTAGAGCGGTATTATTTCATCTTAATTGTTATCCACATTAGTACACACATAAGCAAGCTTTACTAACCCACATAATAAATGCAGTGCATATTAGTTATTCACGAAAACAGGATCAGTAACTTCTTAGTGATTTAACAAGTAGATCTCTTTGAGCAAGTCTCTTCTTTACAAGTCCTTGAGCCATCAATCCCCTCTCTGATGGCTTTTTGAGCCATCACAAAATTACCCATCCCAACCAGATGCCAACTTTAGCACATCTCAGCTTCTTTTCCTTCCCTCCTATATTTGCCAGCTTTTCCTTCTCCTTTCAAATCTTTCATCTTTTTATATAGTTTTCCTTTTACCTCTTCCTTCAGGATCTCTTTGTATTCCCTCTTTCATTTCTCTCCTTCCCCTTCCTTTTCTAAATGTATTCTTCCTTTTCCCTTACTACTAAAACACTTGCATGTGATCATAACTATCAATACTATTGTCATTATCACAACTACTGGTAGTATTAGTTGACGTGGAAAACTCTTCCCAAAATCAGTAAACCATTTCCCTATTGATGTTATACTCTTTGTTAGTTTTCCCCATACACTGTCAACCTCCAGTTGGGTTAATTCTTTATGACTTCTTGTAATATTTTCGATTTACCTTTTAATTTCCTAACTTTTTTCAGGAATATAAGTTTAGCAATGTTGAATTTTCAACATACCATAGACCAAGAGGGCGGCTCTTTTGCCAATAAAATAACAAGAGCAAGACGATATTGTAAAACCAAGGACCTTATTATAACCATTTCTGTATTAACCATTAAGATTCCTCCAGCAGTATCTATGGAAAGACAATAAACTATTGTTGACAATTTGCTAATTTTATGTGAATTTAGAATGACTCCAACTGAGTGTATTAATGCACTAAATATATAACCTACAGTTTCAGAAAAACTGGCTCTTTTTACCCGTGTTAATCCGTTAGATATTTCATTGATTCCATTGATTCTGTCCACATGGTACATTTTTGGAAAAACTATTAAAAAATAACCACTCCTATACCATCTTGCAGGTAACCTATATTAGGCATTAAACATGTATACATAATTAACTCCAGGAAATAAAAGATATGTTCCCCCTTTTAATCCCCATCCGCCTAAAATTAGGAAGTTGTGTTCACATTCACTGGAACCAATGAAAATATTATTATAATCTGTTTGTAATCTATGGAGGCAGCATTTTCCCCTCTTCACAAAGTCTAGGGACATTGCAGCATGAGTCTTGCCCTTTGCATAAATTCCCTCTTTCTCAGCCCATGGAGGTACATGGGATTTCTGTTCAGCAGCATTCTTTCTTAAATCCAGCCTCCTTTTGTCTACTAATTTCAGAAACTCCTTTTCTTCTTCACGTAATATACATGTTAAGTTATCTCTATGTGATTGTGCTAAATATATTGAACTCATTTCTATACACCCGTAAACTGTTCATCCTTACCATTAAGTACTGGATTCATATTCTTTCAAATGAGTAGTTCTGGAAACATTACATCTAAGTTTGAGTAAAAATACTGAAGCATTCCGATTACATAAAATAAACTTGATAGAAGGCTACATGACGCACCATATGTTAGAGGTATATGGTGATAGGTCACCCCTTCTGATACGGATGACGGGAACTTCATACAGACATAACAATAACTAATCTCCATTGTATTAACGCACTGAAATAACAATTTAGTAAACACATTTAAAGACAAATAATTGTCTGATTCATTATGATGATAGTTTATCTCATCTTCTACCCCTATTTCTATTTTAGTCCCCTTTATTCTATCTACTTTCTCATTAGAGAGAAAGTAGAGGTGGAGTGGTGTGGGTCACTAGTTAGAGGCGGCAGACCGGGACGGGACGGCAAGACGGCCCGGGACCAGGGTCCAGTTCCCGACAAGGCAGGGTCGTGGACCAGGGTCAGCGGACTCGATAATTCTTACCTCGGTGCCTACTCTAACCAGGGATCACACTCGGCAACTCTGGGCATTAGCTTGCCTCATATCCACAACGGCCCCCCACATACGCCGGGGATGCCTGGTTTCACCTTGGAGATACCCAGTAGGGACCATCTCTCAGGGAAAGCCAGGACGGGTTCCCCAGCGGACTATTGCGCAGAGATACTCCTTCGGGAGTCGATTCTAGCGCGTTAGAAACCCACAAGTAATTATTAATTAATTAGTAGTTGTATTATTCTTGTTACTTGCTTCCATTAATAAAGGTATTTCTACAGTTAAAAATAACCACACTAGTAAGATACTGCATAAGCAAAACCTAAGACATTTTCATTAAATACTTCGTTTTGGTTGTGCAGTGACTTCAACTTCTGCCATTTTAATCTGAGAAAAAGTATTTTCTCTTTTTCTTTCTTTAGTTAACATTCAGTATCTTTATTTTTTAGGTGGTCTTAATCTGTTGTCATCAATCCGTGCAACATGAACTTCCTCTGATTCTTCTGATAAATCTAGATTTTCAAATTCTTCAAGAATTCCATAGGTCCACTCAGGGGCCTTGTATTTTCTGTTCAGAATCCTCACTCTTGGACTTTTTCAAGTGAATTTTGCTACTGGCTGTTTGGATATACTTTGACTTGTAACTTCATTTACTTGTTCTGGTTGCTTCTCTGACTTCCTTAAATAGTATCTTAATCTTTTTACTCCATCTGGCCAATTATCACGTTTTCTAACTCTTTTGACCTGAACTGCACTTTCACCTTCTTTATCGTTTTCCAAAGTCTGGGCACAATCTGTTCTTGTTCTTCTTCCCTTTCTAATTGTCTTTGTTCTGTATTTTCTATATTTGGATCTTCTTCTGCCTGTACCTGTTTAGATCTTAATGGAGTTTGTTCTTCTGCCTGAACCTGTATTTCTTAATGTACCTGGTCCTTTTCAGGTCTTATTTCAATACGTTCTTCTTCTGCCTGAACTTGTTCTTCTTCTTCTATTATACCCTGCTCAGGTTTCTGATTAGCTTTGTTTATTTCTTCCTGAGTGTGTTCTACTTTCCCTGTCTTTTCCTCTCAACATGTCTGTCTTTCAAATCTATTTGTTCTTCTTGTTTCAATAACATCTTCAGGTATTTCAATGACTGGTATCCACTCTTCCTGACTTGTACTTGGCTGTTCGTCATATAGTTGTCTTTAAGAATCTATCACTCTAGATTCTTCGACTTCACAACTTTTATTTTCTGACATCTCAGCTTGTTCAATCAGGGGTTGCTCTTGTTGTACAGATGGGCTTGGAACTCTTCTGGTATGGCCAGCATGAATCCAATTTGATAAACCTGCACACTTTACTTCTGTGGTAGTGACTTGTATGACTCAATGTGGTTTATCTCACCTGGGTGCGAGAAAAGATTTTCTTGAGTAATTCTTCACTAACACCCAGTCTCCAGGATTCAAATCATGCTCATGGTCTGGCTGCCTTGCAACTACGTCTTCTCCAACCTGATGAGAGACAGAATGCATCATTTTAGCCAATCCTTTGCAATTGTCCAATATCAGATCTTCAGTTATATTCATAAGTTTATTTCCAGGAATAAATGCTTGTCTCATTGCCCTTCCCATCATCACTTCATGAGGACTCAAGCATTTTTTCTTGTCAGGAATTCTGCTGAGACCCATCAATACAAGAGGCAATGCATCTGGCCATTTTAGCATTGTGGATGCTCACACCTACCTTAATCTTGACTTGATTGTGCCATTAAGCAGTTCAACTATTCCAGAAGCCTCTGGACGATAAACAGAGTGCCTTTTTTGTTCAATGTTAAATGCAGCCCAGATTATTCAGATTATTTTATTGTTAAAATGAGGTCTTCTATCTGATTCCAAAGTAACTGGAAAACTAAAACGAGGTATCAACTCCCTCAACAATAATTTAGCAACTGTGAGACTGTCATTTCTTCTTGTGAGGTATGCCTCTACCCATCTTGAGAACAGACACTATGACAAGTATATACTTCAATCCATTAGACAGAGGCAACTCGATGAAGTCTAACTGCAACCTGGTAACGGGTCCTTCTGTCTTTCCAATCTTTCCCCAACTGACCACTGTCGTCCTGCCTGGGTTTTGCTGCTGACGGAAAAACCATGTTTGCAAAGGCTCTCTGCGACTACCCTAAACTTTGGATTGTACCAACTCTGTCTGAAGAGTTGGATCATGAATCCCTGCCAATATGCATTGTCCCACGGTATACTCTTGCCATTTGAGAGAGTAAGCAATCTGGCAATGACTGGTCTGCCATCTAAGTACAGCTACAGTTCATCTTCTGTCCTTTTTGTACAGCCTGACTTTTTCCAGATCTCCTTTTCCCTTTCCTAAGCTTCTTCCTGCAACTGTGTGACCTCATCCCATGTTTCTGGGACTGAGAAAAACATAAGTTGGCAGCTGCTTTCACCTGCTTCCACTTTTCTATAATTGCTATTGCATTCTTTGCACCGTACTGAGCAATTTGGTTGGCATATCTATTACCTGCCATCACATAGTTATTTCCTGACTGATGTGCAGCGCATTTAACAACCGCTATTTCTTTTGGCAATTGTAATGCTTCCAACAAAACTTTTACATTTTTACTGTTTCTGATAGGATATCCTGAAGAAGTCAGAAATTCCCTCTGCATCCAGAGCTGGCCAAAGTCGTGCACAACCGTGAAACCATATTGAATATCTGTAAATATGGTTATGGTTAAATTTTTTCCCAATTTTGCCGGCCTTTGTTAAGGCCACCAATTCGGCTACTTGTGCAGACTTGACTCCTGGCAAACAGGATGCTTCAATGACTATGGTTATTTAGCATACAGCATATGCAACACTTGGCCCTCCTTCTTCCATTCTCAGGCAGGACCCGTCCACGAACAGTTCATGATCAGATTCCTTCAAGGGAGTTTCTTTTATATCAGGACGGGTCTTAGTACATAATTCAGTCACATCCAAACAATCATGATCAGTCTCATCTTTCACTTCCTCACAACATAGATCTGGCAATAATGTGGCAGGATTTATTATTGTACATCTTATCACTGTCACATTTTCTGCTCCAAAAATCCCTCTTTCATACTTAGTCAGCCGACTAGAAGTGAGGTGCTGTGTTCGCGCTCTTATCAAAAGAATCTCAACTGAATGGGGAATAAACACTTTTACTGGATTTCCCATCACAATCGATTCACTTTGCTCTAGACTCACACATTTAGCAGATACTGCTTTTAAGCAGCCAGGTGATGCTGAAGCCAGTGGATCAAAGGTGGCAGAAAAATACGACACTGGACTCAGTCCATGTCTCTGAGTCAAAATTGAAAGTGCACAGATTTCTCTCTCACAACAAAACTGCGCAAATTCTTTTGAATAATCAGGCATGCCGAAGGCAGGGGCCTCACACAGACAAGTTTTCAGTTTCACAAATGCTTCCAAACATTCATCATTCCAATCAATTGGATCTTTTGCTCTTTTTTGAGTCAATTGTATCAATGGTTTTGCTAGCAGGGAAAAGCTATTGATCCACTGCCTACAGTACCCAACCACTCCGAGGAACATTCTCATCTCCTTTTGCATCTGAGGTAGTTGCATCTGTTTGATTAATTTTATTCTTTCCGGTGTCACTTTTGTAACCCCACTTTCTATTTCATGCACTAAATATCTAACTTCTTGTTGATAGAACTGCAAGTTTTCTGAAGACTCCTTGTGTCCTCCTTCGGCCAAATTGTTCAGTAATGCAATTGTGTCAGTGACACAATCTTCTTGTGTCTTTGATGTCAACTATAGGTCATCAATGTACTGAACCAGAACTGATTTTCCAGGCATAACAAATGACTCTAGACACTTTTTCAGGATTTGATTGAGAATTGAGGGACTCTCTGTGTACCCTTGAGGAACTCGGCACCATGCCAACACACAATGTCCAAACCGGAAGGCAAATAAATACTGGCTATCCGGATGCATAGGTATAAAAGAGAATGCTTGACACAAATCAATTACTGTATACCAACTTGCAGTCCAGGGTATTTGATAAAGGATCACTGCTGGATTTGGCACTACTGGACAACAAGGCACTACTATCTTATTAATCTTTCTCAAATCTTGCACTATTCTGTACTTGCAACTAGGCTTTTTAAGCTCCATATTTGTCCAGTTACAAGGAATCCCTACTATTTCTTTCAGAATTCCTTGCTCAATCATTTGTTCAATCACTGGAGTAACTCCTGCTTTCACTGCTGGACTCATTTTGTACGGTTTTATGTTTGGACAAACTGCACCTTCTTTCACAACTATTTTCGCAGGGTCTACATTCGACATTAGCCCTACATTCTTTTCTGTAAAATCCCACATCTCTGGGTTTACGGTGTCTCTCAATTCTTCTGGTAATTCACTTTCAGTTACTAATGAAAACATTTCATCCACTTCTGCACCTTGCTTAGCTAACATAATTTTGTAAATGATGTCCTCATCAGGTGTTTGAAAAGCAACACCAGCAGGTGTACAATAGATTGTGCAATTAATTTTGCATAGTAGACCTCTACCTAACAAATTCACTGGGTTTGAGTCAAACACTACAAACCGATGCATGTCTTTAAAATGTCCAATATGGACTTCCATTGGTTTTGTAACTGGGGTTCTAATCTGTTTATTTGACAATCCTACAACTTGGATACTTTCTCCCGCGAGGGGTAGGTTTGGGATGTCTGCTGTTCTCACAGTAGACCAGGTAGCACCAGTGTTCAATAGAAAAGTGATGTCACTACCTTCAACTTTCCCATCAATAAATTGGCCTGTCTGATCTCCAGGCAAGGATGCCCAAGCATGCACTCCTCTTCCTCCCCCTCAGGGACTGTCATTGTGCATAGTCTATTCATCATTATTCCTCAAAAAATATTGTGAAACCACAGGGTTATTCTCACCAATTTCTCCTTGAAATCCGGCGTTCACACAGTATTTTTATGAACGTACACAAGGTTTGGCATAGGAGGCTGTGGGAACTGATACTGTGGAGTAACTACCTGAGTAACTACCTGCTGCTGCTATCAAGTGTGTCAAGTGGTGGTAAAGGACGAGGACTTTTGGTTGTGAATTTCATTTTTCTATGCCCTGTGCCCATCTCTCTTAGTCCTCAGGAGTAACCATTGTTGAGCCTCACGCTCCACTAGGGCTTGTAGATACTTTCTCTTTCGCCTTTTCTGTTGTGACTTTCTTTGGAGTCTCTGTTAAAGAATCCATAATTTGAAGGTCCATTAAAGAAATAACTGAATCTCTTTCACTGTCTTGATCATCAGACATCACTACTTCTTTTAAAAAATGACTTAAAGGAACTGTTACAGTTTGTGGTTTCAGACTACTCTTTTTATATCCATGCAATGGGATCACAGGACCAATTGTCATTGGCACTGTCAAAGCTTCCGTATTTACATTTAACTCACTTATTTTCTGTTCTAATTATTTTCCAGTTTTGTTTAAAGCTTCTCTCTCACTGTCTTGTAACAACCTAGCACTCAATGTATCATGAAGAATCTGTGGAACCAATGGTGTTCCCAACACTGGAGCGCTCAGAGTGACTTTGCTAGGTATCTTTTCATACAGTGGAGGGATTTAAATATCCTACAATAATTCATCATCTGATTCCCTGACACATTCATGTGTTTTGTCTTTTCCTTTCACTTGCTTCCGGACTGCTCTTCAGCTACTAACACTAGATATAAACCCTCTGATACCATAACTCTTCTCTATTGTTTCATCTGATCCTCACATGACTCACATTGATATCTAGGTCAAAATCCTTTCAATTATTTTCCAATTCTGAATTTCTCTCGTTCAAATGCCTCAGTTTCCCATTCTTCCAAAGCCTCATACTGAGTTAACCTAGGTCTTGGTTCTAAATCATTCATTCTGGTTCTCAAATTCTGAAGAATTCTCCCAATAAACGTACCATGTTCTGGAAAAGCTAGAACTCCATCACCTTTTGTATACTCGATCCAATTCCCCTGCCATACACAAGCATGATATCCTCTTTCTGTCATCATAAATGAAGCAGTCGTCTTTGGTGGTAGAATAGGAATTTCCTGTCTTCTTTACACAGACTTATATTTCTTAGAGAAAATTTTAATTTTCTTTATTAACAACATCTTTCTCGTTTCTCCATACATTCTAGATGCACAATATATGAAAGAGTCTTCTATAAATCCTTGCGTTTGGTTACTTTTGTCTCGTAATATTTTTGCACGACTCACACCAAATATCAAATCAGAATCCAACAAACAATTTTCTTTTAACCAATCCTAACAAAGCTTCTATCTAGCAACCAGTCAAAGCTCAGGCTTGCACTGCTCGTCTAACCAATACTAATGCAGCCTTTTGTGATGTCAGCTTTGCTCCTCACTACTGCCCATCCCTTTACAATCTGCTCCCTTCTCACGCCCGCTGTTTCAACCAATCCCAGTGCGGCTCTCTGTGATGTCAGTATAACTCCTGCGACTCCCCCTCCCTTCACAAGGTAATCCGAAAATGTATTTCTTTAACTTTTCTTAATGTAAATCCGTTAGTAACAACATAAAAATATTCGCTACTCTGTCTGTTGTACTAAATCAGGATAGATTATGACTTATTCCAAGTATCCTTTCTCTTCGAGTACAAACCCAAGTTTACCCTTCATTCAAGCTCAGAAAAACTTGCTACTTCTCCAGTGACACGTATTGGGAAATGAGACCAAAGTTTCACCAGCGAACCCCTTTTGCTACCATTCGCACTATACTTTTACACAGTATAATCCCTACTATGACACTGCGGATGTATGACATTACAACGCATGCTTTTACAACGCATGCTTTTACAACGTATGTATTACAATGCAAACCTTTACAACGCATAGCGCTTTGGGGTGATGGATAGGGAATAGTTTAATTTACTATTCCAACTCCAGTCCCCGTGGACACTAGGGAAGGTGTTGGTTAGTAAATTAAATCTATTTCCTATCCTAGAGCGCCCCCCAGAGCAATGCGTTGTAATGGTTTGCTTTGTAATAGTTGCATCGTAAAGGCACTGAGTGGTAAAAGTTGCGTTGTAAAGGATGTTCCCCTGACACTGCCAGCCCTCCGTAGCTTCTCAGTGTTACAACAACAAATGAGTAACTTCCTGCAGTATGGCTTCTATCACCACCCGCTATTCCATTTCCAGTGATGCCCAGGCAACTTCTGTACCTGTGCTTCTAGACAACATAAAACAAGACTCTAACTTCTTTGTTAATCATAAATCAATAATGAATAATCAATACTTATTACAAAACTAGTGAATAATAACAATACCTCTGCTACCAGAAAACTGATCCAGCAGCTCAACAAAAATAGAAACTCCACTACCTGGGCCCGTAAACTCACAGTGCGTAAAACCGCTGGAATCAAGTTTATAATTTCCACAATGTTCAGGATTAGTTATTTAATATTCCTAACTAAGGTTTCACTGATCAAAAAGTTCTTTTCTCTGGTCAATTGACCGTTAGTTGAACTAGTTGATTGTAAAAATAACATAGACTAACTGTTCTTTTATTCAATGTAAATAACTACAGACTCAAGAAAGTTTTAAATCTCTATCTAAATTAATGCAGGTGAACCATTCCAAAATACAATGCAGTCACCGTCATTCATCGGAGAGAAAAATTAATTCTATAAATACCAAGCATATACTTCGTACTCATACAATAATCAATGCTCAGAAAGGGAGAGGACTGAGAGAAAAAGACATCAACAAATAATAGAAAATAATAGTTACCAAGGATGGTGTGAAAGACCAACCCCCTGGCCAAAGGGTTGGTGAGGGTCCCCCAGAATAGGGCAGCAGACAAAGACTTCAGGACCGGAATCAGGACAGGATAGATGACCTCTCTAGAATACCGACAGTTGAGTCACACCCCTCTGTGGCATTCTCTTCCTCCTCAAGATTCTTCCGCAAATCTTCTGATCTAACCCAACTAAATTTGGATAGAATGTTATGCTTCATGTTCTGCATTTGATTCAGTATCTGACAGCATCTCTCCCAGCAACAGCACCCCCCCCCAGCAAACACGCTCTGTTCTAACTAATTAACAAAGGCTATCTTAACTATACATTTTGTTCTTGATGTTCCACCCACTAATGTTACAATATAGAAAAAATACGAAATCTCATTGGTCAGGCAAGGGGGAAGCTCTATCACACCATGCTTACATGTAATTAAAATCAGTTCAACTATTGTTCGCAAACCCATTCCCTAAATTTGTATTCATGAATTTTATTCCCATCCACTATATATATCCATTTTGAAACATTAATGACACTACGATGAATAGAACATCTCATTGCTGAACTCTGCACCATCCGTTCCCATGCTTGTAACACTCTATCTTGGCTTCTGTTCAGAACCTCGGCCATGGCCTTCATGACTACACTCAGTGGGCAAGCGCAAGTATTGCATCACTTCATTCAGTCTGGTTATGCAAGAGAGGCCCAAATACCCACTTGTGATAAAGTTAAAAGACAGACTTTACTTTCACAAATAAAATGGTCGCACTGTATACTACCCACCTCTACTCTAATACAGTTATTTATTTATGTCTTTCCCTGCATTAGCATTGGTAAAATCACTCAATTTAGTTCAAACAAGCAAATGCCATGCACACGAGTCTTCAAGACTCCATTTTAGAATCTTCTGCTCATGCGCCAGAATTTCCCTCCGAGCGTTACCTCGTCATACTGCGTAGATGCAGTTGACGCATACGCACAACAGTTTCCCCGTTTAGATTGGTATTAGTCCATCTTCATCGTTATCCCCATTAGTACACACATATGCAAGCTTCACTAACCCGCATATTCAATGTGGTGCATATTAGTTATTCATGAAAACAGGATTAGTAACTTGTTCGTGAGTTAACAAGTGGATTTCTCCGAGCAAGTCTCTTCTTTAAAAGTCCTTGCTCCATCAGTCCCGGCAACATTGAAGAAGTCTCGACCTGTAACAAGTCAGCCTCTAGAAAATAGTCTTGTTACTGACTGGACTAAAGGCACATTTTAAAAAAAGATACATTAAATTCAGTCATAATGCTATATAGGTCACCTTTCTCCTTCTAAAGGTAAGTAGTATATTACTTTTTAAAATTGAAATTATATAAAGTCCCAAGCGAACTCTCTTTAATGTATGGATCTTAAGCAATTTAAGTTTTCATTTTAAAATGTTCTATGTCTGTAAGTTACACTGAAAATGGTTTTAAGTAACTGCGCAATAAAAAAAAAATATTCACTGTGTGGCCATGCCCCTTGTATGCAGCTCTGTTTGTACTCTCAGGACATCCTGTACACTATACTGTGATCCATATATGTAAGACAGACACTTAGTCACCTACACTCTCACACTCTTTGATACTACACCCCCTTTGGACTGTGGCAAAGGGTTTGCAGCTAAACAAGCTGTAGCAGCTAACACAATCACAGCATGTGCACACTGTTACACATTGCAGACTTTCTGTTGTGTATGTCTTGCACAGACACACATGTTCAGCACATGGTTTTATCATGCACACATATATCATACAACATAAAGTTGGTCTGGGATGAGTGTGTCACACAGCAACGAACCTCTGGAATAGCTGAGTGCCTATTAAACTTCACTGCACTGAGTCATGGTCAACTTAGCTTCTGATGTTCAATTAACATGATGCTGTCATTCACATATGATCTCTGATGTATTCCTATTACCATTAGTGGCAGTACATAAACTCTGAGGGCAGGCCTTAGTGTGTTCCTCCTGGATCAAGGATACTGCATTCCCTGACACAGACATATGACATGGCACACACTCAACTTACATTCCACCCTTTGGAGGAAACAAGATTTGAGATCCCTTCAGCTATGGACTTATACACTCAGGTCAGAGGTACACAATTCCATGCAAAGGAAAGTTCATATCAAAATCCCTCATCTGACCATATGCAATGAGTAATTGTGCATGCACATCCAGTTTTGTCTGATTTTTAATGCAAGTGAAATTACACTCTTGACATCTCAATATATTCATGTTTGCATATGACATATTGTTAGACCTGGCATCTTTTGGTGTGTTTCCCCAGTCTTTTTGCTTTCTGACTTCCCGGTTTTGACTCTGTTGGCTGGTTTAGTGTCTCTGTGCGCTTTTTCACTGCTGTGCAGTTTTAAAGTGCAAGTGCTCCTGTTGTAAATTGCTATTATGGATTGGTGTTTCCATGATTGGCAGATTTGATTCACTGGTAAGCCCTTAGTAAAGTGCAATGAGTGTGCCAGGACCTGTAAATCAAATGTTACTAGTGGGCCTGCAGCCCTGATTGTGCCATACAAATGAGTAGCCCTGAGTAGATATCCCTTTGTAACTGCCATGTCGACCTGGCAAGTGCACTCACTTGTCAGGCCCTAATCTTCCCTTTTCTTTCAAATGTCACCGCTAAAGTATGCCCAAGGAACCCCTGTGGGCAATGTGTTGTGTATGTTAAAGGTAGGACATGTACTGGTGTGTTGCATGTCCTGGTAGTGAATTACAGTGCATTTCTTTTTCACTATGGAGTAGGCTCTATGTCTCATAGGGTAGAATGGGAATTTCACTTATAACATCTTATAAGCATAACTTCCCATTGGGACAAGATAGGGAAATAGAGCTTAGTATGCCTGGACTAGAATGTGTAAATGTATCTTTTAGTAAAGATGATTTTTAGGTTCTGTCTTTGAAAATACCACTTTTAGAAAAGTTGGTATTTTCTTGCTTAGCCATTCTGTTTGCCTCTGTGAGTTTGTGGATTGACTGTCTGGCTTTGGAGTAACAGGGGCTGGGGATGTGCATCTTTCTGTCTCTCTTCAGACAGTCACTGGGGGGTTGAGGGGTGTCCTGCTTTAGAGTAGTGGAAGATGATTTACTTGCACCTAAATTGTCCTGGTCTACTGTAGACAATGCTGACTCCACATCCTGCTAGGAAGCTGGGCCAGAGAGGAACAAACTCGTTAACAACAAGCACAGACACTCTCTGCCTGAGAGAACAAAGGAATTTTGAGTATAAATATTGGAGCCCAGACCCCAGAACTTTAGAACTTGCTGGAATCAAGGAACCTGGCAAGAAGAAGAGTTGGAAGAGCTGCCAGGAGGAGTACTGCCCCCTTGCTGTGTTGTTGCTTTGCTGGGTTGGCCTGCATTTGCTGCTTCTGCCTTGGGCAGTGAAATGACTGTACTGAACGTTCTTTACTTGTGCTGAGTTTCTTCAAGGGCTTGAAGTAGAGCTTGCCTCCTGTTCTAAAGTCTGAGGGACTGCAAAGACTTGAGCAACCTCTGGGTAGCGCTTCTGGAACCTCTGTTTCAGTTGCCACAGAGAAGGAAAAAGCAACAAGCTCCGTCACTGACTCTGTCGCTGGCTCAGTGTTAGAAATGGGAGTCTCTAGTAGGCAGAGGTAGGTACATTTGTCCAAAAACATATCCTTAGTTCTAGTCAGGATAAGGGAGTTACACTCCTAAAATAACCTCTGATCACCCCCTTGGTAGCTTGGCACGAGCAGTCATGCTTATTCTAAAGGAAATTCCTTTTCTAGACTTAAAGATCTGATGTGAAAATAACAAACTCTATACTACTCTTTACCGAAAACCTTCGGAGCGTAATACACTACTGCTTTACAGCAACCATCACCCAAGGGCACTTTGTGATAACTTACCTGTGGGTCAATTCCTACAGATAAGGAGGAATTGCTCCAGAAAAGACGAATAAAAGGAGGAATCGGATGCCCTATACACAGGTCTACTGGTGAGAGGATACCTAGAAGGATGGTCAGGAGGGATCAAAAGAGAGCATGGTTTAGCCCCTGAGAAGACTTACTAGAACCAAGACGGAAGTAAGACATACCCTTGCAACGCTTGATTTGTGTATCCACTTTTTCCACCAGGAGCAATGCCATTAAGAAGGTGATTAACAAGCATTGGAATCTGGTATCCTGAGAAATTGAGCAACACACACCACCGCTACATGCTTTTAAGAAAGCAAAGAGCATCAAAGACCATGTTGTTAATTCCTTTTTGACAGTAGAGAAGGCTCGCACAATCCAAACCATGTGGCAACTACCACCGATCGAGGGTCACCACAAATGTGGACATTGCAAAATCTGCCCTATGACTATCCAAGGGAAAAGTTTCACCTACAACCAACAGACAATCCCCTTACGAACCTTCACCAATTGCAACACTGCAAATGTCATATATGGTATCCTTTGCCCCTGTGGACTATTATATGTGAGACAGACGCAGCAAAAGGTAAAAGTAAGAATCTTACAACACCAAAGCTGGATTAGATGCAAAGTTCAGGGGGCCCCACTGTTTGAACATTTTGTGAACAAAGGACACAATCCAGATGAGTTACAATGGCTGGTACTTGAAAAAGCTGAACTTGGCCCGAGATTCGGCGACATGGGAGCAGTCCTTAACACGTGTGAATCAAAGTTGATGATTCGCATGAATACCATTGCTAAAGGCCTCAAAGAATCTGAGGCTAGTAATGCCCAACTTGCAAATCTAATGATTGAATGATCTTTAGTGTGATCCGACCCTAGATTCACCATGGAGAATGAATATCCCTCCGGTCCCACCTTCCAGGTAAGATGTCCACACCTAATCAGGTTTTGGTTTTTCACGATCTAACCATTCACTGACCCGATTTATGTGAACATGATGTTTATTATTACCACTCTGTGTAAAGTTCTACCTGATGAATGCTTAGCCTATTCCACTCCATTTTTATTAGGTGTCTTCCTGCCTCACACAGGAGGTGAATATGTGTTTTTGATTTGCAATTAATAATGTATCTATTTGCCGTGATATGTAATTCGAGTCGGACAACAGACATGAGAACTATGTCACATTGAGTTAGAAAAAAGTCACCTCTATATACACTATAACTTGTGAATACGTTGTGTTTCTTACAACAGACATGGTGACACTGAACTATTGAATATTGAAAGTCACCCCTCTATATACTATCTCTTGACAACATGCTGTTTTTTATAAATACAATATTGGTGTACATTTTCAAACTGACAATTACTGTAATGATACATTTTATTTATTAAGCTTTTTCTAACTACATTATAGCGTGCCTTATTTTAGGCCGAAGAACGCTTTGGAAGTTGTATATTAAGATGCCATTTTAGTTTCACTAGGTTACTCCAAGCCCATTAGCCCGGAAGAATTTGAAAATGTGAAAATTGTCTCATAAACAATGTGATTCTGTGATCCTTATGTTGTAAATATACCTGGCATGGCCCGGCAGGTTTCGCGTTATTGCACGACAATACAGTGATGTATCAAGACTGTTCCACTACATGACTGCCGCTTTTACAGTAATTTTCCTTTTCCGGAGGCAGAGTCTGTTTTCCCCCTTTATGTGGCATTCATGAGGCCCTAAGTCATGCTCACACGTCACGCGCAGGCTGCCGACGTGCACGCTTCACGCTGCGTTTCCCCAGTCTATTTAGACCGTCCGTCGCCCACAGCGGTCCCGATCATTCGCTGAAGTTCGGCCACCAGATGGGTGAGTGTTGCTAACCAAGCCGCGTGTGTTTAAGATAATACTCGCTCCTTTATCCAGCTGGGGCGGCTACTTGGAACAATACCGGTTGTTGTTTAATTAGTTTGGACATTCTGTTTACTTAGCCGCTGCATTTAGGGCTTTACTTTGAATACTCTGTGTTTTATGCTTAGTTCGTATCCCTGCAAAGTGGTTTTGCCCGATTGGGTTCGTTTATTTATTATTATTTCAGCAGATCATGTGCTACTATTCATTTACTTTCATTTACTTAGAGGTTGTTCAGATACACTTTGAATAAGGTGGATGTATGCTGGGATTACTCTAATTAGCCGCAGATGGTTATATTTCAGGTTTTGCACTATTAACATCTTGTTGAATTTAGATCTGTTTAATTTAATGGCTCTAGTGATGATCTCTTTGGGTCGTAGAGATTATTTTTGACACGGTGCCACAAGTCATTTCAGTACAGGCATTCCATTAGCTTACTACCGTTTTGTCCAGCGCTAGGAACTTAAGGGGGGACAAGATTTTATACTCACTAATTGACATACGGCATACATAGGTGGGCTGGCCTGGAGTCTCATCTGGGTTTAGCGGTCTTGCCACCTAATACAAGGTCTATGCTTCCAGTATATTTCTGGGACTAATTGATTGACCCGGTTTGCTTTCCAACTAGCAACCTGACACGGGGTTTGTCTTAAGCTGGTTGTCATTCCTCTGTTTTTGTTCGGGCCTCTTATGTTGGTGTACTAAGTGGATTCTATCCCCAATATCGTCCGCCTGATCCATTAGGACTGTACAAGGAATCATTGCTTTTTTGTGCAAGTGTCACTCTGCTTATACTAGTACTATTTCTCCACAGCCACACCTATTGATAGCCTTTGCTGACCCCCACCTTTATTTCTTTTAGGTGTTGTTCTTTCACTCTCTCTCTTCCATGAGCTCCCAACGCCATGCATATCTCCCTCATTGATGCGTGAGATACTTTCTTTCCTCACTCACAGTAATTATGAATCACACACCCTGTGCTAGGGATTTCATTTAGTTCCATCTTCAATATTCTATTGATTCTACTGATGTGATGTACTTCTTTGTCTTCAGTAGGTGCCCCGTTATTCCACCTCACCCACACACTGTCCTGAAGAAGACCCTAACTGTAAGGCTTCCAGACATTAGGTACTCTTACTCATGTGTTTTTTTTTTTATTCATCTTCCCTGGCTTTTTATTAATTTTTGCCTATAATATATGTGATTCGCTCTCTCTTTCAACCCACTACCCCATCACATTCACATACCCTCCCCACCCCGTTCCTCTGGGCACTGCAATATCGTCAACTGTGTTTGTAAAGAATTGTTTTCAATGGATTGTAATCTTTCAACAATGTCAGTGTGATTATTAACACTGCCTTTTGAAATCTGCTTTGATTTGTCTTGATTATTTATGTTTCAACTTGCCTTGACCCCTAACACGTTCAGATGTTTTTAAATACTGGGACCACCTCCCTCATGTAAGGCTTATTCTAGAGGCAGTGTGTTAAGCATTTTCACATAACCAACAGTACCACAGTGTTAGCACTACAAAAAAGACACCACACCAGTATATAAAAATATACATTTTTATTTCCTCAAGACAAGACCACAAATGATAAACATCCACAATACAGTACTTAGAAATCTCCAGTTATTCAATACCCTTAAAAGTTGATAGCTCCCTCTGGGGCTATCACAGCATCGTGAACAAACAAATCCAAACAGTTCCGACTGACCACAGCGTGGCAGGCCAGCTATGGTGTGAGGAAGACCTGCAAAACAGTACTTTTTAGAAATGCAGGGCATCGGCGACCTCTCGTTGAGCTTCTGAATGCATGGCGTCAGCAGGTGTCGGTACCTTATGGTCGGTGCAGGAGTCATTGGGCCCTCGAAGTCACATGCTTTGCAGATCGAACACCTCATGGTTGAAGTCAGGAGCTCTAGTATCGGCAGGCATTGGGTGCTGCAATACGAAGTGCAGCAGAGCGGCGTGTGATGCCCTCAGGTTGCGTGCGAGCAGTGGCTCAGTGGCAGTGTCAGATGGCATCATCTGTGAGACCAGGGTCGCAGTGCACAATGGTGAGGAGTTCTTCACGGTGCTGGCAGATCACAGTGCAGGCAGCTGCAGCATTGTTGCTTAAGCGCTGTAGTTGGCTGACGAACTGGAGTTGATAGCACCGGAGGTGGTATGCCAAGGCTGTGAGGCGGGATGAGGGCAGTGCCTCATGTAGCTTTACGAGCGGTGCCCTCGAACCACAGTGCAAGAAACTGCGTCGATTTTTAGTGGAGCGTCGTCGTCAGGGATACCAAGGCAGCGTCGTGAAGCAAGGCGAAATAGAGTGTGGTACTCACAGGTCACAGTGTGAGCAGCAGCACAGTGATGGCATCAGCAGGAGTTGTTGTAAGACCAGGGTCACGGTGCAGTATTTCGGCGGTGTCCTCTGCCATGACTTTAGGACACAGAGTCAGCAGCAGCGTCATAGATGGCGTTGGGTTGATTTTTCTTCTGTTGCAGCATACAACACACAGTCCCCAGTGCTGAGGGCAGAAGAACTTGAAGTCTTTGCTGTTCCTGAGACTTCTTGAACAGGGGGGCAAACTCTCCATCAAGTCCTTGGAGAAACTCACAAAAGTAGATTGCAGAAAGTTCAGTCCAGTCCTTTCCCTGCTCAAGACAGAGGCAGCACTGCAGGCCAGCACAGCAAAGCACTCAGCAAAGTGGTAGTTCCTCCTCACAGCTTCTCCAGCTCTTCTTCTTGGCGGTCTTCTTCGTCCAAAAGAGTTTTAAAGTTCAGGGGTTTGGGCCCCACATTTTATAGCCCTCAGCCTTTGCCCTTACAGGCAGAGAGCATCTGTACCCAGCCAGAACCAGATATGACACTCTTGTGTGGCTTCCTGACAGGAGGTGGAGACAGCATTGGCAGAGGCAGACCAGGCCCATTCAGGTGAAAGGAAATCTCCTCCCTCTACTCTAAATGCAGCCCAGGTCTATTCAGCCCTTTCCTGACCCAACAAGACTATCTGGAGCCAGTGCCCCTTTCCATCCCCTGTCATCCAAAACCCAGATAGTCAATCCACAACCTAGCAAAGACCGACTGGACAGCTGAGTTAGAAAATACGTACTTTTTAAAAGTGGTATTTTCAAACACAGAATACTAAACTTTATTTTTCTACCTAGTTCCCAGGACCAGTTATGTTTGAGATGTTATAAACAAACTCCCCATTCTGTCCTATGGAAACAGGTAGCATTGCAGTAGTGAAAAAGGAAATCACTGTAATTCACTATCAGGACATGCCACATACACCAGGGCATGTCCTACCTTTCACCTACACGTCACCCTGCCCACATTGGTACATTGGGCCTACCTTAGGGGTGACTAACATGTAGAAAAGGGAAGGTTTAAGGCCTGGCAAGTGGGTGCACTTGCCAGGTCGACATAGCAGTTACAAAACTGAATGCAGACTCTGCGTTGGCAGTTCTGAGTTACCTTTTTACCGGCTACTTCTGTGGGTGGCACAACCCATGCTAATAGCCCACAGTAGCATTGGATTTACAGGGCCTGGCACTCTCAATGCACTTTACTAGGTACTTACCAGTAAATCCAATATGTCAATCATGGAAACATCAATCCAAAACACTTGCACTTTAATACTAAACAGCAGTGAGAAAGTGCGCAGAGACACCAAACCAGCAAAAACAGAGTCAAAATCAGGTCAGAAAGCAAAAAGACAGAGGAAACACGCCAAAAGATGTCAAGTCTCACACTCCATGTCCTGAGGGCACCGCAGAAGGCACCACCACATCTCGCACCCCAACACTGGTCTCACAGACAACGACGACCAACATGGCCACGCTGCCGCACCGCTGCTTGCATCTTGACCTGTGGGCACCACACTCTGCACCGCCTTGCTTCACTTTGCCACCTTGGTCTCACCAATCCGTCTCTGAATGCAGGCTTTGACATCTGTGACCGTATCATGGCTGGGGGCTTTGCTCGAAAGTTTCATGATGCCTCGTCCCACAAAGCACTCTGGGCCAACCGACGCCAACTCATGCTAACCAGCTCTTTCACTTGCATCTCAACCTGCCAGCATTGCATCGAGTACAGCCTCGCCTTGCACCTTAAGCCTTGGTCTCACTGAATCCATCTGGACGATTATCACTGAGCCGCTGCTTGCACCGCATCGTGAGGGTACCACACCCTGCAACGCTACCATTTGGCAATGCAACCGCTATGGCTGTCCCGACCGGCTCGCACAACATGCCAGCCTCAATGAGAAAGGTACTGTTTACAAGTCTGTCCACGTATTAGCTGGCCCGTACTAAGTGGTCGGCTGGAACTGTTAGACTGAGCTACTGACTCGGAAGAACAGTGTTTTTGAGGTATTTCTTCACTTTTAAGGATATCTTGCAATGTATATATTTTTAAGTACTATATGTTGGATTATATTGTTTTCAACATATAAAAATATTGCACATTTTTCAAAACTGGTTTGGTGTCCTTTTGTAGTGTATTCAGTGTATTACTGTTGGTTATGTGCAAATGCTTTACACACTGCCTCTGAGATAAGCCTGCTACGCAAACAAATGATGGACAGAATGTTGAATAAATCATACATTCACCGCCAGTCAAGATATCTGTGTTAAATCCATTGTTCTTTTGCTCACCATGCCACCCCAGTTTAGACCCAGCCATATGCAAATCAATATTGACCCTGTGCCTCATGGGAACAGTTCAGACCGAACTGCCAAGCCAGGCCCTTCCTGGACCGGAAACAAGCATTCTGAGACTGGTTTCTGGGCATTACCCTTCATCAGCCAGGCTAGCTTGAATCCAGTGGCACAGTGAGCAAGGGACCCATGTCTGGGCATCCCACTTAGGGTGAAAAGTGCTATGCAAACAAATAATGGATGGAATGATGAATGAATCATACATTCATCCCCAGTCAAGAGATCTAGGTTAAATCCATTGTTCTTTTGGTCATCATGTCACTCCAGTTTAGACCCAGCCATATGCAAATCAGTCTTGTTCCTGTGCCTCATGGGAAAAGTCTTGACCAAACTGCCAAGCCAGGCCCCCCTGGCCCGGAAAAAAGCATCCTGAGGCTGGTTTCTGGGTATTACCCTTCATCAGCCATGCTAGCTTGAATCCAGTGGCACAGTTTTATTTATTTTTTTGAATTATTTTTGTGTTTTATAGAGTGCGAACTTGACCCGTTAGGGTATCAGAACGCTTTACAGAGTCACAGAGTCATACAATAGGCATGATATCACAAGAGTACTGTACATTAGGGGGGAGGTGGTGTTGGGTACAAGAGGGATGGCTGAATACAAGGATAACATTACAATTACAATTACTGAGGACAGACCCCTTGTTTCTTGGTTGGGTGAGGTCACAGGAACAACGGACTCACATCTGGTCATACCCATCCCATTTAGGGTGAAAAGTGCTACGCAAAACAAATTATTTTAGAAGTGTATCCCCGTTACCCTGAATAGGAAGAAGGGTCCCTAATCAGACAAAGGTGTAAACCTTTGCCAACTAAAGACCCTCATTTCTAACACTTATCCAATGTCAGACTGCTCTGGCTATTTGCTCACTGTACAATGCCATCTAATCATGTTGTGTTTTTACAGGTATGTGTTCCTCATTGCATTGCTGAGCAATGCATGGCAAATGTGTCCTTTCATTCATTGTAGCATGATCTGGTATTTGTGACAATGTAGCAGGAAAATATTTCACATGTACTGTGTTTTGTGGTAAGTCACACATAAATATGTGAAGTGCTGGGATGCCCCATGGGTAGCCATGCACTATATAAGTGTGTATTCATTCATTCATTCATTCATTCATTCATTCATTCATTCATATATGCTTTATTTAAAAGTGACAGCTTTTGCATGTTTGCATGACACTAGGCGTTTGTCCTATTATATTCGGACATTCTGTCCATAAAAGTACATGTACATTAGGCAAAGACATTCTGAACAACGTGGGTGCTTTGCGAACTCCCAGCCATGGTAGTTTGGATCTCTCCTTCATCCTCAACCTCATCTTCATCCTTCATTGGGTCCTGCTCATCCTGTTGCATTTTCCATGGCACATATGTCCGGACAAAGATCTTGTGGAGCATGGAACATACTAGTATTATCTTGGAAACATAGGGGGTGAGAATAGCAATCTACCAATGACATGTCCCGGCATCTGAACTAGGAACTCTGCATACAAAAAATCTTTCTACGATGTTGCAGGTGGTGATCAGTGCCTGGTTGTACTATTAATCCAGCACAGTGTTGGGATGTGCTAATGGGGTCATGACCCAGGACTGGAGACCATATCCTTGGTCAGCTGTCAGTTAATTAACAAACCTGACTTGCTTTATTACTGACATAGTCACTGATTCCCACATTTTGCAAAAAGTAGAATCCTATATATGACCTGTGTGTCTCGATATGGGTGCATGAAACTATATTTCCCAGCATGCATTTTTAGAGACACTCCTGCTTGTAGTAATCACATACTTAAGCACATCTCCTTTTTCATCTGGTCCTTTCCAGAAACTGGCAATGTTTACCAGTTAACACCAAATATATGAAATATCATAGTTATGGATACACACCTTGGCCCTCCCATAACTACTGTTGGTCTGATCCTCCAAGTGTTTACTGAGACTACAACTCCCAGCTTTTTGGTAGTCCTCTCCCTGGTGGAACACAAAGTTTATAAGGACTACAGTTCCAACTGGTTCTGCAGTTTAGACTCAGCTTTGTCATTGGCCATTGAGAACAGCGAGTGTCAAATGCTGTCATATCCGTTCACGTCCCTTCAGAGTACTGTCATGGTCCATTGAGAGGACTACATACAGTACCCTGCCTCACACATGAGTGTTAAATTCCTCTGCACAATCCCTGTTGCATACCATCATGTCCAGAAGGTATGTGTCCTGAACAACCCCATGGAGTTGCTGGAATTACCCTGTTCTTGCTCTTGAACCACTGTTTATACAACTGCGGGCTCTGTATGATAGGAGCCTGCAAGGGATCTCATTTAAACTAATTGATGTAGCATACAAGCAGTATACTTTTACATGCTGCACCTTGCCTACAGGGTTGTCTATTTGCACTTGAGAGACCATTTTACCCCTTTATGAGAAAAGATGGAGCAGGTGTTTTCTTTAGTGTGCTGTTTTCTTAGGCATTTTAGGCCTGTAAGGTGCCCATGAAATGTGCTAATTTTTGTTTTACCAGAGGCACACTTTGAGCTGCTATAGCAATGATACACTGCACATTTAATTTGAATTGTAGAATGCAGTAGGCAAAAGTTCTGCTAATAGCTTTACCACAGGAGTGGATCGGACTAAGGAGATGCTGACTCTAAGACATGAATAGTGCCCACATTGTCACAATGACTGATTGACTCACAACTTTTTTGTAATTCGAAATAGCATCGCTCATCCCTTCCCTTCATGGACTAAGCACCAAATACAAAATTACAGTTACACAGTAGGGGTCTTGATGTAGTTTGCAATTGATTTGCTTGTTTCACCCACTTTGATGTCCTTTAACATATTGATTTGCAAGTGCCCTTCGACTATTGTAGGACTTGATGCCACCTTGATTTTTACGCCAAGGGAAAGTTGAGGCATGTTATCTGATGTTTGCGGGTAAGCTCATGCATTTTACTTAATAGTACAAAGTTGCATTCACGGATTGGCTAATAACAGTAGTGGTGACCTTGACTTCAGTTCCAGGATCTTTCCTGTAACCCAGAACATTTAAAATGAGTACAATAATGTGCTATATCTTGAAACATGCTGTTTTTATCAGGTAAACCTACCAGTGGACTCCTGGTATAGTGGACTCCCACTCGATCTACTGGCTTTTATATGACATTTTTACTTTTGTTTCTCATCAATTTTGTTTACAAATACCTTGCAGTGGCTTCTATAAGGTCCTGAAGAAGGCCAAAACACCTCTGCCAATGGTATCAGGCTTAACCATGTCAACCTATTTTTCACTCTATGGCAAGTTGAAACCGCTCTCCTGTTATAGCACAGTTTTTATTCCTGGACCTGGGGTGCACTAATAAAGTCTATTGAATACCCTGGAGTTAGTTTTACTTCTCCCTCATTTTGCTCTGCAATCCTCCTAACACCCAGCTCAACTAAAGGTATTTTGCATACCTCTTTCTATCAGAAAACGTCCCTGATTTCCTCTCTTAGAGAGGAGGTTGTGGTCAATATTATGACTAGGTTCACAATGTTAGTAGGTTAACCTATGATAAAGCATACAATCTTTGGTGGGTGAAGGAAATCTTCCTTTAAAACGGAAAATCCTATAGCACTCTTGTGGCATGCTACTTACTGTAAAGTGCTTTCAAACCTTGTCAGGGGTAGTATTAGCAATATGAATACTTTTTAAACACTCTGTTTGTTATATCCAGTGTTTCTTTTTGTGTTTTTGGATTCTTAGGAGGGAAGTCATGCCCTGCAGGTCTATAAACCTTCCTCTAGCAATCCCTGTGTTTTCATGCGCTATTGTGGTCATGACTCACGGCTGAAGTCTGTATCATTGGTAAATTCACTCTTACCAATCATATCATCTGGAAAGGTGCTTTGGTATATCGACCCCCAGGCACTAACATGAACTTTGCTCTTCTTCAAGAAATCTTGGCTTCTCACATTAAATGTAAAGAAGACTTTCTTCTTCTGGGAGACTTTAACACACATGTTGATCTACCCACACACTCTGATGCCACTGCCCTGATTACAGACCTTGCCAACTTAGGTCTGGAATTACAGAACCACGGACCTACCCATAGAGGAGGTCACACGTTAGACCTACTCTTTTGTAATTGTGCTAAAGTTAATTGTTCCCCGGCAAAAGAAATAACATGGACAGACCATTCCATGCTTGAATTCCTTTTGGCTACCCCTGTAAAAACTGTTAAGAGTGTTCCTCTTCCCCCTACTTGGCGACGAGAGTGGCACAAAGTCACGGCCAATAAAATCCAGGAATTCTGGATAAACCCAGAAATCTCAGCAACCGACACCGCTGATATGGCTTTAACTAAGCTCAATGTCTCAATTAAGCAAGCTATTGACATTGTAGCCCCACTAAAAAAGCACAAACAATATCCAGTGTCTAAACAAGACAGCTGGTATACCCATGAATTGAGGGTAGCTAAGCAAAACTGCAGACGGGCTGAGAAAGCCTGGAGGAAAGGGAAGACCGAGAGCACTAGAGTAGCTTTTTTAGATACTCAATCTAAGTACTACAAAAATATCAAGCAAGCCAGGAAGCAACATTTAACACAGCAGATTGCACAGGCCGGCAACTGCTCTAAGGAGCTTTTTAATATTTTGCAGAATTTTATTAAGCCGACTGCCTGTGACAGCTCTGAGGACTTCTCACAAGACCTATGTGATGGAGTTTCGATATATTTTGAAGATAAAATAAAGAACATCTACGAAAAAATAGTGGCAGCCAATGATGCCATAAATATCTCCAACATAGGCCATCCCCATCCCCAAATATCGGTATCTGCTAAGAAACCCACCCTTTCACATTTTCCCCCGATTACCAACACAGAGCTCCTTTCCTTCTGCAGCCACATTAAATCTGGGTCGCCTAATGACCTTATTCCAACTAAAATGATCGGCCCTATGATTCCCTTTTTAGGCCCGCACATGCTGGATGTGATTAACATCTCCCTAACTAAAGGCCAGGTCCCTGCAGATTGGAAAAGGGCGGTGGTGAACCCGATCAGGAAAAAGGCATCCTCTCCTTGGACTGACCTCTCCAATCTACGACCTATCTCCCTCCTGCCTCACCTAGGTAAGGTTACAGAGAAACATGTGAACACCTATCTCTCTCAACATCTAGAAGCGACGGAAGGCCTGGACTACTCACAATCTGGTTTCAGGCCTAACCACAGCACAGAATCAGCCCTTCAAACAGTGACCAATACCATCAGAATGGCACTGGATGAGGGCAGCTCACTGATTCTGGTGCTGTTGGACCTTTCCGCCGCTTTCGATACGGTGTCTCACGCGGTGCTCCTCGACCGCCTGGGTGAGGTGGGCGTGGAGGGAGAGGCTCTGACTTGGTTGAGGAGCTTCCTGACTGGTCGTGTTCAAGAAGTTAGGCTGGGCTCCCATAAATCCACACTAAGGGAGCTCAATAAGGGTGTGCCACAAGGCTCATGCCTAAGTCCTACACTCTTCAATGTGTATGTGGCACCCCTAGCCAACTTAGCTAGATCTTTCGGTTTCACCCCGGTGTCGTATGCGGACGACACCCAACTCCTTTTCCCTTTCAAAACTCTCACATCTGCAATAAAAAGATCTTTTGCAGATGGTATGAGAGCCATTGCAGACTGGATGTCAACTAACTGTCTGCAGTGCAATGTAGGGAAAACGGAGGTCATGTGTTTTGGACAAGCGACAACATATTGGTCATCTGACTGGTGGCCCGTGGAGCTAGGCCCTGTCCCCACCCCCAAGAGTTCTGTCAGGAACCTGGGAGTGCTCTTTGATCAGCAACTTACTTTCAAGGGACATGTTAATCAGGTTGCTGGTACCTGCTTCCGGGCTATCGGGATGTTGAGACGAGTCTTCCCCTACATACCAGACCATCATAGAAAAACGCTCGTGCAGGCTCTGGTCATCAGCAGGGTGGACTACTGCAATGGACTGCTCCTCGGAGCTAACGAGGAGCAGCTCAGTAAATTGCAAGTAATTCAAAACACAGCAGCAAGGATTGTCCTGAATGTTCCAGCTAGGACTCCTTCTAGTCCCCTGCTGAAAAGACTCCACTGGCTTCCAGTGAGGAAGCGAGTCCAATTTAAGACTCTATGCACGATTCATAAGAGCATGATAGGGGAGGGCCCGAAGTACTTGACTAAGATCTTTCAGCCCTACATCCCGGGGCGTTTTCTGCGCTCCAGTCATCAGCAGCTCCTGCAGATACCAAGAGTAAAAAAAACCAGACAAGGTGGCCGTGCATTAGCCTATGCCGGCCCAACACTCTGGAATTCCTTGCCCCCAGAACTCAGATCAATTTCCAGTCATCTGTGTTTTCGGAAGAACTTAAAGACGTACCTGTATCCAGATAAATAATTTACTTTTCAGTTTCTGCACCCTATATTAGTCATGCTTTCGTAGCTAGTACAATCTCGTGGTACAGCAATAGCGCAGAGATACCCCTTCGGGAGTTTAGTCTGGCGCTTTATAAGAATATAAAATAAATAAATAAATAAATTGGTCAACTGAAAGTTAAACAGAGATTACAACTGTCAGTGCTTTTGCCCTCTGCTATATCTACATTTCTGTCTATGTGTGTTATGTGTACTGAATTACTCATACATATTTCTTACAGTATTTCACATTTTGTGTTACTTATACAATTGGGCATAGGTTTACACATGTCTCTTCCAGTTCTGAGTGATAACAAATCATCAGCATGGACGGATGCATTGTACACTTCTACATCATGACTTTCTCATTTATCCAGTAGCTTACTGTGATGGGTATTTGAAGATGTTCCTGATCACTGTCGGACATAATTGTTTAAACATTGCAGTGCACTGTTATCCACTATGTGCACATGACATTGGGGTCCAGATATTTGAGAAAGTGGCACCATGCAATGCATCAAGTCACCTGTCTTCTCTGCACTGCATCACTGAGAAAGCACAGCAGTGCACAGTATTTAGGCCATACTGAACTTTCCTCGCCTTTCAGTCTATACAGGAAAACAATAAGCTGTGTAGCGCAAACACAGGCACACTTGCACCGTGGTGCTTACATGCCTGAATTGTCTTTGTGCAGGAGGGGCACCTACCTGCACATGATGAACCCTAAGATGCCTGATCATCTAAGTAGTTGCGCCACAGAATGCAGCAAATGTGGGAAGTGGGGATGACTTGGGTGACTTCAGTTGTTTTTACTTGTTAAACATTTTTATCTGGTGTGGGATACATGACATGCCTCATGAACCATGGGAGCTGCATGGAGATACCCCCACAACACCCATGGAAACCGCTTTTGCACACAGTGATAGTACACTGAATTTTGCCCAGTGTTGCATTGCTCTGTACCTTTATTCCATATCAAGGCAGGCACTGGGCCTTTACGTGTCTTAACATGTGTGGCTTGGGGATTTGCATTACACATGTACCATTATGTGTAGTGCATGTATGTGTCACACCCCTCTTACATATGGCCCTATCTCCAACCACAGTCACAGAGATGGCTATTTTGTCATACATTTTTTAATGTTACTAGATATTTCATGTTCTTAAGATCTTCTTAGTAACAAGTAGGTCATTCCCATATCACCAATTGATGATACAATGCCGAAATCGTATGCATCATGTGCACTCCCATTGCATTTTGCCAACACATTGTTGAATGTTCCGCGATGGTCTACAAAGACCTGGACGTTGATAGTGGAGGTGTGCTTCTGGTTCTTGTACAGGTGTGATATTGTTGCAGGGGCAACCAATTGCACATGTGTGCAATCCATGGCACCTAGCACATCAGAGATTCCAGCAGTGGCACATAAACCATGCTTGGTCTTAACCTGCTATTGTTGTGTCTTGGGGAAGGGGAGGTACTGCAATATTAGGCGGATGATGCCATCTAGGATAGAGGGTAGGAAAGTAGAAAAAGATAACTGCAATGCTCCTGCCACTCTGGCTGTTGTTATCTGGAATGGGCCAAATGTCAATATGTGGAAGGCAGCCATCAGCTTGACCTGTGGAGGGATGTTGGTGAGCCTGGCACTTGATGGCTGGACCCTTGGAGCTATCTGGTTCAGCAGTTCTATTATGGCTCCCACCTGAGTCTGTAGTTAGTGATGATCTCATCCTCTCTGAGAACAATGAGGGAAGTCCACTAGTGAAAGCTGCATACCTATCTCCTGCGCTGCCTATGTGGTGGTGGGGGGAGGAGGTGGGGGTCATATGCAAAATAAACTCATCCATGGTGTAGTTAAGCTTGCCCAGCTAATTTGTGTGGCTTGTCTTTATGTACCATAGCCAATGCGTTATTTCCTACGCTTTGGTTGCTGATGCAAAGGAATTTTGACGGATTTCAGGCTCTGCGTTATGCTTGCAAATTATCCATCATACATTGACAAAACCATAAATATCACTTCTTCGGTCTTACACTCAATTTTACAGGGGAATGCCTTCCTTGTATATTTTAGTCAATGTGTGATGCAGCCTATTCTGTCTGAGGTATTTTCCGACACAGACCAACAAGAACCGACGTATTTAAATTATTGAAGCAATACTTATAAAGCACAGCTTATCACCGGAGAAAGCATCCAGGGACTGTGCTGTTTTATCAGTCAAAGGCCAAGGTCATGAGTCCCTTCCTGAAGTGAGTCAACAAGAGTGAAGTACATAGATGGAGGAGAAAGGTGTTCTAGGACTTGGCGGCAAGGTGGAAGAAGGAGCATCCTCCGGTGTGGCAGCGGAGGATGTGTGGTATCTGTGTAAGGGCAAGATGAGCAGAACAGAGGCTCCTGGTAGGCCAGTGGAAATTGAGACAGTGGTTCATGTAGGCTGGTGCTTGATCATGAAGGGCTTTGTAGGTATGGGTTAGAAGCTTGAATTGGCATCTTCTCCGGATGGGGAGCCAGTGGAGAACTTTCAGGCTCTGGGTGGTGTGGGTCCTCTTGGGCAGGCTGAGGGTGAGTCTGGTTGCAGTGTTCTAGATCTTCCGGAGGCTTCTTATGAGATCAGTGCTGGTGCCTTCATATTGTGCATTGCTGTAGTCCAGCCAGCTGGTGATGAAGGCCTGCATTATCGATTTCATGGTGCTGATGGGGGGACACTTGAAGACTTTGCAGAGAATGTGGAGGGTGTTGAAGAAGAATGAGGTGATGGCGTTGTCATTATATTTCATGGAGAGTTCTCTTTCCAGAAAGATGCAAGGGGTCCGTTTCGGTCCAAGACCTTAATTTTAAGGAGCATATTGCTCAGACAGTGGGCACCTGCTTTCATACTTTGGGCCTACTTCGGCACTGCTTTCCCCTGCTCACTGATTCTATTCAGAGGACTTTGACTCAGGCACTTATATTGAGTCACCTGGACTACTGTAATGGTCTGCTGCTCTCTGCTAATGAGACCTCAGCAGACTTCAGGTGGTCCAGAATACGACGGCATGACTAGTTCTTAATGTCCCTACCAGGATGTCCTCCCGTCCTCTTCTCCTGCAGCTTCACTGGCTACCCATATGCAACAAATCAATTTTTTAAATCTGTTGCAACATCCATAAGGCACAGTATAATCTTGGCCCTAGTTATCTTTCAGAAAAATGAATTCCCTATCGACCCTCAAGGCCCCTACGCTCCAGCTCAAAACATTTGCTGGAGGTCCCCGAATTAAGAGAGCAAGGTTAGGGGGAAAGGCCCTCTCCTACCTTGGCCCACGGTACTGGAATGAATTTCCTCTATACTTAAGACAATGCCCCAATCGTCTTCATTTTAGAAAGCTGCTTAAGACTACCTTCTTTTGTTTTTGATTCCTGCAACCCCTGCAAATCTATACGAAGCCAGTCTAAAGCGTAGAGATACTCCTCGGAGTGGATTCCCGTGCTATGTTAAAAACTTAAATAAATAAATAAAACACCAAGAATATGGGTGTAATCTTTTGAAGTGGTGCTGGGTCCAAGTTCCGATGGCCACCAGGAGTCTTTCCAGAGGGAGGTGTGTCTGCTGAAGATCAGAACTTCAGTTTTTTCTCTGTGTTGAGCTTCAGGCAGTTGGTCTTCATCCAGGCTGAGACGTTCTTCATAAAGTTATGGAAGTTGGTGTTGGAACCAGCACTTTCTGGTTGACTGAAGGGATGCCCCCCACCAGGCAGAGCCTACCGCTCCTGTCAAGGGGGTGTGGTTACACTCGCTGTATAACCTGTGCTCATCCTTGGGTAGCTTGTCACTGAGCAGTTAGGCTTATCTTAGAGGCAATGTGTAGATAAAGGTACAGCTGTTACTCGCAATAAGTACACTGGGCCTGAATCACTAGGGTAAACTTACACTTCTGTGTAAGTTTACATTTGTTTGGAATTCACAAAACTGCATTTATAATAAAAAGTTTATGAGTGATGAAACTCGGCAGTCGGGGCTGACACATAAAAAGATAGGCATGCCTTATGGACCAAACTGCTACTAGACAAATTCAAATCTCTCTCCACCAGAGTTATCTTGCCACTGATATTGTTGCCTGAAAACTGTTGGATGTACATGGAACTGTGCAGTGCTTTCAAAACTGATGCAATGCTATAAAACTGGATTCCAGTAACAAAACCTGTCCCACTACAGTTCCAACCTCCAAGGGAAACGACTGAACAGCCAGTCAGGCCTTGGGATCAAACCTTTAAGTTGTGCATAAAAGAGACCATCAAAAATAAAATAGTTCTGGCTGAGGGAAAGATTAGCAGGCTCAATAATAAATGATGTAAGAATGAGTTCTAATTCCGAATAATGCTTCAAGGACTCATAAGGACTCAGTCTGGGGAATATTCGATTTTTTGCAGGCTATCAATACATATATTGCCACTAGTTGCTGAGTACTGAATTGAGTGTGCGGTCCATTTTTATTGTTTTTTTTCTTTATTATACCCTAATAAGCAGACAGTTAAAGTAATAGTGTTGTTACTTCCCAGTAATCATTCTATCTGCTGCTTGTTTTATCCCTTTTTGATTGGTCATTTTTATTTTTATCTTATTATGTAATAGATATTCTTTACAATTTATTTGGCCATCTTCTGCCATGCCTCTAAATTACTTATTTCCCAATAGCAGTGTGGTGTGTCCTGATCTCTAATATGATATCACATAGCGCCTGCTTAAGACACGTTTCCTCTTTCAGCTATGCTAATGGTAATAGTTCTGCTCTCTCTGCGAGTCTTTCCGAGTTTCATCTGGTCTGTACAGATGCCTTAGCTTCCTTGTTTGCTAGTGTTGAATCTGGATCCGCACAACCCATTCTCTACCTTTATTACTTGGAAGATTCCTACTTTCACTCAATTTTTTTATTGGCTTTGTACTCTCTGCACCGTTCCTTTGATCTGGAAGTCTGCTCTTGTGGTTCCACTGCTAAAAAGATCTATTGTAGATCTCTCAGTCTTTACTAGCTATGATCCCTTCTTGCTTATTCCCTATCTTTCCATACTTCTGGAAAAACATATCATTAGCTACCTACCTTCTCATCCTGAAACTCACTCCATTCTGGATTCCGCTTCATCCAGATTTCATCACAACACTGCTGTCTTTCGACTTCCCCCTCGATGGCCTCATCCTTTAAGCCAGATACAAGGGGATAGAGAAGCACTCAACTCTTTAATACTATACTGTGTTAATCCCGCTAAACAAAAGGGTGCAACAGTACTAATTGTGTTGGCTGCACAATATGTGAAATATAATAGAAATGTAGACTGAGGCCTACAAGCAGTGTGCAATGTTCCAAGAGAAAAAAAATGCTCAATAATTTGAACCAAACTTAAATGAAATAAAAACAAAACTGATCTTGTTCCAATACCAGTTCCTTTTAGTACTCAAAATACTTTGTTCAGTATCACAATTCAATTAAATTCATTACTGATAAGTTTATAATCAAAAACAACAGGTATCGCTGTATATTAAAGATCATGACAAGATACTTTTAACATTTGAATTAATCCTTTACATAGTTCACAGCTTGATATATATCACATCTTTTGTCATATGTGAATAACAAGTCAAATTTGGAGAAGCGCCGCCCAATGCATTTCGGGAACCGACGTTACCTTTTTCAGGGGAGAATACCTAAAAATACAGAAAATAAAATAACCATCCAACCTATATGCATGGTTTACATGGTAAGTAGACACTGATGGGTTATGGTCCTAAATGGCATACTAGACACCTCTTTTATTAAAAATAGAGGGGAATAACTATCTTATCCATTACAAGATTAAAATAACATGCCACTCAGTATATAAGGCATGTTAATTTCCAGTGTATTTTCAGGTATTTGCCCCTGAAGAAGGGAACGTCGGTTCCCGAAATGCATTGGGCGGCGTTTCTCCAAATGTGACTTGTTATTTACATATGACAAAAGATGGGATATATATCAAGCTGTGAACTATGTAAAGGATTAATTCAAATGTGAACAGTATCTTGTCATGATCTTTAATGTACAGCAAAAAAGAAATCTATGATTCCTTCAAAATCAAAAACCTTCATTACACCCAAACATCGTTTTCCAGCTAGATAAAGAGCAAGAATCTGCCTTGATTGCAAATTGGGTGATCTGAAGATCACTGTTGATATAAATATCAGGCTTTTAATAATGCAACTTTCTTCTGATTTATACTTCAGGCTCTGAGTGACACCTGGAATTACAGTCCTGGACAGGATTTCTTCATGTATGTCTCTACAAAAGACACAACATTATTTCGAGTTCACATTTTTCTATTATCCCCCTCAACTTCAATGCGTGTATTCTACAAAGCTCCATATTCCTACTCTTCAATGTATGCTGCAACCTCTTTACCTGACCTGATAAGTTCTTTCAGAGGAAACCAACATCCTGAAGCTCAAATCAATGTGGAGCTTGCCTTCTGTCCTCTAGGTCAATATCTCTAACCAGTGGAATTCTGAATATTAATCAATGACATCGTGTTGACTCATTTAAAGGTGCCTTTCCTGTGGAATGTGTGCATTTCCTAAGGCAGGTGCAGCAGTAGGATGTCTGTGTCATTACTGAAGCTTTTCTAATGCAAAACATCAAACTCATCCCACTCAGGTCAGATTTACATCCTCTAACCTGCATCATACACAAGCATTGCCTGATGTTCTCAACCAATCGTCTGAAGATATATCTCTGTAGGTTTAACTCCTAGAGACAGGATTGCTCTTTAAGTTTTGCTTTACACTTGCACTCACTCACATGCTTACTCTATCATTCACTCAATGTATTGTCTTTCTCATGTATACATTCATATCTTTATAAATATCAGTCTTGGTCTCAGCAATAACTCTTCATGTTCCATGTTTATTTATGTTTTGATGTATGATTAAGCGGGCTACACATATGAATATAACACCCGGAATCACTAAGAAGCTATATAGATTTTTGGAATAAAAAAAGCTGCAGTTACGACGAGCAGACAAAAGTAACAGAAAACGGTGCCGCACACAGGGTGGTGAAACCACACACAGTTGAGGTAGCTCGAGTTGTAAGATGGGATACATAGTGCGTGTACAATGGAGGTGGGGTAAGAAGAATTCTGCGAAGAAAGCCGGATGAGAGCTGGTGACCCCACTTGGGGGCATACTATCAAGCCTGGGCGATAAAATTATCGCCGCTTTATCTGCAGGAAACTGCCGATAAAGTGGCGATAATGGGCTTGGTAATATGCTCTATGGAATTCCAAACAAAGCTCATGTTAGATGACCTTCACATTTAATATGAGCTTCGATTAGAATTCCATAAAGCATATTATCAAGCCCATTATCGCCACTTTATTGGCAGTTTCCTGCCGATAAAGCGGCAATAATTTTTTCGCCCAGGCTTGATAATATGTCCCTTAGTTAGACGCATTTGGCAAACGAAGCAGCGCTGCCCTCGAAAAACCATGGACAAGTCTTTTGAATGTTGAATAGGATTAATGACAATACGACATGCGTGATGACAAAATTATCCAAGCAAATATTAATACTACTACTCTTGAATAAAATCTGTTATAAGTACCACAGTTTAACCCAAACTATTTAACTCTGACGTGTTTGTTCTATTTTAGAATCATCTTATTTGTGACTCATTATATATAACAATACATATTTTCTCTTGTATCCTCCAAATCTACAGATGACTTTGTATATTTATCTGCTGGGCTATCCGTTAATTATTTGCAAAATATAACATTCTTCCTTCCTCAGCAGTCTCACCTTTCAGTTCCCTTACTAGAAACGTCTTCCATGATTTAAAAATGTTTTCTTGTATTTAGAAATGTTTGTATATTTCAATGCAAAGTCCCCCACACACCCTTAATGAGGAGAGATATTGTTCGTGTAAAACATATCACAATAATTTACAACAGAGTATACTGATAATTTAAATGTTAAGTCGTTTGAGAAGATTAATTTTTGAGCCTAAACGTTTTCTGTAAAATAAGCTTCATCTCTTTATTCCTCAGGCAGTAGATCACTGGGTTCACCATTGGAGTTATGACAGCATACGATGTGGATATCAGTTTATTCATTTCAAAAGAACTTATCTTTTTTGGCCGAGCATATATGAAAAGGGTGGAAGTGTAAAATATGCTAACAACAGAGAGATGTGAGGCACAGGTAGAAAATGCCTTCCATCTGCCAGTAGTGGTGGGGATTTTAAGAATAGTCAAAATAATGCAAATGTAAGACACGACTGTCACAAGCAGAGGAATAAGCAAAATGACCAGTGCGAGAATGAAATCCACCAGTTCGGCCAAAGACCTGTCGGTGCAGGCCAGATTCAGCACGGGGGAGATGTCGCAGAAGAAGTGATTGATGACGTTTGACCCACAGAATTCTAAGCGAGCAATAAAGACCATTTTGATGGTCGTGATAAGGAACCCCGTTATCCAGGTTGCAGCAGCCAGCTGTATGCAAAGACTGTTGCTCATGATGGTTGGGTAGCGCAAAGGGTGGCAGATGGCAACGTAGCGGTCGAACGCCATGACTGCAAGAAGAACACATTCTGTACACAACAGGGAAATGAAGAAAAATAATTGGGTCATGCAGCTTTCAAAAGAGATGTGTTTATTCTCAGTGGCCAGGTTGGCGAGCAGATTGGGAACTGTAACCGAGATGTAGCACAACTCCAGGAAAGCAAGGTTACTCAAGAAAAAATACATGGGTTTGTGGAGTTTTCTGTTTGCTCTGATCAAGGAGATGATGATGATGTTTTCCATTACCGTCAGGATGTAGGCTATAAAAAATAGAAAGAAAACTACTCCTTTAATTTGCATTTGAGCTGGGAATCCACGGAGAATAAAATACTTGTATGTGGTGACATTTCCTCTCGCCATGGGTGCGCTGACTATTTCGGATCTGTGAGAAGAGAGAATGGGAAAGGCTAAGAGTTATCTGAATAAAGTGGCAAATTTAATGTGAAGATTTACAAAATTGCAACAACTTAGAGAGAAAAGTAAAAAAGAACTTGAAAACTAGTGTGTTCATGCTCATGATTAGGTCGGGTGAAGTTTGCAAACTCCTCAAAGTGACCAAAAATCTCAGCAGAGTTCTGCAAGTGGCGTTAGGGGCGGCCTTAGGCATGTGCAAGCTGTGTGCCTGCACAGGGCCACCAAACCCCAGGGGCCACCACGCCAATATATATCCTTAATATAATAATCCTCTGAGGATGGATACATATTTGCGTGGCGGCCCCTGGCAGGGATTTGGCAGCCTCCGGCTCTGTTCCACTTTAAAACACCCTGACCCACCCCTCTTCACTGGCATCCGCGCTCCGCCCGGTTCCCCTCTTCCGGGGCCCCCTACCTATTCTCCCTGCCCAGGACCACCATGAGCCTAGAGCTGCCCCTGGTGGCGTAGTGCTGCACTAACTGTACTTTGCATTGATCTTCCTGCTGTTTGAGTAGAAATTCTACCCTGGCGTCAGCTCAGGCTCGCGAAAAAAAACTTCACTGCACTAAAAAGAGCATAGTCTTCCGCACCACGCGAGCTCCGCGGAGGGAAGTGCACAAAACTCAGTGAACAGAGCAGAGTTCACTACCCAGGCCTGCTTACGATATGGCTACTTTGCTTTTGTTAGGCATTCATATAGTGAAAACAACAACTGGTACCCAAGTGCTTTTAGCCACAGGACCAACTAAAGCGCACAGTACCATATCATGAAAATATATTTTATATTTTTAATTTTGTTTTTAATTTCTTCTTGAAAAACACTAAGATTTGACTTCTGACTAGATGTTTTTGCAGATTGTTTCATAGTTTACAAGACTGCTGTATTCAGTACGTAAGGATGTGTGCAGCACAGGAACTCCACAGTTTATTATTACACTTAACATTTAACAAAGGGGAGGAATTGTGAGTCTCTAGTTGAGGCATGGGTGTGCACATATGCATCAATTTCCCTGCGATTGTAGGACTTCAGTGTAGGCAGAAATGGCCCCACTTTAATACCTCTGTCCCAGCGGGAATTTCCTCTTCACTTTACCAAGTTGACTGACTGCACACTGAAATAAATTCAGAAACCTCACCACCCACTGTGCACCATGTAAATGACTTACCACTTGTAGACTGTGCTGTAACAGGAAAATCCCAAAGTAAAAAACCTTTGTTAGGGTCTGATTGTGAGATTAGCATACTACCTAACAGTGCTTTTACCTCTGGTGATTTGAAGGCAAGGGTTGAATTGTCTCTTACTGAATTAGTCATATTGTAGCTTTATTGATTACATCCTTCTAGAAGTGAGACTTCGGAGCCAAATGGGCTACATGTTGGTGTTGGAGCGAGAATAGAGTGACCACGACCCATTTGTACTCAAAGTGAAATAGTTGACTCCATTCTTTTTTCTTCTTGAATTGGAGGGACATCAGAATCAGCTAAATGTCACAAACAATTTGCGAAATGTTATGTGGGAAATGAGTTCTTCACCCAATGCTGTCGATAGAGCGCGCAGGTCACCCGACTCAGATTACCATACTCAACTGGGCCCATAAACAACATACGATGAGTTTTAATTAGGTAACCTGTGCACTTACTCTAATCAGTGAATTATGAATTTCTTTTCGGACCTATACCATTGACTTACCAATCCTTGTCACCAGTACCTTAAGTCCTATTGAATCAGGGAGTTAGCAAGAATATAGGTAACATTTAACATTAGCACTCGTTTAATAACCACAAACAGAGGTAGTGTTTAAACTCTTTATCTAAAATTCTTTAAATGTCTTAATCCAAGCCATTAAGCAATAGAAAGTTCCCAAACAAGAAAATAACGATTAGAATAAAAATATGTATAGATTTTATAAGACAGTCTCACACATTTGTCATTTAGGGTAGGGAAGAGAAAGAATCAAAGCAATGACATATGACAATAATGCAAAACCTTTATCATTTAACATTAGGGTGGGAAGAGAGAAGGAGCCAGAACAATTACATACCCGCTTAGAATATTTACATAGAATGGTGTGAAGAACTAACCCTGGCCACGGGTCAGTTTGAAGGACAGAACCCCGAAAGTGCACGCACCATAAAAGCAGGCAGGCGCAGATCAGAATCCGGCTTGAAGTACGGGCGAAAATGAGGTTAGTTAAGAACGTCCCCATTCATCACGTTATCGCGATATCTCCCACACATTGCCACGGGGTAAATGGCATTAAATGGCGCCGCTAAATCTGGCATTCGAGTCTCTTGATGCGTGATGACTCGGCGGGACGCACACAATTTATCAGGAATCCAAGTAAGTAGGTAGTAAATAGACGGTTTTACCGGCAAACCGCAATGAGTCAATTGAACTTTTGCCAGGAATAGAAAGGGAAGCGGGAGGTATTTCGGACATCGGTCTCATGCAAGCAACACGCCTTTCTGTATTTAATGTGTCTATCACTTCAGGCAGTGTAATAGAAATATCTGCGGGATAGCTGTTAAGTGTATCTAACATGTTTATCCCTTCCCGTATATCTAACGGGAAGGGGGAGGTCTAGCACACATTGATTTTTTTCAAGATGTGCATTTAGTAAGAAGTACTACTGGGTGATATAGATGTCAGATATGCTCTAATACATATAAAGACACTAGAAGATACATCTTGTCTTTTAGAGTCACATTCGATCCCTATGAGGAGCGCAACTTCAGTAAATATGGACCATCAGTCTCAAGTCACCGTTTGAATTTAGATAGTGCTATCAATCCAGGTATTTATTGAGAATTGCAATCTGAACATGCAAGTTGTTAGCAGGTTAACATTAATCAGTAGGTGAATTAGGGGAGATTCATACTTGGTTTATTGTTTAAGTCTCCGCTACTATTAGAATATATTAGACGCCATATCACGCGCCTTAAACAACTTAAACCAAGAGGAGGGACTGGGCTCAGCACGTGCCATACTATGATGCGCGATATACTAATGCATTAAACCAAGTCTATTAGGTATGTACAAACCTATTATCCATCTCATTCTTTTTTTTTTTTTACTTTATTGTGCAATTAGTTAAGATTACAACCATGGGCCTACAACCACAGGGGCCGGCCGCTAGAACACTTAAAAGCAACCATTGTTTAGCACAAAACTTTGGCCGATCTCCTAGAGGTCTGGCAATAATACAGGATACGAGTCGCAGCAACACAGGATAAAATCAGGATATAATAGTATTTTGTTTTTTATAAAAAGAACAAAGAAAAGAAACAAACAAATCTCAAGGCATAAAACATTATATATGAAGTTGTGCTCATACGGGGGACCCTCAAACACAAGATGAACGAACAAGCAAGCGGTAGAGATGGTCAGGGGGGGAGTCAGTGGGGAAGTCAAAAATCAGGAAGGAAAGTAGACTACACAAGGAATGTCGGATCAGGGAGATAGGGAGATGTCTGGATTATCTTCAAACGGGGGTGTACATATGTTTCCTCGATAGGCGTTCCATTGGCCCCAGATTCTAGTCTACACCCCAGGTTTGCCCCTAGCCAAATACACAGTCTTCTCTCTAAACATACACCAGTCCATATTCTCCTTCCATACTGACACGGTGGGGCGCCGTTGTGAACCCCACAACTGCGCAATGTCTCTCTTTGCGATCATGTTCCCAAGGGCCGCCCACCGGGCCTGGGCGACGTTGTAGTCGTTCGGCTCCCACACATTCAACAGACATCTCCGGGCCTCAGGCAGCAGAGCAACTCCGGTGACACACTCCATTACAGCATGCACCCGAGTCAGTACGCAGCCACCTCCCGGCATTCCCAGGTGATATGGAGGAAAGTAGCACTCAAACCACATCCACGCTTACATAACCCATCTGCGGAGAAACCCAAGGAGACCAAACGAGGACCGGTAACATACACGCGATGAAGAATTTTGAGTTGGACGAGACGGGCGGGAATGGCTACCTCCTTCGGGGAAGACAGTGCAGACTGCCAGTCTTCATCATCCGGTTCTAACCCGACCCCAATCCAGGCCACCCTGAGACGCACGAGGAGATCTGCCCGATTGTTGATTAACTTCTTATATATTAGTGAAATCGTACTATCAGGCAGATGACCATCGACTACTCGGTCTTCCAGTGGGGAGGACTCAGGAACATTGGCATCGGCAGCGAAGACCGATGTCAAGGCATATGACCTGTGCATACCTAAAAAACTCTCCTTCACTCAGCTCATACTCATTCTGTAGTGTCTCAAAAGTCTTAAGCGCACCCTTCACCCAAAGGTCACCCACTCTGCTTATACCAATCATATCCCATTTCTCAAAACCATTCGTTGTCCAGAGGCATCCCAATCTCTCCGACGCATACAATGGGGTCGCACGTGTCAACCGATCCTTCCAGCCTAGGGCAGCATTTACATCACTCTAGACGCGCACAGCAATCATAGTGGGCCCTGTTAAATTTCTCCCTGCTGGCCTAGAGTAGAGCGCCCTGTTGTAATTCCCCCCCGGCAATTGATGCTTGTCCATCTCAAATGCCGGATTTGGGCTGGGTGCATACATTGCATGATTAATCGCGCACAGCTGAGAGGCCCAATAGTACTGCCTGATATCCAGGAGCGCCATGCCCCGTCATACCAGGGTAGAGTTAGCTTAGCAAGAGCAATTCTTGCATGGCCATCCCAGATGAGCCGCCTCTGTAGGCTTTCCACCTCCCGAAAGTAACTTGCCGGGATGATGTCAAATGAATTCTGGAGTGCGTATAAAAACCGTGGCAGGGATATCATTTTAAAAAGCGCGGCACGACCGAGCGGTGACAGCGGCAATCTACGCCAATGAACCACGTCAAGCTTCAACCTCTGGAGAGGGGGAGAAGCAACAGGGTCGAGTAACATGAAGATCCCCAAATATTTGAAACCCGTCTGGGAAACCTGGATAGGAAATCTACGTGGGAAGGGAGGGAGGCCACCCGAAATTACATACACACAAGATTTATTCCAATTTATGACCAAACCCGAATTCTTGTCGAACGAGGTAAGAACGTCAAACAAGACGTTAAGCGATTTATGGGGGGAGGTAAGGTATAAGAGAATATCGTTGGCATACAGCGAAATCCGATCTTCAAAATCGGGAGTCCACTGAATGCCCTTGATCGACGGCTCCCACCGGAGCCAGGCTGCAAGGGGCTCTAAGGCAAGCGCAAAGAGTAGGGGGGACAGGGGGCACCCCTGTCTCGTACTTCTCCCAAGAGTGAAGGAATTGGATTCTCGGCCGTTAACAACCACCTGAGCCAGCGGTTCCCTGTAAAGAAGCTTCACCCACCCTATGAACTCCGAACCGAAGCCAAATTTTGCGAGGGCGGCCCAGAGATAAGGACACTCTATTGTATAAAAGGCCATTGTGGCGTCCAAAGATGCCAAGATGGCCGGCTCTTGAAGAGACCCCGCCCTCGCGAGAACACCATGCAATCGCCGCAAGTTGAGTGCGGTGTTCCGATGCGGGATAAAACCAGATTGATCCGGATGGATCAGGTCACAGATCACCGTAATCAGACGATTGGCGAGAACTTTGGCCAGGACTTTAGGTTCGGCGTTCAACAGGGAGATGGGCCTGTACAAGGAGCAGCGATCCCTAGCCTTGCCCTCCTTAGGAATTACCACAATTGTTGCTAAACGCTGATCACAAGGGAGGGCACCGAGGTCTCGTGACTCCAGGAACATATCGCGGAGATATGGTGCTACCTTGTCGGGTCGCAGTTTGTACAGTTCGATGGGCAAACCGTTCGGGCCCATAGCCTAACCCGAACGGACAGAACGAATAGCGATCGCAATCTCATCCGCAGACAATGGAGCATCCATTAACTCTCGGTCTTCCTCGGAGAGGTGGGGCAGCGCAATATCGCGCACCAACAAATGGGAGTCTTCCTCATCTCTATCAGACACCGGGGAATACACAGTACGAAAATAATCCGCGAAACACTCCACAATCTCACTTGGGTCAGTCACACACTCTTCATTCAAAGTCTGAATCACGGGGATCACACGATTCGCCCTTTCTTTCTTATCAAGCCACGCAATCAATTTACCCGCCTTGTCCCCGACATCATAAAATCTGCCCTGCTGCTCCCTGTACATTGTTTTGGCAGCATCCGTGACAAGTGACTTATAGTCCAGCTGCTTCAAACCAAGGGCGTGGAGTCCATCCTGGGTGACGCCTGATTCTAGGTCATTCTCCAGTTCAGCTATTTCAGCCTCAAGACGCACAACCTCTTGATTCTTAGTTTTCTTGGCTTCAGAAATTAGGGATAAGGCCTGTCCACGAATAACAGTCTTGAAAACTTCCCACAGGGACACAGAAGAGGAAACAGACCCCTCGTTTTCAAGGAAGTAGTGGTCTAGGGACTTTATCAAACTGTTACGGGTCTTGGGATTACGCAGATACCAGGGGTTAATGGGGGCGACCCGCCCCGCACCATTCGCCCCAGTATCAATACAAAGCCACAATGAGGAATGATCCGAGATGCCCCGGGCCAGGTGTCTGATCTCTCTAACAGAAGGGGACGGGCAGCAGGCATGAGAATGTAATCGAGTCTGGAGAGACTTCCATGGGCCCCAGAGTGAAAGGTGTACTGACTCTGTGTCGGATGCATCAACCTCCAGCAGTCTACCAAAGCAAAAGTGTCCAAAAACCCACCAAGCCATGACTGGGACTTAGAAAGATCCCTAGGGGGGTGACGATCCACGGTACAAGAAACAACAGAATTAAAATCCCCACCCATAAGGAGAGTACCATCAGGGAGTTCCAGGATCACACGTCCGATATCTGAAAAGGTGGAGGTCTGGAGCCCCGGGGGAACATATACAGTGAGCAAAGAAAGAGTGCCTGTCGCCCTAACATTTCCCAATCTACAAAAAGACCCTGGAGGAGGAAAGAGGCCCATCCCCCCCGCCCCCCACGGGCGAAAATCAGTAAAATACGAGCGTAAGAAAATTATAGAACCCAGCTGTACAAAGTCAAATGTTCGGATATCAGGGGCCGAGACATCACTTCTGTTCAGGCTCACCACCCTCGGCACCACCAGGGTGCTCAGTTCGGCCGTTACGGGCAGGCAGAGAATCCAGCCAGTCACTCACATTCTCTAGTCGGTCAAAGAAAAATGTCCGGTCCTCGTACCCCACACGAAGCCTGGTGGTGAACAGCATCGCGTATTTCAGGCCTAAGTCACGGAGACGTCGCTTCACACCCCGAAAACCCATCCTTTGCCTCTGGACGAGCTGAGTGAAGTCCGGGTAAAAGTTGACTGTGGAATTTTTGAATTTCACCGGGCTGCTCACCCTCGAAGCCTGCAGGATAGCATCACGGTCTCTGAAGTGAAAGAGCTTGGCGATGATAGGCCTGGGAGGGGCGCCTGGTTTCGGCTTCCCACCCGGGACGCGATGGGCACGCTCCACTGCAAAGAACTTGCTCAGTCCAGAAGGGGCAAGGTGGTTCAGAACAAGGTCCTCCACCAGGAGATCCATCGAATGATTCTCGGGGTTTTCCGGGACACCTATGACGCGGATGTTGTTGCGTCTTGCCCTATTCTCGAAATCTTCCAGCCGATGAGCCATGATATCATTAGTTGATTTAAGATTGCCAAGTTCGGTTTGAAGTTCCGACATATCGGCCGTGAGGCTAGAAGTCTTCAAATCCAACGATTTCACCTTCTCGTTGGTTTTAGACTGGTCGGCTTTAATCAGGGTGACATCGACGGCAACTGTGTCGATTTTGTGAGCAAGAGCCTCATACTGTTGGCCGATGGTCTCCTTCATGGTAGTGATGGCACTCATGACGTCCTGAAGAGACGGCTCAGTAGGCGCGGTCGAATCTTCCTTGGCATCCTCCGGGGTACGGCTGGCACCACCAGGGGATCCTTTAGATTGAGTATACCGATCCATAATGTTGGTTTGGACCAGTCCCCCGCGAAGGGGCACCTTAGTTTTCCGATTCTCGGCTTCGGCCTTGGCCGCCATACTGGAAGATGCGCCCCGGAGGGGCCCGTGAGACCTAGTGAAAATGGCCGCCTGCGGATAAGTCACCAAAAGTCCACAAAAGCAGGCTTGTGTGGCCGAGGCAAAGACACAGTCCGACCCAACTCCGTGGAGGGTAGAGTCACACTCTGACTAAACAGAGACTGGACAGATCTCCGACAGAACGGAACTGTCCCGCAGTCAGACAATGCCAGGACCCAAAAGTGAAACCGAAAGTTGATGCAGGGCTACTGAGGTTCAACTTCGTCCCGGCGTACCAATTTGCCTAGTCCCCGGCTTACCGCAGGGTGGGCCTCGAAAGTTCGAATCAACGTAGCTTTGGTTCCCAAAGTCCGAATCAAAATTTTTAAAGAGCTGAGAGATCAGCTGAGGTTCCTCTTCAATAACCCATCTGAAAATTCAGGATTTCGTCAGGATAAGTTGCGAAGAGTGGCGAGGGTCTCGGGAGCTCTGTGCTCACGCGGCCATCTCGGATGCTCGCGTAGCTCCTCCTCATCCATCTCATTCTTATTATGTTATTTAATGGGGCAGCATAATAAACAACAGACTGTTCCTCTTTAACCCAGTACTGCAGGATACCTCCATACCACTTGTACCCTAGACCAGAGAGAGAATGTATCATCTATATCAGGACGTCTAATATAGGAACCTATGCCTCAGCAGTGTAAGTAGGAATTAATCCTTCTATCCGTCCTTTTTAACTTAGGTTAAATGGGAGTAGGGATGCATAAGTAATGATCTAATTCAAATCTATAAAACTTCGACACCTCTGAAGATATGGAGGATGTCTGTATAGTTTAACCTGATGTTGGGGCATCAACAAGGTTTTCTAGCTTAGGAGAGAACAACTAGCCATATGTATAATCTCCTTTATTCCAAATTTCAGGTGGTTACACCATCAGCAAATTTCTAGATACCATGACAGTACAGTCCTTGCTTAACCAAGAGTAATTTATAATGGTGAATATATTTTTTGTCTAAACTGTTAGGCATGAAGTACCCTTAGAACATAGGATATAGAATTACCAGCTCAGTCTATCTTTGAACAGATAATATTTGACAAAGTTGTGAATATTACATCTTATGTTCCAAAAACTCCATTCAACCTGAGTAGGGATGAGTAGAGATGAATATAAAGCCCTAAATCAAATAAAGACCAACAAAAATATAGTTGTGAAGGCTTGTGACAAAGGGGGAGGAATTGTTGTATATTATACAACCACCTATATAACCAAAATGGAGGAAATGTTGGGTGACACACATTTCTACACACCTATCCCCAAAGACCTCACCTCCCAGACAATGTCAAAAATTAGGAAGCTGACAGACAAAGCCCTCAGGGAGGGTGAGATTTGTGACAAGGAATGGAGCTTTTTAATTGTGAAAAATCCAAGGCTTGCTAGCATATATGGTATACCGAAGTTTCACAAAAGTACACAAAATCCCCGGCTGAGGCCTATAGTAACAGCAATAGGCTCAGCTACTGAACCTTTAGCTAAATACATCAATGCCATTCTCTGTCCACATGTGTCCAAGATACCAGACACATCATCAATCTGGTAGAGAATTCCAATTTCTGTACTGACACTCAATATCTAGTAACAATGGACATTGAGGCTATTTACAGTAATATACCCATCATGGGGGCCTTAGAAGCTGTCCATTGGTTCATACAAAAGTACAGTATTAAGTGCCCAACCATAATTATTTTGGAATGTTTAAAAATAGTATTGTGTGACAACATTTTTGAATTCAACAACAAGCTATGTAAACTGAAGCAATGAGTTAGCATGGGAGCATCATGTGCGCCAACTGTTGCTAATATCTATATGTCTCAATTTGAAGAACGATTTGTTTTTAATGAGGTTGCACCATTCTATGAATCCGTGACCAAGTGGTCGCGGTTCATAGACGATGTATTTTTCATCTGGAATGACTGCATTGAAAATTTACATCAATTTATTCAGTGGATTAACCAATGTGACAGGAATATCAGATTCACTAATCACTTAGATAATGAAAAGGTTGATTATTTGGACATCATGATCAAGCATGAGAGTGGTGTCCTGGTACTGGATTTGTTTACCAAGCCCACTGCCAGAAACACCCTCCTCCATTATGATAGTTTCCATCCCGCCATTCAGAAAAATAGTGTACCGTTTGGGGAGTTTTTACGTCTCAGCCTTAATTGCACTAATATTTCAGACAATGACACTAGGTCTGTAACAATGAAACTGAAATTTCAAGCAAGAGGTTATCCCAAAAATATTGTGCGAGATTCATATAAGTGGGCCCGTTTTTATGATCGCCAGCACCTCCTTGAATCCACTAAAGATAAAACGGATCCAGGACTAGTATTTATAACCAAACATTCAGTGCTTAATGACAGAATTAGGCAGGCAGTGTGTGCCAGTTGGCATATACTGAAAGTAAATACCCCAAAAGAAGAAAGAATACCCAAACCCATGTTCGCCTACAAATGCAACAAGTCATTAAAAGACCACATTGTCAGGTCCTGCATGAATCAAAAAACAATCACTGGGCAAATGAGTATTAACACCATGTGACCAGTGCAAGGGACATATAAGTGTTCGAACTGTAAATCATGTAATTCAGTGATTCAAGGCCCAACCTTGCATTTTAATAATCAGGTTATCACCCCAGAAGACTTAAATAACTGTCGGAGTACTAATGTTGTGTACCTGGTTATTTGTCCATGCAAGAAAGGATAAGTAGGCCAGACAGGGTGGGCCATGAATGTTCGCTTGACTGAACATCGGTCAGCTATCAGAACACAAAAAACAGTGGCACCCATGGTTAGCCATTTTTTGGATAAGAACCATGCGCCAGAATACATGAAATGGTACATCCTGGAAAGGATTCACCAAAAAAAAGGAGTAGACACAGATAAGATCAGAAAAATGCGCAAGGTATATTGGATCTTTATTTTAGAAACAGCAATCAAAGGGTTGAATTTGGAGATCCCATGGGAGCAGGCCATAAAATAATACACTGGTGCCACTATATATAATACTCCATGTCCATTAGCACACATATGAGTGTGATTAGTCAGTTAAGATGAGAATTAGGGACCCTTGAGAGTTCTTTATCATCAGATAATTTTTCTTAGGGGCTTTACTGTTCCCTACAGGCAGACAGCGGCTGACGTCTACTGATGTCCAACAGAAAAGCCCTCAAGCATCATGTAGTATGTAATTAACAGACAAGATTCCTGGGGTACAGCGATGATTAACTGGATTTATTGACTTTGGTGGTATATTTTAGATGTAGCCCGAGTATCCCAATCCATCATGGCGGCTAAACCCACAGGTAGTCCAATGACTACTATCTATAAACACAGTAGAAGCCTAGATAGTACACGCTACAGGACTCTCCGGTTGATACACCATCAACTATGCCCTAGACCCGTATGCATTAATTTGCATAGAATTCATATATTAGCGAAATTGCGGTAGCAAACTCATGCACCAATGGAGTAGTAGCGGTCACGTGTGTATCTCATAGACCCTGGAAGACACATTTTTCAGAGAGTGAAAAAAGACGGTGAATATTAATTATTTTGACTGTATTGAGTTTGTTCCATATATAATATAGCCCTAATATACTAGTCCATCATGGCGCCCAACCTGCAGGCTTGACGTACGGGTGAAAATGAGGTTAGTTAAGAACATCCCCATTTCATCACGTTATCGCGATATCTTCCACACATTGCTGCGTGGTAAATGGCTTTAAATGGCGCCGCTAAATCTGGCATTCGAGTCTGTTGATGCGTGATGACTTGGTGGGACGCACACAATTTATCCGTGATCCAAGTAATCCAAGTAAGTAGGTAGTAAATAGGAGGTTTTGCCGGCAAACCACAATGAGTCCATTGAACTTTTGCCGGGAATAGAGAGGGAAGCGGGGGATATTTTGGACATCGGTCTCGTGCAAGCAACACGCCTATCTGTATTTAATGTGTCTATCACTTCAGGTGGTGTAATAGAAATATCCGCGGGATAGCTGTTAAGTGTATCTAACGTGTTTATCCCTTCCCGTATATGTACCAGGAAGCAGGCGGTCTAGCACACATTGATTTTTTCAAGATGTGCATTTAGTAAGAAGTACTACTGGGTGATATAGATGTCTGATATGCTCTAATACATATAAAGACACTAGACGATACATCTTGTCTTTTAGAGTCAAATTGGATCCCTATGAGGAGCGCAACTTCAGTGAATATGGACCATCAGTCTCAAGTCACCGTCTGAATTTTGATCATACTATCAATTTAGGTATTCATTGAGAATTGCTATCTGAACTTGCAATTTGTTAGCAGGTTAAAATTAATCAGTTGGTGAATTAGGGGAGATTCATACTTGGTTTATTGTTTATTTCTCCGCTACTATTAGAACATATTAGACGCCATATCACGTGCCTTTAACAACTTAAACTCAGAGGAGGGACTGGGCTCAGCACGTGCCATACTATGATGCGCGATATACTAATGCATTAAACCAAGTCTATTAGGTATGTACAACCCTATTATCCATCTCATTCTTATTATGTTATATAATGGGGCAGCATAATAAACAACAGACTGTTCCTCTTTAACCCAGTACTGCAGGATACCTCCATACCACTTGTACCCTAGAACAGAGAGAGAATGTATCATCTATATCAGGACGTCTAATATAGGAACCTATGCCTCAGCAGTGTAAGTAGGAATTAATCCTTATATCCATCTTTTTGACTTAGGTTAAATGGGAGTCGGGATCCATAAGTAATGATCTAATTCAAATCTATAAAACTAAAAACTTTGACACCTCCGAAGATATGGATAGTGTCTATATAGTTTAACCTGATGTTTGGGCTTACCAAGGTTATCTAGCTTAGGAGAGAACAACAAGCAATATATATAATCTCCTTTATTCCTAATTTCAGGTGGTTACACCATCAGCAAATCTCTAGATACCATGACAGCACAGTCCTTGCTTAACCAAGAGTAATTCATAAAGGTGAATATATTTTTTTGTCTAAACTGCTAGGCCTGAAGTACCCTTAAAACATAGGATACAGAATTACCAGCTCAGTTTAGCTAACCTATTCTGTTTTTCACAGACAAATAGGAATAGTTAGGGGACGTATTAACTATATGAAGGAGAATAACAATATGACTTCCAATAAATGTTAATAGATTGTATATAAATTGTATAGCATTGAATGTTTGTTAGAAATGTATATAAAATTTGTATAGCACTGTATATATTTAGACATGTAATTATAAGTTTGATTTGAATAGCACTGTGCGTTATTAGGCATATAACAAGCATCATGTAGTTTAGACCCGGCATTGTTTCACGATTTCTATTCATTACAGTACTTTGCCACACGCACTCTTATTTATGTCCCATATGTATCTATATGTACATAAAATTATCTTTGCAATACGTTGTCACTTTAGAATATTAATACATATCTCTTGTCTCATAGCTCTTTCTGGTTACACAGAATTCCTGAAGAAGGCATTGGCCAAAACGCGTTGATTGGTTCTGTATATTATTACCAGGGATCATCTTGATTGTAACCATTCTAATGAAATATTGTCATCAATCTGTGTGATAAACAAACATATGTGTAATTGTGACTAATTTCCCTTTGCCGAAACAAGATATAAGGAGACTGGTTATCAAATGGTAGAGAGTGTCCGATATAAAAAAGTCATATATTTTTAAACATTAAAAAAAAAGAGAATTTATTAAATAAAAAGAATATTTCTCTAGACCTTTGTTATACCTGTTTGTATCTAGAAGTGTTCAACGTATGGATTGTTTCATATATCCATGCACGAAACCCGGTGCCGTCTGTTCATCTTTCTAAAGCAGATCAGAATCAGGACAGGTGAAGCCAAATTGGATCCGGACAGGAACACCAAGAGCTAAGACCGGCACCCGCAGTTAAAGTTGCAACGCCTGCGTTACTCCCTCTCTGCAGCTGACAGCCAGAAACCTGTAAGAGTTATTGATTTCTTGGACAAAGTGCTTCGCCAGCACTTCGGCTTGTATACCCCGATCTGGGTTTCGAACCTTCTGACAGAGTGCTGCGCCAGCACCTCTGCTCTCAATCCCTATTGAGTGCGTTGGGTCAGTGGCAGGTCAGCTATTCGGACAAGTCGGACAAAATAACTAGCTAGGCCTACCCTAGTTATACTATTTTCCGGTCAGTGTACCACCCCCCAATGTTGCAAGTGTAAGGATTAAGCATGGGCGAATTTTGCGAATCTGGGGTTCGCAAATTTGCGTATTTGTGAACTCGCAATCTGCAAAATCTGCAAACTCTTGCGAATTTGCAGATTTCTTTTTGTGTTCGCAAGGGTTTCTGCCTGTTCGCGGGGGTTTTGTACCAGTTCGCAATTGCGAACTTACTTGTCGGCTCGCAACGGTTGTGACTTTGTTGTTTCTATGTCTGGTTCATCATCACAGGTTCACAGCACCCTCTGTTTCACCACTGCCACCCTCTGATTCACCCATGCCACCCTCTGATTCACCCATGCCACCCTCTGATTCACCCATGCCACCCTCTGGTACATCACTGCCACCCTCTGATTCATCACTGTAGATTATGGGGAGGAAAGCAAGCACACCTGCCCTGCTTCAACTGACATGAATTAATTTGGGGTTGATTAATGTGTCACTGAATTTAAACTTCCTGTCTGGCACCTGCTGCCTTATCTGTAATTTGCTTTCTGTTGCAGTGCAATTTTTTTTCCCCAGGACCTTTGTGGCCTACTTGTAGCTATTCTATGAGCCTGCTGTGAGGGTCAGAGCAGGGTCATAGAATAGTTGCAAGTAGGCAACTGAACTCTGGAGGGGCCCCTCAGGAAGCACTACAGGGAATGGTTACTAATGATGAGTTTGAACTTTTGCACCTGCTGAGTGCTTTCAGTTTTGCAAAACTCGTTTTTCTGCTGAACAGCAACTGTACGTAGGCAACTGAACTCTGGAGGGGCCCCTCAGGAAGCACTACAGGGAATGGTTACTAATGATGAGTGAACTTTTGCACCTGCTGAGTGCTTTCAGTTTTGGAAAACTCGTTTTTCTACAGAACAGCAACTGTAATGCCCCAAACAAACTTACTTGTGAAAGTTGATTTCTAATCCAAAACTGATCCAAAGAAAGTCAAAAAGGCCTCAAATCCAAAAAAGTGCAGGCAAATGTCAACCTGAGGAGTTATTCTGATAAAAATCATCATTTTCAGAAGGTTTATGCTGCTTGCTGGTGGATTTCTTGTGCAGAATTGCAAATTTTGTAATTTCGCGAGTGCGAGATTGTTGCTGCCCGCCGCATCTATATGTTCGCAATGGCGAACTCTCGCGATGCGTCGCTAAACTCCCGCGGGATCCCGCAGCAAGATCCAAAATGGCGCAGCACTCGCAAAATATCGAGAAAAACAACTCGACAAACGCTGAATGACGGTAAGTGAATGCCGCACGCCGCAATATTGTATCACCAAGCAAAAAAATCCGCTGCGTGCGAATTTGCTGATCTTCGGTAAATTTGCGAGTTTGCGGATTGCAAATTTACCGAAAATCCGCGAGCGGAACGGATTTTCCGCCCATGCTTAGTAAGGATCTCCAATTTTGATTGGGAAAAGAATGAGGAGAGGTCATCACACAATACCAAAATGAAACTTTACTCCTGAATATGCTATTAATGTTCCCACCCATCAATTTAATTTTCTCATGCATCTTTATTCCATCCAACAATGGATGTTCTTATAGAAATACAATGTTAACAATTTTGTCTTCCGCTTGGGGTCAATCAGCCAGGTTCACAGGCACATCTTCTAGTGTGATGAAATCTTGGCTTTGGTTCAGTAACAAATGACTTAAGCTCCTTTGGTAGCTTGACTTGCGCAGTGTGGTTTTTCAAAATGGAGTAATAGCACCTCCCATGCCCAAAGATTACCATATATGAAAAATAGAGAAGAAACAGTTTTAGAACAAAGAATACATTGAATGCACTGTATACCACTTATCTCTGCTCTATTACCATTACTTTATATTTAACTATTGCGTTAGTGTTAAGCAGAACGAACAGGAAAACAAAAAATAAATGAACAAACGCTCATTACATGGCAATCGGAAGAAATAGGGCACCTCGTTTTTAACTTTGCACAAAAATTTGAAGTATGGGCCACAAAACTATCAAAACCAATCTTCCCGTGCTACTCTGACCCCTTACCTGAAAACAATCCTACAAAAGTAGACCAGGGTTAACACAAACACTAGAGAAGATGCAGGTGTACTCTGTGCTGCAGAAGGCAGAAGGAAGATACCGAGCTACATCAACGAGGAGCGATGCGCATAAAGGCCAGAATATATATACAGGAGTGAACCAAGGTTAATGGAATTGGCTTCCAGAAACTGTTAATGCTTGTAAGAGTGATTGACCTGTGAGAAGACAAACCTACAAACCTGTTGTAATTGTGACATTCATCTGCTCTCATGGAAAGTAGCAGGAGCAACAAAAAATGGCTAGAAGATTGCACACCACCTTGAGATTGGTAAACATGCGACATAATAGCACTCCAAGAGACATGGGCATTGGATCATCAACCCCTAGATGGCTTTATTCACTATACTTTAGTTGCAGATAAAACTGAGCACTATTGGCATCCAAAAGAGGGTCTGGCAGTTTAAGTGTCCTCTGCATTAAATATCAAATCAGAACAGCCAGTCATTCCTGATCCCAGCGTGCAATAAATCAAATTTTATCACTGGAGCTTCTAAAAACCAATACCTGGACTGTTGAATAATACATATGCTTACCCAATGGCAAGTTAAAATAAAGATCATAACTCCCTATTAACTGCTACAATCTCTGGAATAAGATGCATCTTTCCATCCTGGGACATAGTGCTGACAGGAGGTTTTAATTCCAACTTAATCTATACCCCTGATGAAGAAGACAAACTAGCAACTGGCAATATATTCTGGAAGCCTTAAGCCTAATGCATGCTTGCCCAGAAGGCACAGGCCAATTGCTAGTAAAGGCATTAGAGTTTCTGGGAATGAGAGTAATAAATGGCAGATTGAAGTAACCTCCATATTTTCTGCTTTCTCTCCTCAAGCTATGTCTCCAGGGAAATCTTCAGTCCCTAATCAATTTCCTAATTCTCCATCTTTTTCTTTTTTTCACTCAGTCACACATGAACAAATTTCACATCTTGTTACCACCATTAAATCAGGCTCACCTTTAGACCCCTGTCCCCCTTCTATTCTTAACCTCATTCCGGAGGCTATCTCACCTGCAATAGCTACTATTTGCAAAATTATGTTTCAGGAAGGCTCCTATCCGTCGGTATGGAAAAAAGCGATCATCAGACCCCTTTTAAAAAAACCCTCCCTTGATCCTACAGACCCTGCTAGTTTCAGACCATTTGCATGTTTACCTTTTCCATCCAAAATTTTTGAAAGCCTTATGAATCAACAACTCTCCGATTTTGTTGATACTCATAATCTATTGGATGATACCCAATTTGGCTTTAGGAGTGCACATGGAACTGAAACAGCGCTTATTAAAGCTGCAGATGAAATCAGGTATACACTAGACAAGGGAGGAGCGGCAGTCTTGATACTGCTAGATTTGTCAGCAGCTTTCGACACGGTCGATCACAACATCTTGATCGACCGTGTCGCAGCCATAGGGGTGAAATACAAAGCCAAGGCTTTGATTGCATCCTTTCTACATAACCGGTCTCAAACAGTTAAACAGGGTTCTTTTTATTCATCTCCTCTTTCTCTTCCCTGTGGTGTACCACAGGGCTCCTCGCTAAGTCTGACGCTTTTTAACATCTATGTGTCGGACTTGGCGAGGGGGATAAAGGAACATGACATCAGCCTTACCACCTATGCTGATGATACCCAGTTAGTCCTTTCTATACACCGGGATGGAGACAGGGTGGCCGCCAATTTCCAGGAAGCAATGTTGCCCATCAGCTCATGGATGGCGGCCAACTGTCTCAAACTGAATTCCAGCAAGACCGAGATTATGTTTGGCAAGTTAGAACCCTGCTGGTCCCCTCAGTGGTGGCCAAGTGAACTAGGTCCCCTGCCTATACCTGTCAAAAAGGTAAGAAACCTTGGAGTCATCTTTGATGATCAGCTTCTTTTTAATCATCATGTAAACAATGTAGTTTCTTCATCTTTTTTCATTTTGAAGAAAATTAAAAAAATTCTACCTTACATACCCACTTCGGCGGCAAAAACCCTTATCACCTCCCTGGTATTTTCACGAACTGATTACTACAATGCCCTTCTCCTCAACGCCCAGGCTAAAATGCTTAATAAGCTACAGTTGGTGCAGAACGCTGCAGCCAGGGTGCTGCTTAATATCCCGAAACATCATTCCATCTCTCCATTTATTCACAATTTGCACTGGCTTCCAGTGAGAAGTCGCACAAAGTTTAAGGCCCTATGTATAGCTTATAAAGCTATTAACAATACGGGACCTCAGTTTCTTAAATCAGCATTTAAACCTCCAGAGGCACCAAGAACCCTCCGTTCATCTTCAGCCCATCTTTTGAACGTTCCACCTACAAGAAAGGTCAACTTGGGCGACAGACGTTTCATAGTGGCCACCGCCAGACTGTGGAACTCACTCCCCCTGTGTATTAAGACCTGCCCCAGGCTGTTGAGTTTTAGGAAACAACTTAAAACCTGATTGTTTACACAATAGATGCTTTAGTTTGTGCAGTTTCTGATCACTACAGCGCTGAGACACCTCTGGGTATTTGCGCGCTAAACAAATTGCAAAAATAAATAAATAAAATAAATAAATGTAAGACACTCTTCCTAAATGTACAAATGGCGGAGTAAAGGTGTGATCTATACTCAATTTTACTGCAGTGTTCCTACCATTATTGCCATTCCTTTCACAATTTTCAATTAAATTTACTTTTGTCAACACAATCAGTTCAACTTAAATCCACCAAAGCACCGTTTCATCACAGAAACAGTTGGAAATATACATTCTATAGACCTAAACCGTCCTAAATGGATAAACGATACCATCTAGGACCTACAAAATACAATAAAAGCACTAATAAAAGTCAGTGGCAATGAAGGAACCAACACAATACATTCCTGTACAGAATTTACTTCAAAATTGACATCACTTATGTTGGAAACAAAAAACCACACGCTAAGAAACAAAAATCGCAAGGCAACAACAAGCAAAGTTCAAACCCTGAAACGAGAACTAACAAAAGCTGTCAGAAAGTTAAGAACAATGGACTTTGACTAAACTGCATTGGATTCTGTACGTCACCTGACAAAAAAATGGAAAAAAAGTTATGCAAAAATAAACAAAGGAAATAGCAATGAGAGATTCTGGTCAAAACTACTGTTCAGTGCAAGGCAAACCAATGACAGCATCTTCTGGGAAACAATGAAGAACATGAGCAGGCCAGTGAACACCATCACCTCAAACATGCATGAATATAATTGGGTCGAATTTCTAACAAGGAGATTTATACGTAACACAACTCCTGAACCACTGCCTTACAAATACTTGAATGGCACTAATCAACAAGATCAAGAGATGGTGACTAAAATAAACTGCAAATTCCAACTGCAGAAACAAAGGCACAAGCACTCCTAAGGAACATAAAATTGACTCATCGTTCTACTCAACAGAGGAAATAGCTAACATAATATGTAAAGGCAGAGGGGATGGAGCACAAGGGCCGAACGGCATCCCGTAAACAATTTTCAAACACAATCCTGCCTTTGGGAGCAAACATCTGTCCACACTCTTTAAAGAAGAGTTACTAAATCGTATACCACCCAGTTGATGAGCACCAAACCTTAATAAGAATTAAGCTAGGTGACTGCTCCAGAATATCAAGAAAGATGAACACAAATAAGGGCTTAAAATAAGGATGTGTTGGCGTCACACGGCTTCAATCTGTTTTGGTCTGACTTGACACAACACCTTAATAAGACCAACTTCCATCTGACGCTTCTGGGAAAGCTATCCTTATATCTCTCATATGAAGATGATGTGGTACTAATGAGCTTAACTAAGGTTGGCCTCCGAAGGTCACTTAATGAAATGGTAGAATATGTAACAGTTAACAAACTAGAAATCAATACATATAAAACCAAAACAATTCTCATTAGCAATTACCCTAGCACCCAGCAGAATATCTGGTTAGACGATAAACCACTTGAGGAAGTAACAAGCTACAAATACCTGGAAATTACATCAACATTAGACTAAATCATCAAGAGCAGAAAACCTATGGATCACTGACATAATATCAACATACAAAATTATTGAAACACAAATATCGAAAACATAAATATTGATAGATTTGGCCCTCTTCCAACACTAGATGAGAATGACTGACTACTTCCTAGACAAGACTCAAGTATGATCACTAGGAGCTATGACACACAGATTGTTTGTAAAGCTAATATAACTGGACATACTGACCTGAGGCAATGGGAGTTATGTGGTAAAGAAGATCTCTGTCCAGTAAACAAATCAAGGATAGGGGTAAAATGGGTGTGACTGGGGCTCATAGTGGAGACATGCAACACAGAAGCGAGCAGATCTGCCAGACTGATTCATCCCCTATATTTTCACCCCATAAATCTGTAAGCGTTCTTTTCTGGAACATAAAGTACTTTTAAAATAATTAAAGAAGTAATGTAATATTTATTTTAATTATATCTCCTCTAGAGAAACTCCAAACAACTCTCTTCTAATTACAAACATCTTCAAAAAATCACCTTAGTAAAAAGTAAGTATAAATTAAAATTATACTAATGCAACAACTATTACTCCCAACCCAAAGGCCCCACTAACCACACAAACCCCAAAATACAGAAAATGGTGTTAAACAAATGAATTCAAATGATACTTTTTTTCTACAGAAAATGAAAGAAAACACTAAAGCCAAGCATCGACAGAAACATCTCAACATCAAAAAAGTTCTACAGATTAAAACATGTAAGTATTCATATGTTTATAAAAGTCTTTAATACAATAAAAACATTTATAATATATATAAAAAAATGTATGTGCATTTCTCATAACAGTTGAAACAGCAAAATGACTGAAGGTGCAACATGTATTACAGGTGACAACCTTAATTGGAAATGCAGCAAATCTTATGCCAATGCATGTTATGGGAGGGCTCCAACAAGAGAAGCCATTGTATTAAATGTTAAAGAACATAACCACCCATATAACATAGCAGAAATAGAAGTAAGAGATAATTTGGAGACTCTTAAGCAAGCATGCAGTAGCTCTCAAAAACCTACTACTGAAATACTAAAGGATATACTACCCTGAGTTCCATAATAAGTAACTGGCCAATTATCCTCCACACCATTGTTAAAAAAGATTATTAGCTAGAACAAAAAAATCAATCATGAACACACTACCTGCCCCAAAGATTTCAGTGAAGTTCAAATACCACCTGACCTCACTCTAACTCATAATGAAGAACAATTCCTTCTTTATGATAATAAATCTAATGAAAAAAGGATTATGTTTTTTCAACTCCTACAAACCTACTTCAACTACAAAATTGTGAGACATAGATGATGGATGGAACATTTAAAATTAGAAATATGTCCCAAACCATTTTACCAATTTTATATATTTATTTATTTATATAGTGCCTAAATCGACCCTCGAAAAGGGTATCTCTGCGTTGCGGACAGGCAACAGAAAAGCTGAGGGACTGGAACGAGCTCAGAGAGGTGCTTCCTGAACTTGGGGTGGCCAGGGCATTGTCTCAAGTACAAAGGGAGCTTGTTCCAGTAAAGAGGACCAAGGTGGGAAAATGCCTTTCCACCCAATCTGGCCTTCCTAACTCGGGGAACCATGAGAAGGGATTTGGTTCCGAAGCGGAGGGACCTAGAGGGTGTATACGGTGGGAATTGCTCAACCACATAGGCAGGGCATGATATTGTTTAAAGCTTTGTGGACTGTGCAGCAAACCTTAAACTTGACACACTCACGTACTTGGAACCAGTGCAGCTGATGGAGGAGAGGACGAGAGACAGTCGGGGGAGTGGCATTTAGGACCAGTTGCGCCACAGTGTTCTGGAGTACCTGCAATCTTCAGAGCGAGGACTCATTGGCCGAGGTCAAGAGGCCATTGCAGTAGTCCAGACGGTTTAGTATTAATGCCTGCATCAGGGTCTTCCAAGTGGAATCAGGAAGCAGGGGTAATAGGCCCAACATATAAAAACAGGAGCCAGCTGTCTGAGCAGCGTGCTCCTTTAGAGTAAGAGCCTGGTCTAGGCGAATGCCTAGGTTCTTGACAGTGGACTTGGGGGTACCAAAGTCCACCGACCACCAATCAGTAGTCCATAGTAAGGGAGCATCGTCGAAGAGCATGATTTTGGTCTTCCCCATGTGGAATTGGAGGAGGTTACATCTCATCAAACTGGAGATAGCCTTCATTCCAGAAGAGAAGGCCGACTGCACAGAAGAGGTACATTTATTGAAGGGAAATTGCAGCTGTGTATCGTCAGCGTAGGAGATAGGAATGAAGCTGCAAGTTCTAAGGAGATTGGCCAAAGGAGCCACATAAATATTAAACAAAGTAGGGCTCAGACACTAGCCCTGGGGAACTCCCTTGGTCAGTTTCATAGACACCGAGCGATAAGGGCCAAGATTAATGGTCTGAGTCCTGAAGGAGGGAAAGCTCATCATCCACTGGAAGGCAGAATCTCTTAGTCCAATCTCTTCCAGTCTTCTGAGCAATATCTCATGTGAGACCATGTTGAACGCTGCAGAAAAGTCCAACAGCACCAGAATCGTCGATTGGCCCCTGTCTAGGTTCATCCTGATGTTATCTGTGACCGCTAGCAGGGCTGATTCGGTGCTGTATTTGGGCCTGAAGCCTGACTGGGAAGGGTCTAGACTGCCAGTGAGTTTGACATGGTCGGACAGGTATTTGTTGATGTGTTTCTCTAATAGTTTGCTCAGGAGAGGGAGAAGTGAGATGGGATGGAGATTGGAGAGATCAGTCATGGGGGCCTTGGAGTTCTTGTGGATAGGCATAACCTGTGCTGCTTTCCATTCCAGAGGGATGTGACCCTCTCTCAGCGAGAGATTGAGGAGAAACTCTATGGATGAAGATATTTGATCGGACAAGGAGGCTGCGAATTTGGTGAATATCTCCCGAAGGTTACAGGCGGGAAACTCTCTAACAGCTGAATGTTTACCTGTTCTGGCAGGTCATGAGTCAAGGCGACCGGAGGCTGGCTACCTGATGAAACGATGTTATCGTCTATAAGCTCGACTTTCCGAGAGAAGTAGTGTGTGATGTCATTGCAAAGGGATTGTGAGGAGGCCTCTAATTTATCACATGCCGAGGGGTTCGGCAAAGGGTTTTGGGAGCGTTTCCAGCCTGGGCTAACTGAGACGCGATATAAGCTTTCCTAGCGGACTTACTGTTTTTGTCGTAGTCAGAGAGAGTGACCTTAAATCTATCTATATCTCTCTCATCAAGGGTGCCGCACCAGCGTCTTTCGAGTTTTCTGCATAATTGTTTTTGAATGTGAAGCTGAGGGGAAAACCAAACAATCTGAGGGCGCTTAGAGGAGTTGGGAAACAATTTCAATGGTGCATGCTGGTCTATGATGCAAGTGACTGCAGAGTTGTATTTAGCAAGAGCATCCTCTATATTGGCAGGTGCGGCACCCTAAGGTGCCAAGAAGGAGCCCTAGAAGCGCTCCGTGGTGATTTTGTCCATTGTCTATGGGCAGAGTGAGTGACAGAGGTGGATCCCTTCATCTCCCTAGGACCCTGGATATACAATTCAATTGATGCATGATCTTACCACGCCAGCGGCTGAGGAGGTTCACACAAAGTGCAAGATGAGTTAGAAAAAATGATGTCCAGTGTGTGCCTTGCAGAGCATACTTTTCCACCTGACCTGGCAATATGGGGGTGGTTTCCTGTGTCATTGACAGAAGAGGTAGCATATTGAGAGAGTGGGGGATATAAGTTGGGGTAATAACAACACGGTTCAATATAGGTGGGGGCTGCCTCCATGAAAGCGCCATGATACCGGCATGCTCAGCAGGAGAAAGGGCCCTCTAAAACTGGCCAAGTCTCAGGCCGGCATGGCGGCCGGGGGTCAGTTCTTAGATCTAACAGTTCTTTGCTGGAATAAGATTGAAGGGGAATTATGCCCGGGTCGGGTGGGACCGACCAGGGGCCCTGGCTCCTGGTGACGTCGGGGCGCGCACAGGCACAGACGGGCTTGCCTTGGGCGTGCCGCTGCGCGCGTCTGCCACGCATCTGGTGAAGCATCTATTTTTGTAGAGGGGATCAAGCCTTCCTCCATTCAAATGAGATAATCTTGTGGTGTACTGGGGAGGGTTGCCCTTAAGTTTGAAAGCAGGTAAACCTTACTGGAGTGAGCAAAAAGGTAGGAAACTCCTTTTATTGTTAAAACTCATAATTCAGTTTTAAAATAAACAGAACTGTGCAAATAAGCTCAAGCGTTAGAAACAGTTGAGATCCCTTTTCAAAACTCGTGATTTAAAAACATACATAAACTGTACAAAAGAGCACAACGCAATGAGTATCGGTCTTAGTGCAAGAAGCAACAGCTTTCACTGGTGCTCATCCGCTGTACATCTGGTGAAACATCCCTTTTTTTAAGAGGGGAATTGGACCGCTAGAACGCCACCTCCCACTCAACCGGAAGTGAGTCAGGTCAAGCCTCCCTCCACTCAAACGAGATATTCTAGGGGTGGACCGGGGAGGGTTGCCCTTACGTATGAATGCAGGTAAATCTTAATGGAGTGAGAAGAAAGGTAGGAAACTCTTTTGTTATTAAAACTCGTAATTCAGTTTTAAAATTAACAGAACTGTGCAAATAAGCACAGGAGTTAGAAAGAGTCGGAATCCGTTTTTAAAAGTTGTGAATCAGATTTAAAAACATACATAAACTGTGCAAAAGAGCACAAAGCAATCCGGATTGGTACTTAGTGCACGGGGCAACAGCTTTTACCGGTGCACTTCTGCATGGACAGTATCACAATAGCATCATCCCCATGATATGCCCTATTACTGAACAAACAAACAACTATCTATTTAGAACTCCTAGCATAAGTAAAGCAAGAAACTGATAACTACTACTCTCAAATAATGATCATAGACTTAGACCAGTTAATGATACAATCTATCCTTAAAAACCTCCCTCACACAGCAATACAAGGTTGCTATTACCACTTTAATCATTGCATATTAAGACACCTTCAAAAATCTACTCTTAGTGTAGAATGTGCAACTAATAGCAATTTTGCATGTGAAATTAAAAAGCTAAAAGTGCACAAGCCTACATCCCAACAATTGATGTAGCAGAACACTACAATGTATTAATAGAAAGCCCCTACTACCAAACAAATGAACATAAACTAAGTCCCCTACACGACTATTTAGAGGATACCTGAGTGGGAAGGCTACACTTATCTGGACACAGAAGACAGCCAAAATTCCATATTCCATGGTGGAATGTACACAACAGTACCCTAAACAAAGAATCAACAACTAATAGCACTGTTGAAGGATGGCATAATGCTTTCCAAGCCACAACAGGCAGAACCCCACCTAACCCTACATACATTATTAGTAACAATCCAAAAAGAACAAAGCTACCAACAACTATGACTAAAACAATCTAACACAGCTATGTCCAAAACTGACTAAACAAACTAAAAAAATGTGTGGGCATTTACAATACAAAGTCAGACTCTACCCATACACTAAAGTGCTAGAACATTTAGAAACAATAGCAAAATCCCTATCTTAAAACATTAACACATAAACAGAAAAATAATAATTGTAAACTAAGTTCATAACTAAACATTTTTATTATAACATATAGAATATAAATATAACAGCAATTAATTTGACATTTTTAAAAACATATTTGACATGAGATATATTTTTTATAACATGAAACATATAAATAATAATTGTACATTTCCCTCCCACTATAAATGCATTTAAATATCTTATATTTTTGTAAGCTCCTTTGGGAACTGCATAGTTTTGGTAAAATCTGGGGTCTTTGCCTCAACCCAGAGAAATCTAAGCTGTTCCCGATGGGCAGTCTGTGGCATGTGGAGCAGAGTGCGCTCCCTGGAGTGGGAATGTGCTGGCTTACTGATACGGTCTGCTACCTGGGGATCAGATTGGTGCACAATATGGGGAGATGTGTGGAAGTTGTTTCTAAATGTATTGAGTTTTGGCGGGATCTCCCTCTATCCTTAATGGGACGGGTGGCCATCATAAAAATGGTCATCCTCCCCTGTTGCTTATACGTTCTTCAGTCTTCACTCCACCGTATTCCATGGGCGTATTCCCGCAGATTGGTCCATCTAATGGTAGACCTTCTGTGGGAATCTAAAAGGAAAAGGGTGAAATTTGACACATTACAAAGGACGTGAAAGCGGGTGGGTTGGAGGTTCCTCGGTTAACTTTTTATTGCATAGCAACACAGTTCCAACACGCAGTACAGTGGTTTGATGAGAATGATAACTGGGAGAAGCGGCTGCTGGATGGCACTCATCAGGGGTCCTCTTTGCCTGACCATCTCATGATGGGATTGGGAAACACGTTAGATTCCACTATATTATAAGGCATGTGGCCACAGTTGGGAGATTGCAAATAAAACTGCAGTGAAACGAGCGCTGTATGCCCCAGAGGTGCAGATATGGGCAATGGTACTGTTCAAATGCATGAGTCATACTATGGCAATTACCAAATGGACAGATGGGGGCTGCTGTACGATGGGTGACCTGTATATGGGACAACGGTTCCTCAGTAGGGAGGTGGCGGAGTTGGTGATCGACTTGGGCAGGGGACAGTACCTCAAATATGCAGAAATCTCAGTGATAGCTCAAGATTTGTGGCCAATGTTTCTGGAGGAGCTGCCGACTGTTGCCACTCTACATGTCCTTCTATCATTAATGGGGGCCGCAGACTGGTGTCACACATATACACGGCGCTACAAGAAGACCTAGCAACGAACCCGCTCCTGGTTCAGGCCAGGTGGAAGGGCTGCTCGAGGTGCCTCTCACAGATTTGGAATGGAAAAGCGTACATGAAGGGGTCAAGCTATTCTATAGTTCCAATGTGAAATTTAAGCTCACCCCAATTAATATTTGGGGGAGAATACAGTTTACAAAGTTGGGGGTTGATGTTGGAAGATACAATTGTATATATCTGACAAATGTTTGAGGTAAAAGCATGTCAAGTTTTCATAGTGACCATATCTATAATAGATGAAGACATGCCTTCTTAAGTGTATTATTTGCAACTTAAAAGTATTTGCCTTTTTGTTAATGCTCTCATGAGTGCATTGTTAACATGGTAGGATAAATCTTAATAAGAATAAATAACTTATGTTTTTGTAGCTGAAAAATGTATTCCAGTCAGGCTAAAAAAATCAAAAGTATAGGTATTCCAATATTTAGTTAAAACTTCCAAAACAAAATGGAAAAATACAACTGTAAAAAAACTAAACTGACAAATTATCCATAGTGTGGAACCATAAAAAAACCCGAAAAATATATTTAAAAAAAGAAATGCTCCAAGAAAACCTGAAAAATAAAGGAAATGTAAAATAATTATTAGTTTACTATAAACTAATACACATTTCCTTTAAAATAATAAAAATGCAGCATTCTCTCAAAAAACACACATAAACATACTGATAACAAGTTACTCTAAATATAATTAAATATATACCAAACCATAACACAGAACTATCAGCCCACTAACTGCATTTCACATATGCTAAACAACAAACAAAGAAGCAAAACCTCACTTGGTGTTGACACGGAGGTCGTAGAGCGATGCATCTTACATGAAGAGGCAGCTGCAGAGCATAACGGTTCTTAGTTGTATATGGGGGTGCACAGAGAAAGACATCCGTGTCCTATATGGAATGTATGATTGGTGACAGGGTTTCCACCTGGGTAACTGGCCAAGCCAGTACTACTCCGGCATGACCGCCTTTTTAATTTCCTGGCAGGTACTAAAATAGAACAATCACCTAAAAGCAGTATTTTTTTGCTGCCTCCTTGCTGGCAAGGAAGTGGGGTCAGCCCACGGCCGCTGTGCAAGTACGGGGCATCGCTGCACTGGTGCTGAGCAGACACCAATCCTTTACCACCGGAGCCAGAGGTGAGAGAGAGCGGGGCGGGCAACGCTGGCACGGTTGAGAGCGGCTGCGCCCAACGCGAGTTCCCTGTCTTAGAGGCCCTCCTGCTGCAACGCCAATTTACCCCGGAAGAGGGGAAGCATTATAGAGGCCCCCATGGGTGCGAACTGCATAACGCCCTTATCGCTCCTAGCGGGGCGGAAAGCAACCCACTGCCCAACCTAGTTGCCAGTAACTACCTGTCAAAGAGGTGTGGCCCTCTGTTATCAGTGACATCGTAGCTAAGCAGCCGGAACAGAGAGAGAGGCTGGTGCGGCAACAATAGGTCAGGAGATCCCCGCCACATAGGATTCTCCCACGACCGTCACGATGTCCGCTTAACTGGGGAGCACTCCACCAATAGTGCCCACCTTATAACACCCACTCTGACCTGTTAAACTGATAATCTTTCTGGTTGTGGGGGAGATTGGAGCTCGTCTTTGGCTTGCATTTTTTGTTGATCTGGTGATGCGATTTTATGCCGAGGTTGCTGTGACTCTTACTCTGGGCCCACCATCTTGTTGGCCTTGACCGATTCCTGCTTGTACAACTAGCCTTCTTTCATTAGTCTGTCCAAACCTGCCATGTGTCATGGGAGAGCTTTTGTGTGTGCATCTGTGCATGTATGAGGGTGTGTGTGTGCAGACGTGTGTGTGTGTGCGCCTGTGCATGTATGAAAGACTATGTTCACATTTGTGTGTGCTTGTGCATGTCTGTGCGTGTGACGGTGTGGGCATGTATTTGGGTGTTTTTGTATTAGAGCATGTGATTCTATGTGTGCTTGTGTTTGTGCAAGCAGATGTTTCTGTATGTGGGCTTATGTCTGTGCATGTGATGGTGTGTGCATGTATTGGAGTGTATTTGTATTGGAGCGTGGGATTGTACATGTGCTTGTGCGTGTAGATGTTTGAGTGCTTGTATGCCCCTTCCGTTCACGTATGAGTGTGTGCGCACATTTGTGTGTGCTTGTGCATGTCTGTGCGTGTGATGGCAAGTGTTTGTGTGTGTGCATGTATTGTGTGTACGTCCTTGGGTATTTTTGTTCTGGAGCATGTGATTGTATGTGTGCCTGTGTTTTTGATAGTTTCTGTTTGTGTTCCTGTGTGTGTGTGCGTGTCTGCGTGTATGAGAGTGTGAGCGCACTTGTGTGTGCTTGTGCATCTCTGTGCATGTGACGATGTTTGTGTGTGCATGTATTTGGTGTTTTTGCATTAGTGCATGGGATTTTATGTGTGCTTGTGTTATTGGATGCTTTCTGTCTATGTGCTTGTGTGTGTGCGTCAGTGCGCATATGAGAGTGTTTGCTCACATTTTTGTGTGCTTGTGCATGTCTGTGCATGTGATGGTGTGTGCACGATGGATTTGTTATTCTCTGGCGGCTGCTGTCCTGGATATTGTCTTTAACTGCCAGATGCCTGACCTTAGGATGGCCACCAGTGTACCAGTGTAAAGTACAGTCCCCTGCCTGACCCCAAGATGGCTTCCATAGTGGCCTCCTACACATTGTTTTAATCCCCTGGGACAACAATTGGACATTGACCAGACCTTGAACCTATCCCCTAACCTGCCTACACATCAGGACTTAGAACCTGCGGAACTTACCCCAGATTTTGAAGACCTAGCGATTTGGCTGATGCCCGTTGGAGCTACCATATAGTTAAAGAGGAGATGGGTTGTGGACTCCCCCCCCCCCCCTGCCGTCACCTACCCAGCCGGACCTTGGGCAGATTTTCCCCTCATCTTTACGTCCTATCTTCCTCCTACCCCTTTACCCCATCCCCTTACCCTTCCTTGCTCTGTTCACCTTGTGTTCTATGTACTTTAAATGTGTTTCTTGATACTTATGTAACTTTTAACTGATGTAAATTGCAACATTATTGTTCCTCATGTAAGGCGCTCTGATTCCTTTGGGTCTAGCCAGCGCTATATAATAACTCATTAATTAAGTTTGTTCCCATTTAGTACTCTTTCTCTCTTTGTCTACCTCCCTAGCTCCTATCCCCTCTCCTCTGAATCTCTCATCTTGCTTGCTAGTCTGCCTAGCCCCCTGTCCTTTGTGCAGTTTGACTAAGAACTCGTTCTCCCCTTATTGGGGAAAGATCCTATATTTATTCTCTGGAGTCTCAGCGACCCCGCTGTGAGAGTCCACTGCGCCAAGGGAGCCACTCACAGCTGAGTTATGGTATGGCACTCCCTTGCCAAAGCACTTCCTCTCCCCTTTTTTGGGAAGGATCCAGTATGTAGGCCTTGGAGTCTCAGAGACTCTTCTGTAAGGGTCCACTGTGTAAAGGGAGCCTTCCGCAACTGAGACAGGGAAGTGATAGCACTTCCCCAGGGATCAAAGCTTACTGGACATTGGACGTTGTTTTGACTCGTCTACCGGTTTGTGTCCCCGTCGCCCTTCCCATCTTTCCTTGCCTCCCCTCCTCTTTCTCACCTTCATTACCTGTCTATTTCCCCAGCTCCTTCCCCCTCCCCTGAATCTTTCCCCCTGCCTGCTTTCCCCCTTACGTATTTGTGCTTATTGTTTATCTCTTCCTTACAAGTAACTATGTTACCATGCTTTAATAACTGTGTTGCCTTTGTAACGATGTAACCTGTAACTATGATCTGATGCTCATGTAAAGCACTCTGATACCTCTTGGTCTAGCCAGCGCTATTTAAAACCTTTAAAATAAATACATATAAACAAACATAAAATCCAAACCTTACATACACTATATAGTACCTAACTACCTTCACCTACCCCTAAATTAAGTCTAAAAGCAATTAAATAAAACTTACCTTAAATGATGCAACGCAGCTTCCATCCACCAGCTTCTCCTCTCAGAAATGACTCGCGTCCTTATCTGATGGACGGTGTCTGCTAGCCACGGCCACCAATCCAGGAGCCCTGCACCATCTGCCATGTGATTGCCTTTGGTGGAAAAGCGGCCGACGGACTTTGCATCTGCTGCGATAACCACCGCCATCCTAATTTGGCAGTGGGTAATGAGCTTAGTGATGGCAGAAGGACCGCCACTGCCGGCCTGGCGGTGGTGGTCCTTCCACCATCATAATGACCCCTTTATTTTCAAAAATAGCAGCCTAATAAAAATAACAGAATTACTTTTCCTTATTAAAATAAAAAAAGAAATGTAAAATGTTTTAAAAAAAGTTTCTAAAATACTTAAGAATATTACTAATGTAACAAAAAATATGTTATGTTAAAAATTGTAAAATGTATAATAATATACATTAAAACAATTAATTTATAACAAAAAATTGTACTGCTTCCTACAAATGTGAAAAAATTGTATTAATGTAAAAATGTTTTTATTTTACAAAATACATACTTAGCTGTATAATATAATTTTTTTAGACAAATTAAATAATATTTTACAAAATGTAATATCATTTAGCATCAATTATGCATATAAATAAAAAAATATCTAAAAAATTATATTCAAATGAGTGTATTTTCAAAACAGTGGATAACTGCATCTATTGTTTGTAAAAAATTGACATATTTACCAACTTCTACATTATATAAAAAGTAAAACAGTTTCATACTTTCTATGCTTAAAAATGGTGTATTTATGTTTAAATATATCTTAAATATGTGACATAAAAAAATATCAAATGTATCCATGTTTTCGTTTATCTCCAAATATATGAAACATTGTAAATAACATAAAATGCACTATATTTCTTTGCTTGAGTCTTTGAATGAAAAGAAAGAGATAAATAAAATATCAATATTGTTATGTACTTAAATCCTATATTTTGTTCTAATAATTTGCATTAAAATAATTGTTGTACATTTAATTGCTATCATTAATAAATATTGAAAATAAACATATTCAAATAATATTACATTTTAAACATAGATTATTTTCATTATTCTTGCTCCAAAATAAACAACTATATTTTAATATTGCCATTCCAAACTACATTAACTCACAAAAGGCACTGGTCCCTAAACATATACACATGATATTCCAACTCCAAACTATATTAACTCAAGGAAAGTGTTGGACAAAAAACATATAAAATATACTATTCCTACTCCAAATCACAATAACTCAGGGAAAGAGCTGGACAATAAACAAGAAAAAAATACTATTCCCACTCCAAACTATATTAACTGAGCATAGGTGCTGGATAATAAACATGTAAAATATACTATTCCAACTCAGGGAAAGTGCTGGACAATAAACATATACAAACTATAAAAAGTCAGGGAAGATGCTGGACACTAAACATATATAATTTACTATTCTCACTCCAAACTATATTACCTCATGAAAGGTGTTGGACATCAAACAAATATAATTTACTGTTCTCACTACAAACTATATTAACTTAGGGAAGGTGCTGGAAGCAAAACATATATAATTTACAATTCTCAGTCCAAACTATATTAATCCAGGAAAGTTTTTGGATGATAAACATATAAAAAATACTCTTCCCACTCCAAACTATAATAACTCAGGGAAAGTGCTGGACAATAAACATAGTAAATATACTATTCCCACTCCAAACTACAAAAACTCTGGGAAGGGGCTGGGCCCTAAACATATATAATTTCTAGTGCCACTTCTAACTATATTAACTTGTGGAAGGAGCTGGACACTAAACATATATAGTTTAATATTCCCACTCCAAACCACAAAAACTCAGGGAAGGTGCTGGACATTAAAAATATATAATCTACCATTCTCATCCAAAACTATTTGAACCCAGTGAAGGTGCTGGAGAATAAACATATAAAACATACTATTCCCACTCCATACTACAATAACACAGGGAAAATGCTAGTCACTAAACCTATATAATGTATCATTCCTACTTCAAACAACATTAACACATGGAAGATGCAAGACAATAAACTCATAACATTTAATATTACCAACCAAAAGTCCATTAACAAATAAAAATGCTACACACTACACATATATATTATCCTATTCCCACCTCTAAACATATTTCCAGAACAGAGTTATACCTTATTTTAAATAGAATTGACACATTTTTCAGATTCTGATACAAATTCTCAAAATAGTTTTTTTTGTTTTTGATAAAATTAATAATTAAAAACTCCGACATTCAACATCCTCAATTTACAAATGTTTTTAAATTTGAAAATTAAATATATTATCACAAATTTTTCAACAAAACACAAATCCATTCTCAACACAACACTCCTCTCCCTAAATATATAATATTTTATTTAACTCAATCATTACTCTTATCCCTTATAACAGCTAAAAACGGATTAAATGTTGTTAATTCCGAGTTTTAATTAATTATTTAAACATATTTTCTTACATTTAAAAAATTACTCTAGACAGGTATCTGCAATAACCACAAAATCACACTCTTAATGGAATTTTTTTTTTAAAAAATTAAATTTTTATTTCTATTTTATTCAATTTTCTAAAAATGTCCCACCCCCATCATCCATAAACTCAACATTCCACTAGTCTGTATTATTTTGGGAATTTTCAATACAAAAAACAAAAAACTTAATATTAAAAATTATTTTTTTAATATTTACAAACCCTCCCTATCCTTATCCCCCATAAACCCTTCATTAAACACCTAAAATATATTTATCATTTTCTTTCTGATTAGTTAAATTTTTTAATTAAAAATAAACACTCCCCAACCTGATCCCACATGAACCCAAAATCGTGCTATTGAAAAATATCTATAAATTTCTTTATGACTCAAAATTTTATAAAAAATGTGAAGAAACATTTTAAATCACTCCCAACCCTTATCCCCTATGAACCCAACAAACCGCTTCTAATTTTCTTTTTATAAATTTCTTTATTAATACTTATATTTTTTGCAAGATTAAAAAAAAACAGTCCCACCCTTATCTCCTATAAACCAACCATCCTGCTCCTAAAACAATTTTTCATAAAAACATCCAATTTATTTAAAAAAATATAAATATATATTTACAAATATCAATTATAAAAACTACATTTACTAAATCAATACTTTTTAATACCGATATTTTCAAAAGTGAAATTTTTTAACAACATACTAAATTGATATTCTTGACAGCAATATTACATACCACAATATCATTTATTGACGACATTGAAAACATGATATTATAATACAACAATATTTTTAACTCGATATGTCTACCTACCAAAAACTATAGGGCCCATTAGGATGGTGGGTGGACACCCTAGCGGTGCTGGGATCGGCCGCCAGTGGTGCGGCGTTCCTGCACCGGCGATTAGATGCCACTGCCACCGTTGCGGTGGCATCCTCCATTCCTAGCATTGTGGTGAGCAGTGCTCACAGCTCCACCCGCCACAATGCTGGGAATGCACTGCGTGCATTGTCATGCACAAGGTGACAGGCACCGTGAGATGCATGCCACCATGTCCATGACAATGCAGGGTGTACAATAGGTAACCCCCATGTGCACCCCCCATACCCTGGGGGCCCGCAACGGGCCCCTGTACGAGAATTCTTCATTCCTTTCTGTGGCGCAACGCCACCAAGGAAAGTCATGTTCCCGCCCCATGCTAATATTAATGGCAGTGTTTAACTACAATATGAAACCCTTTTCACCCGGTCTACTTGTCGACCGGGCCCAAAAGCAGCGGACGGTCTCCCTGTCTGCCGTGGTACGCCCCACCATACTAATGACAGGGGGTATATGGGTGGCAGGTGGGGAATAATGTAGGGCGGATCCACATCGCCATGCAGGCAGCGGTGATCCGCCCTACATCCTAATCGGCCCCTATATGTCACAGAGAACCAGTGCATTAGCTTTTGCTTTTAGAAGACTGATAAAAACTGTAGGGTCCATCTTACGAACATTTACTCTCTGTGATAGTGGCAAAAAAACTACCATTGATATCTTATGCTAGCATTGCTTTATGCAGCAAAGATGTTGCACTTTTGAACAGACTGCTAGTTACGAACTACAGAAAGGTCTTTCAGCTTCCTCAGACAGCATCACAGGCTTAGGTACGACTGGAATCGGGGCTTATAAATGAAACAATAGGGAGAATGTACACAAACAATAAAGTATTGGTATTGATTAAAGCAAAATTAAGTTGGTTCCCCGCTCAACAAGGCTCATTGGACAGAACTTAATAATGACTAAAAATCAGTGTACAAACAATATTTCCATAAAGTAGTAACAACCACTTGCACTGTTGAGCTCTGGAAAAATAATCTACCATTTACAACCTTCAAAGAAGTCATAACGAAGGCTGCAAAATTTCACTCCCTGCTACTAGATAAACGCAGGTTTAGCCACAGATTACACGCCTGGATGGTGATCAAAAATTATATGACCCTGATACCAGCACTTTACTTTGATCGCACATTGTTGGTACATCTAAAAAACAACTGATGGCACTCCCTCTTGGGAAGGCCTACAGCATGAAGACTTTGTGGCAGTAAAAAAGAGAACTTCATTAATCTAATACGCCCCAAACTTTACACAGCATATGTTAGTCTACTAAGAAAACCTTCATCACTAGGGGACTAAGGACATTATACACGGGATAGATCCATCAGATTCCCAAATGAACTGCCAGTTGATACAATATCTCAGAATTCATGACCATGCTTTCAAAACCACAGCTTAACTGGAGCACTGATTTTATCTTCTTTTAACAGAATTGGTGTCACTTTTTAGCACCAATATCCGAGTAGACAAAAAGCAACATATAAATTGTACACTGTACAGAGAATTGAAGCAAGCGGGGCTACTTCTCTGCCATAGGAACAAATGAATAAACATCTCGCCCATTTCTACAACAAACCATTCTGCTATGAACACCACACTCTACAATAAAGCAAGAACGAAACCTGTATTCTAAAGCTGATAGAACAAATGTTTAATTAACTACTAACTAAACTATTTTCAGATGTGCTCTTTTTTCAAAATCAAAGCATTGAAGAAGTTTGAACGCCAAAGCTCTAGCCACCTTTAGCACCTATGGCTTGTACATAGTGAACATGACCAATTTGTTCCAGTAGAAACTAATGGTTGATGAAGAGTACTAAAGTTTTTGCACATCGAATTAACTTCAGAATAACTCACTACATAACATTAAATTAAGAACGACGTTTGCTTGACTTCTGCCCTTGATACCTTTGGATTTTACAATTTAAAATCTCGAACTTTATCGGACATATGCGAACATTATCTACCACAAGAACCAAGTGTGCACAGCCTAAAATATGAAGTCTTGTTTTAAACCATGAAAATATGTTATATTGTGTTTCTGTTGTTTTATGCTAAAATTGTTATGGTTTTAACTAACTAAATAATGAGTATATTAATCAACGTAATCAAGACTAGATTGCAAACCATATCCCACCACTGTGCTTGGCTGCTTATTGGTTAAAAACAGTTGGCACAAAGAAAGGATTTACTTCTCAAACCCCCAACTGCCAATCTTACGATATGAGCACTATGAAGTGGCGTTTAAACATGCTGAGTAAGCTGACAAGTGAAATATTGTTTATGCCTACCTCCACATAATGATACCGACTCAGTAGTCTTACCAAATCTAACGTGAGCATTGATACTGATCATACACATGGTAATTTGAATTCAGTCAAGTTGAAAGCCATGTTATGAAATGCACATGATAATGATTTATCGCAGTTTGCCCTTTGTTTCCCCTGACGCTATCTTTTTTTCACCTTCCCTTTTTTTGGCAAAATTAGTACATCACTTGTTTTTTGCCCATTTTCAATTGTACTGATGATGATTAATAAATAGTATAATATTCACTATTAGTGTAAAAAAAATGGAGCATCAGGAACTTGAATGGGACCCTCACTGGCAGTTGATGGTAAGTGAAAAATGCTTTAAGCATGTGCTGTGTGTATGCTTTGGAAGAGAGTGTCTTTATGTGAGAGAGTGTGCATATGTGTGAACTTTCGTGGTTTGAAATAAAAGTGCATTACTGACAGTCACTGACAGATAGAGTGTGTGGTAGTGAATAATCTGTAAGCGAGTATGAGTGAGCCAGAGTGAGTGACAATGAGAGAATAAGCCTATACAGTGATGGCAAGTGAGGAACAGCCACGGCCCGTGGAGTTCCGGTGGGGCAGAAAGGCGGGGCGGGGGAGGGGCAGGGTGGGGGTGCTATAAACCGGAATGTGGAGAATTGGAGGTAAGTAAATAATTGAATTAATAAAACAAATTTCGTAGCGCGCCCTGCATCACATTTTACGATGCAGGGCGCGCTACGAAATTCGTTTTATTTTTTAAATTGTTTACTTACCTCCAATTATCCATATTCTGGCTTTTAGCACCCCCCCCCCACACCCTGCCCCTTCCCCGCCCCGTCTTCCTGACTCCACCATAACTCCCTACACCGGCCGCGGCTGGTGAGGAAAGATGGATGAGTGAGAATGAATATGAGTGAGAGAGAAAAGGACTGAGTTACAGTAAGAGCATGTAACTGTGAGAGACAATGAGAGAATATGTGAGAATGAGTGTCAGTGAAAGAATGTGGGTGAGAGTGTACATGAATTCATGAGTGAGAATGAGAGTCAGAGGGAGAAAACATAAAAATGAAAGAATGAGAATAAGAGTGAAGGAGCGAGAATGTTTGAGGAAATCAGAGTAAGAATGTGTGTGAGTGTAAATGAGCGAAAATGTGTTGAGAGTAAAAGTGAATGGAATAGGGTGAGAATATATGAGTGAGTAAAGTGTGTGAGAATGATTTAGTGAGAATACGTGTGAATAAGTTTGAGCTAATAAATGTGCACGTTGTGAGATGGTGCTGTTCTCTTTGCAAGTCTGCTTTTGGCCCAGTCATATTAATGGTAGTTCTTGGCATATAGAGTCACCAACGGCAACATTCTTAACATAACAGGCACCTGTTATAGGATACTGGCATTGGCATACTAGTGGTAATACGTGGCACATTTGGCATTTATTACAAAAGACTCTGGAATACTGGAGGTGTTTTTTTTGCATAAAGCCACCCATGGAATAATGGTGATAACTTACTGGGGGTCATTCTTGGCATAATGGGCACCTGTGGTAAAATACAGGCATTGGCATAATTGAGACAGCTTTGGGCATATGGGGAACATGTGAGACAATACTGATGCTTGCTTACTTTTTTTTTTTTTTAAATTTTTAAAACCTTTATTGTAGAAAGCACACAGCTATTCAGCCTAACATCCCGGAGGCAAGGCAGCATAATATAGAACGGTCATAGTGCCTAGCGATTCATGTCAGGACAATGCAGGTTGTTTTATTTTTTTATTTTTTTTAAAAAACAAAAACTTAAACAAGGCGCCCAAGGGCGCGAAAAAGGCAATGGAAATGAAAAAGACCACTAGTCGGTAGGAGGCGGAAGGAGCTGGATAAGTTATAGAAAGAATTGAGACAGAATATAGCAAAAGCGGGGGGGGGGAAGGAAGAACAGGAGAATCAGTACAAGAGTAACATAGCTGTCGTCAACGTCTATGGTGACAAGCTTTCATCTCGTGGCAACGGTGCAGGCGGTAAACACAAGTCCCCTCTATAGGCATTCCAGGCACCCCATACCTTGTTCCACGTTTGAGGCCGCCCCCTGGCAGTATACACAGTCTTTTCGCGCAACATACACCAGTCCATGTTGGCCTTCCATTGTACCACCAGGGGGGCCACATTAGAACCCCACCTCTGCGCTATGTCCCGTTTAGCGACCATATTGCCCAGTGTGGCCCATCGGGTCTGCGCCGTATCATAGTCATTAGGCTCCCAAACATTCAGGAGGCACCTACGCGCCTCCGCCGCCAACTCCACTCCAGTCACCTCCCGCATCACTCTATGAACCCTCTCCCAATAAGGGGCAATAACGGGGCACTCCCACAGTATACGGAGAAAGGTGGCAAGGGCTCCGCAGCCACGGCGGCAGAGGCCATCCGGCGAGAAGCCCATGTGTACCAGCCTAGGGCCGGTGACATACACTCGGTGAAGGATTTTAAACTGGACCAGTCTCAGACGCGAGGAAATGGCTACCTCCTTAGGGGAGGACACAGCACTCTGCCAGTCCTCATCGTCCAGCTCCAGCCCATCGGCCACCCACTGTTCTCGCAAGCGTTGGAGGAGGTCCACCTGAACGTTGATTAGTTTCTTGTAGGACAGAGAGATGGCGCTATCAGGCATATGTCCGTCCAACACCCTGTCCTCCAAAGGGGAACTTTCGGGGATGTCACCCTCCTCCGGCCTGGCAGCAGTTATTGCGTGCTGCAGCTGGGCGTAGCGGAAAAACTCCGTAGCACTCAGTTTATACTCCGCCTGCAGCTGTGGGAAAGTCTTGACCACCCCCCTGGAGAGCATGTCCTCAACCCTCGAGATGCCTATGAGATCCCACTTCTCGAAGCCCTTGGTGTGCCAAAGCTTGCCCAAAATGTCGGAATCAAAGAGAGGGGTAAATCTCGTCAGTCTGCCCTGCCAGCCCTGTATCTTAGTGACCGTCCGCCACGTATGGACCGCCGCCTTGGTCGGGCCGGTGAGGTTACGATCAAAGGATCTAGAATATAGGGCACGATAGTAATTGCCTCCGTGCAAAAGCCAGCGGTCCATGGCATAACCGGGGTTGTCCACGGGACCGTAAAGACCATGATTGATGGCGGTAAGTTGAGAGGCCCAGTAGTATCTCCGCACGTCCGGTAACGCAATGCCCCCATCATACCATGGCAGGGTGAGCTTCCGAACAGCGACACGGGGTCGTCCGTCCCAAAGAAGGGCCCGCTGCAGACTCTCGACCTCCCTGAAGTAGCGGGCCGGGACAAGGTCCTGAGTATTCTGCAAGGCATACAGGAACCTGGGCAGGGACATCATTTTAAACAACGCCGCCCGGCCCAGCAATGAGAGAGGGAGCTTACGCCAACTCTCCACGTCCCGCCGCAGACGGTGGAGCGGGGGGAGCAAATTGTGGTCATACCTTGCCTTAGGGTTATGTGAAATGTAAATCCCCAAGTACTTAAAACCTTGTCCCGCCAGTTGGATATTACAGCCTCTGGGAAGGCGCGGCGTGTCGCCCTTGAGAATGTAAAGGGAGGATTTGGCCCAGTTAATAATCAGGCCGGAGTAACGCCCAAACAGCCTGAGCACATCGCACGCCACGATAAGCGACTTGCAAGGGGAGGTGAGATACAGCAGGATGTCGTCCGCGTACAGGGAAACCCTGTCCTCAAAGCCCGGGGCCCAGGAGATCCCATGCAAGTCAGGGTGTGAGCGCAGCATCGCCGCGAGGGGCTCCAGAGCCAGCGCAAACAGGAGCGGAGACAAGGGACAGCCCTGTCTGGTGCCTCGCTGAAGTGCGAAGGGAGCAGACATGCGACCGTTCACCGTAACAGCAGCCAGGGGGCTAGAATAAAGAAGTTGCACCCAGCCCAGGAAGCCCGGCCCAAAACCAAGTTTCGTCAAGACTGCCCACAAATAATTCCATTCCAAGGAATCAAAAGCCATTGTGGCATCAAGGGAGGCCAGCACCGCCGGTTCCGTGAGGGCGTGAACTCTGGCCATAACGCCATGCAAGCGTCTCAGGTTAAGGGCAGTATTACGGCGGGGTATAAAACCGGACTGATCCGGGTGCACCAGGTCGCTAATAACCCCGACCAACCGAGTAGCCAACAGTTTGGCCAGGATCTTGGGTTCGGCGTTGAGGAGAGAAATAGGGCGGTAAGACCTACAACAGCACCGCTTTAAAGGCCTCCCAAAGGGAGACCGCAGAGCTCACTGATCCAGTATTTTCTGTAAAGTATAAGGCGATGGCCTTGGCCAGCAGCGCTCGCATGTTGTGGTTGCGGAAATACCAGGGATTCACGGCTGCCGGGCGGCTGGACAAAAGGACACCGAAGTCAAAGGAGATCCACAACGGCGAGTGGTCGGAAATGCCCCTTGCCAAGAAACGCGCCTCAGAAATGGCAGGCGATTGCGCCGCAAGGGTGAGGACATAGTCCAGGCGGGACAGACTTCCATGGGCACCGGAGAGGAACGAAAACTGGCGAAGCGCCGGATGTAAAAGTCGCCAACAGTCCACCAGGCCCATAGAGTCAAGGAAGGTCGGCAGCCACGTTTGGGAACCCGGGAGGTCTCTCGGTGGCTGACGATCCAGGGTACCAGAGCAGACTGAATTGAAGTCCCCCCCTAGGATCAGCAGGCCCGAGGGCAGAGACAAAATGGCGCCACCAAGGTCCCGGAAGGTGCTAGACTGGAGACCAGGGGGAACATAAACCGACAACAGGGCCAGGGAACGCCCCTCCCACCTCCCCGCCACAGCTGCGTAACGCCCCCTATCATCTAGCAGGGTGACGTCTATCTCAAGCGGAAGGGACGCACGTACAAGGACGCCCGCCCCTCGGGAGCCCGAAGAGAACCCAGAGTGGGCGACCATTTTGTAACCCTTGCGATTCAGGGCCCTACAAGAGTTGCCCACTAAGTGCGTTTCCTGCAATAAAACCACATCAGGCATGTTCCTTTTTATCAGCTGGAGCACCACCCCTCTCTTGACCCTATCACCCAATCCATTGACATTCCAGCTAAGCACTTTTAGTTTCCTACCCCCCATCCCCAAGCAACCCGCCCCACCCGACTCCGTTCGACCCGATCATACATTGTTCAACAAAACACACAGTCCATTGCCTTAAAGAAGAAAAAGAAATGGAACAAACAAGGAACAAACCCCGCGAAATTGCACCCCCCACCCTGCACCCCTGCATGTGACTAAAAAGCCCCCCCAACCAGCAGTGTGCCTGTCGCCCCATAACTACTCTACAAAAAGACACCCAGGGGAGTAAAGACTCTCCGCGAACACCTCCCGCCACCCTCCATGTACTGACAGAAAAGATAATACGGCAACTAAGAGCGACATTGGATAGCCCCCGAGGCAAGCAAGAGAGTCATTTAGTCACCCATTACAGAACCAAGTCTCATGGGTCCGGGCCGCCAGCCGCGCCACCCTCGTGGTCCTCCTGTGCTTCTCGGCGCGGTGGTAGAGTGTCCAGCCAGTCACTGACGTTCTCGGCGAAGTCGAAGAACAGGGCACGGCCCTCGTATTCGATCCGGAGCTTAGCAGGGAACATCATGGAATACTTAAGGCCCAGGTCCCGTAGCCGTCGCTTCACCCCAGAATAGCTTTGGCGCTGTCGCTGCACTATCCTGGTGAAATCCGGGTAGAAATGGACATCAGCGTTCTGAAATTTAAGAGGGCCATGGCGCCTGGAGGCCTGCAGGATGGCATCCCTGTCGCGAAAGTTAAGCAGCCGGGCCACGATGGGTCTAGGCGCCACGCCAGTCTTCGGCGGGCCACCCGGTACCCGGTGGGCACGCTCCACCGAGAAAAAGTTACTGAGGCCAGGCGGGGCAAGATGTGTTCTGATCAAATCTTCAACGAGGAGGTCCGTCGCCGCCTCCTCCGAACCCTCCGGTACGCCGACAATGCGGACGTTCTGCCGCCTGGCCCGGCTTTCGAAATCATCCAGCCGCTTCGCGAAGTGCTCCGCCGTCCTCTGCAGGTTCCGGACCTCAGTTTGCATGTCCGAAACGTCTTCTGTGAGACTGGCCGTCTTAATGTCCAGATTCTTGACCCTGTCATTAGTCTTGCCCAGGTCGGCTCTGATGAGGGACAAATCAACGGCCATGCCATCCACCTTGTGTGTGAGGACTTCATGCTGTTGCTGCATGTCTGCCCGGAAATTAGTGATGGCTCCCAAAATGTCGGTCAAAGTGGGCTCAGAGCCGTCCGGCGAGCCCGAGTGTGGGATGCCCTTGGCAGAGGGACCTGTAGCAGGCGGTGTTTTCAGCTGAGTGTAGCGCTCAATCCGATTCTGCTGCTGTTGTTGCGGTTTATTGCGCCCTCCTCTATTAGACGGCTTGTCGAGGTCCCCCTTGCCCGCCATGTTAGGTCTCAAAGAACAAAGGGCTATGCCAGGCAAGTCCAAGCCCAGAAACCCGGAATGGTGTCCGGGACGTCAGCGGGAGACAGTTCCAGGTGTGCTTCGCCGTCCAGCTAGCACCGTCGTCCAGCACACTTCTCCGGTGACGAAAGCAGGCTGGCACTCCGCAGTTCAGCAAGACGTAGTAGCGGAGTCCGCAGAGACAATGGCACCGAGCTGGCACGGAGTCCCACTCGACGTAGCTCCGCGTAGGAGACACCGATTTGAGTTCTGAAAACGGTGCTCGCCTCAGGTAGCCACCAGCAAAGAGTATCCACCCTCGTGGATCAGGATTACGGGCAGGATAGTTGCGGAGGATCGGAAGGTCCGCGGAGCTCCGAGCTTACGCGGCCATCTTGGTTGCCCGCGAAGCTCCTCCCACCGATGCTTGCATACTTGAGGTAATTCATAGCATGGGCGCATCCATGGAAAAACACCGGCACAACAACACTGAAGGTAAATCCTGGCATTAGGGAGGAGAACACGGTCATATAAAAGGGGGTAACGATGACAAAATGTTGATATATGGATGGATTAATCGCTAAATTCTGAAACTGTCATAATTTATGTAATGTTTTGCATAATGAGGCACCCATGGCATATGACAACATGCAAAGCCTGGCAGAATGGAGGTCATTTGTGACCGCACATTCTGCTAAAAATAGGATAAACTCTTGGGGGAAAGCCAGGCTTCATTAGTCTGTCACATAAAGAAAGGACTTGAATATTTTGGAAAGTCAATATATTTTTATAAAAGTTTATGTAAAAAGTGTGTTTTTAGCTGCACTATTTAAGCCCATTTCTTTTTCAAAAACATCTCGGGTGAATGTCCCGCCACACCTCCAAAGCCCCTAGAGGAGGTCTGGTTTACTGGTATAACTCACTAGCTAAAGTTTAAAGCAATATTGCAATTTGAACCAGCACGTTCAATGATCATAATCATATCCTGCTTCTAATGTAGGTGGTATCTAAAATTGACATTTGTGGTTATGTTGATCATGTGGTTATTGTGGTAATTTAGCAATGTCAATTATTGTAATTTCATTAGATCCAAGGTCATGTGACATCCCTTTCTGGAAGGATTTATGGTGAAAGGCATTATGATTTTATTAGCTAAGACTTAATTAAGATCAAAGGGTAGGTGATGTCACTTTTGCTACTCCTGGCATTTTGGTGAATTGTCATGCTTATTGTAATGTATACTGTGGAATGAACACCGCGCTGAAACCTGTAGCCTTTTTGAACATATAATTCCCAAATTTCAATTTTAACCAAATCCTGGTCACCCTCCCATAGCAACACCTAATAGGAAATATTTACCCTCCCACAGCTACCCCATACTGGATGCGCTTGCTCTTGGGGGTTGTAAAAATATTCTGTTAAAGCAGCATTGTAAATGAGGTGCTAGAGTCGCATTTACATATCATGATAATTAATAATTAAAGCAATGTGAGTCATTTACCATCCAACATTGCTACAATTTAATCCTAATGCTAAGTGTTATCAGAACCGATATAGCAATTCTTTTAGTTTAATTACATTGCCAAATCCCATCGGCCATGCAAGAACAATTAAGTAAGTAGATGAATGCATTTTGTCTTGTCTTTTGCGAAATTTGAATGTATGGTAAAAAATCATATTGGCCATGCCTTGTGTTACCAACAAAATCTTTACATTTTCAAAAATTCGTTATTATCTAAAGAACTGATTCATACACGTGGTCACCTTTTAGACCCTACATGTTCCATGTTGGAATATGTATTAATTAAAAATCCTATCCCAATAATTTGGACTGATAATTTTGCAATTCATGTTTCTCTGTATCATCTTCAAATTAAGAAAAGTAGCTATTGAACAACAGTACTGGGAACTGTATTCAGCCAAAGATATTAGACACATTGTAAAAAGGATTATTGAGGATACACAATGGCTAATCCTGCCACACATTTAAAAAAATGTGAAGATGCTGTAACCTATGTTCTAAATAGGAGCCTCGCACACCCTCAACAGAAGTCTAAATACATGCAATGGAAGGATAATCCATGGATTTCCACAGATCTCACTAAATGTAAAGTAGACCTACAGAAATTCAAATGCCATGGGTTTAGTAATTACAAGACATATCTGAGATGTAAAGCCTCCAAAAAATTGTTTTCACTGAAAATATCAAAATCATGAGCCAACATAATGAATCAGAAGCATTATCGAAACTTTCAATAAGAGATTCATTATGTTCTCCAGCAACTTTAAAAAACGTTCAATCCATTTTGGAATCACACCTGACTGAGGTGTTCCTAGACCTTCCTCCCTCAGACTCCCACCTTTATGTTTGAGCTGCCAAATATGTACAAGAAATGGTTGCAATTTTGCCAAAAGAGTTTCTACCAATTTGCAACTGTCCCTTGAGTTCTGGTATGGCACCTTGGTCCTTAAAGAATGTGACGATTAAGATCCGGCTTAAAATATCCTTCACTGACCCCATCAGACCTTATTTTATTTTAAAAGTTTTATACGCGCTGGCGTATCAGAGCGCTTTACATAAGGTTCAACAGAAATTATAAAATTACTTCAGTCACACTTTACATCAGTTACTAGAAAAACATTTCAAGAATGTAGAAGACAAAATAAATGGAGTTCAGAGGGGTAAGTCAGTGGGGTAAAATGTGGTAGGAGTTAGAAAGAATGGAGAGACGAAGGAGTGTCTGCCCCAAGTCCGGCTGGGTAGGTGATGACCTAGGGGGAAGTCCACAGTCCATCTCCTCTTTAGCTATCAGGTAGCTCCACCAGGCATCAGCCAAATGGCTAGGTCTCAAAAGGAAAACCATAAAAGAGCCGAAGCAGCTGCAGGGAAGAAACGAGACAGATGTCAGAAGTTCAGCTGGGTAGGTGACAGCCATGGCGGTGTGCCGGAGCTAATCTCCCCTATAGCTGTTGGTGCAGCTCCACCGGGAATCGCCCATGTATGCATTTCGTCCCTAAGTTAAGTTTCTAAACAAACCTTTACAATAATTCCCAAGCAAAACTCTTTGTAAACCTTCCAGTATTTGTTGCTGCAGTTTTTTTTATAACTTCATGAAGCCATTTCAACAGAGAATGTGATCACTATACATGATAGACAACCATATCACTTGTGTATGACTTTCACACATAAATTGATTAATATGTATGTGGCCAACAACCAGAACAGCCAAGTTTGGATCTGGGGAACCAGGGTTGTGTCCTGGCATTGGCTCAGCATTCTTTGATACTGGGCAAATTACTGAATCTACAGTGTTTATAACAATACTAATCTGACGTACTGTAAAGTAATCTGGTGCTCATGTAAAGCGTTCACACTTGTACCGTGTTCAAACTAAACAAAACTATAAAATATACACATATATATGGAGTCCAAACTGCATCACTAATGCTTATTTTAATAAAAAAAATAGATATGAGGCCCTACCCCATACGCTGCTGCCAAAGGGGTATCTTATATTTCCTAAAATCATTGGTATCGTCCCTTAGATTTTCAGAAGCCTTGCAATTTTAGTGAACGGATGCCACAGGCCGGCACCCCAGTTTCAGACTCCAGTGCTGTTCACTATCTGTCACTTTTATGGGCAGATCATTATCTTGGCCACAGTCTGATATTGAAGGGCGTGGTCAAGGTCATGAAGTTTACAAACAATCCATTAAAGCTAGGTGGGTCGCAAATGTTTGTGGTATAAAAACGTTTGGGAAGCACGGGTGTTACTCGATGATAATCTATTCCCCAAATACAGAATTGATCAAATGGAAAAACTGGCTCACATCACTTTTAAAAGTGTATGGGCCCAATGTACTAAGAGACAGTTCACAAACTGAGGTTGCAATTTGCAAAACAACATTTTGCAACCCGTTTCTGATTTTGCACGTAACGATAACTTTTCTGTGTGGGAATTTACTGGGTCCCAAGGGGACAACTTTGTGAAGAAGTGATCACCTCCATTGATGCTTGTGCAACTGATAAATGGCTTGCAACTAAAAATGACAGTCATAAACTATGATATATATCAGTTTGACTCGGAATGGATCGCAAAATCAAATTTGAGAGTCAGAAAAACAATTCCAACTCTTAAAATAGGTTTAGAATATTGCACATAACACTGGTGTTCGCAAACTCTGTTACTTTGTGATTACCGGATTTTCACCCATATTTGGCACAATGGGCCCTATTTGGTAAGAATGTTGTCAATATTGGATAATTAATGAATAAGGTCTGAAAAGGCTTGCACGTTTAAGGTCTTTATCCAGTTTAGCTAGGACAATAATTAGTGCTTCAACAAATGAACCCAAAATAGTATCAATCTATTAGCATTGAATTAACTATTGTTGTAAACATGCTACAGTGTGTAAAATACCGTCAGGTCTTGTAGGTATCAAGGGCCCCTTGATGCGGATGAGACTCCTGGGTCAGGGACAACAATTTCTTGTAAAGGTAAATACCCAGGCAGGCTAGAAGTACAAGAGCTGGCTGAATATGGAGACAATATTCAAATACACAAAAAATGTAATAAAAATGATTACTGCAATGGACTGAAATGATATCAAAAAAGATATACTTTAACCGCATCGCTGCTGCAGTGATTTTTGCGCTGTGCGGCATTTTTAAAATTACCGCGATACATGACGAGCTCAGCTCGTCATCCGCACACGTCACCCGTGGCTGATGACGAGCTGAGCTTGTCATCAGCATCGAAGGGGTTAATATAGATATAAAAGATAAACGTATACATAAAATTAAATAAATTACACAATAGACATATTATATCATGAAGTTCATTTGATTGTTCTCAGAATATATAAAAGACTTCACAGAATATAAAAAAGATTCTTTTTCTTCAATAATATTCTCTGATTGTAGAGAATATGGCTGTGTGTCGTGTGTCAACGCGTTTCGACAAAGTCATTTGTCTTCATCAGGACAAAAATGGATGTTCAGCCAATTTTTCTAAACAGAAAAATACAATGATGACATTTAAATAAATTTCAAATCACAGTGCATTGCTCTCTTATAAACAGTAAAATTAATTCTAAAATTAATAATAAAATACCGTAAGGCCCATGAGTTGGCCACTAGCCAAGAACACCAAGATGAAACTATCTATTGTCAGCAGGTTAACACTTAGAGAAGTTTAGTTTTGTAAACATAAAAAACATTGTTTTCTGAGTTACTTGTTTTTTTCTAGGAGCACAGCAGCCATTTTATGTTCACACCACTATCTTGAGCATTATTAGTTCAAGATGTAACAGTTCACTGAATAGCCACTCAGTTGTCTCTTTGTCAGCATAGGATTGATTACTTCAAGCGTCCCTGTTCTCTGAATGTTTATTTTGGGAATGCGTTGGTTTTTTTGTCAATAAACTTGCTGAGTTTCAAACAATTCCTTGTGTCCGCACTATGCGGCTGCAAGAAAAAACAAAATTGGGCAGAGTTTATTACTCTGAGTAATGGCTTTCACTTTCACTCAGAGTACCTACTAAATTTCTCCAAGAGTTTGATGTACCTTCCACTATATTCTTGTGCTCATTTACAGGAGTTTTGTGTTCTAGTCCAGTTTTCTTGCACGTTGCTTTTACTGTGTTGTTTCGAAAATAACGAATGGGGTTACCTAACCTTCCTTGCGTCCAAATTACAAAGCTACATAACAGGAACAGTGAAGCTATTTATTGTTTGTATTTTGTAATGCACTGGTAATGAGCGCTTCATAATTTGTTATACTATTCTGTGGTATACATTGTGTTTTTTGGACATTCAGACTGATAAGGTTTTTCTTTAAAAGGTGATTTTGTATTCTCTGAGATGGGGTACATGACTGGAACATTAATGAGAGTCTGAACACGAATACGGTTTGAGACCAGTGTGGGGTTTATCGTAGGTAAGTAGAATGTATCACTAAAGCTTTCTATGCAATCAGAGCACTGATGAGGTTTTTGTTCAGTATATATATGCTCTTTCGATGAGAGAGTGGCTTTTTCACAGAAGCATTTCCATTGTTCATTCCACTGATAAGGTACTTCTTTCATTTACAGTCAGATTCTTTATATGACTGAAGCTTTTGTGGCAATCAGAACAGTGGCAAGGTTTGTGCCCAGTTTGGCTTCTCTCATGCATAGTTAGAATGGATTGATAACATATATATTATATGTCTAATTATTCGAAGAAAAATGTTTTTCTACAGGATTTTGTACATTCTAATAAAATGTGTTATCCCTATCAGGTGTTGCCCTTGTTGGAGCGCTGTACATGTGGTAGACTTGGACTTGAATCATTTCCGTAGATTAATGATTGCAAAGGCTCCAGGACTCATTGTGCTATTGGACACTTCTGGAAGTCTTTAATTCGATGGACCAAAGCTTTCTAATAATAAGACTCTATAGTATATGTGGTATAGTTTTAGCACAGGTAACAACAATTGTCTAATCGTCAGCAAACAGTAGTGCTTCTACCATTCTTTTCAAAATTCAGAGATAATGACTGTGGAATACCACATGGTTTAAGTTTATCACGACTTCTTTTTACTTTTACAAGCAATCGTTGCCTAATATACTCGATTAAATGAAGAACAACCCCTATAGGTATGCCAATGATACACAGCTTGTTTTCGGCCTATCACCTCACTCAAGAACCAATCAAAAATGTATTCTTATGAGACTGCTTGTTGGTTACCCAGTGATGAGTGTTTGCCAATTGCTTGAAATGGAACCCTAACAAACAAGAAGAAAAAAAAAGAAAAAAAGAAACATCAAAGAAATGTTGAATATGGACATTTGATTTATCTTTGCTGATAAACCCCTTGGTGGTGCACCTTTGCTTTGTTTAAAAAAAATACCTACATACATACTAGCCTGAATGTCTCCGCAAATAATTCATGTGATATAAACCAGCCAAAAAACTACAATCTGAGTAAAACGTTGACTTCAAGTTTCTGAACTACAGACCTCAACCTGTGGTGGCAAATCTTTCTCCGTTGCATCAGCCAAACTTGGGTAACATCCTTCCTCTTAATTTACTCAGTCAATAATAATCACTTCATAATAAGAAATTACTAAACACTGATCTTTTTTAATATAATGCTATATGCAAATCTACTCTTTTTAATCAACACACTCCACTCTACAACAATTTTACTAATGGTCCAATAGGGCCAAGAAACTTTGGTGAACATGCACTCTAAAAATACCTCAACCATAAACATAACTATAACAATGTGCAGTGAGGAAAATATATATTACCAAAAACAAAGGTCTTTATTTACAGTGATAAAAAGAATAGATGAAAACAGAGCTTACAAAGGGTACTATGATAATCCTGGGTGTGAAATATAGCTTCAAACAATGGTATAGCCCTTGAATATTTTAAAGAGGGGCATCCAAAATTTATAGAGGTGAATCCTTACTCAAATTATGAAAACTAATAACTTGCATATCAGATTCATGTAATCGGATCACCCAAAGCCCTTGAGGGTGTTTCAGACTATAGATAGGAGACATCAGTACTATTTCTCTAAAAACATGGCTAACGTATTCAGGGGTACTGATATATCTTGCAATAGTGTCTAGTTAGTCAGGTTTCTCTGAAGTCCCAAAAACACACGACCTAAATATGAAAGGGAGTAACTGCAGGGTTGAAGCAAATGGGGATAACACTATCTGGGTATTCAGTGTAGTGAGTTCTACTGGCTTCAGTGGTCTGTGATTTGAACATAGCTAATAAAGCATCCTCAGGGCTACCATGGTGCAAGTTCCGGATCCCCAATACTACTGAAAAACTATTTGTTGCTTAGTGGTTGTCACAGAAGGGTGTTCACTCCATTGACTTAGCTTAGATGCAAATGTATTTGAAGAGCTGGAGTCTTGCTTCTACGTTACAAGAATCCCATATCGATTCTTGAGCTTCAGTCATATAATTCTTAACATCAATGCCTTTAAACAATATAGAATGGACTATGGAAATGCAATATTCCTGAGCATGCCAACCTAAAAGGTCAACACCTCCAGCACTTGAGAATATGGACATGTGACTTTTATTTTTTATTTAGGCAGAAGAAATTCAGCATTCATCAGAACATCTCCAAACTTTTCATAGGCGACCTTACTGACCATGTCAGCATGTGTTTGCCCCCTCTCCACCGCACAGCTCCACCTGGTAGTGGTCTGCCTTCTTGAACCCAAAGCTCATAGTTCCAGGCCCTTCTGCTCCCGCAGACTCGCCTGCGCTCCATCCCTGGTGACCCAGTGGTGAGTTCTTCTTCTGTCTGCTGTTGGTTATTTACTTTTCTTATTATTCTATTGCCATTCTTTGTTTTCCTTTATTTCATTGCCTTTTCTGTATTTCCTTTCACTGTCTCGTTCGACTGTCCTTTACTTCACTCCTGTTACCTCCCTCCCCCCCACTCGCTGCGGCCTGCCCCCTTCTAAGTGCTGCTTTTCCCACCTCCTGCCTTACGGCTGAACAGCCCTCTCACCTCCCCAACACTATTCAATGGCGGCCATGCACAGCCACCCAATGGGTGAATGCAGGGGGGAATGCAGTGGGCATATGCAGTAGGTACGCCGGCAGCATTCTTGTGGCATGACAAAAGCAAGCCAGTCTGAACCAGTCTGTGACTGGACTCTGCCCAGTTCTACAGACCCTGGTCCCCGCAGTCTCCACCGATACTATGTCAGCACCCTCCACACACTCAGCCCCAGACATTACACCGCATGCAACATCGCATCAACGATAAACACATGAGGACCATTCACATGTCGCAACTGCACCTTCTCCTCCCTCCACACACCAGACACACTGACTTCACGACAATCAAGAACCGGACCCGACCACCTCAGCTGCATCCTACTCAACACTCGTGCCCTCAAAAGACATGCCGTAGAGATGTGGGACCTGCTTGACTCTATATTCCTGGTTGTCGCCTTCTTCATGGAAACATGGATAAACCCCAACTCAGCCCTGGACATTGCGACAGCCATCTCTGATGGCTACAAAATCATCTACAAGGACAACTTCAACCGACTGAGAGGAGACATTGCCATCATACCTAAAAACACCCACTGCCTCACAACCAGCTCTGATGACCACTCACCAGACATGGAACACCTCCACTACCAGATCCAGATCAACCCAAACACCATGCATTGCAGTAGCCTCATCTACAGACCTCCTAGACACTCCCCCCTTTAGCAAAGCCATGGCCTACTTCATAGCTCACTATGCTCTCATCTCAACAGACTGCATTCTCCTTAGTGACCTTAATTTCCACCTGGACAACCTCAACAACCACAACACCTCACGCCTACTAGAGAACCTCACCACCACTGGACTCAAACAACAGGTCACATCTCTGACCTACTCAGCAGGACACATGCTTGACCCCATCATCTCCACAAGAAACAGCATCTCCAAGCCACATTGGACCAACCTCCACTGCATCCACTTCTCCTTCACCAAACCCACAGTGCACCAACATGCCCACTGCTATTCTTGCGGAAGCTGGAAGAAGGTCATCGAACACCAGCTAACCACCTCCCTTAGAAAAACCCCACCAACGTCCATGGACCCTACCACCTTGGTACACAACCTCCACTAAAGGATTTCCAACTATGCTAATTCACTGGCTTCCTTCAGGAAACCCTCAGGCAACAAGCAGCCCTCATAGAAAGCCAGCTGGTTCTCCCCTGCACTTCAAGAGTCCAGGCCCTCCTACAGAAGGCTCAAGAAAAGATGGAGGAGCGGAAAGATTGTGGCAGACTACGCAGCCTTCAAACCCATCATCACTGCACACCACCACCTCATCAAAACAAAAATAAAGCAGTCATACAGCAACAAATTAACACCAACTCATACGACGGCAAAGAACTTTTCACCACTGTCAAAGACTTCAACAAATCCTCACAGATACAGTGGACATTCCCCCCGGTCAAGACCTCTGTAACAACTTTGCCACCTTCTTTTAACGCAAGATCAAGAAGATCTACAACATCTTTGCAACCCAAGCCCAACCCACCACACCCGTAACCACCTCACCCAATGTCTCTGGATCCGATTAGACCATGCCCAACTGGACCACCCTCAACTCTGATTACACCCTCAAGATCATGACGAACATCCACTCCAGAGCCCTGATTACACCCTCAAGATCATGACGAACATCCACTCCAGAGCCCTCTCGGATCCCTGCCCTTACCATACCTTTAACAGAGCCAGCTCCAGCATGGCACCCATACTTTGCTGCACCATCAACTGCACCATCAAGTCTGCCACCTTTCCTGAAGACTGGAAACATGCAGACATTAATCCCCTGCTCTTGAAACCCTCTGCCAACCCAACGAACCTCAAGAACTACAGACCCATCTCTCTGCTCTCCTTCCCAGCTAAAGTCATTGAGAAAGCCATCAACACCTATCTCTTCCAACTTCATAGAAACAAACTGAATACTGAACCTATCCCAATCGGGGTTCAGAAGCAACCAGAGCACTAAGACCACTCTCCTCGCTGCTACAGATAATCTCCGCACCCGCCTCGACCAAGGTGAGGCTGCTGCCCTTTTCTTCCTGGCCCTCTTCAACACAGTCGCCCACCACATCCTCTTTGCAAGACTCCACAACACTGGCATCCACATCAAAGCACTAGAATGGATATGCTTCTTCCTCATCGATCAAACTCAAAAAGTCAGACTCCCACTGTTCAACTCAAAACTCACAGAGATCAGTTGCAGAGTACCCTCTCCAACATCTACATGGCCCTGCTTACAGCCATCATCAGAAGCCTCACAGACGAAACCACAGCTGCCAAGATCAACTCCCACAAAGGGATGAAGGCAGTTGCAACCTGGATAAAGGACAGCTACCTCAAGCTCAACTCAGACAAGAGCAAAGTCCTCATTTTGGGCTCTACCCCCTCAACACCCACGGGCCATGTGGCAAACTTCAACATCATCCTTGAATCCTCGCTCTCAATGTTCTGCCAAATTGATGCCGTTTTGTCCTCCTCCTACCACACGCTCTGGCTGCTTTGAAAGATCTTCAAGTGGATACCCACCGAGTCCGGGGAAATGGTCATTTATGAACTCATCAGCAGCAGACTTGACTATGGCAACAACCTTTTAGCCGGCACCACCCAGAAACTCCTAAAGAGACTGCAGAACATCCAGAATGCTTCCCCCAGACTCATCCTGAACATCCCATTCCACAGAAACATCACCAACCACTTGATAGACCTTCATTGGCTTCCTATCAACAAAGAATTACCTTTTAAGCTCCTCACAAACACCTACAAACCCCTCCATAACACCAGACCTGCATCCCTCAACCACTTCCTCTCCTTTTACATTCCCACCAGACATCTTTACTCCACCCAACTGGCCCTGGCCACCATCCTATGGCTCCAAAAGACCATGGCCGGAAGATGATCCTTCTCCAACCCAGCTACTTAGATCTGAAACTCCTTGCCTCTGCACCTCAGGCAATCACTATCGCTGCTGTAATTCAAGAAGGACCTCAAGACCCGGCTCTTTAACTGAACTGCAGACCCTCTATAACCCGCCACCAGCGCCTTGGGACCCTAACGGGAGAGTAATTACGCATTTAAAGAAACTTAATTGAACTTGATTGATTGGCTCCCCATAAGGAAAAAAAGTACAATCGAAGACAGCTCGCATACTTTACCGGGTTCAACAAGGAATTGACCAGAAATACTGTCTTCTGGCGTTTGTCCGGTATGGAGTCAACTGCTTGTCTCACTCAGCAGCCACTATCCTGTTCTCTCTTCTGAAAAGAAAGATTAAGAAATGTGGACAAAGGGCTTTCCAAATAGTCACTGCAAATAAGGAACTCAATTTCATTTAAGATTTAAGCTGACCTCACTGTCTTTCATTTCAGAAAAAAATACTAACAATTTTGGCAGTTTTCTAAACAAAAGGTTTCTGTAGTGTATGTTAGATTCCAAGCATTGGGTTGGGCTTGTGACTCCTAGAGCTAAAAACGTCCTCAGAGTCAAAGTGCATTTTATTCCGTAACATCACAAAAATAATAATAATAATAATAATAATAATAACAACAACAACAGGTGTAGGAAAGTAAGATCTGCTTTTATGGTTACCCCCACTTTCTGTTTGATGTAAATCTGTTTCTGACTAGTCTCACTCGGATCCTGCTATTCAGGACCCCAGTCACTGTGATTTCTCCCCTAAATGGTAATGATAAGTACATCACAGATTGGATACCGGGGTACCCTTATCAGTCCTTAGTACATGGTACTAAAGTACCCAGGGCACAGGTACGTCAGAGGTCCTTGATAGGTTGAAGCATGTATTATGCCACCCATGAGAGATCATTCAAACTATCTCCACAGGCCTGCCATTGCAGACTGAGTAAGCTGGTGCTAGCACCACTTATGAAAGATATTGGTTTTCCTATATTAATGTCACTGCCCTTAAAAACTATAAATCACCCCTCCAGCAGGCCTTTACAACCCTGAAGGAAGGATGATTGGTTCTAAGTGTGTCTGTGCCCCATGCATGAGCAGGACACCCCTATGACCTATAGAGCTCATTCTCCTGGGTTGTGAGACAGCCGTATGACATATAGAGGGGCACTGAGTCATTGCGTGGTGACCATCATAAACTGACTGCAACAAGTCCTATTATGTTTGATATCAAACATTATGAATCTTACCCCCACATTGTAAATGGTATGGGAGGTATGATTTCATGCACTGTAAAGCTCCTTTGGCAGACCCTCGGTGCTCCCGGTGCCAGTCTTCCAAATCCGGAAAGCAAGCCAGGGCTGCTGCGGGCTAAAGACATGTTTCTGCCCTCCTGCTGCTAAGCCGCGCTTGGGAATGGAAAGGCAGAACAGAAGGTATCCTGTCACAAGGAGGTGTGACCATCTCCTAGACAGGATTTTTTGTATTGGGGCAGGATGGGAGCACTTGCCAGTGCTGGGCACAATTTGTGCCCTCCATGCTTAGTCCAGTTCAAACCAGTTCAGGGAGCTGTTGGCTCACGCTCTGGCATGAAACTGGACAAAGGACAGGGGAGTATCCTCCTCCTTGTCCAGCCTCAGGTGGTGGTTCTTCACATCCCTCAAGCCCTACCCTGTGCTCTCACCAAGTTTAAGGCCAGTATCCCTCGTTGGAGCCGCAGGAACCAAACCCCCTGTGCGCCGCATTGACTTGCAGTTGCAAAGGCTTGTTGGCTTTCTTCCATTAAGATCTTCAGTCTCCAAGTAGCCCCAACCTCAAGATCTTCCTCTACACCACATCTCTTGCGACATGGGCTTGCATCTTTTGTAAGCTGCTCCACTTGCGACTCCAGTGCCTCCAGCCTCTGGGTCCCTTTGAGGGTCATCTTCATATTCTTTGGGCTCCCCAGATTGCTCGGGCCTGCCCTGAATCCCCTGCTTGTGGTGAATCCCTTGGTCCTTGCTGGTCCTGACATTGCACCTTTTTCCACTGCTAAGTATTTTGCAGTTGCCAAGGATTGTTGATGCTCCCGCCAGACACCGACCACTCAACTCTTGACATCCGACAGCTCGTGTGCCAATTCTGGTCTTCCACAGCATTGCCTGGTTCACACAGCTGCAGTTCTTAGTGCGCCATCAGCTCCCCTGCAGCACCGGACATTGTTGGGCATTCGTCTTCCGTGCCTCCTGGTAACTCTTGAGTGGCATAGACTCTGTCCCCCCTGCCTGCAGGTTCTTCACATCTTGAATCTACCTTTGGGTTCCACCGGACACTTTCACCTTCTCAAGCAGCAACATATTTCTGTAGTCCTCTATTGGAAGCTACGGCTGTTTCTGATGCCACTTCACAAATATGTACCCGGCTTTCCTGGGACAGGTATCCTGGTTCCTAAGGTATCCCCAGGTGGGGATACTTTCCAACCTTCTGTCTTCCACAAGGTTTCTTCAGGGTTTGCTAGGAAGGGTCCTTCTTCTTTAAACTTGCAACAGCAACTTACCCATTGACTTGTATTGAGCAAGTGGTAAAGGTTCCCACTTAGCACACAACCTCTGTGGGGCTCCTAGTTAATCACCTCAGGTGGTTTCGTGAGTCCTCAACACTTCTACATCTTCTGGGTACAGTCTTGACTCGAGTCTTTATTCGCATTTCACTAATTTAGTATATGGTTTGGTCCCCCCCCTGGTGACCACCGTGTATTACCTGCTACTTACCTGTTTCTATTGAAAAGTATTGTGTGAATTGTGTGTATCTCTGGTTAGGAGATGGCTGTATGTGTTAGTGAGTGTTACATAATAAATTCATAATTTTATTAAGCCTGGGCGGAGTTCACATAGCGGTGCTTAGCAGAATTCTGCGAAGTTGCACAAACGTTCTGCGAGCTACGTAGAATTCAGCAAGTGCACAAAGTTGCTTGCTCCGTTCGCAATGTGTTTTTGCCATTCGGGAACACGTATTGCATGTTCAGCGATGCTTATTGCATGCTCAGGGATAAATATCACACAAACTTCACTCGCGGTCACCAATGGGCACAGCCATTTTTTTCTTTACTTTTTGCTGATGTCCTGGGCCTGTTTTTCTACCCTCCCTATATCTTTTCAATTCTTTGTTTTTAGAAACTTTTTTCTGACCTTTTTTATTTATAATCTATCCCTCTCTCTTCCTGATTGTATATATTGTGGTTTTTTTCTACGTTTTGTGTGTTTTTCACTCTTTATCTATTATTTGCTTTTTACATTTTTTTACTTACTTTCTTACTTCCTACATTTTCTTTTCCACATACCTAGAACCATTGCGGCAAATAGCCTTAAAAAACCAAGGGCCTGGGGAAGAGGACGAGCAGTGATAGCCGCTATCGCCTTCCTTGCGGAAGGCGGCACTCACAAGGGGTGTAGCACAGGCCTTATTCAGTAAGGCGCAGATGGACGCACTGTTTTTTTTAATCCAGTGCCACCTACCCTAATCCCTGGTAGCAGGCGGCAGGCCTGCGTCCGGGTACGGGCTCCGAGAGCATCACCGGCTGTGGGCGAGGGTGTGCTTGGCAGTGTTTTCTCCTCTGGGGTCTGGTGCGCCCATAACCAATTGAAGCACTGGTGGTCCGACATCCTGGACCAGTAGCAGGACCTGCTGGACCTGCTAGGTGTTGAGGTCCCGAAGCTTGGTGAGTAGCTAATTATATTTCTATGTTCTTCTTTTCTGTGTTATAGCAAATTTTCTTTTTTTTTGCAACTATCTAACATGCTGCTGCTGCTCACATGCAGGTTATGTTTAAACATCTTATATTATGTGATTATTACTTCCAGACAGGTGCGCATGCTTGACGCTAATCACTAATCGTACTTGTTTTCAACTTTGCGCTCTCTTGAGCTGGTTATGTAAGAGAGGTTAGATAATTTGAGTTAGGTAATGCAGATAGGACAGACACCAATCCTTTCCTTTGTCCTGTCGGGCTGTCCTGTCTCCTGTCACTGAGATAGTGGTAGTAAATACTTAGTTAGTATTAGTTGGTAATTTAGCAGCCTGTGTGACGAGTTCTCTCACATGACTTCAGTCCTAGTAGAACCTTTTGTAGTTTGTATAGTAAGTGAATAGCAACCAACCAATTGTGTGTACAAAATTTGCATGCTTTCCTCTATGCATTAAGGAGAATACATGCAGACTTAGTAATTGGCTCGTCAAAGGGGGTTGGAGTTGAGACTGAGAGATGATGGGGAATGAGATCGGAACTTAACGGCAAATATAAAATTTTTGCAATTCATTCCAAAGTCTGGAATAGGCAGGCTAGGTGTGTTTAGGATTCAGGATTCAGTATTGAACTGTGGAATAATAGTGATCGGATGGTACTCGACTGCGATACATACTAGTCAACTGCTGCTAGTCGAATAAATCGATCTGATTTAGGATAGGTCAATGTTATTGCAATTGCAGTTTCCTGTCTAAAAATATTTTCAGACCAATTATATTTATTTATTTAACACAAATCATTTTTTGCCTCTTTAGTTATGTCTTACATGATCAGCGTTCAGGGGCAAGAAGAAGACTGGGTCTGCTGGCAGCGCTGAGGTGGGTGTGGGAGCTGGAGGGGCCTCCCAGGAGCAAAAGGATGCGGCCTTTTCCAAAATCCTCTGCAATCTTTCAGTTTCTAAATTCTTGTTTTTGCTCGATTACCTACTACTAAGTACTACTAACATTGTTTCTAGTGACTTTAAAAAAAAATGTTTACATCATATCAAGCTGAATCTGACTTACCTCTGCTCTGACTCTGTATTAGTCTGTCTGTACCTTGCTTTCTTCTGGGTTTTTTCCACTCAGCTTTCCCTTTCCCCTTATATGTGGATTCCCTAGTAGTGGTGCTGTAGGACTCAGTGAAATCTTTGGTCATAAGCTACTACTGGTACTAGTAGTAGTATGGGGTCCTTACTACTACTGCTGTGCAGTTTGGATACCCAAGTAAGGCATTCTATGCAAGCTTGTGAGATGAGAAGGCCTCGGTAGAACAGAGGTACAAGAAAACAAAAACATTTGCCGCAAAACGCGAAAAGAGAGGAGGGTAGACACACCCTGACCCCCTAGGCCTGCTCAGGGGGTCCCACAAGGAAATGTCTGACATAATATCGACAGACAGAATATCGAAATACAAAAATATCGGAACAAAAATATCGACATCAAAAATATCGGAATCATATCTTCATAAAGGTAAGTACAAAAATATCGAAAAAATTATATCGTAGTACAAAAATATCGGAATAAAAAATATCGTTTTTTTAAATGTATTATTAATAATGTAAAAATAATTTTTAAAATACATATAATTTTACGACTATTAAATAAAAATATTAAAACAAAATTAAAACTAATACATATACATTTAAAATAAATAAAACACTTAATATTTTTATGTAATTTAATTTTTTTTAATGTTATTAAATTGATGTAATGTATTTTTTTTTTGTTTTTACCCTGTACGCCTGTACCCCAAAAACCCCAAACTGACCCTGAACCCTAAAAATATCCCTGTACCCCAAAAACCCAAAACTGACCCTGAACCCTAAAAATACCCCTTTACCCAAAAACTGAAAACTGACCCTGAACCCTAAACATACCCCTTTACCCAAAAACTGAAAACTGACCCTGAACCCTAAAAATACCCCTTTACCCAAAAACTGAAAACTGACCCTGAACCCTAAAAATACCCCTTTACCCTAAAACTGAAAACTGACCCTGAACCCTAAAAATACCCCTTTACCCAAAAACTGAAAACTGACCCTGAACCCTAAACATACCCCTTTACCCAAAAACTGAAAACTGACCCTGAACCCTAAAAATACCCCTTTACCCAAAAACTGAAAACTGACCCTGAACCCTAAAAATACCCCTTTACCCAAAAACTGAAAACTGACCCTGAACCCTAAAAATACCCCTTTACCCAAGAACTGAAAACTGACCCTGAACCCTAAAAATAGCCCTTTACCCAAAAACTGAAAACTGACCCTGAACCCTAAAAATACCCCTTTACCCAAAAACTGAAAACTGACCCAGAACCCTAAAAATACCCCTTTACCCAAGAACTGAAAACTGACCCTGAACCCTAAAAATACCCCTTTACCCAAAAACTGAAAACTGACCCTGAACCCTAAAAATACTCCTTTACCCAAAATTAATTAATATTATTTAATTACCAATTAATTATTAATTAACTAACAATAAAGTAAATATATTAGCACATTAGCTGTAATTAATTTAATAATTAATATTATTTTTCCCAATTAATTAATTAAGAATAACAAAAAATTATATATTAAAAAAAATACTTTAATTAATGTAATTAACTAATTAATATTAATTAATTACCAACTAATTAATTATTAAAATATGTACAAAATTATATTAATTAATTAACTAATATAAATTAATTACCAATTAATTATTAACTAAAATATGTACAAACATATATTAATTAATTATTATTAAATTACTTCCCACCCTATTCCCCTATAAACCCATAACCCGCTACAGAACATATTTATCAATTAAAATTAATTAAAAATTAATTCTTAATTAATTAATAAGTCCTACTAATTAATAATTAATTTAACATAATTAAATTACTTCCCACCCTATTCCCCTATAAACCCACAACCCGCTACAGTAGTAAAAGACAAAATTTAATTAAATTACATTAAAAATAAATAATAAAACATAATAAATGCAATATGATATACACTAAATTGATTAAAAAATTGATATTAGTAACATCGAAGTTATTTATTTCGATATTATTGACATCGATATTTAAAACTTCGATATTACTGATATCATACTAATATCGATATTAAGACTGTCGATATTACTTACCTTCGATATTTTGTCCCATCGATGTTTAAGCTTCGATATTATTGTATATCGATATTTAAAAATCGATATTTTGTCTGTGTACCCCCACGAGGACCCCCAGGGCCCAGAAAAAAATATAAATATTTTTTTAAATCACAGGATTCGCATAGGATCTGGAAACCCTAGCGATATTAAATAAAAAATAAACGCAGTCTTCAGCGGAAAATATGTAAATTTGCCCCAAGGGGGCCAAATCCCGGGGGCATTATTGAAAAAAGTGTGGGGGGTCCCAATCCCCCCACACTGCCCTGGGGACCACCACCACCCTCTGCTCTAATTTTATATGTGCGGGGGGCTCAGGGGCCCCCTGCAGCCCCGGGGACCGCCACACCCTGGGGTTTTAAAATGTTAATGGGAGGTTTCTAAATGTATGTGGAGATCACGGGGCCCCCCTGCAGCCCCGGGGACTGCCACCCCCAGGGCTTTAAACAAATGGGTGGGGGGCTCTTAGGCCCCCCCAGCCCCTGGGACCGCCACCCCCCAGGGCTTAAGAAAATTGGGTGGGGGTGCTCTGATGCCCCCCAGCCCCAGGGACTGCCACCTCGACGCTTTTGAAAAATGTGGCTATTGGAGCCTTGTACAGGCCCTTGGGACCGCCACACCTCAGGGCTGGCTCCTGGAGTGTCCCGGAGTGCCCACCCCAGGACACTGCTGTTTGCAATGGCAGTGCTTTGCTTCATTGAAGCGAGAGCAGGGAAACCTGCTCTTGTAGTGTAGTTCCTATTTTCCTAATAGGCTCTGTGCATTGGAATAACATAAACAGCAGTGTAGACGTTGGACTGAGGTCCTCTAGGTCTCTAATGACTATGATAACTTAATTTAGGTTTGCGCCAGCTAGCTCAGAGGTCACTGGAAACTTTCTTGAATGAATAGAGAGGGATGAACTTCCCTGGCTCAGACAAGAAGGGATTCAGTTCCCGACAACCGCATAAACATGACAACTTTGCTCCCTCAGAATAAGAGTGTATCTCTAGAGTTGTGTGAAAACAATAGGCAGCTATTTCACTCAGTCAACCGTGCATACTTAGTTTCACCAGAGTGCAGAGAAATAGAGAGACGGGCGTTTTCAATAAAAGGTGTTATTTATTGAGCAGTCTTCTTTCTCATGCAAGAGAAATGAATTGCCACAATTGCAATACTTAAAGTATAGTAAAGTGCGTACAGTAAAAGTAGTATTAGGAAATAATACTGTAAACGCATTGATATGGTTTCTTAGCCATATGAAACTTTAAAATGGATAAAATATATGCATACATAAATCCATTGACTAACAACGTACTCAACTGGTGCTTCTAAATAAGCCTACCCCGGTGTACCTGACCTAAGCCAAATACTTGGGAAGGGATTAGTAAGTAGCAGTTTAAGATAAGTTGTTTAAGATTGTTTTGCCAAGTATCTGCATCAAGAATTCTCTTAAGGGTTTAGTCAGCTCCGTACCTTGGCAATAGAATGTGGGAGGTCTGGTATCTCTTTCCTCAGGACTCGATCCCCCAACAACCCGCAAGGGAAGGCTGGAAACACCGGAGCTGGATTTTCTCGGCTGGAGAAAAAGACAGCGTCTCTCTCAGTTTGTCAAACGGGAGGGGCGGCTTCCGTGGGCTCTCGCATCAGCTGGGCTCTCCGGCAAGTAGATGGCCGCTCTGCTCCAAACCACTGTGTGTTTGCTTAAGGCAACTGTTGGTATTTTATACCTGGAAGGTGCCGGGTTTGATGTAAGGTTGGACATAAGACATCACTAAGAACTAACAGTTCTTTCTGGACTTCAGGAGTTCTTGTTCAAATCAAAACAAAAGCAGGGGGGATTTTCCCGGACTGCTGGAGGCTTGGTTTGTTTAAAGAACGCGTTGTGCTTTCTAGGAGTCGATGGGAGTAGCCGTGCTGTGCTTTGGACTGCATGGGCTATGACTGAATATGGATCTGATTCTTATGCCTTTATCAGGATATTATTGATTATAACCTCACAAGGGCATAAATCGGGAATATCGAATTAGGGTCCTAGATATAAACACGACACTCTCGCTTCAATGAAGCAAAGCAAATTGCTTTCCCATATGGGAAGCAGCATGTTAGCTGCTACACATAAGGAAAAGCAATGCCGGCTCCCGCAAGAGGGGGGGAGCAAGCGGGACTGTGGGGGGATTAGGGACCCCGCACGGTCCCCAACAAAGAGGGCCAAGCGGCCCCCCATAAAAAAAAATTAAATTAAAAGAAAAGAAACAGCCCGGGGGATGGGGTCCCCGGGCCAGAACTGGCCATAGTAGTGGGGCAAGGCAGGCCCCCTCAAAAAAAAAAAATATATATATATATATATATATATATATATATATTTTTAAAGGGCCATGTCCCAGGGGATGGGTTACTCGGGGCAAATTATGGCCTCGGGATGGGGCCATGCGGCCCCCCTTCCTGATTTTTTTCAGAGAAATTTAAAATTGGGGGCAGGCCCTGGGGGAAAGGGTCCCCAGGGCCGATAAATAAAATCCATAGCCCCCATTCTTTAAAAAAATACATTTTTAAAAAATGCGATCAGGCCGGAGGCCACGCCCCCTACCAGCATCCCTCCCCCTGGCGAGTTTCCAGAGGGGCAACAAATTCCCCTTAAATACTGGGGGTCCCTGGGGCCCCACTAACCCACCAGGAACCTCCAGTATGTGCCAGGGACCTGCGATGCAGAGACGTGTTCTGAGGCCAGGCCCCTTATTACACCTCTGCAACACAGCTCCCTGGCGCTTAGTGGAGGTACCTGGTGGGCTAGTTGGCCGCCAGGGGACCGCAGGATTCAAGGGGACTTAATCCCCCAACTTAAAATGCACCACAGGTCATGTTTGCACAGTGGTGAAGGTAGGGGGCGGGGCCTAAGGTGATATGTGTGCAAACACACCCTGTGGGGCGTTTAAGTTGGGAAATTAATTCATCTTCAATCCAGAGGTCCACTAGAGGCCGACTAGCCCACCAGGTACCTTCAGTATGCGCCAGGGAGTTGTGTTGCGGAGTGGTGTTCTGAGGCCACGCCCCTTTTTACACCTCTCTGCAACACAGCTATGTGGCGCTTACTGGAGGTAGCTGGTGGGCTAGTTGTACCCCAGGGACCCAAAGTATTCAAGGTGAGTTAATCCCACAACTTAAAACGCGCCAGGGGGCGCGTTTGCACAGTGGTGAAGGGAGGGGGCGGGCCTGAGTTCACATGAGCAAACAAGCCCTGTGGCGTGGTTTTAGTTGGGGAATTAATTCCTTGTCAATACTGTGGGGCCCTGGAGGCCAACTAGCCCACCAGATACCTCCAGTAAGTGCCACGGAGTTGCATTGCAGATGTGTTGTAAAAAGGGTCGTGGCCTCTAAACACCTCTCTACAACGCAACCTCCTGGCGCATACTGGAAGTACCTGGTGGGCTAGTTGGCCCTCAGGGGGACCTCAGGGCGTGTTTGCACAGATGTCACCTCAGGCCCACCCCCTTCCTTCACCATTGTACAAATATTCCTCTAAAATCAGCTTGACTACGAATTCCGATTTACTCACTTGTTATCAGGAGAGAACCCAGTGTGGCATCTGTTAGCCCAGCACTGACCCTGAAAAGTAATTCTAAGCGTACTTACAGTAACTTGTATTTCCTTCCATAGGAAACCATTGTGTGGTTATCAGCAGAAAAGTATCTAAGTGTTGATTTTTGAAACGTACAACTATTCCTCTAAAAGCAGCCAAACTATGAATTCCGATTTACTCACCTATTATCAGAAGTGGCCTCAGTGCTGCTTCTTTTAGCCCAGCACTGACCCTGAAAAGTAATTATAACAATACTTACCATAGGAATCCATTGTCTGGTTTTCAGCAGAACATTTTCTAAGTGTCTATTTTCACAAACTACAAATATTCCTAAAAAATTGCCTGTATGACTTAAACGCATTCACATTGTTTACAGGAGATGCACCAGTGCCGGATCCAGGAGTAAGAAAAAGTAACGATAACACTACTTACCCGCTAAGTGAATTTCCTTCCATAAGGTAACATTGACTGGTTTCAGTTGGAAATTCTTGTAAGTCTGGAGTTTTAGAACTTTTAAATATTCACCTAAAATCAGCCGAACAACGAATTCCGATTTACTCAACTGTTATTAGGAGAGAACCCAGTGCTGCATCTTTTAGTCCCATGCTCTCCACACCACTGGAGTCAAGCTATCCTGGCTGAAGACGGCTGATAGCCAGAAATTGGTCCTAGAATGCTTGATTCCGGTCAAGGAAAGACATAGCTTGGCAGTTCGGGCTGGACTGTTCCCATGAGGCACAGGGTCAAGGCTGATTTGAATATGCCCATGTCTGAACTGGGGTGGTGTGGAGTGCAAAATAAACAATGGATTCAGGCCCAGATCTCTGTATTGGGGTGAATGTATGACATTGTTCTGCATTCTGTCCATCAATTGTTGTTTTTGCATTTGTCACCCTAGTGGGATGGGTATGCTCAGGCGTGAGTCCCATGCTCTCCACACCACTGGAGTCAAGCTATCCTGGCTGAAGACGGCTGATAGCCAGAAACCGGTCCTAGGATGCTTGATTCCGGTCCAGGAAAGACATGACTTGGCAGTTCGGGCTGGACTGTTCCCATGAGGCACAGGGTCAAGGCTGATTTGCATATGGCCAGGTCTGAACTGGGGTGGTGTGGAGTGCAAAAAACGATGGATTTAGGCCCAGATCTCTGTATTTTGTTGACTGTATGACATTGTTCTGCATTCTGTCCATCAATTGTTGTTTTTGCATTTGTCACCCCGAGTGGGATGGGAATACTCAGACGTGAGTCCCATGCGCTCCACACCACTGGAGTCAAGCTATGCTGGCTGAAGACGGCTGATAGCCAGGAACAGGTCCTAGGATGCTTGATTACCGTCCAGGAAAGACATGGCTTGGCAGTACGGGCTGGACTGTTCCCATGAGGTGCAGAGTCAAGGCTGATTTGCATATGGCCATGTCTGAACTGGGGTGGTGTAGAGTGCAAAAAAAACGTTGGATTCAGGAGCAGATCTCTGTACTGGGGTGAATGTATGAAATTGTTCTGCATTCTGTCCATCAATTGTTGTTTTTGCATCTTTTAGCCCAACACTGATCCTGAAAAGTAATTTTAACCATACTTACCAGTAACTTGAACTTTCTTCCATAGGAATCCATTGTCTGGTTTTCACCAGAAACATTTCTAAGTGTCTATTGTCACAAACTACAAATATTCCTAAGGTATCCCCTGTATAACATAAATGCATTCTTTCAGTTGTTTACAGGAGATGCACGAGTACTGGATCCAGGTTCCACCACTAAGTAAGAGAAAGTAACGATAACACTTTTTACTTGCTAAGTGAATTTCCTCCTATAGGATAACATTGGTGTTTATATGTGAAAAGTTTCTGTCAACTTTTAAAATGCAATGATATTCTTTAAAAATCACTAATGTAACCAAACCACTTTTACTGAACTGCATACAGGAGATCTCCCAGGACTGAATCTAGGATCCAGTCCTGTGGTTCGAAAAGCAATCCATAAAGTAACTAATTGCATTTAACTAAAAATTCCCATTCAGCTCAATGTTGCATTGTGTTTGAAATTGTGTTGTCCATTGACACAACTGTAACTAATGTACTTAAAAGTCTATTGCCTACTTGCAAAGTATTTAAACTAAGGTAATTCATTCTCAGAGTATATTTTGTAATGTAATGTCTAATGTAATGATAATGTAATTTAAAAAAGAAAATATCTAAAAATAAATAGTTAAAAAAGTAGTAAATCTGTATCCAAATAATAAATATAAGAATTAATACATCTAAAAATTGTCATTTATAAAACCTTTGAAAGTCACTGAAAAAACATAGGTGTCAGACATGTTATAGTTAGGAATTAGCATATAAAAAACCTTTGAAATTCACTGAAAAAAACATAGGTTTTAGGGGTGTTATAGTTAGTTGGGCATTTCACTCATAAAAAAACATCGAAATTCCTCTGTTATAGTCAGTTGTACTAACTATAGCTCGCGCTCCCGCAATCCACTGCTGGTGATGTCACATATTACATCATTCATGACATGGTCAGTGACATCCCTGATGACATCACTGATGACATCTCAAATGACATCACTGATGACATCATACAGTAAATGTGGTTTGGTTCGATATTTAAATAAGTATTATCTTTATGTAGCAATCTGCCTTAAAGATTAGCTAGTAATCAACTTATGTAGTAGTTTACACAACAAGAGATAGAGTGATACAGGTATTCACACAGTTTAATCACTATCCAATATATTTAGTGAGACACTTTAAATTCATCACGTAGACAGTCAATCACATTGCTACTAAATCCTCCATTCAGGCCCTTATACATCCATTCAATCACCAGTAGGTAGTTATAGTTAGGACGTATTTTCCATAGGAAATCAGCAACATTCTATTTGGAATAACTTTAACCCCGGTTGACGAATCTTCGTGAAAATGTAAAAACTGGAGGGGCTCTCCAGTCTGCTCCTATCATGTAAGTCTTGGCATGATTCATGAAGTGGGGGCTGAGAAAAAAGGGGGGTCCCAAAACGTGTTTTCCCCATGCAATTTTCCATAGGAACCGTTCATCGCGGCTACAGCCCGAACTGCTGAACAGAATTACAACAAATTTGGCAAAGAGGTAGTCCTTGGTATAGACTTGTGCCTTTTTCTTCAAATGGTGTAAATCTGTTCAATACTTCCTGAGAAAATCACAGTTAAAAGTACATATATATCAATGGCCGCAGCGGATCCCTGCATCCTGAGCGCACCCTAAGCATAAAGGCCCTCTCCAGCCCAGGGGACCGCTACTCTTTGGGACTTTGAAAAAAATGGGTTGGAGGGCTCAAAGGTCCCTCTAAGCCCCGGTGATCATTACCCTCCAGCGTTTTTTAAATTGTGGGAAAGGGGCTGCGTCGCCCCCATTCTGGAGCAGTCGAGGGCCATGGGGAACACCACTCCCCAGGGCCAGCTCTTGCTGTGTCTCGGGGTGTGTACCCCCGGGACACTGCTCTTTGGTATGGAAGGACAGAAGTCAAGGTTCCCGCTCTGTCATAGCAAACTTATATTTCATCTTATTTTTTTTTAAAAGGCAAAAATGTGGTTAAAATTATATTGCTCTGTTTACTGTTCAGGCGTATAGACATGGTTGGGGATTGTGGGTGGAGCCCCAATGTCTCTACGGTCCTAGCCAGCTCCCCGCTTCCTTCTGAAGCCGCCATTACATAGAGCAGGTTTCCTCGATCTCTCTTTCAAAATCCAAACCAAGAGGCACATTAGCAAGAACCTCGTTAAAATTATCGTTATTTTAGTGGCAGGAAACATGCCCCTAAGTTTTGGAATGTTGACAATGCCATCTCAAATTTAAGTAGTCAGAAAGTGTTTAGTGAAGTGCACACTGTGAAACATGAAGCAGCAGCGTGTGATTGGGATCGATAAAGAATTGCCCATTGTTGAGTCCAGAGTAGGCACCTTTTACATGGGGTTTTGTAACGCCAGTGGCTATTGCTTGCGCCCTCTTCTGAGGTTAATTCGAAGAGTTGTGTACTTCTTTTGCTCCTAATGTACACAGTGTTATGTCATCTGTGTTTGCTTTCTCCTCTGTCAAGAAGAGTACTTTGGGTGAAATGACGATTTCTGTACAGTCAACACCTTTGAACCCTACCCCCCAAACTTCTTACTGCCTGTTACTATAGTAACAGTCCATGGAACACTCAATTGAGCATACAGGTCACAAGTTCAGCACACAATGTTGCTAATCCAAACAGTAAGTGTGCTGGAAATGTTTCCATAGGAACCGTTAATCGCAGCTACAGCCTCTGGTAAAGAGTAGGTAAAGAGTTAGCTGTGGTATTACACTTCTAGTTATAAACATCATTCTTTTCTTAGTAAAACTTTGAGCTCTGTCAGTTATTCTTTTACATATTAAGGGGTATAATTTTAATGATTCCCTGTAAATATACCCCCAAGTACTTTGTTCATGTCACATGTGAATTGGGCGCAGAAGGGTACAGAGAAGTTCTGTAGTCTAGGAGACGGCCACCTTCCTGAGAATTATTGACTAATTATTCGATGAGGTCGAGGCAACTTAAGTCCGGGAATTGTCAAACTCAGGATCTTCATTTTAATATGAAGGGTGTTCCTCAGCAGTCTCTGAAGCCTCGGTGGTGCTAGGTAGTGCCATATTTGTTTAATAATCAGACGGACAGTACTTATGCTGTTATAAAGTGATACACTCATAGAACTCTTGTAGTTGTATATTTACTCAGGACTTATGTTACTTACATTATTTTTGTAGGTTCACTGTAATGTTACATTGTTTTCATTTTAAAATCTTCTCTAAGCAGATGATTATCACACTAAATAATAGTTAAATGTTGTCAGAAAAAGATGTATACCCTCATTTTTTTTTTTTTTTTACTTTTATTAAAACAGAAATAAACAAATAGAAACACAACTTTAATAGAGTATAATAAACAAAATGTGAGATGGACTTCAGTGGTAGCAGCGTAGGTAACCTGCAAAACAAAAATAAAACATAAGTCCTTAAAATTAGATCGATGGGATTGAGGGCCATATGTATCAAGCAAATTGGAAAGGGGCGACCACTCGGTCCCCCCGAACGTAGGGTTGGGTGCCCCGATCCTCCCGGGAAACCATTTTGGGAGGGGGACGTGTCTCGACAGGTATGCCCAAAGCGGCGTAGCCGGGGCGCGCCTTTTTCCCGCCCAATAGGGGTTGTCCTAGACACCTACACCGATGGCCACGCTCAGTAGGCGTACCGGCGGAGGGTACACGCCCTCCCGAAGAAGAATAAAGAGAGCGGGAATCCGAAGAAGCGTCCTCTTGTTCCTGTGCTTGGAAGCTGCACCCACTCGTTGCACGTGAGCCCTCGACGGAACAAGGAGCAATTTTGAGAACTTGTAATTCTTGTGTTTCTCTTTCAGTGACTTTACAGAGAAGAGTCTCGGACCGTCTGATCGACCCGGAGCGGATAATCGAAACCATGTCTGGCAAGAAGGCAGGAAAGGGTTCCGAGACAGACCAGGTGCTTCGCATGTTGGTGAACAGAATGACGAGAATAGAACGAAGCATCGGTCAAGTTCCAGCGCTTGGTCGTGATATGGCGGGCATTAAGAAGCAACTGGCCGCATTGAACAAGCCTGGTAACCCGAAGAAGGTAATGGGCCCGGCATTGCCGGGAGTCGTCCCCGAGGGTAGAGGGAAACGGGTCAAGAGGAGGGCGGCGGCAGGGGAGGTTCCGGTCCCTGAGGTGCCCCCGGTCAGCCCTGCCATACCATCTGATGCCCCAGTACCAACCCCAGACGCGGGTCAACCGATTCCGGTTGTGATTACGCCCGCCAACGACGAGGACATGCCTCCCGAATTGGCACCCAGTTGGCCGCATGGCTCAACAAAAAGGCAGGGGGTGCTACGGCGCCCGGAGACACGGCCGAAGAGGCCAAGTTACTAATCCAGCAGTTGCGGCAGTCGCGAGATGCCGCGAAGGCGAATCTCCCTCTTGTCTCCCCACAGGTGACCCCGGAAGGACCGGCAACTGGCATCGAGAAAACGGCGGGAACAATGGCGGAACTGGGTAAGCTCGCTTTGCCAGTGGCGGGGGAGGGCTCATTGCCCTCAAGACGGGAGAGAGTGGTTCAACATATCCCGTTGGCCACGAAAGAATTGATATCGGCAGACAAGTATGTTAATATGTTTTCGTTGTTGACTGACCATCGCGAGATGGAGTATGCTAAGACACAGAAAGATTTGTGGCACCCGAGTGTCTGGCGAGCCAAAATGGTGGGATTCAGGGTGGATGAGACAATAACAAATTGGGCCAAGGCCTTTGCAATGTTTACTGCGATTATAGGCGAGCGTAAGCCCGAGGTATTGCCCGAATTGTCTTGTTATCAGGCACGTATAATGGATTTTTATGAAACATATGAGGGGAATGAATGGATGGGTTACAACATGAAATTCCGTAAAGCGAAAGAGTATGATTCATCTCTGACATAGGATTGCCTCGACTCGATTTCTTGGCAGAAGCAGCTCCTGCCTGGCGCGGCGAGGACGTCCTCGCCAGGCGGGAATGGGTCAGGGTTTTCCCGCCAGCAGCCCGCGGTGCCCTTTCGAGCAGGCGCCGGTGGCGATCACCAGCCGAGAACCGGCGGGAATGGTGGAAAGCGGGGGGGTCTGTTGGGGCTTCAATAGAGGCAACTGTACCAGACCGCAAGGGGTATGTAAGTTCAAACATGCGTGTGCGGGTTGTGGGAATTCCTCGCACCCGGAGAGTTCATGCAGGTCAAAGAATAGCGGGTCGGGAGGTAGAGGAGGGTCCAAACAGGACTGAGGGGGATCGTTGTGTACAATTGCCTACCCCCGTTGATATCATGGCTATGACTCCCTGGCTAAACAAATACCCTGATTATGTCTCCGCTGGGGTGTTGAGGAAGGGATTTTTATATGGCTTCCACATCCCGGCGGGGAATTTTCGTAGGGAACCCTTTTGTAGAAACCAGCTCTCGGCACAGCATAATCCAGGTGTGGTGGAGAGAAAATCGCTAAAGAGGTGACCCTAGGCCGAGTCGCTGGCCCATTTCAGCGCCCGCCACTAGCGAATTTCATCTGTTCCCCATTAGGGGTGGTCCCCAAAAAAGACCCGGGGGAATTTAGGCTGATCCATAATCTGTCGGCTCCAAGGGGTTTCTCGGTGAACGATGCGATTGACCCAGGAGTCTGTTCGGTGCGGTACGCATCCTTCGATGATGCCGTCACCATGTTGAATCGCCTGGGCCCCGGAGCGCTGATGGCGAAATCAGATATTGAGTCGGCGTTCCGGTTGCTCCCGGTTCACCCACAGGATCAGCGTCTGCTAGGTTTTGCATTCCAAGGACGTTACTACATGGATAAATGCATGCCGATGGGTTGCTCCATCTCTTGTGCTTATTTCGAAAAATTCAGCTGTTTTTTAGAGTGGGCATTCACCGAGGCCACAGGGCATAAGCATGTTATGCATTACCTAGATGACTTTCTGTTCTTGGGAGCATCCGGCGACACGAAATGTGCGCAGGCGCTACAGGATTTTTGCATCCTCATAAGGGAGTTTGGAGTGCCATTGGCACCAGGTAAGACGGTTGGACCATCTACTTCACTGGAGTTTCTGGGAATTGAGCTTGATTCTGTGGAGGGATGTTTCCGTTTGCCAGTGGGAAAGGTAGCTAAATTTAGGGCTTCCCTGGAACTGTGCCTTAGTAAGGAGAAAGTGACCCTGCACCAGTTACAGCAAGCAGTGGGTCAGCTTAACTTTGCCTTGAGAGTGATACCAATGGCCCGCCCTTTTTCACGCTCTATTGCACAAGCTATGGTTGGTCTCAAGGAAGGACACCACCGCACAAAACTGTCTACGGTCGAGTAGTGTGGAACAAGCCGCCAGCGTCTTCGGACGAGCTGGGTTTGTGAACTGACTCGGCGGGGAGCGGGGGATTTGGCGCCATCTTTGGTAATCGATGGTCGGCGCAAACATGGCCGACGTGGTGGCACACCAGCGGTCTCACAGGTAACATAGGGTTCCTCGAGCTATTCCCTATTTTTGTTGCTCTGATGGCATGGCCGGACGAGTTCAGAGACCGCTCGGTGGTATTTTGGTCTGATAATATGACTGTTGTCGAATGCATTAACAATCAGGCAGCACGCTGCAAATGGATCTTGAGATTGTTGAAGGAAGTTGTGCTGCTTTGCATGAGACTGAATGTACAGTTCAGGGCGAAACATGTGCTGGGTGTACTGAATCATGCGGCTGATGCACTCTCTCGTTCACATATGCAGGTGTTCAGGGGTTATCTACCTACAGCGGACCTAGCGGCGGCACCATTCCCCGAAGCACTCTGGCTAATCGGTGCCCCGGATTACAAGACCTCGTGGCAGCAAGCTTAGCCCCCAGGACGAGGAAGGCATACGAAGGAGCGTTTCGTTCCTATTGTGCATTTTTGGGTCCGACAGGGAATCAGAACTGGGGTCAGGAGGATTCCTTCCTAGGGTTCCTGATAGCACTGCACAGGGAAGGCCGATCAGCGGCAACGGCCAATAGACACCGGGCGGCCATCTCATTCATGGCGCAGGTGCATGGCATCAAAGACCCAACAGGTTCCTTTTTGGCGAAAAAAGCCCTTCGTGGCTGGCAGCGCCTTGAGGGTCGTAAGCAAGACGAGAGGCGCCCGATTGGCCTAGAAAGGTTGTCCCTACTCATGGCGAAACTAGTCACGACATGCTCCAATTCGAAGCAGTTCTGTTCCGGGCAGCTTTCGCATTAGCGTTCCATGGGGCTATGCGGGTGAGCGAACTGGTCGCAAAGAATAAGAAAGATGTGGAGGGAGGCTTATGCAGGGATCACATCCTGATTAGGGGTGATTCGATGGTAGTCACGATAGCTAGGTCCAAGACTGACCAGGGAGCTATGGGAAACAGTGTTGTTGTCCAGCGCATGCGAGGGTCCCCCACGTGCCCGATAACGTGCATTGAGGAATACTTGGCACTGACGGCGGATACATGGGGGGGAGTTTGCTGAGGCACATCGATGCCACCCCACTGACGAGGTTTCAGTTCCAGAGGGTGCTAGCACTGACAATCGCGGATTTTGGGACCCACTCCTTTAGGATAGGGGCTGCTACTGAGGCTACAGCCAGGGCTCAGAGTGCGGAAGAGGTGAAACAGTTAGGACGATGGTCCTCGAATTGTTTTAAAAGGTATGTGCGATTATGTTGTGAAGTCAAGTTACATGCACTCACGCTTCTTGTCTTCTGTTTGATTTACAGTTTCGCGAGCATGTCATGCGGGGCGGAATTTGCAGTCGACCCAGCACCAGGGGACCAGCGGTCACGGGTCACCTGCTGAGGAGAGAGTGGTGTGGGTCGTGGGCCACTCATACGTGAGGCGGGCCGGGGACGTATTCAAAGCAGGTGACGTGACTCACGCAGCTGGGGAATACGAGTACAGAATGGCCTTCCACGGAAGGGGCGGGCTCTGTATTGACCAGTTCGAATCTTTTGTTGAGGGTCTCTTAGGGTGGCAGAGGTCACCGCCATCTGTAATCATAGTACACCTGGGGGGCAATGACTTGGTGACACTCGGTAGGCGAGTATTACTCGAGCGAGTTTTGTCTGCCGTTAGCTGGTTGGCAAAAAGAATCCCGGGGTGCACGATTGCCTGGTCCCACATGATTCCTAGAAGGGTTTGGCGGGGGGCCTTTCAGTGTCAGCTCTGAACCATTCGGTGAAGAAGGTTAACAACAAAATTGGTAGATTGTTTCGCTCTGCGCAGCTGCATAGCATTCCGCATGGGTGTATTCGGGGTGATCACATGTATCTCAATGATGGGGTTCACCTGTCCCGGGAGGGGAATGTCTTACTCATAGGAGACTTCATAGCATGGCTAAGGGGTTTGAGGAAGCATGACCTTTAGGAGGAGTTTTTGGGGGGGCCGGATAGCCGGTCAACTATCCGGCCTGTGGCGGTAAGGTCATGATCGGTGAGCTGTAATTTCAAGGTCCCTAGAGGGGGGCGCCACCCACTATGGATGGGAGCGCCCGGGGGGAGGTGGCCATTGGCCCCTCCCACTGGGAGGCGGCACCCACTAAGGATGGGTCGCCTAAGGGGAGACGACCATAGGCCCCTTCCAGGGGAGGAGGCGGCTATATGCCCTTCCTACGAATTTCCCGGGGCCCGGATATCCGCGACGGCAGATGTGAGAGAGAGTGTGGGGTGGGGGGGGAGTCCACGCTGTCCTTCCTACAGATACCTCACACGGGTGCTCGGACGACCTTTAAGATGGCGTCGAGCTGAAATGGGGGCCCCCAACAAGACAAGGGAAATTGGAGTTGGCACGGAGGGTACAGTCCTCTGCGCGGCCGCCACTCACACCGTGAGGGCGAGAGTTTTGGTAGTAGGGATCTGACACCGGTTGTGACCTTGCCGTTGGCCCTTAATGCTAGGATGTACAATTTTAATTTAGAATGTATGCATTTGCAGGATGTTAGACTCGGCTAGGAAACCTTTGTATTAGAGATTTGTTAAGGTTAGCCAATGAACATGTCTTCATCGAAATGTAATAAATGAAAATTGTACATGATATGAAACTTTTATTTAATGTTTTAATTTTGTTTTATATTTTAATAAATACGGCCGGGAGGGTGACTCCCTCCCGCCTTCCAAAAGTTCAGAACTGCGTCCGTCTTCCCATCCTTGGGGATTGTGTTGGGAGGGGGTGACGGGCATCCCGGCCATATAGCATTCGCAAAGGCCGAAATTCTAAATGGTATGTATGACACATTTTGGCAGCAAAATAAGGAATCGCAAAATTTGCTATTCCTTATTTTGCGATTGAACTTAGGAAATCGCACATTGTGCGATTCCTTAAATGCAATGTATCAACGGAAAATTATTTCAAAAATGCCCATAAGGATTCGCAAATTTCCACCAACTTCTATTTAGTGGTAAGTTGAAAATTCTTGTAAAAAAGCAATTTATTTAAAATCCAAAGGTGCCATATGACGCCCTTAGGGCATATATGGGCGACATATGCCAACACATGTCATTTTCAAGGGTGCAGCAGGGTGTTCTTGTGACACCCCTGCACCCTTGAAAATATTCCTAAATTGTGATTAGCAAATTGCTAATCGCAAATTTGCCCTTCATTCCTATGGGCCTCCTGGCCAATTTAAATGAATGGGAAATTTGTGATTAGCAATTTGCTAATTGCAATTTAGGAATGTTAAGGAATCGCTAAAAAGGAGCGATTTCCTACATACATACCATTTTGCGATTTCTAAATAGCGATGCCTTAAAAATCGCTATTTAGAAATCGCAAATGGTCAGGATGATACATATGGCCCTGAATGAGGTGAGAGATTACATCATTACGAAAGGCAAGATCATTTTTTTCACATGCACACTCAGGGTAGTGCACCCACCCCTCCCCCAGAATCACCCTCAACAGGAGTCTGTAGGGCAGCACTATTTGTAGGCTTAGGTCTATCTCATGGTAGAAATGGTATTTAAAATGAGACAGAGATGTGACTGAATGAGGTCAAAGATCACAGATTAACATAACACTTGGCAATATTGCTTATTTGCATCCCACCCCTCTCGTAGGCGTTCGCTGAGGAGGTGCCTGTAGGGTAGTACCTGTTGGGTCAGACCAACAGTATGGTCCAGCAGGTCTTTAAAATGATTCAGAGATGAGACGGAATGAGTTGAGAGATCACATCATTATGCAAGACAATATTGTTTGTTCGCAGCTAATTTATCTGGAGGCATTTTGTATCTAGGCCACTCTGCTTACCTTTTGCAAACACTGCTTTTAGCAGAGCTCACAACTTGAATTCTGCTTTGGATCTATACTGCAGACAATATAGAATTCAGCCTTGACTTATTTATCTGCAGTGTGGACAGCAGCGTTCATAACTTGAAAAGAGAGAAAGATAGTGAGAGAGAGAGGGAGAGAGAGAAAGGGAAAAATAAATACATTGAAAGCTTGTGAGATAAAGTAATAGATGGAGCAGTTGAGGTAGTGTTTATACTGGAGAAAATCTTCGCAGCTCACCTTTTTGCCTCCGTTGTGTGTCCAACCAATTGCCGGTTCATAGTGCACCCTCAAGTTTAGTGATCTAAAAGATAGTATAGAATTACTAATTGCAGAGTACATACAACTGTACACGTATATTTTTGTGTTACGCCTTTGCACACCCAGGGTACTGTATTACATCAACTTCCACTGCAAGGAGGTATCTGTGCGCTCTTTTCATCTCAGGGTGTTATACCCCATGCACTCCCACTGCATATCGGTGAGTTCTCATTACTGCACACCTAGACTGGGGCACCCCATTCACTCCCAGTGTCCAGAGGCAAGTGACCTTTCCTGCAGACCCAGACTGTTGCAACCTATCCACTCCCACTGCCCGGAGATGATTGTACATTCCTACACACTTAAGTTGCTGCACAATATCCACTCTCTCCACTCACAGGTGATTTACCGTTGCTTCGAAAACAAGCTTCTCTGCTCACCATGTTCCATTGGTGTGTTTCAAAGAGGGTCCACCACGTGTCGAAGCAACCTTCATATGCATTGTTATGATGGCCAGGCATCATTGCAGAATAAGATTGTGTGTCATTTGTTCATCAAAGGAGAGAAGAAGTGAGGGAGTGACTGAAAAGAATATTCGCAGCTCACCTTTCTGTCACCGGTGTGTCTTCACATTTGTTGCTGAGTCTTGATATAGCTACGGCAAAGGACATACTCGTGCATCCATCATCATCGCAGGTTCTTCACCCGCTCAGTCCTTGCGGTACCACTAACTCAGTGACCAAAGAGGCCACGCACGTGGTAGTGGGCCCCCATGTTCGGTAGTTCGGGCCTATATGAGGCATCCGAACCACCAGGTCGAGCCATCACATCGCTTGCAATGGGAGCAACTCTAAAATGGTGTAAAGAAAGTGCGTCCGGTCTTTTTTATTGGTAGGGTCACATGTGTTCAGACGCCTGTGTTGGATGGGTGTGGTGTGGGTGTATACCAGCCATGAGGGCGTGTGTGTCTGCCGTTCTGAAAACTAGACCTGTAACTAAGAAATCACTACAATGTAAATCTGGCCATGTAGCGTTGTTGTGGTTTCCTGGAAGCATAAGCGGAGTGGGCTGGCCTGACGTATGTCAGGGCTGCGCGAGGCTGTGAACAATGACTCTGGAGCTACGAGCATGGCTCCATCGTGGGCTATATGAAAAATAAACTGATTCGGGTGCCTGTGTTGTAGTGCTGCCGTCACCCTGGTCTTAAACGCAAATGTGTCATAATGTCTGTGAAGTCTCACTACATTTGTCGTATGCTCTTTCCCCTCCTGAGGCGGAAGCCGGGAGGTAGTAACTTTATTTTGTTAAGAGTCTTGTTTTCCTTGCACTTTTAAACGTTTTTATAGCTTTGTTTTCACTTCTAGCCTGATTGTGAAACGATTTAAAAATATATGTAATTGCCATTCCGATCTCCCCCGCTCGATTTGAACAGCGGTGGTTTATTTACCTCTGCCCTGTGCTTGACCGAATAAGCGGTGCCTGCTGTCACTGATCCCCCCCGCCACTAGAACCAGCCTCAGCCAATTTGGGCGCTGAGACCGCCGAGTCCCGGGAAGGTAAAACAACTTTAGCGGCCACCTTAGTTGGGGACAGCCTTAACACGCTCTTGATTGGCCAGCATAAAAGGAAGGGGTGAGCCTCCGCGTAGCGGACGTGAATTGCGGACGCACCGGACCTGCGCCGGAGTCGCGCCAGAGTCAGGCCCGTCAACGCCCGTCCACGCCAGGACGGGTCGAGGGGCTATGGATCCTGCTCCTGCCTCAGTTACCCCAACCCACCATGATACTACTAATTCTACACTGGTGAGGAGCTAAAACTGCTCAATTACCTTCCCGCTGTACAGTGCACTACATGTACATTGCCTACTCATGATTTTAAATGCACTCATTGTGGTTTGTCTATGGTCCGGATGTCCATGTGTAACCAAATGAAACTACTACATAAACGGGGTAAACCTAGGGGTAGAACTAGGGGTGTTTTGGAGCATAAATAGTAGATCGCTTCCTAAACATAAGAATAACATCCACAATTTTATAGTTGATGAAAGACCTGATGCTGTGTTCCTTACGGAAACCTGGCTTCATGAGAGCTCGGGCCTGATATTGCCATATTATGTATGTACTTTCGATGCTTTCCCCATGCCTGGTTGTGAGGCTGGATATTTTAAACTTGCTACATGCTCCCAGTTCACTCTATCAGGTCTCCTGATTTACCACCCTCCTGGAAATATGAACAAATGGATGATTTCTTCGCTGACATCTTTGCTCCCCTATCCCTGAAGGCGGCCAATTTCACTATTCTTGGCGACCTGAATCTTCATCTGGAAGATAATCAATGTAATGCGAGCAAACTGTTCTTATCCAAACTAGAAGCTTTAAATATTCTGTTATGCAACTCTGGACCAACACACTCCGCTGGACATTTATTAGACCCTATTCTTTCTAACCTTCGATTTGAATGTTCTTATCCGGCGTGCCCCCTGGAATGGTCAGATCACTATGCTGTACATTTTGCTCTATCTTCGACTAAAACCCCGACTAGAGACAATGGCAGTAAGGACGTGTCCATACGTCGGTGGAACAAACTTGATATAATCAATTTGAATACTCGCTTAGGGACACACTTCCTAATACCGGCACGTCCATACCTGTGCTAAATACTGCAGTATCCAAATGGCTGAGCTCTGCCATTGATGACTTGCTCCCTCTAACACCTAAGAATTTCACATCCCATTGACCGCCTGCACCCTGGTTTTCTGAAGACCTAAAGTGCATGAGATCCCATTGTAAGGTCTTGGAAAGGGAATGGAGACGCTCCTACTCCGCTCCTCGTAAAGTGGCCTATAAGGAAGCCCTTAGAGATTATCACCACCAATGCAAAATCGCTAGAGCCGCCTATGTTTCCAACACAGTTACTAATGCCCAAAGTTGTCCACCTACCCTATTTTCTGTTGTGAAAAAATTAACAGGAGAAGATGTGGTACCAGCCCCCCTGCCTTAGACAAGACCCAATGCAATTCTATTGCAAACATTTTTATATCCAAAGTAGAGCGTATCTACGGTTCTTTAAACCCCTCTACATCCTATGATACACCATTGATTGAGGCAGATTTGACTCCTGGTCATTCACCCTTTTCAATGGCTAAACTTACAAATTGGTCACTCTTCGATGATACCTCCTTTTCTTCTTGCCTGAATAGCATCAAATCTGGCTCCCCACGGGATCCGATACCGGCCAAAATTTTAAAATTGCTTGAACCTGGCCCTCGTTGTGTGTTAATGCACCTCCTTAACTTCTCACTACCAGAGTCACATGTCCCACAGGAGTGGAAGCATGCAATGATCATTCCCTTACTGAAAAAGGCTGGAGCCGATGTTGCCAACTTGTCGAATTTCAGACCTATTTTCTATTGGAGAAGTGTGGCTCAGGGGTTAGAGGCGGCAGACCCGGAAGCTGAGATCGGCCCTGGACCAGGGTTCAATTCCCCGCCCTGAGGGGGGTTGGGCTCAATAATTCCACGGACTCGATAATTCTCCCTCCGGTGCCTACTCGACTCACGGGTTCACACTCTGCGACTCTGGGCAATAGCTTGCTTAATCTCCACAACGGCCCCTCGCGGCGGGATGCCTGGCTTTTCCCTTGTGAATACCCTGCCGGGGTATCTCACAGGGGAATACCAGGACGGGTTCCCTAAGCAAGCGCATAGATGCCTGCGATGTGGGCGATTTGCGCTATATAAATACATGTACATTTACATTACATTTCATTGCTGCCCATTCTATCAAAAATTTTGGAAAGGCATATCAACACACAATTAACCAATCTTGTGGAGCGCTCGGGATTTCTGCATCCATCTCAATCAGGCTTTAGAGCGCACCGTTCGACTGAAACCACACTCTTAGGAGTCACCGAGAGTCTGCGACACAGTGTCAACCGCGGAGAAACATCCGCCCTCATTCTTCTCGACCTGAGCATGGCGTTCGACACTGTGTCTCACTCTATTCTTCTTACGACTCTACGGTCCCTGGGTGTAGATGGTGCTGCTCTTGCTTGGATAGCCTCCTTTTTAAGAGAAAGCACTTTTCAGGTTTTCTCTGCATCTGCCTCCTCTATAATTTGTCCATTGGACCCTAGCATTCCCCAAGGGTCGATACTCAGCCCCTTATTATTTAATATCTACATCAGACCTTTGGCTACTATTGTGGAGAAAGCTGGCCTTAGTTTGTACTCTTACGCCGATGATACACAAATAATTTTTCTTTTACCAATGAAAAAAGTAATGACACCTCTGCTTTGAAGGAAGGTTTGATTTGTGTCTCTAAGTGGATGGAGAGTAATTTCCTGAAACTTAACGGCGATAAGACAGAGGTTGTGATACTAGGCAGGGATAAGGACCGCTTGGGCCCCCACCATTGGCCCAAGAACATGGGACCTCCCCCGCAGCCTACAACTGTAGTACGCAATCTCGGGTTTCTCATTGATGAGAACCTTACAATGAGACAGCAGGCTGTGAAAGTGGCCTCTATTTGTTTGGCCACCCTGAGATGGCTTCAAAAAATCCTGTGGATGTTGCCCCCTTCGACTCAAAGAATGGTTGTCCAGGCGTTGGTTGTTTCCCGCCTGGACTATGGCAACGTTCTATATCTTGGAGCCGATCTGGCAACCATAAAAAAACTTCAGGTTGTGCAGAATGCTGCCTCTAGGCTGCTCCGCAATGTCCTCAGGAGAACATCTGCCTCTCTAGCACTCCGCAACCTTAACTGGCTCAAAGTTCCAAATAAAATTACATTTAAAGCCCTCTGTCATGTTTTTAAAATTAAGCAAGGCTCAGCTCCCAAATACCTTCAGGGCCTTATCCAGGCTTATACGACTAACCGAACTCTGAGATCATCAAGGAATGGTGATTTTTGCATTCCCAGATTTAGGCTAGCTAAAATGGGAGGCCGCTCCTTTGCCCACTTGGGCCCCAAATTTTGGAATACTCTTCCTGTGACCCTAAAGACAGAAACAAATCTTTTTCGCTTCTGCAAGGGACTTAAAACTTGGCTCTTTCAACAGTAATTTGTAGCCTCTCCTTAGTAAAATCAGCATACAAGTTGTTCTTCTTCAGTCTATCCCTGACCGCCAGGAAACCCACTGCGGGTAGCTGTGCGCATTATAAGTTTAAATAAATAAATAAAAAATGGCCAACATGGGAGGTAAGGGGAATCACTAATCCTACATTTATCCATAGTTCCACTTATAAAAGATGGTGCTTTATTCAGTACTTTCCGTGCTTCTTTCTGCACTTGTCTAGCTTCTTTCTGCACTCCTTTCTTCTCTTTATGTACCTCTTTTGCCTCTTTTTTCCCATTTCTTTCCTTTTACTGTACTTCTCTTCCCTCTTTCTGCACATCAGTTGCCTCTTTCTGCAGCTCATTTGATGCTTTCTGCACTGCTGTTGTCTATCTATGTAATTATCTTCCCTCTTTCTGTACCTTTCCTGCCCGCTTTTTCATCTCACTTGCCTCTTTTTACACTTTACTACCTTCTTTCTACACCTGTTGCTTCTTTCAGCAATTCTATTGCCTCTTGATGCACTTCTCTTGCCCGTTTCCGCACCTCTCTTGCCTATTTTTGCACCTTTGTTGGCTTTTTCTTCACCTCACTTGCTCCTTTTGTACACTTCTCTTGCCTCTATCTGCACCTCCGTTGCTTCATTCTATACTTTCCATGCTTCTTTATGCACCTGTCTGGCTTCTTTCTGCACCCCTGTTGTCTCTTTCTGTACCTCTTGTATCTCTTTCTGCACTTTTCGTTCCTTTTTCTGCACCTCTCTATCCTCTTTCTGAACATTTGTTGACTCTTTCTGGACCTCATTTGCTTCTTTCTGCACCCCTATTAACTCTTTCTGCACTCATGGTTCCTTTTTCTGTACTTTCCTGCCTGTTTTTACATCTCTCCTGCCTCTTTTCAAAGTTTTCTTGCTTCTTTCTACATCTCTGTGGCTTCTTTCTGCAATTCTCTTGACTCTTTGAGCACTTCTCTTGCCTGTTTCTGCAGCTCTCTTGCCTCTATTTGCAACTAAGTTGACTCTTTCTGCACCTCACTTGCTCCTTTCCACACTTCTATTGCCTCTTTCTGCACCACAGTTGCTTCATTCCGTTCTTTCATGGCTTCTTTCTACACCTGTCTTGCTTCTTTTTACACCCCTGATGTCTCTGTGTGTACCTCCTTTGCCTCTTTCTGCACTTTTCTTGCCTTTTACAGCACCTCTCTTCTCTATTTCTGCACGTCTGTTGCCTCTTTCTGCATCTCTTTTCCAACTTTCTGCAGCCCTTGTGTATCTTTCTGTACTCATCTTCCCTCTTTCTTTACCTTTCCTCACTGTTTTTACATATCACTTGCCTCTTTCTGCAGTTTTCTTGTTTCTTTCTACACCTCTGTTGCTTCTTTCAGCAATTCTCTTGCCTCTTTGTGAAGTTTCATTTGCATGTTTCTGCACCTTTCTTGACTATTTGTCATCTCTGTTGGCTCTTTCTGCACCCCACCCCCTCCTTTCCAGACTTCTCTTGGCTCTTTCTGCACCCCAGTTGCTTGATTATGGATATTCTACATTTCTTTCCGCACATGTCTTGCTTCTTTCTGCACTCCTATTGTCTCTTTGTGTATCTTTTTTGCCTCTTTCTTCATTTTTCTTACCTTTTTCCGCACCTCTCTTCTCTCAAGATGCACAACTGTTGCCTCTTTCTGCACCTCATTTACTTCTTTCTGTGCTCCTGTTGTCTCTTTCTGAACTCGCCCTACCTCATTCTGTACCTAGCCTGCCTTTTCTTGCATCTCACCTGCCTCTCTCTGCATTTCATTTCCTTCTTTTTGCAAACCTCTTGTCTATTTCTGCACTCATCCTCCCTTTTTCCGTATCTTTCCTGCCTGTTTTTGCATCTCACTTGCCTCTTTCTGAACTTTTCTTGCTTCTTTATACACCACAGTTGCTTCTTTCAGCAATTCTTTTGCCTCTTTGTGCACTTCTCTTGCCTGTTTCTGCACCTCGCTGGAGTCTTTTTTGACCTCCGTTGGCTCTTTCTGTACCTCAATCGCTCCTTCCTACACTTTTCTTGCCTCTTTCTGCATCCCTGTTGCTTCATTCTGCACTTTCCATGTTTCTTTCTTTAACTGTCTTCCTTATTTTGCACACCTGTTTTATCTTTATGTACCTCTTTTGCCTTTTTCTGAACTTATTTTGGCTTTTTCTGCACCTCTCTTCCCTCTTTCTGCACGTTTGTTGTCTCTTTTTGCATCTCATTTCCTTCTTTCTGCAACCCTCTTGTCTCTGTTTGCACTCATCTCCCCTTTTTCTGTACCTTTCCTGCCTGTTTTTGCATCTCACTTGCCTCTTTCTGCAGTTTTCTTGCTTCTTTCTACACTTATGTTGCTTCTTTCTGCAATTCTCTTGCCTCATTTGTGCACTTTACTTACGTGTTTCTGTACCTCTTTTGCCTCTTTTTGCACCTCTGTTGGCTCTTTCTGCTCCTCACATGCTCCTTTCTATACTTCTCTTGCCTCTTTCTGCACCCCTGTTGCTTCATTCTGCACTTTCCATGCTTCTTTTTGGACCTGTTTTGCTTCTTTCTGCGCTCCATGTTGTCTCTTTCTCCACCCGTCTTCCCTCTTTTTGTACCTTTTCCTGCATGTTTTTGCATCTCACTTGCCTCTTTCTGCACTTTACGTGCCTTTTTCTGCATGTCTTTTCTCTCTTTCTGCACGTATATTGCCTGTTTCATTACCTCCTTTCCTTCTTTATGCTCCCCTGTTTTCTCTTTCTTCACTCATTTTTCCTCTTTCTGCACATTTCCTGCCTGTTTTTACATTTCACTTGCCTCTTTCTGCACTTTTCTTGCTTCTTTTTGCACATCTTTTGCTTCTTTTAGCATTTCTTCTGCCTATTTCTGCACTTCTCTTGCCTGTTTATTCCCCTCTATTGCCTCTTTTGCACATCCATTGGCGCTTTCTGTACCTCACTTGCTCCTTACTACACTTCTCCTGCCTCTTTCTGCACCCCTGTTGCTTCATTCTACAATTTCCATGCTTCTTTCTGTACCTGTATTGCTTTTTTCTACACTCCTGTTGTCATTTTATGTACCTCTTTTGCCTCTTTCTGTACTTTTCTTACCTTTTTCTGCTCCTCTCTTCCCTGTTTCTGCACGTCTCTTACCTCTTTCTGTACCTCATTTGCTTCCTTATGCACCTCTGTTGTCTCTTTCTCTACTCATCTTCCCTCTTTCTGTACCTTTCCCTCCTGTTTTGCATCTCACTTGCCTCTTTCTGCACTTGTCTTGCTTCTTCCTACACCTCTTGCTTCTTTCAGCAATTCTCTTGCCTTTTTGTGCACTTCCCTTGCCTGTTTCTGCACCTCTCTTGCCTACTTTTGCACCTCTGATGGCTCTTTCTGTACCTCACTTGCTCCTTTCTACACTTCTCTTGCCTCTTTCAGCACCCCTGTTCCTGTTGCTTCACTCTGCCCTTTCCATAGTTCTTTCTGTACCTGTTTTGTTTCTTTCTTCACGCCTGTTGTTTCCTTATGTACCTCTTTTATCTCTTTCTGTACTTTTCTTGACTTTTTCAGCACCTCTATTCCCTCTTTCTGCACATATGTTACATAATTTGCATCTTTCTGCACCCGTGTTGTGTCTTTCTTCACTCGCCCTCCCTTTTCTGTACCTTTCCTACATGTTTTTGCATCTCACTTGCTTCTTTCTGCACTTTTCTTGCTGTTTTTCACACCTCTGCTGTTCTTTCAGCAATTCTCTTACTCTTTCTGCACTTCACTTGCCTGTTTCTGCACCTCTCTTGTATCTTTGTGCACCTCTGTCAGTTCTTTTTACACTTCACATGCTCCTTTCTACACTTCTCTTACCTATTTCTGCACCTCTCTTGCTTAATTTGTCACTTTCCATGCTTCTTTCTGCACCTGTCTTGCTTCTTTCTGCACCCCTTTTGTCTATTTATATAACTCTTTAGCCTCTTACTGCACTTTTTTTGCCTTTTTCTGCACCACTCTTCCCTCTTTCTGCACGTATGTTTCCTCATTCTGCACCTCATTTGCTTCTTTTTGCACCCCTGTTTTCTCTTTCTGCACTCGTCTTTTCTCTTTCTGTACCTTTTCTGCATGTTTTTACATCTCACTTGCCTCATTTTGCACTTTTCTTGTTTCTTTCAACACCTCCCTTGCTTCTTTCAGCAATTCTCTTACCTTTTTTGTGCACTTCCCTTGCCTGTTTCTGCACCTCTCTTGACTCCCCTTCCCTCTCCAGGAACATTATTAAAATCCGCTCTTTAGCTAAATATTTATGTGACTTAATTCTGCAGCCCGTGGACACACTTATTCTGCTAATCGGTCTAAAAACCATAACTGTAAATCTAGACCTTGGTATAATGACAAGCTGGCCACCATGCGCATGTAAAAGGCTAGCGCGATTTGGAGACAGGACTACAAACAGGTCTCAAAGGGGTGCTATGAGGCTGCTATTAAAAACTACCACAGAACAATCCAATCAGAACGGGCAGCTTTCAATGCAAAGGAAATTAGGGAGAATTGCAATGTGGCCGAAAGTATTTTGTCGATACTTACAGACCTTAAATCACGGAAGACATCAACAGCCTATTTGATCATGTCAGATCAGCAGTGTGAGGACTTTGCCACCTTCTTTGTTGAGAAGCGTGGCTCAATGGTTAGAGCGGCAGACCCTGATGCAGAGGTCTGGCCCGGGACCAGGGTTCAATTCCCGCCTCGGCGGCTCTTGGACTGAATTTCCCCGGACCTGATAATTCTCGCCTCGGTGCCAAGTCTAATCATGGGTCCCACTCTGTGACTCTGGGCAATAGCATGCTTAATCTCCACAACGGCCCCAGCAGCGCTGTGGATGCCTGGTTTCACCTTGGGGGTGCCCAGGAGTGGACATTTCACAGGAAAGCCAGGATGGGTTCCACAGCGGTATGAATACAGCGCTACGAGGCCTCCGGGTAGAAGTGCGCTATATAAAATACACTACATTTACATTTACATTTGTTAGGAAGGTGGAAAACATCTATCTGTCCTTCCCGCAGGTCCAAGCGTGTTTAAGTGCTGTACTAAGGCCCCTCACTACTTGCACCCTGGCGACCTTTTCACCTATCTCTCAGGATCAGCTGGACTTGCTATAAAGCAAAATTAATTCCGGCTCTCCTGCTGACCCTCCTAAGCCTGACCAATTTAGGAAAATGTTGCCTGTGCTCCTGACACCTTTGTGCCAGGTGATCAATATGTCCTTCTCCATCGCGGTTGTCACTAGGATATGGAAGCAGGCAAGGGTGGTCCCTCTGCTTTAAAAACCCACATTCTAGACCCCTCTCAGAATGGTTTTCGCCCAAGCCACAGCACAGAGTCAGTGCTCATAGCTGTGAGCGAACATCTGCGGACAGCACTAGATGATGGGCACACTTCAGCCCTGTTATTATTAGATTTCAGAGCCGCATTTGATACAGTCTCGCATTCAATTCTGATGCAACACCTGGAGGAGTCAGGCATACTATGCTCCACCCTAAACTGGCTCACTTATTTTCTTTCTGAGAGGACATTCAGGTGACAGCCCCCCTTTACCTCCAGTGTTCACACCATTAAACATGGTGTGCCATAGTGCTCATCCTTAAGTTCATTGTTATTTAACCGCATGCGCGCTAGCGGGTTTTCCCGCTGCGCACTGAAATTAGAAAATCGCGGCGTTCGTGACAAAGCCAGCTCGTCATATGCGTAGCACAGGTAACGCCCATGACGAGCTGGCTTTGTCATCCGCATCGAAGGGGTTAATCTGTATGTCCAACCTCTGGCCGCTGTTGCCTGAACAGAGGGCTGACTATTGTCTCCTATGCCGATGACACACAGTTGGTAGTGGCACTCTCAGACGACTCTTTACAGGACACTTCCAAGTATCTGAGTGATCTTGCAGCCGTCACTGAGTGGATGACTGCCAACTGTCTCCAGCTTAACGCCAGCAAGTCTGAGGAGTTGCTGGTTGGGAAAGACTCTGGGCTATGGAGTGAGCTTTGGGGGCCCGCAACCCTGGCAACGCCCCCCCCCAAAGCAGGTGGTAAGAAATCTGGGGGTGTGGATGTACTTGGTCCTCAAATTTCAAGTCCCAAATAAAAAGGTGGCAGGGACATGTTTCGAGCTACTGGGGGTGGCTCAAACCTTTACTATTTTTTTTTTTAATCATCATCCAGGCCAGAATTTTTTCAAGACTGGACTATGCTAGCTCGTTCTCCCTGGGGACTTATAAGGCATACATTTTGAGACTACAGAGGGTTTAAAATTCAGTTTCTAGTACCCTTCTCGGTCTCCCTAGAGCGTGTTTTACGGCGGATGGCATTCGTCGGTTTCACTGGTTGCCGGTGGACAGGCGGATAGAGTGTAAAGCTCTCTGCATGGCCTGTAAGATTCTGAAATCTGCATCCCCAGGGATCTTGCACAACCTGCTTTTGCCCTATGTACCCACCCGCTAACTCCGCTCTTTGGGGCAACACGTGGTGGTGGTCCCACGGGTAAGCAGGATGCACACTGGGGGGGGCGCTGTTTTTGCACCCTGGCAGCAAAGCTCTGGAACTCTCTTCCTTTACAGACCCCCAGCTTGAGCAGCTACCCAGCATTCCGGAAGGCAATCAAAACAAACCTCTTTTCTTTGCCGTAGGTTCTGGTTAAGTATGGGCGGAAAATTTGTTCCGCTCGCGGTATTTGCACATTTTTTCCAATTTTGCAATCTTTGAATGCTGCGAAATTGCCCAAAAATCTGCAATTCATGAGTTGCCGGATTTTTTTTCTTGTTTTCGCCTCTAAAATACAATCATGCGCGCGTGGCATTGACTTACCATGATTCTGCGTTCGCTGATGAGTTTTCCACCCTGTTCGCGTGCGCTGCAAGATTTTGGTATCTGGCCGAGTGATGCTGCAATCGCGAACACGTCATTGCGACCTGAAACAAGAAATTGTGAATGCGAACACGTCATTGCGACCCGAAACTGGAAAAAGGCATTGCAAGCAGGCTAGTTAAGTGGAAACAACATGTTTGCGACTGTTACGATCGCATGCGCAAGTTCTTGTTCCTGAACTGGTAAAAAAATCTCGCAAACTCGCAATTTTTTTTTTCGCAAGCTCGCGTAATTTGGCGGATTTTTTTGAATCGCGATTTTTAAGTTGAGCGAATTTGTGTAATGCGAATTCTCAAATTCCGCCCATGCTTAGTTCCAGTTCTCACCAGGGCCTCTTCGCTGTGATAGCTGTGTGCTGTATAAAATTTTATATAAGTGTGGGCAGAAAATTCGTTCCGCTTGCGGAATTTGGAGATTTTCCACAATTTCGCCATCCGCGAATCTCACGAAATCGCTGAAAATCCGCGATTTCGCGAGCGGGACAAATTTTCATGGAAGCACTTACAGGGTTACAGCAGCAGGTGCACAAGTTGTAGCTAATTTCTTTGTAACCCTTTACAAACGGGTTACAAAGAAATTAACTTCAACTTGGGCACCTGCTGCTGTAACCCTGTAAGTGCTTCCTGGCTTCTCGTTGCCTACTTGCAACTATTCTCTGACCCTGCTCTGACACTCGAAGCAGGGTCAGAGAATAGTTACAAGTAGACAACGATGCGCCTGTCCCACAAATTAAACCTCAACAGGAAGCACTTACAGATACAAATTAAGCAGGTGCCCGAGTTAAAGCTTAAATTCAGTACTGTTAGCACACCTATCATATATACGACACCCTCAGAAACAAAAAATGTTTTTTTCTTTTAGAAAGTAGGTACATTTACTTTGCCCGAACAAAACTCTTTTGAAAAAGAATTCAGATCAAGAGCCAGGCACACGCAATTATTCAGAATTTGGCATACGCACAAGGTCCAATATTTAGCAGATATTTTGCATCCCCCAAACAACAAATGAAACCCCTCTGTCCTTTAGATAAGGTTTCGTCTTTACTAGGGTATAGGTTCTGGGTGTCACGGTTTTTTGTAACTGATGACTGATCACTAGCAAATCACCAGAATAATTCATGGCACATGTGAAGCAACTGCAGAGAACTCATCGTATTACCGAGACTCCCCTGTTCATTTACCATTTTATCTGTGCAAACATAAAGAACATCTGATGCGTACAATAAACGCATGACTGCGCATAAAGCATCCAGAAACGTACGTTAATTAAAGAAAGAGGAAACAAGACTTCTTTTGCTGTTTGCCTAGACAATGGATTTTAGAGGCATGCTTGCAACTTGCTTAGAAGGGTCTAATCATGGCAGGAACTGAAAGCATATGGACAAGTCTTCGGAAAGAAACACGCTGTTTTGATTGGCACTGGCATCAAGCGGTTTGTGGTATAATTTGACAAAGGAAGCTTCACAAGGACTCACTTTGTCTAAAACACCATTATTTCTTTTCCTATTTTTATGTTGGAGTGAAGTGATGAAAGCGAAATAATGTTTCCAAAACTAAACACTGAACCGGAAAAAAAAACAATGATACTTGAAGCACTTTGTTCTACTATTGAAAGAAAGCAGGAACTTTATTATTGATATCTCTAAAACAAGCATTGGCAAAGTCAGTAAGTCTTGCTATTTCACACATACCCTCAATCTTTGAAAACAAATACCAACAAAGTGTCTGTGCACGCATTATATAATGTCTTCATATTGTATCTCAGTTGATTGGTAGGAGAGGATCTCTTGCTTGCTCTAAAAATACACTCAAGCTACAACTTTCAGCATGGCAAAACATCCATGGAATGCTTATTGATCTAGTAAAGTGAAGATAGGACGAGAACTTGTATACAGTCTGCTTACGTTGTTGCACAGATCGCTTGATTTAGACAAGGCTGCTGCCTTCTCGGTGGTTTTCTAATCCATTTTTTATGCTGCTCTGGAGCATAAACTTGTGTACAAAAATGCTGACTAAAGACAGGAAGGAAAGTGGTCTACGGAGCTGCAATACAATGATGTATGGTGGACAGAAACTAAAAGTGGAAGCTGATGAATTTCAAGCAATGGTAATGCCAATAAGTCTGGCTTTAAAGGAATGTTGATTGTTGTTCGGCAATGTGAAACATTACTATGGATAAGATGTTCTGCAGTGCTGGGTGGTAGACTGTAAAACTGTGTGTTTGTTACAGGCACACATGGTCACTGGAGACACATCTTCTGGCCCTTTACACAGCTGCAGTGTAGCAAAAGCACTTTTCATTTACTCAACTATACATTTACAGCACTTACTGGATTAGCCAGTAGAAAGTACTCCAGTGCAAATCGCAAACAAAATCCGCGAATTTGCGTATTTGTTTGCGATTTCACACGAATTTGCGGACCGCGAATTAGCAAATTTCACCCATACTTAATTTTATAACAGAACATAACCTCTGTTGCTGCTTTCTGCACTTTTCTTCCTTTTCCTGAATTCCTAATGCCTACTTTTGCACCTCTGTTGCTTCTTTCTGCACTTCTCTTGGTTCTTTCTGCACTGCTCTTGCCTTTTTCTATATCCCTCTTGCCTCTTTGAGCTCCTCTTTTGCTTCTTTCAGTACTTATGTCTCCTCTTTCTTCACCTCTCCTGCCTTTTTTGCATCTCTGATGCTTCTTTCTGCACTTCTATTGCCTCTTTCTGCACCACTCTTGCTTCTTTCTGCAGCTAACTTGCCTATTTCAGCACCTCTGTTGCTTTGTTCCGTACCTCTCTTGACTTGTCCAGCACCTCTGTTACTTCTTTCTGCAGTTTTCATTCCGCATCTCTCTTGCTACTTTCTGCACTGCACTTGCCTCTTTCAGCACCTCTGTTGCTTTTTTCTACAGATCTCTTGCCTCTTTCTGCACTGCATTTGCCTCTTTCAGCTCCTCTGTTGCTGTTTTATGCAGAACTCCTGCCTCTGTCTACACCCCTCAACTCTCTCTCTGTATCTCTCTTGCCTCTATCTGCACCCCTGCTCCCTCTTTCTGTACCTTTCCTGCCTGTCTCTGTACCTCCCTTGCCTCTTTCTGTGCCTCTGTTGCTTCTATCTGCACTTCAGAAATTCTCTTGCTCTTTCTGCACACTTTGTGCCTCTTTCAGTACCTCTGTTACTTATTTTGGCACTTCTCTTCTTTCTTTCTGCACCCCTCTTGCCTCATTCTATACCTCTCTTGCCTATTTCTGCACCCCTCCTACTTTTTGTTGCACCCTTTTGCCTCTCTCTACCCTTCTTGCCTCTCTGCACCTCTGTTGGTTCTTTCTGCACTGCTCTTGCTTCTTTCTGCACCTTACTTGCCTCTTTCAGCACTTCTCTTGCTTCTTTCTACCCCTCTGTTGCTTCATTCAGCAATTATCTTGCCTCTTTCTGTACCTCTCTTGCCTCTCTGTGCAACTTTCCTAACCCTTTCTGCACCCCTTTCCCTCTTTTTACACCCCTGTTGGTTCTTTCTGCACCTCACTTGCCTCTTTCTGCACTTCACTTGCTTTTTCTGCACCTCTCATGCATCTTTAGGCACCTCTGTTGCTTCTTTTTGTACTTCTCTGGCCTCCTTCTGCACCTCTTAGTTAGAGGTAGTTTTAATCCCCTTTCCTATTATGTACTAGGGCCATATAGGGGAGGTCATGCCAATCACAGGGGTACCCCAACCCATAGTGTACCCTGTTGTATGTAGGTGGTTTCACAGTATTTTCAGCATAGCACTGGCACCAGGCCGGTTAGTCAAAGTCAGTACCCATCAGCAAAAAGTTGGGGGCACAGGATGACTTTGCAACAAGGCCTCTTTCTGCTCCTTTGTTGGTTCTTTGTGCACATCTCTTGTTTCTTTATGCACCTTTCTTTGTCTTCCTGGACTTCTATTGAATTTTTCTGCATTGACTTTTTCTGCATGTCTCCTGCTTCTTTCTGCATCCTTCTTCCTGCACATAACCTACCTCTGTAGGCATAGTTTGAAATTAACATTTAAAACACCTTTGAAATTCACTGAAAAAAACACAGGTTTCAGGGATGTTATAGTTTGAAATTAGTATTTAAAAATCTTTGAAATTCACCGAATAAAACATAGGTTTCTGGGACGTTATAGTTCGTTGGCCATTTCACTCGTACAAAATCTGTGAAAATCAGTTGTTGTAGTTAGTTTATCTATCTATAACTCGTGTCCCCACAATGCCCTGCTGATGATGTCACATATTACATCATTCATGACATGGTCGGTGACATCAGTGATGACATCACTGATGCAAGAAATTGCCCTGTTAAATGCAAGTAATCACAGGTAAGCATGAAAAGATATAAAGATATATACACTGAGTACATCAGATGATTATGACCACTGGAGACTTGAATGTGCACACAGACACACACACAGCACAATGCCAATAATCGGAGAACATACATTATCGGCTGTGCAATAACTTCATCTTGGCCCACACCAGACTGTGGGGTTCAAAGCCGGGGTCAGACTCAGCAAGCCAGGAACTGCTACACTGAATACGAAGTGTCTGTCCCTTCAGGTCAAAACAAATCCCACTTTACAAGCCAACAGACCCAGTTTTATAATCTCTATGCACCAGAAGTTTCCGAGAAGACCTTCTCTGCACCAATGAAACTAACTGGAGTTAGCCACTCTCCCACAAGCATTCCAAAGGCAAAGGAGTTCTCATATATTCTTTTGCGCTCTCACTTGTTCCAGCCATTATCTTAGTGAAGCTTCAGAAAGTAGAAAACATCTCCAAAGGTACATAAATTAACCGTGAATGTGAATAACTTAACCTGCGTGATTGATCAGTAGGCCTGCTTGTGTGTGCAAAACTCAAGCTAGACAAAGTCAGAATTCAAGATGGGATGAGGGCATGTCAAAACCAATAGTAAGGACTTCATAGAACTTCCTAATGTGCCACATAATGCACATTTGTGCACCACGGCCTATAGTATCACACATTTTTCTTCCCAATGTACAACATAATGCACATTTGAGCACCACTACATATAACACTACACTCCTCGAAAAAGAAGTACATTCTGCACCTTTATCTCTCTCATGCTCTCAAACGCACATCCCACACATTGTGTTCATGTAAAGGCTGTTCTACTTTGTGAAAACACTCAAGTGAAATGTGGAAATAAAACATATAAAATGAATTAAAATAATCGTAGTAAAAGGTGGTCATGTGGTCCCAATATATGAGAGTGCTTCTTGCACTACACCTGGACATGTAACTAGACCTGTCACTGCACCTGTCTGAGCCCTACTGTCTTCTGCTGGAATGAGTTTCTCATCCCCAAGTGGTGTCACATATCTCATATGCGGACGATGCACAGCTAAACCTGGTTCTGGAAAATAACACCATTCAGGTAGAAGAAAACCTACGCTGTTGCCTCACCGCTACTTTTAGCTGGATGAATTCAACCCACCTTAAGTGCAATTCCGAAAAGACGGAAATTTTACCATTAGGCCAAGAGAATTCTTTCTCTCCCAAGTCCTGATGGACAGCTAATTCTACCCCTCCGCCAAGCACTGTGAACGTGGTTAGAAATATGGGAATAAAGTTTGATGCCACTCTCTAATTTCAGCCAGACAGGTGGTTGTGGTCACTTTAATTACATTGAGACTGGACTATTGCAACAGCCCCAATGTAGGTGCTGATAAATCGGTCCTACATACACTTCAAATGGTCGAGCATGCAGCAGCACGCCTTGTCCTGAAATGGCCTAAGAGTTCATCTGTACCAGCAGCCCTAGAAAAACTGCACTGGCTGCCAATCCATAAACAGGTCCTGTTCAAGGTCCTCATCATTACTCTTAGGGCATTCCACACTTTGGGCCCTCAATATATTTGCACTACATTGATGCCCTACACTCCTTATCGGAGTCTAAGATCATCCAACGCTAGTTTGTTAAAAATACCGACTTTTAGATTATCCTCGAAGGGAGGAAAACCACTCACTGTAATTAACTCCAAGGTGTGGAACACACTTCCTATTCAGCTTCGCCAAATCGAATCAGAGACCCTCTTTAGGAAAGCTCTAAAAACATGGATTTCCTCTGCATCAGCCGCCCTTTGCAAAACCCTGATATGATGTATTCCTCTTACTGCAAGTAGTTAACCAGGCAAGCCTTTTTTTCTGGGTTCCGTTCAGCGCTAAGATGCTCCTTGGATTGACAGTTGCGCTATACAAATAGCCTATTACATTACACTACATTTACTAAGCTCACTCCCAGAGAATAAAAGAAACCTTTGAGATTTTAGCCCTTTGTGACCGCGAATGGGCTGCTCATGCCAAGATTATGCTTTCTTCACTGCCCAACAACAAGAAGTTCTGGTGAATCCGAAGCTTCACCCCTCAGCGACTGGCCACTATGCCCAGCAACGCAGATCTGCACAATGGGCAACAGCATTGAAAGCTTGCAATGACCACCAATGCTAAGCTTTAGCAAAAACCATCTGCGGGCCCCAATAAGGGTATTTGTGATACAGCAATACCCATCCACGATGGGCGACCAGCTCTTCACAAAACACAAGTGTTCATCTGCAATGCTCTCTCTGCTCCTCGTGGCACCTTTCACTCTGAACAGAACTCTTCACACTGGACTTTTGAAGTGAACTCTTTAACCCCTTCGATGCTGATGACGAGCTCAGCTCGTGATCAGCTACGGCGCTCGTATGCTGATGACGAGCTGACCTCGTCATGTAACGCGGGTTTTCGAAAAACCCAGCACACAGCGGGAAAACCGCTAGCGCGAAAGGGGTTAAATTGGAGTAAAAAATCCCTGTATCCAGCAATTGCTCTACTGCCGTTGGCCTGAACTTTTGACATTTACCTGCAGTCTGGAGTTTTTACTTTATTACTATTTGAAATGTTGCATACATACTTTACACAATGCCTCTAAGTTAAGCCTCTCTGCTTGTGCCAAGCTACCTGAGGGTTAAGCACAAGACAATTTGCAGTTTGCCTGCAACTTCACAATGACGAAAATTGTGGCTGCTTGAGTAGGCCTTTACCCCCTCAACCAGTAACCCAATTGTCAACAGCCAGTAATCGCTATAATAACGAAAATGATCACAGTAGCAATACTAGTAGATGTAGTAATAGTAGTAGTAGTAATAACAGTAGTAGTACTAGTAGTAGTAGCATTAGCATGGGTGCAAAACAGGTAGCACTGGTACCTGGAGTTGAGGTATAAGTAATATTAATAATACAACCAGTTGTGAAGATATTAACACCATTTTTACAGATGCACTGACAAAGAAATTCATCCACGGCAATCTACAACTCATAAACAACACACATATAAAGAATATCCCACAGACATATAAGACCAGATCACAAAACCTGTTAAACCAAAGGAAAAATGGCCTCTACTTGTGGAGTTTTGGGGCTTAGTCAGTGTATTGTTATAACACCGCTTCACTAGCAAAAGTTTAAACTGAACAATCTTCCTCTTGGAGCTGCTAGACTCTATGCCCAACACAAATATCTGCAGCAGCATTACGATGGTGGTTTGTTTCCATGCTGTTTATCTGTGATAATTTGCAAGCAATCTTTGGCAAGTGTCACCCTAGGTAAAATAAGGTAGCCCACAGTATTTTGCATTTATGCCAAATTACATTTTATGTAGGATCAAATCTGTATGCATTTTCTGGGGTAATGTCGTAATTTGACAATGACTGGGTTAGCGTTAAGCTTTGCTACACGTTATTTCCCTTATCTTGGCCTTAGTTGTAAACGCCATTTTGTATGTTATGGCGGCCATTTTAGAGAATGAGTCGCCTCGTGGTCAGCATGCCCTTTAGTCCTTTGTCCGTACCACTGACCACTTGAGTTTGCCCAGCAACAGGCTATTTTTAGTAACGGTCAAGCCCGCACATGCACAGTTCCAATTGACCAGTCATCACTTAGGAATGTTCCGCCAAACTGACCAGTGGTGTTGTAACCCCTCCCATGAGTTGGCTGTGTTCCAAAAATGACCATATATGTACCTAAAACTCTGTAACCATGTACCGCCCACCTTTTAATGTCTATAAAACTGTATAAAAGAAGGACTTACACCGATGTTCGGTGTGATACTTCTTGCATTACCGAAGGGTGCTGTAGGAATGTACCACCACCCCATGGGGTCTTAATAAACTTGTCTTTTACATTTTCTAGTTGCCGTGCCAACAGTTCTTGTGGTGTAGAGGGTATTCTGCGGAGTATGTAGGCCTGAAGAACCCAATACCACAAATTGGCGACCACGAAGGGACTCATCGGCGACTCGGATGCCCGAAGGAGAGGTCGTGACGAAGGATTGGAAACTCGCCATGGACGCATACGCTGCCACTGAGTGACCCGAGTCTTGGCACCCACGGTGTTTTCTTCCCTTCCTTCTGATCTGACCTTCCACGTGGCGCCGGTCCCCGACTGAGATCCTGCTCGTCTGCGTTGCTGTACAGTGCCTGTTTGGCTGATTTGATCAAAGACCTTGGCAGTTGGAATCTGGATACTTGAGATTTGGGTAAGAATTGTGATTGGTAAGGTAGTCTGCGGACGCTTACTGTGGTTCTATGAATATGACTATGATTTGAGTTAGCTAACGTTTGAGTCTGTGAATTTGATCCTATATGTGTAGTGCACTTCACATAGGCAGGCATGTAGAGATGTTTCTCTAACTTTGTTTGTATTTTGAGCGGCACATTTGTGTGAAGAATAGTAAGTGCCATTTTTATGGTATCACGTTTCCGTGGTACTTTTGAACATGCCTGTTTTAAGCACACTCCGAGGGATGTGCTGTCTTGGGAATGGTACCACATACAGATTGAACGAATCTCAGCCGGCTCCCCCAGAGGGGACCTCTAACCGCGAAATGTACATCAAATTTGGCCTTCCCCCTATATTGTACAGTAAATTATGGAATAAATATACCAAGTCTGATCCCGAGTTGCAATGGCCACTACATGGGTCGTTTGATTTACGAAAGGTTCAGTTTGTGGAGCAATGTTTGTTTCAACGCAGGTCTAGACAGGATATGTTTGATTGTGTGCGAATGTGGGAGAAAGCAGTGCGTAAACGTATGAAGCGTGAGATTGCCTTGGTGGAAAAAGAGCAGTGCAAGGCTGCTCGAGATAAAGCTTTACAGCTGGAGGAGAAGGAGTTGCAGGAGAAGAAAGAGAGGGAGGCACGGGAACGTAATTTGCAAACGACCGGTCAATTTCCTATTCGACGTCCGCTTTATCCTGTCCTTACTAATGAAGTTGATGATTTTTCATTATTAGATCGATCTCCGCCTCCGTATGTTCAGCCTACGGCTCCGGACGAGGACTTCGGTGATGAAGAACGAGATAGTGCGGGTACAAGGTTAACTGCCGGTAGAGTCGCGGATTTGCGCAGTTTCGCTAGGAAACTTAATTTGAATAAAATCACTATGTCAGAAATTAATGCTGAACGGAATAAGTGGTCAGAACGAGAACAGTTGTGTTTTTTAAGTACTTTTGCAGATGAAGTTGTTGAACGGTTTCGTAAGAATTCAGAGGAATTAGAATCTAAGGATATATCAGCTCATCATGAGAATATGCGTAAAGGTCTATTTGATATTTCAGATGCGGATGCCTTTTTCCTATGATTGGTCCAGCTACGGGAAGCACGAAAAGCAGCAGAGAAGTCCGTGCCGGGGTCGACGGAGTTAACCAAAGAGTGTTCTATCTTTGGAGCAGATAAGAGTTCTAAAGTGCATGTTATGCCTATGCGTGAAGCTGCACCTTTGTATGTTCCCCCTAAAGGGCAAGGTACCAGTGATGATAAATTGTCTGGGGATGCAAAAGGCTATTTCATATATAATTGGGTGTATACACCTTGGAATAGAGTGGATGTTATGGCATTGAAAAACGCTTTGCCTGATCCTCGTAAAAATCCGGCAGCTTTCTATGAAGGAGTGGAGGGGGCTATTTCTTCTTGTGTTATGACGCTCGTTGACATAGATCTTTTCTTTGGGTTAATACTTCCCCCTGATATGTGGAGAGCGATTCGTAAGTTTGATGATCAAACAATGTTCGGAGCAACTTGGAAAGATATAAGCCAAGCTGATTTAGACAGGGAGCCTGCATGCAAACCTTGTCAATTGATTTTAGATCTTCCAACAGCTATTTTGAATAAATTGAAAACGCTTGTTCCCCCTAAAAAGATTGATTGGACTATGTTAGCATCATGCAAACAGAAACAAGATGAGTCGGTATCTGACTTCTTCACACATTTTGAAGAAGCGTTTCATGATTACAGTGGACAATTATTAACAGATGATACGGGTAGGCATCTGTTTGTCGACAAGTATGTGGCTAACCTCCTACCGGAGATTGCAAAGCGGTTGAAAACAAGTGAAAGTTTCTGGACCACGGTGACCCCTGCGTCTTTGTTAACTATGGCTCAGTATTATGAGCGGCAGGAATTAGAGGCTAAAGAAAGTGTTGATAAGAAAGCAAAGGAGTTGAAGACGAAGGTGATGTTGGCACAGGTTCGCGGTGCACAATCTAGAGGGAATGACAGAGGCAGGCGAGGAGGGGGTAATGCGTCATATGGTCGTACTGATATTGCTGAGGACCATATTGTAAAGAGTTTGGGCATTGGGCCGAAGACTGTCCGGTGCTTCGTGAGCAACGTAGTCAGCGCGGTCGAGGTGGTGGAAGGTCACGGAATAGTTATTCGGAAGCGAGGGGTGGTGGAGGTGATCGTGGTAGGTTTGAGGTGAGGAGTCGTGGTCAGGTTGAACGAAATACTTTTGATCGGCGAAATCAGTATCAGATATCGGAGGGTGAGAACGTGGAGAGTCAGGATTATGTGCATGCATAGGATTGCGTAGGATGGGGTGTGGAATCGGTTGAAGTGCCAGTAGATCAAAGAGGTCCATATGTATCAGCGGGCGTTTTGGGTTCTACTGATCAGTTTTTAGTTGACACAGGAGCTACTCGTAGTGCTTTGTCTAAAAACTTGTTTCCAAGGGCTCCCCTGTCTGGCGAAACGATAACATGTATAGGGTTCGATGGCACACCCTCTCCAAGCCCATTATCACAACCTCTTGCATTTTGCATTGATAAATTTTTTGGTTTTTGTCCATTTTTGTTGTCACCCCATACTCCAGACAATATTATGGGCATAGATTTGCTCAAATATTTTCGAGCAACAATACGCTGCGCTCCTGAAGGAGTGCGGGTTATTTTGAATGACAATTATCCGGATTCAGGCAGACTCTGTACCATGCAAGAAATTGAAGCATTAGCCTCTCTCCCACACACGTTATGGGCGACATCAGATACGGATGTGGGACAGATGCTCATCCCGCCTATTCGAATTACTGTTAAGGAGGGAGTATCCTTGCCACGTGTACCGCAGTACAAGATATCCAGGGAAGGTGAAATTGCCCTGAGGCACATTGTTCAGGATTTGATTATTGCAGGAGTCGTGGAGGAAGTTCCTTACAATGTCTGTAATAGCCCTATTCTTCCGATCCTTAAGAAAGATACTGATGACAAAGTCTATCGATGTATTATTGACTTGAGAGAAATAAACAAAATTGTCGTTCCCCAGTACCCGGTGGTGTCTGACATCACCACCTTACTTACTTTGGTCCCCCCCACTGCCACGACTTTCTCTGTTATTGATCTTAAAAATGCGTTCTTTTACATTCCCATCCATCCCGACAGCAGATACCTATTTGGCTTCACGTTAAATAATAAATCGTATAGATTTTGTCGTGTTCCTCAAGGTTACACAGAGAGCCCTAGCATTTATAGCCAGGCTTTAAAACGGCAGCTTGATTCCTTTGAATTGCGATCTGGAGTAGCTCTTATTCAATACGTTGATGATCTCCTATTGGCTGCAGACACCAATGCACAATGTGAGGAGAGTACTCTTGCTTTGCTCTCCTTTTTGGCCCAGAATAATCACAAAGTCTCTAGGAAAAAGTTACAATACTGTAGACCAAAGGTGACCTACCTCGGTCATCTTTTGTCTAAGGAGGGGCGTGCATTAACATCTGATCGAATTCAAGCGATTTTAGATACACCAGTCCCCCGCACTCAGAGAGATGTACGCGCCTTCATAGGACTAACGTCCTTTTGTAGACAGTGGATAATGGGGATTTTGCACATTATAAAACCTTTGTTAGCGTTACTGTCCAAAACTACACCAATGCCCCTTGAATGGACAGATGAATGTCAAAATGCTTTTGAACAATTGAGACAGGCCCTTTGCTCTGCACCCGTGTTAGGTACACCAGATTACACAAAGATTTTCACGTTGTACGTGCACGAGAAAGAGGGGTGCGCATTATCAGTGTTAGTGCAAATACACGGGGATAAGCAGAGGCCATGTGCGTACTTTTCAGCCATTCTTGATCCTGTAGCACGAGGGTTACCTGGGTGTTTCTGAGCAGTTGCAGCAACAGCAGTAGCTATACGGCAGAGTGAGGGAATAGTTTTGTCGCACAAACTGTTGGTGCTAGTTCCCCATGCAGTGGACGCTCTGCTAAATCAAACGAAAACCCAGTATCTTACGAGCGCACGTTTAACAGGATATGAGCTTACACTTCTGGCGCCACATATCACACTAAAAAGATGCGCTACCCTGAACCCTGCCACTTTATTGCCGTATCCGGTTGCTGAGGGCCAGGAGGAAGAACACCATGATTGTGTTTTCCTGACCGAAGAACAAACAAAGGGTCGTGTTGACTTACAGGATACGCCACTTCCAGATGTGGATGGGGAACTGTGGGTTGATGGATCGTGTTTGAGGCTGCCAGATGGCACAACTTCTGCAGCATATGCGATCACGACACTTAAGACGGTGGTAGAAACAGCACGAATACCACAGAAATCGGCCCAAGCAGCGGAGCTGATAGCTTTGACAAGAGCCTGTGAATTGAGTACTGGCTTATGTGTGAACATCTACACAGACAGTCGGTATGCCTTCGGAGTAGCGCATGACTTTGGCCTACTCTTGAGAGAGCGTTGGTTTTTGACTTCGCATGGAGTACACATTATGCACGGAGAGCTAATGCGTGATCTCCTAAATGCGCTACTTTGTCCAAAGAAAGTGGCGATAATTAAATGCAGTGCACTTAAAAAGGTCACTGACAAAGTGGGACAAGGTAATGCCTTTGCATACAGTATAGCAAGACAAACGGCTATGTCACGAAATGACTCCCCAATGTATGTAGTGAAGTCGCAGGCCGAGCGATAGCATGATGCTAGAGCAGAGATATTAGACATTCAGAAATCAGCTACTGAAGCAGAACTTGCAACTTGGGCAGCAGAGGGAGTACTGGATGACGAGGGTTGTTGGAGGAGCAAAGATATGGAACAATGGAAATTGCCTGCAGCTTACTTGCAAGCGATGGTCCAGATGACACATGTTGGAGCTCTTGCAATTACTCGATTGCTAACGCGAGTTTGGGAGCATCCTGAGATTGCTAACACGGCCAAGAGAGTAGTGTAGACCTGTTTGATATGTTTACAGCACAATCCTGCAAAAGGGACGCATACTCCGAAAGGAGGGCTCGTTTCACCTTCTGCACCGTTCGAGGTACTACAAATGGATTACATCCAGCTTGAGCGTTGCAATAACCTTAAGTATGTCTTAGTGGTGGTGTGTGCTTTCAGCAAATGGGTTGAGGCCTTCCCCACGAAGGATAATACAGCTTTGACAACAGCTAAGGTTTTACTCAAGGAGTACTTCCCTCGATATGGCGTTTGTAAATTTTTGTGGAGCGACAATGGTCCCCATTTTGTTGGGAAGATTGTGGAGTACGTGTTGAAGGGATTGGGAATACAGCAGAAGTTTCATGCTGTGTTCCATCCTCAGTCAGCAGGTCTTGTTGAACGGTATAATGCTACTTTGAAACTAAAGTTGGCTAAGATTGTGGCATCCACGTCTTTGAAGTGGCCGGATGCCTTGCCTTTAGCATTACTCTCTATTAGATCAGTGCCCCATTCCCGAACTGGCCTCACACCTTATGAAGTGGTGTTTGGAAGGCCGATGAACATATGGGGAGTTCCTAAGCCTCGATTGTTACATGATGTGCCTTGTATAATGATGAACGATTATTTGGCACGATTAACAAATGATTTACTTTCTATTCACCAACAGGTTCGAGAAGCGCTCCCTAACAACTCCATAGGAGAGGCTCACAATCTTCGTCCTGGTGACTATGTAATGGTTCGCTCGTTTGAGAGGACGAACAGCTTGGAACCGAGGTGGCGTGGCTCTGAGCAGGTACTGCTTGCAACTCGAACGGCTGTGCGAGTTACCAACAGGAAGCGGTGGGTGCACTCTACTCACTGCCGCCGTGTCTCTCCGGATCTGGTGAATCCCACTGTGCTGTCTGACTACAGAGACATCTTGGACGAGGAGAAGAGCCCAGCTGTAACGACTGCCGAATCGGAGGGAGCCTTCCCGGACCACACTGTTTCTGGACGACGAAGATATAATCTGCAACCACGATAAGACAATTTTTTTTTTTGTGTGAGACTGGTTGAGTTACCGCTCTGGGGTTTGTGAAACGGAAGCCGGGAATCTCAAGGGGGGGGGATCAGTTCTGCCAAGAGTAGCGTCACCCGTCTTGACCCCGGAGAAGAAAACAACGGCTACCTTGAAGCTCAGCACTCACATTTTTATTTTTTAGTTGTACATTTGAGACATTGTAAACTTTTGAACTATGGCGTCTTCTGCAGCATGAGACAAAAGAATCCTTGGTGCTGTATTATTTGTGCTGACAATTGTAGTAATAGCTGTGATAGCCTGGGTAGTAGAACTTGTGGTACCTGTGCGAGAACATTTGCTGCCGACTACCCCGGCTCCATCTGAACATTTTCATTTCACCTTACCATACCATGAAGAACAGCACCGACAGACTTACTTGAACGATAGCTTCATTCAAATTTTGCATCACACCCATAATATGACGAACACTTCTAATTGTTGGGTATGCGGGATGTTGCCTGGGCATCAAAAGAAAGGAGGCACACCACTTATCCCACTCCCGTTTTCTCACAATGGGTCTTGCAATGCCTGGAACACTCTCCTGTTCACTTTGCGCTGGCCAACAAAAGGGGGGCTTCTTTTCCGTTTGAACAAAATCTGTTTTAACGATTGAGACGGCTATCCACAAGCTGAAGGTACTAAGTTCGAATGGGAAGAGTACCGCCCGGACAATGTATCTGCACCACGAGTTTACAGCAATCAACGAAATGTTAACATGCCCAATTCTCATGTTATTAATGTCATTGTTACAAAGGCCGATCTCTGTATACGTAATAAAGGTACAATCCCAGTTGGCAGAAGTGAATGTAATATCACTCTTACCTTTGATACCCCGAATGGCATTTCATTTGTGGCCTCCCGAAATACCTACTTTATATTTGGTAATAAAGGTTATCATCGTCTCCCTTTAGGATGGTTAGGAACATGCTACATCTCTTTTGTATTGCCCCCTGTATTCATTGCCCCGCCTATGTATCATAATGATTATGTTTTGTACCACGATTTTGTATTGAACAGAGTTAAAAGAGCAGTAGTCCTTGAAGATATAGATCAGACAGATACCGCACTGCAACAATATGTAGATTTCAATTTGGGTGTGTTTTCTTTTGTGGGACCCGCTCTGAACAGTCGGAAAATACGACGACTAACTCGTGTTGTTGAAGCTGTTGCCAATGATACTGCTTTTGCATTGGGGAATATAACTGAGGAGCTTCAGATCTCTAGAATTGTAACGCTTCAGAACAGGATGGTTCTAGATGTAGTTCTGGCCGATCGAGGGGGGGCATGTCGTATTATCGGAAGTAGTTGCTGCGTTTACGTGCCAGATAATTCACCATCTGTATATGATGCCATATCCAAATTACATAAAATTGCTGCTGAGATACATCCGGACAACGGTACATGGACCTTTTCGGGGTGGTTCTGGTCAATGCTTAGTACATGGGGCTGGAAGTTACTGACGATCTTATGTATAATAATTGGGATATTATTCTTTTTATGCTTATGTATACAATGTGGCCCTGCATTATGTTCTATGTGTTTATCAGCTTGTAATCCATCTAGGCGAGCTTTTGCCCAAAATGAATTAATGCTTCATAAAGAAGTGGCCCAGATTATGTCCATCGATATAGAAGATGAGTATCCCGATTATGTCCATTATGAGGTAGCTTCAGCTAAACGCTAAAAGGGTCGTCTGTCGTAATTTGACAATGACTGGGTTATCGTTAAGCTTTGCTACACGTTATTTCCCTTAACTTGGCCTTAGTTGTAAACGCCATTTTGTATGTTACGACGGCCATTTTAGAGAATGAGTCGCCTCGTGGTCAGCATGCCCTTTAGTCCTTTGTCCGTACCACTGACCACTTGAGTTTGCCCAGCAACAGGCTATTTTTAGTAACGGTCAAGCCCGCACATGCGCAGTTCCAATTGACCAGTCATCACTTAGGAATGTTCCGCCAAACTGACCAGTGGTGTTGTAACCCCTGCCATGAGTTGGCTGTGTTCCAAAAATGACCATATATGTACCTAAAACTCTGTAACCATGTACCGCCCACCTTTTAATGTCTGTAAAACTGTATAAAAGAAGGACTTACACCGATGTTCGGTGTGATACTTCTTACATTACCGAAGGGTGCTGTAGGAATGTACCACCACCCCATGGGTTCTTAATAAACTTGTCTTTTACGTTTTCAAGTTTCCGTGCCAACAGTTCTTATGGTGTAGAGGGTATTCTGCGGAGTATGTAGGCCTGGAGAACCCAATACCACAGTAATGTTACAAAAATTACAATGTATGAGTTTAAATCGAGAATTATTGGACACAAGGTGAAAAAGTGAAGGGGGCCTCTAACCACATCTTTTTGTCAACTGTGATCAATTATCAGTTTCCTACAGCTATTGGAATCAAATTCAAAACGTATTTGCACATGGCTGGGTCCAAATAGATTTGGTATGGTGTGTAAAATAACGATGTACTGTAAAGAAGCAAAATCAAATACCAGGGGCTCAGATTAACACATACATTCCACCGATCACTTTTTTGTATACTTTAGTAAAAATGCCTAAGTAAAACAAGTATGCCCAGAAGTAGGTGGACTGCTCACAGTGCCACCAGAAGTAAACTACACCTGACTGAAGAGCCCCAACCAGGGCGAAACTGATCCTGAGTTGCTTGTTTTTGAACTCGGGGAAGATCTGGCCTGGTACTTTGGGCTGAAGTGTTCCTAATGGATCAGAGTCAAAACTGATTTACATAAGTTTGGATCCAAACTGCGGTGGCAAAAAGTGCAAAATAATGATGAACTTGGAATCTGCCATGAATAATTACCATGGCTGAGGTTAATTGATGCATGTCACCCATCACTTGTTTATATAGTATAGTGTGATGCCTAAGTATTTCTTGTTCACTGGGGCATTGGAACTGATCTACGGCCAACTGAAGAGCTTCACCTGGGCACAATTAGTCTTTTGTGCCCAGCTGTTTGAGTTTTGGTAAAGGGTGGACCTGGCATGGCAGTTTGGACTGGACTGTCCTATTGGTGCAGGTTCAGGAGTGATTAGCATATAGCTGGGTCCAAACTGAGATGACATGGTGTGCAAATGACTGATGGTCAGGGATGTGACTTAATTATTACCAGCGGCTGAGATTAATTCAAACATTTCACCCATCACTCTTTTGGGTACTTCAGAATCATACTTATTGTATGATTTTTATTGGTGCTTAGTTTAATTTATTTAGATGACCTCATAGCATCATGTAATTATTCACTGGCTCTAATCTGCTTTAATTATCAACTCTTTTGTAGTTAATGTAACTGAGAGTTCCCATAAATCTCCCATACCTGAGACTCTATCCTACACATATCATGATATTGTATTAATTGCCCTGCAATGTGTTGGAAGGCCTTTATAACCCATTTTCATGATTTCACATCTCCAGTTTCATATGGATCTCCTACTGTAACACAGTCCGTCAATCTCCTAAGCCCAATCACATCTTTAACATGAGATTCCCTCCTCACCTTATAGTTGTACAATGCTAACAACCTGAAGTGTACCAAGGAACAATAACCATCACTGGCAGGTGGTGCTGATGCTCTTTAAGAAAAGTTAGACAACACAACTACTTCAAGAAAATGTATCTGGCAGTACTTCCTGTATTAATGACCCAGGGGCAGATTTACAAGCCCATTTTTGTGACGTACCAGTGACACATTTTAGTGCTCCATATTTACAAGGACAGGAAAAGTCACCCAGCATGACTTTTCCTGTCCTTGTAAATATGGCCCCTTTCTACGCAGCACTTTGCGTGAAAGAGTTGTTCCATGGGTGTTGCATTGGGTGTTTCCACTGCATCACCAAATGCGATGCATTGTGCGCAACAACATTTGTTTTATTTATTTTTATGTTTACTTACCTTTTAAAGTCCGTAATCCAAACATTACTACTCCCCACCCTGCCCCTCCCCTTCCCCACATCACCACCCGGCCGGTACTCCCACTACTGGCCGCGGCTGCATATAATGCAACTTGATTAAAATGTCCATGGAAAATAACCTTTCCGGAAACTTACTTCATGCATGATCATTTAAAATCTCCCTTCATTTGTTCAATACCGTGTTTCACAAACTCTGATTCGAGTTGCACACATCATGTCTCACCTTTCCTAAAACATATTTTTAGGTATACATATGATACCGGGGCTGGTGTTAAGTAAATATATAAAAAGTCATGAGTGTTGTGGGCATAGTATGCAAGAATCTGGCACTTGTAAGTAAGTATTTCTCCTCTGCTTTCAGCTAACAAAGACTTAATAAATCAAGTTGAAGACAGCAGCATCGGATTTTATCTTTCCTTCTATCGTTAGCGTGGAGAGACACCTCTCCTGTTCAATTTCCACCTGTTACTGCAATGAGCAGCAGCGTTTCCAAAGCATCTAAATCCATTGGTAACTGGACCCGGTTTATAGGAAAGAAACAGAAAACACAGTGCCGACATGGCTGGGGCAAGAAAATGCTCCTCTCCCCCTTGATGTGCATGGTCCAGATGTGCGTGATATCACATGAGCAGGCAGAGCCAGAAGCGTTGCTGTCCCTGTCCAAAGCCAGCCCTGCTCCCGAGCACCGTGTAGTGTTCTTTCATGATGCTTTATTCCCAATGTTTCTCTGCCCTAGTTGCTCAGCATGTGTGTGTGTCTTCTGTATGGAATGTTGGTGAGTGGACCTTGAGTAGAATGCCTGGGTGACTGGATGAGCAGTGACAGTTGATGAGAGGGGCTGAGCAGCTAACAGGCTGCTCCTGATGGGGCTGTTGATTATCATCGACAGACTGACTATTGGACTTATATACCTGTTAATGATGACCTACCTGTTGATAAGGTGGTACCTGTGAATAAACCTACTTGGATTACAACTTACCAGTATGTCATCATTACTACAAAGTGCTTGTGGAGGCTCTTCTTTGGCTGTGGGGGCAGACTTGGATCATCACACTGGGAGGGTCAGTAGCAGGCTTGAGCTGGAACCTACCTTTCTTTATCTCTGCCATCCATGCATCAGCAGACCCTGCTGCCCAGACTGAGATAATCTGTGTCTTGAAACAGTCTCATGATTGGGGCACTTAGTGGAGGGGTAAATCCTGGCACAGTCCTGATGAACATGGTCACCTGGTCACTTGGTGTAAAGAGGAGCGAGGTGGATAAAGTGGGAGCTCCTGGATTGCAGTGATATCTCTCACTGCATTGTGACAGTGGGGTCTAGGATACAGGACGACAAATTTCCGAACACACACGTGATTTTTTTGGGTTGACAATGACAATCCAGTGCTTGCAGGAGTGACAAAAATAGTGAAAACTGTAACACCGAACTTCTTAAAGAACAACTTGTAACAGGTGCATGGGCACCTGCTCATCTTCTGAGACCCAGGGCAGAACAAATTCTAAAAGTAGTAAACTATCTACCACGATACTCTCTACACCTCTGGTCAGAGTACCAAAGGAGACCTCAAGATTCCTTCCATGCTTGTCTCGACCTCAGCCTCCTACAATATTAGTTTCTGCACAAAATATCATAATGCAACAGACTTTATAAAATAGAGTGCACCTGACTGCATTACTGAGAAGGCTATCTAAGTATGAATATCATATATTGTAGTTATTGTGTATTGTAGTTACATTTACAGTGCATGACGCTTTGTACACCGCGCCTTCATGGATTGGCTGCGCACTGCTCCATTCGTGGTGCTTGGTTGCCACAGTGTGGGTTTAAAGTATGGCCTTTGTGAAGGTATTTCACTGTTGTGTGTGGTAACCATGGATATTCTGCATAACTACTCAAACTACAGCAAGGCTGGGGCGGTGCCACTGAGGAATCGTACATCCCTTCTGGTTCCAGAATCTAAATAGCTACATTGCAGCTCAGACTGTTGTAGATTTGAAAACGGAGAAACATTGGCCGCAGTAGATTCCGCTGGCTACATTTCCTCCACCAGGCTGTACCTTTAATTGGGGTGATCCCACCAGTGAATTCCCCTCACAATGTAAAATTTTCTCTATAAGTTGGAATGTTTTCAGACACCACCCACACTCTGAACCCGCAGGGTGCAGCAGATTGCCTCTGCTTCACTGACTGCAGGCAGGGATCATGTGTAGCCTACAAGGGGAGCTGGCACCTACAACTGTGTGGACCGCGAGCCAAAAGATATATCCTAAAACATACATGTTCACCTGCTATATCAAACTGTGAATGGAATGATTTATCTCCATTAACTGATCATTATCTTCATAGCTAAAGTTCACATTTCAGTGTTCTATGTTATGTTCTGGTTAAAAATCCAATTCTGAGAACGGGCGAGCTAAGTGTGAACTCTGAGCTGTGTTTACAGTCCTCCATATCAAAAAAAGGAGATGTATGTGCTATTAATTCCTGATAAAAATTATGTTTTACTGAACTCTATCATGTTCAACATGTGTACTAAAGGGTGCTATTTTAAAAGAGAGCAATAATAAAGTTTTGCGAATGATGAGAAGGTTATGTTTCAAAACATCCATATACACACAACAGCATAGCCTAATTTACAAAACTGTCACTTTGCTGGGTTGCAGGCATTATAGCATTAACTTCAGTGCTGCGAAATGTTTGCAAACGGTTTTTAGCACACAGTATCTTTGTCATAGCCTATTCAGACCATGATATCCTTTTACCACACTCCAACTCCTTTCCGACCAATAAACTGCATAGCAGCCAAATGTGTCTCTACGTCTGTTGAGCTCGACAAATATAGTTGGTGTAATTATCATAGATATACCCCCCAATCCCTACACTGGGACTTCACCCACTATTAAGATCGCCCCAAATCAAGTTGCTTTCATCATAAAACAAATGTGTCGAGGAGGGGCTCCCGGCCCCAATGGGTTACCAACAAGGATATATAAAGCTTTGACTCACAAGTGGATAGCCCTCTTGGCCCCCATATTCGAGACAGGCAGAATCTGCCGACCCATTCCTGACTCTTGGCGAGATTTTTTCCTCGTCCCCATCCACAAAAAAGGTCACCGATCTAATCCTGATAACTACCGGATGATTGCACTTCTTGATGTCGATGGGAACGCCTATACAAGCGTCTTATTACAAGAACTGACCATTTGGGCGGAGGACCGTAAATTAATACCTTTTACGCAAACTGGCTTTCAAAAGGGCTGCCACATTGAGGACAATCTGGTTTGCTTAGCTCATATGATTGAGGTTAAAACTTGCAACAAAAGGAAAATTGCTGGTCTTGGGATTTATTGATTTCCAAAAGGCATTTGATAACGTTGTCCGCCCCAGGCTCTGGGAGAAATTGCATAAATGTGGCATTCCGTAGACTCTACTGAATGCCCTCATCGCTCTGTACTCCAATACTTGGGTCAAAATAAAAGTCTCAGCTGGTTGGTCTACAACCAACAAAATCATGACCAACAGAAGCCTAAAGCAGGGATACATTTTGGTCCCTCTACTCTTTAATATGTACCTCGCAGACCTACCGGAAATCTCTGGCCCGCTCTCAAGCTTTCCCCCCAAGAATCGCATCTGTTAAAATCCAGTCAATGCAATATGCAGATGATACCATTCTCCTTGACCAAACACAGGTGGGCCTCCAACGACTTTTTGATTCATTGGCAACATATTGTGAAACAAATGCTCTGAAGATTAATATCTCTAAAACCAAGGTGATGGTTGACTCGAGAAGTCGAGCAAGACAAGCGCCCCTGGTACATCGTTGGGAAACCTATAGAGGTAGTCACCACATATAAATATCTTGGAGTCTGGATAGACCACAGAGGGAGCCCGTGTCCACAAATTGCTGCAATGCACAGTGTGGTTTGCAGCCTGGAGGGGCCCTTCTTAGAACCAAGAAAGCTCTCCATTCTCCAGACTTCACCCCGCTAATTAGAGTGATAGATGCCAAATTGCCATCCACAATAGCCTTTGGCGCCACTACCTTTAAAGACAAAATGTTCACTTGGTTGGACAGAATGCAATCAGCCTGTTTCCGCAGAGGGTTTCACCTACCCAATTCGACCCCTCATGCCCAAATCCGTATGGAGTTCCGCTTGTTCTCCCAACATTGGATTATGAAAGCAGGATTCATTGCCTACCGTGCAAAAACCAAAATGGCTCAGCCATCCACACTAAAGAGTTGCATCTGGTTACTGTTAAATAACCCCAGCACTTACAGGAATACGTTTTTAACATTCTGCTTGGACGCATTAGAGGCCCATGATCTATGGGCAAGCTCGCTGCCCATAGGGGTTGCCACCAAAGCTCTGACCAAACAGTCAAATATACTCTCAGTGGAACATAATGCACTATCCGTGAAAAAGCTATCACATGGCAGCTGGGCGGTATACAACGTTTACAACTGAATTTTTACAACGCACTACCATTAGAACGCAGGCATTACCACGCATACCATTACAACGCATTGCGCTGGGGGGCGCTCTAGGATAGGGAATAAGTATAATTTTATATCCAACACCTTCCCTAGTGTCCACGGGGACTGGAGTTGGAATATAAAATTATACTTACCACTATCCAGCACCTCTAAGCGCTATGCGTTGTAACGGTATTCGTTGTAAATACCGCGTTGTATAGGTATGCGTGGTAACAGTATGCATGTCACGTCATACATCCCAGCTGGGCATCAAAACTTTACGATCTAAAAACTCTACCCCACTATCTCTCATCCTCCATGAAGCCATCAGTGAAACACCAGTTAATGAGATTACGCTTTGGACTAATTCCTCTAGTGGCGTACAAATATGGACGGAGGTACAAGGCAGATATGTCCTCCCAGTGCCACTTTTGTTACAACGGGGAAGAAAACTTATCACATGTCTTGCGCATCTGTAGCACTTTACTCCCCCTTCAAACTTTTTGGTTGTGCCCCATCTGGAGAATTCTTTACGTGCGGACATGCCAAGAAGCCTTAGAGGAATCTATGAAGGGGGACTCAGCTCAGATTGCCGCCCGATTCGTAAAATGTATGATTAAGATTAACTCAATTTTACCGGCAGATACCACCCATGAACCTCTGCTGTCAGCTATTTCTTTTTCTTTTAAACTGTGAGCAGAAAGTGCTTTTTATGTTCTATTTCGTATGAATTGCAATGATTTTAATTAAGTGTTAAAATAAATGTATCTATCTATCTGTACGTCTGTTTTACTTTTGTAGCACTTTTTCATTTATGCTTTTTTTGTCATTTATAGATTGCATTTAAACTATCCACAATAGCCACTTTACTGTGCACATTCCTGTAAAAGCAACAGTCTACTTACCGACAATCTCCTTACTGCAACAGATTCTGAATGCAGTTGCGACTCTCTTACATGCTGAGCAGTAGTGGGTGCCACGTGTTGACTGCAGCGCTTCCCATGCTTCGTGAAGGATGACAAGCTACTTGCATTAGGACATAACCCAGGGCTGCTACCTCGGCAATAAACATCATTTGGATTCCTGCCCTCAACTCAATTATTTGATGCCTCTCCCCGTGTCCTTGATGGAGAGGCTATCTTATATCTTCGGGGTGAGGCTGCCTCACATTCTCTCTAGCCCAGGGGCATGACTCTAAGGACTCGGGGACATGCCACTCCACGTCACCCACACAAGAGCTCCTCTCTCTAAGGACAGGCACAAAGCAACTTCATCAAGCTCCAAGGCTGTGATACACATCCTTAGAGACATTGGCAATTCTGCCACAACTCATGGTTTATTATCAGATTCATGTCCCCGAAATTGTGGAAACCGGGCAGCAGTGAGAGCTGGTACAATACTTCCGGCACAAGGGTCCTGAGAAGTAGGAAAGGCATCATTGAGTGCAGGTGACGGGAAATAGGATAGCCTCAGGAATTGAGATCAGAGAAAGGAACACTGGGTGTTTAAATGGCCTGGAACAGAATAGGCCAAAAGTGTGCACTTAGATTTCTGAATTATAAAAATGTCACTGATGTTGATACATGATAGCATCATTGTTTGATCCAAGCACCCATTGAAAATTAGGTTTAGTTGTGGTAATGTGGGAAACATTTTCAATTTTGCTCTTCCCAGAAAGCATCCCAACCACACAACGCTTGTTGGACACAAGTATTTCAGTGTTACTAATAGAGAAATTAACCATACTATGATGTTCTTAAAATGTGCACATATACCCCAGATATTGATAGTTTACCACTTGATGTGTATATTGTCAGTTAGCATATTCTTACACATTCTCTCAGAGACACAGACATCTCAATCAAATTTAATACATCCCAGAACAACTTGCTCTAGTGAGAGAGCGTGGATGAAGAGGGACTGAGAACTATCTCTGAACGTGTCGTGTTGTTCCCACTAATCTGTAGGACCTGTGCAGTTGTTGGACAACATAAACTTTGGGTGAAGTGCCTAGACTGATTCCAGGCACCTAGCAGGATATGTGGCGTAGAGACAACCTAGCACACATTGCCACCATAAGCCTCCCTCATCTTATCTTATCTTATCTTATCTTAGGGGATTCTTGTATAGCGCACTGGCACCGAGAGGTTTCCTGGCGCTGGCTGAGTGCCAATGAGATGGAGATACGGGGGTCTAGCCAGTCTGTGTGAAGAGGTGAGTTTTTAGGAGTTTTCTAAAAGCCAGAAGGGAATTGGCAGATTTAAGAGGGACAGGTAACTGGTTCCAGAAGGCGGGGGCAAGGTAGGCAAATCTAAGACCGCCGTTTTTTTTAGTTTGGTAGCAGGGACAGCTAGCAAGAGGCGATGGGAGGAACGAAGATTGCGTACCGGACAGTAAGGGATGACCAGTGATTTGAGGAAGGCAGGGGAGGTCCCGAACACAGCTTTGAAGGTCAGACAGCCGATCTTGAATGCAGTCCTCTGCTCCACCGGCAACCAGTGGAGTCTGTGAAGAAGTGGTCTTGCGGATTGCCACTTTGGGGTTTTATAGGCCAGCCTTGCCGCTTGGTTCAGTACAATCTGGAGCCTTTTAAGGAGGAATTTAGGCAGGCCGTAGTACAGGGAGTTTGAAAAATCCAGGCGGGAGAGCACCAGGGCGATCAGGACTTGTATCAGGGTCTCTGGTGTCAGGAGATGGGAAACTTTCCTGATTTTTCTGAGCTGGAACATACATGAGGACACAACCGCACCAACCTGAGGCTTAAGAGAGAGCTCCAAGTCAATTATGACCCCGAGGCTCTTTGCTGACTTAGCCGGGATGGGCGGGGAGCCAAGCTCAGTTGGCCAGAACTGTGGGCCCCAGTGAGTGAGACTATTTCCTGGAAGGATCAACTCGGTCTTCCCCGGGTTCAATTTCAGCTGGTGGCAATTCATCCAATGTTGGATGTGTAGCATCACTGCTTGACAATCGAGGGCTGCATTGGGGGTGTTAAGCGGAAAAATGATTTGCAGATCGTCTGCATAGTTGAATACGGTGATATTCCACCTCTTCAAGGAGAAAATAAGCGGCTGAAGATAAAGATTAAAAAGCAGAGGGGACAGGGACAATCCCTGAGGCACTCCGCAGATGGATGGGACCTGTGCGGCTGTGAAGGGACCAAGCCGGACCGCCTGCATTCTGCCCGACAGGAAAGATTTGAGCCAGGCAGAAGCCAGGCCTCGGATGCCGGCTTGCTCGGCACGGTGGATGAGGATGTTGTGGTCCACCGTGTCAAACGCAGCCGACAGATCCAATAAGACAAGCGCCTGTGATGTCCCTTTATCGGCAGTAGCCCTAAGCGTATCCATAACTGCCAGGATCACAGCCTCGGTGGAATGGGCTGGTCTGAACCCAGCCTGATTAGGTTCGAGAAAGTTGGAACACTCGATGAATTCAGATAGGCAGCTAGTAACATGTGCCTCCAGGAGTTTGGATAGGTAAGGCAAGAGAGAGATAGGCCGATAGTTAGCAAGGTCGTCCGGGTCACCTCCAGGCTTCTTGAGTAAAGGCACGAGGACAGCCTCCTTGAAGGAATTAGGTACTTCTCCTGCCTCCAATGAGGCATTTAATAAAGGCAAGATGCAGTCCGGTAAGGACAGGCAGATGTCACGAAAGACAGAGGGAGGACAGCAATCATTAGGTGAGCCAGATTTGACTCGAGCAACAAGTTTAGCCAGAGTGCTGGGGTCGAGGGCAGGGAGAGAGAGCAAGGAAAGCGGGTTTTCAGGGGGGGAGCCTGGCATATCATCAGGGAGGACTGAAGGAATCGTGTTCTTGATCTTGGCAATTTTTTCAATAAAGAAATTATTTAAGGCATTGCAAGATTCTTGCGTCGGGGTCTGAGAAGGAAGAGTCCTTGCATCAGACGTAAGCTCCCTCATGATTGAAAAGATCTCCTGAGATTTGTTATGAGCAGTGAGAATCCTTTCCGAGATGTGAAGAGCTTTTGCTGCAATAATAGCATCTTTATTTTTTTTTCTCGCAGCGATGTATAGCTCTCTGTCGATGGGCAGATAATTGCGTCTCCACCTACGCTCCGTTTGGTGCAGTTCGAGTTGCTGAGCTTTCAGGGTTGAGTTGAACCACTTGTGGGACTTACTGTGCGGGGAACGGGGGAAGACTACCAGGAAGTGAATTGTTTCCTGCAACCACTAAACATGAAAACTCTGAAACCTCAGGGATAATGGAAACATCTATTACGGATCCGCAACCTTTCGCTCAATCACTTTTACTTGCTAGTACTCAGAGAAATATCCAGAGAATACACACTGGGATGTTTTCAATATATTTATTAAACCGTTATTCGTGTATAGAACACACCTGCTGTGATAATCAGCAGACAGAAGCAGATGAAAGTGATTACAAGCATTAAAAGAGTGAATAAAGAATATGGTTGTACCATGGTGCTAAAACAGTGTATATAGTCGTACAAAGGAGAAAGTCACAGTGGAAAATATTCACAATAAATCAACGAACAAAACATGATCTATAATAGATGAAGAATATATATCACATTTAGCATTTAATAGAACCACATGTGAAGTACCGGGTGCGTAGATATGATAAGTGCAGGTGGTGTGCAAAGGGGAGGTAGTGCATATATATACATCAACAATGGTGACAACCTATCCTGACAGATTACTGGCAAACAAAAATGCTAAATCATAACATACAGATGCAGATAAAAATTCTCTGTCATCAAAGTTTGACATAAACAAAAGGACAATGTCGACGTTTCGACCCCTATGGGAACCAGCAGTATTAACGTCTTTGAAGTGGGGTCTTTATCAGGACCCAATGGAGGGAGATGGCACCTATGGATATGGCAGTATGGTGTGTCCCTTTAGGAATGTATCCATCAAACAAATCAATTAGGATATGATTTACCGGTGACAGCGAGAAATCTTCGGGCTGGGATGTAATTGTGTGGGCCTTAAAGGCTCCTACAAGAGGCGTGAAAGGAGACATACAGAATCCGCTAAGGTCAGTGTGCAAACCAGTGGATTCGAGGAGTATAAGACAGGGCACGAAATGGCCAGACATTTACTCACGGTTGGTACAAATGTTCGTCGTGAGTGGACCATGGTTGCCGATTCCTAATAGTTGGGCAAAAGTTCATTAGTAACCTATAACTGTAAAGGGAGAAGTTTAAGGTCAGTGGAACCCAGGCTCATGGGTGATATAAACAATATGACAGTTTCTGGTTGCTAGTGAGCTTGAGAATGCTATGTAAAAATGCAAACAAAGCTAATGCGGTGAACCCTAAAGTCACTTGTGAAGGTAGCGTGACCTCAGCGTGAAAGAAGGTCTAGCTGGAGTCGCTTAATGCTCAAAGGGCTGTGGAACTCATCATGCGGTAAATATACAATAATGTGTGTAGGTTTTAACAAGCCGCAAAATGCACAGTGCACGTCTAAAGTCAGGAAATAAAGGGTCAAATAGCTGTGACATACGGTCACTTGTAAAAGTAGCCTGGATCCAGCGTGAAGGAAGGTCTAGCGGGGGTCGTCTAATGTTAAAAAGGCTGTGGAACATGCCCTGCTGGGAAACTACATTAATGCGTGTAGGCTGTAACATAAATGCACTATGTCTGTGCATTTATGTAACATTCACCAAATGGCTCATTGCTAAAACAGCCTCTACGTAGTTTTGTTGTAGTGCTTTGAGCCATTGTTTTAATTCTTGACGCGGCCAGTGCCAGCCACACAGCTCATGGTAAGATGCATATTAGCTTCAGCAGAGAGATTCTGATTATTCTTGCGCTGTCCATTAAATGCCTATCAGAACCTATGACTTTGTTGGGGATAAGGCACACTATTCGGACTGTCACATATGCTATACAGAGGTCACCAAAATAGATAAGCACACTCCAACACACACTTTAAAATACCTAAAAATCCCTAGAAAAGGCTCTTCCTCAGTGTGTGTTGCATTGATAAATGCACGCTCTATGCAAAAACACTTGTATAGCATTCATGACCTTTTAAAAGAAGATAGCCAGGATTTTCTGTGCATCACGGAAACCTGGCGATCAGATGGATCAAATCCCACCATTACTAATGCTGTACTGAGGAGTTGTAAAATGTATAAAAAAGTTAGGCCAGAATGTAGGGGAGGAGAATTAGCAATAATTCTTAGAGAAGATTAGAGTTGCCAAGACACAGGGGTGAAGGATTTGAGGGGAGAAGTAGCCATGGGTTTCTGCATTTCAATCTTTCACCAACAATCAGTACCCAGAGTGCTTTTCTACAGGCCACCGGGTCCTGCTGGTGCTTTTCTGAAGTCTTTGAATCACTCTATTGCCCACTCAGCCCTTAAGGGGGGTCGATGATCATCCCTATTTACAAAAAAGGAGACAAGATGGAACCAAACAACTATCGCTTAGTAGCCTTCCTTGACAACGAGGCAAAATACTTCGGGGGCACCATCTTTGAGGAGATTGCACTTTGGGCTGAGTCAAATCTGATCCTACCACTGAACTAGACCGGCTTTCGGAAAAAGACCGGTACAACAACTAATATCCTCGCCATTTCATGAATTATTGATGCAGCAAAAACCAAAAAACTCCCGCTGCATTTGTGCTACATCGACTACAGTGCTGCATTCGATAACAAGAGAGGCAGACTATGGGGGAAACTGGCACAATGGGGCATATCACAGCTGACTCTAAACATGTTGAAGCTTCTTCACACTGACACCTCGGTACAGGTGAAACTAGGAAGCGGCACCCATCTGTCCTCAAAAGTTCGTACCACCAAAGGACTTAAACCACGGTGCTTGCTTGCTCCAATATTGTTCAATATCTTTATGGCGGATTTACCAAGACTTCTCGATACCTGCAACTTCCACTCCCCGAGGATGGGAGGAAAAACTCTGAGTAACCTTCTGTACACTGATGACGTTGTACTACTCAGCCACACCTATATTGGTCTCCAGCAGCTTCTGATGGAAATGCACAATTATGCAACTGAAAACAACTTAAGAATAAACCTGAGCAAGACTCGTACGGTGTCAATCAACATAAACAAAAAACAACAGAAGATTTGGTCTCTTGGTGGTTTAAAAATTGAGCCAGCTTGTGAGTATAAATACTTGGGAGTTATTTTAGATAGAGAAGGCTCATTTGTGCAGCAGAAGCAGGAAACAAAAAGGAGAGGAGCACTGATTGCCGTGACGTTGAAAAATGTAGCTACCCAACTGATCGGACCGACCCTGACCCCCTATCTGAAAGTCATTCAGGCTAAGCTACCCCCCTCGATTACTTTGATTCTCACGAGAAATGCGCATGCACGGGCGGCCACGCATGCGCATTGGTATCCAAGACGGCGGCGTGAACAAGAAGAGGGAGCCCCGGGACTCAGTGGACAAGGTAAGTGCCTTTTATTTACTTTTGTTTTAGTATTTGCACAAATTAGGTATGTTGGGGAGGGCGCGAGGGAGGCGGGTGGCGGGCAACTTCGCTACGCCCACAGAGTTGGCGTAGTGTTGCCTGCTACGCCAACTCTGCAAAGGGCGAAGTAGGCAACACTACGCCCACTCCATGGGCGTAGCTAAGTCCTTCGCCCAGGGTTAGTAGTTTCCCTTCGCCCAATGGGTACAGTCCAGCCCAAACTGCCAGGTCAGGTCCTCCCTGGACTGGAAACAAGCATCCTAGGACCCGTTTCAAGGTTTCACCCCTTATCAGCCAGAATAGCTTGACTCCAGTGGCATGGAGAGCATAGGACCACGTCTGGGCATACCCGTCCCACTGAGAGTGACAAATGATAAACAAACAATTGATGGACAGAAATCAGAATAATGGCAAAAAATTCACCCAAGTACAGAGGCCTGGGCATAAATCTATACTTTTATTTTTGCTCCCTATGCCATTTCAGTTTGAATACTGATTTGCATGTGGCCAGGTCTAAACTGGGGTGGCATGGTGAGCAAAATAAATATGGATTTAACCCAGATCTCTTGACTGAGGTGAATATTTTAATTTGTTCAGCAGTCTGTCCATGAATTGTGTGTCTTTTGCTTTCTTGCCCTAAGTATGCCGGGAATGCCCAGACATGGGTCCCATGCTCACTGTGCCACTGGATTCAAGCTTTCCTGGATGATGAGGGGTGAAGCCCCAAAAATGGTCCTAGGATGCTTTTTTATTCCAGCCCAGGGAGGACCTGGCTTGACAATTCAGGCTGGACTGTTCCCATGAGGCACAGGGGCAAGACTGATTTGCATATGGCCAGGTCTAAACTGGGGTGGCACTGTGAGCAAAATAATTATGGATTTAACCCATATCTCTTGACTGGGGGTGAATGTTTTGATTTATTCTGTATTCCATCCATCAATTGCTTGTATTTTGCTTTCTCGCAATAAGTGCGCCGGGTATGCCCAGATGTGGGTTCCGTGCTCACTGTGCCACTGGATTCAAGCTAGCCCGGTGGAAGAGGGGTGATACTCCGAAACTGGTCCTAGGATGCTTGTTTCCAGTACAGGGAGGACCCTACTTAGAAGTTCAGGCATGACTTTTCCCATGAGGCACAAGCTCAAGACTGATTTTGTCGTGTTCTTATCTAGGACCCTAATTCGATATTTCCGATTTATGCCCTTGTGAGGTTATAATCAATAATGTCCTAACAACGGCATGAGAATCAGATTCATATTCAGTAATAGTCCATGCAATACAGCACTCCCATCAACTCCTAGAAAGCACAACGCGTTCTTTAAACAAACCAAGCCTTCAGCAGCTTGGGAAAAACGCCCCCCTGCTTTTGTTTTGATTTGAATAAGAACTCCTGAAGTCCTGCAAGAACTGTTAGTTCTTGGTGACGTCTTATGACCAACCTTACGTCAAACCCGGCACCTTTCAGGTATAAAATACCAACAGTTGCCTTAAGCAAACACACGGTGGTTTGGAGCAGAGCGGCCATCTACTTGTCCGAGAGCCCAGCTGATGCGAGTGCCCGTGGAAGGCGACCCTCCTCTTTGACCGACTGAGAGAGACGCTGTCTTTTTCTCCAGCCGAGAAATCCAGAACTGGTGTTTCCAGCCTACCCTTGCGGGTTGCTGGAATATCGAGTACTGAGGAAAGAGATACCAGACCTCCCACATTCTATTACCAAGGTACGGAGCTGAATAGACCCTTAGGAGCATTCTTGATGCAAATTCTTGGCAAAATTATCTTAACCAACTTAACTTAAACATCGCTACTTACTTGTCCCTTCCCGAGTATTAGGCTTAGGTCAGGTACACCGGGGTAGGCTTAGTTAGAAGCACCAGTTGAGTATTTTAGTCAATGTATTTGTGTATGTATATATTTTATCCATTTTAAAGTATCGTATGGCTTAGGAACTGTATCAATGCTTTTACAGTATTATTTCATAATACTACTTTTACTGTACGCACTTTACTTTACTCTAAGTATTGCAATTGTGGCAATTCACTTCTCTTGTATGAGAAAGAAGACTGCTCAATAAATAACACCTTTTTATTGAAAACGCCCGTCTCGCTATTTCTCTACACTCTGGTGAAACTAAGTATGCACTGCTGACTGAGTGAAATATCTGTCTATTGTTTTCACACAACTCTAGAGATATACTCTTATTCTGAGGGAGCAAAGTTGTCATGTTTATGCGGTTGTCGGAAACTGAATCCCTTCTTCCCTGAGCCAGGGAAGGTTATCCATCCCTCTTCATTCAAGAAAGCTTCCAGCGACCTCTGAGCTAGCTGGCGCAAACCTAAATTAAGTTTAGCATAGTCAGTAGAGACCTAGATGACCTCAGTCCTACGTCTACACTGCTGTTTATGTTATTCCAATGCGCAGAGCCAATTGGGAAAATAGGAACTACACTACAATTTGCATATCATCAGGTCTAAACTGGGTGGCATGGTGAGAAAAAGAATGATGAGTTTAACCAATTTCTCTTGACTGGGGGTAAAGATTTTGATTTGTTCTGTATCACATCCATCAATTGTGTTTCTTTTGCTTTCTCGCCCTAAGTGCGCCTAGTGTTCCCAGACGTAGGTCCCATGCTCACTGTGCGACTGGATTCAAGCTATCCTGGCTGATGAAGGATCAGCCAGGATCAGCCCTGAAACCAGTCATAGGATGCTTGTTTCTGGTCCAGGGGGACCTGGCTTGGCAGTTTGGGCTGCACTGTTCTAATAAGGTACAGGGTCAAGGCTGATTTGCATATGGCCAAGTCTAAACCGGGGTGGTATAGTAAGCAAAAGAATGATGGAACAGATCTCTTGACTGGGGGTGAATGTTTTGATTTGTTCTGCATTCTGTCCATCAATTGTGTGCATTTTGCTTTCTTGCCCTAAGTGTGACTAGTATGCCCAGGTGTGAGTCCCTTGCTCACTGTGCCACTGGATACAGGCTATCCTGGCTGATGAGGGGTGAAACCCCGTAACTGGTCCTAGGATGCTGGCTTGGCCATTAGAGTAGGACTGTTCCCATGAGGCACAAGGTCACTACTGATTTGCATATAGCCAGGTCTAAACTGCGGTGGCATGGTGAGCAAAAGAATTATGGATTTAACCCAGATCTATTGACTGGGGGGTGAAAGTTTTGATTTGTTCTGCTTCACATCCATCAATTGCGTGTCTTTTGCTTTCTTGCTCTAAGTGCCCTGGGTATCCTACATGTGGTTCCCGTGCTCACTGTGCCACTGGATTCAAGCTATCCTGGCTGATGAAGGGTGTAGCCCTGAAACAGGTGCTAGGATGCTTGTTTCCATTTCAGGGAGGACCTGGCTTGGCAGTTTGGGCTGAACTGCTCCCATGAGGCACAGGGTCAAGACTGATTTGCATATGGACAGTTCTAAATTGGGGTGGCACAGTGAACAAAAGAATGATGGATTTAACCTGGATCTCATGATTGGGGGTGAATGTTTTGATTTGTTCTGCATTCTGTCCATCAAGTATGTGTATTTTGCTTCATTTGGATACAGCGGAATATCTAATGGACAAATTGCAGTTGATCTAGAATTCGGCAGCTCGCCTTTTGATGAATATTCTAAAAAGACAACACATTAGCCTTCACTTGCTGGGACCTCATTGGTTGCTCATTAGGGAGAGGATTGAATGTAAGGCTCTGATACCGGTACCTGATGCTTTGTATCAAACAGACCCTGATTATGAAGCAACATTTAGCTTCTACAATCCAGCCAGACGTTTATGCTCCACCAATAAATTGCTAGCTGTGGTCCCAAAGTACCACGGCTGAAGGTCAGGAGGCTGATTACTTGTTTTTCTGTGTGTCTCAGCATGGAACCAGCTGCCGATGAGGCTACGCTTGGTTGATACCTCATTGCTGTTCAGGAAGAACATGAAAACTTGGCTCTTTGTGCAAATCTAACTTTCATCTGCCAAACCTCTATGAGTCTGCAGCAGGACACTCTTGGGAGTAGCTGTGTACATTATGAATTACCTATCATATAATTTGAATGCTAGCGCAATAGGTCTTTCAGCAAACACTGTGGATGGTAGACCAATGCCTGAAAGTACAAATAATAATGAGCAAGTATGTGTTTGCTGAAGAGGTTTGCCTATTTCTTGCATTTATGGACCTAAGTGCAGCATTTGATAACGTCATTTGAGGTAATCTGCGGACCATGCTGCTAATTAAGGGAACTAATCCAACAATTGTTCTCCTACTTGCTCAGTTGCATACAGATGTAGAAGTCAGTATATAGGCTGGGTCAAGTACCATTTACATAAAGATCAGAAAGGGTGTCAGGCAAGGGTGTGTGCTGACACCCTTTCTTTTTAGTTTTTAAATCAATGGCCTAGAGATTTATTTGATTGAAGTTGCAGCTGCAGATGCAGCTGAGCCACCCAGGATGGGGATCCAACATCTGATCATATTTATGTATGCATATGATTGCATCTTTATGGCACAAACAGTTTGCAATGGTCGGTGGGCGCTCATGAAGTAGGCTATCTTCCTTCCACATTGACAGAATAGTGCAATTTGACAGAAGGAGCGGCTGGTCGCATCTTAAAGTGGTAAGGGTCACCCAGTTTGAAAAAGTAACTGTCCATGTGCAAATTTGCTTCCAAGCTAGGGTCTTTGCCCCTAAATGTGATTACTATCCACAAAGCCTGGCCAATATCAATTGTTACCTATGGGGCTGGACTGTGAGGGCATACTGACCCTTTACCCTTGCAGAGTAGTGAAAAAAAGATTTTGCGAAGGCTGATATCATTCTTCCCTGCATACCTGCCACTATTGTCCATGAGGAGCTAGGCTCGAATTTTTGGCTATCAATCTGGTGCTGGCCAGAAGCAGAGTTGAAACAAATAGTGATTTCTGATTCTTTAAATTTAGTAGGGGCACACAAGGTTAGTTGCCCTATGTTTAAAAAAACGGACTCGATGCCATCAATAGGTCCAATTTGTCTGTAGAAACTCGGACTAGACATCTGGTAAAAGGAGTGCTGCTAAATGGAATGGCTGTAATGAGAAGGGAGGCTTGTATTAAACAAGGCGATGTTGGTGGTCTTTCTCCCCCTTTGCCCAATTCCCCTATGTTGAGCCATACTTTTTGAGTGTCCCACACCATCAGAGATACTATTTGTGAAGACTCAGATTGGGCCTGGCTACTTTTCTGGTGCCTTATCCCTCTAAGGTCTTTCCTGCAAAAGACTTGAGACAGTGACCATGTAACTCATTTACCTCGCAATCACAACTACATATGTTTTTCTTCTGTGAACATTTTTGCTACCTCTTTTGAGAACTTTAAACACCAGGAGGGTAAAGAGGCTCTGGCTTACCTCCAATTACTTCGGAATGATGCAATATGTATAACAGTATATAGATATATCTTTTCTGTTGTCAAAGGTTGGAGAATTGTACAGAAATAAGAGCAGGGTATTGTGTGAATGCTCATGTCTTTTAACGATTTATTGATCAGCAACTACTATTTTTATGGAGATATCGTACTTCATTGTACAATAAATAATTTGTTGGTACTGTGTGATTGCTAAGACGGTTCAGAGAGGACAATTATTTTAGGTCATGCCATTTTATCCTTTAGACCAACTTCTAAGTGGTAAAACAATTGTGAGCAAGCAAGAAATGATAACGTTTATATGTAGTACCTTTTTTTTATTGTGAGCAGACTATGGTTCGACTGCACAAGCACTATGACACTTTATTTCTAATCGTCTGACAATTCTTTTTTTTTTTGCACACATTCTTGATGGTATGTTTATGGATAATGTATTGTATAAGCGGATTTCATTATATGTTTGTGTGTTTTATGGTTACTGTAAACAGAATGCAATTTTAAATTTAAGTAATCTCTCACCACCTGATTTCCAGTTTGGAAACAGATCTGGCAATGTCTCAAAAATGTGGAAAACTGCGAAAGAGCATTTCGGGCTGTCACCAACTCTTTCCAATTCCAGGACTGGGGTTCTCTAGAAAATACCATTTGCCTGCACTTTTGAATTCTCCAAAACCACTCTCCAACCTAGACTCCTGGCATCCATTATTGAGATGGTAACTGGATGAGACGTTAAAACAGGGTCACCAACCTTTTCCTTAATAAGAGCTACTTATCTTGAATGAAGGTCAACCTGAACTACTGATATTATTAGTGTTATAATATTGATCACATCAGTCAAGGCTACATTAGTGGCTACCCCAAGTAAGATTGTCAACAGTGATCACCTCAGTACATCAATCCAGGTTTCCAGCAGATATGTGAAACATGTTTTTTTTTAATTGGGAATGCCTCAATCTGTGAAAATACATATGATAACAAAGCCCCTATCTCCAGGGTAAATATATGAGTAATGAGTCTACCCAATGTTACATGCTTTATCACTCTAATGTCATATTTTTTATTTTGGAACTTCAACCACTGTTTGCCAAATGTCAACTTTTGAATCCAGAAAGTACACACATTTCCATGGCGAATACATACTTTTTAACTTTGGTATGTATATATATATATATATATATATATATATATATATATATATATATATATATATATGCTCAATAAACAAAGTCCATAACCCACGCTCTCAGGAAGTAACACGGAGACACCAAAATGAAGCCAGTGCTGTTTAATCCACAACGCGTTTCGCCGACAAACGGCTTGATCACGTGAATTAGCGTTACCGTATCAGTGCCATATATCACAAAATAATGGAAATGAAAAGAGGACTGATATGACAAAACATTATGTAAGTAAAGTTTCACAATCCTGTTCTGTCATAGAAATTAACTTGTACATTCTGTAACAGTGTAAAAGAAATGTTGGATAATCACATACTTTACACAAAGAATTAGCGTTATAATGAAACAAATTAGTAAACAGTGCAAACATACAAGATAATTCATTCATATGTCAGCAACTGAAACGCGGCATATACCACAGTGAATAAGGCATATTTAAACCTGTGGGTCCCCCTCCTAGTGCACCAAAGCCTCGCCCTTGTTGCACGCACAATGCGTGAAAAAAAGAGAGAAAGAGAGACTTACTTAGCGCTGCAGGCGTCTAAACATTAATGTGCGCCTGCGCAAAAGTATAAATCCATTATGTCATCATGCTGTTATACTCAGGGTGGAATGTCTAAAACCTTAACGAGGGAGGTACAAGGAGGGAAATTATATTAGTGGCAAGTGCCCAAAACCTACTCTCAATCAAGTTGTCAGTCCAGTAAATCTCCAAGACTTAATAATGGCAGATCCATAACGCAAAAGTGCTCATGTGACAAGAACCGGATTAGGGGGGGGTCCCGTGAAGTGAAGTGACGGTGAACTGGGCCCCTTATCTCGGTCCTAAAACAAAACAAATAAACAGAACTAATTAAAAACAGTTTCATTTCATTGAAAAGTTACATGAAGCTAAAAATAATCATCAGACAGATGAACAAGGTAAAAGAAGAACGCTGCATTTATATTCTAAGATATATTAGTCCTTTAGGTGTACGGCTAGCTCCTCATCCTGGTTAAGACCCCCAGGGGTCTTGGTTTGGAAGTCTATAATGAGTTTGGACTCCCTTTGTCGTAATTTCAATACCCTGTTGCCCCCTCTGGGATTCTTTCCTATCTGTTCCAAGATGAAAAAACTCAGATCCTTGACATTAGAGAAATGTTTATCTCTAAAATGTCGTGCCACTGGGTATTTTGGGTCAAAATTGCTGATGGCTCTAGTATGTTCCAGTATTCTTTTTTTGGCCATACACGTCGTACTACCTATATACCATTTGTTGCATGTGCATGTAATGGCATATATCACAAAGGTCGAGCTGCATGTGAGAAAGGGTACAATCTTTTTCTGGACACCATAGTACTTCACTTCCTTTACAGATTTACTGTTAGCACAGGCTTTACAGTGCCCACATGGGAAAAAAACATCTAATCCCTGAATGTTACTGGGTGGGTACACTGTGATGTCGCTGCGAACTAGCATATCCCGGATGCTCCTCCCCGTCTATACGTTATACTGGGTCTGGGAGGTAGTTCTTTTCCTATAACACTGTCCGTTTTGAGAATGTCCCAATTCTTGGCTACAATTCTCCTGATGTCTTGGGAGTCAGTGCTATAGGTAAGGATAAGTCTGGTAATGTCCCCACCTTCATCCTTGTCCTCAGTGTTATCTAAGAGGGTATCAGGTCTCTGGATATTGCTGGCTCTATCCCTAGCTCTTTTAAGAACCCAATTAGGATAACCTCTCTCCTTGAACCTATCAAGAATGATACCACTCTCTTCTAGGTATGCTGTCGCAGTGTTACAGTTGCGTTTGGCACTCAGCAGTTCTCCAAATGGAATACTCCATTTCAACTTGTCCGGATGACTGCTGAGGGCATGCAGCACACTGTTGCCCGCAGTTGCCTTGCGAAAAAGTGAAGTATGGATTTCATTGTTCACAATCTCGATTTTGACATCTAGATATTCAATGTTCGTATGACTTTTGCAGCCACTGAGAACAATGTTCAGGGAATTGCAGTTCAATTTCGTTATGAAATTATCTGCTTCCTCGATGGTGCCCTTCCATACAATAAAAAGGTCATCGATGTACCTCAGCCACATCGATACCTTTTTAAAATCCTGTTGCAGAGTGGGGTCAGATCGAATATCCCTTTCCCATTTACCCATGAACAAATTGGCAAAGCTAGGTGAAAAACACGAGCCCATGGCAGAACCACTAACCTGTCTGAATAGTTCTCCATTGAAAAGGAAGATGTTATTACCCAGACAGTATCTCACCATGTTAAGCAACATACGAGTATGCTCCCTGAATTTAACATGTCTGCTTTTCAGAAATTCTTCACAGGCTTCCACACCTTGCTCATGATCAATAATGGTGTATAGACTCTGTACATCAAGTGTTATGAGTACAGAGCCTGCCTCCCACTTCAATTTCTCAATCTTATTAAGAAAGTCTTTCGTATCACGAACATAACTTTCTAGTTCCATGACATGTTCTCTCAAAAAATGGTCAATGTATTTCGAGACTCTTTCCGACACACTGCCCCTGGAAGACACAATGGGTCTCCCTGGCGGTCTAGTGGCATTCTTGTGTACTTTGGGTAACAAGTAAAGTACCGGTAAAATGGGATAATCACATTTCAAATATTCATATTCCTCCCATGTGATGATTCCCCTCTCCTTCCATTCAAACAGTAAGTCCCACAAAACACAAATACTCTTATCATAGACTTCCATTTCAATACATTCATAGAATTTTTCATCAGATAACCCGGTATATACTGGGGGGACGCAACTAAGAGACACCCAACTAACTATACTAGCCAGAACAACAGACGCTGTTTAAATAAGACAGCATGGAAGAAGATGAAGAACGCACTAGGGCTGCTAAAACTTTATTTGTGAGAAAAGATAACACCAACAAAACTACCACCAAAACGAGTGACATTACTAAGAAAACTGAACCAGTAGAGCAGAAACTGAAACTGTATGAGAAACACAAGAAGACGGAAATCACCAAGTGGTGGGAAGCAACATCCCTGCAATACTATGTGGAACAGAACATGGTACCGAGGGGGCTACGCATCTTCACGACCCCGACCTATGAAAAACCGAATCCAGCAATGCTAGAGGAATGGTCAACTAATTCTGCAAACAGCTCGCGCAGAATGCTGGAAATTCTGATCAAATACGCATGGATAGACCGAGAGGAGTTGATGAAAGAAATAAAGGACATTATGGAGGATCTGAAAAAAAGCTTGTCGGCTGATAACTTGGAGGCTAAACTCAAACCCATACAAGAGATATTAGCCAATCATGAGGAAGACATCAAAGCGAGAAAAGAGAGGAAACTTGATCGCGATTATGCAGACTATGACAGTGGTCGCATTCTCACATTCAGCCACAAGTATGACCACTTGTATAGAAATGAAGAACTAGGTGCCGATGAATCAAGAGCGACGTTGGGCACTGAAGAGAACCTCACCAGTGGGAGTGAGTCAGATATCTCTTTGGTCAGCGAAGCAGGACCACCTAAAGGAAAAAAGCAGACTTTTTTAGACGAATACCGGACCCTAAGGAGGGGGCGCTTAACAACCAGGGAGACACCGGTACCAAAGCCCAGGGGACGGGGAGCCCGCGGAAGAGGACGAGGAAGGGGAAACGCCGCAACAGAAGAACGCGGATCAGACAAAGATGGCAAAAGCGACAAGGGACGTGGCGACATGGGAACCAACAAGGGACGCGCCAAAAAGAAATACTAATGGATGATCAAATGGTAAATATGACCATAGTGAATTTGTCTAAAAGAAAACTTAATATGAATGAGAAAAGAACCCTGTGTTTAGGATTGTCGTTCTGCCCTTCCTTCCCATCTAAATATACTGATAATCGCATAGATTTATTTAAATATACACGTAAACTGAAACTGCAGAAATGGTATAAACTTAAGGGAGAACGCAGTGAAAACCTTCCAACATTACTGACATTTCTAATGTTTATAATTTCAACATTGCTGATGTTGAGACATTGGACACTGTCATGGAATTGGGAGCTAATGATGGAGAGGGGGGCACTCCATGTAGTTCTACGCAAATGCTTAGAGACTTGGATATATGTACAGACACTGCAGCCAATACCAAGTTCAAGAACAAATCTAACTTTATACCCATTTTACCCCATGATAACATTGATTCTTTTCATGAATGTGTCAACAAAAACTTGAATGATCTACGACACAAACAGAGACACAAATCCAAATCAAGAAACAGACAAAATCTTAAATACAAACAAAGAGAGGCTATCAAATCATTAATGGAAGATAATTCTATTGTCATCCGCCCTGCTGATAAGGGAGGAAATATTGTTGTCCTCGACAGGGAAATGTATTTAGAAGAAGCCAACAGACAGTTATCTGATGAAAAATTCTATGAATGTATTGAAATGGAAGTCTATGATAAGAGTATTTGTGTTTTGTGGGACTTACTGTTTGAATGGAAGGAGAGGGGAATCATCACATGGGAGGAATATGAATACTTGAAATGTGATTATCCCATTTTACCGGTACTTTACTTGTTACCCAAAGTACACAAGAATGCCACTAGACCGCCAGGGAGACCCATTGTGTCTTCCAGGGGCAGTGTGTCGGAAAGAGTCTAGAAATACATTGACCATTTTTTGAGAGAACATGTCATGGAACTAGAAAGTTATGTTCGTGATACGAAAGACTTTCTTAATAAGATTGAGAAATTGAAGTGGGAGGCAGGCTCTGTACTCATAACACTTGATGTACAGAGTCTATACACCATTATTGATCATGAGCAAGGTGTGGAAGCCTGTGAAGAATTTCTGAAAAGCAGACATGTTAAATTCAGGGAGCATACTCGTATGTTGCTTAACATGGTGAGATACTGTCTGGGTAATAACATCTTCCTTTTCAATGGAGAACTATTCAGACAGGTTAGTGGTTCTGCCATGGGCTCGTGTTTTTCACCTAGCTTTGCCAATTTGTTCATGGGTAAATGGGAAAGGGATATTCGATCTGACCCCACTCTGCAACAGGATTTTAAAAAGGTATCGATGTGGCTGAGGTACATCGATGACCTTTTTATTGTATGGAAGGGCACCATCGAGGAAGCAGATAATTTCATAACGAAATTGAACTGCAATTCCCTGAACATTGTTCCCAGTGGCTGCAAAAGTCATACGAACATTGAATATCTAGATGTCAAAATCGAGATTGTGAACAATGAAATCCATACTTCACTTTTTCGCAAGGCAACTGCGGGCAACAGTGTGCTGCATGCCCTCAGCAGTCATCCGGACAAGTTGAAATGGAGTATTCCATGTGGAGAACTGCTGAGGGCCAAACGCAACTGTAACACTGTGACAGCATACCTAGAAGAGAGTGGTATCATTCTTGATAGGTTCAAGGAGAGAGGTTATCCTAATTGGGTTCTTAAACGAGCTAGGGATAGAGCCAGCAATATCCAGAGACCTGATACCCTCTTAGATAACACTGAGGACAAGGATGAAGGTGGGGACATTACCAGACTTATCCTTACCTATAGCACTGACTCCCAAGACATCAGGAGAATTGTAGCCAAGAATTGGGACATTCTCAAAACGGACAGTGTTATAGGAAAAGAACTACCTCCCAGACCCAGTATAACGTATAGACGGGGGAGGAGCATCCGGGATATGCTAGTTCGCAGCGACATCACAGTATACCCACCCAGTAACATTCAGGGATTAGATGGTTTTTTCCCATGTGGGCAATGTAAAGCCTGTGCTAACAGTAAATCTGTAAAGGAAGGGAAGTACAATGGTGTCCAGAAAAAGATTGTACCCTTTCTCACATGCAGCTCGACCTTTGTGATATATGCCATTACATGCACATGCAACAAATGGTATATAGGTAGTACGACGTGTATGGCCAAAAAAAGAATACTGGAACATACTAGAGCCATCAGCAATTTTGACCCAAAATACCCAGTGGCACGACATTTTAGAGATAAACATTTCTCTAATGTCAAGGATCTGAGTTTTTTCATCTTGGAACAGATAGGAAAGAATCCCAGAGGGGGCAACAGGGTATTGAAATTACGACAAAGGGAGTCCAAACTCATTATAGACTTCCAAACCAAGACCCCTGGGGGTCTTAACCAGGATGAGGAGCTAGCCGTACACCTAAAGGACTAATATATCTTAGAATATAAATGCAGCGTTCTTCTTTTACCTTGTTCATCTGTCTGATGATTATTTTTAGCTTCATGTAACTTTTCAATGAAATGAAACTGTTTTTAATTAGTTCTGTTTATTTGTTTTGTTTTAGGACCGAGATAAGGGGCCCAGTTCACCGTCACTTCACTTCACGGGACCCCCCCCCCCCCTAATCCGGTTCTTGTCACATGAGCACTTTTGCGTTATGGATCTGCCATTATTAAGTCTTGGAGATTTACTGGACTGACAACTTGATTGAGAGTAGGTTTTGGGCACTTGCCACTAATATAATTTCCCTCCTTGTACCTCCCTCGTTAAGGTTTTAGACATTCCACCCTGAGTATAACTGCATGATGACATAATGGATTTATACTTTTGCGCAGGCGCACATTAATGTTTAGACGCCTGCAGCGCTAAGTAAGTCTCTCTTTCTCTCTTTTTTTCATGCATTGTGCGTGCAACAAGGGCGAGGCTTTGGTGCACTAGGAGGGGGACCCACAGGTTTAAATATGCCTTATTCACTGTGGTATATGCCGCGTTTCAGTTGCTGACATATGAATGAATTATCTTGTATGTTTGCACTGTTTACTAATTTGTTTCATTATAACGCTAATTCTTTGTGTAAAGTATGTGATTATCCAAAATTTCTTTTACACTGTTACAGAATGTACAAGTTAATTTCTATGACAGAACAGGATTGTGAAACTTTACTTACATAATGTTTTGTCATATCAGTCCTCTTTTCATTTCCATTATTTTGTGATATATGGCACTGATACGGTAACGCTAATTCACGTGATCAAGCCGTTTGTCGGCGAAACGCGTTGTGGATTAAACAGCACTGGCTTCATTTTGGTGTCTCCGTGTTACTTCCTGAGAGCGTGGGTTATGGACTTTGTTTATTGAGCATATTTCTGTCGGATTCACTCCGCCGACGTGCACGCCACCTTTCATGGGTCAAGGGACCCGGAAGGAGTTTTGTTGCAAAACGAATATATATATATATATATATATATATATATATATATATATATATATATATATATATATATATATATATATATATATATATATATATATATATATATATATATATATATATTACCTACTGGCGGTCGCCAGTAGGTATATATAGTTAGTATTTTTTCTTTATGGGACTTTTGAAAATTCTATGTCTAATAACTTTGGCGTTTGTGGACGGAACCGGCTGAAATTTTCAGGAAAATGGCACACTTTGTTTCTGAGCAGCCCCTGAAACTTTGGGGGCGTTTCAACAAGGGGGGACCGAGAAAAAAGGGGGTTCCCAAAACGCGTTTTTCCCATTCATTTTTCCATAGGGCGTTTGGCCTCACTTTTAGCTTGAACGGCTGAATGGATTTGCACGAAACTTGGCAAAATTGTCGGGACTGTTAGCCTGATGTGCCTTTGCTGGGTCTCAATATAGGTGCTCCAGTGGTTTTTGAGAAATTAACGTTTAAAAAAACAGATATATCTGTGACAGCGTCCCGGGTAGCGCACCAGTTTGCGTACTTTTTGCGTAACGGAGCTTTGTTGTCTGTCAACATTCTAAACAGTCCGGAGCGGCCGCCATCTTGTCTCTCGGTAGGATCGAGAGACAAGAGGAGGCCAAAACGAAGGGGAAAATGACCATAAGGGGGCATAGTAAATCCTCCCTGACCCCCTAGGTTTGATGTGGAGGCTTTAAAAGGGACCCGCGGGGCAAAAAGAAAAAAAAATCGTTTTTTTCGTCGGGTGCGCCCGGTACGCGCACCGGAAAGCGTTCCGGGGAGCGTACTATAAGGAAACAAGAATGATTGACTTCTAGAATTCTAGCTATTTTCATAAAGGGAAGGTAGTTCCTAAAATAACTTTTTTTTATTATTTTTGTTGTTTTTTATTTTTTTTATTATTTTTCTGAACACTTTTTATACTTTTTTTGTATTTTTTGAACAGTTTTATATTTTTTTGGGTTTTTTCAGGGGAAAGAACGAAAAACAGGCATTAGAAACGGCTCAACAGGAGCAACAAAAAAAATCACTTTCTGGGGCGTTTTGGGCACTTGTGATTTTCAAATGCTCTGTTCATTAATGGAAAGCTCATTTCGTCATAACAAAGCAAACCCCCACAATAAATGCACACCAGCTTGATATGTTGAAAATTAGTTTGAATAGCGGGGACCATCTCCCTCGCCTCTGGTCCCGAACGACTTTCATGGGATGAGGTGGTGGCCACAAGAGTTGGTGGATTTTCACTTAGGTTACGCACCTCCGCCATACTATAATTTATAGGATGCCACCTTTGCATGTGGCGATGCATTGTATAGTTTCCAAAGCTATACTTTTGTAACATAACGTGCATTCACCTTTTTTTGGCCTGCAGGAAATGAAAAAACTGCCAAATAAAATTGGCCTTGCGGTGTGATTTCCGCGGCTCTTCAGGGAAAAATTTAATTTGATGTACATCTTGTTCTTCTTTTTCCTCCTCTTCTTCAGGGTTGGGAATAAACTGGGGAGGTGGTCCAACCTTCCTAGGAGGTTGTGGTGGTGGTGGGGGTCCACCAGCTGCAGCTACAATTGAAGCCATCTTCCAATAATGAAAATAGTTCTTCCTCTCACAAAGTTGAAAGTCAGAGTGAGAAAAATAGGAGGGGGCTTTCATCATTTTGGAAAAAAATGTTCTAAACCAATGAAAAGTGTAGTTTTTAGGTCACATGACCTAGCTTTACATCATTCAGAAATAAAAAATGAAATCAACCAATAAAAAGTGTTATTTTCAAGTCACATGACCGGTTATGCTTACGTTACACTTCCGAGTAGCTGCGCTTAACGCCTTGGTTTGCGTTCCAGAACGCTTCCGGGTACGCTAACGCGGCGCGTCATAAGACGTATTACGCGGTAACGCAATACATCGTGCTTACGCGACGCCTCACGATATCGTTTTCTAACATGGTGGTTGCGCTAATGGAACGTTTACCGGTTCGCGGAGCGGGTCGCGGAACCCTATTAAGCTAACAAATAAATATAAAGATAATATTACAAAAATATAAAATATATTTTTGAATTAGAATAAGAATACATTTTACAGCTTTTGATATTTGCTATTAAGAAACCATTGAAATTCACTGAAAAAAAACATAGGTTATAGACCATATATAGTTAGGAATTAGCATTTACAAAACCTTGAAAATTCACTGAAAAAACCATAGGTTATAGGCCATATATAGTTAGAGATTAGCATTTAAAAAACCTTATTTTACTCACACAAAACCATTGAATATCTTGAAAACTGTCTCTTGCAATCTCTGCTGCAATTGTAGCTTCTTGCTGTATTTCATCATTTAACATTTTCAGATAAGTAGCAAAAATAGGACATTCGATAATATCTTTAGTTGCGTTGAATGAATCTTCATAACTGACAAAATCTCCAAGTAGTTCCTCTTCTGTACGCCAGGGCTTAAACAGTTGCAACAGAGCTAAATAGTAAAATTCCCTTTTGTCAGGAGTTTCGCAACTCAGTTTTCGATGATTAATCAAATGTCCTTTTCTTTGTTTCACCAGACATCCTTCAGATCCAATCACAGCATATACTCCTTTATTGATATCATCTGTACTATTCTTTTTAAAAGTATAGCTTTGCAGCACTTCATATAGACAACCGTACTCCAGATGATTACTTTTATTTGGATAGTATGTATCCAACATATTTGTCTTCAAAATATCTGTACTGTTTGGTTCTTTCGCTGCTAAATACTCAATTTTTTGTACAGATTTCAAGCCTCGGTTTCGTGTTGCAGCAAGAACTAGACTCACCCAGATGATTGTCCTAGATTTGGCATGTAGATTTGCAGATTATAAACGATCTGAACATTCATATGCTCCAATTTCTCGATGAGACAACATCTTCAAACTGGAGCTGAACAATTTCTTACTTAGGCTCTTTTCATGAGAAATTCCCTCCCACATTTCCTTTAGTTCTGCCTTCTCAGATTTAGTAATGTAAGACGTTACATATCGAGCCACAGCAATGGAATTGTCTGCAACATATTGAATATCCATGTTAGCTTTCCACATGGACAAAATGACTGGGTTATAGTCATTTATGTATTTGGACTCTTTATTTCTTGTTAAGTTGTAGGTATTTTTTGGTGATTTTCTTGTAACAGTATGTCGCAAAGATGACATGAAATTGTTTACTCTTCCTTTTGATAATACTGGTCGTGGAAATCCAAAACGACATTTTGTGTAGAACTTGTCCTTACATTTGAACTTTGACAGTATTTTCCACAATGGTGGCTTTGAAACCGTAAGACTTGATGTCTTAAATTGTTTTCTTCTGTACTTTTCGGAACAGCACATGTAGACTACTGTTCAATAAAACTCATCACTGTGTCATACGAATCTGTTCCAAATTTGGGAGCATCTTTGATCCATAGCAGCATATGTATGTGAGGAGCACCTATTGCTTGATACTCCTTACTCCAAAAGAAATCCAAAACCTCTCCAAGAGGAGGATTTTTTTTGTTTGTGATGAAAGACATCATAGCTTCAAATCTATGATTTAAATACCTTCATACATTAACTGGATCCAAAGAGCACAGTTCTCCAGGTGTCTTGAATTCTATATTTTCTATGTTTGCATTTGCCTCTCAAAGAAATTCAAGTAAGTCCCCCCAAGCATACCCAGCACATCTAAGAGTAAGGAACCATGTAGGAGTACCTAGGTTTCTTAGCATACATTTCAATTCCCCATAATGACGGAACCAATACTTGTTAGTACCACGCTGACAAGCCATGAGATTAATTAGCTGAGGATCCAAAACAGTGTCTTTCTGTTGGACTTTGCCCATAAAGTCCCTTGCCGAAACATTCTGCAGATGTACTCCACTTTTTAGTATATGGTTCACTGCATACGAAAGTCCAGACAAGTCACTCTCAAACAGAAGATGAAACAAATATGGAATGCATTTGCGAAACCTTGGATCTTCTGCATATAATCTTGATGTCCGGTATTCAGATGTAGGAATTTGCACAGGTCGGTCATCATATCTTCCACCTACACCTGTTGGAAATTACTGAGAAAAACAACGAGCTTCCAAGCCTTCTTCCCATACACTTATATGACTTACTTTTGCTTCTTTCTTTTGGAATAACTCTATAGCATTCCCCATTACTTCTTTGGAATGCAGAGGATGAACACTATAATGTTCATAAATTTGTTCACTTCTGGACACATCCACTTTTTCAATTTGCACAGCTGACAAATCCCTGTCCTCTTCTACGGTTGTTTCCTCTTCTCCTACATATACATTTTTGGAGTACTGATTGTTTTTTACCAAATACAACGTTGCCTTTTTGACTTTCCTAACACCCACTAATTATTGCCAGATTTTCTTACTCTTTGTAGGAACGCCATTAACTAGAATAACTAGAGGTTCCTCTTCCACTTTCTCTACACCAATTGTGTCAATATTTTTCTTAAAATCTAGAGGCATATAAACAACTCTTCCCTTTAACCCACTCTGTAAATCTGAAGGAGGCAATTTCCCTGTCTTATGCTACTTGGGAACAATAGCCTGAAATGGATGCACAGATTGAATTAGAATACACTCATAGGTATTTAAATCCATCAACTCAGAAGGAATCTTTTCCAACTCAAGATCATTATGCACAGCTCTAGCAGGCATTTTGTTATCATTTAATTTATTATAACAATATTTACAAATACGTTGATCAGAGCCCAAATCAAAACGATTCTCTACCAACAAATAAGTTGCAAAATCCTTCCACTCATTATTATTTTCCTTTTCACTTTTTACATATAAATCAACTAACCTAGTCTGATTTTTATAATGAGTTCGTCGACAACACACACAACAAAAATGCGGCTTTTCACTTGAAATTCCCTTAAACTTAATTTCTTGATCAAAATTTTCTGTACTAAAATTCTGTATATTTTCATTCACATTGCCTTCAATTACTGTATCAGTTTCTGCACTGTCCTCTTTTTCACCAACATAACTGAACTCAATTTCTTCACAAATGTTCTTTCCACCTACTACAGATCCATGCAAAAGAGCACTGTTTAACTGTTTTAGCTTAAGTGCTAGACTTTTTTCATAATACAAACTTCTCACTAATTTCCTCACTTCAGTTTGATGCACTGCTAACATCCTAAAATGGTGAAAAACACTCTGACTCTGAAAGACAAGGCAGTGAATCCCTTTGCAAACCTGTTTTTTCTCTCAGTCTGCAAGGATCTAATTCTTGCAACATCTTCATCTTTTGTTCGAGACTTTTCTTAGTATATTTACGTAAGAAATTGCGAAACAAATCAATTGAATCCTGTCGCACACTACAAATACTACTACAATTCCAAATGTACACCGGAGCCTTAGTACATCTCCCTAAAACTTCATCCGCTAACACCTCTTCTGCATTTCTAGACACAATTTTCTCTTTTTCATATGGACAACCATCCTTCACCTCATATGCTCGACAACTGATGTCAACTGCATTGAACAAATCATTAGTCTGAAAGTATGTCTCTTCATTAAAAAATGGCTCACAACTTGAACTATGCTTCCATTCTCCAGAAAAAACATCACAAAAATTAGTCCTATTAATTACTCTTTTCCACTTACTTTTTGCTTTAAAAACATTGATTGCCTTGTCCAGTGTACAAATTCTATTGATTACTAAAATGTATATATTTTTTTCACTTCAAAAGCCTGATCAACTGCCCTCTCTATACTTTTCTTTTTCTTGTACAAAACTGTTTTCCTTTTGCAAATATTTACAACAACTCTGTTATAAAACATTCGTCTACAAATGCCAATGCACTGATTTTTGTGTCTATTACTGTAGACAATATCATCTTCATCTACATTTCCAAATTTTTTTGGGGGGGCTCTGCTTTTTCTTTGTAGTTACAGAAGATTTTTTTTTTTCTTTTGCACACTCTCCACATTTTTTTTACGTTGGGTTAATTTCCTAATAAACTCTTTAGTTGGCTTACCAGGAGCATTCTTCTTTTTCTCTGAACATTGTTTTTTGGATAAATCTTCTAATTGTGTTTTCTTGGACAATAAAGCCTGTTTATATGTTCTTCTTTTTACATCCTTAGAAGGCGTATATTTATTTTTCTCTGTGTAGATAATTATAATCTGTTGTGAAGAAAAAATAACATGTTATAGACCACTACTAACATACTACATAGCAATTAGAATCACTAAATGATATAAACACTGGTTACTTCATAAGTAAGTTTAAAACTCAGCAACTGTGTCTGACCAGAGTAGGAAATCATGCAGTGGTACAGGCAGAGGGGACATGGCACAGGCAGAGGGACAGATGGCGCAAGCAGAGGGTTAGATGGTGCAGACAGAGAAAGAGATGGCGTAGGCAGAGGGTGAAATGGCGCAGGCAGTAGGTAAGATGACACAGGCACAGAGTGTGATGGCATAGGCCGAGAGAGAGATGGCGTAAGCAGAGGGTGAAATGGCCCAGGCAGAGAGAGATGACACCGGCAGAGGGTGAGATGGCACAGGCACAGAGAGAGATGGCGTAGCAGAGGGAGAAATGGCACTGGCAGAGGGTAAGATGACACAGGCAGAGAGAGAGATGGTGCACGCAGAGGGTGAGATGGCGCAGACAGAGAGAGAGATGGCACAGGCAGAGGGTCAAATGTCACAGGCAGAGGGAAAAATGGCGCAAGCAGAAGGTGAGATGGCGCAAGCAGAAGGTGAGATGGTGCAGACAAAGGGACAAATAGCGCAGGCAGAGGGTGACATGGCACAGGCAGAGAGAGAGATGGCGCACGCGAAGGGAGAGATGGCGCAGGCACAGAGTGAGATGGCGCAGGCAGAGGGAGACATAGCGCAGACAGAGGGTGACATGGCACAGGCAGAGGGAGACATGGTGCAGGCAAAGGGAGATATGGTGCAGGCGGAGGGAGAGATGGTGTAGGCAGAGAGGAGATGGTGCAGACAAAGGGGAGAGATGGTGCATTCACAGGGGACATGGCACAGACAGAGGGAGAGATAGCGCAAGCAGAGGGTGGGATGGCACAGGCAAAGAGAGAGATGGCGTAAGCAGAGGGTGGAATAGCTCTATCAGAGGGTAAGATGACACAGGCAGAGAGAGAGATGGTGCACACAGAGGGTGAGATGGCGCAGACAGAGAGAGAGATGGCACAGGCAGAGGGTTCAATGTCGCAGGCAGTGTGGAAAATGGCGCAGGCAGAAGGTGAGATGGTGCAGACAAATGGACAGATAGCGCAGGCAGAGGGTGACATGGCGCAGACAGAGAGAGAGATGGCGCCTGCAAAGGTAGAGATGGTGCACGCAGAGGGTGAGATGGCGCAGACAGAGAGAGAGATGGCACAGGCAGAGGGTGAGATGTCACAGGCAGAGGGAAAAATGGCGCAAGCAGAAGGTGAGATGGCGCAAGCAGAAGGTGAGATGGTGCAGACAAAGGGACACATAGCGCAGGCAAAGGGTGACATGGCGCAGGCAGAGGCAGAGGTGACAAACGTAGAGGGAGAGATAATACAGGCAGAGGGGAGATGGTGCAGACAGAGGCAGAGGTATAGTGCAGACAGAAAATACATTCCATTTCCAATTAACAGCACTATCTGTATACCAGCATTCCATGAAACCATGAGAAACAATATAAAAAAAGAGTACCCTATAAGCAAAGAGAAGCAAACTGTGAGGAGACACAGATGACATTATAGAAAAAGGTGCAAATATAATTCTTTAATTTACACAAACACTCAGTGTGATCCTAGTCAAAAATGGTAAAGCCATACATTTTACCAAAAAACATATAGCACAGTATTTAGTGTAGTTCCTATTTTCCCTATAGGCCCTGCGCATTGGAATAACATAAACAGCAGTGTAGACGTAGGACTGAGGTCTTCTAGGTCTCTACTGACTATGTTAGACTTAATTTAGGTTTGCGCCAGCTAGCTCAGAGGTCACTGGAAACTTTCTTGACTGAATAGGAAGTGATCAGCTTCCCTGGCTCAGACAAGAAGGGATTCAGCTTCTGACAACCGCATAAACATGACAACTTTGCTCCCTCAGAATAGGAGTCAATCTCTAGAGTCGTGTGAAACAATAGACAGCTATTTCACTCAGTCAGTTGTGCATATTTAATTTCACCAGGGTGCAGAGAATAGAGAGACGGGCGTTTTCAATAAAAGGTATTATTTATTGAGCAGTCTTCCTTCTCATGCAAGAGAAATGAATTGCTACAATTGCAATACTTAATGTAAAGTAAAGTACGTACAGTAAAAGGAGTAATATGAAATAATACTGTAAAAGGAATTATATCGTTTCTTAGCCATAAGACACTTTAAAATGGATAAAATATATACATACATTTATACATTGGCTAACATGCTCAACTGGTGCTTCTAGAATACGCCTACCCCGGTGTACCTGACCTAAGCCTAATACGTGGGAAGGAGTAAGTAAGTAGCAGTTTAAATTAAGTAGGTTTGTTGCCAAGGATCTGTTCAAGAATTCTCACTGAGAGTTTAGTCAGCACTGTACCTTGGAAATACAATGTAGGAGGTCTGGTATCTCTATCTCAGGACTCGATATTCCAGTCACCCACTAGGGTAGGCTGGAAACGCCGGAGCTGGATTTTCTCGGAAGGAGAAAAGACAGCTTCTTTCTCAGCGCGTCAAAGAGGAGGGGCAGCGTCCGTGGGCTTCTCGCTTCTGCTGGGCTCTCGGAAAGTAGATTAGCTGCTCTGCTCCAAAACCACTACTGTGTGTTTGCTTAAGGCAACGTTGGTATATTTATACCAGAAAGGTGCCGAGTTTGACGTAAGGTTTGGACATAAGACGTCAATAAAGATGTCACTAAGAACTGGCCGTTCTTACAGTGCTCGCAGGAGTTCTATTACAAATCAAAACAAAGCAAGCGGGGCTTTCCCAGGTTGCTAGGGGTTTGGTATGTCGAAAGAACTCGGTGTGCTCTCTAGGAATCCAAGGAAGTAGCTTTTGCCGTGCCTTAGACTGCAAGGGCAATTTACTGAAATATGGATCTGATTATTATGCCATTATAGGGATATTATTGATTATAGCCGTATAGGGGCATAAAGTCACAATATTGAATCGGGCTCCTAGATAAAACACATCACCCACTCCACGATTTTATGTCCATCAATTACTAAAAACTTAGCAATAAAGATGCATGTGTATTGCAACCCACCCCAAAATACATTTTGCATTCGAAATGGTGTATGCGAAATACACGGAACGTTATAGGTACTGTACGTTTTTAAGCAGTGTAATCATTCAAAAAAAATTGCATATATCTTAAGCTGAACGATTTGCGAAAATTACACATGAAATGTCTCTTAATTACAGAAAAGAAGGTCGAGACTATTTCATCACATATAAATGAAATTGCTGGTGAGTGTGCTAGAGGCTGCGGTAACATATTGTCTCTAGATTTGCTAAAAATAGAAGCTCTGTTCTTTATGAATAGTTCTACATCAAGCAGAGTACAATTGCCAAAAAAAAAAGGTAAATATTTTGGAATTCGCAAAAAAAAATTTGTTTTCAGGGGAAAAAATAGTTCCAAATGTGTTCAGTAGATTTTGTTTTTCAAAGCTGAAGGCCAAATTCAGAGTTCATGGGAACGCTGTGTTCCGGTTTGCTTAAAAGTTATTCTTTTGGTTCAGGGGAGAACATGACTTCAGATAGATGTGCAAAAAAACAGTCTACAGCTTCAGGTGAAAGTTCGACCAAGGATGATAATGCAGTAACTGGGCAGTCGTGAGAATGATTTCAGGATCAGCAATGCTCACAGAAGGTCGTACCTGGGTGATGTTGCTCTCATTTCTTGCTTCACTGCCACCACCTAATCTTAGTGCAGAAGTCTCAACGAATGCCGTCATCAGGATTGGTAACCGCTGGGGACAACACGATGCATGAGCCGTTACAGGACTTAGCAAAGTATCGATATCCATTGGTACTTCTGATTGTAGTGTGAGATAGGTGTCTAACATGCATTCTTCTCCGCATAGCATACATCGAAGCACAGGTAAGATGCAGTTCTGCCATATAGGTCTGAATGAAAGAAACCAGGTCATATTCAGATCTCTTAGCTGGGCTGATCCAAGGACTTTAGTTATGCGGTACCGGTAGCGTATTGCTAGGATCGTTTCTTCCATTGTTGCTGGAGTCATGTCTGCGTTTTGGCTTGCCATATCGGAGCAGAAGAGTCAAAAATAAGATTCCTGCTACGAGTCCCAAAAGTAGTGGTAGGCCAACAAAAACCGAATGGACAAAATTGGGAAAGATGCCCAGGACTGCTTCGAAGGGTAATAACAGTCCCGAAAAAAATTGACTTAAATACATTTGCGATACCACTGGCATCTGACATATTTAGGATTTGGCTTAGCATTTCAACGTAATGCACGGGGCAATTAGTTGATAAAAGTATCTGTATCTCTGCCGTTGTCCTTGCAACTTGAAGATCATACGTTTCTTTTGATGACGTGATGGGCACTGTTGTCTGTAAAAGTACAGACTTCATTCTGCTTAAAGTATCAATTCGTATAGAAGAGATATTCAACTGAAGCCAAATCATCGTCTCTGAGTCTCCAGGGCCGTTTGGATACAATGCTTGCATACAGCAAGTGACCATGGAACTAACGCTTACGAGATATGCTTTCCCTGGCACCATGCCACAACAGCTGTGGTCCGTTATTAGAACGTAACTCCCGTTAGAAAGTTGTTTAAAGAATGGCTCTATCTGTGTGGCAGGTGTACCGTGCTGGTGGCATGAAAGGTTATTTGAAGTCCACTCACAGGCCCCATGTAAAAGAATACCTTGGCACAGAAGTATACCACTTAGTGATTGTTTACAATTATTACCACTAAGAAATACATTCTGGTTTTTGTCACTATAACATGTGTGTGTATAAGGTAATTTCCATGATGACTTAATGTACCCTTTACCCAACCTTTCATACTGGCCTGCTGGTATATACTCTTGGCATTTTTTAAATTGGAAAGTTGTTATCGGAATTGTGATAATTCCGTGTATTATCCATTCAATGACTGGTCTTTCTGACATTGTCAATGGTAATCTCTCACGTTTTTCAATGCTCAGAATCGTATAGTCGGCTCCTTTCTGTGCCAAACTGATTTGTTTATCAGTAAGGTTAAAGATAGAGAACAATGAGGTTGTGTTGAATAAACGCCAAGGCACATAGCCTGAACGCAGGTTTTGCAACGTCCAGCCTAGCTGTACAATAGAACATAATTGGGACTGACCATGTTGTAACATTAGCAAGTCCTGATCTATGATATCTATATCAGATGATACAATACTGTCCAGTGAATATATTCTGGAGGACAGAGTCATTAACCCATTGTCCACAACAGAAAGTGATTTTTCCAAATTAATACAATCAATTTCTCGTATTTTCTCTGCTGTTTCAATTTGAGTCACTTTCCATGACTTCTTGTAAGCAGCGTATATACTGGACGCTATGAAACATTTTTGACGCCGTTTACGTGGTCCCATTATGAAATCGCGCAAGTCAGCACCATCTTTAAGTAAAGACAAGTGTTGCTTAATTTCTGCCAGTGTGGATGTTTGTAGCCATTCAAGGCATAGTTTCCCTACACTGTATGTTGTTACTATCCCTGGATGTTGTCTCTGGGAGTATCTAGGGTCTGGTCTGGTCATTTCTAACCCCTGTATTTTGTTCAGGAATCTATCTTGACATTTATTTGTGTCTATTGGAAAGATTACCCACTTTTTCCAGTTAGGATGTGTTCTATTTTGATGTAAAATTTGGGATACGTCTATCTCAATATCTGTGGTTGTGTTATCAGGTATTGGCTTTGGAATAGACAGTTTTTTTAAGTCTTTGATTTTGGCTATGCCAAAACAGGTAGTTTGTTGAATGGTGTCATTCAAGAACATTATTTGTTCTGGGATCATGCAGGCTCGATATAATGCTTCTAGGCTTTGTACCTGCCATTCTTTTGTACCCCAGATGGTTTTTGTTTCAATGTTGTTTTTCCAGAAATCAAAACCAAAGGTAATCATTTTTTCATAAAATGTTTCGAATAGATCAATTTAGTATTTGTCAGCATAGTTTTTGTCCCTGTTTTATCTAACAGTTTATAATAAAATGTTTCTGAATCACTTGTGTTAAACCCTGAGAAGTATTGGAATTTCTGTAGTGTAGTTCCTATTTTCCCAATAGGCCCTGCGCATTGGAATAACATAAACAGTAGTATCGACGTAGAAGTGCGGATCTTCCAGGCCTCCACTGACTATGCTAAACTTAATTGGGTTTGTTACCAACTAGCTCAGAGGTCACTGGAAACTTTCTTGACTGAAATAGGAAGTGATCAGCTTCCCTGGCACAGACAAGAAGGGATTCAGTTTTCCAACAACCGTGCAACATGACAACTTTGCTCCTCAGATCAAGAGTCAATCTCTAGGGTCGTGTGAAACAATAGACAGTTATTTTACTCAGTCAGGTTAGTGCAGATTACTTTCACAATATGTAGAGAATAGAGAGACGGGCGTTGTCAATAAAAGGTAACATTTATTGAACGGTCTTTCTTCTCGTACAAGAGAAATGAATTGCCACAATTGCAAGACTTGTTATTATAAAAAGTACGTACAGTAAGATAAGTATTGCGAAATAATACTGTAAAAGCATTGATATGGTTTCTTAGCCATACAATGGTTTAAAAGTAATAAAACATATATACAGTCATATATACATTAGGCTAAAATACTCAACTGGTGCTTCTAACTACGCCTACCCCAGTGTACCTGACCTAAGCCTAATACTTGGGAGGGGAGTAAGTAAGTAGCTTTAAGTTAAGTTGGTTTTGCCAAGGTTTGCTTCAAGAATTCTCACTAAGGGTTTAGTCAACACCATACCTCTGAATAGAATGATGGAGGTCTGGAATCTCCTTCAGGGAAACTCGGTATCCCAGTCACCCGCAAGGGTAGACCAGAAACGCTGGAGCTAGATTTCTCGGCAGGAGAAAGACAGCTTCTCTTCTTCAGCGCGTCGAGGAGGAGAAGGAGGGGGGACAGCGTCCGCAGGCAGCTTGCATCTGCTGGGCTCTTTGCAGGGGACGGCTGTTCAGCTCCTAGGTTCACCACACCATCGTTCGCTAGTTGGCAGCGATAGCAGTAGCGATAGCAGCTATGGTATCATCAGCATGACAGCTTCTTCAGCAGCAGCGAGATAGCTGGCATTATCAGCGATGGCACTAGCGTAAACAGCAGCAGCATACAGCGTTTGCTTAAGGCAACGTTGGTAATATTTATACCTGAAAAAGTGCCTTGTTTGACGTAAGTTTGCTGGACATAAGACATCAATATAGATGTCACTAGGAAGTGATCGCTTATCAGTTGCTCATTAGAGTTCTATTACTAATCAAAACACAGCAAGCGGGGATTTCCAGGTTTGCTGAGTTTTTATCTTGTTAAAGAACTCGGAGTGTTAATCTAGGAATCTCAGATAGTGACTACTGCTCTGTCATTGCACTAATTGGTTGCAAAGGAAGTGGCAGAGAAAACTATTCTGGAATGTGGCTCTGTTCGTGTGAGGCCAGAGATGAGTAACTGAATATTGCACTTGAACGGTTATGCCAATATAGGGAATAAATGGATTTATAGCCGAATAGGGGCATAAGGTCACAGTATCGATCAGGATCCTAGATAAGCACGCAACACCCACTCCACGAATTCATGTCCATCAAATTACTAAAACTAGAGCAATAAGATGCATGTGTAACATTGCCCACCCCAAAATACATAAATGCATAGAAATCATTCAAAAATTATAGCATATGAAATCAATGAACGATTATGCAAAAAGAATTACACATGAAATATCTCTGAAACAGAAGAAGGGCGAGATAAATCATCACATATAAATGCATTGCAATAAATGTGCTAGAGGCTGGTGTAAGGTTGTTATGTCTCTAGATGTGTTTAGAAATAGAAGTTGAAGCTTCTGTTCTCTAGGAATAGTTTTTACTCTAAGCAAAGAATTGTTCGTGCCAAAAAAGGGTCAATATTAAAAAGTGTTCAATTCAAAAGAATTAATGCTTGAACGGGGAAATAGAGTTCCACCGCTTTTAGCAGTTTTTGTTGTTCAAAACTGAAGGCCGAATTCAGAGTTCATGGGAACGCTGTGTGTCGGAAAGCTTCTCCAAAGTATTATTTCTGTTTGGGTGAGAACATCATATCAGACAGGCTCTCAAAGAATTGGTCTACAAAATCAGGTGACAGTTCAACCAAATTCGATAGTGCTGTAACTTGGCAGGTGTGAGAATGATTGCTGTCATCATAGTCGGGATCAGCAATGCTCACAGAAGGTCGTACCTGGGTGATGTTGCTTTTGTCACTTGCTCCACTGTTACCACCTAGTCGTAGCACAGGAGTCTCAACGAATGCCGTCATCAGGATTGGTAGCCGCTGGGGACAACACAATGCGTGAGCCGTTATCGGACTGAGCAAAGTATCGACGTCCATTGGTACTGCTGATGGAAGTGAAAGACAGATGTCCAACACGCACTCATCTCCGCATAGCATACATCGAAGTACCGGTAAGATACAGTTCTGCCATATAGGTCTGAATGAAAGGAACCAGGTCATGTTTAGATCTCTCAGCCTGGCCAATCCAAGGACTCTAGTTATTCTGTCCCGGTAGCGCATTGCTAGGATTGTCTCTTCCATTCCCATGGGAGCTATGTCTGAGCTTTGGCTTGCCATAACGAAGCAGGAGGGTCAAAAATAAAATCCCTGCTACAAGTCCCAAAAATAAGGGTATGCCGCCAAAAACAGAGTGGACAAAATTAGGAACGATTCCCAGAATTGCTTGAAATGGTGTTAGCAGTCCCGTAAAAATCGTCTTAAATATGCCTGCGATGCCTGTGGCACTAGACATGTTAAGCAGTTGGCTCAACATTTCTACGAAATGCACGGGGCAATTTGTTGATAAAAGGTCATGAACCTACGTAGCTGTCCTTGCAACTAGGAGATCATACGTCTCTTTTGATGACGTTATGGGCACTGTTGTCTGTAAAAGCACAGACTTCATTTTGCTTAAAGTATCAATTCGTATAGAATAGAGATTCAGACGAGGCCAGATGGGAGTCTCTGTGTCTACAGGCCCGCTCGGAAACAATGCCTGCATACAGCATTTGACCATGGATGTTACTCTTACAAGATAACTTTTCCCTGGAACAAGGCCACAACATCTGTGATCCGTTCTAAGAATGTAACTCCCGTTTGCAAGTTGCATAAAGAAGGGCTCTATCTGAGCTGCAGGTGTGACAAGCTGGTGGCATGAAAGGTTGTTAGAATTTCCTTCACAGGCTCCGTGTAAATTAATACCCTGGTACAAAAGTATACCGCTTAGTGAATGTTTACAGTTTTCACCACTAAGAAATACATTTTTGTCGCTGTCACTATAGCATGAATGTGTGTATGGTAATTTCCATTCAGATTTTACATATCCTTTACCCAATCGTTCATACTGGCCAGTAGGTATGTTTTCAAGGCACTTTTTAAATCGGAAAGTTGTTATCGGAATTGTGATAATTCCATGTATTATCCATTCAATGACAGGCCTCTCTGACATTGTCAATGGTAATCTCTCAAGTTTTTCGATGCTCAGGATTGTATAGTCTGCTCCTTTCTGTGCCAAACTGATTTGTTTATCAGTAAGGTTAAAAATGGAAAATAATGACGTTGTGTTGATTAAACGCCAAGGCACATAGCCTGAACGAAGATTTTGCAGCTTCCAGCCCAATTGTACAATCGAACGTAATTGAGATTGGCCATGCTGTAATATTAGCAAGTCTCCGTCTATTATGTCAAAGGCAGAAGATACAATATTGTCCAACGAATATATTCTGGAGGACAGAGCCATTAACCCATTGTCCACTACAGAAAGTGATTTTTCCAAATTAATACGATCAATTTCTCGTATTTTCTCAGCTGTTTCAATTTGTGTGACTTTCCAAGCCTCGTTGTACGCAGCATAGATACTGGTCGCTATGAAACGCTTTTGACGCTGTTTGCGTGGTCCAAGAATGAAATCGCGCAAATCAGCACCATCTTTTAGTAAAGACAAGGGTTGCTTAATTTCAGCCAGTGTGGATGATGTTAGCCATTCGAGGCAGAGTTTACCTACACTGTATGTTGTTACTATCCCTGGATGTTGTCTCTGGGAGTATCTAGGGTCTTGTCTGGTCATTTTTAACCCCTGTGTTTTATTTAGGAATCTATCTTGACAGTTGTTTGTGTCAGTAGGCCAGATTAACCACTTTTTCCAATCAGGATGTGTTCTGTTAAAATGTAAAATTTGTGAGACGTCTAACTCAATATCTGTAGTTGTATTTTCAGGTATTGGCTTTGGAATAGACGGTTTGTTAAGGTCTTTGATCTTAGCTAGGCCAAGACAGGATGTTTGGTGTATTGTGTCATTCAAAAACATCATTTGTTCTGGTATCATGCAGGTTCTGAATAGTGCTTCAAGGCCTTGTACCTGCCAATCTTTTGTACCCCAAATGGTTTTCGTTTCAATGTTATTTTTCCAATAATCAAAACCAAATGTCATCATTTTTTCATAAAATGCTTCTGAATATATTAATTTAGAATTTGTCAGCATTGTTTTCATTCCTGTTTTATCTAACAGTTTGTAATAAAACGTTTCTGCATCACTGGTGTTAAACCCTGAGAAGTACTTGAATTTCTCAAAAAATGCTTTAGAACTGCTTTTAGGTGGTTTAGCACAATGTTCCCATTGATTATACATAAAAACATTTCTAGGCTGTGCAGATTTATGCAAGTAATGATCACCATAATGTGTGTATCAGAATAATTGCTCATAACTAGATGAACCTTGTAAATAATCATGTTCTGTGAATCTAGCTGACATTACTAAATCAGACATCATGTCATTAATACTGTTAAAGTCCCAATCATCAGAGAATGTACTAGGTTTTACAAAGTCACTTAAGGAAACCTTCAGTTGATGAGGATACTTCAGGATTTCGACCGGACCATAGATCTCATAGTCAGTTTTCTCCCATACTACCCCACCAGGTATTTGAATGGCTGTGACATTTACTGTTGACAGTTCTCTTTTCTTCACGTGGGATGATCTGTGTGGTTTGAGGACTAGGTTGATGTTCTGACTTGCTGTGTCCATTGTACTATATTTTCCCTCAATGAATTTTCCCAAACAAAGTACCACAATGAGCCAAAACAGGAGGAAAAATACACCTAGACCGAACCAGAACTCTAACCAAGGTGAAATAAGGTAGATTTCCTTCAGTTGATGAAAGAGTTGCATTGCTTTTTCTTTAAAAGTCTTTTTTATTTCTGGCATCACTTCGGGTCGTTTTGATCTTCAGAGAAGTTGTCGAAGTTGATGAAATAACCAGAGGCAGTTCTGTCAATTGTTGGGATTGTTGTTTCAATCTGTCTTTCTGTAGCATTTTCTGATGCCACATTATTGTAGACTGGTGTTGTTTCTTGACGAACTGTTTCAATCTGTGTCTCAAGAGGCACGAGTTCCTTGGCATTATTGCATAGTCCTTCTCTGTGCACTGCAGGCTGATCGAATGTGATTAGTCTTTCAGTTTGAACCTCTTGGATTGTTGCAAGTTTGGGTATTCTGTTGTTTCTTGGGAGTCCACTGGGCCTACTGTTGATTATAGGCCACATGCTTCTTGTTTTACCAGGTCGATAGACACAACTCTGTTCTCCTTTTTACCAGCAAGGGGCGGTAGTACAACTGATCTTGTTCCGGTGACTGCCAAGACAGGTACTGCTTTTCTGTAAGAAGGCCCAAATTCCTTCTTCACCGCGATTTTTTCTCTGACTAGATCCCCAATCTTTGGAATCCAGACAGGCCTTGCTGGGGCTGTTGCTTGTGGGGCCTCGTCAGTGGTAGATGGCGGTTGTTTTAACTTTATGTTGCTTAAGGATTTTCTTGTTTCATTCAGTTCCTGTAAAACAGCCAAACGATCTTTGATCTCAAAGTCTGTTGTTTTTTCTTGTACCACTGATATCTGACTATCGAGGTCCTGAATGTTCATTCTAATTCCGAACAATAGTTCGTATGGGCTGAAACCTTTTAGAGAATTTCTTGGCAAGTTATTAAGACTGGTCTGGACACTTATTAGATGTTTGACCCACCCAGCGCCTGAACCTAATACCTTTGCTGTTATAGATCGCTTTATGTCCCGGTTTTTTCTTTCTACCACACTATTCCCTTCGGGGTGCGACGGACAAGAATACCGCAACCCAATTCCCATGCTGGCCATGGCCTCCTTATAAGCTCGAGAGCTAAAAGCAGGGCCCTGGTCAGAATGGAACGTGGTATTTGCGTATGCGCCGATATAGACTCGCAGATCTCTCTTATAACAGTTCTAGCGTCAGCCGAGCGCTGGAGGCTACAATATTTAAGTGTTTTTTAGTCTTAACTGAATAATAGGACGCAGGATGGGGTGTAGGCAGCGTTACGCTCTTTCTGATTGGTAGCCGGTAGCATGGTTCACCACTGCGTTCCCTGTTGCAGTTTTCACAGTTGCTTGCAAACTCATGAATGCCTTCACTCATGTCCGGCCACCAGTATACTGATTCTAACTCTCTCAGAGAGTCCCTGATTGTTTGGTGTCTCAGACCCAATCCCATGTGTGCGTCTGCTATTAAAAATATTCTCCTGTTCATGTTTGGAATTACCCTATCCCCCACTCCAGGGATTCGAGCAAAAGGAACGGAGTTTGCATCAATTATGTATGCATAATTGAGTGGATAGTTCACGGGCAGTGCTGCACAGTCGCCTTTTACGGTCGTTTTTACTGCCAGCATGGTTTCCCCGTCCATGTATTTTTCTGTACGCTTTTTTGTGGCTACGGAAGCCGGGTTAGTTGCTTCCGCTGTGGCTGTATTAGCCAATGAATTCCCTGCAACGTGAACGCCATCACGTTGAAGATTCTGTGCGTGAATCACGTGAGTCTTTTGTAGTTCTTTCTGTAAAAGATCTGACTGTTTCCAGAGCAATTTATGCTTTATTGTGGCACCTGTGTCATCTTTGTAATCATTTTCAATCCACCTCTGCAATTTATTGTTGTAAGATTTGACGCAAAAATGAGAATCGCACACAATAAGTGTCGGGAATTCACGTTCTGCATTTTCGAGCGCCATCTTTAAACATCTGATTTCAGCTCTCCGAGCCGAACAGTTTCTTACTGATTCAGTTTTTGTTACTTTCGGTCTGAATTTACCGCACAGCCAACGACCTTTAACAATCGCACAGGCTGCATCGTAGGATTTGCTCTCTACGTTGAAATGCTGTACAAATCTATCTGTATAGATTATACAGGCGTATTGTGGGAGAGGCAGAAGTTCGATTGGCAGAGGATATTCTTCTTCATATTCTAAATCATTCAGTTCTTCGAATTGCGGGGCGAAATAGTATTTCACATCTTCCGCTCCTAGAGAATCTACAAACTGTATCCATTTCGGATCTAGTGACACTGTAGGCAGGTTTATTGGGCTGAATAGCGCCTCGAAGGCGGATTCCGCTGTGAGGATATTAATCCTTTTGCCGTGTGCTAGTTCTCGTTCATTTGCTAATGCAATTTGCACTGCTTTCACAGTTCTTTCTGTGAGACTGAATGCTTTTTCTGCTTCTGTGTACGAATGAGATTTAATTGAAATAGGTACCTTTTCTCCCTCATTAGAGGTTAGGTACGTGAATCCGCATCTTCCTGGGATGACTCGGATTACAAGATCGCGTGTGTTGTCACGTGTATCTAATTTTGTTTTTGCTAACATGTCTGTTTGCAGTGATCTCAAAATTTCTGTGTGTTTTTGAGTCCAATTGATTTGTTTAAAATCAGGTTTAATTAGTTCGTAGAGAGGTTTAACCCTCTCTGCGTAATTTAGAATGTAAGTTCTTCCGGAATTCAGAAAACCTAGTATGGATTGTAAATTCTTCAGCGTTTTTGGAGCTTGGAGTACAGCGCACTTCTCTAAGAAGTTGTCCGCTAGGCTTTTTCCTTCACTTGATAATTCGTACCCTAAAAATAGTACTGTCAGATTGGCAATTCGAGACTTTTTAAAGTTGAATTTGTAACCCTCTGCTGCGAACCCAAGTATAATGGTGTTCACTCTTTTCAAGTGAGTATCTAAGTCGTCGTCTGTGAGATAAATATCATCTACGTAAGATAATGCCTCATCATCATATATTTGTAGTAACTCTGTTACTCTAGCTGAGAATAGTCCTGGGCTGTTCTTGAACCCCTGTGGGAGTCGACAGAATTTTTTCTGCGACCCAAATGCTGAGAAAGCGGTCAAATATCTGCTTTCCAGTGCAATGTTTTGACAAAAGAAACCATTAGATATGTCTAATGTCATTTTATATTTTTTCCTAACTATGTTATTCATTAGGGCTGCACTATGCGAGTTTTGTACTGCAAATGTTTTACAACATGCATTAAGGTGTCTGTAGTCCAAAACTAGACGATATGAATTGTCTGGCTTGGAGACAGGAAACAAAGGATTGTTCATTTGAGAGGTGCATGTTTCAATCACCCCCTAGTATTCAAGTTGATCTAAGATCTCCCTGACTTGTTTTTTAGCTTCTTGCTTAATGGGATACTGCAGTTGGGCAGTTGGTTCACTTTTTAACTGGATTTTGTGGGGAGGTGAGTCCTCATCCCATCCTACATGATTTTTATATAATGCCGGTGCCCTGGCTACTGCCCATTTCCCTGCATATGTATATTTTTTGTGAATCGGAATGTGATTCGAGAAGGCAGGCATAATCACTTATTCGCCACGAGGGCACTCCCTGACAAACTCTGGGGGCCAATCTTTTTCAGCTAACAGAATATCATAGCCTTTTGAGAGCTTATCCCAAAATAGACCTCTTATTTTCCTAGTCTTATCACCCTCTATACGCAATGTTATTTCGTATATTTTATGGGGCTCGCTAAGTCTGGTGTCGGCAGTTTCAACCTGAATGTATTCATTCGTGTCCACTGTCTCCAGATGACTCATCAGGATCTTGCGGGCTATACTGATTTCTGCTGCACTGTCCAACATTGTCAATGCCCACTCCCCGTTTTTCAACTGTGTCCTCAGTATTCTCGGCATGGTTGATTACTCTAATACTGGCTACCTTCTTTTTTGGAAATTGAGATTGTTTACTTCGAGCAGGTTCCTTGTCTTTGGACTTGGTGTGCTCTCCTGAGTCTGACCGTCCTCTTCTTTCCGATTTCTGCGAAAAAGATCGAGAGGGACGTGTATCAATACTTTGATATCTATCAGGTTTTTTTAGATTATCCCTATTTCTAAGGTTATATCTTTTCTCAGAGGGCTCCCTCTGGGGAGACTGGTGTTCTCGAGTCGGAGTTCTTTCCCTCCGTCGAGGAGACTTTCCTCTGGACTGGAAAACTTTTTCCTTGGGAGTGGATTGTTTATTTCCAACCCAGCTCTTTTTAGCAGTGTTTGAATTATTTTTAATAAATAATTTTTCAGGATTTTTGAGCAGTTGGGGCTTTACTGGTTTCCCACCCAAGCTGTCTCTACCTAATTCTTCATAGCATTTTTCTATGATTCTGGCAAGCTCAACTGGCTGATCTTTAATATCTGTTTCCTTCAACTTCTGGCGAATCGCCACAGATGCTGCTTCTCCTTTTATATTGGCTAATAATATAGCCGAGACCTGCTTGAAGTCTTTCAGTAATTTCATACCAAGAGTTAAAGCGGGCTCTGGACCGTATTCATTTTGAATCTGTTTTAACATATCCGGTATTACCGCCATAGACGGAACACCATGTGTTTTTGTGTAAATGGAAGCAAAGACTGTACCCCAAGTGTCACAGTCCTCCACGTGTGGTGCGATTCCCATAGGAAGGCAGATTGTCAAGATTCTGTGTTTCTCAATAGGGGTAGTATCAGGAAATACTGCCTCTATTTGAGTGATTTTCTGTGCTAACCAGAAAGGAATTTGTTCCCATTTTACGGGTGTTTTACCAAGACATGACTGTATGTTCTGTGGTGTAATTTTATTAGTGTTCCCCTGATGAGGGGTCAGCTGTGGTACATTAACAGCTGGTTGGACTGTTGCAGTCCGCATTACATATTGGACTAATTGCCTATGTATTTTTATAAGTGTTTTTAGCTGTACTAACAGCTCTTCTCTAGACATTTTTGCAATGTCCGGATGTGGTGTTTAGCTGGCTAGAACCGGCCACGTTGCTCCTGGTCTACCTAGTGGACCGAGCCTGGTAATATGATCATTATGTTTTAGGGCGCCATTAAACCAGAGCAGGTGCTCTTGGAATTTTAGTGGGATTTCAGTCTCCTCGAAAGGAGCGTACTCTTCCCGAGGTTTTTCTATTTTGTAATAGTGAAACTCTTTTGTTCTAGCATTTGCCGCTGGAAAGTTTATCCATGAATAGAATACCTCTGTCTGCCGATATTCGTGTGCCTCTATTACGAAAATTACTGTACCACCTTGTGGTGTCAGTACGTTTTCTATAAGTTTTAACGTTATAGATTTTCTTAAGTGGACCGGGATGTCGATAGCATCCGGGTCTGTCTGTAGGAGACTCGAGTCTTCCTCTATTAGTAGGGCTGCCAGCCTAGCTGCTTCCCTTTCCTCTTCACTGTCTGACATTATATAAATGCAGGTTTTGCAGAGTAGGTCTCCAAGGAGACAAAGATTAGGTGCACAATATTTTGGAACACTGTATCCTTCAACGTTGAATAAACCAGAGCTTTACATAGGAATCTCTTCCTACTGAGTTCGGGCGGATTTTAAACTTTCACCCACTCCAGACGTCTATTGGAGCATTTACGGGAGAAAGGGGTCTGTGTGAAATATGCACGACTGAGTTACTCTAACGTCTTGCGTTAGTTTATCGCCTTACCAAACGTTTGGGCGCCATGTAGTGTAGTTCCTATTTTCCCAATAGGCCCTGCGCATTGGAATAACATAAACAGTAGTATCGACGTAGAAGTGCGGATCTTCCAGGCCTCCACTGACTATGCTAAATTTAATTGGGTTTGTTACCAACTAGCTCAGAGGTCACTGGAAACTTTTTTGACTGAAATAGGAAGTGATCAGCTTCCCTGGCACAGACAAGAAGGAATTCAGTTTTCCAACAACCGTGCAACATGACAACTTTGCTCCTCAGATCAAGAGTCAATCTCTAGGGTCGTGTGAAACAATAGACAGTTATTTTACTCAGTCAGGTTAGTGCAGATTACTTTCACAATATGTAGAGAATAGAGAGACGGGCGTTGTCAATAAAAGGTAACATTTATTGAACAGTCTTTCTTCTCGTGCAAGAGAAATGAATTGCCACAATTGCAAGACTTGTTATTATAAAAAGTACGTACAGTAAGATAAGTATTGCGAAATAATACTGTAAAAGCATTGATATGGTTTCTTAGCCATACAATGGTTTAAAAGTAATACAACATATATACAGTCATATATACATTAGGCTAAAATACTCAACTGGTGCTTCTAACTACGCCTACCCCAGTGTACCTGACCTAAGCCTAATACTTGGGAGGGGAGTAAGTAAGTAGCTTTAAGTTAAGTTGGTTTTGCCAAGGTTTGCTTCAAGAATTCTCACTAAGGGTTTAGTCAACACCATACCTCTGAATAGAATGATGGAGGTCTGGTATCTCCTTCAGGGAAACTCGGTATCCCAGTCACCCGCAAGGGTAGACCAGAAACGCTGGAGCTGGATTTCTCGGCAGGAGAAAGACAGCGTCTCTTCTTCAGCGTGTCGAGGAGGAGAAGGAGGGGGGACAGCGTCCGCGGGCAGCTTGCATCTGCTGGGCTCTTTGCAGGGGACGGCTGTTCAGCTCCTAGGTTCACCACACCATCGTTCGCTAGTTGGCAGTGATAGCAGTAGCGATAGCAGCTATGGTATCATCAGCATGACAGCTTCTTCAGCAGCAGCGAGATAGCTGGCAGCATCAGCGATGGCACTAGCGTTAACAGCAGCAGCAGACAGCGTTTGCTTAAGGCAACGTTGGTAATATTTATACCTGAAAGGTGCCTTGTTTGACGTAAGTTTGCTGGACATAAGACGTCAATATAGATGTCACTAGGAAGTGATTGCTTATCAGTTGCTCATTAGAGTTCTATTACTAATCAAAACACAGCAAGCGGGGATTTCTAGGTTTGCTGAGTTTTTATCTTGTTGAAGAACTCGGAGTGTTAATCTAGGAATCTCAGATAGTGACTTCAGCTCTGTCATTGCACTAATTGGTTGCAAAGGAAGTGGCAGAGAAAACTATTCTGGAATGTGGCTCTGTTCGTGTGAGGCCAGAGATGAGTTACTGAATATTGCACTTGAACGGTTATGCCAATATAGGGAATAAATGGATTTATAGCCGAATAGGGGCATAAGGTCACAGTATCGATCAGGATCCTAGATGAGCACGCAACATTTCTCATAGAATGTTTTCGAACTGCTTTTAGGTGGAGTTGCACAATGTTCCCATTGATTATATTTAAAAACATTTCTAGGTTGAGCAGATTTATGCAAATAGTGGTCTGCATAGTGGGTATAGCGATACATCTGTTCATAATTCGATGAACCTTGCAAATAATCATGTTCTGTAAATTTTTCTGACATTACTAAATCTGACATCATATTATTTATGCTTTCAAAGTCCCAATCATCAGAGAATGTACTTGGTTTTACAAAGTCAATTAATGAAACCTTAAACTGATGAGGATATTTCAAGAGTTCGACCGGTCCATATATTTCGTAATCTGTTTTGTCCCAAACTACTCCGCCGGGTATTGGAATGGCTGTGACATTCACTGATGATAGTTCACTTTTCTCGATGTGAGATGACTTGTGTGGCTTCAGAACTAAGTTGATGTTCTGCTTTGCTGTGTCCATTATACTGTATTTTCCCTTAATTAATTCCCCCAGATAAAGTACCATGATGAGCCAAAGCAGGAGAAAAAATACACCTAGCACAATCAAAAATTCTAACCAAGGAGAAATGAGATAAGTTTCTTTGAGTTGATGAAAGAGTTCTGTTGCTTTGTCTTTAAAAGTCTTTGTTGCTGGCGTTACTTCAGGGTCGCTTTGATCTTCAGAAAAGTTATCGAAACTGATGAAGTAGCCAGATGCAGTTCTGTCAATTGTTGGAATTGTTTTTTCAATTTGCCTTTCATTAGCACATTTTGATGCTACATCATTGTAGATTGGTGTTTCTTGACGAACTGTTTCAATTTGGGTTTCAAGAGGCACAAGTTCCATGGCATTGCTGCTTAGTCCTTTTTTATTCACTGCAGGTTTATCAAATGTGATTAGTCTCTCAGTTTGAACCTCTTGGATTGTAGCAAATTTTGGTATTCTGCTGTTTCTTGGGAGTCCACTGGGCCTACTACTTATTATTGGCCACATGATTGTGGTTTTACCAGGTCGATGGATACAACTCGGTTCTCCTTTTTACCAGCAAGGGGCGGTAGTACAACTGATCTTGTTCCGTTCATTGCTAAGACAGGTCTTGCTGGGACAGGTGGTGTGTCTTCAGTGGTTGTTGGCTGCTGATTTAAATTTATGTTGCTCAGGGCTTTTCTTGTTTCATTTAAGTCCTGTAAAACAGCCAAACGATCTTTGATGTCAAAGCATTTTTTCTTATCTTCTACCACTGAAGTATGACTATCTAAGTCCTGAACATACATTCTAGTACCGAACAATAGTTCGTATGGGCAGAAACCTTTTAGAGAATTTCTTGGCAGAATATTAAGACTACGTTGGACACTTGTTAAATGCTGGACCCACCCATCACCCGAACCTAATATCTTTGCCGTTATAGATTGCTTTATGTCTCGGTTTTTTCTTTCCACAATCCCGTTTCCCTCAGGATGGAAGGGACAAGAGTACTGCAATACAATGCCCATGCTGGTCATGGCCTCCTTATAAGCTCGAGAGCTAAAAGCATGACCCTGGTCAGAATGAAGCATGGCAATTACGCATGTGCCGATAAAGACTCGCAAATCTTTTATAACAGTTCTGGCGTCAGCCGAGCGCTGGGGACACATTCTTAAGTGAATATAGTCTTAAAAGGAATTAATAGGATGCTGGATTTTATGTATAGATAGCCTTATGCTAACTACAGAAATGGCCATGGCAATACTCCGTTCGGCTCGTTACTGCGGTCTCTGTTGGAGTCTGGATAGCTCTTCGCAAATTTGTAATGTTGCAGGCTCATCCCTGGCCACCAGTATTCTGATTGTAATTCTGTCAGAGATCAGTTTGTGCCTTGGACCTTCACCCATGTGTGCATCTGCTATTAATAAGACTCTACGGTTCGTGTTTGGAATCACTCTATCCCCCACTCCAGGGATTCGAGCAAAAGGAACGGAGTTTGCGTCTATTACGTATGTATAATTGAGTGGATAGTTCACGGGTAGTGCTGCACAGTTGCCTTTTAAACATGTTTTTACCGCCAGCATGGTTTCCCCATCTATGTATTTTTCTGAACGCTTTTATGTGGCTACGAAAGCCCGTTGAGGTGCTTCCGCTGTGGCTGTATTAGCCAATGAATTCCCTGCAACGTGAACGCCATCACGTTGTAGACTCAGAGTGTGTATCACGTGAGTCTTTTGTAGTTTTTTCTGTAAAAGAATTACCTTTTTCCAAAGCATTTTATACTTGATTGTGGCACCTGTGTCGTCTTTGTAATCATTTTGAACCCAGTTCTGCAAATCATTATTGTAAGATTTGACGCAGAAATGCGAATCGCACACTATTAGTGTTGGGAATTCACGTTCAGCATTTTCAACCGCCATCTTTAAAGATCTGATTTCAGCTCGCTGAGCCGAACAGTTTCTCAGTGATTCAGTTTTTGTTATTTTAGGTCTGAATTTACCGCAGAGCCAGCGACCTTTAACAATCGCGCAGGCTGCATTGTAGGATTTATCATGTACATTGTAATGCTGTACAAATCTGTTTGTATAGATTTTACAAGAGTACAGTTGGAGAGGCAGAATTTCGATTGACAGAGGATATTCTTCTTCATATTTCAAATCATTCAGTTTTTTCATGTTCGGGACATAATAGTATGTCACTTTTTCTGTATCAAGAGAATTTACCCACTGTATCCATTTTGGATCTAGTGCCACTGTTTTGGGCTGAATAATGCCTCGAAGGCTGATTCTGCTGTGAAAACAGTTATTCCTTTTCCTTGTGCTTGGACTCGTTCTCTTGCTACAGCAGTTTGAACTGCCTTTATAGTATTTTCTGTAAGACTGAATGTTTTTTCTGCTTTTGTGTACAAATGTGATTTGTAAGCTATTGGTACCGTTTCTCCCTCATTAGAGGTCAGGTACATGAATCTGCATCTTCCTGGGATGACTCGGATTACAAGGTTGCGTGTATTGTCACGTGTTTCTAATTTTGTTTTAGCTAACTTATCTGTTTGCAGTGATCTCAAAATTTCTGTGTGATTCTGAGTCCAGTTGATTGGTTTAAAATCAGGTTTTATTAATTCGTACCCTCTCTGCATAATTTAGAATGTAAGTTCTTCCAAAATTCAGGAAGCCTAGAATCGATTGTAAGTTCTTCAGCGTTTTTGGAGCTTGGAGTACAGTGCACTTCTCTAAGAAGTTGTCTGCTAGGCTTTTGCCTTCACTTGATAATTCGTATCCTAAAAACAAAACCGTTAGATGGGCAATTCGTGACTTTTTAAAGTTGAATTTGTAACCCTCTGCTGCGAACCCAAGTATTATGGTGTTCACTCTTTTCAAGTGAGTATCCAAGTCGTCGTCTGTGAGATAGATGTCATCGACATAAGATAATGACTCATCATCATACATTTCTAGTAACTCTGTTACTCTGGCTGAGAATAAACCTGGGCTACTCTTGAATCCCTGTGGGAGTCTACAGACATTTTTCTGTGACCCCATTATTGAGAAAGCGGTCAAGTACCTGCTTTCCGGTGCAATATTTTGACAAAAGAATCCATTAGAAATGTCTAATGTTGATTTGTATTTTTTGCGAACTATGTTATTCATTAGTGCCGCACTGTGCGAATTTTGTACCGCAAATGTTTTGCAACATGAGTTAAGGTGTCTGTAGTCCAAGACTAGACGATATGAATCATCTGGTTTGGAGACAGGAAACAAAGGATTGTTCATTTGAGAGGTGCATGTCTCAATCACCCCTTGGTATTCAAGTTGATCTAAGATCTCCCTGACCTGTTTTTTAGCTTCTTGCTTAATCGGGTACTACCTTTGTGCAGTAGGTTGACATTTTAACTGGATTTTGTGAGGAGGAGAGTCCTCATCCCACCCTACATGATTCTTATATAATGCAGGTGCTTGAGCTACTGCCCAAGGTGGTTGAGAAGCATGTACAGCATACCTTGACCACCTTTATTGAGAATAACAACATTCTCCATGACTCTCAATCCGGTTTCCGTGCTAACTATAGCATGGAGACAGCCCTCGTGGAGGTGACTGACGCCATCAGGGAGACGCTCGATCTGGGGGGAAAGGCTATGTTGGTCATGCTGTACCTGTCGGCGGCTTTCGACACCGTCCCACACGCAGGTCTCCTTGCAAGACTCAGGGAGATAGGACTGCGGGGGACGGTGTTGGATTGGTTTCAATCCTTTCTATCCGACCGTCGACAGGTGATCTGGGCTCCACCGTTCTCCGCTGAAATGCCATCGCTAGAGGTTGGGGTTCCTCAAGGGTCCATTCTGAGCCCCACCATCTTTAACATCTATATGGCCCCTCAAGCAATGGTAGCGGAGGCTTATGGGGCCCGGGTCATCTCATACGCTGATCACACCCAGCTCCTGTTTACTTGCAGGAAGGGAGAGGTTTTTGACGGCGACAGGATTAAAGACTGTCTGAGTGCAGTCTTTGCGTGGTTTTAGCGGCACAGCCTGAAATGCAACTCGGATAAGTCTGAGTTGCTTTTCTTTGGCTGTGCCCCTGATCCTGGCTGGAAGTCGTGGTGGGCCCAGGACATGTTCCCTCCTGGGAAGTCATCCTCCCAAGTGAAAAATCTGAGAGTTGTGTTTGATGACGACCTCTCTTTCCGACCCCATATTATGGGGCTCTCAGGGAAATGCTTCGGCATCCTCAAGATGCTTAGGAAATTTCTTGCACTGCTCTCCCAGCAATATCGGAAGACTGTAGTCCAGGCGCTATTGGGGTCTCGGCTGGACTACGCGAATGCGCTTTTTGCAGGTCTGCCCAAGAACCTTCTGGCCAGGCTGCAAATTGTTCAAAACTCGGCGGCCAGAGCCATATTCGGCCTGCCAAGGAGAGCCAGTGCCTCATTGCTCCTATCTAAGTTGCATTGGCTACCTAATTCTAGTAGAATTAGGTTTAAAATTCTCACGCTGGCTTTCAAAGCCCTCCACTATGTTGGTCCTAACTACATCAGAAAGCGTACCGCTTTCTATGTGCCGCGGAGGATGTTGCGGTCAGCCGACTTGGCTAAAATGGAGGTGCCTGCTGTCAAACGAGTCCGGATGGGAGGACGGTCTTTTCAATATGTGGCAGCTCGCTTTTGGAATGAGCTCCCTCTTTCCCTCCGCAAATCTAATAGCCTCTTGGCTTTCAGGAAGGAACTGAAGACCACGCTCTTTTCCATGTAATCACTGTGACTGTAGCGTTTCTGCCTTGTGTTTCTGGTTCTTCAGGCCTCTTTGTCAAAGTGCCGGGACACCCCCTGGGGTAGCCGTGCGCTCTAAAAGTACGGCTTTAACATAACATAACATAACATATATATATGTTCTGTGAATTGGAATATGATTTGAGAAGGCAGGCATAATCATTTCTTTGCCATGAGGGCACTCCCTTACAGACTCTGGTGGCCAGTCTTTCTCGGCTAGCAGGATGTCATAGCCTTTTGAGAGGTTATCCCAAAACAGACCCCTTATTTACCTAGACGTATCTCCCTCTACACGCAATGTTATTTCATATATCTTATGAGGTTCGCTAACTCTGGTATCTGCAGGTTCCACTTGAATGTATTCATTCTTGTCCACTGTCTCCAGATGATTCATTAGGATCTTGCGAGCTATGCTGATTTCTGCTGCGCTGTCTAGCATTGTCTGTGCCCACTCTCTGTTTTTCAGCTGTGTCCTCAGTATCCTCGCATGTTTGATAACTTTAATACTGGCTACCTTCAGCCTTTGAAATTGTAATTTTTTACTTTGAGCAGGTTCCTTGTCTTTTAACTTGGCGTGCTCTTCCCTTTGTTCTGACCGTCCTCTTCTTTCCGATTTCCGCGAAAAAGATCGAGAGGGACGTGTATCAATATCTTGATATCTAGCAGGTTTTTTCAAATTATCCCTATTTCTAAGGCTGTATCTTTTTTCAGAGGGCTCCCTTTGGGGAGACTGGTGTTCTCGGCTCGGAGCTTTTTCTCTCCGCTGAGGAGACCTTCTTCTGGACTGGAAACCTTTTTCTTTGGGAGTGGATTGTTAATTTCCATCCCAGCTCTTTTTAGGAGTGTTTAGATTATTTTTAATAAATATCTTTTCAGGATTTTCAAGTAGTTGGGGTTTTACTGGTTTCCCACCCAAACTATCTCTACCTAGTTCTTCATAGCATCTTCACCATGGTGGCAAGCTCAATTGGTTGATCTGTTATATCTGTCTCTTTCAAATTTTGGCGGATCGCCACAGATGCTGCTTCTACTTTTATGTTGGCTAATAATATAGCCGAGACCTGCTTGAAGTCTTTCAGTAATTTCATACCAAGAGTTAAAGCAGGTTCTGGACCGTATTCATTTTGAATCTGTTTTAGTACATCTGGTATCACCGCCAGAGACGGAACATCATGTGTTTTTGTGTAAATGGAAGCAAAGACTGTGCCCCAAGTGTCACAGTCCTCCACATGTGGTGCGACCCACATTGGAAGGCAGATAGTCAGAATTCTGTGTTTCTCAATAGGGGTAGTATTCGGGAATACTGCCTCTATTTGTGTTATTTTCTGTGCTAGCCAGAATAGAATTTGTTCCTGTTTTGCAGGTGTTTTTCCTAGACATGATTGTATGTTCTGTGGTGTAATTTTATTTGTGTTCCCCTGATGAGGGGTCAGCTGTGGAATATTAACAGCTGGTTGGACTGTTGCAGTCCGCATTACATATTGGACTAACTGTCTGTGAATTTTAATTAGTAACTTTAGCTGTGCTAAAAGTTCTTTGTCTGACATTTTTTCGATGTCAGGATGTGGTGTGTAGCTGGCTAGAACCTGCCATGTTGCTCCTGGTCTACCTAGTGGACCGAGTCTGGTGATGTGATCATTATGTTTTAGGGCGCCTTTAAACCAGAGCAGGTGCTCTTGGTAATTTAGTGGTATTTCAATATCCTCGAAAGGTGTATATTCTTCCGGTGGTTCCTCTATTCTGTAATAATGGAATTTGTGTGTTGTAGCGTTAGTCGCTGGAAAGTTTATCCATGAATAGAATACCTCTGTTTGCCGATATTCGTGTGCCTCTATCACGAAAATGACTGTACGACCTCGTGATGTCAGTCCGTTTTCTATAAGTTTTTCTTATGTTGACCGGAATGAGGATAGCATTCCGGTCATTCTGTAGGAGACTTGTGTCTTCCTCTAGGAGTTGAGTTGCTAATCTAGCTGCCTACCTTTCGTCTTCACTGTCTGGCATTTTACTGTCAGAAAGGTTTTTGTTGCAGATCAGGTTTCAAGGAAACAAAAGATTAGGTGCACAATATTTTGGAACACTGTATCCTTTAACGTTGACTAAACCAAAAACTCTACATAGGAATCTCTTCCTACTAAGTTCCGGCGGATTTTAACCTTTCACCCACTCCAGACGTCTATTGGAGTATTTACGGGAGAAAGGGTCTGTGTGAAAAAGCACGAATGAGTTACTCTAACGTCTTACGTTAGTTTTATCGCCTTACCATACGTTGGGCGCCATGTAGTGTAGTTCCTATCTTCCCTATAGGCCCTGCGCATTGGAATAACATAAACAGCAGTGTAGACGTAGGACTGAGGTCTTCTAGGTCTCTACTGACTATGTTAGACTTAATTTAGGTTTGCGCCAGCTAGCTCAGAGGTCACTGGAAACCTTCTTGACTGAATAGGAAGTGATCAGCTTCCCTGGCTCAGACAAGAAGGGATTCAGCTTCTGACAACCGCATAAACATGACAACTTTGCTCCCTCAGAATAAGAGTCAATCTCTAGAGTCGTGTGAAACAATAGACAGCTATTTCACTCAGTCAGGTGTGCATATTTAATTTCACCAGGGTGCAGAGAATAGAGAGACGGGCGTTTCCAATTAAAGGTATTATTTATTGAGCAGTCTTCCTTCTCATGCAAGAGAAATGAATTGCCACAATTTCAATACTTAACGTAAAGTAAAGTACGTACAGTAAAAGGAGTATTATGAAATAATACTGTAAAAGCATTGATATGGTTTCTTAGCCATAAGACACTTTTAAATGGATAAAATATATACGTACATATATACATTGGCTAACATGCTCAACTGGTGCTTCTAGAATACGCCTACCCCGGTGTACCTGACCTAAGCCTAATACGTGGGAAGGAGTAAGTAAGTAGCAGTTTAAGTTAAGTAGGTTTGTTGCCAAGGATCTGTTCAAGAATGCTCTCTAAGGGTTTAGTCAGCACTGTACCTTGGGAATAGAATGTAGGAGGTCCGGTAGCTCTCTCTCAGGATTCGATATTCCAGTCACCCGCAAGGTCAGGCTGGAAAAGCCGGAGCTGGATTTTCTCGTCAGGAGAAAAGACAGCGTCTTTCTCAGCGCGTCAAAGAGGAGGGACAGCGTCCGTGGGCTTCTCGCTTCTGCTGGGCTCTCGGAAAGTAGATTAGCTGCTCTGCTCCAAAACCACCACCGTGTGGTTGCTTAAGGCAACATTGGTATATTTATACCTGAAAGGTGCCGAGTTTGAAGTAAGGTTTGGACATAAGACGTCAATAAAGATGTCAATAAGAACTGGCCATTCTTACAGTGCTCGCAGGAGTTCTATTACAAATCAAAACAAAGCAAGCGGGGCTTTCCCAGGTTGCTGGAGGTTTGGTGTGTCGAAAGAACTCGGTGTGCTCTCTAGGAATCCAAGGAAGTAGCTTTTGCCGTGCCTTGGACTGCAAGGGCGATTTACTGAAATATGGATCTGATTACTATGCCATTATAGGGATATTATTGACTACAGCCGTATAGGGGCATAAAGTCACAATATTGAATTGGGTTCCTAGATAAAACACATCAAGTAAATCGTTTAAAACACAGAGCACAGCCCATATGAATCAGCACTACATTACAATGCAGAAACCTGACTCATTTCCAATATGCACCATTAGTTTTTGCCAGCATTACATACAAACATGAGACACAATACACAGTCAAAGGGGACTCTTCCTAGTAGTGTTGTATAAAGACAAAAAGGGTGCAAGCACAGGGGATAGATGATGCAGGTGGAGGGGAGATGGCGCAGGCAAAGCGAGAGGTGGCACAGGCACAGGGGACATGGCAAGGGCAGAGGAAGAGATGACGCAAGCAGGGGGTGAGATGGCACAGGCACAGAGAAAGATGGCGTAAGTAGCGGGTGAAATGGCGCTGGCAGAGGGTAAGATGACACAGGCTGAGAGAGAGATGGTGCACGCAGATGGTGAGATGGCGCAGACAGAGAGAGAGAAGGCAGAGGGTGGGATGTCGCAGGCAGAGGGAAAAATGTCGCAAGCAGAAGGTGAGATGGCACAGACAGAAGGTGAAATGGTGCAGACAAAAGGACAGATAGCGCAGGCAGAGGGTGACATGGCGCAGGCAGAGGGAGAGATGGCGCACACAAAGGGAGAGATGGCGCAGGCCGAGGGTGAGATGGTCAGGCAGAGGGAGACATAGAGCAGACAGAAGGTGACATGGCACAGGCAGAGGGAGACATGGCGCAGGCACAGGGAGCGATGGTGCAGGCGGATGGAGATATGGTGAAGGCAGAGGGGCGATGGTGCAGACAAAGGGGAGAGATGGTGCATGCACAGGGGACATGGCACAGACAGAGGGAGAGATAGTGCAAGCAGAGGGTGAGATGGCACAGGCAGAGAGAGAGGTGGCATAAGCAGAGGGTGAAATGGCACAGACAGAGGGTAAGATGACAAGGGCAGAGAGAGAGAGATGGTGCAGGCAGAGGGTGAGATGGCACACAGAGAGTGAGAGATAACGCAGGCGTAGGGAGAGATGTCGCAGGCAGAATGAAAAATGGCACAAGCAGAAGGTGAGATGGCGCAGGCAGAGAGTGAGATGGTGCAAACAAAGGGACACATAGCGCAGGCAAAGGGTGACATGGCACAGTCAGAGGCAGAGATGGAACACGCAGATGAAGAGATAGTACAGGCAGAGGGGAGATGGTGCAGACAGAGGCATAGGTATAGTGCAGACAGAAAATACATTCCATTTCCAATTAACAGCACTATCTGTATACCAGCATTTAATGAAACCATGAGAAACAATATAAAAAAAGAGTACCCTATAAGAAAACTGTGAGGAGACACAGGTGACATTATCGAAAAAGGTGCAAATATAATTCTTTAATTTAGAAAAACACTCAGTGTGATCCTAGTCAAAAATGTTAAAGCCATACATTTTACCAAAAAACATATAGCACAGTAAATCGTTTAAAACACAGAGCACAGCCCATATAAATCAGCACTACATGACAATGCAGAAACCTGACTCATTTCCAAAATACATTTCCCATATACACCATTCGTTTTTTGCCAGCATTACATACAAACATGAGACACAATACAAAGTCAAAGGGGGACTCTTCCTAGTAGTGTTGTATAAAGACAAAAAGGGTGCAAGCAGAGGGGAGAGATGATGCAGGCAGAGGGGAGATGGCAGAGGTATAGAGAGAGATGGCGTAGGCAGAGGGTGAAATGGCGCAGGCAGAGGGTAAGATGACACAGGCAGACAGAGAAATGGTGCAGGCAGAGGGTGAGATGGCGCACACAGAGAGAGACATGACACAGGCAGAGAGAGAGTTGTCACAGGAAGAGAGAAAAATGGCACAAGCAGAAGGTGACATGGTGCAGACAGGGGGTGAGATGGCACAGACAAAGAGACACATAGCGCAGGCAGAGGGAGAGATGGTACAAGCAGAGGGGAGATGGTGCAGGCAGAGGCAGAGGGATAGTGCAGACAGAAAATACATTCCATTTCCAATTTACAGCACAATCTCTATACCAGCATTTAATCAAACCATGAGATACAGTATACAAAAAAGAGTTCCCTATAAGCAAAGACATGCAAACTGTGGGGAGACACAGGTAACATTTTAGAAAAAGGTATTGATGCGGCCAAAACCTTTGATCAGGTACATTGATAATATCTCTGGGCCACCAAGGCCAGTTTTGGATTCCCCTCCGTTTTTATAGAGGGTATTAAATCACTTTATCAGAGTCCACGAGCAAAAGTCCTGGTTAAAGGAGGCCTGTCTGATTGGTTTAAAATCTCCAGTGGTACGAGGCAGGGTTGCTCACTGTCCCCCATTTTGTTTGACATTTATATTGAACCTTTTGTTTGCGCAATTAGAATGGATCAGCTAATTCGACCTTTTAAAATAGCAGACCTGGAGCTTAAAACAGCTTTGTATGCGGATGATCTCCTCTTATATACCTCCAACCATGTGGAGGCAATTCCTAGGCTATTTCAACTTGCAGAGGAATTTGGAAGATTCTCTGGGTATCAAATTAATAAGGAGAAAACAGAAATAATGGGATGGAAAAATTGTACGGTCATTCAGGGGGCCAAACACAAAATGAGGTATTTGGGAATCCATCTGACTCAAAAATTGAATGATATCCCTAAATTCAGTTGGCAGATAGTTGTGAAAGAGAATACTAAAACGTTAACAGGATGGGGCAAGCTGCCACTGAATTTATACGGACGAGTTAATCTTGTCAAAATGACCATACTTCCCAAATTAACCTTCCTTTTTAATACCATCCCATTACCCTTTGCCCCGAAAGATATTAGGATCCTGCAAAGGAAGATCGGATCCTTTATATGGGCTTCAAAATCTCCTAGGATAGCCTGGAAGAAATTAAGGAGGGGGTTGAAGATAGGTGGTCTGGCCCTACCAGATTTATTTTTATATTGTCATGCCTTTCACTTCAAAAATGTTAGGTTATTGGCCAATAAATTGGACTCTTCTTCACAGGGCCGCCTCTTTCAGGCATTGTTGCATGACCAACAACAGAGCCAGGAGTTCTTCCTTCTTAAAATTGGCGACCAGAAATTCTTTAAAAAAGTCCGACTTGAGATTCTGCAGACAGCACTCAGGAACTGGTTATATGTCCGGACAGCCTTGGGGATCCCATATTACAACGTATGTGTAGCCTTGTTTGCAAGCACACTTTTTTTTTGTTTTTCTCAAAGTTCGCCAAGCAAACCTCCATTCATTTCAGGTATTATATTTGCCACTTTTTTTTCACGGGTCGTGTTTGTCATCCGCTGGTATACTTTTGTAATATATTAATAAACATATTGTATCCATGTTTATTTGAAATGTAGTGTTGAGGCGCCAAACGTTGACTACATACTCCGTCCAATCGCCATTTTATTAGTTTTCCTCCATTATTTTTATTATACCTGTTACTTTCATTTTACCCTCTGCATATTTGTTTTGTGTGATCGATGAGATTTCCTGCCACAGACACCACGGTGTTTGTCCTTGGCCTCCGATCTTATCAGACTTGGTAACACGTATAGGTAGAAACTAATTTGAAGGACAAACTTTCTACGCATGCGCAGCCCTGTTTCCAAGTGCACGTTTTTTTTCTTTTTCTTCAAGTTCGCCAAGCAAACCTCTCCTCATTTCAGGTATTAAATTTGCCGACTTCTTTTTCCGGGTCGTGTGTGTAATCCGCTGCTATGCTTTTGTAATATATTAATATTCTGTATTTATTTGGAATGTAGTGTCGAGTCATGCAACCGCCATTTTAGTAGTTTTCCTTCGTTATTTTTATTATACCTGTGACTTTCATTTAACCTGCGCATATTTTCTCTGTGATCAATGAGATTTCCTGCCACAGACACCATGGTGTTTGTCCTTCCCCTCCGATCTTATAAGACTTGGTCACACGTATAACTAGAAACTAATTTGAAGGACGTAAGTCACAGCCATTACAACACGTGTTCGTCAACACAAAGAGATTATTAAGATTATGCTTTTATCATGCGTGGTAAATGCATAGTATTTGGAAAAGCATGTGTGGTAAAGCCATATGCGTGGTAATGGCTTCTTGGTGATGATCAGGCGTTGTAATGACTGTTTCCCCCCCAAGACAATGCAGAAACCGGGTCTGGGCGTGGTGGACTCCAGGGCACCAGGCGGAGGGCCACGCAGGGCCATGCAGACCCTCTCATAGAATATAGATGTCTTTGTGAAGTTATTGTTTCTGTGGTTTGAGGGGCGTCATTGAGGCTCACACACTTAATTTTGTAGGGGGGTAGGTATTGCATGGGAAAATGTTGCAAGAGGTTTGTAAATGTGGTACACATTGTTTGGTATTAGTTTGATTTCTTTACCATGTTGTAGTGTATCCAGAGATAATATCTCAGTAGTTTTCAATGCTAGTCTTTAACATCTTACTATAGTACTTCAAGACACAAATAAAAAGTAGTATATTGTTTTTTTATAAAGTTTGATTAAAAGTATAACTGTAAACGTAATTTAATGATAACTATATAATAAACAACTAGAAAAATAACTTTAAAAAAAACAATAGCATAAACAAATTGGGAAGTTGACTCAAAAAAAGACGTATGATTGGTAATCTGCAAAAGATAAAAGAAAATTAGAGTTTAGAATTAGGTAGTTGTGACTAATTGAGCTGAAGCATTACAAGTCTAGGTAACATTATGATTTTACGTGTGCAGTGTGCCTGATATATTTCAGCTCCGTTATAGTGCCGCGTTCAAGTGGTGTCTATATGGAAGTGCCTACTGTGTTAGTGACACAGATATTGTAGAATGGGATTGTAAAAATGCAGTCTAATGCATTTCAATAAAGGCTTTGTATATCTAGGCCTCTGTGCTTACCGTTGTATAAACACTGTGGACAAACACTTCAGGCAGTTGAATTCACAACTTCAGTTGGGCTGAACTTCTACACGTCCAAGCAGACAGCAGTGTCTATAAGTTTAAAAGAGTAAGAGAAATGATGTCACAGAGAGTGATAGAGAGAGAGAAAACAACATTAAAACTGTCCCATAGAGGGGCGTGGCTTAGCGGGCGAAGATGGCGGTCGCAGCCTTGTAGAGCTCCCGCCGGCCCGGACACAATTTGCTTATTTATCCTGGCCCCCGAGCCCGTACGTCATACCACTTGTGTGGCAAGTGTCTCTGGTGGTGCCCGGGACCCTCCGGAGTGCCGTGCTGTCCTCCCGGGCGATCCAGTACGCCGGGGTCATCAGTGGAAAAGTGCGGCCTGGAGCCCGTTGCCAGAGCCGGGACCTCGATTTTCAGGACGCCGGGCGGAGGAACGGTGGACAGCGGCCGGTGCGCGGACCGGCCGGGTGATACCTCGGCCTGGGGCTGTGGCACCGGGAGTCGGTGGGGCCGTGGCGGTGCCCTGAGGTGCCACCCTACACGTCGGGGAGGCGTCCAAAGCCTCGGGAAGAACTCTGAGGCCTGTACACACCTCGGACAGCCGGGGCCTCGGGTTTCGCGACCCTGGGGCCGGCCCCGGGCCTGGTTGCAGCAGATCGGCGCTGGTGGTGCCGGGAGTTGGTGGGGCTGTGGCGGTGCCCCAAGTGGCCATCTGGTGCGTGGAAGGGGTACCTGAGGTGTCAGGAAACCACTGTGGCCTGTGTGGACTGCGGGCGGCCGGGGCCTTGATTTCCGTGCCCGGGGGCCGGCCCGGACCTGCACTGGAGCAGACCGACGGCGGGGGCTGAGTGACTGTGGCCCTGGTGTGGGGCCGTGTGGATTGTTGGTGAGGCTGCGAGGGGTCCCCCCCTGAGGCACCTTGTGGGCCGATGAGAGTCCAGCGATAGGAGTGCAGCCCAAGAACTCATCGTAAACAGTGAGTGACTCTTCTGGGATCGCCGAACTGCTGGAGCCGGCTGTGGGACGGCGGGGGTCGTGTGCTGGAGTGGGCCACGAGACTGGACACACGTGGTGGCCGGCGCAGTGAGTGCAGACCTGGGCCGGCTCAGACTCAATTCGTGGTGCATAGTCTGGGTGGCCCGCCTGCAGTCGGAATCCGTGGAGCCGCGGCCGCCTTCCCCCGGGGGTTGAAGGGAGCCCCCAGTGCTGACCGGGGTTGGACACCTTTGGCGATCTGAGGAGCCCACGTGGACGCAGTCACCTGTGGTGTAGTGGAAGTGGGACTGCGTGTAGCAATGACCAGGGGAGGTGGCGGTCCGCCCAAGCAGGGTCCCACTGACAAGTTTACAGGGCCCAGTGGAGGGCCTGGCACGTCCAGTGGCGGCAATGAAGCGGGGCCAGACAATGCGGCGCTCATGGCGGCAATCACCCAGTCCAGGGACATGTTGGATGCCAAGATTGGGGCAGTGGGCGCAGATGTAACTCTATTGCGCCAGGATCTACGGAATGTGGTGGCACGGATCACGGAGACAAAATCCAGGATCTCGGTGGTTGAAGATGACGTTAGGACCCTGAAACGGAAAATGGCGGAGATGGAGCACGTCCAAAAGAATCTCGCGTCTCGAGTGGAGGATGCTGAAGGGCGCGCACGCAGGAATAACCTCCGCTTTATAGGATTTCCAGAGAGATGTGAGAAGGATGATATGAAGCAGTTCCTGTCCCGGTGGCTGGAGAGCTGGCTCCCACCGGGGGATCTCTCTAATTGCTTCGTGATTGAGCATGCACATCGGGCCCTAACACAGAGGCCGCCGGAGGGTGAGCGTCCCAGACCAGTCATTGCCAGACTTTTGAATTATCATGACCGCAATGTTATATTGCAGGAGGCGAGAACCAGAGGCTCCATCTCCTATGAAAACAGGAAGAATATGATTTTTCCCGACTACACTAAGCTCGTACAGCAGCAACGCCAATCCTTTGTGGCTGCCAAAGCCAAGCTGCGGGGCCTGAAACTGCAGTACTCCTTGCTGTACCCGGCCCGCCTGCGGGTGGTTTACCAGTCCCGGACCCACTTCTTCGATTCCCCGGAGGATGTCTTCAAGTGGACCGACGAAACTGTACGGATCAGGCCGCATGCCCAGCCGGGTCTGGACCCAGGCGGCTCGAGGGGATCGTCACAGGAGCGGACAGACCGACCGGCCCGGGGGGTACGGCATCAGAGGTCCCGATCACGCAAGAGATCCACCTCCGCCAGCGCGACGCAGAACAGTGGAACACTGGAGTCTGATCATTCTGAAAATGGAAGCTGAAAACCTGTGGGGATCTGCCTTTTTTTCTACAAGGATGTCGACTTGAACTGCTGGGGGTCCCACGGCAGGACTGCATCTTGAGTGGAGCCGCTGATGCCTGAGCTGCCTACTCTGAGTAGTGCTTGGATCATATGTGGTGTCACAGCTGGGGTTCGGGAGGCGACTTGATAGGGGCCACCAACCTCCACACTCTGTGGGAGTTGAATTGGGGGGGTATGCTTTTACGGTTTGAGGGGTGTTGGGATCCATTGGTATGGTTGGTCCTGGGTCCTCGGTTTTGGGTCCGGGGCTATCCATGCCGCGACAGCTACTTCAGAGTTTCATGAGGTATAGGGGTGGGGGGAGTTGGGGACGGGGGGGTGAGAGGGGGAGTGTTGGGGGTGGCTATGGACTGGGTTCGGGTGAGGGTAGATGTTGCTGTTGGGGGGTTCTGGGTTAGGTGGGGGGGAACCCACGTGCCGTTTTCTGATGTACTGAGTAGGGTGTGGGGTGTGTGGGGGTGGCGCAGAGGGCCTGCTCGGGGGACCCAACTTGACTATGGCTGAACAGTCCGCTACGCTCCCTAACGAGTCCCTGCGTGTAGTAACCTGGAATGTTCGGGGATGCTTGATAAGATTAAACGTGGGGCGGTTTTGCGCTGGGGGAAAAGGGAGGCAGTTGATGTGCTTTAGCTTCAAGAAACATATATGCTAGGTTCAAAAGTCCTTAGCCTGCAGAGGTTTGGCTTCCAACAGGTCTTTCATGCTGGATTTACCGGAGGGTCCAGAGGTGTCGCTATATTGGTACATCGCAGGGTGGCTTATGTTCACGAGAAGCAGTGGCCAGAGCCGCAAGGGCGATATATTTTTGTCAAAGGGATGGTGGGTGCTGAACCAGTGGTCTTTGTAAGTGTCTATGCCCCTCCCCCCCTGCAATGGGCCTTGTCTGAGAGGCTGTTTACAATATGGGAAGATATCCCAGAGTCCTTGACAGCAGTTGGGGGGGATTGGAATGAGGTGATGGATGTCTGTGTGGACCGTCAGAGGAGACGAGACATGACAGCGAGTGCTCCCCCTCCCTCCCCCCCTCGCCCCCACCCGGTTGCTTGCTATGGTGGAGAGTATGGGCTGGGTGGAAGTGTGGCGCCATATGCACCCTGCGGCGCATGAGTACACGTATGTATCTGCGGTGCATGGCTCCTTCTCGCAGCTGGAATATGTGTTTATGCCCGGTGCCTGTCTGAGTAGAGTGCGGGAGGCCGCGATATTGCCGAGAGGGCTGTCTGATCACTCCCCAGTCTTCGTCATGATAGAGCTTCACACAAAACGACAACCATTCCGTTGGAGGATGTCCTCGTGGCACCTACAACAACCCGAATATGTCCACCACGTGCGAGAGGCGGTTGATCATTACTGGCGGGACAATCTAGTGGATGAGGTCGACGCTGTGGTGGTTTGGGAAGCGATGAAGCTCACCATAAGGGGAGTCGATATTGCTTGGTGTGCGGCCGCCCGCCGGAAACACCGGGAAACCATTATTGCTGCAGCTGCACAGGTAGAGGCCTTGGAACAACAAAGCCGGGGAGGGGGCGACAAGGTTGCTCCTGCAGGCACAGCAGTCCTATGCTTCTGTCCTGCATGATGAGGCTAAGCAGGCGTGGCTCGCCACGCGGAGTAGAATCTACCAGTGGGGGATAAGTCCTGTACGATGCTTCATAGGCTATGTCAACGCAGTCTTCAAACAATTACACTGCCAGGTCTCACTGTGGAGGACGGGACAGTGATGACAGACCCGGCTGAACTGGCGGCGAGTTTTTCCCGCTACTTAAGGGAGCAGTATGCCCCACGAGATTGTCTGGAAGCAAATGAGGTGGCCAAATTCATTGATGACCTGCCGCCGAAAGTGGTCTCAGATGAGGCCAGGACGGCGCTCGATGCTCCGCTTACAGCTGAGGAACTTGGGGAGGCTCTGGGGCAGCTTAACACCGGGAAGGCACCCGGACCGAGTGGTTACCCAAGTGAGTTCTATAAGAAATTTCATCTCCTGTTAGGGTCCCACTACCGATGTGTGCTCGAGGCGGCGCGGTCCCGGGGCAGGCTACCATCTGACTGGCGTCATCCGGAAATTGTAGTGTTTCAAAAGCCGAGTAGACCCCCCGATAGGCATGACTCATACCGCCCCATATCCCTGCTAGACGTTGGAGCCAAAATCCTAGCAAAACCTCTGGCGAATCGCCTACTTCCATATATTACGGACCTGGTCCACCCGGATCAGGCCGGGTTCATGCCTCATAGGGTGACGCGTCACAACATCCGGCGGGCACAGGCGGCGGTGGACGCCATAGGGGCCTTGGGTGAACAGGCAGCTTTGCTGTTGGTGGATGTACCTATTTGCACTTCTGCCCCGTCTCAACCTGGGCCCGGTGTTTTGGTCATACCTTAAGCTGCTATATACTGACATCACGGCCTCGGTGCGGGTCGCTGGGGCGATCTCCAAAAAGTTTCAGATTGGTCGAGGAACCAGGCAGGGATGCCCATTGTCCCCATGCCTGTTCGCCCTGGCTATGGAGCCCCTGGCCTCTTGGGTGCGCATGGACGCACAGCTGCGAGGCTTTGTGTGGAATTGGGATCTAGTGGACAAAATAGTATTGTATGCTGACAACGTCCTCTTCTTCCTGACGGATTTGCAATGCTCCGGGCCCCGAGTGCTATACATTATGCGTATCTTCGGAGAGGTTTCCGGCCTTCGGCTGAACCTGCACAAGTCCACTCTGTGGGTGCTGGGAGGTGGAGCCATAACAGACCCCTGGGCGGCAGGACTGCGGGTGGCATCCGACAGGCTGAAGTACCTTGGAGTGTTCCTGTCGGAATCGGCGACAGTGGCTTGGGAACATAATGTTGTGCCTGTATGGGAGCGAGTCCAGGCTGATACCAAAACGTGGTCTAGAATGCCTTTGACCATATTCGGCAGATCTGCGATCTTCAAGATGGTAGCGCTCCCATGCCTGCTATATCAGTTGCAGAACTACCCCTACCCTATCAGCCCGCAGCGGTTTCGGCAAGTCAACTCGGTGCTGGGCCGCTTCCTATGGGCTGGAGGAGCGGCCAGGGTGGCGCTACGGACATGGTTCTTGTCCACTTATTGCGGTGGCCTGGCCACTTCCGATCTGCTGTCTTATTACCAGGCCTCTCAGCTGCTTGTTCTTAACGAATTGTGGTATGGCGACAGGGGGGACCCGGCCTATGCTTTGGAGCGCTCGCTAATGGGGGAAAGTACGCTACACACGATCATATACTCAGCCCGGCTGCGGCGGTCGTAACCGTCTGTCACGAAACTGGTCTTTGCTGTCTGGAGACAGGCGCTGCGCCGCATGGGCTGGTGGGGCAAGCTGACAGCAGAAACGCCACTGTGGCATAATGGACTGCTCCCGGAGCTTTCTTCTCTGGCTGGGTTTGATGGCTGGGAGGCCATTGGGATCTCGCTGCTGGGCCAAGTAATGTCCGGAACTACCTTCAAATCGTTTCAGGAGCTCAGCGCGGAGTTCCACATGCCTCAATCTCAATTCTTCCGCTATTTACAACTGCGTCATGCGCTGACCCCCAGTATAGCTCACCTGGAGTCTCTCCCTGAGTTTAGTCCGGTTGAAGCGAAGGTCTTTATGGGAGACCTCGGGGATAAGAAGGTCTCCCGCATCTACCAGACACTAGTTACTCATTGCTCCTCCTCATTGCTTCCCCTTCGGGCGGCGTGGGAGGTAGACGTGGGTCCTCTGGATGAGGACGATTGGAGGGAGGCCCTGGAATCCCCGCGAAGGTCTGCTATTGCAATGCGGCTTCGGCTAATTCAATTTAAATATCTTCATAGGGCCTATTACACCCGAGAGCGACTGTGGGAGGCGGGATTGATTGAGTCTCCGGAGTGTCTGCGCTGTGGGGCTGCACTGGGTACGCTGCTGCATACGGTGTGGTCGTGTGCTAGACTGTCAGGTTTCTGGAGAGGTGTATGGGGCTGCCTGTCTGAGGTCCTGGGGTGGGATCTTCCCAGCACTCATCGGCTGGAGCTGCTCCATGTCATGGAGGGTATCGGTGGGAACATATACAAGCACCACTTACTGTTGTTAGGACTTGTTGTGGCCAAGAGAGACCTGGCCCGGGCATGGAAGGGAGAAAGAGCCCCCCCCTTGTCTGCATGGAAGGCTGGCCTGGATTACTACATGGGGCTTGAGAGATCGGTGTTTGAAGCAAGCGGATGCCCCCGTAAACATTTTAAGATCTGGAAGCGGTGGGCTGATTATAGGGGGCTGTCATTGGATCCCCCGGTAGAACGAGAGGAGGACTTATGAATGTGAAGTGCCATATAGGCCTGAGTTCTGTGGCATACCTATCACAATGCACCCTAGTATTGCTTACAACCTTTTACACACATGCGTGGGGAGGGTGGGGGAATTGGGGGGGGTTGGGAGGTAGTGGTGTAGTGGGAGTTGGTGGGGTAGGGGTGGGATAAGGGGTTGTTCTTCTTGGGCTTTTCTCCTCCTATTGATCGGACACTGTGCATGCATTAAAATCTGTACCATAACTCTTGGTGGTGATCTCCTGACTGTGGAGAGCCACAATTTACTCTGCTTTAACTGCTCAATAAAATCTGTTGTGAAAAAAAAACTGTCCCGCAGAGACTGGAGTTGAGATTTTTTCTTGAAAAGTCAGAGGTCATTACACACTGCAAGAGAATGCGATGCCCCAGGTTGTGCAATGGATGAGCGCTCAGGACCCCCAACCTACCGTTCCCTTACCTGGAATGTCAGAGGGATGGGGAAGCCCCTAAACACAGACACATACTCTCGTATTTAGACAGACACAACATACACTGCGCTATGCTACAAGAGACACAATTTAACTCCACTGTCCCCCCCTAACTTTGTCGCTCAATGGGCCAGCCACACGTGCTTCTCTTTCTATTCTAAGTATGCCCACAGCACGTGCATACTAGTGAGAAAGTCCCTCCCATATACCCTGTTGGGAAATGTCACTGATAAGCGGGGGCGGTATTCCATTCTTTAGAGATGGATAGCTAATCAAACCGTCATCCTGGTGTCATGCTATGGACCTAACACTGATGATCTGGAATTTTTCCGGGGGCTCTGGGGAAAGATATTGTAGATTGGGTCGGTACATCTGTTATGGGGTAGATCTCAATGTGACAATTGCTCCTGGTATGGATCACTTGCAGCCCAACCACACCACTACTCCCATTCACAATCCGCCCTTAAGTAATTACTAGAGGATTATGATTTGGTTGATGTTTGGCGACATTTGCACCCAACTAGGCAGGAGGGCACCTGCTATACCACCACATGGACTGCCCTTTTCAGTTTAGGGACTTTAACCCACTCTCCCTACTGGACCCAGTTTTCAAGCAGGAGTTAGAGCAGGAGATCGCCGACTTTATTCCCAGAATGAGGGCTCGGTGGCACACTATTCCACCCCGTGGGACGCTTTCACGGTTACGGAGCTGGGTATATGTATTGCGAAGAGTGGCGGAGTCCTGAGGGATATCCGTTTCACTTTTTGTCGCCTGAAAACAGAATTTGGGCACATCAAGGCTGAACTGCGGCGATGTCCCACCCCTGAATTGCAAACTAAGCTACACAGTGCATTCAGTGAATATCAAGAGACAGCAGAGAGGGAATGCAAATACAGAGGGAAATATCATAGAGCACGGCAGTATGGGGAAGGGGATAGGCCCGGAAAGATGCTGGCGGCTTTGGTTCGGCCTCCACTCTTCTCGAACACAGTCCTGGAGATTGAGGTGGAAGATGGGCAAATGCACAATGACGTGCTGTAGATTGTGGACATTTTTAGGCGGTTTTACAAACAGTTGTATAAAACTCATAGAACTCAGACTGCAGACTTTACTCCCTTCTTCGTGGATAAGGCAATTGCCTGGCTGGGAGATGGGCACAGTTTATTCCTTTTACGACACCTTGAAGATGAAGAAATTATTACAGCGATAATGCAGTTACAGTCCAGGAAGACCCCGGGGTAGGATGGCCTCCCGGCTGAATTTTATAAGACCTTCCAACATCTCCTCATCCCAGTGCTGAGACACGTGTTTGAAGAGCCCCGGGAGAGTGGTATACTTCCCCCCACTATGAGAGAGGCGCGTATCATTTCTATACATAAACCTGGCAAATCGCCTCACTTGTGCAACTCATATAGGCCTCTCTCTTTAATAAATGTTGACGTGAAAATCCTGGCCAAACTTATTGCTAATTATACTAGTCCCCTAATGATGGCATTGGTGCTTCCGGAACAATCAGGTTTCGTGCCTACTCGTGGCACATCCCATAACTTGCGGACACTCTTTGCGCTCCTTTATGACATTGATCCGGACGCCAACGTTGCAGCGGTATTTTTTAATGCCACTAAGGCTTTCGACTCCCTGGAGTGGGACTATCTCGCTTTTGTCCTTCAGCGCATGGGGTTTCCGACCCCCTTTATGGAGTGGATGAACTTGCTCTACTCCTGGGTGTGAGCCAGAATGATGGTGAATGCAATTCAGTTGGCGCCCGTCTCTATCACACCCGGCACCCACCAGGGATTCCCCATGTCGCTGCTACTCTTTGCCATAGCCATCGAGCCCTTAGCAGCGAAGGTCCGGCAGCACTATCGAGAGTGTTGGTTTCCTCCTCAGCCCGAACACTGCAGGAACGAAGAATGGCCCGATCCACTACCCTTCTACCCTTGCCCATAAGCGACTCACCGAGTGACATACAATGAGTCAGCAGAGGGGCAACGGACAGGGGGAGGGAAAGGGGAATAGACGAATAAGGGACATGGGGACTGCTTCCTTACTTCTGTGAAAAGCCAAAGATAACTGCCTCCACTTTACAGCACCTACAAAACAGACAATACGTTATCCGCTATTCCACTACGTGTGGCAACCCCCACAACCTCCCCATCCATGACCATGCCCGGTAAACACAAAAAAACCCTCCTTACCCAAAGACGATGCCACAGGAGTCTTGTGGAGGTATCCTTCAATGGAAATAACAGAAGGGCAATCCAATGGGGGGGATAGGCAGGACAGTCAAGGATCTCTCTAATACTTAGGACCGGTAAGTAGCGGGGGAAAAAGTCATACAGACAGAAAACCCCCCCGTTAATGTCCTCGAAGTATTGAGCCAAAAGGAAGGGAAAACACCCAGCACAAACATCCAGCGAAGACCGCTGCCGCTGCTGCGTAGGCTGAATCCGTAAGCGTCTGTATCTTGCACCGCCCAGCACAACGAGGCGGATAGTAACACAGGACGCGGAAGTCTGTCGCGTGTGGTTTGCAAAGTTCGTTTGCTTTCGTACAAGTCTCCACAAACAGCAATCCGACCGGACTAAAGTCGGGAAAAAACGGGCGCTGGAGACCCAGTCACCAAAAACCCGTCCGGGCTAAAACGTCCATAAGAAACAGAGCAAAGTAAGGGGAAAGGTCAAAGGAAACAACAACGGGAAAGACGGGGACTAGCAAAGAAAGGACAAAGGTTCCTATGTCTGTGCCTACGAGCCCGCAAGCACATCACAGCAGTAACACAGATTTCCAGTCACAACCAGAGCCCAGGACCAGGAACCAAACGAATAGATACCAAGCATCGTAGGAAGGGAGTGACCAGCATTTAACTCCCACAGGTGGGTCACGTGATCACTCAGGCATGGCCATGAAAAGAGGACTACGCTCGATCCCTAACAGAGAGCATGCCCTAATATATCCTGAGAGGCAAATTTTAATTTCCTCATACGCAAGTGACTTAACACTCTGCTTGCGGAACACTGTGGTCATCCTTACCCCATTCTCCGACTGCTTATCCTCTTTGGACAGCTTTCTGGCGTTAATGTGAATTGGGGTAAATCCCAAATCTTCCCCCTCACAAATGCTGCAGAGGAATTTACAACTGACTTTCCACTGAAATTTGCAGAGACATCCTTACCTACCTGGGTATCTGAATCTCTCGCTGTCGAGAAGTATTGATGCATTCCAACTATGGCTGTGTGCTTGATACCATCACAGACAAGGTGACTGGGTGGGTTTTGATGGCTCTTTCCATGGCGGCTAGAGTATCGCTGATCAAGATGATAATTTTACCTCAAGTCCTTTATCTTTTTACTAACATCCCCTATGCTCCAAGACGGTTTTTAACTGCATTAAAACACAGCTGATTCGACTAACATGTGGGGTGAAAACCGCCCAGATTAACGTGGGAGATTTTGACTCGGTCTTTCGAAGACTGGGGGTTCGAGATCCCGGATATGGACCTATACTTTGCCTGCGTTCAAGCGCACTTTGCTGCGTACTGGTTCCATCCCCCCCTTATATGCCTCACTTGGCTATTGAGGGTGGTTATATGGCACCCACATTGTGTACAGCATATCTTAGTGCGACCACAGTACCTAGACATTTGGTGGCCACCGCGGTCCAATGCACGACTAGTGCATGGCGCGTACACTTCAGTGCCCCCTTCCTTACTCATCTCTAGTGCCCTTGAAGGGGATGCAGGATATACCGGTCACTACGAAGGAGGGTGCTCGCTTGCTGTGAAACATGTCCTATCTTACTTGGGGCCAATATACAAAAAATGGGAAGTTTAAGACGAGTGAGGAGTGTTTTGGCCCCTGCACTCCTACTCCTTTAGAGCGCTTTTTTTATGTGCGACTTAGGCCAGATATATGGTCACTAACCCAGGACTTCCTGTCAGAGCGTCCCGTCATGGTTTTCTTTACATACTTTACTGCAACAATATCCCCCTGAGAATATGGTGTCGCGTTTATGTAGTTCCACTTAAAGAGAATGGGAAAGGAGCCCTGCTCCAGCTAAAGGGAAGTGGGAGGAGGAGTTAGATGCTCCCATTTCGAGGGAGCAATGGGCCTATTGCTGTCATCAAACAGGGGTCATTTCTGCAAGTAGCAGGCTACGCCTGATACATTATAAATACATTCATCGCTTCTATTATACACCTATACACCGGCTGAGCTTGCGTGACACTGACCGCTGCGACAGATGCGGGCTGCTGGCGCTAACTTTGGACACTTGGCATGGGACTGCCCGCTTGTTCAGGAGTACTGGAGGGAGGTACTGCAGGCGTTGGATGTAATGACTGCACTACGTATTCCTGATGATCCCCTTACCATCCTGTTGGGATATACAGAGCAAATTCCTGCTAAGGTCCGGAGGTTCACCTCTCTACCTCTTTTGATGGTGAAACGGCGTACAGCCTGTCTCTTGGGACGCGGCAGAGCTCTCAAATTTAAACAGAGGCCTAATGATCTCATATATATTGCCAGGAACAGCTGGACATGTATGCTGACCTTATGCCACCTTCCTCACGCCCTAAGGATATTTGGGGCCCTCTTAGGGCATATCTTCTGGAACAGACTGATGCTGGGGGGCAGAACTGAGCCCAGAACGGGTGGGGATTTGGTGTGGAGGCTGGGGGGGGGGTCTTGCAGAGGCGGGGGACTCTTCGGGTGTGGGCCCATAAGATCCTACTGTGAGACATTGGGGCGGATGGTGGGGTGCAGGGGGAAGTAGTCCTTGACCATACATAATTACCTATGACCTGAGTGGCAACCGGACTAAGTAATTGGATAGAAATGTGGCTTAACTATGACTGTTGATTTTTGCAGGAATTCTGATTTAGGGGGGGTTCTGGTTTATTATTACTTTTTAGGAGACCTAAATTGACTGCTGCCTGCTTTGATTGCTTACCTGACGCGGCCGGCCCACTGGGTTGTAGGCGACTTGCTGTGTACTCATCTCCCACTGCCTTATGCACTGAATGTCATATACTGCTGTGCCTGCCCGATGGGATGTAGGCACCCGGCTATGTTACTTGTCTGACGTCAATAAAGGTCGAGTTTAGAACCCAAAAAAAGTCCAGTTGCTGGATTCTAACGTGTTAAGACCTGCTTTGCTCATTATTTTCTGGATTGCTCCATAGCCTTTGAAGACCCAGTTTGCTTAACTACTCAGTAACAAATTTAACCCCTGACACCTCTTGCAGCAAGCAAGTTGACTAGGCAATATCTGAACTCCCTTAGCTCAGGTGTAACCCATAGGTGAACCCAGTAGATAAGTATTCTAAGAGCGGCTAGATCTGCAATTTTTTAATCTTAAAGCAGAAAATTGGGGGGGGGGGTGAACAGTGTGTTATTAGGACAGGAAAACAGTGTCTGACAAATAGATTTCTGCAATGGTAAGTGCAAAAACATAAATACAACCCTCAGCACCCTTGCATCATACCACAATATCATTCCAGGGTTGGTGAGACCGCACAAGATCTTGTTTGCCTATGCAACCTTTTAATGGCATTTACTCTGTGCTTGGCTAAAAGCGTACTTTTAACTTAATTGGTCTTTAAACTTTAGGTTCTCCATCACTTTGACTCCTAGATAGTCAAAATTCCTCACCTTCTCTAGGGCTTCTCCACCAACTTGTACAATGGCATTTTTTTACCACTCCCTTCCCAAACACCATATATTTGGTCTTATTAACATTGAGCTCCAAGCCCCTTGGCACACAAACGTCAGTTAATTTGTCAACAAGGAGCTGAAGCCACATCAGGGTCTTAGAGATGGGAAGGGAGTTGTCTGCAAATAAGAGGATGGGTACCGTATTGCTATTATGAACAGGGGAGTCAATTCTGCGGTTGATCAGAATATTGAGCACATCATTTATATTATTTAGGGTGAAGAGCATGGGTGCAAGAAGACGCCCTTGCCATACAACCCGCTGGATAGGAATGCGTTTGGTTCATTCCACCATGTGGCCACACCTTATTTGGACAAAGCTGTTACTGTACAATAGAGATATAAGATTAATCAAATTCCCATGGACCTCATATTGTTTAAAACATACCATAAATTAGTACGTGGGATGAGATTAAATTTGTCTCAAAGATCGATTAAAGCCACTTAAAGTTTCTGATGTTGCAGTGAGATATATTTGTGGTATAATGTGACAAATCTGAAAGTTCGATTGTAGGTACTCATCTTTGAACCAAGCCCAGCTTGGAGGGCTGAAAAAATATTATTAGAATCTACCAAATGTAACAATTTGTCAAGAATCCCCTTGGCAAAGATGGGCATTATCAATTTGGCTCATTGGACTATAATTTCAGGGTACGCATGCATTACCTTTATTATATATTGTAACAATCTTGGCTCCTCTCCAAGAATCTGGTATCTCACTCCCTTGTGTTATAGCATTGGAAAGTAGAAAAGATAAACTGTCTAAATCTGGGGAAACTTAGTACAAAGCCCATCTATCTGGGACAACAACTTTGGATTTGACATAACTCAGGGCCAGAAGACATAACGCCAACAATTGACTAAAACAGGTTCAGGCATGTTAGACCTGGCACCATTGGCGTGGGTCTCCCTTCCATTTTTCGCTGTTGTCGCCTCGGTTTTTGCTGGTTTTAGATGCTCTGGGTGCTGTGCCACTGCCATTCGTTGCCACAGCGCAAATGCTCCCTGTGTAAATATGACTGTGAATTGGTATATCCCTGAATGGCTCATTTGGTTTACCTATTAGTCCCTAGTAGTGTGGCCTGTGTGTGTCCAGGGCTGGTAACCGAAATGCTGCTGGTGAGCCTGCTGCTCTGGTTTGCACCACCCACAGAGGAAGTTTGTAAAGTGTACCTCAGACCTGCCACTGCAGTGTCTGCGTGCAGTACAGAACTGCCATCTTGGCTGTGAAGTGCCCACACTTCCCAGCCCCTGAACCTTCCCTTAGCATCATGTCAGTCACCCCAATGGTAGGTCCATTGTGTGTGTAAGGCAGTCCATGGCTTGATATGTGTAGCCTGTCATGGTAGTGAGTTACCCACCATTTTGATTTTTACTGCTGCAAGGCTACCTGTTTTCCATAGGTTGGAATGGGCAGACTGGCTATTACATCTTATAGTCCTAACTGTCCCAGGGAACATGATTGAAATTCGAGTTTAGTATGCCTGGGCTCAGTATAATAAAATACATATTTTAACAAAGTTGGTGTTAACATTCTGTGTTTGAAAATACCTCTTTTAGAAAGTGGGTATTTTCTTGCCGAAGCCTTCCAGTGTGCTCTGCTGTTATGTGTATTGGCTGTCTGGGTTTAGAGGCGCAAGGCGGGCTGAGTAAGACCTAGGTTAAATAGAGAGATCTGCATTGAGTACTGGGGAGGGGTAGCTTCTTGACCTGAATAGGGCTGTGCCTGGCAAAGAGAATGCTGGCTCCAGCTCCTACTGTGTGTCTGATGGAAGACCCCCTCTTTCTGAAAGGAAGGACGCAGCCTGGTAAACACAGTGCTCCAGGCCTGAAGCAGAACTGTCTTTGGCTGGGTTCAGTGACTAGTGACTTTTGATAAAAACGACTTTTGGGGTATAAATATCTGTGCCCAAACCCCGGATGGGGTTATTGCTCTTGGATGTCAAGAAGAACCTCTGTCCGTTTCACTGAAGGAATCTACAGGAGAGGACTGTCCTTGTGTGCTATTTCTTGGATTGGCCTGCAGTAGGTCCCCTTGGACTTGGAAGAAGAGGGTAAAGGACTTTTGAGAGAACTTTTATTTTGCTAAAGCAATCACTCAAGGGCTAGAAGAGAGCTAGCCTCCTGCTGGAGTCACAGGCAACTCTGACTCCCCAACCTACCTCCTGATTCCTCCCAGCAAGGATTTCTAGCTGCAGGTGATGCCCCTGTGAGTTCCAGGGCTTCTAGTTCTGCTACAGAGAAGAGAGTGCTGAAATTGTCGCTAACCCCCGTTTGCGAGCCTCCGCAGCTGAAGAGCGTATGAAAAATCATTGCGCTGCTGCCGCCGACTGCTCGCAAACCAAGGATCATCGCATCACACGCTTGCGGGCCACAAAGTGCTCGCTAACTCCAGAGATCATCGCATCGCACGTTTGAGGGCTTTTCGAAGGCTCGCTAACCTTGGATCATTGCATCGAGATCATAGCATCACTACATCGCAGAGTGGGCGCTGTGCGTCCGCCTTTTTCCTCGCATCGCACCCGGTTCGTCGTTCCCTTGCGGGCACCATTTTCTTTCATCGCAACAAGGTCGCACATGCAACCAGACCAGCGCTTTATCCTCCCTTACGGCAAGGATTCAATGCATCACTGGCCTAGCGTGAAGAATTCTGTTGCTTTGTCCCGCACTTACCCGCAGACCGGCGCATCATCCTCCCTTGCTGCAAGGATTCAACGCATCGCCGGCCTCGCATGGGGAAAATCATCGCTACAGCCCGTTTGCAACATTTTGTCTGTTTTGCTATGAAATCCAGGTACTTTGTAATTAAAAGCGTCGCAGAGACCCCTTTTCGAGCTGAACCCCTATTTGAACATCCTGGATCCCTAACTCCGAAATCAGCGACATTAGTTGGTCATGATTGAACTCTTTTTCCAGCTTTTAAAGAGTACCCCCATGTTTCAGTATTGTGGCTTTTTACAATGAATGGTCTTGTGTTAAGTCTATTTATAAAGTACTTATTTTTTTTAACTACTTGTGTGGTGTTCCTTTGTAGTGTCCTTCACTGTATTACTTTGTATGATCATAAACGCTTTACACACTGCCTCTGAGATAAGCCTAGCTGCTCGTGCTACATTACCACAGAGTTGAGCAGGGGTTATCGAAGGATGTAGGCCCCTTACTCTGACTTAGGAAGAAGGGTCCCTACTGGACTATGGCCAGCCAGTGCCAACTAGAGACCCCCATTTCTAACAAGGCACTATTGCATAACGTGTTTGGTTCTCTGGCAAATGAAGCTCCAATCAATGATACATTCAAGGAGTCATGATCACTGTTAGGGCACCTGTCCACTTTCATATCTTACAAAAGTGGCTACAATCTCACGTCTAGGTTAATAAAAATCAATGACACTCGTATGATTGCCTTTTCTGAAGGTGGGGGCTCTATCAGGGTCAGAGTTAGGGCATCCATTACATGCCCTCGGCCTCTGGCAAATGTTAAGGAACCTAATTTAAATCCAGTGGCCATAAAATTAACTCAGGGTTTCCCAGTTAATACCCAAATACCCAATTGGTCGCCTTCCTCCTCTGTGACCCCATTTATGTAAGAGCAGGTATCATAGGATGTAATAAAATATTCAGCAAATATTATTTTATTATTTGGATGCAAGGAATCTAAAAATTCTTCATGAACAGATAAGATGGGGGATTCAATACAGGCCACAGTCGATCTTACGTTAATATTTAAGAGTGCCAAGTCCATCCCTGGAGAAGAGTAACATTAATCCCCATTAGATGTGGGCATTTTAATTGCAGTGGGGTGCATGATCTAAATACATTATTCTTAGTGTTATATTTTTTTTATAAATACATTATTCCTAATTAGGATAAGGAAAACCCAATTGCCCTCCCAAAGTGTGATGGGGGTTTGGCTTACATACTAAAGGTAGTGAACCCATCAACAAAAACATTTCCAGTGGCCCAGGTCTCTTGAAACACACACACATATGCCAATATTCATTAACTAATCAGGATCAACCAGGTTAGATGGAATTCCAACCAAATTTCAAGATATTAGACTGATACCGGGTTGTGAATGAGTGACCTCAAAGACAGCTGTAGTGAGAGGACATGGAGTTGCACCTGCAAGAATGATAGTTGTGCCATCATCCGTTCTACCTCCTTCAGATCTATGACTGTCGGAGATTTCATTTAACTTAGTCAGACATGACAAGATAATCTGTGGATATCTTTTCCCAACCTCTGTCCTCATTTACCTCTGGAATCGCAGAACATCCAATAACATCGATCCCTAGGTTTCTACTCCCAATGTTAGGAAAATCCATAACATCACCTATTGGGTCAACTATAATTCTTTCACATACTGCGCTAGGTGGAGCGCGAGTATAAAATACAGACAGGTGTTATGTTCCATATAGGTACCGCAATATAGGCTCAGGTAGTCACCTAATCTTTCACCTATATTCTCCCCGGATGTATGACGTTACAACGCATACTATTACAACTACCTACCGTTACAACGCGACCATTACAGCGCATAGCGCTTTCTAACTCCAGTCCCCGTGGACCCTAGGGAAGGTGTTGGATAGTAAATTATACTTATTCCCTATCCTAGAGCGCCCCCCAGCGCAATGCGTTGTAATGGTATGCGTTGTAAAAGTCGCGTTATAATGGTAGTGCGGAGTAAAAGATGCGTTGTAACGGGTGTATACCATTCTCCCCTGCCATTAAACTACATAATGGTTCTTAATACTGACCTTTTACGTAGTCACTTTAATATCCAAATATGACATGGGGTTCCTCAGAAAAGCTTAAACCTCATTCATTATGCATGAGGATTTTGCAATCACAGCAGGAGAGCAGGCCTACCATCTCCTGCATAATAACAATGTATAAGCATCATTCCTCCTGTCATCCCAGTTCGACATGGCACAGCAAGGTATATCCCCAGTGTTAGGTTTCAAATTCCTATCCCTGCAACACACTCGTTTCATGTTATATTAGGTTAGCAGTGTGTGGCTAAATAGATGCCATTTGTATTCACGTTATGCAATCCACTGGGTTATCCCCGTAATGTGCAGGCTTCATTTAGCGAGTTTGACTCCATTTTGTTATTGTTGTTATTGTTATTGTTAATTTTTACTTGTTGAGCGCATTATCACCAGCAGATCTCTAAGCGCTGTCAAAAAAGATCCAGCCTTCTCAAGAGGGGATTCAGATTGCGCCCCATGCCTTCGCAAAAAGTAATGTTTTTAATTTCTTCCTGAACCTGAGGAGGGTGTGCTCCTTGTGTATATTCCCCAGCAGGTTGTTCCAAATATGAGGGATGGATGAGGAGAAAGCTCCTCCTCCTTTCGACGACTTGTTAAATTGAGGGCAGGTCAAAAAGCTGGCCTCGGAGGACCGTAGCGCCCTACTAGGAGTATAGTTGACAAGGCGGTCATTGATGTAGGTTGGGGCTTAGCCATAGATGGCTTTGTGTGCGATACAGAGGCCTTTGAATTTTGCTCTCTGAACGACGGAGAGCCAATGCAACTGTTTAAGGAAGGGTGATGCATGTGTCCATCTGGGCGCTCTAAAAATAAGCCTAGCAGCATTGTTTTATAATCACCTGCAATCTGTTCAGAAGGTTACCCAGGGGGCCAATATACAGGGCATTCCCGTAATCAAGATGTGATAGTATCAGAGCAGATACTGTCATTCTAAGTGTATTGAAGGTAGTAAAGGGTCGAGCTGTCTCAGCATGCCTGTGCATGTTCCCACAACTGTTGATACCTGCTGGGTCATAGTGAGCTTGGCATCAATTTTGATACCCAGACTTTTTACAGCCACGGCCGACTCCGGGTAGGCTCCAAGCTCTTGTGGTCAAAAGAGCTCTTTCCATGGTTTAGAATCTGAAGTGACGGGCAATACTTCTGTTTTATCCGGGTTGATTTTAATGGAGTTGGCTGTCATCCAGTTAACCATGAATTTCAGAATGTTTTGGCATCTTATATGGGCTGTTGTGGAGTTGTCTATCTGAATGACAATTTGAGTGTCATCAGCGTAGTTATAAATTTGACATTCCATATAGTTCAGTGCCGCTATCAGGGATTGAGGTAGGCGTTAAACAGCAGTGGAGATAATGCCGATCCCTGCTGTACCCCGCATGAAAGTAGTCCTAAAACGGACATATGGTCATTCAGTTGTATTCTCTGGGAGCGGCCTTTAAGGAAAGAGCGCAGCCATGTAAGGGCCGTGCCCTGGATCCCTAACTCCGAAATCAGCGACATTAGTTGGTCATGATTGACCATATCGAATGATGCGGATAGGTCCAGTAGGACCAGGGCACATGGTTTATTCTTGTCTTCCCTCAATCTAAGTTCGTCTAGAACAGAAAGTATCACCAGTTCCATGCTGTGATCCGCCCTGAACCCTGCCTGGTTAGGTTGTAGAAGATGGTTACTTTCAATGTGATTGTTCAGGGTTTTTAGCACATGTAGGTCTTGTACCTTTGTGAGGAACGGGAGCTGTGAAATTGGCCTGAAATTTTACACGTTTTTCGTACTGCCCCCAGGCTTTTTCAGAAGCGGGATGACTTGTGCTTCCTTAAAGTTGGAGGGGACGTTTCCTGTGGTAAGGGATTGATTGAGGAGTGAGAGAACCTCATTTTCCATACCAGGAAGAGCTATCTTAAAGATCCGGGCAGGGGTCGGCCGGAGACCCTGATTTTACCTTCCCTATTAGATGGGACAGGGAATCGTACGTAAGATTGGGAAAGGTGGTGAGGGGTTCGGTGAAAGTGGGGGGCGGTAGTATAAGAGCCAACATGCATGGAAACTTGGGGGTGAAGTTGATTTCCATTATTAGATCTTTAACTTTTGTTTCAAACTCAAAGAAGGACTGGAAGTTATTGCAGTCTTCTGGGCAGAACTGAGGTTTCTGTTCCTTGACTTGTCTCAGTTCTTTCAAGATTCGAATGGTCTTTTTTTGTTTATTTTCCACTGCAGTGATTTTGTCTCAGAAAATTCGGCTTTACGTGATAGAATTGATTTTTTGTAAGTTGCGAATGTGGCACAGTATTCTCGCCGGCGCAAGGGTCATAAGCTTTCTGCCAGGCTCTTTCTCTTTGGCGTAGGATTTGTTTCAGGGTACTTAAGGCGTCGTTGAACGAGGGGTCCCCTTACCCTTGTCCCTAATTCTGGACCTGCGTGTCGGCGCTGCCTTATCAATAGCATTCTGTAACCTTTCTGTCAGGGCCATACTTCCTGTGTCAAGATTTCCCTGTGTGAATGTTGGAGCCGCTTATTCCTGTAGGGTAGTAACCAGGTCATCAGCGCAAATTTGATTCCAATTCTGCATCAATTTCCAGTCTGGGGGTATACTGGCTGTTTGCTTAGGAAGTGAGAGCCGACCGCAAAGTAAGTATTGGTCGGACCAGGGGCAGTGGCTAATAGTTACAGGGCTGGTGTACTAGTTGTTGGAGTTCTAGGGCTGTTAGTGCCTCCTCTAGATGTTTGGCCTGGCTATCTTTGGGTGTCTGATCCCAATGAAGATTGAAATCCCCCATCACCACTTCACCCTGGTACCGAAAGAGGATGTCGTTGGCTAGCTCTATAAACCGTTCAATGAACCTGGATGGGGTTTGTGGCGGACGATAGACTACCAGGACAGCTATGCAGGCCGTTTTATAGTGAAACTTGGCCCCTAGCACCTCAGCCCCCTCAAAGCTTTTATAGCAGGATGCCTCTGCTTTTGATTGAGGGTTGTACAGCAGAGCTACACCACTCTCTCTGGAGCTGCCAGATCGGTTGTGGCATAGTGCTGCATAGTTGGGGGGTAGGGCTGAAACTAGGTCTGGGGTTGAGGATTCTTCAAGCCAAGTTTCAGTGATGCCTAACATATCCAGAATGTCGTCTTAAAGTAATGAAAGGACCTCAAGATTGTGTTTCTGTAGTGAATGGGTGTTAAGGGTAGCAATCCTACCTTCCTGAGGGCTATCATTCCACATAGGTCTCAGATGACGCATTTTGTGGGTTAGGCAATTAGAGTGGGGTCTTAATAGTCCTATAGACCTCAGTTTGGAGGCTACCTCATCATTGAGTTGTGTCCTGCCTTCATTCAGGATACACAGGTCCCTTATGGAGTATGGGAGGCAAGGGCCAGGGGTCCTGGCCCCGTGGTCCCGTGCTGTGCGCTTGCTCCATCTTGCTAAAGAAGCCTATGACTCCTCCCACCAACCACTCAGCCTTGCTGTGCAGCGGCTGTCAATTTCCCAAACACTAGACTGGCAGCTCGCAGAAAGTGCCTGAGTTAGGCCTCATTACTAGTAGTGCTTGCCTCAGCAGAACACTGTATTTCAATATTATTTGCACTTCTGTTCAAATTTGTTTCTCAAATTACTAATGAATATGCCATTCTGCCCTTGCATACCTATCTGAATCTGTAGTTTCTGCTCCTAGGAGATGCTGAGAACCGGTACCATGGCCTTGACTCCCTGATAACATGTACCCACCTGGCAGGTCCTGGCTCATCCTACTGTGCCTCTTTGTTCATGCTCGGCCCAGGCCGGTAGTTTTCCATTGTGGGCTTGGTTGGAGGCTTCCCGGGAGGAATGATTTTTCACAGTAATCTGCTGGGGGGTCAGTCCCTCACCAGACATCTTAGGGTGCAGGTCATGATGGACTCCTCTGCAGAGTATTTATAATAAACATGTAAGTTTGTATTCTCTACTGTCTGACCGACTATTCATTCTAGGGAAGGCATAGCAGGTGGTTGTAAGTAACCTGAGTGGCCCTTAAGATCCACTGCCTTCACCAGGGGGTATCGCTTTGGGTATACATACATCATCTTCTGCTGAGATAGTGAGAGGAGAACAGGGACTTTCTTGCAGACACACTGACACAAGATACTGAAGCTCCTTTGTGCAGACAGTCCAGCTCTCAGTGACCTGACATCCCTTGTGCAATGTCCATCTCGAGACCAAGATGGGGTCCCACTGTCTCTCACTTCAGCTAATGGAGTTGACTTTATCCTAGACAGATTCTTCGCTTTACACCCACATACATGCTGGGTACACTTAGGTACATCCAGTTAGGGTTGCATCATAGGAGTACACATTTTACTGTCATGTATTTTATTTACTTGCTGTATTCATTGTTTAGCACAATGGTAGAAATCTATCACCCTTTTACTCTGTAAGTGCTTATCATAGTGCTTATAATAATTGATATCTGTTACTTTGTTAAAGGTTGTTTCAGCACACCTATTTTACACTAGAATGTTGCTGGTTCAATAAATGTTTATTGAAAAATGTCCCCACTGTTTAGTCTGTGTATCTCTCTGAGACAAAGAGAGCATGAGTGACAGAGCAAAAAGTGGCACTGTTTTCCACGATCCCTGATGGGACAGGGTTGTCATGTTTGATAGTTGCCAAGAACTATTCTCTCCTTGTTAAGAGGAATTTTTAGTGACACTGTGAGCTAGCTTGTATACAGGCTAACATATTCGGTAAGGGTGTCTAGATTCAGTCTGACTCCAATCCTACAGTTTATGTTGTCTAAACACACAGATTCTTTATAGATTCATAGGCACTACATGACTCTTGATGTTCACAGAATCAATTGCATTCAAATTTGATACATCATTTGTCAGTGCTGTGGGGCTGACCCACTCAGTTAGGGTAAAAGAGTGCACATTAAAAATTCAGACAATCTATTGGTGGAAGGGGATATCTTATTAATTTTTATTGTATTTTTATTTGCAGAGTTTTATATAGCACTGGGTAGACCTGGATGTATCAGAGCACTTTACATGAGGATTATCGAGTTACAAAATTACGTCTGTTACAGCTAGTATAATATAGAGAAAAAAAACTGTGTTACACAGTAACATGAGTTACTAGCGCATATCTTAACATATACACACATCCTATGGGGTATAAAAGGAAGAGGGGAAGAGTAAAAAGTTGGAATGAATATCAGGTCAGGAAAAGATTGGCAAGGGTAAAAGTAATTCAGGAGAACCAAAACGACAAAGTTAAAGTAAAACAAGCCGAAGGAAAGTCTGTTTAATGTCCGGCTGGGTAGGTGAATTCCGAGGGGGTGAACCACAGCCCATCTACTCTATAGATACCTAGGTAAATCCACTGGGCTTCAACTAAAATTTCTAGGTCTACTGCCCTGCTATCTGTGAGGCCCTCATTTTGACTCTTGTCATAGGTGAGTGATGTTGAAACATTTTGGTCTTGAATACTTAGTATTACTTAGCCATTACAAATTCATGACGGCCAGTCCCAGAATACAAATTGTTCATCTAAAGCACTATGGGCCTCATTTATGAGGCCGTGCGTCACTTTTACGCCACCGGTGCGTGACTTTTTGTGACGCACCAGCAGTGTAAAAAATGTGCCTTGTTGCACCATATTTACAAAGTGACGCATCTAGGTAGATGCATCACTTTGTAAACCCCTGCGCTACATTATACCTATGCCAGGTATAATGTATGTAGGGGGGGCGTTCTGATGCAAGAAAGGGTCATAGAAGTGACTCAGTGAAATCTATAAGATTTCACTGCGCCACTTTTAGGACAAAAATGCGTCAATTTCTTACGCCTGCCTCACAGCAGGCGTAAGACTGACGCAGGCCCTTTCATATGGGCGTTGCCCCATGTAAAAGGACACATTGCTGGAGTTGCGTCACTTTTGTGACACACTCCAGCAATGCATCACTTTTGGGCCATACAGATACGTCAGAAATACTGACGTACCTGTAACTCCTTGTGCCATGATGCATCATACTGTTAATATAACGCATCATTGGTGACGCAAGGAGGGCGCAGTGAAAAGTGACGCATTGCTGTTTTCACGCAGCGATGCGTCACTTTTCATAATTGAGGCCCCATGAATGGCTGCATGTCCAGGTGTGCTGCTGTCTAGAAGTAAACCCTGTCTGTCACCATAGATATAGCATACCTTATTGCCCATCACCCGTCTCGAATGCTAAAAATATTGTTGGTGTTCTTCTCCAAAATAGATCAGCAATTGCTGCAGGTCAGGTTAGAGCAGATAAGTTATTTGACCCACGTTCTCGTGAAGAGCTACTCGCCGCCAAACTGCATCGTCTTTCTTTGCGATATAGTTCTCACAGCTCAGCCAAGGCAATGGCAAACTTGATTATGTAAAAGAAAGTAAAGAAGAAAAATCCTAACTGGATGCGCACCCAAGCCTGAAACAGGAATTCTTCAGATCTCTGCCAAGTGGGAAGTGTTTTTCATCTCTAAGCCCTGTACACAGGCAGCAAAATTCCTTTCTATGGTACTTTACAGGGCGAAGTTTACAAACTGTTTTCAAGCTGTACGTCGGGGTGGCCCACATTCCACCCGCTCCACAGCAACTTTGGCAGTGCAGTCAATCTGCAGCCCACGTCAGGGCCAATCGCAGCTCAATCCCAAAGCATCTCACCTGATCGAAGCCACTTGCCCCAGATGGGCACGCCCAGCCAGGCTGCAGCACTCCATCACTCTCCCCTCCTCATCCTGTCCATAGTATTGCAGGTTACAAGGGACGGCGCCATTTTGTTCTTGGGTTGAAGGTACTCTGCAGGATATGTCCACCATCCAGTACCCCTGGCCTCCTTGGCATTGAAATATCAGTTCCGTCAGCCCTTTCGGACCCAACAGGGGCGTAACACAGGCCCCTGCAGCCCCCACGGTGCGGGGGTGGGCCTCACCCTCCAGGGGGCCCGCCAGTCAGCACTGCACTAATGCTGGGGAGCTCTAGATTGAGTCTGGAGGGGGCCCCTTCAGGTACCCTGCAGAGGGGCCCTCTCAAGGTTCTTTACACTACTGGGACCCCACAGTGGAAAAACAAGCTCGGGCTACAGTGCGGCAGCGCAACCTGCTCTCTCGTTGCTGCTCCATTAGCAGCACAAAACTTGTGTGTCTCAGAGAGCCAAATTTCAGGGGGCTAAGAAAAAATTTCGGGGAGGCTGAATCTTTAGGCAATAGGCAGAGTGGAGCTGCAGGGACTCTTAAAAGAAGCGAAACAACAACAATGCCTCATTAACATGCAAATAGTCTTTAAAAGACCTGTGAAGTGCTTGGGTGCAGTTGTGTGTGTGCCTGGGAGTCTTTTCCTGGGCTGCCACACACGACGGGGGGGCTGTTGCCCCTTGAGTCCAATGCACGCCTGGTGTGTCTCGTGTATCTTCAGTCTAATTCCCAGTGAGTTGTTCCCCAAGAAAAGTCAGGTGCAAAAGTTCAAAGTTGATGAGTTTTTCAACCACCTGGTTAGGAGAATGTAACCTGGATATTATCAAAAGGTGAAGCGTCGGAAGAACACCGCCTAGCACTCAAAATGTCTGATCTAATCACAGTGAGACATTTACGTTTTATTGTCAACTAAAATATTACTTTGTTAGTTAATGCATTAGTGTCCTCGTAAACTCCAAACTTTAGTTTGGGTACTCGTGTCATATACATTAATTTGTTATAGTCATGGTTTGATCTTCCTTGAGCGTATGTGGGTGGGACTTTCAAAGAGTAGTCCTGATAAAAGTAAGATGTAGTTCCATTTGGGATAGCAGGATAAAAAGAAGAGGTTTTGTTACTACAGTCCGCTGAACCCTTCTTGGGCTCGACATAAGTTGTCTTGTAACCGTATTATTAGATATAAATTGGTTTGGGATCCTTGTAGATCTTACAATAGGCATTGAAGAGGAGCCCCAAGATAGAGTGTTTACTGGTAGCTGCTTGTTCATTTGGGGAGAGCTTTCATTTGTAATAAGACAAGAATGCGCTGTTCTTTTTAAGTCAACTATTGGAATAGAGGAATTCTAATTTGCTTGGAGCTCCAGAGAGGTTCCATCAGGGCCTGCATGATGTCCTTGAAGGCAACAGCAGGTAGAATTTTTTAGTTGTAATAATGAAACTTGGTCCGATAGGGAGATGATCAAACCGCTAAGATAGTCCAATTTAGAATTTAATGATAATAGGGTCACTATCTCCTTGGGCCCCCCTGAGTCTAACAACTACCGCCCCATCTCCCTGTTACCCTGGGCAAGCAAGATTCTGGAGAAACATATCAATCTCCACCTTACAAAATTCCTCAAAGAAAACCTTCTACTGGACTCAACCCAAACAGGATTCCACCCCAAACATGGCACGGAAATGGCTCTTCTAGCCATGATGGAAGAATCTAGGAGGATCTTGGACCGAGGGGGATCAGTGGCAGTTGTCCTCCTCGATCTGAGCGCCGCGTTTGACACGGTGTGCCACAAAACTCTGCTGCACCGACTATTCGATCTGGGAGTTTCAGGGGTCGCTCTTGCCTGGTTAGGATCCTTTTTGAGTGGAAGGACCTTCCAGGTCTTCGACGGTGACTCCTGTTCCACCAGCAGACCTCAGGACTGTGGGGTACCGCAGGGCTCTTCCTTAAGCCCCATGCTGTTCAATGTGTACATGAGACCGCTTGCTGAGGTTGTCCGTCAATATGGTATCAAGATCATCTCGTATGCGGAGGACACTCAGCTTGTGGTCTCCCTGGCAAAGAAGAACAGCGGGCACCCGCAAATCAACCTGGCTGCCTGTATGGAAGATGTCAGGAGATGGATGACGGCATCCTCATTCAAACTTAACGGTGACAAAACCGAGATCATGCTTCTCGGTCCCCCCTCTCTCACCACCATCGACAAGCTATGGCCCTCCAGCTTAGGCCCACCTCCAACCCCGAAGGAGTGCATCAAAAGTCTAGGAGTCTGGCTTGACAAAACTCTCACCCTCAACACCCAGGCAACTAAAACCTCAGCAATCGGCTTCGGGATTGTCATGCTTCGAGATTCCCAAAAAGACACTGTCCCTTTAAGATGCATGCTATTTAGAGCATCAGGAAGCTGGGAGAGACGCTTCACGTTCTTGCGTCAAGCTCCCTTCGTGCTCTGCATCCGTCTTTGACCTTCCTTGCCTGACTTCCGTATTTTGCTGTTGGGATTTCCTGTTTGGAGCGCTGGTCGGCAGTCTGCCTTTCCGGCCATCGCGTTTTCGAGCGGACCTTGCATTTGTTATTTCGAATCAGGGGCGAGTAGTTTTACGGGCGTTCAGGCTTGGCGCTTGTAATTCTAGTGTCCTGAGTTCACATTCCTCGTGAACCTTTCCTAATTTAGTCCTTGAAGTTTGTTCCGGCGGCAAGGGTTTTTTTCCCTGCCTTTCCGGTTGTTCCCAGTTTATGCCTGCATTTGAAGGCGCTTTACCGGACAGCCAGCCTGGTCCTGTTGTCCTTTTTTGTACATTACATTTCCTATTTTTTCCCCCTGTTCCCTTTAGCTAGATAGCTAGGTTATCTTCGTTCTATTTTTGCCCCTTTTATTATTTTTCCCAACCTTACAATACTTCTGGAATACTGTCCTGGTGTTTGGAGTGATTCTTGCGTGGATCCAAGTGGGTTCTATCTGCAGCTTCTCTACAGGGAATCACGGTAACAGCGCTTTTGCGCTCTTTAATACTTATGCTACACTAGCTATACATATAGTTAACATATGTTATATTGCTTTTCATCTAGAGATACCCAGCATCAGAAGAGGTGGCTAAAGGTTTTCATACATATCACTCGTTAGTGCCTAAGGCTTCACGAAGTCCACAAACAACTAAAGTAAGAAGTATATTGCTTAGATCATAGGATCACTTTTGTGTTTAAGTGCATAATCACTAATACCTTACATTATTCTTGTCACAGAGCCAGTTGATGTTCCATATCTAGATGTCGTATACATACATGTTCTCCAAAGAGTAAGGATTCCGGTATGTGTTGTTTATATTTGTAGGAGTGCTAATGTTTTCTTTGTAAGGTACCAATAGCTAGTGGCTTACTCGCTTTTCTTTGCAGGTTGCCTATTGCCAGTTCCTCAATTGATGTACCACGCAGATTATCCAGAAGAGTATCGACACACCATTTATTCTTCACCATCTTCCCTTGTTTTGTCTCCCTGTGTTCCCCTGGCGTGTCTCTCGTACTCTAGTGTTTGATAGAGTCGGGAAGCCGTAGGGGAGCACTGTGGATTATTCTTCGGATTCCTGGCGCTCCTGTGGAACTTTCTTGCAATCCTTACAGAACGTGAAGCCCACGTGGTGTGTTCTGCCCGAGCGTCATGGATCTCGAAGAAATAACTTTGGCAGATTTAGCGGGTATGTTAGGTAACCTACAGGTTGAAACTCAAACGCTAATGACGAGAGTAGACGCTATTCAAAGAAACCAAACCTCGGGGGCGACAGGTGGAGGAACATCAGTGGTACAAGTAACCACTCCCCCTGTCATACCTCTAGCACCCCCTGAAAGATTTGCAGGAGACGCAGCACGCTGCGCAGCTTTCCTCAGCCAATGTCAATTGCACTTTACCTGCAAGGCTGCTTGTTTTCCCTCAGACCAGGCCAAGGTAGCCTTTGTAATATCATATCTTAGTGGGTCAGCGGCTGATTGGGCGATACCATTAGTAGACAGGGATGACCCGTTATTGAATAGTTACTCGGCGTTCAGGAGAGAATTCCGCAAACTATTTGACAGACATATGTATACACACTCATCAGATACCGAATTACTAGACCTTAAACAAGGAACTCAGGATTTAGTGACATATATAACTAAATTTCGTAGGTTAGTGGTTGAATCCGATTGGCCTGAAGAAAAACGTAGTACCATCTTCTATAGGGGTTTGCGGGATGATTTAAAGGATGCTTTATCTCAGATAGTTGATCTTCCCACCTCCTGTACAGAATTGATTGATTTAGTAGTTAAGATCGATCATCGATATCAAGAAAGAAAGAAAGAAAAAGGGAAGCATGAATACCGATATGCTGTTACAAGGGAGAAAAAGAGTGCTCCAGAGAAACCCAGTGAAGATAGCGAACCTATGCAGATAGGTACAATTAAAGGACCCTTGACTCCTGAGGAAAGACAGAGGAGAAGGACCCTTAGACTTTGCCTATATTGTGGAAAAGCGGGTCATTTTTTGCGAGAATGCCCGGTAAAACCCTCACAGTCCAAGTATTCGGGAAACTTGTAAGCCTGGGTTCTTGTGAGACGAGGAACCCAGGTAGGTCTGGTCTTACAGTCTCTTCCTCTGACCTTGTCACTAACCCCACTAATCATTTCTATGTCTCTGCATATTTGACCCAAGGTGCACTGGGTTTACATGTCCTGGTGATGATCGATTCTGGGGCATCAGGGAATTACATGGACTTAGAGTGGGCAAAAGAAAATAATATAACTTGTACCAAGAAAGAGACACCTAGTATCGTCACCACGATTGATGGTAGTTCTCTAAAATCAGGCCCTGTAACACGGTGTACCTCCCCGTTAATCATGACTATAGAACCTGATCATCGTGAAGAATTGAGGTTCGATTTAATCTGTTCCCCTCAGATTCCTGTTCTACTGGGTATTCCGTGGTTACGGTTTCATAACCCTACCATTGATTGGGTGACTTCTACCATAATATTCCCTCCTGTTATATCCCCGTCCTTAGTTGGGGCTGCCGTAGAGGATGTACATAATGACAACAACAGTGGCGGAAATGGTCATGTTCTTCCGTCCTGTTACCAGGATCTACAGGCAGTCTTTGATGCTAAGGAAGCAGAAATACTCCCACCACACAGAGTTTATGACTGCCGTATTGACCTTGAGGCAGGGGCCAGGATACCATGCAGCAGAGTCTACGCTCTAACTGAAAAGGAGAATGTGTATTTACGTGATTATCTGGACTCCATGCTTGAAAAGGGGTTTATCCGTCAATCCCGTTCTCCAGCCTCTTCCTCTTTATTCTTTATTCCAAAACGGGAAGGGGGTCTGCGTTGTTGCATTGACTATCGAAAATTAAATGATGTGACTATAAAGAATCGGTATCCGCTCCCACTGATTGCCTCCCTCCTTGACATGATCCGCAAGGCCCAATATTTCACTAAGTTAGATCTACGTGGAGCTTACCATCTGGTGCGGGTCAAGGAGGGAGACGAGTGGAAGACCGCCTTTTGCACCAAATACGGCCTCTTTGAATATCTTGTAATGCCCTTTGGGCTATGCAATGCCCCTGCGGCATTTCAATTTTTCATTAACGAAGTGTTAAAGGACATGCTTGAGGTCTATGTGATAGCTTACATAGATGATTTGCTAATTTTTTCTTCTACCTTGACCGAACATCAACAACATGTACGCAATGTGTTGGAACGTTTGTTAGACAATCAATTGTACTGCAAGCTTGAAAAGTGTTCCTTTCACACCAAGGAGGTACCTTTTTTGGGATATGTTGTTTCCCCTAAGGGTCTTAGCATGGATCCCTCCAAAGTAGAGGCTGTTCTTGCATGGCCGGCTCCCTGTTCAGTAAAAGAAATTCAGAGCTTCTTGGGCCTAGCTAATTTTTATAGGAGGTTCATCCGTAACTTCTCAGCCTTGGTATCACCTATTACAGCCCTTTTGAAGAAAGGTATTCCTTTTGCTTGGTCCTGTGAGGCTGAGAATTCTTTTCGGCTCCTAAAGGAGGCTTTCACTAGTGCCCCTGTCTTACGTTTTCCTGACCCTGCTCTGCCCTTTGTGGTGGAGGTGGACGCTTCACAAGTGGCGGTGGGAGGTGTCCTATCTCAAGCTGACGTGCTGACGGGCGAATGTCATCCTGTGGCCTATTATTCCCATAAGTTCACCCCAGCTGAATATAACTATGCCGTGGGGGACAAGGAACTTTTAGCCATTAAGAAGGCATTTGAAGAGTGGAGGCAATATCTTTTGGGGGCTAGACATCCTACTGTGGTATATACAGACCATCGAAACCTCCAATACCTCAAATCAGCTAAGGCCCTGTCCATGAGACAGTTACGTTGGTCCCAATATTTCAGTGAATTTGACTTCACAGTCCAGTATAGACCTGGGAGGAAGAATGGCAAAGCAGATGCCCTGTCACGTTTGGGCTTCGATACCCCTTCAGTTCCCATAGAGCAGACCAGTATCATTCCCAGAGCCAACATTATAGGAACCATAAACAACGAGGATGAATTCCTATCACAAGTTAGAAACAGTCAAGCCTCGGTAGACATGATGCAAATGGTAGGGTCACAGGAACTAACCGTGAGAGGAGGATTGGTGCGGGTACAAGGGGGAGTGGTGTTACCGGCCAAGGAGTTACAAGAACAGGTTTTGAAGTGGTACCATTCACACCCAATAGCGGGCCACCCGGGAATTAAGAAAACCAGCGAAGCAGTGCGTGAGCATTTTTGGTGGCCTACCATGCTTAAGGACATTGAACAATTTGTAAAGACATGTTATGTATGCGCACAAACCAAGGCATCACGCCTCAATCCGGTGGGCCTTCTCATGCCATTACCCTCTCCTCCTGGACCTTGGCATACTGTGTCACTTGATTTTATAGTCGAGCTGCCACTTACGAAGTTGAAGAATAATACATTGTTAGTGGTAGTAGACCTATTCACGAAAATGGCACATTTTGTACCTTTGCAGGGACTCCCCACTGCCGTAGAGCTAGCTTCCATATTCATGCAACAAATAGTACGACTACATGGCTTTCCTTCTGTCCTGGTGTCCGATAGAGGAACCCAATTTGTGTCTAAATTCTGGAAGGGTCTATGTTCTTTACTCCAGATAGACGTCCGTTTGTCCTCAAGTCACCACCCACAGTCAGATGGGCAGACGGAGAGAGTTAACCAGTGTTTTGAGCAGTACATAAGAAATCAGATGTTGCAAACCCTAGAGGATTGGGATGAATTAGTCTGGTTAGCTGAAATCTCTTACAACCACAGTACACACTCCTCCATCAACACCTCCCCTTTCTTTTGCTCATATGGTTATCACCCTAAGTTGTTACCCTCTGGTAGTCTTACTGATTGTCCCATACCTGCTGCTTCCAACAGGGTAGAAAGACTACATGAAGTACAGAAGAAAGCCTTGGAGAGTCTTGAAATGGCTAAAGTGAGATACACAGAGGGAGCAAATGTACACAGGAGATTGGAACCCATTTACATACCAGGAGATGAGGTCTGGCTTTCCACGAAATACATTACTCTGGGGGGTCCACGCAAGTTTAACCCTAAATACATAGGTCCCTATAAGGTGGAAAAGGTGATCAATCCTGTTGCTTTGAAACTAACCCTTCCACCATCATTTAAAGTTCATCCAGTATTCCATGTGTCACTACTCAAACCAGTTGAACCTGGGACCAGGATGCCTTCGAAGCCTGCTCCTATAATCATTCATGATTCGGAGGAATATGAGGTGGAGGCCATCCTAGATTCCAGGAGAGTAAGGAAAGCGATTCAATACCTGGTTCATTGGAAGGGTTATGGTATTGAAGAGCGCACATGGGAACCTGCTTCCAACATCCATGCACCCCGATTGTTGAAGGTGTATCATCAAAGACACCCTAACAAGCCCAAACCAGGAGGGGACCATTCTGGAGGGAGTGTACTGTCATGCTTCGAGATTCCCAAAAAGACACTGTCCCTTTAAGATGCATGCTATTTAGAGCATCAGGAAGCTGGGAGAGACGCTTCACGTTCTTGCGTCAAGCTCCCTTCGTGCTCTGCATCCGTCTTTGACCTTCCTTGCCTGACTTCCGTATTTTGCTGTTGGGATTTCCTGTTTGGAGCGCTGGTCGGCAGTCTGCCTTTCCGGCCATCGCGTTTTCGAGCGGACCTTGCATTTGTTATTTCGAATCAGGGGCGAGTAGTTTTACGGGCGTTCAGGCTTGGCGCTTGTAATTCTAGTGTCCTGAGTTCACATTCCTCGTGAACCTTTCCTAATTTAGTCCTTGAAGTTTGTTCCGGCGGCAAGGGTTTTTTTCCCTGCCTTTCCGGTTGTTCCCAGTTTATGCCTGCATTTGAAGGCGCTTTACCGGACAGCCAGCCTGGTCCTGTTGTCCTTTTTTGTACATTACATTTCCTATTTTTTCCCCCTGTTCCCTTTAGCTAGATAGCTAGGTTATCTTCGTTCTATTTTTGCCCCTTTTATTATTTTTCCCAACCTTACAATACTTCTGGAATACTGTCCTGGTGTTTGGAGTGATTCTTGCGTGGATCCAAGTGGGTTCTATCTGCAGCTTCTCTACAGGGAATCACGGTAACAGCGCTTTTGCGCTCTTTAATACTTATGCTACACTAGCTATACATATAGTTAACATATGTTATATTGCTTTTCATCTAGAGATACCCAGCATCAGAAGAGGTGGCTAAAGGTTTTCATACATATCACTCGTTAGTGCCTAAGGCTTCACGAAGTCCACAAACAACTAAAGTAAGAAGTATATTGCTTAGATCATAGGATCACTTTTGTGTTTAAGTGCATAATCACTAATACCTTACATTATTCTTGTCACAGAGCCAGTTGATGTTCCATATCTAGATGTCGTATACATACATGTTCTCCAAAGAGTAAGGATTCCGGTATGTGTTGTTTATATTTGTAGGAGTGCTAATGTTTTCTTTGTAAGGTACCAATAGCTAGTGGCTTACTCGCTTTTCTTTGCAGGTTGCCTATTGCCAGTTCCTCAATTGATGTACCACGCAGATTATCCAGAAGAGTATCGACACACCATTTATTCTTCACCATCTTCCCTTGTTTTGTCTCCCTGTGTTCCCCTGGCGTGTCTCTCGTACTCTAGTGTTTGATAGAGTCGGGAAGCCGTAGGGGAGCACTGTGGATTATTCTTCGGATTCCTGGCGCTCCTGTGGAACTTTCTTGCAATCCTTACAGGGATCAGTCGGATGATAAGAAAAATCCTACCGATCCTGCCCTTTGAAGCCAAGCAAGTTGTCATTCAGGGCCGCATCCAGTCCCGGCTTGACTTTAACAACGCCCTCTACCTGGGGGTCCCGGAATACGTGCTGCAAAAACTTCAGCACACCCAGAACTGTGCAGCACCTACCCTACTCCAGATTCCTCGCAGAGAATCGGCCAAAGCAGGGATCCGGTCACTCCTCTGGCTCCCTGTTAGGGAAAGAATAAAATTCAAGGCCCTGTGCATATCCCATCAAGACTTCCATAGAGCCGGCCCCAAGATCAACCATTCACTTCTCATCCCCTACTGCCCCAGCAAACGACTCCGATCAACGAACGCATTTCTTGCCGCAGTTCCCCGAATCAAAAGGTCCAGAGCAGGAGGCAGGTCCTTCACGTTCAATGCCGCCAAACTCTGGAACTCCCTTCCCCTTCCCTTAAGATCCAACCCCATCCTCTCGTCCTTCCGTAAAGATCTAAAAACATTCCTTTTCAGAACTAATTGACCCCACTCCCCTCAGAGTACTATGTCCTCTATTTAGCGCTTGGACGCCCTCGGGCAGCAGCCGCGCTCTACAAATCCCCTTTCATTTAATTTCATTTCATTCATTCAGTCTTGATGTAACCCATTATCAGTTTGATCAACACACTTTTTCCCAGATTGCTCCTGTAATACATGTATCCCTCTGGGACCATGAGGGTGTTTTAGGTTTTAGGAGATCAAATAGATTGTGACAGGGATTGTTAGAAACAATGATAATTTCAGGTAGTAACGGTCATGGACTCGGGGTAGATGGCCCCATAGACATCATTTACTAAAGCTTGGGCAATACAGGGACTACATCCTCAGTGGGCTCGGGGGTCTCACAGTGGTGGTCTAAAATAGCAGAACTTGTTTTTTGTGTTTTTACAACTATATGGAACCCTTGAGGGGTTACCTTTTCCTTTGTTAGAGTTTGGCTTTAAAAGGAACTTTACCTCTTAAATTTATGAATCAATATCAGCCAGTGTATTGGTATTAGAATGCAAAGCAGCTACATGATTTTTATGACCTTGCTTCTGGGGTTCCTTTGTGGAAGTGCACAGCTCCTGTCTCCACCCCCAGTCAGCACGTTACCAGCAAACCGTTACTCCTTCAGAGCTGCATAAGTGGCACTGCTGTAGATGGAATACTGGAGAAATAGAGACAAGAAGCTGATGGCAGGGTTTGTAGGCCGATGTTAGGGGGCTGGCCTGGTCTCTTCTGGTCAGTGATGTGCAAGGACGGGTTCGCCCTTGTCTTGGGTGTGGCCCGCATGGGTCCTGGGCAGCGGGGCCTCCTAGCTGGCTTTATTGGCCTTCAGGAGCCAGGAAATTAGGCAGTAGAGCAGCGGTTTAGCCAGGAGGGTGTGATCTGCATCTACAGCTCATATTAAAACAGGTCCTGCACTACGGGTCTCCTAGCTGGCTTTATGTGCCTCCTGGTGCCAGGAAACGAGGAAGTAGAGAAGCATTGAAGCCTCGGGCTGTGTTCCACACCCCTGGCTTGTATCAAAACAGGTCCTATGCAGTGGGGCCTCGTTCTGGCTTTACGCACCTCTGGGCACCTGGAAATGTGGCAGTAGAGAGCGGTGGAGCCGGGTGGCTGTGGTCCGCACCCACGGCTCCTATCAAAACAGCTCATTGAATACATTAATCAGCAATAGAATATGCTGAGGACAACAATGCCAACAGGCCTTTAAGTGTCCATCAGTACTTCAATGTCCACTGTCGCAACCCATTGTGATCTTAGGCAAAGATCCATTATGTATTTGTGGCTGGAAAGCAGGCAACAGAATACAGGTTTTAGGTACAAAAGCCAAACAGGGGGGAATGATAAGAGCCAGTGCTCATTTAATTCCCAAAGCCGAGGTCTGCCGAAGCAATGTATCATGCACGCACAGCATCTCATCACAAGCAGTGCTGTCTCCATTCCGGTTGAGCTGAGACATCCATTGGGGAGCAGAAAAATAAAAATTAGGATCCGTGCCACAAGTAACAGGGCAAGATGGAGACGTACAAAAACGATTCCCAGCACAGAATGTATGAAAGATGGAATAACTCTTAATTGTCTGAAAAGTGCTAACTAGGACCTTGCAAACTTGAGATCAAGCATCTCTATTGCTGAAGTTAAGGCCACACCCTTTTAAAAAAGCATAGCTTTCAGTTTGCTCAAAGAATGACAGCGTGTGTTGGAAATATTTATTGAAGGCCATTGAGATTCCTCCCTAACTGTGTTGGAAGGTGAAAACAGTACTTGTTTGCAGCAAGTGACTATTGGAATTAACCTTTACCAGACAGGTGTTGCCCGGTTCCATTCCACAGCACCCTTGGTCATTTAGCATCAAATAGTTCCCATTCAAGAGCAACTTGAAGACCAGATGAATCGCAGCAGCTAAATAGCCCTTTGATAATAGGGCAGGTTCGCTACTAAAGCACTGCATTCTCCATGGAGAGAAATGTCCTTGCAAACTAAGGACTCGCTCAAAGCATCCTCCCAGTTGGAACTGCAAAAGAAAACTTCAGTGTCACCATTCCTGCATCTAAAACTGAATTGTAATTCCCAGTACTCATGCATATAACCTTCGCCTAGTGCTTCGTATCTGCCTACCTGTTGGTATTAAGGACAATATTGGAATTGGAAAGTCGTGACCGGTAGGGTGATGTAACCATGGATTAACCAGTCTGTGTTTTGTACCTCAGCCATGGTGAAAGGTAATTGATCTTATTTTTCAATGTGCATCATGGTATATTTAGCTTCTCTGCATGCCATTACCATCTGCATTTCCATTAGATCATATGCAGAAAACAGACTTATACTATTGATTAAGGGTGGGCTGAAAATTCGTTCCGTTCGCGGAATTTCTGCGATTTCCCAATCCGGGAATCTCGCGAAATCGCGGAAAATCCACGAATTCATGAGCGGGACGAATTTTCAGCCAAGCACTTACAGGGTTAATGCAGCAGGTGCAAAAGTTAAAGCTAATTTCTTTTTAACCTTTTACAAAATGGTTACAAAGAAATTAACTTCAACTCGGGCACCTGCCGCTGTAACCCTGTAAGTGCTTCCTGGAGCTTTGTTGCCTACTTGCAACTATTCTCTGACCCTGCTCTGACCCTTGAAGCAGGGTCAGGGAATAGTTACAAGTAGGCAATGAGGCGCCTGTCACAAAAATTAAACCTCAACAGGAAACAGATATAAAAAAAGCAGGTGCCCGAGTTGAAGGTCAAATTCAGTAACATAGTAAATCAGTCCTAAAAAATTGTGAGCAAGGTCGAGGCTGGCCAAGTGTCCTTTATCCACTAAAGTTTAAAATGCTTAATTTATCAATCAATTTTCTTGTATTGGCTGTAAGGGTAGCTCCGTCGCATTCTTTTAAGTGTGAGCCCCGACACCTTTGGTTGACCTGCAAGCCTCCCGCCCTCCCTCCACAAATGTTTCTGTCTAGTTTCTACCCTCCATTTAGTAAATTTCCAATGTTTCTCCTCAATCTGCTTTTTGTCCGACAACTAAGAACTGGGAATTCGTTTTAGGTTCCTAATTAAGTTGTCTTGGTTTCCACTCCCACCTAGAGTTCTTTTGTATAACTACACTTTCCCAAAAAAGGTTTATAGTGTGTCACTATAATTGGCTATAAGTGCTCTCTGATGATCTGGCTAATAATCCTAACCATAAGATTTCCGCTCAGGAGGAGCGGATCACATCTAAATAAATGCCTTTGTTTCTGGATTGCACTGTGCAGTTGTTATATTAATTCATTATTTCATCACACCAACAGTTTACATTTTGAGACTGGCTTGTGTATGGCGTGTAAACCTTTTGTCCAGATTTTGACATAAAATCTTAAAAATGCCATGCTTAGGATTTTCATTGCTACACCACAGTTTGTGTCTCTTACAGTGTAATATTAATTTAAATATCAAGTGCTGGATGTCCAATTGTTTGTGGCTTGGTTTTACATTGCTCCTTTGTGTCCTTACACAAAATACTGCATTATTACCCTTCTACCTGTGGTTGGTACTCTTTTGTAACATGCACACGTCACTTTCCTCTAGTAACACACTGTTTGCTACCTCTTACAATTTGTTTGCTTACGATACTTGCACAAGTGCCTCCATTGCTTACGTAACGTTTGTTCTTGTGCTAGTGTCTGCCATATATTGCAGTACTATACCTCTACTTGTACTTTGTAGGTTTTTGTAACCTGCACATTTGTCACTTTTTCCTCCTGTAATGCACCGTTTGCTACTTCTTGTATTTTGTTTGCTCACAATTGTCACTGTTGCCTCATGTAACTTAACGTTGGCTTTTTTAATGTGTTCACTTGTAATGTTCTTCTCATGTATTTGGCTTTTGTAATTTGTTCACTTGTAATGTTCTCCTCATGTATCAGTTCTGCTCCTATAGTGAAGCGCTCTGATAGCTTAGGGTAAAGTCTGCGCTATATAAAAATGCATCAATAAATAAATAAATAAATCCCCATGCACAGACCTCCTCAAAGATTACAGCTCATTTAAGACTGCAGATATGGGGATAAAGGACACTTGCCCAGCCTCGACCTTGCTCACAATTTTCTACGGCTGATTTACTACGTTACTGAATTTGACCTTCAACTCGGATGCCACCGTTTTGTGCAATACCTCTACTCAACTGGAGACCTTTCTACTGTCTAATCAGTAAGTGCTCCCTCATTGTCTAAATGTATTGGGGCAGATTTACAATAACTGGTGCATCTCCAGGCATGCACCAGTTATTGTGCGCCGCAGCTCCACCACCCATGGTGTGCTGCATTTACAATGCGGCGCACCATGTGTCAAAAATGGCACAGAAGCGTCACGCATCTGTGCCTTAAAAGCGGCGCATTGCTGGAGCTGCGTCGCAAGCTCCAGCTATAACATGTGCACAAATATGAGACATGAATTACATTTGGAAATAATTAAAAGAAATATGGCCAATCAATGTAAATTGTTTTTAAAACAAAATTATTTTAATGGGTTATTTCTATGGGATTTTTGATTTTATTTAAATCACTGAGTGGCACTGTGCACACACAAGTACTGAATCCCGGCCCTGAACAGCAACGTAAGAAATGGGATATTAGTTGAGAGGGATGGAAGCCCCACTCAAATAATAAACAAAATCCTTGCTGGGGTGAACCACAAAAGTAACTAGGTAAACCTGTGCTTGTACTTCAGGTAGATTTGCACAAAAGCAATCAAGTTTTCCTCCAAGGAGAGCTCAAAAAGGAGGTGAGCCAATTGACCTTTGGAATCACTTCTGGGTATCCTTTGTTGAATGCAAGCAGGTCCAACCAATCTTCCTTTTTCAGGTCAAATTGCTGGCATTTTTACAAATCTTCCACAGGTCCAGGAATGTTGTGATCAGTGGTTCCAAAGTTTCCACTTTGATCCCCAGTGCCTGCCTCAATAGTGAAACACGACTTTAGGAGTTTTTAACTGTCAAGACATGTTAAGCTTTATTACACATGTCCTACCTTTTAAATACCATACATCGTGCCATAATCACCTTTAGGGACTACATTAGGGGTGACTTACAAGTATTAAAAATAAAGGTTTAGGGCTGGCAATGGATTCTTTTGCCTGGTCAAATGAAAGTTCAGAACTGCACTACAGGCTGAAGTGGATGGCCTTAGACTTGTTTTATAGTGCTACTATGGTGGGTGGCACAATGACTGCTGCATCCCTTAAGCAGTATTTAATTTACAGGCCCAGGGTACATACAGAACCATTTATTAGAGATATATAACAAAATTAACTATGCAATCGTCTGTATGCTAATGTCACCATGTTTGAGGGAGAGAGCACAAGTACTTTATTACTGGTTAGCAGGAGTCAAGTGTGCAGTGTCCAAATGAAAACAAATATGAGTTCAGCAAAACAAGGTTGTTAAAGCAAAAAGTTTCAGTGAATAACATGACAAGGATGTCAGGTGTAACACATATATGTCTGCCTGTTGTTGTAGTGTCATAGGGAAAAATGGTGGGATGCTGGATGCTCACTCATTTTACTAATGTTTTTTGAAGAAATATTTTAAGGGGGCAATGTGTAACTAGAATGTCTGTGGATATTTGCTATGTGTGATTTTGTTGTGCAGTCATGTGTTTTTGTACTGATGCATTTTGTGCTGAATGTTTGAAATGTGTTGTTGTTTTGTTGCACTGTCATTGTGTTGTGTTCTATTTTGACTGTTTAGTTTTGTTACCGTATGTAATGTTTTATTAGTGTTGTTATATTGCTTTGTGTAGATTATTGTAATATGCTCTATTGTTTACTTCATTTTTATTCAACCAATATGGCTGCATTGCCATACAAAAGCACCATATGCCTTTCATGCCTAATTTGTAAAAGTATATGTACTAGGGCCCAAATGTTTCTCAGAAGGCCACAGACACTGCTGCCAAATGGGAAGAGTTACTGAATACCAAAGCTGCCTAGTCTTGAATCTCATTCCTCATTCATCCATCAACATACTGTTTGTAGGAAATTAGGTTTTTGGTTGAGCAGGGTGTGAACACTACTCAAACAATAACCACTATCCTGGTCATAGTGGCCCACAAAAAGTCACTAAATTGATGTGTGCTTAACCCAATTGTTGCTTGGCATGAAAACAGTCAGGCTTAACTTAGAAGCAATGTGTAACGTAGTTATGCAGTGCACACTACTAATAAAGTGAAAACACACCACTGGAAAAAATCAACACCAATTTAGAAGAATGGAGCAAGAATTGATAAATAATTTAACACAAATAAAAAAATCCAATCAGTAGAAGTGTAGTTATGAATTTTTAAATGTTTTAGGAAAATCTAGTGCCTAAATTATCAAAACACTAACCACAGGCATCCAGTAGCATGAGACCGAGACAAAGTTGAAAGTTATGGATGGAGCATTGTCTGATACAAGAAGCGGAATGGACCAGGTCTCAGTTTATCTTTAGACTTAAAATACATTTTGTGGAAAAATGTTTGAGAAGATAAAGTGGAGCGGGGCAAGGTAGCCAATGGTGTCTGAGGAGGAGACATCATCATCGGGGAGACACTGGAACAAGTCTCAGTGACTATTTCTATGTTTGGGCTTTATTCTTTAGGAAGTCGAATATCTCCAGCAGGGCAAAGCTGCATGCTGTAGCGAACAAGGGCTCCACAAGCCCAGATATCCTTCCAAAGAAGGTCTGCTGAACAGGATAAGAATGTAGCAAGAGCTACCACAAATGCAGGCTGAACGGCAACGCACCTTGCGTGGATTCGAAAACTGGATGGTTGTTATTGTTATGTGTTTGGGGAATTTGTTGAGAACACATACATCAAATGGTCTCTTGGTGCTAAGGTAAAGAAGAGACATCTGCCGTCATAACATAGCCGTAGGCTTGTCTAAACAAACAAGCTTTCAATTTTTTCCTGAAACACTTATAGTTCACTGGTCATCTCTCTCATTTCAAGGTGGAAAGTCTTCCAAGTATGGGAAGCAGTCACAAAAAAACATGTCCCAATCCAGCCTCTTCATATTTCTTCTGAGAACAGCTAATCTGATATAGATGGGCAGATCTAAGCTGGTGGTTAGCGGTTTAACATTGAATTCTGAAAGATATGAATGTCGAGCCTTTGCTATGAAGATATTTGAAGACTAAGCAGCCAGTTTTAAAAATAGACCTCTGAGCTACTGGAAGCCAATGTAGTTTTCCCCTCAAAACCTGGGTTGCTGAAAGAACAGCCTAGCTGCTTGATTTTGGATTATTTGTAGTCTGTGATTTAGGCCAGAGGGGAGTCCCATGTAAAGAGCATTGGCGTAGTCAATGCGTAACTTAACTAAGGTGATTAAAATTTGAAGTACAAAAATGGGGGAGGAGGAGGGTCCTAGGGATGTTTACCAACCGTGCATTGCTACTACCCCTAAACATATGTATCTACCAACAACAAGTAGCAATGGGTCAAGAAAAGAAACAATAAACTAACTAACTGTGTATCTGTAAAAGAGTGACCTCAATAGTAGAGGTACAGCAGCAAAATCGGACCTAGGTTACTTTCTCAAGGAGAAAAATGTTCCCATCAGATTACCGACCTGTACCACCCTGCATCATTTGGGATCCTTCACCATGAAGGTAAGTGGATGTACCCTCGGTAGATTTGGCAGACCTTAGCCTAATCTCTCAAATATGTCCTAATGCAAGTGTGGTGTGTCTCGCTATCAAGTGGTAATCTGACTAGCAGTGCTGAAAAAGTGAAAATAATAAGTGACTCGTGTGAAACCTCATAAAATTGGCTAATGAAGAGGTGAAAAAGTATTTTAATGGGTACCTATTCAGGCCCAAAATTAAAAGCAGTGCATAGTAGTATAAACAAATGACTACTAAGGTAGATATTGGGTCGATATGTTTCTGCAGTTAAAATGGGGCCAAGAGGTCTCCAACTGCTTCTTCAGGACCATGACTAATGCTACTGCTGGGTGTGAGTGAAACAAGTGAATCAAAAATATTTTTTTTAAATATCACCTGAAATTCTTCTGATTTTGTGGTCCAATGTGCACCAAGTTGGGGCAGACCAAACACACAAACAAATACACAATAGAAAAGACATACACAACGTAATTAATAGTGTGCCATTGTCACAATGTGCCATCACGATATAGTAATCATTTATCAGGCAGACATGTCAAATTCTTTTGGCGTGACATCTGGTGATAATGTATCAGTTTGATTACATTCTTACTCGCCTATATTGTAGGAAATAATCGCCCCACCTCACCTGGCCACAGCTCGTGACATCTGGTGATAATGTATCAGTTTGATTACATTCTCACTCGCCTATATTGTAGGAAATAATCGCCCCACGTCACCTGGCCACAGCGCAGGTAAAACGGAGCACCGCTCTGAAGGGGAGAAAAGAAGGTATTAAAGGAAGGATTAACTGAAATGCAACAACGTTGTCAGACGAACTGCTCAGAACTCGAGTAATCTCGTGTAAAAATATTGCTTGACACATTATCGATATTAATCAGTGGTGTATCGTGCGTCATAATCATTCTCACATAGCGCAGTCATTACCGGTATCCCAGGCCTCGGTCACTGCTTCTTATGAGTTTGGATTACAAAGAAGGAGCACTTTCGATGTTGCTGCCCTTATAAGTGATGGATAAATGAGAGTGGACTAAGTATGGGCAATGGCTGTGATTTGCACAAGGTTCCGAAGTCACTGTGGTGCGCTATCCTTGCTCGGCTCAAGTAGTGGCGAAGCAAATTAATGAAAGACAACCCTCTAGGCGCGCCTCATTACAACTCCGGTTCTGTATATTTTTACCGTTACCGCAAAGAACGTTCCGGTCTAAATATCATGAGACTGTTGTTGAAAGCTTGTGTGCCGGCCTGCGCTTACCTGTCCGTCGGTACCCCGGACGTCCTTCTGGGCTGTCTGTGGGGAGGTACCGGAACGGTACAGTGGCGGCCATTATATTGAGCCTCTTCCTCTTCCTCGAGGATTTGGCGCATCGTGTGACGTCACACGTAAGTGCCCTGGGAACATGGGAATTGTAGTTCGGACTAGCTGAAACCCGGTTAGGTGTACTTATTCCGCCTGGCTTAAAGCACAGAAGTATTTAAGACGATAACAAGTTACCTTTCAATATAAATTGATACAAACTGCAAGCAGTGGCACTTATCGTGTTTCGAATTTTAATAGAACTGGTGGTATAAGCCTTTAATTATAATATACTCGGAATAGAGTTTCTTTTTTACTTAAGAGGAAAGCTATAAGTCTCCTCTGGTATCTATTAAGGCCATTGTAATAATCCACTTACTCACTAATTCAGTGCTTCATGTGGCGGACTGTACTATTGCACTGAAAAGGTGGAATTCATAGTTTGCACTAGCCACAAAGGCGGTTCGGTAGATTAGCACCGCTTCGGTCATGGCACAAAATTGTGTAGGACTTTCACATGGCACACCATGACAGGTCAGATGTGAGCAGAAGCATACTCATTATTCAAAATTTATATTGGAATAAAAGGGGTGAGTTAATGAATATTAATTCATTCGGATAGGAATTTCAATATGAGCACCCAGACCTTCTAGAGGTGGAGGCTATAAATAACTGATAGAGTGCCATTAAGATGCAGAAATTATAATGACATCCAAGGGATGTCTTCGTTCAGTCCAATTTTTTCTGACTGTAGTCTATAGACCCATTTCTGTTCACTTTTGAATAGGAAAGCACTAACATATGTTATATGTGCTGGAATCAGTGGCTGTTCAAGTACTGTCCAGTGTAAGTCAGTAGGCGAGTGTTTTACTTCTATGAAGTGATTCGTAAGTCTTGTTGCCTGTTTAGAGCATTTTATTGAACTTTTATGCTCAGAAATGTGCAATTTGGCTGTGATGGTAGTCATCCCCACATACTTTTAATTGCAGGGACATGTAATCAAATATACGAGGTTCGTGCTATTAGAATTGGTGAACCTGCGTTGCTGCCATGGTCGATCTGTCCCAATGTCGATGGTCACTGTTTTTGATGTTTGTGGGCAGGCAGCGCAGTTACCGCACGGATGATGGCCCGTAACTGCTGGCATGTCCCACAATGTCCCTACTGCTCGAGGGATGTCGCATTTAGGTCTAGTATGGACCAATCGGTCCCTCAGATTTTGTCCTCTCTTAAATGCGAGTAGTGGGGGAGGCAGAGTGTCATTGTCTGTATTTAAGATACCCCAGTGCTTTTTTACAATTGTTTGGATCTGGTTGGACTGTGTACAGAACGTATTGACACATGTTATTCGATCTAGTTTCGGCTTTGGAGGTAGAATTTCTAAAAGGCTTTCTCTGTTGTTTTTTGAGGCCCTTTTCTTTGATTTCCGGATGAGAAGGTTAGGATATTGTTTTGCTACCAAATCTTGCGCCAGGTTGTTAGCGTGGACTTCAAATGCAGACTTAGTTGAACAGTTCCGTTGTATTCGTAAAAATTGCCCGTAGGGCAAATTGTCCCGTAGTGACTTCGGGTGGCAACTTTCATACCTAAGTAGCGAATTCCTCGCCATTGGCTTGCGGTACAGTTCAGATTTTAGGCCTGTGGGAGTAGTACTGATCAGCAAGTCCAGAAATGCCAATTTGCTATTATGGTATCCAATGGTGAACCTGAGAAATTGATTCCTTTCATTGAGCCACTCATGGAAGTTTTTTAACTCCTCCTCGGTGCCTCGCCACACAACAAGAAAGTCATCTATGTAACGTTTCCACAGGCGCAGACAACCTAGATGGGGGTTGGTGTCTGCGAAGATGTGTTCCTGCTCGAACTTGTGTACGTACAGATTAGCGAGACTAGGGGCAAAAACGCTGCCCATGCTAGTTCCGCTAATCTGCAAGTAGAGTGAGTCTTCAAACTGAAAGTAATATTCAGTCATTGCCAATGTTGCCAGCATCATTATTAACCTGACTGGGGTTATGGAATTTAGCTCTCTCTCAGCCAGAAGGCCCTTATATGGCTTTCTCAAAATTGTAGTTTGCCACTAGTTGTGTTATCCATTGGTGGTACCCTGGAGGGAATGGGTCCAGCCATGCTGAGGCAAGGCAAAGGCGGTATATTGCCACAGCTATAAAGATCAAATACTCTCCAGGTGTACATTGCGTCTCCTGATCTTCCTCAATACAGATCAGGGAAGAATCATGAGGGACATTCCTCCCGAGAGCTTCTTTAAAAAAAAATTGTAATCTCAAGTTTGTGATTACTTAATACGTCACAAGCAGCAAACATATAATTAAGATCAGCCTGGTATAACGAGCATCGCGGACAGAAAGTCGCTCTCCCCGTCCCCCATTTTGCGATTGTTTTTTTAGTATAGTACAGCGAAAAGCAGGACTTATAAAACTGGGCTTGTAGCTGTGACGGGATAAGCAAATTGTGTGCTAACTCGCAAGAGTGGAGAAATAAATCTTCTGAGATATCTATTTCATCCTGCCACTTCACAGCTCACGTTGTTAAATCATCCAGCATTAATACATTAAGAGAGTTATACACAGCTCCAAAAGATGGATGATTCAATCTTAGATTATCAATAATAGGATTGTTAATAAATCATGCTAGACCGCCACACTTTCCCCTTAAAAAATCACGCACTTGTAGGTATTTGTAAAATTCTTTACAATCTAATTTATACCTTTCTTTAAGACTCTCAAAAGAAGCGATATCCGAGAGAGAGTAAAGATCCCCCAGTTTGAACAGACCTTTATTTTGCCACTTTTTGAGTAATGGGTCTTCAAAAATGTCAGGCAAGTTTGGATGGTTACATATTGGAGTGTAGTAATTCAAGCCACTCAGACCTAGCATTTTATAAACCGATTGAATACTTTTAAATACGGCCACCAGCGTCTTGAAGCGCACCTTTTTGTAGTGGGAATCATTCAGGAACCGCCAGATTCATCCCCACGCATCTTTATCCATTATGAGCTCTATAGTTGTGGGTATATCTTCTAGGACATTATCTGTAGTTTGATCAGTTAAGAGGGTGAGATTGTACAGCAGAGTGGTTGCCCAATAATAAAGTTGTATATGTGGGAGAGCCAGCCCCCCTTTTTCTATTGGTAGAAAGATAAATGTGTAAGCTCTTCTGGGTTTCTCATAGGCCCATATTAATCGTGAGAAAATACCTTTTATCTTTTTAGGCATGTACTGCTGAATTCTAAAGGAATAGCTCTCATAAAGTATAAAAATGTAGGGAAAAAAGCATTTTAATTACATTGCATCTCCCTGTTATTGAAAGATGCAATTTGTGTAGTCTAATTAATTCAGGTTTAGTTTTGTCAATGAAGGGATTAATATTACATTCAACTATTTTCTCAACAGTTGCCATAACCTCCACTCCAGATAAACAGCTTTTTGGACCTGTCTTGTGTCTTGACCCATGTCAACATTCTGACAAATTATCTGTGTTTTAGATCTGTCAAGGGAGTATCCAGACAGACTTCTAAACCTAGCCACCTCTAATTCCACCTCGGTCATAGATATTGCTGGATTAGTAGTCACCAAGGCGATGTCGTCGGCATAGGCCAGGACATTCGTCTCCCACCGATGAGATAGAATAGGACTAATTTTCTGATTCCTTTCCAGCATGCGTAAGAAGGGGTCTATATATAATGCGGACAGGAGAGGTGAGCTTTGGCAGACCTGGTGGGTTCCTCTAGCTATTTTAAAAGTTTCAGTTAATGCTCCATTTAAGAATAGCCTTGTGGTGGTGGGTTGATAGTACAGCATCTTGAATGCTTATATATATCCCTGACCTATCCTGACCCTTGACAGTGTCTCCCATAAAAAAGGCCAGGAGACCCTGTCATAGGCCTTCTCTGCATCAAGAAGGATAAGTGCCATTGGATCTCCCGATATGTGTGAAGCATCGAAGAGAGAGATAGTTCTCTGGATATGGTCTACTGTACCTCGTCCCAGTATGAATCCGTGCTGTCTCGGGGACAAGACTTTATGTATTACCCCTGCTAATCGAACCAGCAGGATTTCAGAATAAATTTTGCTGTCCGTATTTATTAGGGTAATAGGCTGGTAAGAGTCAGGATCAAGTGCCGATTTTTTTTCCAGAAATACAATGATTTTAGCCAGCAACCAAGAAGTAGGTGGTTTCCCCCCCAAATACATGAACGAATAACTGAAACATGATCTCTTTTAACTCTGTGGAGAAGCTTTTATAAAATTCACCCAGAATATTATCTAACCCAGTGGCTTTATTACTAGGAAGACCGTTGATGCAAAGCAGTGTGTCGATCCGTTGGGGGGGACTCATCTAGTATGACCTGATCCTCATGTGAAAGCTGCACAGCTGGGATTTGATTTATATAGTTAGTAATATCTTCTGAACCGGCCATAGTCGTTTCATGATATAGATTTTGATAGTAAGCAAGGAACTCCTTACGAATACCCTCTACATCTGACACTACTTCTTGCGCAGAGTTTTTGACACTTCGAATAATATTTCTGGTGGCTTTTTGTCTTGCCCTGATGGCGAGGTAGTGTCCAACCTGCTAGCTGCATTCATATTCCTCCCTCTTCCATGATGCTAATCTATCCGCCACCCTTTCTGCAATTACCCCCAAAACTGCCGATTTTGCTGATATTATTCTTGCTTGCACTTCCGTTGAATCCTCCCCATCCCTTAGAGCAATAATTAATTTTTCTTCTGCCTTCATCAGCCGAAATTGCAGTTGATCCAATACTTGGCATTTTTCCCTATTAAGAGTAGTTGAAAAATTGAGTGTCTCTCCTCTGTTTGCCGCATTCAGTGCATCCCAAACTATTTCAATCCAGGTGCTGCCTAGATTGTCCCTAATGAATTGTGGAATCCAATGTTTCATGTGATTGGAATATTTCTCGTTTATGAGAAGGGATCGCTCAAAAGTCCAATTTGCACAATCTTTGTTAACCACTTTCGCCCTACTAATTTCAACCACTAAGGGGTTATGGTCTGCAATAATACGTAGAGTCTTCTCTATTGAAGACTCAAGAAGATTTGTCTGGGATGCAAAGACGTAGTATAATCTGACCAGTTTATTATGCGTGAAGGAGAAACAGGTATAGCCTGCGTCGGTAGGGTGTTGTGAGTGACAGATATCAGTGAGTGCTTGTTCCCTGCATAAGGCCTTAAGGGCCTTAAAAACCTTCGGTTCTCGTCCATTGTATGGCCAATTACTATCCTGAGCTATACTTTTATCTGCTGGGAGATTGATATTAAAATTGCCACAAATAACGAAAGGTAGTGGCCATCCGGCCAATTCGTTATTCAAAAATTGCTGGGTCATCTGTGGTACTACTGTATACGGTGCATACAGTAAGTGTATCCCCATTTTCTCTTTGGCATACTGTAATAGCCCACCTTCCATTTGAGTCAGTTAATGTATGTGTAAATTGAGAGCGTTTTGCTGATAAAATTGCCACCCCTCTTAAGCTAGCATTTTGGGTAGTGGCCCCTACCACCACAAAGCCTAGTGAGTCGAATAGGTGTATTTGTGTCCTCTCTATATGTGTCTCATGCAAACATAAGATATCAGCTTTAAGAAGCTGTAATGCTACAGCTGTGTTCTGTTGTTTCCTTATATCATTAAGGCCGCACACATTGATAGTTGCTATGCATAGTTTACTTGTTAAGTGTAGCTAAGTTTCTCCAAACATAGTCTCACGAATTAAAAACAGACAAAAAGGGCAAGCATTGCGGAAAGGAAAAAAAGTAAACTTACTATTTTGAGATAACTTCAATGGTGCCAACCTCCACCCTATCCCTAGCCCTGTCCTGTCCCCCAGGAGCCCCACCCACCACCCTTCACCATCCATTGAGACTACCTGGTTCAGCATGGCATGAATCAGGATGAGAAATGTTCAAAAGAGAAGCACTCCTGTTTTAATCTTAATCCTCTAAACTATTTATATTCGTAGCTAAACTAAACTTTAATTTATGCATGCTACAGTGGTGACACGTTTGCCCTCACTTGCCTGCTAACTGAACCTTCCTACCTCGAGTGTGAACAGACCCGACCTCTGTGCACTGTTGCAAGAAAATGTTTTCCAGTTATAATTTCAAAAACACTATATACATGAATTATATACACTCAAATTTTAATTCTAATACAACTTTCATTGGATAACTCTAATCCTAATACAGATTTAAACATACACAAAAGACCTTTGTTTACATATTCATTATAATCATGAACAGTGAATAATCAGCAAATTAATTCTTAACAGTACAAGAATTTAGAATTTTCTGATCCATTTCATATGTATGCCCGATGCATTTTGAGCCTACAATGGCTCTTCTTCTGGGGCCTGAAATCTAAACATATGGAAACACTCTGTAAGTTTTTGACAAGCAAGGGGCCATGTCGTTTTCATAGAAATGTCTTATACACCAACTCTATAGCCAAGAAATTATGGTTGAAGAAAAGAAAAACGTGTGAAAACACCTTCACCATTTGCCCGATGTACCCTAATGCTACCACCAAATAATTCGATCAATCGACTCAACCCCCTCGTAGTCCGCTGTTACCAGCAATAATCTCTTAAACCAATCAACGAAGAAAAAAAAAAAGCTAAACTGTTCTGATGATTTTCATGTTGCTAATACAAGTGTTCTTTTATCAAACATTCACCAACATTCACCTCTTCCCGTCTGTATAAGAACATTCCTGATCGTAGTTTTGCTGGAAAATCAAAAACCGCAACTTAAAAACCTTGTGCAAGCTATGCATTGCTATGCATTGCAAAAAACAATCTACCATGGTCGCGTCCTCTAACGTACCTCTAAGCTGCATTTCTGATGAATATATCCACCACTTTCTGAAATGTTAAGAACGCCTCCAAATCGCTGCTAATGCTTACAATTCTAACCACCATCTTAACGCGTCTACGTCACAACCTCTAGCCAATTGACTCCCACGTTTCCACACGACATCTTGGAAACAACTAGAACGTTAACCTCCATACTGCGATCCTCAAACAAAACCGGAAATGACCGAGCGCCGTTAATTGTCCTAATCATTGTCAATAGAGCAACAGCAACTTTATCGATACTCTAATGCACACGAAGTCACACTGTGTTCACAAAACAAAAATGTATGAAAGAATAAAAGAATTTGAAAAACACAAGAGGCTATTTGGTGTATTTATGAGAAACACTCTGGGCTGACACATTAATTGAAAAGTCGCTAGAGACAACAAACAGATTTTCACACATTAACACATGGTACTTCGACAGTCAAAACATGTTATAGAAAACATGAATAATCTATTTTTTCATTTAGACCCCTAGGGTCCTGAGTTTCTAACTTTTTGATCCAGTAGGATTCTCTCTGCAGGAGGGATCTGGTGAGATCCATTCCTGCCTGTGGTTGAATCTTTTCTAAGACTGAAAACTGTAGCTGAGATATGCTGTGCTTTGCCTCCATCCAATGAACCGCTAAAGAGCTTTTAACATTCTGATTTCTAAATTCTTGTACTGTTATGAATTTGAGTGTATATAATTCATGTATATAGTGTTTTTTAAATTATAATTGGAAAACATGTTCTTGCAACAGTGCACAGAGGTCGGGTGTGTTCACACTCGAGGTAGGAAGGTTCATGAATCAGGATGAGGACATCTGAGCAGTCAGGACCCTAGTCCCACCCCCTCGATCCGACCCCTATGCAAATAGTTGAAAAAAAAAGAAGAAAAGGGAAGAAAAACAAATGGAAAGGAGGAGAGGAAAACCCCATTATTCTTACAAATGTTATAATATTTTTGCCATTATAGCGATAAGTTTTTGTTTTTAACTGTTTTAATCTCTATCTCTGACTCCATCGGTATCCGTTACCAAACTTTAGGGTATAAGGAGAATAGATTGTTTAGTTCTTGGTTTTGTCGCTTCTAGATTCTGTGATCTCCCTGAGATATGCCTGTACTTGAATTTCTGAAGAGAAGCTGCGTGTGGCCCCATTGAAGATGATTTTTAGACGTGCCGGATTTTGTAGGTATGCAGTCGCCCCAATTTGCTGCAAAGGGGTGAAGAGTTGTCGCATCCTCCATCTTTGCTCAACTGTGGCATGGGAAAAATCAGGCCTACTAAATTCCCTCTTGCTGTTGGGTCGTGCAAAGTCATAAATTGACTGATGTAGAAAAAAGTTACCAAGGAATATTAGCATTGCACGAGGATATTGCGCTGAAGTCACGGGGTGCATGGGAGGAGTTAATGGGAAGTGATCTGCGCGTTGTGTTTCCCTATACCAATCCCAGGATTGGAGTTCTGGAAATACTCCTATAAAGAGTGTGATCATAAAAGCCCTTGGATTGCTCCCTTCCACTCCTTCTGGAATCCCCAGAAAGTGAAGGTTGTTGCACCTCGATCTGTTCTCCTGGTCCTCAATCTTCAGCATTAAGTCCTTTAAAATACCATCATGCTCATCCCCCTGTGCTTGGAGGGAGGATATGCCCTTCTCCAGATTTTCTGTGCGCACTTCTACAGAAGACATTCTGTCAGAGATCTCCACGCATGTACGGCCCACTTTCTGGATCGCACCCTGTAGTTTTTGTGTGGCCTGTCGGTTTTTTCAGTTATCTATCTTGACCTCCTCTTGCAAACTTTTGATTGAGTTCAATACGTCAGCAAGTGAGGGCTCCCATTATTCCTGGGGGCTTTCGAGTCCCCACTTCTCCAATTTTCCATGGTTGTTGGGTTGCCGTCTGAACAGACTGTTTGATCTGAGGGAGTCACAAATTGAGAGGATGAGTAGTCCCATCTGAGTTCGGTGTTACTCCCTTGGTCTGTGGACTCCCACTCATTTGTCTGCTTTGTTTTTTCTGTTTTCTCCTTTTCTTTTCCAGCTTTTATTTTAAGGCAATGTCTTTCCACGAATCCTCTGAGCCCCACGTGTCTGTGCTTCCCCAGTCTTGTTTCTTGCCATCATTAGATGTTGAGATACGGGTTTCGTATCTCTCTGATTCCTCAGTAACAGAGTGGGGTTTTTTGTTGCCATTGTGATTTTCACATTGACTTCCTCTGAAATGGCTTGATTGATTGCAATTAATTAGGTGTTTATAAAATGTGGGACCCCCATGTTCTATCCCAAGCGCTCTTAAATCCTGATTTTGAGGGCTGACCAAGTGGGGCATTAGGAGGATCATTATGAGCCGGCTCACTGCGAACACATATAACTAATTCCAGAGTGGGGATTGCTCGTGGAGATGAAGTAGGTTGGGCCAGTACTACAGTTTTTGCCACTGCTGTTTCCTGAGAGATCTCCTGTGAGGTCCCTTCAAATATAGCAGAGGTGGTTAGACAAATATGTCTGCTGGGTAATCCCGCCATAATTTGTCCGTGGTGCGCTTTTTCTCCCACCACAGGGCCAAAGACATTAGATATTAATGGCTGTGAATCAGATATCTGTGCATTAGCATTAGTTGTAACTTTACTGTTTTTTTAAACTTGTAGCCTCTTTGCCTGTCCCTATCAACTTCGCCTTTTCACTGGAATTCAGATTCTCTGTAGACTCTTTACTTTCCTTGCTTTTTAACCCCTGAGTTTCTGGGCGCCTCGGTAAGGGTTCTGCATGATTTGGCTGTGCCATGTCAGTCATGTCAGTTACTCCTGATATCGGTAAATTGCTGTCTTTACCCTTAATTGCTTTTCCACCTGCTCTTTCTGTCATCCTTACTTGTCTTCCTCTGGAAGCTGAGGAGTCAAGGTAACAATGTATCCTCTGCTTTCGCTTTCTCCTGCGATAGAGCCCGGAGCTAATCCCACTGCCTCTGCTGTCTGTACCTTGCAGAGCCGCCAGGAATTCGCCAGACTCTGACCGAGCTGTGTTGGACTGTCGCGGCACTGTGGACCACAGGCGGTGTGGATCAATGATATGGGAGATGTGGGAGATGCCAGGGCAGCACGGCTCGCTGATCGTAGTGCTGATTCTGGATGTCACTTCACTCCATGCCGCACCTCCAGTTCTCTAACGCATGCCGTAAGATTGCACCAATTCTGCCAGGCAAGGACTGGCAAGTGGCGTTTTACCCGAGGTTTCTTTCCATCAGAAATGTCTTTCTTCCTTGCTTACTAGGGGTCGGATCGGTGGAGCAGCATCAGGTAGCCGCTACTCAGACGCCATTTTGCTTCTCGCAGACTTTAACATTGGTTATAATCCGGCTAAACGGTGCTGCCATTTTTAAATTCTGTACATATTACCACCTGTAATTTGAATTTGATTGTGTTGGCTGGAAGGCGGGAATCGTACTTGGCTCGGGGCATACCTAATGCTGATACGAAGAGCTGCCATCTTGATGGGTGAGTGCTCCCGTTGTTCAGTCCTGGAAAATAAAAGTCAGGGCGCTGCGAGGACGCAGTTGTCTTCACGCTAGTCTGTTGCTTGGTCTGTTGCTCCTTCTCCGCTCAGGTGACTTGTTGCTCTGTCGCATTAATTACTAAAATCAGTTTGAACTTGACACTTTGCACTTTAACATTGGTTTTAATCTGACCTATATTGTTTTGCCATTTTTAAATACTGTGACTATTACCACCTGTAATTTGAATCTGATTGTGTTGGAGGGAGGATGGGAATCGAACTTAGCTTATGGAGTTCCTAATGTTGATATGGAGTGCCACTCTCTTAACAGGTGAGGACTCTAGTTGTTCAGCCCTGGAAAATAAAAGGTGGGGTGCTGTGCAGATGTGCCACTGATGCGCCGGAGGTGCACCTAAGGCAAGCCCATCTGCGCCCATAAGCATCCCGGAGGCTGCTGGAATTGGCCATGCTGCTGGTTTCCTTCCACACCGAGGACAGTGCATAACTTTAAGCAGAGCCATGCTACTAGATATTGGTAAGGATTTGCGCTGCCATAACCACTCTGCTTCGAACTCTGACTGTACCACCTCAAAGTGCACACACTGTAACTGGGTAGCCTCCAATTACAATGGTGACATTAACTCAGGGAGGGTGGATAAGGGTGTCAAGGTTCACAGAACAGGCTCCCGGTTTAGTAAAGGCAGACATTTAAAGGCACTTTTACTCAATACACGCTCCTTAAAAAAGTACGAACTGCATGTTTCTGATCTGCTGCTAGAATTAAGTGTGGGCGAATTTTGTGGATTTGCAGGCCGTGAAATCTTGCAAAATGGCAAAAAAATCCCAGAGTTTGCGAACTCGCGGACTTGCACAAATATATACTCGAGTACTGTCTGTTTCTACTCTACCGGCTAATCAGTAAGTGCTATCTCGTTGGATAAATGTACAGTGCTTTTCCTACACTACAGCTACGTGAAGGCCAGAAAAGTTGTCTCCAGTGACCACGTGTGTCTGTACCTTTGCCACCGTGCCGATAGGCGCCGAGGTCCCTCGAGTGAGCTGTCCATCATAGTGGGGAAAAGGGCGGGAAGATGTTGCATACCCTCGTGTGTGTGGAGCGGGGCCAAACGGGTAGGGCTTCTATGCGAGGTCACATGTCTCTTGTTTATAAAGGGTCAAATGTCAGAGGACGATCAGAGCAGCAGATGAGAAGAAAGCAGCCTCCTAGTCACAGGAAGTACACAGGGATTGCGCTCGAGAAACTCGTGGATGCAAAGACCTCCATCAAGGATTACAGCTAATTGTAGACGGTAGATCTGGGGTGAAAGCACACCTGCATAGCCTCGACCGTGCTCACTAGTTATTTAGGCTGATTATAATGCGTTACTGAATTTGAGCTTCAACTCGGGCACCAGCTTTATTTATATCTGTAAGTGCTTCTTTTTGAGGTTTAATTTTTATGACAGGAGCATCGTGCCAGAATAAATCCTGCCTGCATATTTATCCACGAAGATGCCACCGTATTGTGCCATACCTCTACTCAAATGGAGTACTTTCTACTTGCTAATCAGTAAGTGCTACCTAGTTGGGTAAATGTATAGTGCAACAACAACAAAAATACACCCGCGAGCAGATTGGCGGATTTTTCATCAATTTCGCGAGATTCGCTGATTGCGAAATTGCCGAAAATCTACAAATTCCACGAGCAGAACGGATTTTCGGCCCATACTTAGCTAGAATCCAACCTGGACATAATGTTTCTGACAGAAACAAGGCTCACCAAGCCTTCAAACCCCACTATTGCTCCCGCCCTTCCCTCAGGGTATCAGATCCTAAGGAGGGACAGTGCTGTGGGCAAGAGCGGCGGAGTTGCGATTATTCTCAAAAAGGACATATCCTGCACCATAGTCCGTATAGGAGAGTTGGACGGGTGGAATGCTTAGGCTTTTATTGTGTACTCTCTGCACACCAATCCCTGGATGGAGCCTTAATATATAGACCTCCTGGTCCTGCCGGAAAGTTCCTTAAGTCCCTTAGTGACTCAATCTCACCCCAGTTCACAAATATAACCACTTCCTGGTACTGGGACTGGATGATTTTAATATTCATATGGACAAACCGGCTGAGCAGGAGTCCATCTCACTGATTGACTCCCCTGCCATTTTTAATCTGTCTCCTTATGTTTAACATCCCACCCATGATAAGTGACCACACTCAATCAGATTTTTTCTAATCCAGAGATTCAAATAGTGTTTGTATGGTCTGATCATTACCTGATAGGTTTCAAGGTGTGTAAATTAGCAAGTTGCCCTCAATCTCACTTGAAGCATCGTACTACCACTTCAAGATCCTTCCATAGAATTACTCCAGTAGCCCTAAGTGAAGCGCTTGTCCACCACCTGCTTTCACTCAAAGGTAACCCATAGAGTGATGCTCTCTGTTTGGAGAATTGGTTCCAGCAATGCTCTCTGGTGCTTGAACCTTTTTCCACTCGCCGCTCTAAACCTGCCTACATTTCTGCTCCATGGTTCAATAAAGCTCACAAGCAGAGCAAAAGTGCCTGCAAATGGCTGAAAATTGTATGCCGGAAACAATTTAATATAGAGGACAAAGAAATCTATAAAAAGCCTTAAAGGTCTATCACAATAACATTTTAGAGGAAAAACAATTGAGTTATCTGGTAAGAAAAGTAAGGACATTTTCAAAATTGTTAAAGACTTTTCCTCCCCGAGTGCGGCTGCCAGACTTTTTACCCCAAGTATGGAGAGGACAAGCCAATTTGCCTACTTCCATGACAAAATCAAAACTATCCAAGACTAATTGCTAAGGGAGAGAGCACTGATTCTCCAACCTCTAGCGCCCCTTGTGGTGGGTCCTTTTTTCACACAGTTCCCCCCCCTTCCAATGGAGACGTCTTTGGAGATTATGAAAGGCTTTAAGTCAGGCTCTCCCACTGACCCTTGCCCTGCCTAAATGCTGGCATCTGTATCCGAGATTATTATCCCAGCTGCCAATATTGTCCTAAACTCCTCGCTGAGAAATGGCCAGGTGCCATGCAGTTGGAAAAGTGTAAAAATTCTACCACTGCTAGAAAAGCCTTCTGCCGACCCCTTGGTGACATCCAACTATAGACCGACTCGCTCCTCCCTTTCTTCTCTAAAGCCCTAGAGAAATGCTTGAATTCAGTTATCAAGGACTATGTGGAAACTAACAATCTTCTCCACCAGAGCCAGTCCGGTTTCAGATCTAATTTCAGCACAGAGTCTATTAATGAGAAGCTAGATAAGAGAGGTAAACTGGTGTTGATCTTGTTAGGCCTCTCTGTGGCCTTTGACACCGTGCCCCATGACCGACTCCTGCACAGATTACAGGAGTGCATTCTGGGGACATGGTGCTGAAGTGGTTCTCCTCCTTTTTGGAGGTTGGACACCAACAGCCTGATTCATCAACGGGCCGTTTTGCGAGCCCCTAATAGCGAATCATAGCGATTCGCTATTAAGGACTCGCAAAACGGTAATCATGTAGGAATCGCATAATAAAATGCGATTCCTACTGATTCCTTATTTGCGATTAGCAAATTGCTAATCGCAAATAAGGAATAACTCGCCATTCATTCCTATGGGCCAAAAGGCCCATAGGAATAAATGGGGAGTATTCCTTATTTGCGATTAGCAATTAGCTAATCGCAAATAAGATTGCGATTTGAAGGGTGCCAGGGGTGTCCACAGGACACCCTGTAGCACCCCTCAAATGAAATTTCACACAGGTGTTGCACACACACATGTCCAAAGGACATGTGTGTGTGTAACATGCAACTCAGAAAAATGCATTTAAATGCATTTTTCTGAGTTTTCGCAATTTACCGCGAGGTCTGACCTCGCGGTAAATTGCGGCAAGAAATTGCGAATTCGCAAATTTAAATTGGATGTTGAATTGCATTTAAGGAATCTCTAATAGAGATTCCTTAAATGTAATTCCTCGCACATTTGCGACATCGCAATTAGCGATTTTTGCATTTGGAATGCTGAATCCCAAATGCAAAAATCGCTCTCGCAAAGGGCCGGATTCTCAGAATCCGGCCCCTTGCGAGCGCAATTTAGGATCATGAATCGGGCGGCAAGAGTTCTGGTCTCCTCCTTTCACTGCTCCCATCCCCCTATGAAGGTGGGTGTCCCTCAGGGTTCCATTGTGAGTCCAACACTTTTTAATCTATACATGTCCGCCATTGCTCCCCTGCCACAAGCATGCAGTGCAACAATAATTTCCTATACTGATAAAACACAGCTTTTGTTTACATGTGATGAGGGGGAGGACTTTGCAGGGGAGAAGATCAACAAATGCCTGCCTGGGGTTTTCACTTGGCTCAGAGAGAATCATTTAAAGTGTAACCCAGAGAAATCGGATATAATCTTCTTGGGCTCTCCACCTCGGTATGAGTGGAAACAATGATGGCCTTCAGACATGTCACCACCCCTAACCTTACATGATGAAGAACTTGGGGGTCAAGTTGAATGACATCCTGTGCATGAAAGCTCAAATAAAGGCAGTTGCAGGATCCTGTTTCGCCCTCCTATGAATGCATAAGAAATTTCTCCCCCTACTACCTCTCACCCACAGGAAGACCGTGGTCCAAGCCCTCATTGCCTCCAGGGTGGACTATGTAAATGGTCTATACCTAGGCCTCCCAGAGTACCCACTCAGTAAACTTCAGGTAGTCCAGAATGTGTCTGGCAAGTCAGTCCTCATGCTTGGACCTAGAGCTCGGATCGCTCCTCACCTGAATGCTTTGCACTGGCTTTCTGTCCAAAAAAGAATTTGCTTTAAAGCCCTGGTCTTGGCTTTTAAGGCTGTACATTGTACGGGCGCCCACTATATTAGAAAGAGAGTTCTGCACTATGTCCCCGGCAGAACCCTGTGGTCATCTTCTCGAGAGCAGGCGGTTGTTCCTAAGTTTTCCCATGCTCGCACTGGTGGCCGCTCCTTCCAAGGTCAAGCTGTCCGTGTTTGGAACCTTCTGCCGGTCTCACTCAGACAGGTGCCTGACTTACTTACCTTCAGGAGACAGCTGAAAACCCGGTCCGATCCAGCAACAATCTTAAGGCTTTTTTCCGTTTGTAATGATAGCAACAGTCCAGTTCTGAGGTTCTTTAAGCACTGCAACACTCTTCCTAAGTAACTGTTTTCTCCGCAAGTCCTCCTTAACGCAACATTAACTGTTCTCAGTGGACCAGGTTCAAGACTGATTTCCATATGACTGGGTCCAAACTGAGGTGGCAAGGTAAGAGTGGACTAGGGTGCAGCCTTGAATAATTACCAGTGGCTGAGATTCATTATAGGGCTGGGTAGAATATTTCGTTCTGCGAGCAGAAGCAGCAGAATCTTGGTCACTCCACATTACTCTTTAATGAGGAGTTCTGGCCAAATTATGCCTAACGCCACGTGTCAGAATTTTTCTCCCACAAGGCACCAGGTAACGTGAGCTGGCAAGAGCAACCAAAATGGTTAACGTTTGAGTCAATTTGCTACCGCATGAGTAGATTTTCTACTCAAGTAGTAGCAAAATCAGCTTGAATGGCCATGTGCTCTTGCACAATGCATGGTGCGGTTTGTGCTAATTTTCGGTGTTACTCGCATACCGGCTGTAAATTGCACTGTGAGCTGCATATTTTCCACCAATTGGCAGTAATCTGCAGAATCTCATGGAGCTTTTATGTAACTCCACAGATAGAAACTCTGCAAGTTACATCCACCCCTCATTAATTCAAGCATTATAACCATCACTTTTTTGTGTACTTCATTGTGACATCGAAAGTGGGATGGGTAGGTCCAGACATGGGCCTTGTGCACACTGTGCTACTGGAACCGATCTATGCCTGACTGAGGAGCCCCAATAAGGTCGAAACTAGTCTAGGGTTGCTTGTGCCCCAGTTCAGGACACAAGCAACTCTAGACTGGTAGCCTTGGTCCTGCTCAAATGAGAATGGTCCAGTTCAAACTAAACCCCATACCTGCCAACTTGAAGAACAATCTCACAGAGTGAGGAGAGGGCGGGCCTTGAAGGGGGCAATCTATTCTACAAAGAAGTACCTACGAAGCACTTTTGAACCAGACCCCACCCACATGCTCCCTCCTCCAAAAACAGAGAAAAGCTTGTTGTGGCTGGTGTTGATGTCCTGGGGTGTCTTCACACCCATTAATGGACGACGGCAGTTCAAGGCCTCTCGAAAACAAGCTGGAAAACCACAATTTATAGTGGTTTTTAGCTTGTTTTCCCTACTACAATGTGATATCAGCTCCTCACTTGGTGACCGTGTTGTGGGGTCTGATATTGTGTGTCACACTGTATTAAACCGGTACTTGTAAAGTGCAAACTAATCACCCCTAAGAGTTTCAAGGTACTGGGGGCTGTCAGGCATATTAAGTAAGCTATTGCCCAAAGTCACAGGGCACTTTCAAAAATATCGGATTACAAAGTTAATTATTCACATAGAAGCCACAGAGAATCGATACAACACAGTATGCATATAAAACTTTACACTTTTGGTAGGTTCAATATTCTTCAAATTTTGACCAACAAACAGTGCCCCGGGGAAGGGTGGGAGAAGGGAAAGGGGGGGGGGGGAAGTGCAAGGATACGTGAGGATCAGGAAACATCAATAACAATATAACACTGGTCGATAGGACCCAACTTGTTTGGAAACAATACAGAATATGTTGGCTCTCATATTCAGCCACACTGAGCACATAAATGATAATCAGCATTCATAAGAACCTCACAACAAATAAACCACTTTGATCATTATAAAAATGTGGACAGATGTGGGTGAAGTAGAGTTCGTCGACATTTCGACCCCTGATGTTCTAGGGAAGTTTAAAACCCTTAGGCTGGGGTCTTCATCAGGACAAAGACGGAGGGGTACAAGCATCCTATGGAGGAAAGAAGGGCACGGGGTGAGGCATCTTGCAGGATAAATGGGAAAGGACTTAAAAACCATTGTAAATTGCAATTATTACCGTGGATTAGTGAACTTCACAGTTCAATAACTTCATGGTGTTGTTGGGCCGTAGCTCCAAGCGAGCGAGTATAAAAAGGAATCTAAGGAAGAAAAGGTAGGAGTATTCATACTTATGGCATATGCACGAAATAATTGTGGATTAATACTAGCCAGCACAGGCCAGATGGTACATACTCACAAATAGGGGTACGTGGATTAACAGATAACGCCGCCGAAGCATGGTTGTGGTAGGTTGTCTAAGGAGATAAAAAAGGGGCATATGGTCATCAATATGACCAACTAGTATAGCCGTGATGGAGCGTCGTACCCAGTAAAAACACGTCATTGTGGGCTGAGATCTATGTTAAACACTTCACGTGGACCCTTATGTGAAGAAAAGTGGGTGCTCGTAGATGATTATAATAATGGCGGTGGAACAACTTGCACGCGCCGTGAGCGGGGTGGGAGGACCGAAGCATGCGTAAAGGAATTAAGGGCACAAACGCATACACGGTCACACGTCAAATCAACAGTAACCTCACAGGTAGAATGTCCGGGGATAGTCCTACATACGGCAATGGTGCCGAAAAACCACCACATGCGCCCTACTGAGTGAATATCTAAATTAGGAAATAATCACAGTCACTCGCTGAATCAACACTGGCCCAAGGGATACCGAAAATGGCGATGGTGAAAGTGAAAATGCTCCAAGCACTAAGAGGCAGACTTATGTGAATTCACGTGACCACGCCAGTGTCGAAACAACAGTGGATTACGTGAGTAATGGGGTACAGGTACTCACTATATCGAATCACTAGTAAGCCCTTGACATCAAATAAATGTGAAACAATAACAGCCTGATTCATGATCGGGCCGTTTTGCGAGGCTCAAATAGCGAATCATAAGGAATCGCTATTTGAGACTCGCAAAACGGTAATCATGTAGGAATCGCAATATTAATTGCGATTCCCACTGATTCCTTATTTGCGATTAGCTAATTGCTAATCGCAAGTAAGGAATAACTCCCCATGCATTCCTATGGGCCAAAAGGCCCATAGGAATGCATGGGGAGTATTCCTTATTTGCGATTAGCAATTTGCTACTCGCAAATAAGATAGCTATTTAAAGGGTGCCAGGGGTGTCCAAAGGACACCCTGTAGCACCCCTTAAATGCAAATTGAAACAGGTGTTGCGCACACACAAGTCCAAAGGACATGTGTGTGTGCAACATGCAACTTAGAAAAATGCTTTTAAAAGCATTTTTCTAAGTTTTTGCTATTTACCGAGAGGTCTGACCTCTCGGTAAATAGCGGCCCAGAATTGCATTTTCGCAATTTTCAAATGCTTCATGAATTGCATTTAAGGAATCTCAAATAGAGATTCCTTAAATGTAATTCCTCGCAATTTAGCGATTTAGCAATTACCGATTTTTGCATTTGGGATGCTGAATCCCAAATGCAAAAATCGCACTCGCAAAGGGCCGGATTCTCAGAATCCGGCCCTTTGCGAGCCGATTTAGCCTTCTTGAATAAGGCTGTTAGTGATTAAAATAGTGCTGTATGATTAAGAAGATGATGTATAGATATGAATTAAGCGTCTCATTTAAATTAATTGTGATAACATTCCGGTTTTAAAAATGATAGTCAAAGTATATGTATATTAAGATGTAATATGTTTATTGATACCGCCGTGCTATGTATTTACTGTTGTTTTTATTTTCCCTGTTTTAGTAAGATAAGAGGTAAATTGTACTTTTATGGTTGTAACAAACCAAATAAAGTTTGTTTTTTGACTTTGACTTTGACTTTGAATCACTAGTAAAGTGAAACGCGAAGGCCTCCTGACCAAGTCGGGGCTCGCGTTCCTCTGTAATGTAAAGCAAAACAAAACAAAACCAATGTCGGTTGGAGAGATGAATTAACCTGAATCTCTTCTGGACACACACACAGGGGTGCACTGTGCTTACCGGAGCTTCAAAGTGCCGAGCCGCAAGGTTATCGGTCTCGTCATTAGAGGCCGAATCCTTGCAATAGGGCAGCTTAAAAAAGGGAGCAGTGGTGAACGGCAGCGTGAAAGCAAACGTTGTTGTCATGGTAACAAACTGTGCGCCCGGCAGCTTTGGCCCCCCCCCCCCGCCCCCCCACCCATGGCATCGCATGAGGTGGCAGGCACAAGACTCAAAATTGACAGCTCCTCCTTCATATAAACCTTTACAGCCCTACAAACTGTATTAGCTTGCAAAGCACATTTGTATATGAATATTCCCTTACAGACAGAATTCTTCCTGTTGCACATTGGCAAGAACTTCTTCTTTGATACTGCTGACTGGTCACTGTGGCCTTGATTACGAGTTTGGTGCTAAAAATAGCCAGGCTTGTCCAGTGGACAAATAGTCATTGAATGAGGTTTAGTGAATATAATGTGTTGTAAATAAAACTGATTATATCAGTTTTTATCATGTATGACAGAATTGGCATTTACTGCCTGTGTTGAATAATGAATGTGTGCTACTTACCACATGTAGTAAATACTGCTCAGATAAAGTCACAAAACTTCAGGAAGTTCCCATTTTTAAGCATTGGAAGTTCGTGAGTGAGAAAATGTACTCATAGATAGCTGAAATAGTCGAGCAAAACACCATAGGGTTTCAAGACACCTCTATAGTAAACAGCAACTCCTTCCTGTATGGGAATATGCAGGCATTTATTTTGCGTGGGCAAAGCACCTTGAAACAAGACAAGTGAAGCCATTGTCATACTCTGATATTACTCAGTCATCACTAGCTGACACTTGCCAGCCTCTTCCATCGTTGGCCTCAGCAGGAAAAGAAAGTACAGGTTTTATCATCCTAAGCAGGAGGTCCTTGCCAAGGAGTTGGTAAGGCATCTTGACAATAATGAGTCATCTCATGCACCAAAAACAAACAAGAATATGCCTGAGAAAGGGGGTTCCAGTAAAAATCAATCCTAAATCAACATATCCATGTGTTCTTGAGAACATTAAAAACAAATCCCAAACCTTGAAATGCTCTGTACTTAATCAAGTTGCTATGCATAAGTACTAAAGTATGGCAAGGGGTAGTAGTTCCTTTCTCCAGCTCAAGCAGTTGGAAGAAATATTATGAGCATTCTCCAAGTCTGGAGTGGAAGGTATGACAGAATGTCTCGCGATCAGAGGAATACAAGGTACAAAACATGCAAGTCGTACTTGAAGTGAACATAGTTGTAAAACGTTGACTTAGCAGAGACCAATCTTCATTTTGAAGAGTAACTGATATAACTTTTTCCACATATTCACAATGATCCATCTAGATACTTCCATAGAGGCTGACAATATACTAGGTGTTTCTGAAATGTTATGAGATTGGACTGTAACAATCATAATGCATTGTAATCTTGATGATGAAAAGTTGATTCCTCAGCTCAGTATGTTAAGCATGATGTGCCACTACAGTCTGACTACTGTTGCTTCTCCACAGGATCATGCCCTTGTGGTCTGATCCAGGGCACCTAACAAAACGGTTTAGAATACACCGGTCTGCCTCACACAGTATTTGTACATTAACAGTGTGCGTCATTTTATGGTTGCAACATACCTGTTCCTGCCAAATTAAAACCATCAGGTGTACATGAGTGCGATCAATTGGCTCAAGGAGATCATGAAATCTAGCTGTGGCATAGATGTTTGCTTTGCTGGCACTGGCTGCCCAAGGGGAATTGTGTATGCTTCCCACTGACTCACTCTCTACAAAGCATCTATCACTAAGCAGAGTATGTTGCCGAAGGCATGCTGAGTAATGCAATGCACGAATCCCACTGCTGCTGTTTGTTGCCTGTTGCAAATGATTCCAGCACTGCTAGCATTTTCCAAAAGAGGGGTGGCAGTGAATCCCTATGTTGGCCTACACGGTATCACAGTACATTTGTTTTCTATGGTGCCCATATTAAGTCTGGTTCTCAAGCTGACCTATGTGCATTGGTTCCAACTTTACTTTGTCATTCCTGTCTTGCATTCTGAATTGCTGCCGCATTTGAGGTCATTGATTGGTAGGCTGATTTCCATCTTCATGTTGCATGGTTCATTGTAGCAGAATATGGATCTGGCATAGCATTATATGGCAGCCTTGGATTGCAAGATTCATGGTGTTGCACTATGGGACTGAACTCTGAGGTGATGAAATGAACCTGTGAGCGTGTCACATGTCCAAGACTTTTTTTTATGTATTTGAAGCCTTTGGTACAGGTGTGTGCATGGTTTTATTTTAACAGTTCTAACAATACAACTTCTATGCTTTTTTCATTATTTTGTTGTCTTAGCATTTTTATACAATTGACTACATTTGATTTTCCTTTATTCACTACACTTTAAATAATTGTTACCACCTGCTTTTGACAAGAAGTATTTTAATATGGTATTTCTCATTGGTTTGAAATGATCTCTCCTACTTGTAATTGGGTGTTATTTACCACATATGTTAATTTTTGCATTTAGTAAATATCACATGCAGTAAATATTGCAAGCGAGAAAATTGAACATGCTCTACAAACATGGCATTTAGCACATGTGTTAATTCCCACATGAGCGGATTAGGTTGTGTTCAGGCAAGTCAGTAAATTAATGAGCTATATACCCTGGCATGTGACATTTACCACTATATCTAACTCATAATCAGGGCCTGTTAGACCTGTCAACCTTATTTCCTCCATGTTTTGCTGAAATTTCGTTTTTGTTTGCCTTAGGTCTCTGTGTACTTTACCACTGCTAACCAGTGCTAGAGTACTTGTGTTCACTCCAGTAAACATGGTAAAATTGGTTTACACATGATTGGCATATTTAATTTACTTATAAGTCCATTGTAGGCTGGCATACCATATATCCATGGCTGTGTAAATGAAAGACTACTAGTGGGGCTACAAAACTTATTGTGCCACCTATTTAAGTAGCCCCTTAGACCATGTCCAAAATCAAACATTCACCCCCAGTGACAGATATGGATTAAATCTATTGTTTTTTGCTCGCCATATCAGTCCACTTTGAGCCTAGCCATATGTGAATCAGTCTTAACCCGGCTCTCCATGGGAGTAGTCCAGGCCGACCTGCCGGGCCGTGTCCTCCTTGTACCAGAAACAAGTATGGGTCAGGCGCTCACTATGTCACTGGATTCAAGCTAGCCTGGCTGATGATGGGTGATACCCGGAACCAGTCCCAGGATAATTGTTTCTGGTCCAAGGAGGACTTGGCCTAGGAGTTCGGCCTGGACTGTTCCCATGGGGAGCAAGGTCAAGACTGATTTGTATATGGCTGGGCCAAATCTAAGGTGATGTGGTGAGTAGAAAAACACATGGATTTAACCCAGATCTCTGATTTTGTGTGAATGATTGATATGTTCGGCAGTTTGTGCATCATCAGTTCTTTTTGCCCTCTTAGAAAGTTGACATTTTTCTTAACTGTTTTTATGGTCCTTTAACCCCTTCGCTGCCCATGACGAGCTCAGCTCGTCATGAGGCACACTGGTCGTGTGCTTATGACGAGCTGAGCTCGTCATGTATAATGGGATTCATCCATCAATCAGCACAGGAGGGGAAAAGCCATAGCAGCCAAGGTGTTAACCTCTATGCTAAAAGGTGTGTCGCCGCTTTATGCTTACCTTCTTTTTAATTCACCCAATATGGCCGCCTTCTTTTTACCATGTGGGATTCACTCATCCCTAACCACTCCAGCATGGCCTCCGTGTTAACCCACTAGTCCCTCTTCACTGTCCTGTACTCATGTCCTATCACATGACTATCCCGGCCAATCGCTGCTCACACTTTCACATTTAGACAGAGTCCGATCACTGCTCCTCCTCCCGTATTGACGGAAGCTGACCCCCTGCACAGCTCCACGAGGAACATTGAACCAGGTAAGAGTGTCACATCACAAATGGGCGCTTCTGAATCCCAGCTCCGTTCACTCTATTACGCCGCCAGACCACATGTCAGTGGTTCTCGCCTCACCCTTGTATCTGCGTCTCAAGAGAAAATCACGCAACTACGTAAGATAACTAAGTGCCACACGACTCATTAGGAGCAATAAGGGCACAAAACATGTCGACCCATCACTTAGTGATAGCCCTCTAGGAACATTGCATCCACATAGGGCGTCCACTTATCTTTGAATTAAGAAGGAACTACTTGAACCATTAAAAAAATTTCTGAACAGAACTGCTCCAGACTTATTTTGATACCCACTATCTGTGCACTACTCTCTATTCTTGCCCTCTAACCCGCATGCACCCCATGGCATCTTAAAAAGATCTCTACCAAAGAGCCCTGGTTGTGGGAGCCCATCAGGCATTGCAGCCCCGGCCCGATAATGAAGCATGACATCATTCGGGGTGTGTGAGGGAATCACGAAGAAAGACCTGTCTTTCCCTTGTCCCCTTTAGGAACTGCATACCCCTTTGTAGCTCAGGTAACTAGGAGCCTTGTGTGCAGGACCTGTTAAAATAATGGCTCCCGCCTCCCCCCCACTCTTTTTGGCATTTGATTTATGGTAGTCATCGCAGAGACAGATGATTGTTGCTGACCTTAGCATGTACTTCAGTTGAATACTATCAACAATATGTTTGCTTCATTGCCCTTAGTCTACTTTTGTCTCTATTTAGATTGTTTGTGATATATATATATATATATATATATATATATATATATATATATATATATATATATATATATATATATATATATATATATATATATATATATATATATATATTCACAGAAAAACCATAGGTTATAGACCATATATAGTTAGGAATTTGCATTTACAAAACCTTGAAAATTCACTGAAAAAACCATAGGTTATAGACCATATAGTTAGGGATTAGCATTTAAAAAACCTTATTTTACTCGCACAAAACCATTGAAATTCCATATATAGTTAGATGCACTAACTATATATCGCGGACCCGCAATCCACTGCTAATGATGTCACATATTACATAATTCATGACATGGTCAGTGACATCACTGATGACATCACTGATGACATCTCAAATGACATCACTGATGACATCACTGATGACAACACCCAGTGACTGTATGTTTCTGTAAAGTTAAAATATGTCTTACATATTGAAGAATGAGTGGATGTATAAGTGTCTGGATGAAGGATTTAGTAGGTGCATGACTGACTGTATGAGAGAATGATTAAATGTGTCTCACTGAGTGCATGGGTTAGTGATTAAAGTGTCTTAATTTGGCAATCATTATTTATGTTCTTCTGTAAACTGCTGCATGTTTAAATCAGTAGCTATATCATTAACTATATGGGTTATTGAATGGTTGCCCAAGTATTTGTATGGGAGACTGAGTATGTGTGTGGGTGGCTGGGAGGTGTATAACTCTGTGCATAGATGTGTGAGCAGTTGATTCCCTAGGTGTATGGGTTCAAAAGTGCATGTAGAAACAGCTGTATGGACAGTTGACTGTGTGCATGAGTATATTGGTGAGTGAATGGATATCTCAGTTCTACATGTTAAAGTAAGTACATATGTAAAACACACTCCATGTGAGAGTTGACATATATAAATAACTGAACATAAGAGCCAGTGAATGTGAGAGTGGCTGTATGAATCATTGTGAACTTGTATCAAGGATTGTATAAGAGAGTAAATATGTGTTAGTATATGTTTGAATAAGTAAGGTGTGTATAACTGTATAGTTGAGGAAATGGAGGTGGGATTGATTCTTTGCATGACTGACTAGGTGTGTGGGTAACTCCATGGATGTGTGACAGTTTGTGAGTGCCTGTTTACACTGAGTGTATCTAAGGTTATATTAGAGTCTGAAGATGTATTATCACATAAATGATATCATCAGTGATGTAATCAGTAATGTCAAATGAGATGTCAGTGATGTCATCAGTGATGTCATTTGAGATGTCATCAGTGATGTCATCAGTGATGTCATTTGAGATGTCATCAGTGATGTCATCAGTGATGTCACTGACCATGTCATGAATTATGTAATATGTGACATCATTAGCAGTGGATTGCGGGTCCGCGATATATAGTTAGTGCATCTAACTATATATGGAATTTCAATGGTTTTGTGCGAGTAAAATAAGGTTTTTTAAATGCTAATCCCTAACTATATGGTCTATAACCTATGGTTTTTTCAGTGAATTTTCAAGGTTTTGTAAATGCAAATTCCTAACTATATATGGTCTATAACCTATGGTTTTTTCTGTGAATTTCATTGTTTTTTTAAAAGCTAATATCTATAGCTGTAAAATATATTCTTTATTAAGTGACGTATCACGTAGCCCGTGAGACGCCTCAGGATGCATCGCATAACCGTGACGTATCGTCTCTGCAGCGCAAACCAAACCCAAAACGTAAGCACGCCAGAACACGCTTAAAGATATATATATTTTTTTAACCTTAATTAGACAAAATCCACACGTGCACATATCATAAACGTTCAAAAAACACAATATGTCGGACTCCCGTTACGCTGCCGGTTAGCTGCCCGGTTAACGTACCAGGAAGCACCTTTACTGCGAAAAATCGCAATTTTTTTTTCACCCCCCAGGGAACTTTAATAGCCCCCTCATCAATCCTAGGGGTTCAGGAGGGGTTTGCCTTACCCCTTTCATTCATTTACACCTTTTTTTTTTCCACCTCTTGTCTCTCGATCCCACAGAGAGACAAGATGGCGGCCGCTCCAGACTGTTTACAATGATAACAGCCAATCAGCTTCTCCTCGGACTCCAGTTACACTGCCGGTTAGCTGCCCGGTTAGCTGCCCGGTTCGCGTACCAAGACGCGTCTCTACGGCGAAAAAAACAGAATTTTTTTTTTTTTGGGCCCAGCGTGGCTCTATAATATCCCCTCATCAATCCTAGGGGGTCAGAAGGGGTCTACCTTGCCCCTTTCCTTCATTTCCCCCTTTGTTTTGGCCTCCTCTTGTCTCTCAATCCTACCGAGAGACAAGATGACGGCCGCTCCGGACTGTTTACAATGTTGACAGCCAATCAGCTACTCGTCAGACTCCCGTTACACTGCCAGTTAGCTTCCCGGTTAGCTGCCCGGTTCGCGTACCAAGACGCGTCTCTACGGCGAAAAAATCGGATTTTTTTTTTTTTTTTTTTTTTGGGCCCAGCGTGACTCTATAATATCCCCTCATCAATCCTAGGGGATCAGAAGGGGTCTACCTTGCCCCCTTTCCTTCATTTCCCCCTTTGTTTTGGCCTCCTCTTGTCTCTCGATCCTACCGAGAGACAAGATGGCGGCCGCGCCGGACTGTTTAGAATGTTGACAGACACCGGAGAGCCAATCAGCTTCGCTTCGCAAAGTTCCGATACGCGAAAAGTAAGCGGACCGGAGCGCAGCCCGGAGCGCTGTTACAGATATATATCTTGTTTTAAACGTTAATTTCTCAAAATTCACTGAAGCACATATATTGAGACCTAGCAAAGGCACATCGGGCTAACAGTCCCTACAATTTTGCCAAGTTTCGTGGAAATCCATTCAGCCGTTCGGGCTAAAAGTGAGTCCAACCGCCCTATGGAAATTAACATGGGAAAAACGTGTTTTGGGACCCCCCTTTTTTCTCGGCCCCCCCTTGACGAACCCCCCCCAAATTTCCAGGAGCTGCTCAGAAACAAAATGTGCCATTTTCCTGAAAATTTCAGCCAATTCCGTCCACAAACGCCAAAGTTATTAGACATAGAATTTTCAGAAATCCCATAGGGAAAAAATCCTAACTATATATACCTACTGGCTATCGCCAGTAGGTAATATATATATATATATAATGTCTGACATAATATCGACAGACAGAATATCGAAATACAAAAATATCGGAACAAAAATATCGACATCAAAAATATCGGAATCATATCTTCATAAAGGTAAGTACAAAAATATCGAAAAAATAATATCGTAGTACAAACATATCGGAATTAAAAATATCGCTTTTTTAAATGTATTAATAATAATGTAAAAATAATTTTAAAATACATATAATTTTACAACTATTAAATACAAATATTAAAACCAAATTAAAACGAATACATATACATTTAAAATAAATAAAACACTTAATATTTAATGTAATTTAATTTTTTTTAATGTTATTAAATTGATGTAATGTAATTTTTTTTATTTTTACCCTGTACGCCTGTACCCCAAAAACCCAAAACTGACCCTGAACCCTAAAAATATCCCTGTACCCCAAAAACCCAAAACTGACCCTGAACCCTAAAAATACCCCTTTACCCAAAAACTGAAAACTGACCCTGAACCCTAAACATACCCCTTTAACCAAAAACTGAAAACTGACCCTGAACCCTAAAAATACCCCTTTACCCAAAAACTGAAAACTGACCCTGAACCCTAAAAATACCCCTTTACCCAAAAACTGAAAACTGACCCTGAACCCTAAACATACCCCTTTACCCAAAAACTGAAAACTGACCCTGAACCCTAAAAATACCCCTTTACCCAAAAACTGAAAACTGACCCTGAACCCTAAAAATACCCCTTTACCCAAAAACTGAAAACTGACCCTGAACCCTAAAAATACCCCTTTACCCAAGAACTGAAAATTGACCCTGAACCCTAAAAATACCCCTTTACCCAAAAACTGAAAACTGACCCAGAACCCTAAAAATACCCCTTTACCCAAGAACTGAAAACTGACCCTGAACCCTAAAAATACCCCTTTACCTAAAAACTGAAAACTGACCCTGAACCCTAAAAATACTCCTTTACCCAAAATTAATTAATATTATTTAATTACCAATTAATTATTAATTAACAATAACAATAAAGTAAATATATTAGCACATTAGCTGTAATTAATTTAATTTAATAATTAATATTATTTTTCCCAATTAATTAATTAAGAATAACAAAAAATTATATATTAAAAAAAATTACTATAATTAATGTAATTAACTAATTAATATTAATTAATTACCAACTAATTAATTATTAAAAAATATGTACAAAATTATATTAATTAATTAACTAATTAATATAAATTAATTACCAATTAATTATTAATTAAAATATGTACAAACATATATTAATTAATTAATTATTATCAAATTACTTCCCACCCTATTCCCCTATAAACCCATAACCCGCTACAGAACATATTTATCAATTAATCAATTAATTAAAATTAATTAAAAATTAATTCTCAATTAATTAATTAATAATTCCTACTAATTAATAATTAATTTAACATAATTAAATTACTTCCCACCCTATTCCCCTATAAACCCACAACCCGCTACAGTAGTAAAAGACAAAATTTAATTAAATTACATTAAAAATAAATAATAAAACATAATAAATACAATATAATATACACTAAATTTATTAAAAAATTGATATTAGTAACATCGAAGTTATTTATTTCGATATTATTGACATCGATATTTAAAACTTCGATATTACTGATATCATACTAATATCGATATTAAGACTGTCGATATTACTTACCTTCGATATTTTGTCCCATCGATATTTAAACTTCGATATTATTGTATATCGATATTTAAAAATCGATATTTTGTCTGTGTACCATATATATATACCTGGAGGCATCCATGAGGCTGTTATGTCTTTTAGTGAAGTATGCGAAAATAGATAGGGACAAGGACTTAATGGAAATAACAAGGATTAATGAGGAATTATCTAAAGACATATTTTCTAAGGACATTTCCCTTATTGAACAAACGCGAAAAGACATCAAAGATCGTTTAAGCAAACATGAGAACACCATTAAAGAAAGGAAAGTGTATAAATTTGCCCGGGATGAACAGGACTACAAACTGGGGCAGATTTACACGTTTGCGAGAAAGTATGATCAATTACGAAAGCAAAGAGCCACAGGCAACAAACTGCCCAAATCTGCACCAGTACCTCCTCAAATCCAACCAAGTACATCGGGAACAGGTGATCTCACTGCCTCAAGTTCAACAGAGAGCCTAGTTCCAAGTAGTGAAGAATCAGATGGAGGAGCCCAGGGTTCAGAGGAAGGGGATTTGGGGCAACTTACTCTGGACGAAGAGATGGAATTCGTGAGGATCCGGCGAAAAGGCACTCTGCGCTCGAGAAACGCGAAAACAAGCGGCGCAGAAACACAAGACGTAGGGAACGCCGTAAATGCGCCAAAAAGCAAAGGGCGGCCACAAAGGAAGAAGAACTTGGTGAACAAGCAATAGCGATCGAAAAAACCATTGTAAATCTGACCAATGTGCAACTTGACCAAGCTGAGAAGCAATTACTTGCTCTAGGATTGTCATATTGCCCTGAGAGCAATTTTAACTATGGAAATACTCGAGTGGATGTTTTCAAATTCATCAGGAAATTAAAATTGCGAAAATACTATGCTGTCAAGGCGGGTTTAACACAGACCCAAAAAACCGGTCAACAACACCCAACCCAGAAAGAAGTGGGCTACAAGCCAGAGATGTCCCCCTTTTGAAACCCATGCATGGTTTGCGCAATGATGTTTCATCCACCCCGTGCACTCAGGAAGTGGCCTGTGAAGACAACATTGAAATTGGCCAAAGTGAACCAAGTGGCTTTAAACCACCATCAACGTTCATTCCATCTATGCCCAAGGATGCCATAGACACTTATGCAGAACTACTAACCAATGGCCTAAAGAAATTACATATCCAGGTTAGTAGACAGAAAAACACCATTAACCCGAGAACTAAACCTTATAATGATCTAATCAAGAAATTACAATCAAATAACACTATCATTATAAACCAATCTGATAAAGGTGGCAACGTGGTACTTTGGAGCAGATCTGAATATATGGATGAAGCATATCGCCACCTAAATGACATAGCATGTTACGAACTATGTGATCTGAGAACAGTAAAGAATATCCAAGCAGCATACTGGAAAGAATTAAATGGGTGGAAAAGGGATGGCCTTTTAACCAAGGACGAAATGAAATATCTGTATAATGAACATCCTGTTATACCGAACATATATTTCATCCCAAAGGTCCACAAAGGGGTCAGACCGGTACCTGGAAGACCCATAGTGTCAGCTATCCATAGCTTGTTTGAAAACACCTCGAAATACATTGATCATTACTTGCAAGATTTTGTGACCACCCTACCAGCATATATCAGGGATAGCACGGATTTTTTGAGAAATTTGGAACAGTGTAAGTGGTCGTCAGATTTCCTGTTGATCACCATGGACATTGCTAGCCTTTACACTAGTATATCACATCGAGGTGGACTCAAGGCTTTGAAATACTTTCTAGGCAAGAGACCAGTTGAACTACATAAACACAATGCAATGCTTTTGTCTATGGTTGAACGATGCCTCAACAACAATGTTTTCTTGTTTGATGACAAAATGTTCAAACAATTACGAGGTGTGGCTATGGGGGCATGTTTCTCTCCCACCTACGCGGGGCTCCACGTGGGGTGGTGGGAGGAGCATGTCCTCAGAACACAACACTCTACTATCTGGCAAGAAAATATTGTAAAATATATGAGGTACATTGATGATATTTTTATCATTTGGAGAGGGAGCAAAGAAGAGGCGGAGAGTTTTGTCAATATTATCAACGTTAATGATTCCAACCTCATTTTTAGTGCTGACATTAGCAACACCAACATCAGCTTTTTAGATGTGCAAGTGAGTATAGTCAATGGTAATATAACAACAAGCCTGTACAGAAAAAGCACAGCGGGCAATACTATACTGCACGCTCATAGCTTTCACCCGGGTCATACTATCAGATCCATCCCCTATGGGGAGTTCCTTAGAATACATAGGACGTGTAGAACAAAGGGATTTCCACCAAAAGGAAGCTATGATAAGGTTGGAAGCTAGGGGTTACAAGTCCAGTACCCTCAGAATAGCGATGATTAATGCCAACAAACTAGACAGAACAAGTCTCCTGCAGGCCCCGTCCAATGTTGTGTCAACAACTGAAAACTGTAAAGACAACAGCAATGCTTTAAGATTGATAATTGGTTTCAGTCGGCAGGCCAGTCAGATTTCCAAATTAATCAGAGGTCAGTGGTCGGTTATACTCACTGATCCTATACTGAAAGAGATTATGCCCAAGAAACCTGAAGTGACCTACAGGCGAGCATACAGCATGAGAAATGCTTTAGTCTCCAGTTCACCCGAAGTAACAAATAAAGATGATTGGTTGTCACCTCGGAAGGGTTTCTTCCGATGTATATCGTGTAGAGCGTGCAAATTTGGCACCAATACAAGAACATACACGACACCATTTGACAGCAAACCCGTCAATATAAAAGCCCACTATACTTGCAAAACTGAGTTAGCAGTATATGTACTCACGTGCTCGTGCAATCTCAGATACGTTGGTAGCACGAAACTACCTGTGCACCAACGTATCCTACAGCACCTGAGGGCGATAGTGAACTGCGACAAGACCTATCCAGTAGCCCGCCATTTCGATCAATTTCACAATAGAAATCTATCCCATCTGAGCTATTTTGTAATAGATGCGGTTAGAACTAACAAGAAAGGTGGGGACTATGAGAAACAATTAAGACAGATGGAGTCCCTGTACATAGTTCACCTCAATACCAAGATCCCGGGAGGTTTGAACATGGGGGAAGACCTGAGCACCTTTCTTTGAATTATGAAATTTGTTTCACAGTGTAGATCATTTGGGCTAATTAACATATTCATTCCGGCTGCCCCTTGTATATAGCCTTAGATAACTTTTTGCTGAACGCTATTTTGTATGCACCATCCTTTTTTCACAAGAGGGTACAATTGGAACTTTATGTGTTAGCATATTTTAATGTAACTGAAACGGTTTAGTTAATTGATTATTTTTTGTTTCCCATACCCATTGATGTCTTCTTGTCTATCCAAGTAGGACATCTCAGCACTCCCTCACCTTTAATAATTTTTCTTTGAACTTTTTAAAGCGGTATGGTAATACATTATTCTCAAGATGTCCAATATTCATTAAATCGCAGCATTGATCTCCAATCTCAATTCCACGGGTCAAGTGAAAGGATTGCAATAATAGAAGTCTTAATATGTCGAGTATTGCTAAAATATGATAACCAATAGAATCTCTCTTTTGTCTAAAAATTGTGATAACTATTATCAAGGGTACTAGCAGTATATTGGAAGGAATTGATTTTAAAATTGTGTACATAAATGAAATTACAATAATTGTTTATAATCGTATTTGTACAGATAATATGATGCGTATTTGCACAGAAAAAAACCTTGCGTATTTGCACATATAATATTTGCACAGTTACAGTATTTATGCATTTGCACTTTAGATCAGATATTTCCTTGTAAATATACCCTTGTCCTCAATAACATCGTTTGATTCTTATGAATTGTCATCACATTAAGCGCTGAACAGCAAACGACATGTTTTGATTATATATATTTGGTTACCATTCCAAAATGGCCGAACTAATTGCAAGGTGCATTAGCACTCAGTTTACATTGTAGTCCTCTGTCTATGTCACTTGACCTCATGAGATAATTTTGGCGCGATGAAACAATTAAGTAATGTATTATTTAAATGGTTTGTAAACCGCTTACCCGCTGACAGTGAGCAAGGGCGTTCGCGCCCGAAACGCGTCTGTTTGGCAGTGTGTTGCACCTCTGCACTTTAAATGCAATAAAGGAAGAAGAATATCCTAAGTAAGCCTGGCTGTGGATTCATTCACCTGTGTCTGCGCACTGGGTTTTGTGTGAAGGCGTTGCACAAACTTTCCGGTTGGAATTCATATAAATATATATATATATATATATATATATATATATATATATATATATATATATATATATATATATATACGCTGACGCTCCCACAGCGCACCACACAAGCCAGCACTCTCCAGGAGAAAAACGGACACCGAATTCGGTAATGGATGCAGGAGAGTTTTTTTATTTATTTTCTTTTCAGTATTTAGGAGTTTAGGTTTTCTCTTCTCTTTCTCTTTCTTATCCCCAAAGCAAGATTGTTATCTCTTCAAATGTCTTCTTTTTTTCAAAGTTTCTGTTTTTACTTATTACATGCTTCTACTGTGAATGTTGGAGTTGGCATTCTGTTTAAAAGATTAAAAGTATACATTTTGATCGATTATTATCATTTCATGATCCCCAAATCTTCTAAAGAAGCCTTATACACTCAGTATGGATCGATATTCGATGGCTTTGAGTATAGTTTCTGAAAACGAGGCCTTAGAATTTGTACCAACTGACTATTGTACAGCCCTTGACAGAAGCTTTGGCATCATTTTGAGTTTGAGGGAGCTGGCGAAAAGTGACAAATTAGGGTTTCACATGCACCACCAAACCTATGGTCCCATGTCAATCAATCAATCAATCAATCAATCAATCAATCAATCAATCAGGTGTTTGAGAAGTGCAACTACTCACCCGTAAGGGGCTCAAGGTGCTGGATGGTGGGGGGGCCCAGTCCATCAATGATGGGGTTGTCGAAGAGACAGTTTTTGAGGTTTCTTTCTAAGATTGTGAGTGATGTTGTCTGTCTGAGGCGGAGCGGAAGGTCGTTCCAGGCTGTGGCTGCGATCGTAGGGACCTTTGGGGTGCATGGAATTTGAGTCGGCTGTTCAGGTATGCTGGTCCAGTGTCTTGGAGGGCCTTATGAGCGTGGGTTAGCATCTTGAAGGTGACTCTAGCTTCAATAGGGAGCCAGTGGATTGTGCTCAGGTGCTGGGAGATGTGGCAGTGTCTTGGCAGGTTGAGGACTAGTCTTGCGGTGGCATTTTGGATGTTCTGTAGCTTGCGGGTGACGTTTTTGTTTCTTCCGGCGTTGAGTGCGTTGCCGTAGTCGAGCCTGCTGGTGACTAGGGTGTGAGTGACGGTCTTTCTGTGTTCGAGGGGGATCCACTTGAAGGTCTTACATAGGAGGCGGAGGGTGTGAAAGAAGGAGGACAAGACAGAGTTGATCTGGTGGTCCATTTTGAGCTCTAAGTCCAGGATGATACCCAGGTTATTTGCGCGGTCCGTGGGGGCCACCAGGTGTCATTCCAGGCATTGGGGTTGTGGCCCATGATGAGCACTTCTGTTCATCCATTTGCCAACGGCTTCCATGCCTTCTCGAAAGTTGTGCCTGGCGGTGTTGGGTTAGTTGGATAGGGAGAGGATGAGTTGAGTCTGTAGGTTCTGACGAAGGGAGCGAGCTGAGCCGTATAGATGTTGAAGAGTGTAGAGCTGAGGGAATACCCCTGGGGGACTCCGCAGGTGGTAGGTGTAGGGTCCGAGAGGAAATGGGGGAGTCTGACCCACTGCGTTCTGCCGTAGAAGAAGGAGCGGTTCCAGTCAAGGGCCTTGTCTTTTATCCCTGCATCGTGGAGTCTGGCTATTAGGGTGCAGTGAAAGACTGTGTCATACACCGCTGAGAGGTCAAGGAGGATGAGGCTGTTTCTTCTTTGTCCAGTAAGGTGCGGATGTGGTCTATTGTGGTGAGGAGTGTGGTTTCTGTACTGTGTTTTTTTCTGAAGCCGGATTGGGAGGAGTCGTGGATGTTGTGCACTTCGATGAATGTGGTGAGTTGGCTGTTGATGTCTTTCTCGATGACTTTATCTGGAACAGGAGCAGAGAGATGGGTCTGTAGTTTTTGAGGTCAGTGGGGTCAGCAGAGGGTTTCTACAGGAGGGTGTTGATCTCAGCATGTTTTCAGTCATTGGGGAACGGGGCGGTTGGCAGGGAGCGATTGATGGTGTGGCAGAGCATGGGTGTGATGGTGTCGGCGGCTCTGTTGAAAATGTGGTGAGGGCAGGGGTCCGTGGGGGCCCCAGAGTGATTGACTTCATCATCTTCAGTGTGTCTTCGATGGTGAGGGCAGTCCAGTTTTCCATCGCTGGCTTCAGGGTGTCGGGGGTGGTTGGTGAAGGTTCAGTGTGTTGGTTGTCTGTGTCGAAGTTGTCGTAGATGCTCTTGATTTGGTTGTGGAAAAAGATGCTGAGTTTGTCGCAGAGGTCTTGTGAGGGAGAGATGTTGGTAGACTCGCTGGTAGGTTGGGCAAACTCTTTGATGATGTTGAAGAGTTCTTTGCTGTTGTATGCATGAATGGAGATTCTGTCTTCAATTGCTTTTTTCCTAATTTTTCTGATGAGTTGGTGGTGGACGTTGGTAGCCGCTCTGAAGTTGTTGTGGGCTTCAGTGGATTTGGTGTTCCTCCAGGCCTTTTTGAGGCGGTGGCATGTGCGTCTGGACTAAATCGGGGGAGAACTATCTAGCTTTCTTGTCGTGAGTGTTGTTGGTTTTCTTGAAGGGGGCTATGGTGTTGGCGCTGTCAGAAATCCATCTGTGCAGGGTTCGGGCTGCAGTGCTGGAGTTGTTGTTTTCCTCGATGGTGGGGGGTAGTTGCTGAGTAATGAGGTTCACTGATTGTAGCTGATTCTGGTCCATTTTCTTCATGGGACCAGGTGCTGGTGTCTGCAGATGGTGGGCGTTCTGAAGGTGAAGTGGATGCATCTATGGTCCGTCCATGAGAGTTCAGTGGTGTGGCTGAAGGTGATGGAATTTCCAGATGTGAAGAGGGGGTCAAGGGTGCATCCTGCTGAGTGCCTGAGTTTGGTCACAATCTGGTGGGGTCCAATGTTGTGGAGATTGTCCAGGAGGGATGTGGTGCTGGGGTTGAGTTGGTTGTTGGGGTGGAAGTTGAGTTCTCCCTGTAGGGTGTAGTTGGTGGATGCAATGGCATGCAGGGAGAGGATGTCCGTTAACAAAAAGCCCAGGGGGTCGGTAGAGGAGGGTTCCTTGGAGGGTGGAGGTAGGGCTGGCCAGTATCAAGTGAAGGTGTTCCATCAGGTCTGTTGGCTCATCAGGGAGTGTGTGCAGGCGGAGGGTGGATTTGTAGACAGTGATTCCTTTTCCTTGGTGGGTGGGGCGGTCCTTCCTGGAAATCTTGTGTCCCTGGGGAATGGCGATGGCGATGGCGATGGCGATGGCGATGCCCTGTCCCGAGGTGGTGTTGGTCCAGATTTCGTTAAAGAATGCCACATCCGGGGTGGTGCTGTCAAGGAGGTCCCAGATTTCAGTGGCATGTTTGTGGAGGGATCAGACGTTGAGGAGGATACATTGCAGGGTCTTCGGTTCGGTTGTGTTCTTGCAGGCAGATGCTCTGGATCCGTGGTCTTGGTGGTGCTGCAACTGTGCCTGCAGCGGTGACAGCTGAAAAGTCCATGTATGTCGGCTGGTGATGCTAGCTTGCAGTTGTTGTTGCAGCCTGGGTTAAGAGCATGGAGTGCTGCTTGGTGGTAGTGTTGGCAGTGCAGAGATCCAGGGTTCCAGGCACTGGTCGCAGTCGGGCTTGCCTTTGGCTCACCACAGCGGACGCCATTAAGTAGGGTTCAGGGAAGGCTGGACAGCTGGGAGGTGAAAGCAGGGAGGGGAGATAGACTGGGCCCGTCGCACTGGTCATGCTGGGGGGAAGGGCCGAGGGGGCAGCATGAGATGCGGGGAAAAATAGGCTGAAAAACTCAAAAGGAAAAAGGCAAAAAGAGAGAGAAAAGTGCAAATAAGGTAACAAAAGTGCAAGAAACAGTGGAAAAAAGACACAGAGGACACAAAAGGAGAGCGAAAGGAGGAGATTGAGATGAGGTTAAAAAATTAGTAAAAAACTGAGGGAAGGTACAGAAGGAGACTGAATGGGAGAGCTTGAAATGAGGGGAAACCGACAGAAAATGGAGGAAAGACCCAGAAGGAGAGTGAAGGGGAGGATATAGAAGTGAGGGAAAAAAACGAGTGAAAAAGGAGAGAAATAGCGCAGCGAGGGAATTGAGACAGAGGTCTACTGGACCACATGGATGAGGGGCAGGTGAAACGTGTGGGTGGAGGAGGGCCTCGAGCACCAACACTTGAGAGTGCAGGGCCTCGGGGGTAGGCCTCACTTAATTGTGGAGCTGCGAGGGAGGGAGATCAATTTCACTGACAATGAGTCAGTGGTCTTGTTGGCCTGTCCCCGCAGCAGCCCCCATTAAGGAGGGCTGGACAGCTGGGAGGCGGGAGCAGGGAGGGGAGCTGGAATGGGCCGGTCGCAATGGTTGTGCTGGGGGGCGGGCCGCGGGGCAGCAGTGGTGGGGAAAGACGGGCTAAAAAGACAAAAGGCAAAAAAGAATAAAAAGTACAAATAAGGCACAAAAAGTGCAAGAAAGAGTGGATGAAAGACACAGAGGACACAGAAGAAGAGTGAAAGGGGGAGATTAGGATACGTTTAAAAAACAAGTGAAAAATGAAGGAAAGACATAGAAAAAGAGTGAAAGGGGTAGCTTGAAATGCGGGGAAAACAACAGAAAACGGACGAAAGACCCAGAAGGAGAGTGTAGGGGGAGATAGAAGCTGCAGCGGCTTCAAGTGGTGCAGAACGCCGCTGCCAGGGCAATCTTTGGCCTTAGTAGGCGCTCCAGGGCCTCGGGCCTGTTGGCAACTTTACATTGGCTTCCTATCCGCAAGAGGATCGCCTTTAAGGCGTTGACCTTGGCCTATAAAGCTCTCCACAAGGAGGGAGCTAAGTACCTCCAAAAGAGACTGGTCTTTTATCATCCGACCAGGTCTCTGAGGTCGGAATCCCTGCACCTTGCTGTTGTCCCCCGGGTAAAGAAAGCGCGCCTCGGAGGCCGCTCTTTTGGACTGCTGGCATCTCAGCTGTGGAACTCTTTACCACTGCCCCTGCGGGGAGCCACCTGCCTGCTGGCTTTTAGGAAAGGCCTTAAAACTTGGCTGTTCACTCAGTAGCCGGTCTTCCGTGAATCTCTAGCCCACACTTCTTTTTAGTCTTTTATCTGGTGTTATGTTAGTATGTTGCAGTTTTGTCTCTTTCTCCAATAAAGCGCCGGGACACTCTTTTAGAGTAGCCGTGCGCTATAGAAATAAATAATTAACATAACATAACATAACATTAACAGAAGTGGGGGAAAAACTGGTGAAAAATGCGAGAAAAAGCAGAGCGAGAGAATGGAGACAGAGGTCCACTGGACCATCAGGGATGAGGCGCAGGTGAAACCTGCGAGTGGAAGAGGGCCACCAACACTCAAAAGTGCAGGGTCACGAGGGAAGGCTTCACTTAATGGTGGAGGTGCGAGGGAGGGAGAGCAATTTTACTGACAATCTATCTAGAGATGAGGAACAGCTGGGTTGCTGAAAGCTGAGCCTAAGGTGGTTTCACTGGTGGAAATGTTGGACCTACATCCCACTGGACGGCAAGTTCATAATGTAAGTCACTCGGACCTGTTTAGGTCAGCGTCATTGCATTAGACTTTCCTCCTCAGGACTGCTAGGCACGGCGATCCAATTAATGACGCTAACACACAGGAAGATAACTCTCTGCACAGTAGTGCCTTTGTTTATTTTTTATTTCAAAAACTGACATCCGTCTTTTGGAAGTTATTCTGAAAAAAAAAAAATTGAAACGCAACCTCAAAGAACATTGGGGCAGATTAACAACAAAGTAACGCAGCATAGTGAAGCAAGTCATTTTGCTGCTCCGGGCTGCATTAGTTTGGAAAGCACAGAAATGTGAGATATTTACAAGAATATGTCGCATCTCTGTGCTTATATCATAACAAATAGAGGAGTGCACTCTTAAGGTTGGTTACAACCTCCGAATTAAATGGTGCTATTATTGTACCCCTATTTTGGGACAAACTTTGTCCTTAAAAGACCCCTCACTCACCAACCTAGTGGGTGACATGCTTCATCATCGGGGTCCCACCCAGACAGCCGAATGCCATTTGGGTGTGCTGCGATACCTGACTACAGTGGAGCTGGTTTCATAATGTGTTTATATGTGCAATTAACTTAAAGTGAGTATGTTTAAAAGTTGTCCAATGCTACTCACTCATGGACTTTATTCCGGAGTGATTGGGCAACGGTTAAAATACAATGGGACACCTTTGCCTAATTAGGTGGCCTATTGGTGTCAATAAAGTAGTGTGCCAACATAAAAATAGTTTTAAATGGTCTACATGTTTTAACCTATGTGTATTTATGAGGTTTTCGTCAGGACCAGAGTGTGGGAATCTGGGTGGTGAACACACCCTAAGGTGTACCCTGCCCTCAATTCCTAGGTGTCAAAATCACAAAAATGTGATTTATTTGAAAGGTGTTCTTCTCCTTGATTTCTGGAAAAAAAGCATGTAAAGAAAAAGTGGGAAAAGGAGGGGTTGGGAGAATCAAGTATGCAATACAAGAATGGTATGCTACTTGTTTCTTTTTGCACCTTGTGTCAAACTTGCACATGACGTATACTCTCTCAGGAGAAGTTCACATGGTTTTAACTATGATTCATAACTGCTCACAGTCAAACGTGCTGTTTTTTGTATGACTCATAGCTTTTACAGACAAACGTGTTGTTGAAACAAATACGGTCTGTGGTTGTGGTAATATCGTACTCACACATAATAGTCGTATTGCATCATTGGGGCACACAAGTAGGTGAGGGGGGAAAGCACGGACACAGACACCAAAATAGTGTGATAAAGGCTGCTTTATTGGAATCAGGTGCACCTAAACAACACCCACCTGGCCTGTGCCGAACAAAACTACTGCTCACTAAATAACAACTGCCTGACAGCCCCCCACCCCCACCCCTAAAGTTAACCCCAACATTGCAACAGAAATACAAACATCCGCTCAGCAACCTACCTCCCTACCCACCGACTGAATGACCACAGTGACCCCAATGACCTCAACCCCCGCCTATCAATACAGCCCCAGGCCACCAGCAAATACCCCCTATCTCCTTAGGAAAGCGCCACTCGGACTTCCGACCCCCCCTTAGGACTCCTGACTCCTGGGATACCTGAGCACCCCCAAAGCTCCATCCAACGCCTCCTTCAACTGCACTATGTACATATCCATTCCATACCTAGATAGGTGGACCCCATCCTTCCTGAAAAAATACACTTCACAGTAGCGCAATTCCGGGTGGTCCATCCTCCCCACCCCTTCCTTGACACAAAAGTCCCTCATCTCTTGGTTAATCTTCCTCCGGGCCCTGTCTATAGCTCCTCGGCGCTCCGCTCCCCTCCACACCCGCCTGGGGATAAAACTCGGACCAGATCGCATGACAGCCCGCCCATTGCCTCTTGATTTCCCTCAGGTCCCTCTTGATTTGCTTGAGCAATGCCAGCCCCTTACACTGAACCAAATCATTTCCGCCCAGATGAATCACCACCACATCCGGGCACCCCCCCCCCCTTGACCACCCTATTCAACAAGGGCAACAACTCATGCCAACGCCTACCCTCTTTATCCCTCCAGTGACAATGGTACAACCCCACATCCAATCCCAAATTGAGTGTCTGATGCCTGTCCCACTCCGCATGTTCTGCCCGCTTGACGAATGAGTGTCCCACAATTTACACATTCAAAACAGCCACCCTGCCACAGCACCTGAAAAGACACACATATCAAATTCGGGAATCAATATAACAACACCCCATCCGCCTCCCACAACCTCACATACGTCCGGTAACAATCCTACTTCCACCGTCCCAGCCTCTGTATCTCTTCCTTTCCCCAACCCCTCCATGCCACCTCCGTCGCCGCCCTGATCTGGAAGGAATGCGTCCGGTAAGCCAGTGGGTCCTCACTCATGTACCGCAGGGCGTGCCGCAGAACCCACAACGCCTGTTACTCCGTCACCTCCACCTCGACCAAAAACCTCCCCCTCCTTCTCGCACCGGCTCGCCATCAACCTTCTCCCCCACGCCGTGGGACACACCCTCTCCCGACCACCTGGGCCAAACACCACCCATGTCCCGACCCCCCGTTGGTCCGTCTTTGAGCGAAGCAAACGCACCACCACCTCCTGTGCTCGCAACTCCACATGCTCCCACAACACCCCCTGCCCCCCCCCTCACGCCCAGCAGCTCCGACACTCGAAACGCTCCAAAGAACAGCCAGGACATCAAGGTAGAAAAATGCACCGCCTCGCCCCCATCCCTGCACACCGCCGGAAGCGCGCCAATGACTTTTTCCAGCAACTCCACCGTGATGGGGCGTCGCAACTGCACCTTCGCACCCCTCTCCCTCTCCCACCCCTCCAGCAGCCGGGTCCCCAAATCCCCCGCCGACGGGGAGTAACCCCACCACAACTTTCCCATGAATGCAACCGCCAACAACTTGCCCGCAATCATCACCCGCGACAGCCCTTTATCCATGAGCGCCGAGATGAACCGTACCACCTGTTCCTCGCGCAGACACCGGTCCCCTTGCCTTACCGCGCCAGACAGCAGGAATTCCTCCCAGGCCTGCTCGTACGCCTTCCACGTTGACACCGCTATGGATGCCTTCACCAGCTGAAAGACCCGGCCTCACCCACCGACCACTTTTCTTCCGGCACCGGGGTCTTGACCTCCTCCGCCGCGTGGCTAGCCCATGGAACCTCTCCCACTGCGAACAAGACAAAGCATCCGCAATGTCATTGTCCACTCCTGGGACGTGGCGCACCTGAAACAGGATGTCATTCTCTAAGCAACGCAACACAAACACCCTCATCAATTTCAGAACTTGCGGGTCCCGGGCCGACTGCCTGTTCACCACCTGCCCGATGGCCATGTTGTCTACCCGAAACAACACGCGCTTGTACGCCAGCACCCATGACCACACAGTGACCGCCACCACCAACGGGAACAACTCCAAAAACACAATGCTCCGTCCTCCTGCTTGCCATTGCGCCGCCCACTATTCCGTGCACCATTTGCCATCCCAGTACAGACCAAAACCGCCGCCGCATGCCGCATCAGAGTACATGGTGACGTCCCACTCCCAGTCCTCCGCCGGCGCCATGGGTACTCCATTGAACCGTTCCAGGAATGCCTGCCACATGCGCAGATCCTCCTTCATCCCCGCCGAGAGGTGCACATGGTGATGAGGCAACATCAAACCGGACAACGCCAAACCCAAACGCCGACAGAATGTCCGGACCGCCCGCACCACGCGACAAGCAAAATTCAAATGACCCAAAAGCACCTGCACCTCACTCGCCGCCACCTTCCTTTTTGCCAGCATTCCATCCACCAAAACCAGCATCGCTGACCACTTGTCTTCCGGTAGGCGCGCTTCCATGGCGACCGAGTCGAGCTCAATACCGAGAAAGGACAACACTGTACTGGGACAGCACGTCTTTTCTGGCGCCAGGGGAACACCGAAATCCCCCTTCAACCCGGCCAAACCGTCCAGCTGCCGCTGGCAGTCCCCCATTCCGGGCCGCCCCACCAGGAAAAAGTCATCCAGGTAGTGCGTCACTGACTCCGAGCCTGTGCGCCTGGAAAAAACCCACTCGAGGATTGAACTGATATGCTCAAATAACGCACAAGAAATGGAGCACCCCATTGGCAGCGCCTTGTCCACAAATATGAGTCCCTCGAACTGAATCCCCAACAACTGGTGATCCGCCGGGTGGACCGGCAGGAGTCGGAAAGCCGACTTGACATCGCATTTCGCCATCAGCGCACCCCTCCCCGCCACCGAGACGAGCCTCCGCGCAACGTCCACCGACGAGTAAGTCACCGACGCCAAGTCCGTCGAAATGTAGGCATTGACCGACTCCCCCTCTGGCCAAGACAAGTGTTGTATCAGCCGGAACTGCCCCTCCTTCTTCTTGGGCATCACTCCGATGGGGGAGATGATCAAACCCGGCATCGGCGGTTCTGTGAAGGGGCCCGCAATCCTACCCTCCCTGATCTCTTTGAACAGCTTCTCTCTCACAATGCCCTTGTGCGCGTTCACTGATTTCAGATTGTCTGCCCAGCGAGCAATCCGTGGGCCCTCGTAGCCCAGCCGAAACTCCTCCTGGAAACCACGACGCAGCACCGGAGCATCCTCTGCCCGCGGACATGCCGCTAGCCAGGGCTCTATCCGCTCGATCTTCACCGGCGTACGAGCCTTTGCCCAAAGCTCCGGCTCCCCCTCTCTGGACCACCCTGTCCAGCACCTGATTGGGGACCTCCTTGCACCGGCTGCTGTCCCGGTTGGCCCCAAGCCCCCAGTAACACAGCACTGGGTGCCACCGCCCGCATTTTGAGCACTCGTGCCGGAAACAGCATGCCGCCCTCCCGCACGCTCCTCTATTGAAGTCCCAACAGGCCCTGACCATGGCCTGGCTGTCAGTCTCCCCCTCCCCCCCCCACGGGTGGGGCGGGCTGCAAAGGGGGGGGCACCAGCGGCAAACCGCTGGCCGTGTAGATGGTGCGGCCAAACTTGGCCCCGCCCATCGTCTGCTGGTACAAATCCGAATCCAGCTCCCCCCATTGTGCCTCCGGGTCCGCCGCCATGCGCGCCGGGAATTCCTCGTCATAGTGTGACCACACGAACCCGCCGTATGTCACCTACGCTCTCCGTATCACATCCACGTATTTAAAAAGTGCGACGGACCGGTCCGGAAACTTCTCACAATACACGCTTGCATATATGAGGAAAGCCGCCGACCAGTTATCCAGCGTCAGCTGCACCTTTGGGAGCCTAGCCAACTCCTGCTCTTCCTCCTTCGACCCTTCTTTAGACGTCGACTCCCTGTGGAGAAGCTTCAAGATGTCAATGTACTTCCCCTTCCATATTTTCTCCTTCGTCACCAACGATAGGTGCGCCCCCAACGGCTTAGTCAGCCCCATGTACGGTAACTTACGCACCGGCACTACACAACTCTCCTTCCCCCCTCCCGCCGAATCTGTCCCTCTGACAGCCGCCGACCCGCCACTCGCGCCTGACCCGTCGCCACCCGACGCCGCAACGTCCGTGCCCACTCCTCCGTCCTGCACGTACCGTCCCTGCACCAGCCGCCATCCGTCTTCCCCCTTGCCCCCAATCCCCACCGAGACTTGCACACAGCACCGCTTGCCACTCCCCACTCCGTCTCCCGCCTTAACTGGCGTCAAGGTCGGCGTCCTTGCCGGATCCCGCCGCCTAACCAGCTGAGGGGGCCGTCACTCTGGGCACATCTCGCCTTGCAGGCACCTGTAAAATACTGTCAACAGCATTACTCGCCCCCCCCCTCCTCCCGAATCTCTCCTTCCTCCTCCGACTCTCCATCAGCCGGCTCCACACAACCGCGGCCCCCCCTTAGGGGTTCCAGCCGGCTCAACCCCGCCCTCTCCCGACATACCTGCATCAAGTCCAACAAATCCAGACTCCCACTCCCGCCCGCCACACTCGCATCACAACCAGAAGTATGTGCATCCATCCTCACTCCCCTACCCCCGGCGGCCGTAACAACCCTTCGGGGGGGGGGGGGCGGCGGAGACGAATCCCGCCTCCATTCGCTGCGGTCATTATCCAGGTCCCTCGCTGGAGCTCGGCCGCCCGCACCAGACAGAGCCGGCCCATCCCCTCGGTGGTGTGGAGCCGCATGCTGCTCACCCGAGCGCCTTGCGAACAGCTCCTGCCAGGGAAAAAAGGTGGAGTCCAGCATGCCGGGTGGAAAAACCCTCCGTCACCCCCACGCACCCTCCACTCCCCCCCACGCACCCCCATCCCAGCATCTCCCCCCGCCCCCACCCTGCCGAGTGACCTCCGCGACGGGATCCGCCCGCCACCCAGGCCCCAACCCCCCTCCCAATCCCAGCCCCCGGCCCTCCCCACCCCCCAAACCTCCAACTGGTCCCCTCACCCCCCCGTGCCCCCTTCCCCAAGCCCCCCCTGGCACCCCCGCTTGCCTCCCTGTCGCCGCCACTCCCCCCCGGACCGCCACTCCCCCCTGCCGCCCTCACACTACCCCAGCCGACCCACCCACTCAGCCCCAGCCAACCCCTCCCACTCGCCGCTCCTCTGCCTCTGCACCCCTCCCCACCAGTCCCCCAGGACAGGAAAGGCTTCTTACTCAAAGCGCTCGAATTACTGACTTCATGGGCTTCCCTGGACCTGCCGTAGTGAACTCCATGATCTAAGTATATACAGGGACAGTGAAAGATCGAAAGGTTTTAACTCCCCTTGTGGTAACATATTAAGATGCTGATCGGATCGGGGAGATCTGCTTGTGGACACTTATTGTGGGTAATCAGATCGCACGAAAGCGGTGAGCCTGGACGGTCTCTCTGAGGGAAGCCCCGTAAGTGCGGGATGCCGGCTGGTCTTGGGAAGATAAAGGGAGTCGAAGACTTCCGGGATTCGGGGCCAAGCCACGTCACGTGGGGCATGGTTACTATGGTAACCTCTACTCGCGTCCAGCACGTCATAGCGCATTATGAGCGTCTCTTGAGTGTTAGTTAATTGGTGTTAATCCATCATTTTGGAGGGTCTGCGCTCTCCCCTGGTTCGATACAATTATTAGAACGCATGAATGGTGAGCCCTAGATAGAATAAATAGAAAGTGTTCTAATAGCGAGTACCCTGGTTAGGAGAAAATGGGGCGCCAATTGGAAACATGTGTTCAATGATCATACACAACTGCATACATGTGTGTTGGTACCTCTGCCATTCGAACGATTGTAAAACAGCCAAAGGGGCGGATGTGAAGTTACATATGTTGTATACTTGTAAAGCGCACAGCTGCCCCAGCAAAGGGGCGTCCCGGCGCTGTATACCGCTGGGGAACCCATCCTGGCTTTCCCTGTGAGATGGTCCCTCCTGGGCATCTCACAGGTGAAGACAAGCATCCCCGGCACTGATGGGGCAGTTAGTAGAGATTAAGCAAGCTATTGCCCAGAGTTGCTGAGTGGGACCCATGGTTGGAGTAGGCACCGAGGCGAGAATTATCAAGTCCGCTGACCATGGCCCAAGACCCTGCCGCGTCGGGAATCGAACCCTGGTCCCGAGCTGACCTCTGCTTCTCGGTCTGCCACCTCTAACCAGTGATCCACACCACTCCAATATGGAACATCAGTTTGCCATAAATATGTGCATACATCAGTTTGCCATAATCATGTGCATACATCCTACCACATTCAGAATTATCGTTGGGTATGGGTTATTTTATCCTTTCACCAGCAGATCATAGCATTTATACATCTCTGTGCATCCACTGCGCTGGTGCATAAACTGCAGCCAATGCGCCGGCGCAGGCACCTTTGCACCATGGTGCAGGGATGCCTGCGTCGTGGGGAGATCGTTTTTGTGCAGGAAGGGACACCTTCCTGCACAAAAACAATCACTAGAGGCGTTTTCCTCTTTCAATGCGTGCTGTAGAATACAGCACACATTGAAAGATGAAAAAAACGAGGAGAAATGAAAACCTCTAGTGTGGCATATCATTCACACGCATCTCCAGATTTACAATTTCTCACAAATCTGGAGATGTGCTTGTTCCATTGGTGTTGCGTGGGTACACCCACAGCAACACCCATGGAATGCCCCTTCCACACACTGTGCTGCGTGTGAAGGGGCCATATTTACAAGGAGAGGAAAAGTCACACAGGGCGGCCTTTTCCTCTCCTTGTAAATATGGAGAAGTCCCCTGAACCACCAGTACGTCACGAAAAGAGACGGAGATGTGGTGCAGGGGGCTTATAAATCTGCCCCATGGTGCCCAATCTGTAAACTCATCAGTCTTCAAAGCAATCCGTAAGCAGGAAGTGATCTCTGAATATGGTGGTGGTCTCCTGCTAGGCCAGTGACGGCTGTTCCTCCGCTGACCTGGATGGGTGTTGGGGGGGAAGGTGGGACGGGGGGGGGGGGGGGGCACCTGCCCTGCCACACGCTAAATCAATAGCAGAATCATGTGCCCTTTCTATGACTGAAGTTTGCTTCAAATTAAAACGTGTTCGCTGCACTCTAACAAGTCTCATCATTAGTGGAGGTCATTTGGCTGGTGGTGCCTCCATGGGATTTGTCAAGCAGGACTTTAACATACTCACCATCAACTCCTTTGAGAGTGCACAACTGTTGTTGACTCTCATTAGAGACGTGAAATGGTTTCAATGCGGTGCTTTTTCTATAAATATTGTTCTCATCGCTAAGCAGTTGCAAAGACACAGGGGCACATATTCTACGTAATCAGCATCAACCGGTATGTTTCTCCAACATTACTGTCGAATTCCCACGTCTCATCTTAAACGTGGCACTTTTTTCGGGCATTAATGTTAAGACCTTTTTTTTTTTTATATAAATCCACATCTGGAGACTATCGCCATCGGTATAGTCAGCTTCAACGGTGGCTGAGCAGCTATTTGGGTGTTTTTGAGTGTAATATCTAATATGGAAGTGTTGCTCATAGTTTCTTCAGTGTAGCTGGTGCGACCATAGGCTCAGCTGTGGACGCTAGGGTGATTTTTGCGATCTTCTGTAGAAGCAGTGTTTGAAAGAAATGAAAGAAAGTGTTTTGGGTCTACGTGTACCTTCACATTTCCTCTAGATTTCAATGTATTTGCCATGGATGATTTTCAAATTTGACTTAACCTTACCAAGAGGAAGCACCTCAAGACTGAGGTGTACGATCAGTCAAGTGAATGTATGTGATACTCTTTGGAGGCAGTACTTGTGTTTATCCTCTATAACCAGGCGATAAGATTAATATTGCACTGCTCCGATTTTTGTTAATTTCTTGAATGAGAGAGTGATTGAAAAAAACATAGAAGAAGTGATTTCCCACACTGGTCCTCCACCAGGGCAGTAAAGGCCGCGGGCATAAGAGAGTCTTTCAAAATGATGCCAACATGCCAACCTATTGATTTTTGCAATATCAAGTTTGAGCATGTCGAAGGATGCTGGGCTCTCGTTAACCCTGATCTTGTAATCGTGTGAGGAATGCAACACATGCAGGGCCCCATTCACAAAGGTAAAGTGAGACAAAAGTCTACCTACTTCGGTACCGAAAGTCCGAAAGTTAGACTTTCGCTTCACTTTACCATTGTGAATCAGGCCCGCACACTTTTATGTTTATGGAATTGAGCATATCATAAGAATTCATAAACCGGCTGGCGAGTAATTTGTTTAATAATGCATCGTTATCACTATGCTTGGAATGCTATCCCTAACATTCTAAAGTCAGCAAAACTGCACGGTAAGCTATGCTTTCTCTGCTTAATTACAACATACACCAGATACATTTTGTAACGAGGACGGGTCAATTTTGCACCTAATTACAAGACTCAATGCAGTAATCTGTTGTTGCACCTGACGTGCTTGCACTACTCAGGTAATGGAAACAGGATTTTGCACTGGTCTGTCGGAGCAGATGAGCAGGGTAAATTGTACGGTTACCATGTGAGCAAGATTATTGAGTCTCCTGTGAAATAAATGTAATGGCCCATAATGTGATATGCAACTTATCCTGTCAAGGGAGGACCCAGGGAGAGCCGGGCGCGAGCCGGTCTCTCTCTGGGTTTGTTAGCGCGAGCATAGGCTGGACAGGGCAGGTGTGGGTGATTGGAGGGGAGGTTATAAAAGGGGCTAGGGCAGGCGGGAAAGGAAGTGCGTAGTGGGAGGCGGTGAAGGGAGGTTCGTTTGTGTTTGCCTGGCTGCTCCTACCTGTTGCTGTCGGGGCTATGGACGAGGCGGAGGAGGTCCGTCGGGCGGTGCAGACCCTCTGTGCAGCGGGACGCGAGGACTTGCTTCGTCCCGGAGTGCCGGGGGAGGCCTGGGTGGGGTTGGCCCGCCCCTCTCGCAAGGCGGCTGAAGGCGTGGCGAGGGCGGTGTCTGCCTGCATTTCCCCATGCCCGGAGGAGGAGGAGGACGGAGCTGCGGCTATGCCGGTGTGTTTGCCGGTGGCAGCTGCGGGTCCCGCGGAGTCCTTGGCGCCCCCCCTGGTTATGCCGGGCGCCCAACAGCAGGTATGTTTGGCCCCCACTGGGGCTGCTGGTTTGCGAGGGGCGCCCGGTGGGAGGCGGGGATGTTCTGTGGGAAGGCCCTTTCAGCGGGAAGGCGGGCCCCCTTCTGGGAAACCTAGGAAGTTTTCTTTGAGTGCCAGGGCTAAACGGGGGAGGAGCCTCGACTTGCAGAGCCTCCCCCAGGCCCCCTTTGCTGCTCCTGTGCAGAGGGCTCCCCCTGTCCCCTTGCGGGCGGTGTCTGATGGTGCTTCCCCCTACCCCATGATTAATGGGCAGTGTTACCTCTTGTCCCCGGCCACCCCTATGTTGGGAAATGCCCCCCCCCCCCTCTTTGTCCAGTGGTGTGGTACAGGGCTGTTCAGCTCTTGGGGATTCTTCCTCTGCACTGTCTGGGTTTTCAGTGTCGGGGGGCACTTCCTCCAATGAGGTGTTTCTACCAAGTGACATGTCATCCCCCCCCCCCCCGGTTCCCAGGGCCCCGGTTCCTGGTTTTGTTGGGTCCCTTTCTGGTTTGCCGCAGTCCCAGGGTGCTGGTGTGTTGGAAATGGGCCCTGGGGGGGCGCACTCAACCTCCAGACCAGTGCTTTTTCCAGTCTCTCGTGGGGTGCCCGGTGCATTGCAGGGTTTGGCGGGCAGCTTGGGTGGTGGCCCAGGGTTTGTGCCGGGTTCTGGGTCTTCTGTGGGTGTTCCCCTTGGCTCCGCTGGGGGGGGGCATTCTCGCTGGTTCCTTGCAGTCTGGCTTGAGCGGCTATAGTTTTACAGTTGCAACTCCAGCTGGGTGGCTGTTGGCTGGTTCGAAGGGCTTGCAGACTGTCCATACGGCTGTTTCATGCGGGGGGGTCTCGGGAGAGTTATCTGGAGCGGATCTCTCTTCTGCAGCTTTGCGCACAGTGCGCTCTAATGACATTGACTGGCAGTATTACGATGGGGGAGTTGGTGATGGGGCTTTGCCAAGTGGCAGTGTACAAGATTCATTTTCTGGTGATGTGCTACAGCTGGATGTGCAGGAGGATGATTTGGAAGAAGGGGAATTAAGGGAAAGGGATGCTGGGCTTTTGGCAGCACGGGCCCATCAGGGTGGGGTGGGGCAATTCCCTGTTTCTCGTATCTTGCAGGAGTCATGTGCGGACCACGCAGAGGTAAGTGAGGCAGCGGGGAGTCGTCCACCTCAAGGGGACCGTGTGGCTTTTCATCAGAAGTTGGCCCAGTTGCCAAGAGGTAAGGACGGTTGGTGGTCTGTTTGGAAACCAGGGGAGAGTCTACCGGCTAAGCGTACCAGATCAATTGGTACGGGTTATGGGGTTATTGAGGAGCGAGTCGCTCTGGCACCGCTGCTTGGGCGGCAGGCGGGATTGAATGTTCAGATTGCAAGGGACGTTTCTGCCAGTGGGCCTGTGCGGTTAGGGAACTCAGCGACTCCTATGGTACCGGTTGCAGAGGATAGTATCCTTCCCAAGAGATTGCCTTATTCTGGAGTGGGGATCCCTTTAGGGTCTCATCTGTCTGAAAAAACTAAATCTCGAATCTGGAGTGGCGAATTTGTTGATGTGTTTAGGCTCCTCCATCGAGATGTGCAAGCTAAGGAGGGGTCTAAAGAGAAGGAATTGGAGTTGGCTCGGGGGCCTCGAGTACCGAAGTCTATTGAGAACTGGACGTCAGCTTTCTTGATTTATGCTAGTGTTTATTGCAACCGTCATCCGAGTAAGGCGGTTGAAATGTTCAAATATGCTGATGTCATCCGTAAGCCCTATAGTTATTTTGGAGGTTTTGCCTGGCTGTCTTACGACGAGGAGTTTCGGGCTCGGATGAGTGCGTTCCCTGAGCGTTCCTGGGGTGAGGTGGATGCGGAGTGGTGGCTCCAGTGGATGGCGTCTGCTCACCCGCCTGCTACGACCCACACGGCTAGCGGCCTGCCGGTGCAGTATCGGCCCTTTCAATTTCGCCCTGCTCATTCTGGGGCGGTGGTTTGGGGCAGAGGGCCGTCTTCCACTTCTGGGGCATGCTGGCACTTTAACAGGGGTTCTTGTACAAAGGCCGGCATGCAGATACAAACATGAGTGTGCACAGTGCGGGGCCGACATGCCCTCACCCAATGTTTTCCAGGACAGCGTTTTGCAGACCAAGGGAGGGGTCAAGGGGGCAGGGGGAAATCTTCGCACTTTGTATCTAAGGGCTCCTACTCCTATTAAGCTTGAGGTACTTGACTTGTGGTTAGTGGACTATCCCGATTTCGAGGCTGCCAAGACTTTATCCTGGGGTTTCAGAGTCAGTTTCCGGATCGGGTACCAGGGTCCTCGGTTGGGCAGGTGGTCTGATAACATGAAGTCCGCTAAAGAGTGCCCACCGGTTGTGCAGAGGAAGATGGATGCAGAGCTTGCGGCGGGCAGGATTGCTGGTCCTTTTCTTAGCTGCCCTCTCCCTGATTTGATAGTCTCTCCTCTGGGAGTTGTCCCCAAAAAAGGCGGCTGGGGAGTTTTGGCTCATACACCATCTGTCTTGGCCAGAGGGTTCCTCTATCAACGATTTCATTGACCCGGCAGATTCTAGTGTGACCTATGCTTCTGTTTATGACGCCTTGCGGCTGGTTCGCACAGCGGGTCCTGGTGCCTTGCTGGCGAAGAGTGACATTCAATCGGCCATTCGGCTTCTGCCCATTCATCCCTGGGATTTTAGTCTCTTGGGCATGCACTTTGGGGGATGTTTCTATGTGGATAAGGTTTTGCTGATGGGCTGCTCGGTGTCCTGTGCCCTATTCGAGACTTTCAGTACATTTCTGCAGTGGCGCTTCACTTTCATCAGTGGCCACGCTTTGGTTTGTCATTACCTGGATGACTTCCTTTTCATTGGTAAGGGTCAGTCTGGGCAGTGTCAGTTGGCATTATAGATCTTCCAAGCTATGTCCACGGAGCTGGGTGTCCCTTTGGCGCCGGATAAGACTGAGGGTCCGTGTACATCTTTGACCTTTTTGGGGATTGAGATCGATACCCAGGCTATGATGGCGCACTTGCCTGCTGACAAGGTGCAGGAGATATCTGATTTCATCAGGTTGGTGTTGGGCGAACGCAAATTGGGTGTCCCTTTGGTGCCGGATAAGACTGAGGGTCCGTATACATCTTTGACTTTTTTGGGGATTGAGATCGGTACCCAGGCTATGATGGCGTGCTTGCCTGCTGACAAGGTGCGGGAGATATCTGATTTCATCAGGTTGGTGTTGGGCGAACGCAAATTGGAACTTCGGAAGGTTCAGAAGCTTTTGGGGTACTTGAATTTTGCGTGTCGAGTGGTTCGGGTGGGTAGGACGTTTTGTAGACGTCTGGGCTTGTCTCTGTCTGGCGCCAGCCTTCCTCATCATTGGGTGCGAATTACCACAGCTGTCCGAGCCGATTTGGGTATCTGGTTGAGTTTCCTCCAGGGTTTTAACGGCGTGTCCTTGTTTTTTGCGGACGAGGACATCGTCTGGCAGGTGCAGCTTTTCACGGATGCATCTGGAGCTAACGGCTTCGGCATCTTTTGGGAAGGGCGTTGGAGCACGGCTGGCTGGCTGGTCATTGGCGGGAGCAAGGTCGTAGCGTAGCATTTTTAGAATTGTTCCCTTTGCTGTCAGGTCTGTACATCTGGGGGGATGACTTTCGGAATCGTTCTGTGTTGTTCCACGTGGACAATATGGCAGTGGTTGACCTCGTTAACAAGCAGAGGGCCCGGGATTTGCGTGTGTTGAAGCTGTTGCGGGCTTTCATGTTGCGGTGTTTACAGCTGAATATTGTCTTTAAAGCTAGACATGTTCCAGGAGCCACTAATTGTATTGCTGATGCTTTATCTCGATTTCAGTGGTTGGAATTCCGCAGACTGGCTCCTGGGGCGGATCTAGGACCGACAGCGATCCCACAGTACGTATGGGCCTTGGGGGATTGAGGGTCCAACAGTTGGTTGAGAATTCAGTTGCTGCCTCCACCCGTCGGAGTTATTGGAAGGCTTGGCAGGAATTTTTGCAGTTTGGTGAGGAGTTTTTAGGTCCGGCACGGGCTGTTTTGTCTGATGAACAATTTTTGTTGCATTTTGTTTTGCATTTGACGGACAAAGGCCTCTCCCACACGACCATTTCGGGTAAGCTGGCGGGGGTATCCTTTTACGGTCAGCTTTGGTGGGGGAGGGATCCTTTTGGGGGGGTGTTGGTTCGGAAAGTTTTGAAAGGTTTGGGTAGGTTTCAAGCTGGTGCTCAGAAGCTGAGGCAGCCGGTGACTTTTGATTTGCTTCAACTACTGTTATCCCAATTGGATGTGTGCTGTTATGATGCATTTGAGTGTCAGAAATTTCGTTTGTGTTTTGTGTGGTTATTTTTTGGGGCGTTTCGGGCTTCTGAGCTGCTGGGTTTGCGTGATCGGGTGGGTATGACTAGCAGTGAGGTGGTGGTGGAGCATAACAGGGTCCGCTTGTGGTTGCGCATGTCCAAGACTGATCAGTTGGGGAGGGGTAAGTGGGTCTTTTTGGGACGGAGCGGTGTGGCTTCTTGCTGCCCTGCAGGGGAATGGGAGGTTTTTCTGACATCCCCTCATTTTGCACCGGGAGTAATTTTTTGTCACGCTGATGGCAGTCCGATTGTTGTTTCTCAGTTGTTGCCTGTTCTTCAAAAGGTCCTGTTGGGTCTGGGGCGGGATCCTTCTCAATTTGGTACTCATTCCTTTCGGATTGGGGCGGCGACGGAGGCCGCCAGGTTGGGGTGGGATTGGTCCCAAATTCGCCGAATTGGGCGTTGGCGGTCGAGATGTTGTGAGAAGTATGTAAGAAAATAGCTCGCCTTTGTTTTGCCCTAACATTTGTTTTTCTCCTAGGTCCTTGGCATGCGGTGGCTGGAGCAAAGAGGAGGGTGTGGATTGTTGGCCATTCTTTTGTTAAATGGGCCGCCGCAGCTGCTGCATGTCAGCTTTGTGGCAGATCTCTGGGTCTCAGCAGTCTGACACATGAGGTTTCATGGTGTGGTAAAGGGGGCATGTGTTGGGGTGGCCTCTTTCCAGCCTTGTCTGCCCTGGTTTCGGGGAGTCGGGGGGGCCCGCCTGATTTACTGGTACTGCACCTGGGAGAAAACAAATTGGTCTCTTTATCCGGTTTGTCCTTGCTCAAGTTGATGAAAATGGATCTCGAAGTCATCAAGACCGCCTGGGTGAGCACCATGGTTATCTGGACGGAGTTTGTGCCACACTTACAATGGACTGGGGCGCGGAATTCTTCAGCCATGCAGAAAGCAAGGAAAAAAGTGAATTGCGCTATGAGACTGTTTTGTAAACATTTATGCATCTACAGTTTGGCTCACCATCATTTGAAAGTTTCTGAGACACATTTATTCTGTGGGGATGGTGTTCACCTGTCATATTTGGGCCTTTCATTTTATCTTTTAGAATTGCATCACTTAATAGCTAAGGTACTGGAAGTGCAATTGTGGTGTTCCCCTCCCCTTCATCCTTGTCTTTGAGTGGGGCAGGAAAACTCTAAAGGTTTTCCTGGGTGGCGGTTTTTCTAGTGGGGGTGGGCAGCCTGGAGCGGGTTGGTCCATCCTCAAAGGGCAGTTTATTGGAAAAATCAGGGGGTATTCTTCAAGAGTTAGTTGTTCTGGTTTTTGGTTAGGGTTAACTTGCTGGGGGGGTTACTCCTAGGTAGGGATGTTTAGTCATGCTGTGAAGATTGGAATTTAATGAATAAATTAATGTGTTTAACAGATATTGATTTACACACCTGTCTTAAATAAAGTGGCCTTTCTTGCTCTTGAAAAAGAAGTGGTGGACAGTGATTTCTTGCGCGAGGGGGGACCCAGGGAGAGCCGGGCGTGAGCCGGTCTCTCCCTGGGTTTGTTTGTGCGAGCATAGGCTGGACAGGGCAAGTGTGGGTGATTGGAGGGGAGGTTATAAAAGGGGCTAGAGGCAGGCGGGAAAGGAAGTGCGTAGTGGGAAGCGGTGAAGGGAGGTTTGTTTGCCCCACCCACCCTTCCCCTTTTTTCTCGCTAGGTTTTTTACACTTTGCAGTGCTTTAGGCGCTGCTCCAGCCTTCGGCCCTTGCCACTTTAGGACAGGTGTCTTGGTTCTTTTGGTAGGCGGTTTTTCTAGTGGAGGTGGGCAGCCTGGAGCGGGTTGGTCCATCCTCAAAGGGCAGTTTATTGGAAAAATCAGGGGGTATTCTTCAAGAGTTAGTTGTTCTGGTTTTTGGTTAGGGTTAACTTGGTGGGGGGGTTACTCCTAGGTTGGGATGTTTAGTCATGCTGTGAAGATTGGAATTTATTGAATAAATTAATGTGTTCAACAGATATTGATTTACACACCTGTCTTAAATAAAGTGGCCTTTCTTGCTCTTGAAAAAGAAGTGGTGGACAGTGATTTCTTGCCCGACAGTCTGATGATGATACATCAAGTATCAATAAATTGGGTGAATATAGCACCCTGTCATCACAGTAGTTAAATAAGGCATGCCGGGGGTATCCACCGCGATTAAAATAGAGCTTATTATTTAGCAGGGTTCTGTTTCGCCGAGCTCCCCAATATCCTATCGCTAACTCTTCTTTCCTCTCATCGCCCACGTCGAGCCTCTTCAAGATAATGTATCCTCAAACAGTCATTCTTTCCTTCCTAACTCTCTTCCCGTTTACAGTGCTCTGCTGATTCAAACCCTGCCTCCCAGATCCAGAGCGGCGTCTTTCCAGCCTTAAGCTCAATAAAATGTTCTGCTCTTCTGGTATCCCTTTACTTCCCGCCGCTTTGCATTATTGCTTTTTTGGGGCAGTTTTATATAGCGTGAACTCTACTCAAAGGTATCAGAGCGCTTTACATTAGCACCAGTTCCATTACACTGGGACACATTATTTTTTTTAAGGCACAGGGAGATTTTGGGGCATATTATCAAGGGGGTTCATCTCCGCTTTTTTGGCTTTAAAAGCCAAGAAAGCGGAGATAAAATTATCTCCCTATTACCTAGCTGTCGCTAACAACAGTTAGCGACAGCTAGTAGGAGATAGCGACCATCTTTGGCCCCACTTTGCATGTCAGTGATATTTATCACTAATGACATGCAAAGTGGGCGTGCCAAGATGTTAGCGACTGGAAACAGTCGCTAACATCGCTATCTCCTATTACCAACTTTTAGAGATATTTGCGCTAAGCTCGAATATCTCCAAAAGCTAACACCTGCCCTGAGCAGTTCTTAGCCATGTTATCCAATGGGAGGTGGATAACATGGCTAAGAGTGTTAGCTCGCTAATGCATGAATATCGCTGACTTTTCAGCGATATTCATGCATTGCGGCTGATTTTTATCGCATTCGCAATAAACCTTGGTAATACCAAGGTTTATCTGCGATAAAAATCGCAGCAACTCAGCGGTAAATTTTTGTCTCTAACCAAGCAATAGCGATAATTATCGCTATTGCTTGGTAATATGCCCCGAGGTGATTTACCCACAATCAGAGGATGTTTGAGTCTCCCACCAGACGCAAACCTGGTTTCCCAGCTTCAAAGTCATCCCTGTAGCCTTTAAGCCACATTTGGCCATAAGGCAAGCATGTGCACATTTGTGACTATACTCCTTTGAATACTTTACTTTATTATAGTCACTGACCAGTGATTTATATCTCAGCACATGCCCATTTATAGGTCGAGCGTAACTGCACTTGCGCTGTCGCTTAGCGACCTGTTGTAATTGATTTTTCGAGTTCGAACTCCTTAAGTAAAATTATATTACGATACATTGTACAAAAACGATATCACGACACATCAGCCTTCTGTGTCTTCTCATATGCTTTTTATTCCATCCACTTCTTTTAGCCAACGCGTTCTGTCACAATGGGGCAATACCCCTACGGCTCCCTCAGGGCTTAAGTTTCATCAGCATCCAGCTATTTGTACCTCCTGAAATCACTCTCAATTAGACCTGTAATTGGGTGCAGATGCAACTTGTTCGAAGGCGGACACTTCGTAACAGGTAACCCCAATCTAAGACCTAAATTCTGAATGAATCGGTACCAAAATATATCTAAAAATCCCGTACATTGGGTATAACGTTTGGACGTCCATGGATATAACAAGGACACCCCCCTGCATTTTTATATAAAGAAACTTTGGAATTGACCTCCAAAATCGAGTGGATGGAATAACAAGCATATGAGAAGATACATAAACCTGCTGTGTTGTGATATTTTTTTTAACAGTGTATCATACTATAATTTGACTTGAGGAGCGTGTGCTTCGAATTTTGTAAATGCCTTGTTTCAGTCTTGAATTGATAGTTGAGGGAAATAGGTTGTAACTCCCCATTCTGAAGGCACTGCTATAAAATTGATTTTGACATTCTATTACATTATTTGTGATATCCATACGAGCACCTGTAGACCTATATACCTTGTTTATTAGTATTGCTTGCCTTTGCTTTTCATTTGTCTATCTCAGTATCCTTAGAAAAGGCTTGCTTGCTTGTGGTCGTTCCTGATCTTTGTCCCTCCTTTTCCTCTTATGTTCCTCCCACAGACCAGGTACTGCCTCATTATGCTAAGGTTCTTTATCTGGTCTTTGGGACACTATTTTTTTCTTGATTTCCTTGTCTGTCTTTGTTTGCCTGTGTTCAGCTTTGGCTCCATATCTGCTTACAGTGTATTATAGCATTCCTCGCTTCTTCCTCCTCGTAATGCCACCATTGTATTAGTTTTCCCTTCCCCCATGCCTGCAGCTCCTTTGCTTGTAGTTTAAGCCTCTTTGCAATTTACAAAGTTTACCAGCAGTCAGACTTTTCTTTGGTAGGATAGTTATTTGGTTTTGAGCTTCCTTTAAAGGGGGATTGGGCTTGTTGAAGTCTAGTTTTTAGGTGTGACTAAGACCATTTTAAACAGGAAACCATGTTTCAGTGGGACATTTTCAATAAAAGGTATGATAAGATTGTGTATTACTTCAACACACTAGCATTTAAACTTTACTCACCTTAAGGTGTTTCTTTATCTAAATTGCCATGTACGTATTTTTATTTGGAATAGTGAAGTACATGCAGCCCCTTCTCCTTTCTCAACTATCCCCCGAAATCGATATTTTATTTTTTTGTTGGGAGAAAGGCAGCAGCATGTGTTAAACAAATTTAAAGTTTTTATAAAGCCCTTGTAAATTGTGCTGTGCATGGGTATATTGGGTAGTCTAGCGTTTGGCATTCACTAAAACTTTCTCTATTTACAACTATTTTTCCTGCCACTGCTTTCTTCTTCTAAATCACTTTTCGAACAACTTCTGGGCTAGTCTTGTCCCTTTCAGTCCGCTACTGGTAGCAGGATCGTAAGGGTTTATGTATTTCCGTCAAAGCGGTGTTTTTACTATCCATGTCCATACTCCCTCTGTAACTGTTCCTGCCGCACTAAAGCGCAACCGCATGTACTTTAATGAATGAATGAAGGGAGTCTTTTACCGCACAACTTAGCCCAAGGGCATCAATGCACCAAGCAGGTCATCCAATCTGTAATCCGCTAATGTATGCTATTACAGGTATGCTTTGGAGCAGGGCCAGGTTTTTAATGCTTTGCGAAACAGAGCAAGCGAAGATTGCTCTGCGAGTTTGGGGGGGAGCGAGTTCCATAACCTGGGTGCAACCGAGGAGAAAGCTCTACCTCCCCATCTCGCTCTTACATACCCTGGAACCACAAAGAGATTTTTGTTAGAGGAACGAAGATCTCGACTGGGGGAGTAGGAGTGAACAAGTGACCTGATCCCCTTTGGGCCGGTACCATGAAAAACCCCATGGGCAAGACAAAGAATCTTGAAAGAAATCCTGGACGGAATGGGAAGCCAATAAAGGCTTCTTCTGGCTGACGAGGCCGAGGCAAGCCTGGGGAGATTAAGGACCATCTTCGCCGCCGCATTCTGGGCCTTTTAAAGCAACTGATCTCTTTTAACATTAATATTGTGAAGGCTGCGTATCAATGACAGTGGCAATCTGGCTTGGAAGTACAATTATGTTCTCCTGGGCTCGAATTGATGGATCATTGCTTCTTGCTTTAAGACAGAACTCTATGGGCAACCAAATAAAGTGAATGAGTAGCACTTTTTTGTACCTGTCCAAGTTTTATTTCTGAGGCTGCATATTATGAGTTTGTTAAGCATCTTTAAATGTTTATTAACCTTTGCCTCCCCATTTGAAGTTCTCGTAAAATATCAGCGTTTATTCTCTTTTGCAATGTGATTCATGTACAACACTCCAGGTTTAAATTGAGTAAGATCCTATTCATTAATGCTCTTTGTACTGGACATTATGCCCCTTGGTGAACTCATAGCTGCTGTGCTGTCATCCTCCTCATCCTCGCCCCTCATAAATATCTTGTTAAATTTGCTTTTCGCCTGTGCTTTACTGCTTGTCCTTTCATAAGTACTATGAGTCTCGGTCAATATCCGGTTTGAGTTTGCCAGTAAGCATTCTTTCTTTTCCCATAAACAAGATAAGGAATCTACACACCTCTACCAAGTGGGCGTGAGAGGATGGTGTCAACAGTTGTGCCTTTCATATTAAAATGTAATCTTCATGTACTTCAGAATGCTTGGCAGCTTAATACATCTTCTTACAGAGACGCTCTTCTTTGAGAATTGGCACCATTCAATGTAAGCACTTCCTTTTCGGTCAGCTTATCACCATGTGGCAGACTGTGTATAAATCTCAGTGACTTTGAAAAAGGTGACACATGCCTGCTCATCCAATATGATAGCTATTTTCTGATATTTGTCTGTCATCTTGATGGAATGGTTGAAACTCATGCTGGTCCACTCTGCCTCAGTAGCTTGTTTTCTTTGTGGCTTACTCCTGCTGTGTGGCTCTCTGAGTTTCTATGCAGGTTGCTGTGTCAATGCTTCTGCATGTATCCATGTCTCTGTTTCGGTCTCTCTGCTATTTGTTATTTTGCAATATGGTTATTGTCACAAATAAACAGAAGGAACCAATAAAAAAAATCAATAGCAACCCCACAGCTATTGGTGCATATGTGAACGGAAAAGAAAGGGAGACTCATCGCATACTCCATAATTCTTCTCTACTTTCGTAATGCCTTCTTTTCTGTCTTCTTTCTCTTCATTCTGTTTTCTCCCTCCCGATTCCTCATTTCTACTTGAAGTAATCACCCTTCATCTTTTTAAGTCTTCCATTCATTCCTTTCTTCCTGATTTCATTACTGGGAGATGTCTATTGTAATGCCTGTACAACTTAACTTTCACAACTTAACTACTATTATATTGCATGCCATTAAAACGCATGTGCCACATGTGCCATCACAACGTATGTGCCATTACAACGCATGCCATTACAACGCATTGTAAGGTAAGTACTCGATGTATTTGAGGTAAGTTGATATTTGTGTTATTTTTGCCTTGTCCGCCAGTGAACATAATATGGTTGGTGGTGCCTGGAAGGCACCGCCTCCATGTTAGGTCCCAGGTATGCCTGGACTATCTTAATGATTGCCGACCGGCGGATAAGCGTCTGACAGACTTTACGTCCTCCGCGGTACACCTCCCCATGCTAATTTGTTGGGGTAAATCATCTTGTGATGGCCGGCGAAATTACACTGGCGGCTGGGTGGGGACGATCTGCCCGCTATCATAATAACCCCCTTAGTTTTTACAGAAACACATGACTTTCCTCAGTATATGTAACTTTTGTCATTTTCGAGGAGCGTCGTGCACAGGATCAGATGCAAGGGAGAGCTCCGTCCAGTTAAGTTGAATTTTAATGATTAAAAATAGATTAATAGTGGTAAAGTTTATTGTAAGTAGAGAGGAGGGAGGTAGATAGAAATAGGAAATGTGTTTTGTGTACATATTGTGTGTAATAACAGAACAATAAATTCCCAAAAAGTTAGAAGTAGTAGGTTTGTTTTTTTAAAGCGACTGGTTTATTTGAAAAAAGTAAATGCGTTGTCGCAGTTTTTGGGATAGGTCATAGGTACTTGGAAAAAGACTTTGGGGTCAATTAGGAGGGTGCTTCCATCCACCGACTGCGTGTTTCCCCCCCACCAAATTAAGATGGCGGAGGAATTGTTTCTTGACCGCGGTGGACAGAAAGACTGCCTGCCACTTGTCCACCAGATGCAATCATTCAGATCGCCTGGCGAACGGTCATCGGACCATAACATTGTGCGGTGCCTAGCAGGCACCATCCACCAAATTATGATGATCGATTTTCAGGCCTTTCCATTGTGGCGATGCTGCCATGTAAAGGTATGTGGGGATTACTTAGGGGGCCTGTTGCCGGCCCCCATATGTTAGGGGTAGGTGAGGGTGAACTTGGAAGGGTACTCATGGTACCCCGCCACATTTCACAGCACTACTAGGCAGGCATTGTGTGGTGCCTGCTACGTACTGCAGTGAAATGCACAACATGTTTTTTCGCTTAGCAGCATGTGCTGCTGTGAGCAGCATCCGCCACAATGTTAAAAACCAAAATGCGACCGCCATGGTGGCGGTCGCATCCTGATTTGGTATGCAGGACCGCTGCATGTATTGCGAATGGTCCCAGTTTATCACAGAATGGTGGACGGACTCAAGTCCATCTGCCATCCTGATGACCCCCTTTGTGTTTTGAAAAATAAATATTTTTGGAAATTTTTAAACCATTGCTTGCTGGGTTTTGGGGCTTACAATTGTTTTTTTTGAGAAAGCATTGCAATGTTTGATTTTTGGAGGGTGATTTTATTTAAATCATTACTTATACTTTCATGGTATTTTGGATTTGGATTTCGAACAACATTGGATTGCATTGATGGCTTTTTGTTGTGTTTTTTTTGCCAAACTACATTTCTTCTTTAGGATTTTGTTTTTCGGGGTCAATTTTTGTTGGTATGCTCTGTAAAAATATGTTCATGCAGAACTGTGCCCTTTTTTGACAGTTTCATTTGGGACATGGAATAATGCAAGGATTATGGAATATTTGCAATGGTTTGTATGACTGCAGAGGACTTTTTGCGAAAAGCTGTATTGAATGGAGGTCCAAGAAATGAAAAAAGAAGACATCTGAAGGTAAGAAAATATGACTTTATATATTTAAAATGTAAGGAGCCTATTAAAATGGCGGACGGACAAAGTCTGCCCACTAACGCATCGGGTCAAGGGACCGACCTCCCATCTTGCAGCCTTCCCGCCAACGATTTTAGGGTGCGCCAACCACACTGGCGGGCACATACTGCATTTTTAACATTGAGGCGGGTGGGGCTGCTAGCAGCACCTCCTGCAATGTCATAAATGCACGTCGCGCATTTGCATGCACAACGTAAGAGGTACAGCGTGGTGCCTGCCATCTTGTGAATGAAAACGTGGGGGTACCATAGGTACTCTCCATGTGCACCACCCACCACCCCAACATCTTGGGGACCCACAACTGGCCCCCAGAAGCAAAGACTGCATGCCTTTCCATGGTGGCAACACCGTAATGGAAAGGCTGATCAACATCGTAATATTGATAACGGTGTAGTGCAGACACGCCGCCATATTTAACATGTTTTCTGCCCGGTCGATGACTTGACCGGCAGAAAAGTGGCGTACGGTCTTTCCATCCGCTATGGACCCCCCAGCCATCTTAATATGGCAGGGGGTCTTTCTGAGGTGAATGGCGACTGGTTGGCCCCCACCGGGCTGGCAGTGGCTACCCCCGGCACGGCAGGGGTGACACACCCGCCATCCTAATGGGCCCCCAAAGTATTTTAAGAAAAATGTCAATTGAATTAGGGGGAACTTTGGTCAAAGGAGTGCTAGGAGATAGTGTAGGTAAGAAATGGCGGATGTGTGCAAAATTATCTAGGTAGTCTGAAGCCACCATCAAAGAAAATTGTTAAATTGCACCTAATAGTTGCTCGGACATTTCCTTTGTTCTTTTTGAAATTCGTAGGTTCAGACTACCAGTTAATAATTGCGAAATTCTCATTTCTTGGAAACTTTGCTCCTTCCTCAAAAATTCCAAGAAATGATACAAGTTAGGATGTGGTTTCACAATTGATTTATTGAAGGAGTTGTACACAAGAAGAAGACTGCCAAAGAAGAAACCATGATAATAAGCAATTCTAAAGTAAAAATAAAACAGAATGGTGGGCTAGCCTAGTACAAGTTACAATACAAACTGTTGACTCGAGCTATGAAGTAGACAAGCATAACCTTACTTGCTGGAACTAGGATAACAAATTGATGCTGGCAATTAATTATGATAGATTTTGTTCCTCTGGAAAAAAAAGTTGAATATCGAATACTATGCATGGGTGGGCAATCTAATGTATATTTTGCCAGTGTGGGCTATAGTATATATACTTAGAGCAGAAGCAGATCCTCACCCTGCCTTGAGTTAGGCTCGCTTTCATCACATCCGCTCCAGCAAGTGTGTGATCAATTATTGTTGTATATTTTATTTAGTCACACCTCAATAAATCAAACTGACTGCGGGAAGAGAGTTAGGGTTTGATAAATGTTTGGGAAGAGGGATTTGGGAACAGTTTGACAAAGAAAAACACTACACACATTCATCTTGGCGGCCGACCATCATAAATCAGTTAAGGGAGAAAAAAGAAATGGATACATGATGATGACTTGATGAGTAGTACTAGACTAGTACAGGGCAGTATATTAACAATGCAATTGCCTGTCTATTTACATACATTTTATGTTCTGTTGTACCAGGTTTCTTTTGAAAGATAGCAACTAAAATTATAAAATTTCTGTAGGAGTCAAATATAAGCAAACATAACAAAAACACACAGTCATAATGATTGAAGAGAAAAACATGAATCAAATGAAAAGATACTACATTATTGCCAAATTGGGAAATTGGGATTTGCATCTCCACATTCCTCTTGGTCCTTCCTTGGGCTGTCTGTCCGTCAATCTTGGGGTGCCTGGCAGATGCGGTTTGGTAAGGTAATTGTGAGTTGTTTTTCCCAGTATGGGGCAGGGTAAAGGGCCTGTAGACTGAACAGCAATAAGGATACTGAAAAATAAATGAGAAAAGTTAAACTGCATAATTAAGGAGGAGTGCAACAAGAAAACTTTCAGAGGTGGCATGGCCAAATCATGTCTGTTTTAGGCAGTTGCTTCCAAAAACAGGAGCAGATCCCCAACCAACCTCCACTTAGCTTGAATTTGAGCCCGACAGCACTGAGCACACGCACACAAAGCAACAAAGCATTTTCCAAATTAAGTAAAAAATGAATGCACCGCCTGTCAGTCACACCATACTTGCCCCCACCAATACAAAGACATGAAGGTCTGGTGTTGTTGTTTTCCTTTAGGCTACTTTATACCCTGAGTTATTCCAACAATCAACTCTGATTCTCCTGACTCATCCTGAGTCCCGACTCGCAACTAAAAATGCAATTGGTCGGACTGCATTAGTTCAAATTTAGTTATTGAGCAACAAGAAGGGAAAGATTGATTAAGTGACATCATGCACAAAAAACAACAATGACTCAGTGTGCAATGCACGCAATCATTTACTTGTTCTTCCAAGGCAGTCCCTCTAGGCTAGGAAAGGATAGGTATGTAGTCAGGGCCCAGACTTGGAGGCAGCCACATATTTCACATTTTTTTTCTCCATCCAATTTCCGGCTTGAGGGAAATGGCTTTAGGGTGAGTGAGGCTTGTAATTACTTCTTCACTGACTTCCCACAGTTGCATCGCAAATTCGGCATAAAAGAGTAAGAGGGTGGGGATGGATGTGTTGGGAACCAGAAAGACAGTGACACACACAAATAATAAAGTAAATATTGTTCCTCAGCAACATCTTTTTTTTTGGGAGGGGGGGGGTCAAAGAAAGAACGTAACTGAAAAATGAAACAGCCCAGTAGTTGTCAGAGAAGTAGAGCTTGTCCTCAAAATCAGGTGGTTCGCCCAGAAGTAGTTCACCAAACACACTACTTCCATGACCAGAGTCACAGTCATCATCTTCCAGTTTTGCTACTTCAGGTATAGTGTAATATGGTGGTATAAAGTGCTGATTCATTTTTATCATGGTTGACCTCTCCACATTTTGGGGTGAGAGACTGGTCCTTCTCACTGTCAGAACAGCACCAGCAACACTGAAACATGCTCAGCAGAGACACTTGCTATGGGGCAAGTGTCTCTTTATTATCAGCCTGCAGAGCACTGGCCATTGGTGACTTTACCCATGCCAATACAGCAATGGGTTTTGATCAAAGTGACCCCCGTTTGTCATCCGGATACGTCTGGACCATCCATTCAATGGTCATGGGTGCTCACTTTGCTCTGCCTCTTTTGCCTTTGCTTAACCCTGCTTGCTGAAACCATTGCTGTGCCGATTTTGGGGCTGATGCTCCTGTTCATGATGTAGTTGCTGTTGGTGATTTTGGCTGCTGGGATCCAACCGCACAGGCTCTGAAGTTGAACTTGAAGGCTGCCCTGCAGTACTTGTTGTGCCCTGGAGGTGCTAACCTCTAATTCCCAGCTGTTCTTTTTCTAGCTGACTGACTTCCACAGCTATCTAGGTTTTGAGCTGGCAACATCCCTGTCTGAAAAATGAATGAAAGTGTTCAGTAATGGTTTATATTGTGGATCAAGAATTATGGCACACATGCATTAGTTGGATGACACAATGCCTTTTTGCACCCTTGTATTTTCAGATAATCGAAGGGTTAAGCTCATATGCTTTTTTTTCCCCCCACACCTGCGTACATTGCAGACACTTCCTTTAGCTTTTCCTGGGATAGCTTGGTCCATGGTACACTCCTCCTTGCTGACTTCACGTGTGAAGACCTGGAAGGAAGCAGCATCTCTGTCAGGCCTTTAACTAGGCCCCATTGGTTCATCTCAATGATCATATCTTTCACCGTAGCATCCCCTCTTTGCGTTACATATTCATTGATTGGTCTGTACTGCTCAAACAGATACTCAAGCATGTATTAAGCTGAGTTCCAACGTGTTGGCACCTCCTGGATGAGTGCTTTAACTGGCATTCTATTAACACATTGAGTGATCCTCAGCTGCTTCCGGGCATTAAAATAATGGCTGAAATATGTGCTGATTCTCCTGAAGGTAGTCAGTAAGTTGCTAACTCTGTCTTATTTTTCAGAAAATCTTAAACAATGAGGTTAATTCAGTGCGCCAAACACAGGACCCTGAAATAGCCACAATCACCATGGCCTCAACTATGTTACTGCCATTGTCTGTGGCAACAAAACCAATTTTAAGCCTTCCTGGCTGCAGCCATTCAAAGACTTTGTTTTCAAAGTCTTTCAAAATGTTTGCAGCAGTATGAGACTTCTTCATAGAGAACATGGCTACTCTTGCATGTTTAAGAGCAACATTAAAATCTCAGTAGTGTCAACACCTGCAGATAACGTTTCTCTTACCCCAACAAAAGAGATCCATTGTGCAATGGTGCACATGTAATCAGTGGCTTGGCAACTGGTCCACATGTCTGTTGTCAGGTCCATAGCACTCTGCTTCAAAGCTTGTTTAAGCAATTCCAGCACGTCGTGATTTAGCTCTGGAACTGCAACTCTAGCGAAATAGGACCAGCTGGGAACCTTCTATTTTGGGCAGATGACTGCCACAAATTCAAGAAACCCTACTCCTCCCACAATAGAAAAAGGGAGATGGTCCAGCGATAATATTCTAGCCAGCTTTGCACTGTACAAATGAGTGGTTACGTTCGTGCTCCACCTCTGACCCAAACATGCTGAGAATGGTAGCCTGGATTTTTTTTCTTGTGCCACTGATGCAGGTGAATTCTTGATGCCAGATGTTAGGCTCATTTTTTCAGTACTTTCTTGCCTTGGACCCCTTGGTATCTCAGCCTGACTTTTGGGCCATTGCGATGTTGCTGATGATGATGTTGGTGGTACCACTGCACAGCTGGGAACAGAGCTGCTTTGTGTACCGGCGAAAATAACTCCCTCTTGTTCACCTTCCACCATGATCGGATCTTATTCACCCCCTCCACCAACAAAACTTGCAGTTTTTTGGCTGCTATGGTGTTCTTCCCACCGCATCAAGAGGTGTTTTCTTAGATGGGTTGTTTGGCCTCAGGTACCATAGTTTCTACCAAGCTTACCCTTACTAACACCTTCTCCACAAATGGACCATATTGAAATGTTCACCTCCTAACTGAAAAGATGTCCCAAACTGGGGAGGTCAACTTTCTGTTGCTGCTGGTGCCACTTGCAACGTCGGATGAACTGGTAGATGGGCGTGACATTTGACTCTCTGCAGTACCTTCTTCTACTGAGGTGGTTGTGAGGGATGTAGGTCACTGCTGGGAAGTTGTAAATATGGCAGCTGGAGGTGCGGTTGGTGGTATCTGTGTTGGGGGTATCCATGCCACATCCCTCACAGCAATTTGCGATGGGGTAATGTCAGTCTCCACTGGGGGGCTAATGACCATGATGGCTTACTTATCATCATCCTCCTCTTCCACATCAACCTCCATAGTGCTAAGGCTTTCAGGAACCTTCCTTTTCCCTATCCTTTCCTCGTGGGCGTGTCTCACTCTCAGACTGAGGTGGGATCCAAGTGGCAAAAGAGGGGCTTGTAAAAGAAGTAGATGGGATAACCCTCCTTTTCCTTGTTGGGGATCTGGAAGACAATGGATCTGAAAGAGTAGCTTTCTCTTCTTCTTCCTCAGCAGAAAGTTGATCTCCTGAACTGCTCCTTCTTCAGGTGGAAATACTATTATTGGGGGTGGTTGCGGCTGTTTTTGCCCACTTATCTGATGTTCCTGCATTGATTGGTTACTACTTTGCGATAACGATAAGTCAGTTTCAACATGACTACTTGTTGGCGTTGTTGTGATTAGACTGGCTGCCTCTGCAACAGACAAGGCTTGGACCTAGTTTAGTGGGGTGGGTCAATTGATACAGGAGTGCTGCTCCCACCTTTCTCCCCAGACTCCACTGCTGCAGGTGCAATTTTGGGTTTCTCAAAAAAGGTTGTGGGCGACATACCAGTGGTGGTACGTGGGATGGCCTTCTTCACACTGGCACATTTCTTGGTACTATACCTATACCTTTATTTGGTGCCTTCTTGAAGATGTCAGTTAGCACAGCACGCAGTGGGGCAAGTTGAAGAGATGTCTGTCTGTGATCACATGTCATATGATCTAATGCACAGCGCACGGACTTATATCTGGCAGTACAATAGGTGATGTTGTCTCCTCCTCTTTTGTGCACCTAAAGGCAAAGAAGAAAGAATAACATCAGTGAAAGGTATCAATAATGTGTTTCAATTACTAGTACAAACACATATAATATAATGTATTGTGTGTGGTCACATTTGTTAGTGTTATTACCTCAGTTAATAAAACAATTAACAATACAGTGTAATCATTTGTGAGACTTTGACAACAACAAGGGCTTTCATGGTGTACTATGCACACTACACTCAGAAAGGATAGGAAAGAACAAGAATGACAACAAAATACAGATGTAATAGTTTGACATTGTGCATCAAGTGAGATGAGGCACTCAGGGAGCTGCAGCTGACAAATGACAATGGAGGCAATAAGATAAGGGGAACAAAGGGAAGACTGACATGCAAGCCTCTATGGCACAAGCACACTAACTGCCTCCACAAAATGTCTGCCAGCAACATGGTCACACAACAATAACAACAACAAGCATGAGGCCTAAAAAACAATGAACTCATGCAGGCCTATATGGAGTATGGATTAGGGACACAGACTTTACACAATGGCCCCTGGTCACTTGGGGAGGCTCAGCCAAGGTAAATAATGGCCCACTATTACAAACCCACTCACACACTGGCCAGACAACGGAGGCATGCTAAACAACACATCTTTAATACAACAATGCCAAAAACAAAAATCCACAGGGCTCAAAAGATTTGCAAGCTACAACCACACACATCCAATAAAGGCATTTAATTTAACAACACACATGAAAAAAACCTTGGAGAAATACCACCAAAAAAACATTTTGTATTTTTAATCCACTGCCATCCATGGGCAAAATGATGTTTAACTTCAACAGACACCACAGAATTAGTTGTTTCATACGCCCATGAGTACGTCTGGGCCTATTGGTTAGAAACCCCATTGGCAGACTAGCCCACATAGTAAATCAATTCAAATCATTATTGCAAATCTTTTAAAAACATGAAGAAAATGTAGTAAACTATGCTACATTTGTTGCTGAATAAAAGAAGAAACAATTGCATAGACAACACTAACCAGCAAGAAGACATGGCCAACACAAAGAAAGCATGCAGGCCTATGGCAGAAGCACACTGACTGCCTGTAAAAAATGGCAACCAGCCACATGGCCAGGCCACAACAACAAGCAATAAACCTAAAAAAGGAAGACAGACAATGCAGGCCTATGGCAAAGCACACTGGCTGCCGTCACAATATGGCCACCAGCCACATGGCCAGGCTACAACAAGAAGCAATAAGTCAGGAAAAACAAAGGAAAGCTATGTAGGCATATAATAAAAGCACACTAACTGCCTCCACAAAATGGCCACCACACAACAACAATAAGCAGGAGGTCTGGAAAACAATGAACTCAAGCAAGCCTACATGTACACATACTTTACAAAATGCCCCTTGGCCGCAAGTTTGAGGCTCAGCCAAGGAAAATGATGGCCCACTATTACAAACACATTCATACACTGACCAGACATAGGAGGCATGCTAAACAACACATCTTTAATGCAACAATGCCAAAAACGAAAATCCACAGGGCTAAATAAAGGTTTGCAAGTTACAACCACACACATCCAGCAAAGGCATTTAACATATGTTAGAACCGGCTGTCTCTAGTTGGCAGAGGTGTACACTTCTGACAAATAGGGACACTCCTTTTCTAGTCAGGGCAAGGGGATCACACCCTTCGATAACCCCTGCTCACCCCCTTGGTAGCTTGGCAGAGCAGAACAGGCTTATCTCAGAGGCTGTGTGTTAAGCAATTATGACCACATACAGTAATAAAGTGAATACACTACAAAGGGACACGACACAGTAGTATTATAAAAATAAGTATCTTTATATAAGACTTAGCACAAGACCAAATAACGGCAAAACTGTACACAATCGGAATAAATACGTTCGGGAAGGAAAAAGGACAGTTCAAAGGTAGTTTCTTCTTTAGCACAAGAGTCTTTTAGTATCAAGCAAATCTTCTTCTTGGAAACACAGTTCTTAGCAACAGGGTAACTCACACGGGAGCTACACAACGCTGGGGCAAAGATAATCCACAGGTTCGGCGTCGACCGCGAGGAGCGCTGCGCCGGGCCTGGAGTCACACGGACCCCTAACAACACAGTACCTTAGGAAATTGAAGCACACGATGATCAGCGGCGTCGAGCAATCCGGCGTCGCGTCTTCGGTGTCGATCAGGCCACAGCAGGCGTTGTCGATGATGCAGTTGCACAGAGTGAGCAGCGCTCACGGCGTCGAAGGGCACACGGTTGATGCGATCAGCAGCGGGGCAGACACGAGGTCCTCTGGAGTTAGAGCCGTACTCCTACTCACTGGCGTTGCTGCGGGCGTCGGTCGGGCCCAGCGTCCGATCGTCGTGATTGCTGGTCCTTTCAGAGGTGCTGGATTCACACTTCCAGCAAATAGCACTTTTAGCAGATGACGTCCTTTAGCCCTGTGACTTCAGCAGGAGACTGGCACTCTTCCAGTCCTTGGAGATTTTCTTAGCAAGCGTGAGAGTACACACCCTGTTCCTCTCTCCTGGTTCCTTGGCAAAAATAAAGAAGCACTGCAGGATTCCCCCAACAACAGCACACTGGCAGAAGGGGTAGGCAGTCCTTTAGATCAGCAGGCTTCTTGTCCTTGGTTACAGGGTTCCTTGTCAGAAGTGATCTGATTTCCTAGTTCAGGGGTCCTTCTCTTATACCCCTTTTCGTCTTTGATCCCTTTGTCTATGCCGGGGGTTTCCCAACATCCTGGGTCTGTGGTGGGTGGAGCTAGGCAGTCGCACCTGGCCTATTCATTGAGCCGGGCCGGGTCCTCAGACGCCCCGCAGGAGGTGGAGCCAGCATTGATACTGGCAGGAGCAGAGCTATCGCCCTCCTGGCAGGAGGTGGGGCTAGGATCGTCCATGGCAGGCACAGAGCCATCAGTCGCTTGGCAGGAGGTGGAGCCAGCATTGTATCAGGCAAGGCAGGCTATCAACAACTACTCTCCCCCTACTCTCAACGTAAATGTCCCACTCATCCCACACTGACTCATCCAGACCTCTTGGAGCCACCCAGCTCCTGTCACACACACGCAAGACCAGCAGAGACCAGATATGGTTAGACAAGAAAGTAGACACTTTCTAAAAGTACTACTTTCGAACCCAGAGTCCAAAAACCATCCATACCAACGGATGCGTAATTAAACCCCGAGCTCAGGGATACCAAACTCGACATTGCACCGTACTCTCCGAGCCAGCTAGGATCATAGCATTAATAATCCCGGCGGCCCATTCTATCCAACAGAGAGCAGGCTACCTCGCAATAGTGAAGCACTAAGATGGCGGCACTTCACTATCAGGACATGCCAACTTGGTCAGGCTTGTCCTACCTTACACTTACAATGCACCCTGCCCATGGGCCTACCATAGGGGTGACTAACATGAAGTTAAGGGAAGGTTGGAGGGGCAGGCAAGTAGGTATACCTGCGCAGCCGACGTGACAGTGCAAGACTGCACGTGGGTCTCGCAATGACCGACCCGTAGACATTCTTTTACAAGGCCGCTCCTGTGGGTGGCACAACACGTGCTGCAGGCCCACGAGCGGCATTTGTATTTACAAGCCCCGGCACTCCTGGTGCTCTAGACTAGGGACTGACAGTAAACCAAATAAGCCAAACATGGATACAATAGATACATCATTTTAACAGAGGGAGCACTTGCGCTATGGCACTGATCAGCAGTGACACGGCGCCCAAAGCATATACCAGCAAAACATCGTAAAACAGTAGAGGCAAACAGAAAAATGGAGGAGAGACTCAAGCCAATGATGTCAGGTCTAACAACATACATGAAAAAAAGAGAAATAACCCCCCCCCCCAAAAAAAATGTTTTCAATCGATGCCATCCATGTCCTAAATGATGTTTAAATTCAACAGACAGCACAGAAACAATTGTTTCATGTGCCATGAGTAGCTCTGGGCATACCGGCTGAATTGCCTATTGGCAGACCGCTGTACTACATTGTGAATTAAATAAATATTTCACCTTTATTTCAAAAGTTGGAGAAAATGTAGTTAACTGTGCAACATGTTTTCTTTATAAAAGAAAAAAAATTACCTACAAAGAAAAAACTAGGGGCCCGATGTAGGTGGCCGTTTCAGGCCATTTACCAACCGGTAACGGCCGATTTCGGCCGTTACCGACCGGTAAATGGCCAATCGGTATGTAGGGGCCTAAATCCAAGGCCACATGTAGGTAAATCTACATTTACAGAATCGGTAAAATTATCGAATCGGTAAAATACCGAATCGGTAATTTTACCGATTCTGTAAATTCCATATGTAGGTGGAACTCTTCTGAGTCCCAAAGGCCTTAACAAATCGTTATTTTACCATGAAATCCAACTTCATGGTAAAATACCGATTCCGGTGTGCATGCACATGTGTGCATGCACACCTATGCCATGTGGCAGGCAGACCTGCCCCTAGTGCTTGTATGCCTGCCACATGGCACCCAATCCTGTTTAGGGGGTGCCAGGGGGTGTCAAAGTGACACCCCCTGCACCCTTGTGAAATTCGGTATTTACCGATTCGGTAAATACCGAATCGGTAAAGCCTATTGATTCCTATGGGCTTTGAAGCCCATAGGAATCAATAGGCTTTACCGATTCGGTATTTACCGAATCGGTAAATACCGACTTTTACCGATTCGGTAAAAGGGAACATCTGGATTCCCTACATACCCACCCCTCACATTTACCGATTCTTAATTACCGAATCAGTAAAATTCGGTAATTTTCGGTAATTAAGAATCGGTAAATGTTACTTACCTACATCTGGCCCTAGGCCCCTACTGAAACAACAGGCCACCCACAACAATATATTGAAAAAAAACAATGAAAAGTACAAATCAATCTCAGTGCCATGCCCCAATCAAACAAACACCAATTTTCCAACTTACTAAAATGTAAAAGTCCTCAAATCCAATGATATATGATGCAGTAGACACAAAGAGTGATCCTTCCAGCTTCAAATCCAAACAAAAAGTGACCAGGAGATCTACAAAACACTGGGAGGAGCTTCCTGAACAGGAACAGGAAGTTGGAGACCCTGGGGCTCTTCCTTCTTCTTCAAAAAAAAGTAAAAAAGAAAAATGACTCATTGCAAGAGAAAGTACAGCCAAATGTAAATTTGAGGAGTTTTTTAATCCAGTTTGTTTTTTTCGAGAATGTTTTGATGCTGCTCAGGGAGGGAACCTTCGTCAGATTGCAGTCGCAGGAGATTCTGCGTGTTTGGGATAGCAATCTTCACAAAACCTCCTCCCAAATGATGTGTCCGCGATCTCAAACTCTTGCGGAACCATGCAGTCAGCTAGCAAATCTTGTGGTGCTCGGGAAATCTCATTTGTGATCACAGGCACCCGGAAAGTCTCTCCCGCATGTGCAAAAATGCAAATAAAATAAAACTCGGCTCTGTCGTGGAACGCAGAGTTTTTCGACAACTCCACATTCTACTCAAGACACAGAGTTGCCAAAACTTTGCAACCTCCATGTTTTACAGTCAGGGTTACTTTTTAGCAGAAATCCCTATTATGCACATTCATGAGCACCCTGAAAAACCATCCTCAATGATCAGGAACATAACAAAATTACATTCTGGTAGTCTACAATTGGATGTTTGGTCCAATTTATCATCTCCACTAGAGAATACAGTTAATTTCTACTGCCAAACAGACCAGTCGTTAATTAATTTTCGTATTCCTTCCTCTGCTATGACTTGCCCAAGATCGCTGAAAGATGTTAGAGGGGTGGCGCGGCCATTTCATCAGGTTTCGGCGGAAATGCTCTCCGCCATCATCCCTGTCAGCTATCTGGTAATTTGGAGGAAAATCTTGATTTGGTCCAGAAGTGGCTGATAGCCAGATTTGAGGAGTTAGCCCCTGGAAAGCCAGCCAAGTCTGCGGGTAGGCATGCCTCGGCACCTTGGTTTACTCCCTCTCTTGGTAAGATGCGCCAAGACTGTAAGAAGGCTGAAAGAGCTTGGCGGCGCATGTACAACCCTGGTGATAAAGTAAAATATAGGGATGCTATTAGGCTTTATCATAAACATTATGGATAGAAAAAAAGTATACATGGAGCGTAGAATTGATGAAGCTGAAAAATGAGTAAAGAAATCTTTAGGATAGTAAAAGAGTTCTCCTCCCCTTCTTTGAGTATGCCCTCCCATTCTCACACCGAAGCTTGGATCAGCCAGCTTGGTGATTTTTTCATAAATAAAATTAAATCCATTCAGGATTCTTTCCCCTATGCTAGCCCTATTTCAGCTGCTAGCCACCTGACCACTTTATCCTTTTCACTGGAAGGAAAAGGTCCTTTTCTCTCCGTTTTTCCTCCCATGTCTTCTGCTACTTCTCTTGATCTCCTGTCTTGGCTTAAATCAGGCTCGCCACTTGATCCTTATCCAGCGAAATGCCTGGGGAGAGTAGCGCCTGCAGTTAACACCTTGCTTAATCCGCTGCTTAATTCCTCCCTGATCACGGGAGAAGTACCTCAGGCTGGTAACATGCCCTGATCTTGCCGCTGCTTAAGAAGCCCACTCTGGATCCCTTTATCCATGCCAATTATAGGCCGATCTCCCTTCTCCCTGCTCTGGCAAAGGTGACTGAGAAGCACGTGCATCTCTCCATCTCCAGCTTTATCGAGAGCAATAACATCTTGCATGATTCTCAATCGGGCTTCCGTGCTAATCTTAGCACGGAGAAAGCCCTCCTCGAGATCACCGATGCCATCAGAGAGACTCTTGACTCTTGGGGTAAGGCTATTTTGCTCATGTTGGATTTGTCGGCGGCTTTCGACACCGTTCCCCACGACGGTCTCCTTTTAAGACTCTGGGAGATCGGCTTTTGTGGGACGTTGTGGAACTGGTTTAAGTCATTTCTGACCGGCCGCCGACAAGTGGTCTGGGCACCTCCGTTCTCTGCCAAAATGCCGCCGCTGGAGGTGGGGGTTCCTTAGGGGTCTATCCTGAGCCCCACCCTCTTTAATATCTATATGGCCCCTTTGGCGGCGGTGGCGGAATCCTTTGGTGCCCGGATCTTATTTTATGCTGACGACATCCAGCTCCTTTTTACGTGTAATAAGGGTGAGGCCTTTGATGGCAGTCGGATCAAAGAATACCTGGGCGCTGTTTTTGACTGGTTTCAGCGGCACAGTCTGAAATGAAACTCCGATAAATCGGAGTTGCTTTTCTTCGGATGTCTGCCTGATCCCAGTTGGAAGACATGGTGGCCTCTGGACATGTTTCCTCCTGACAATGCCTCTTCAAAAGCCAAAAATCTTGGCGTTTAGTTCGATGACGGCTTTTCGTTCAGACTCCAGATCATTGGGCTGTCCGGGAAATGCTTCTGCATTTTGAAAATGCTGCAGAGGTTTCTCCTGTTGTTGTCTCTGCAACATAAAAAAATAATTGTTCAGGCCTTGATAGGCTCGCGTTTGGACTACGCGAATGCCCTCTACCTCGGTCTGCCCAAATATCTTCTAGCACGTCTGCAGATCGTGCAGAATTCTGCTGCAAGAGCCATCTTTGGTCTTCAACGCAGGGCAAAAGCCTCGGAGTTGCTCAAGAGACTGCACTGGCTTCCTGTCTCTAAGAGAATTTTTTTCAAGGTTTTGACCCTTGCTTTTAAGGCCCTTCGATCGATCGACCCTAAATACATCGGGAAGCGCATGGCCTTCTACGCGCCTAGGAGGACTTTACGGTCGGCCTTGTTGGCCAAAGCCGTTGTTCCCCCATCAGACGCGCATGTACTGGAGGTCGCTCCTTTCGATACCTGGCACCTCGGTGCTGGAATGAGCTTCCCGTTTCCCTAAGAAAAGCCAACACTTTGTTCTCTTTCAGAAAGGAGTTGAAGACCTGGCTTTTCTCTCTATAATATTCTTTCCGCCCTTTGTGAGTTGCTGTGTTGTGTACTCTTTTCCAGTTCTCTTTGCCAAAGCGCCGGGACACTCCTTGGAGTAGCCGTGCGCTATAAAGGAGACCATATAACATAACATAACATAACATAACATATCATCAATAATATGGTAATGACATTTTCCATCTTATATACCCATTTTATTAGCAAAGATTATCACTCACTTCTTATTCTTGATTCAGTGCTAAGATTGTGCATGAAGTAATGCATAATTCCAGTCTATCATACGATCAGTGTTAATAAAGTATACTGTTCCTCTACGGGTCCTAAAGAGGCGACATGAAGATCTCATGTAAAAAGCCCGTCAGCGGGCCTGATGTGCATTGTAGCACCAGTCCAACGTAGTCCAATGATGAAGCTTGCCACCTTTGGGTGAGGGAGGGATTGTGCTCCACATAGCTAACACTTCCAATGACCTACTTGGGTTTAGATATCGAATACCTTATCTAGGACTCCTAGTGAGCAGTATATTTTATTAAAGTTAATAATACTTGGGTTAGTGTATACTGGACTTGAATTTCTTTCAATTTTTCTTGCTTAAAAATATCATATGATCAGCTCCAACTCCTGATTCTCTGCATGCTCTACTCTTTGAAATCATCCCACACTAAACTAGATGTGTTTGGCTGTTTCTCGATGTGCATCCTTGTGAAATGCCCATAATACTTCCTTTGCACATAACCTTCCCTTGAAGTCTGTAACCTTTCAATCACTTAACCACTTCTAGACCATCTATTTATCCACAATCTTTTTCCATGAACTCACATATCATCTACTAGCAGTAACCTCAGACTTGTTTTCAGTTTTTAATGGGTAATATCATTAATCACCATTCCAAATAAACGTAGCTAAATTCTTTGATTAGGACAGGAACTCAAACTAACAACTAACTCTCACTGCATTAAGCCCTGACCTTATATTCTGCAGTAGAATGCTACTGGCTGTAGAGAGTGCAAACACTAGGCTACTGATAAAAATCAATCAATAAATGGAGTTACCCTACATTCTAAATGGATGACAGCCATAAGAGGGTATGAGCATGATGCATTATCTATTCTATGATGCATTAGAATAATGAAAGTAATATGGCATCCGAGGAATGAGTGGGTAGTACGAGCACTATAATCCATTGCTGGAACAATGGGATGGACAATGTAATACTTCCTCCAGGTCCCGCCTGTCCTCATCCTATTACTTATGGAGATGACCATCTCCCTGATAGAAAAAAGATCAGAGGAATGCTGGAACCCCTAACCCCACCCCCTCTCACTGGGAGTACTTAACCAGTACTTGACCAGCATTCTTCCTGTTCTTTTTCAGTCTTCTGTCAGAATGGGTCATTTCAGGAGCTGTGTTTCCTGGCAAACAAGGCATCTCCGCTGCTGGCCAGTGGGGGCGCTGCTGATGGTTGTGTCTTCCTCTCTGCCAGGCTTGAAGGGAGACATGCTTTTTTCCTCTCCTGGATGTTCAGGGGTTCTTTTTTTTCTTCCCTGCTGGTTTGCTATCAAGCCTGCTAGTCTTGCCAGGGGCACAGCTGTTTCCAGTCGATACTTTGTGGTTGGTGCGGCAGCCCTATTGGTCAGTTCCAGGTTGCAATGGCACAGCTTACTGGTGGAAGGGCCAGGTGGAAGTTTCTCTGCAGCGGCTGGATTGCAGCTCATGCTGTGCTGGTGGTGCTCCTGGGTTGCCTGGAGGCCTGTTTGGTCATTTGCCTTCTGCCATGGAGCTGTGACTGGTGGTGCACACCTGTGCTAGGTGGTGGGGGATTTGTTGGCAGGTAGTGTGGTCAGGTGTTGTCTCCTAGGGGGTGAGTACCATGTAGCAGATTTTCAATAAAGTTTCTCAATGTATTTCATGGTTTTTCTTTCTGTGTGGGCCCTTTATTTTCCTGACACGGACATGCCCTTATTTTTTACCACACTTTGGGGCAAAATTCTGGACGTAGGGTCTCGACACGTTATTTGGGGGGGAGACTTTAACTTAGCACTGGTGCCTCAACTGGATAGGGCAGACGGAGTGACGCATTACAAACTCGGGTCCAGGGAGGCTCTAGAGGGCCTGATTTCAGAAGGTTGTCTGGTGGACATGCGGCACTATCTGCACCCTTTCAGGAAGGGGGGCACACATTTTACATCACTGATAGGCACATGGGCACGACTGGACTACTTTTTTACGTCTAGAGAGATCTGTGCGGGGGTGACTGGGGTGGTACACCTCCCGTGGACATACTCTGATCATAGCTCGGTCCTGATGCACCTACGGGTGCCTGGATGGGACAACCCTAGACCACACTGGAGGTTGCAGCCAGCAGTCCTGTTAGACACCGTGTTCCGTGCTGAACTCGGTGAGGAAATTGCAGCTTTCTTTCCTAAAAACAAGGGTTCTGTCGACTCCGTCGAACACATTTGGGAGGCATTCAAGGTAACGATCAGGGTGTATTGCATATCAAAAAGCTTCGGGGTTCTGCGCGACAACCAACTCACAATTCGTACACTCGATAGTGAATTGAAGGCCTTGGAAGCCTGGATGGTAGAGGGGAACAGTGCTGACACCCACGCAGAGTTTAGAGATAAACTGACACGATATGAGGATGAGGCCAACAGGGAAGCAAAGTTTAAAGGGAAACACTGGCAGGCTAGAAAATACTGCGAGGGAGACAGACCAGGCAGGGCCTTGGCGGTGTTGACGCGCACCCCGCACAATCACAATACGATTCTGGAGGTCATAAACGATCAGCGACACACAGTCAGAAACTCAGATGACCTACTCTCCGCTTTCGTTTCTCATTATCATGCGCTGTACACCACCATATGTGCCATATATTGACTTCCGAGACGATGTGACTCTCTGCTGGCTCAGTGATGGCGCCAGGGCCTTCCTGGCCGCCCCTTTTGAATTAGATGAAATACGGGATGCTATTATGTCGCTCAAGAATGGAAGGGCGCACGGCCTGAACGGGATCCCTGCTGAGTTTTGTAAAGCATACATAGACATCATGGCCCCTGTCCTCCGTGAGGTCTTTGAGGAATCACTAGCTGACGGTATTCTCCCCTGCTCAATGCATGAGGTCGTCATTACTTTGCTATTAAAACCTGGCAAGAGCCCTAGCGCCTGTGATTCTTATCGCCCGCTTTCGCTCTTTAATTGTGATGTTAAAATATTGGCGAAGGTACTGACTATCAGATTGTCTCTTCTGATGACCCGGATTGTCTTACCTGACCAATCTGGGTTTGTCTCGGGTCGATCCACCTCCCATGACTTGCGCACTCTGTTTTCCCTGCTCCACACGGTACACCCTGACCTCCCAGTTGCAGCGTTTTTTTTAGATGCCACCAAGGCCTTCGACTCGGTCGAATGGCCATACCTGTTTACCGTCCTAGCACGTATGGGATTCCCTAAATTGTTTATCTCCTGGGTTCAATTGCTGTATACACAACCAACAGCAAAAGTCCTGATTAATGGCCGCCTTTCACCCTTCATTGCCATTTCCAGGGGCATCCGACAGGGATGCCCGTTATCCCCTCTTCTGTTCGCGATAGCCGTCAAGCCACTTGCCTGTAGGCTCCACCAGCTGCACCGTGAAGGCGCGATTCGCTGCTTCCAGTGCCAGATCGATGTGTCGTTATATGCCGACGACATGGCGCTATTTGTCAAAGACCCGGCACGGACCCTGAATCCCTTACTCAGGGAATTTGTTGTATTCGGTAAAATGTCTGGTGTACACATCAACTGGGCCAAGTCGCAATGTTACCCGCTGACAGATGCGGTTGCTGATTTCCCCCTTGACTTTCCTCTGGAGTGGTGTCATTCGGATTTACGGTACCTGGGGATCCAGGTTTCACGTGATAAAGATGAAACATTACGCTTAAACTATGGTGTGGCAGTCACGAGCCTTACCACATTGGTGGATCGCTGGTAGGGCGTCACTTATCAAAATGGTAGTGCTACCCCGATTTCTTTATCTCTTTCTTAATACCCCTTACTATCCGGGAGCTTTTTTCTTTAAAACATTGAAGTCGGAACTATGTCGCTTATTCTGGGGGGGTAAGAGCCCGCGGCTGAGATGGTCCATGCTGATTCAGCCATACGATAAAGGGGGTTTCGATGTGGCCGACTTTGAGGCTTAATATATATGTACTCAAGCGCATTATGCCTATCACTGGATGGCTCCCACTCCATTCATGCCTCAACTGGCGGTGGAGGACTGGATTGCGCATCCTCTTCCCCTCAATGGGCTCCTCTATTGCCCGGTGTCGTCCATAACGACACCGCATACCTCCGTCACATGCACTATAGATGCCTGGTGCTGCATAGCTAAGAGACTGGTCTGCGGCTTGCTATATTCTCCTCGGTTGCCGCTGGCATACCACCCTAAGCTTGCACTCCTACAGGAACGTGGCTTCCGATTGCTCTGTGAGCGCTTACGAGTCACCTGTTGGGGCGACCTCTTCTCAGCTGGCCAGTTCAAAACTGCGGAACTGTTCTTCACTTCTCACATCCGCACTCCGCTTGATGTGTTTTACTACCTGCGACTGCACCAGGGGATGAGGGAAATCCTGCCTGACTTTCCCAGTGAACCTGAGGTCCTATCTCCGCTTCACTTCATGCTGTGTTCACAGGACGGCTCACATTTAGTGTCGGGCATGTATCACCATATCAGGGCGTGTAGTCCGGGACCGGAGGCCATGGCTCGATCGCATTGGGCTTCTGAACTAGCAATTGAGATTACTGACGAACAGTGGCTATATCGCTGTAGCCTCACGGCCCTAATATCAGCCAGTAGTAGACTCAAGATGATCCACTACAAATTCTTGCAGCGACTATACTACACCCCGGTAAAAAAATACAGGTTCCTCCTGTCCGATAACGATAGATGTGAACGTTGCCGTGCGGAACATGCAGGTTTTCTACATCTTGCTTTGGAGTGCCCTCCTGTTCGCCTCTACTGGCAGCAGGTACACAACGTCCTCGAATCAATGATTGGAGAATCCATAAATCATGACCCATTGCTAATGATCCTGGGACACATACCACATATCCCTAAGTCCTGCAGGAAATTCTTGGATATTGCACTGCTTCTTGCAAAACGGCGCGTTGCATGTAGATGAGGTTGTGGTAGGGCCCCTAAGTTTAAGGACTGGCTTGCAGATATGACTCACTGTCAGGAGCTATACGCAACTTTTACTGAACTATTCCCGATTTCAAGTAGGCCTAATGACATTTAGGGTCCCCTGGTTAGCTACCTGCTGGCCCAGGCAGATCGAGATGAGGGCCCGGATGGAGGTGTTATCTGGAGTGGCAATGATGTCCGGGTGTGATGAGTCTAGCCATACAGTTACAATTACAATTGGGTGGCTTCAGATTATGTTCATTTGCTACATATGTAATTCTATATGCTACCGAATAACATGGTTCACCACTGTCCACTGTCAATATGCTTAACAACACCATATGTTTACCCCTCACATTCCCTTGTCGCGAGCTGTGATGTGACTCCTTTTCTATGCATACGAGTGATATGGCACTACCCCTGATTGACGGACAATGTACTCACTATGATGACAGCCCGATGCTGCAATTTATGCTGTTGAATTGCCATGTACTATCAATGCTAATTGTTACTGGTGTTGCTTCACTGAACCGTAAAACCAAACCCTTGTATTGTTTTGTGTTGGAAAATCTATAAACAGAGTTAAAAAAAATATTAATAATTGTCTATCAGTCGCCGGTGTTCATTATTACCAACGAGCGTGGAGGGTATATTGAGTTCAGCAGCGGCTCACAGAAACTGCTCCCAACCTTGCGGTGCATTTTGAGACATTAGGATTTTGGGATGCGCGAGATCTTTGACTAGATCGTACATGTGCAACCCTGCAACCGGGTGGCCTTTGTAGAGAAATTCGCCTTGTTCATTCCAAGAGGTTAGGTCTTTAGAAGCTGCGAGTTTACTCATCATCTGCGCTGCCCCTCTGTGTCTTTGACTTATATATTTTAAGAGATCGCCAACAAAGGTATCTGTGGATGTTGCAAGATTGGAAGGCGGTTGTAGGGTCTGAGGGTCGTTGGCCGGAGCTGGTGGTTGTTCAGAGTCTGGGGTATATAGAGTCAGCTTGTTTTTCTCAGTATTCCACTGGGTGTAGTAATTTAAGGATTTTTTGAGAGTGCTTGTGTAAAGGTTAGCCTTGTCGTAGGGGTTTAGATCAGTCCTGCTCAAAATGTCTTTAATTTTGGTATCCAGGCGTAGAGTCTCATTTCTACGGATATCCCAGGGGTTGTCCAAGAAGACCCCATGTGCTCCATTTGCTGCCTAGGAATCAGATTAATTCTTTTGGCATGATCCATCACCGGCCCGAGAGGAGGCTTGTAATTACAGGTATAGCTATACCCAGCAAGTTGCCTATAAAGTCCCCAGACTGTTTCACCAGTTTCTTCTTGGTGATGAGTGTGGCCCTTTTATTACTGATCTTCTTGAGAAGACCCTTCAGAACCTGTAACTGACGCTTTGATATAGGAACGTTACCTTTTAGGGTGTTTAGGGCTATTTCTGAAATGGCAGACACTAAATCGTCAGAAGCGGTGCCCAGGATGGCCTTTCTGTGTTGGGGGCTGGCTGTAACAAGGATTTTCAGGAGAGCTAAATTGCGGTGTAGGTGTGCAGACATGGTCAACACTGTGCATTATAAGGGAGGGTCTGTAAATGGTTCTAAAAGAGATAAGCACTGCTTTTTATTGGTCCTGGTCTTTGGCTTTGGGGTGTAAACTACAGGTAGATCTAGGACAAAAATATCAGCCCTCAGTCTATAGTCTTCTAGAGATTCATTTTTTAAGTCTACCAACAGGTACCCATGGGGTTTTGATGTTGCGTCATTAAAGGTCTCCATGAATAAGTGTGTTTTTCTGGGGTACATCTGTTTAGCTATGATGGCTATTTGCTGTTTGTCATAAAACAAGGTATGAAGTGTTGAGAGCAGTAGACGACTGTTCTTGCCCTTGTAAATCAAGTTCTGCACAATGTAGCAGATGCTTAGATTGCGATGATGTGAATATTGCGTGAAAGCTCTTCTCTAACTCCAGATGATCACCACCTTCACGCATAAGGTCATCAACAATTATCATATTTACAAGGGTCGGGGGCAGTAGTTCATCGTTGTTGAGGTTATCCGTTATACTCTCTATAAATTTGATATGGGTGTGATGGAGCAAGGATTCGCACATTAAGCGACTTGCTTGTATCATGAACGTCAAATAATGTTAATAAAATAAACCAACATGTTCATCTTTCTAATTTTGCACATTTTCCATTATACGGGGTGTCCGAGTAACGCTTGCCTGTGTGTTTATTAATCCTAATACGCTTGCATTCTAAAAATGGCCGCTGCTACGCGGGAATTTAGACTGCGCATGCGTCGGTCATACCCATGTGACGTGAAGTACTCGCAGTTCTGGTGGCAAAGTGTTTACTCATGCGCAATACAGCTGACATGGCCGCTCTGTGTTCTCACATGCTCTGAGCTTGCATCGCCGCTTTCGCAAAGCTGTTTGTTCTGCCTAAACCACAATGCTATAGTTATATTACAGTAATGGGTGTAGTATAGCAACTCATGGTATACAGTGAAGTCATTTTTTCTATGTTCTAAAACTGTCGTTTTCCATTTCATGTAACACTTCGAAAACTTGGCCTGTTCTAACGTGATATACTCCATCTTGCTTGAATCTGAGTCTGCGCAAGATTTGCGAGGCTCCACAGAAATGACCTTTGGACGGAAGCCAGATAGCAACCCAAGCCAAGATGAGCCTGGGAAGACAACTCTAACTTAGTCGCAGAAGCTGAACTGTACTACATTGTAACAATTGTATATGAAAATTTAATTCACCATTGTTATATGAAAACATGTCATGGGAAAGAAAAATTCGAGGGTCGGTTAGAAAATTCAAATAAGGAGCATGAGAAAGCTAAATTTTAGGTGGTGTGATGACCTAACCTCCTCCTTTGTCCAATCAAAATTGGGGATCCTTACACTTGCCACATTGGGGGGGGTGGTACGCTGACCCTAAAAACAGTATAACTAGCGTAGGTTTAGCTAAAGAATTTGTCCGACTTGTCCGAATAGCTGACCTGTCACTGACCCAACGCACTCTATAGGTAACTGAACTCAGAGAGCTGTGAAGCACTCTGTTGGGAGGTTCGAGAAACCCATTCTGGGTTTATGCAGACTTAGAATTGCTGGCGAAGCACTTTGCTGGGAGGTTCAAGAACCTAATCGGGGTTATTGGCATATTCCTTGCAGAGAGGGAGTAGCGCAGGTATTGCAACCAAAGCTGCGGGTGTTGGTCGTACCCTTTGGTGAACCCGGTCCTGATCCAAATTCTGGGGTTATCCTGTCCTGACTGTCCATGAGCTGTACCTGCTCGCCTACTGGCACCTAAGTCCTTGAGGGTTCTTTCCCGTCCTTTCAAACTGACCTGTGGCCAGGGTTGGTCTTCACTCTATCCTAGGTAAATATAAAGTCTGTGTGGGTGATTGCTTATCTATATTTGCATTTCTAATTCTCGAATTTTGCAAAGCATAATTGCATATGTTCGCTTTTTCCCTTGTCCCCTTATAAATGAGATTTTCATGCATTACTTGTCTATTAGCTTGTTCCAATTTTCGCCTACCTTTAGTCAATGCTAAATCATTCCTATTTTAGTATATGTTTCTTATCTTACCCTCCCTTTAGGTGATAAGCTGAATCAAATAATATGTTCAAATTCTACCTACCTTTTAGTATTTGAGCTAGAATATCAATAAAGTTTCTTTGACTGCTCTAAAAGACTTTTTGAATATAGCATGTTCCTTTTCTTTACCCACCTTTAATCAGGCTGTGAGAGAGTGTTATGTAAATATAGCATGTTCCTTGTTCTTACCTATCCTTCAGTTTAAAGTTCTAGATGCTAAGCATACTCTGTCTTATACATAGCTATATACTGTTTTTGATGCTAGTCATTGATAGCCTCATCACATTTAATTTTCTGCTCATGACATATGATGATGAAGATGATTAGATAAAGTTTTGAACCTACCCAGAGTCTGTGGTTATTTCATATTTCTCAAATGTTTATGAATGTTCTTGACTACCTATTATTTCGACTAGACTAGGTTCCTAATATCTACATTGCTAGGTTGTGGATATGGGAATCCATGTAGTATAGAGAATCTCAAGATATACTGATAGTATAGCGTGAGTTACCGAAGGTAAATCTTAATGTCGCATGTTTATTGAAATTTATGGGCCCAGGTGAGTATTTAGTAAAATTATCCTAGCCGGGTGACCTGCGCGCTCTATCAGGTGAACCACCGGCCCAAGTCTGTATAAAGAGGCTGCCAGCATGAAAAACGCCACACAATGTTGTTAGGGGTTTGCGATAAAGCAGAGGCGGCATTTTCTAAGAGCTTTTTTATAAAGTAGCTTTTACCACAATTTGAGGGCCCTGCTAGCACGCAGGAGAACGGATGTTATAACCTAGTGTCCATGATGCGGCGGCTGTCTCTTTAATGGGCCTAATAACCGTAAGGTAGTGTTTTATAGTCGGCCGTCAGGACCCTTTTATCAAAAACAACTTGCAATGTTTTATGTAGGGGTTGAGTTGTGATTTTCCACTTCTTTTTGGATCTGGATACCCTGAGGCCTCCTGTTTGTCTCTGAGAAACGTGTAATGTAGGGGGCAAAGAGCTGTGTTTTAGTGCTCTTAAAATGCCACACTTCATGTACTTTACCGAGCCTGTACCCTTTCTCTAAGGCAGCTTGTACCTCGATGCTACTCCAGGTCCCTGTGAGCATCCTTTGTTCTTCAGTGTGTCTGCAAACTTCAAGCTCTTTAAACATCGCACATGTTCGACAGAGGGGGAACATCAGCTTACCATTGACTCTGCATGGTAACACCGGAAAGTAAAGCTGCTTAGGAGGGTAGATTTCACATTTGACAAGCCCAAAGTATTTGGCTAGGGGCTTAAAATCTCTATAGATGATGGTGGGGTGACCCAAGGGGTACAACTTCATTTTGTTCACAAAAGGGTACAGACTGGTGAAATCATAGTAGTGTATTTTCTCACCCTCATCAGCGGCCTTGTACAGCTGTATGGCATTTGTACGACCCCCAAATAAGGCATCGCGGGGCTCCAGAGGTTTGGGTAAATCACGAGTCTGAAGAAAAGAGTAGAGGCCATTGTCGGTTTTTAATATGTCTAGCCACTCGTGCTCCCAAAGAACTCTCATAGCAAAGCCCTGCTTTTCAACATACTGGGCCTTTGTCAGATTACCTCTGTATAAGTGTTCAACTGTGGCACTCAACAGTTTGTTATACTCGTGGGGTTTGTAACACTTGGGGCAGCCGTGGTAAAAACACCCATTGAATTCAAAGGCCATCGGCACGCCCTTAATTACAGAGTACCTGTCCAGGTAGTAGGGGCCCAGGTGGTATTCACCACCCTGTAAGGCATGTTGAATCTGTATGTCTTCCTTCTCAGAGACGTTGTGAGAAGTTGGCCTGGTATATAATGCTCACTAATTCTAGTGATCACTTTGTACCATGCCAAGCAACCCTTATGATGATGGTTGTAATTCAACCTTGTAGACCAGTTATCCTAGTGGTAACGTGGACAAAGCAGTCTTAGGCTAAACTCTGAAAGGCATGTGAAGCCAGCTGTTATACCATACACAACCCCCTTGAATACCAAATGAAAGGGACACCACACAGATATATATTGAAAATATATATTGATTTATTAACTATAAAAATCCCCTGGACTCTTTATGAGCACAGAAGCACAAGCGTAAAATCACAAGACAGTTTAAAATACACAAAAGTTGCACAATATGGATGAGCCCTAGGGGCCACCTAAACCATATACTAAATAAGTGGTATAAGAGATACCAGGAGGGAAGTGAAGAGGCCTAGGGCCTTGGGAATCGCTGGAGCTATTCGAGACTGGAGTTAACTAAGTCGGGAAAGGCCCACGGGACTCGGGTGCAGTGTTCAAAGTGCACGCACTTTACAATACAAAGTCTATGGTGCGTAAAAAGCACAAAGTTAGAAAGTTAGGAACCTTCCGAGTGACCTACGGAGCTGAAACTTAAAACACAGGCCCTTGGGATGTGTACCAGTGCAGGAGCACCGGCGGAGCTGAGTTACCTCACCCACAGGAAGCGGGTGCACAGGGTCGAAGATGTGTCGGGTTTCGTCACGCTGGTCGATGGTGCTTGGAGCTGAAGATGCTGCAGGCGGCTCGATGAGAAGAGTTCCGGTGGATCCAAGGGTGGATCTGTAGATGTGAAGACCTGAAAGCAGAGGGGACAGTGTTCAAAGTCACTAGCCAGTGACTGCCGTGGAACCAGAGTGGAACCAGGTGATGTCGGGTGCAAACAGGCGTTGTCGGGTAGCTTCTTTCCGCAGCCACGTGGATACCCGGGGTCGAGGACGTCCAGGAGTCGGTCACGAGCTGTCCCACGTAGGCTTCTCGCTGTTGGCGGTGTCGGCGATCTGATCGGAGCAAACAGGCCTTGGCAAATGCAAGCCACGCAGAAGTTGAAAGATGCTGTTCACTCGGACCAGCAAGGTCAGAGCGGGTGCTCCTTTTCACAGGAGCTTGGGTAGGTCTGGAGCAACCAGACCTGCTGTTTAAATCTTCGGGTTCGTCGCCAAGATGGCCGCTGGCCGCGTGGCTAGTGGCCGGGATGGCGCGTCGAGTGGCACAATGCAAAAGGGCCCCACGCAGATCGTGGAGATGCTGGAGGGCTGATCTTCGGTGCAAGGGCTGCTCGGTGGTGGGGGTTCTCAATCCCCAAAGCACAACGTCGAGGATGCCTCAGAAGCTGCGCAGTCAGCTTTTCGAGTGTCTTCCAAGAGGTCCGGTCCCACGTCACTCGATGCCTCCACGGGTCCCTTCTTTGCAGGGACTGTGGATCGGGCTCTGAGAGGTCTGGGAATCTGGTTCTTGTCGGGCTCTGGGCTCGGGCTCCGGCGGGAGGCGGCGGCAAAGCAGACGTCGAGTTGCTGGTTGGTACCTGTGTTCACAGGGTGGTCACTCCTTGGCCACAAGGGAGATTCTTCTTCAGTCTTCTGTGCAGCAGAATGTCGAAGTCCAGTCTTCTTCTTAGTTTAAGTTGATTTCGGGATGATCTGCTGTGCAATGGCACTGCTCCCCCTCTTATTCCAATCTAGGGGGTGGATCACCTACTAGGTCCCTCCTCTGGGAGGAACCAGGAAGGGGGGCGGTTACACCCCCTTTCCTTTGTCCAGCTCCGCGCCAGGACTGGGGCTGGAAGGCCCCAGAACCGGTTTGGGCTGGCCTATGCACGGGGACACCTTGTGTGCCCCGGGCATGTCTGATTCTTTTCAGCCCTGTCCTACCTAATACACAAAATCCTGTCTGGGGTGGTGCTCGCACCTCCCAAGGCAGGAAACCCTTTGTCCAGGCCACCATCTGCCGAGTTTCGGTCAGCAGCAGGAGGCCAGACTTGTGTCTGTGGTGGCAGCGTCCATTTTGTGAAGCTGAGGCTCTGTTTAACTTTAACCGGGGTTAAGGCTACACACATGTCGTGTCCCTCTAGAAGGGTGGAATGCTATCCCCGTCGCCAGAACTGGCGAGGGGATAGTATTCCAATTCGTATGACACCTTACTCGACATGTTTTGATAAAGCCAAACCAAAGATAGCATTTAACCGCGAGGATTATAATGCACTTAAGAGTATATGGTATGGCAATATCCCGGAACAGCTTAGGGAGTGGTTCCCGACAGCTGCAGACAGGCTCAGCTCATGCTAGAGCACCATCTCACATATTTCCAAGCACTCTGCCTCCAGGATTGATGAGGCCTTCCATAGGAGTGGCTGATAGGAACATATGTGTCCAGTTTAGGGTTAGGCACAGACATACTGTACCTAAGTAAGAGGTGGTTACACCGACTTACCCCAGCTGAGTGATCAGCCAGTTGTGTCACAGATGGAGGCCAGGCCAGGGGTGGCACAATACGTGCTGCAGCCCCTGGTAGGCCTTGGATACACCTATGCCCTGGGCACCTAGGGTGCACTATTACAGGGGCTCATAAGGTGAACCAGTTCCAATTGTGTTATGCACCTAAGGTACATGGAGTCCATTTTAAGGAGAGAGCAATCAGCCTGGGGCCCTGAATAGCAGGATCCCAGGCCAACTAAGTCAAAAACCAGCTAAACACCAGGCAAAAAGTTTGGGGGTAACCATAGTCAGATATCCACCTTCCTACATAACCCCCCCCCAAACGAAAGGAGATAAGGCTATCCTTGACCAGGTAAGCCTATATTGCCTAAGTGGCCATATAAGGAAGTACCAGCTCTGGCTTGGTAACCCCCTGTCTCATGGTCCACTAAGCAATCCCTCACCCTAAGGGTATCTGAGGGTCTCCACCATAGGGAATCTCTACCTGTGGTGTGTCTTTGCAAAGTCAAAGGCTGGTGTTGGGATGGAGTACTGAAGTGAGTTTCCTCTGTAGGGCTCAGCTTCCTCCAATCACTCTCCACCATGTGTGCCTTTCTTTCTCTGACTGAGTTGCACTGTGCTCTCAGGGTCAACCTCTGGCTACCTAAAGCTGGAGGCTGGGTCCCTCTGTTTGGCTTACTGGAGGGACAGGTCAGGTTTGGGGCCTTTTGGTCCCAGGTTTGGCTGTGCCCAACAATATCCATCTGGGGGAGGTCCCTAACTACTTTTAAGGGGGATCCCTCAGGAGTTTTTAAAGTTTTCACCTCACTAGGGCTACTAGTTTCGGTGCCCCTAATCTGTTGATGGGGGTGCTTCATTTGACAGGGGGCCCTTTGGGTCTCACTGTCCTTCTTGTCCTCTGCAGCCCTGGGCTGAGTAAGGCAAGGTAGAGAGGGGCAGGTTACCTGCTCCAGACTGGGTCCCTCCTGAGAAGGGTCCACTGCCATCAGAGGCTCTGTCAGGCCAGGCCTAACAACCTCTGGGACAGTTCCTTCATCAGGGGTAAGATCAGTTCCCTGAGGAGGCTGATCCTTTCCTAAAGTCTGGTGGGAGGGAGATTTCTCTTCCTCCTCAATGCTCTCTGTTTGGGTGGAGTGATCCATCATTTCAGGCTTCACTACCCATGTATCAGTTTGAGTTTGGGCTGTGGCCATCACAGCCCCACCAACCTTTTCAGGAGGAGACTCAGTTTGGGTATGGGCTGTTACTAGTACAGCCCTGCTACTCTTTTCAGGAGGGAAGTTATCTAAAGATGGGGCTGAGGTTTGCTCAGCCCTCCCAACCTTTTCAGGAAGGACATCTTGAATTGGGGCTGTAGCCATTACAGCCCCACTAACCTTTCCATGGAGATTTACCATTCTAGAATGGGTTTGCTGTTCAACCTCAGCCCAGGCTGAGATTTCCAAATCATTACCCAGTAGGCAATCTACAGGCAAGTTTGCTGACACTGCCACTCTCTTTGGGCCAGTGACACCTCCCCAGCTAAGATTGACTACTGCCATGGGATGATTGGATTCTATGCCATCAATGTTTGTCACCTGATATTTGGCATCAGGTAAAAGTTGCCTTGAGGGGACTAGACATTCAGCCACCATGGTGATGCTAGCCCCTGTGTCTCTGAAGGCCTCAACTTTCAAGCCATTGATGAGGGGCTCCTGTCTATACTTGCTCAAAGTGTTTGGGCAAGCAGTGAAATTGGCAAACCCCATGCCAGTCTCATAGACAAGAGTATCTGAGTTAGGGGACCTGGATAGGCCAGAGTCCACCTGTCCTCCAAAAGTAAACCCACCCAAATTCTTGGGGGTGCTCCCACCACCTGGGGGACCACTGCTAACAGTGACAGGAGGTGTTGGAGCCTTACCTGGAGGTATATTCTCCTTATTGCCATTCTTGGGACAACAGCTATCTGTTTTGTAATGCCCCACCTGTTTACAGGTATGACAATAAGGCTTTTTCTGGGATGTAGAAGTGTCTTGGGACCCACCCCCATTCTTGGAGTTTTGGGGCCCTGGGGAAGTCTTTTCCTTACTTTTATCCCCACCCTTCTCTTGAGGCTTGGTAGTCTCTTTCTTTTGGTCACCACCCTGGTTCTTAGGCCTGATCCTGGTTCTGACCCATTTGTCTGCCCTCCTACCCAATTCTTGTGGGGAGGTCAGATCAGAGTCAACCAGGTGCTGATGTAGAAGCTGATTTTGACAATTACTTAAGATTTGCTCTCTCATAATTAAATTATACAATCCTGTATAGTCAGTAACCTTACTTCCGAGCAACCAGCCCTCCAGAGCCTTAGTGGCACATTCAACAAATTCAGACCAGTCCTGAGTCTGTGTCTTCTGGGTATCTCTGAACATTAACCTGTACTGTTCAGTGGTTAAGCCTAACCCATCAATCAGAGCACTCTTCAGGACCATGTAGTTTCTAGAATCCTCATCACTAACTGTGAGGAGTCTGTCTCTGCCTCTACCTTCAAAGGAGAGCCACAGGATTGCTGCCCACTGCTCCTGAGGGATCTGCTGTACCATGCAGGCTCTCTCAAGTGCAGTCATCCATTTGTGGATGTCATCCCCAGCTTTGTAGGGGGGCACAATCTTACTCAGGTTTCTTGTATCAAAGGACCTGTCTTTATCCTTCTGGATAGTGCTGCCACCAGTGGATCCTAATCCACTCTCTCTAGGCTGTCTTGCTCTAGCAAGTTTCTCCTTAGCCAGGGCAACCTCTAACTCTTGCCTCTGGATCCTAAGCCCAGCCTCTCTCATTTTGGCCTCATGTTCCCTTCTCTGAGGGCTAGTCATCTCCTTTCTGGAGTGACCATGAGAGCCTCTAGAGACATGGGAGGTATTGGATTCACCTGAGTGATGCCTCCTCCTCCTATGGCCCTGGTTAAGTCCACCTGAGGGTCTGAATGGGTTGTTACCTGATTCATTCCCAAGTTGACTTAAGTTAGCCTGGTTCAGTCTACTGACCAGCACCTGACTATCTCTGTCATCATCTGACTCACTGCTTTCCACCTCCTCCTCCTCTTCTTCTTCTTCCTCTTCATCTACCTGAGGAGCTCCAGTGGTGGAGGCTTCCTCATCTACTAGGATGATAGGGGTAGGGGTGTCTACAGTGTCATCCTCTGAAGGATGGCCTCCTTCAGCATTCCCTGTGGGGTTTGCTTTAGAGGTCTTTAGAGCCTCAGACTGATCCAAGAGCTCTCTTAGGTGGTCTGTAGTAGGGGTAGGCCCTGTCTTCAGACCCCTTAAGACACAAAGCTGTCTTAATTCCTTAAAGGGAAAAATAGCAAACTGGGATGGTGCCCTTGGAGGGTCACTCTCAACAGGAGTAAGTCCACTGGACCCCTCTGTTCCAGACATTGCTCTAGTGTGGGTGGATGTGTTGCAATCTACCTACACTGGTGTTTACCTACTAAACCTATCTAGTAGTTGTAGCTAGGGTGTGCTACTCCCTTTGCTCTACAACAACTAAGTTCAGTAGAACTTAAGTATACTAGTCTTGTTTTATATGTACCTAGCAGGTACCTGTATGATCTTTCAATTGATAATCTCAAAGATTGTAATGGTAAAACAACAGCAAGCTCAGATCCCACCGCTGCCACCAATGTGAGAAGTTGGCCTGGTATATAATGCTCACTAATTCTAGTGATCACTTTGTACCATGCCAAGCAACCCTTATGATGATGGTTGTAATTCAACCTTGTAGACCAGTTATCCTAGTGGTAACGTGGACAAAGCAGTCTTAGGCTAAACTCTGAAAGGCATGTGAAGCCAGCTGTTATACCATACACAACCCCCTTGAATACCAAATGAAAGGGACACCACACAGATATATATTGAAAATATATATTGATTTATTAACTATAAAAATCCCCTGGACTCTTTATGAGCACAGAAGCACAAGCGTAAAATCACAAGACAGTTTAAAATACACAAAAGTTGCACAATATGGATGAGCCCTAGGGGCCACCTAAACCATATACTAAATAAGTGGTATAAGAGATACCAGGAGGGAAGTGAAGAGGCCTAGGGCCTTGGGAATCGCTGGAGCTATTCGAGACTGGAGTTAACTAAGTCGGGAAAGGCCCACGGGACTCGGGTGCAGTGTTCAAAGTGCACGCACTTTACAATACAAAGTCTATGGTGCGTAAAAAGCACAAAGTTAGAAAGTTAGGAACCTTCCGAGTGACCTACGGAGCTGAAACTTAAAACACAGGCCCTTGGGATGTGTACCAGTGCAGGAGCACCGGCGGAGCTGAGTTACCTCACCCACAGGAAGCGGGTGCACAGGGTCGAAGATGTGTCGGGTTTCGTCACGCTGGTCGATGGTGCTTGGAGCTGAAGATGCTGCAGGCGGCTCGATGAGAAGAGTTCCGGTGGATCCAAGGGTGGATCTGTAGATGTGAAGACCTGAAAGCAGAGGGGACAGTGTTCAAAGTCACTAGCCAGTGACTGCCGTGGAACCAGAGTGGAACCAGGTGATGTCGGGTGCAAACAGGCGTTGTCGGGTAGCTTCTTTCCGCAGCCACGTGGATACCCGGGGTCGAGGACGTCCAGGAGTCGGTCACGAGCTGTCCCACGTAGGCTTCTCGCTGTTGGCGGTGTCGGCGATCTGATCGGAGCAAACAGGCCTTGGCAAATGCAAGCCACGCAGAAGTTGAAAGATGCTGTTCACTCGGACCAGCAAGGTCAGAGCGGGTGCTCCTTTTCACAGGAGCTTGGGTAGGTCTGGAGCAACCAGACCTGCTGTTTAAATCTTCGGGTTCGTCGCCAAGATGGCCGCTGGCCGCGTGGCTAGTGGCCGGGATGGCGCGTCGAGTGGCACAATGCAAAAGGGCCCCACGCAGATCGTGGAGATGCTGGAGGGCTGATCTTCGGTGCAAGGGCTGCTCGGTGGTGGGGGTTCTCAATCCCCAAAGCACAACGTCGAGGATGCCTCAGAAGCTGCGCAGTCAGCTTTTCGAGTGTCTTCCAAGAGGTCCGGTCCCACGTCACTCGATGCCTCCACGGGTCCCTTCTTTGCAGGGACTGTGGATCGGGCTCTGAGAGGTCTGGGAATCTGGTTCTTGTCGGGCTCTGGGCTCGGGCTCCGGCGGGAGGCGGCGGCAAAGCAGACGTCGAGTTGCTGGTTGGTACCTGTGTTCACAGGGTGGTCACTCCTTGGCCACAAGGGAGATTCTTCTTCAGTCTTCTGTGCAGCAGAATGTCGAAGTCCAGTCTTCTTCTTAGTTTAAGTTGATTTCGGGATGATCTGCTGTGCAATGGCACTGCTCCCCCTCTTATTCCAATCTAGGGGGTGGATCACCTACTAGGTCCCTCCTCTGGGAGGAACCAGGAAGGGGGGCGGTTACACCCCCTTTCCTTTGTCCAGCTCCGCGCCAGGACTGGGGCTGGAAGGCCCCAGAACCGGTTTGGGCTGGCCTATGCACGGGGACACCTTGTGTGCCCCGGGCATGTCTGATTCTTTTCAGCCCTGTCCTACCTAATACACAAAATCCTGTCTGGGGTGGTGCTCGCACCTCCCAAGGCAGGAAACCCTTTGTCCAGGCCACCATCTGCCGAGTTTCGGTCAGCAGCAGGAGGCCAGACTTGTGTCTGTGGTGGCAGCGTCCATTTTGTGAAGCTGAGGCTCTGTTTAACTTTAACCGGGGTTAAGGCTACACACATGTCGTGTCCCTCTAGAAGGGTGGAATGCTATCCCCGTCGCCAGAACTGGCGAGGGGATAGTATTCCAATTCGTATGACACCTTACTCGACATGTTTTGATAAAGCCAAACCAAAGATAGCATTTAACCGCGAGGATTATAATGCACTTAAGAGTATATGGTATGGCAATATCCCGGAACAGCTTAGGGAGTGGTTCCCGACAGCTGCAGACAGGCTCAGCTCATGCTAGAGCACCATCTCACATATTTCCAAGCACTCTGCCTCCAGGATTGATGAGGCCTTCCATAGGAGTGGCTGATAGGAACATATGTGTCCAGTTTAGGGTTAGGCACAGACATACTGTACCTAAGTAAGAGGTGGTTACACCGACTTACCCCAGCTGAGTGATCAGCCAGTTGTGTCACAGATGGAGGCCAGGCCAGGGGTGGCACAATACGTGCTGCAGCCCCTGGTAGGCCTTGGATACACCTATGCCCTGGGCACCTAGGGTGCACTATTACAGGGGCTCATAAGGTGAACCAGTTCCAATTGTGTTATGCACCTAAGGTACATGGAGTCCATTTTAAGGAGAGAGCAATCAGCCTGGGGCCCTGAATAGCAGGATCCCAGGCCAACTAAGTCAAAAACCAGCTAAACACCAGGCAAAAAGTTTGGGGGTAACCATAGTCAGATATCCACCTTCCTACAGACGTGCATGAGCCATTGGATAGATGGGGTTGAATAAACTTTCTGTTTACCGTTATAGAGGTCTGGCGGTACTAGAGCGATAGTTTTGGGCCTCAAAAACATGTGCTTGTAGATGGACGTACACATGGAGGCCAGCGTGACGCTTTGAAACGGGTCTATGTATTCGACCACTTCTAGCATTTCAGGGGTTTTGGATTAGGCCTGGGCGAAGCACTACGCTACGCTCGCGGAGTTTGCGAAGTTTGCGCAACTTTGCACTACGCGAGCTGCAAGTAGCACAGTGCGAACACGTGTAGTGCAGCGTAGCGTAGTGCAGCGCTCATTTTTTGCTTGTCCGCGGTCCTGAACGTCATGTTTGCAACCGCGAGCAAGCAAAATTACATCCCGGTGAGATTCTCAACGTAGGGAGGTAAGGTTTCTCATTGTGAGTGGTTGCGCATACTCGCGACCGCTCTCAATGAGAAACTACCAGTTCGCATTGAGAAAGCTGCAGCTCGAGTAATAATCTACTCGAGCAGCAGAAAACTACAGCTCGCACTGTGCAAGATGCCGTTTTCAATGATTGCACAGTGCCGGATGCTTGTCCGCACTGTGCAGTCATTGAAAACACATCTTGCACAGTGCGAACATGCTACTACACAGCTCGTGTAGTGCTACGTGAAGTTTGCGTAGTGCGAAGTGCACTTCGCATAGCTTCGCGTAGCGCTACTTCGCGAACTACGCCCACCCTTATTTTGGATTTCAGGGCCATGTCCTTTTAAGATAGGGTCTTGGATTTCAAGGCCTTGACTTTATTAGTCAGGGTCTTAGGTTTCAAGACCGTGACTTCTTTAGTCATAGACACCACAACATCTCTGAAGAGGTTACAAGCTTGCTGTAGAATCATGACATCAGCCTGACAATAAGCTTTCAACTCTGTTTGTAAGTGAAACTCTTTTTCGCTCTTTTTCACCATTGTAGAAAGCTCAGTTTCTCATCAGGCATCATATATTCAACCCCATAGCTGGCAGGAGGCGGCATGGGCCCCACATAATTCTGGTTAGCCCAGGTATTAAAAAAGTGTGGAAAATAGCCTTTACACCCTGGGAACCCAAAGGCCTTTGGCAGCTTGTTCAATTTCATAGGTAGGAAATTCAGGCTGTGTTTGAACCTTATTTGCAAAGGGCAGACCTTCAACAGCATCAGTTTAGAACCCTGGGTCATGAGTTCCACCTGTATCTTTTCACGAATCATGTTTTGGAGAATAAAGAAGGAGTCGTAGGCTTTCGAGTTGTGGACGAGCATGGTATACCATTGGAATTTGGTTTGAATGAAATTGCTGAGGAAATCACCAACATACGTTCGCCCTTCAAACTCCCAACTATCGTCGGAAGTTAGATGGTGTGCATAAATATAGTTAAGCTGGTGTACCCCTGTCTCTTGTGTGCACTCTATATCAAACACTATATAGTCTTTGGTCTTGGTCTGGGGGCTACCTTTAACCACATAACATGATGGTTGGTGCCTGCCGTGAAAGACACATGGCACCTGGCGCATATCATGCCTTTGCACTTGTGATCCGTTGCCCTATACCGACCACACTCGCGGCAATCCTTTTTAGGGATGCAGTTAAAAGATTTCTCATGTGTGCTCAAGCAGTCTTGCGAGCAACAAAACATCCTACACGTGCCGCACCTCACCTTCAGGGTCGCGGCTTCAATGCACCCATCCCTCTGACACATCTTACAATGCATTTCAAACTGGTGATGTGTTCTATTGTTGTATATATGGTCACAGTGGGTGCACACATACTTGACCCCCAGAAAACTTTTAAGGTTCAAGATTCCGTAAAAATGATTTTCATTGTGAAGGACATATAGTCTTGTTTCTCACACGTTCCCCGGTTGTAAAGTACTGCCAGAAGCCGTTGTGATAAACGTCACAGCGAAATAGTTCTCAAAAAGGCCTATGTCACCAAAGCCGACCATGCGGTCAAGAGGTATATCAAGAACCTCATGTGCTTCAGCCGCTCTTGACATGATGACCACGTCAGGGGACTTGCGATCCATCAACAACCCCAAGATGCTGGCCGCCAGACAGGTATTGGCTGTGCCATTGTTAAAGGTGAGCAGCCACCGTTGTTTCTTACCAATTATCTGACTGAATAGTATGCTCTTTAAAGGTCTGGAAACACCCCCCTCATGACCCCATACAATGAAGGGCTATGACTCTAAAAGTGCCATAGGTGACTAGTTCAGCCTTAATCTGTAAAAGCCTTGAGAGGTTTTCTAAAAAATTGCACAGCGTCAAACACATCTCGGGCCTTCCGCCTGGTGAACAATGGAGTGTCAAACCCTTGCCCCTGGAAGCGGAGTTGAAAAAAGTCATTAGGACCCCCATCGCGTAATAACCTTTCTATGAGCTCCTGCACAGCCTGATGTATAGCTCGAACCCCATGATCTGATGATGTTATTTGGTGTAGGTTAACAAATCTAAACTCCTCATAGTGTTCTACGGCGTTAAACCTCTCTACATTGCGCCTGTAACTTCTAACACTCTCTAAAAACAAGGGTTCTGGGCCCTCATCAGTAGGAGTATGACTTGCTGCGGTGTTCTTCGGTGTGTTATTTTGTTGGTTCTGAACGGGAACTGTCTCTGGGGTCCTTGTAAACCGGCAGGTAGCGCATATTCTAGCCTTCTTCAGCTAGCGTATTAAAAGTTGGCGTTGCTTTGCACTATTAACCCACTTTAGCTGTTTTTTACGGGCCAAGGCTTTTCTAGGCACCAGGCCGCAGCTTATCTGAACAGGTGGGTTTGTGTCTGTGTACGTCTTGTTCATAGAGGCCGCCGCTACAGATCCACCCATAGGTCCTTCTGAATGTTCCACGGGCTGGGGTTTTAACGCTCTACCCCCTACTCCCTTCAAATGACCAACCCTCAGTATGTTATTTCCTGCACCTATGTATTGTCGGGTGTGTGGTGTTGTTTTATGTGTTTCAGGCGTTGGTCTTGAAACTATGGTACCTTGTTTGAGGGTTTCTAGGGAAACAGGGTTGTCTTACTTGAGGGGTTCTGGTGGGGAAAAGGTGGACGCTGCCTGAGTCGATGTAAGAACTGTGCGGACTGTGTCAGCAACCTTTGGACCTTGGGGCTATATTTTGATTTTGGGGCCCTCTTATGAGCAACACTGGCCATGGGGCTTTTTAGGGTTTCGTGCTGCCATAGTCCTGCCCATATACCCCATATGTGTGCCACAGCCGCCTGACACGTCTGGATGAACATCTTCTTACACATATCAACCCTTTACACTACCTTCTGTTCTGCCGCCCTCTTGAATATGTTACTGGTAATCCCCACCACCAATTTTAAATGTGCGGCGGTCGCCTGGCGTGTAGTTTTCTAACCGTCATCTGCATCTCTTTTACATGAGCCCCCAATACCTCCAGGGTGTTTACAGAGCCGTCTTGCGCCTGATTAGGGGGGTCCACCTTGCGCAGCCTTATAAATGGCTGTAACTCCTCAGGACCCTCTTTCCCCCATTCTGTAACGCCTCCTCAGGACCCTCTTTCCTGCTAACAGCCTTAGCCCCATTCTGTACCACCTCCTCAGCACCCTATTTCCCGCTAACAGCCTTAGCCCCATTCTGTAATGCCTCCTCAGGGCCCTCTTTCCCACTAACAGCCTTAGCACCATTCTTTAATGCCAGTGCCTTTACTGATCTAGAAATAGGGACCCATTGCGAACTGAATGGTGAGGGCATGAGCGAGAAAGTGACAAAGGGTCGTGCCATAAACTGCAATTCCTCGGTGGACAAGGGGGTATTGTTATACCCGCATATTGTTGGGGGGAGCTGTGGGGCTTAAGCTGGACGCGGGGCTGGTCGCGGGGCTGGTCGGATCGTATGCCCCTGGCAGGGTACTTGGGGACAAAGGGTATGAGGATTGTGTGGAGCTGTCGTCGTTGTAATCAGGGGTCCTAGCTGAAAAGGCTGTGTTATGTTGTGGTGCCAGGTTACCAGGGCTCTGTAACCCCCCCTGTGTTCGAACCCCTACTGGACCCCCTTTCTAGGGTTATGCCTAAGCTGTCTACCATGCAGCCCAGCTTCTTGAGAACGTCGCTATTCATGATATAAGACCCTTCTAGGGGCTGAGTATTATATCATTTTGAGACCCCAGACAGGTCCTGAGCGGTTATAGGCTGTTTTGGGGTCTGAGGCGAGGCGTGCACTTCTACACAAACCGTTAGTTTATTTGGAACTGTCTGGGGTTTCAGGGTATAGGAGGGCTCCTGCTGTGTATTAGGGTTGTTCAGGGGTTTTCCTATCTGTAGCTTCGGGACCCCTAGTTTCAGCTTTAGATATTTTCTTGAGAGGCGCGTTGTTTTAGGGGGTTGTTGGGGCACCATCTCTTCTACACCCTGCGGTACAGCTACCGCCTCCTTGGGGCTCATGGGTGTATTGGCCTCATTCAAGGGCTTAGCATCCCTTTTTACAGATAGGTCTAAGGAGTTAGATTGGGGCTCAGGGGTCCTAGGTTTCTTCTTCTCAGGGGTTAAGGGCTGTGCCTGGACCCCTGGTAGCACCTGAGCAGTCTTCTTGAGGTTTAAGGGTTCGGTTTGGGGCTCTGTGAATACCTTGTAGGGCTTCTCATGTTTTAAAGGGTAGGGTAGGTTCTCTGACTCCCTATGTTTCTTCTTAAGGGAGGCCGTGCTTGAGACAAATTTCCTTTTTGATACCCTGAGAGGGCTCAGATCCGATGTTCCGTTTTTACACAGTCCCTGCCCTATGTTATCTGGGTTTGTAAACACTCCACCAGTGTTGACCCCGCCCCTGTGTAGAAAGGATTTTTCTAGAGGATTGTTCATCATGTTGGTTGGTGTGTAGTACGTAGAGAGATTCTAAGGGCATACACGCCTACTCACGCCTTTTGCACCATTTCTGTTGTTCTGGATGGTAGCTGTTATGTCCCTTAATGGCTGCGCTGACCTCTCTACAGCATTGTGTTTCTGAGACGCTTCTAGAATATAAACAGAAAAATATATATATTAGAGAAAACCTGAAACAGTACGTAAAATCACCATCAGCCTAATTTCTACACTGCCACCTTTTTATATAGGCGTGGCTACTAGCCGCTGGACCCTTCTGCTTGAGAGTCTGTAACACCTCTAGTACTTCTCACACCCTTTTGTAAAACACACACCTAATAGAGGTCTTTTTGCAGCTCCTTTCTTTGACGCTGGTCCTTCTAGAGAAGTACTTTTCCCAACTCCTTTCTTTGGCGCAGGTCCCTCTTTAGAAGTACTTTTCTCAGCTCCTCTTGCACCTCAACGATGTCCGTGCATAATGTAGGGGCCCCTATAAAGAAAAAATAATACCATCCTTAGCCATCTTTCTGAGTAGTCCTCCTATACACCCTCAGGGTCAGGACTTTGGCCTACCCCCAACTCCACAGCGTCTTAGACAGTTCAAATAACAACAGCCTTTTTATTTACATGTAGGAACTGTAGTGTTTTGCACACTGTTCAGAGCTCCTTGAGCCTAGAGGTACACCATAAGATCTTCAAGAACTTGTTGTAGATCGGGATCATAACCTGCTAAAGCATACATACATGAAAACCCCATTAGAAAAAACAGAACTTCTGAGAGATTGGTGTACAAAACTACGTAGAACTACACAACTCTAAATATATTTACCTGTCTGCGGGGCTGTCAATTCTCTGGCGTTGCTAGTTATTACAGGGGTGTCCAGCACCGGGGGTACATTGATAACGGTTGTTTTTGCAGGGTCTTCCATCTGTATTAAATAAAAACTCCTGTTTTAAAAAACGCCTTTCTTAAACAAAGTATTAAAGTTTCAAACACATCATTTAGGGATTTAAAAATGCTGTTAGGATGAAGCAACAACCTACATTTTAAAAAGCGCTGCATGTGTTGCGCTAAAACATATGTTCAGAAATGGCTGCCTGTGCAGTGCAGAACCAGATACTTTAATAGCTATGACAATGACGTTAGCTTTAGCATACATTTTAAAAAATCAATAGAAACACCCTGCGCCATATCCTACGCTTCTGGGCAAAACACTTAAGGTACCCCTGGCCCTTCTGGCCTGTAATCACTGCCCCTATGTGCATGGCACTCTTTTGTAAACATGTATATGCCACTTTTCTCTTGTAACAACAATGTCTGCTACCTCTTACATTTTGTTGGCGCCCATTTGGCACTTGTGCCTCATGTAACTTAACGTTTGCTTTTGTAATTTGCTCACTTGTAATTTTCGCCGTATGTATCATTACTGTTCGTATTGTGAAGCGCTGTACTGCATAAAGCATAAATAAATTTAAAAAACACACACACACACACACACCCACACACACACACATGTCTACCCTATATTGCTCCGTTTACTATCTCATGTATTTTGTTTGCTCACAAATGTCACTTTTTACCTCATGTAATGCCCCGTTTGCGACCTCATGTATTTTGTTTACTCACAATTGTCAATTTTGCCTCATATAACTTAACGTCTGCGCTTGAAAGTCCCAACCCCTTCAGTGATGAGTTGGTGACATCACTGAAGGGGCGGGCCTTGCACAGCAGTCCCAGGGGAAGAAGCTCCATGTCGCCATAATGATATACGCCCCTCACAGCCTCAGCATGACCTCCGGAACCCGTACCAGACACCCCCTGAGCAGCGCCTGCCCCAAGCGGGCTCGGGGGTATTTTTTTAAAACAAAGATGCCCAAAAACCGGCACTCGGGCCACAGAGCCCAGTGGGGACACTATGAGCCCTCCCCAGACACCCCGGGCAGCGCCTGCCGCAAGCGGGCTCGGGGTATTTAAAAAAAAAAACTCGGCACTCAGGCCACGGAGGCCAAAAGACCCACTGAGCCTGCACCACAACACCCCCGAGCAGCGCCCTAAGCAAGCGGGCTCTGGGGTTATTTAAAAAAAAAAAACGATGCCCGAAAGCCGGCACTTGATTATGACTGTGATTTTAAAACAACCTGATGAGAATTTTAAACATTTGCCAATTTGCACAAACACCGTCTCTCGGTGCAACGATTGATTGAATTGTATTCATTTACCCTGTACTGGGCTTCGTTCCACCGCGGCTTGTGCCGTTAGAGCGGCGGGCCCACAGCAACACCATTTCCGGCACCCAACTCGGAAAACTCACTTCCGCCCTGACCTGCTGCTGAACAGGCAGGTTAGCGGTACAGTGTATCCCTTCCCCTGCATAAATGGCACTGTGGAGGAAGCGCAGCGGACGAGCGCAGCGGGAGCGCCGACTTCGCGCCAAAGTCGTGCCAAAGTCCTGCCCGTCTGCGCCCGTCCGCGGCCGACCGGGGCAAGGGGCCACATCCTCTGTCCAATCAACCCCAAACCATGCCACCACAATCACGTATGACTCCCAAACCCTGATTAAACTCATGCCGCCCATCCCTGATGGCTGCCTACACTCTATTGTACTCGGCAACTCAACCAGCGCATGTACCCACTGCAGCTACCGACCTACGTGTCAGGCAAAGTACGTACAACCTGTCAAAACATACCAAATGTTTCTGTTAAGCTGCCGCTCGCTCACTAAACACGCGGTTCAAATGTCGCTTCTTTTAGAAGACATCAGCCCCGAAGCCATTTTTCTCACCGAAACATGGCTCAAAGAGGCGTCAGACCCTGATATCACCTCCCTCCTGCAACAGGGATATCTACTCCAAAGAGTCGACAGGCCAGAGGGCAGAGGAGGAGGAATAGGTATCCTTTATAAAAATCAATACCAATGTAGGACTAACGCAGGCTCAATATCAAACTGCGAAAGCATGCAGTTCGCCCTTGACTTATCACCTACGGCGACCTTTTCAGGTATACTTATCTACCGCCCCCCAAACCAAATGGGAGATTTTCTCGACTCCTTACAACTTAAAGTCGCTGACTTAGCTGTTACTAGCCCACACCTCACCATACTAGGTGACGTTAACATCCATCTGGATAATCCAGATGACCCCTCAACTAAAGCCTTGCTAGATAATTTGGAAGCTATCCAACTCACTCAGAAGGGCTTCGAACCCACACATGAGAAAGGCCATCTTCTGGACGGAGTGTTTAGCAATGACCACAGACTGGTACTAGGGACCCCTATGGCCCTCACATGGTCTGACCACTACCTGGTCCCCCTACGGTGGCAACACACCGCCTCTGTCCCATTACCCCCGCGTACATCGCTCCAGGGGAGAGAATGGACTAAACTCTCTGTTGACAGGTGGACAGATGCTTTGTTTCGCCACCATCCCACAAGCAAAGGACGACCCAACACTATTGTATGATAACTACTCCCTTTGGATTTCCAAGGCCCTTGACTCTGTGTTACCGCAAACAACCCTAAAAGAAAAGACTAAATCCAATAAATCACCATGGTACACTCCCAAACACAAAGAAATGAAAAGACATTGTAGAAAGCTAGAAAGAGCCTGGAGGGAATCTCGCAGCAGCTCAGCTAAAGTAAACCATCATGATGCCATAAAAGAATACAAAGCCGAGATTAACTCAACCAAGGCCCGTTTCTTTGAAGACAAAATCAACAACGCCCACAACTGTCCCAGAGAAATTTTCCAAATTGCTAAATCTCTAATTGATACCCCGTCCACCCCTCCGGATCCCAGTAAAGCACAATTTCGATGCAATAATCAGGCGGAATATTTTTACAAAAAAATACAAACAATCTCATCGGCCTTTGTCGCACCAAATCTAGCTAACCTGGAAGGAACCACGCCATCCGGCATCACACCTCACAAATTAGCAGAGTTCCCCTCAGTAGGAGCTGACGTTCTGGAGCACATTGTGAAAAAAGTTAAATCTGGATCCCCAAGTGATCCCGCACCTCCATGCCACTTAAAAAAGATCACAGACACAATACTGCCAGTCATTCTTAACATCCTTAACAATTCCATCACTACTGGCATAGTCCCTACGGCCTGGAAAAAAGCTCAAGTACGAGCTCTTTTGAAAAAACCCACCTTAGATCCAGATAACATGGCCAATTATCACCCAATATCCCTGCTCCCCTGGGTTAGCAAACTGCTCGAAAGACACATCAATACATCTCTCACTCAGTATCTGGAATCAAACAGTATACTTCACGATTCCCAAGCAGGCTTCCGCCCCAGGTTGGGAAAGGAAGCGGCCCTTCTGACAGTGACCGAGTTAGCCAGGAAACAGATGGACTTAGGCGGCACTACAGCAATTATTTTGCTTGATCTTAGTGCAGCCTTCGACACCGTAAATACCACCATCCTTATCCACCGTCTTAAGCAAATAGGAGTATCAGGAACAGCCATTCGATGGCTACAATCCTTCCTAGAAAATCGCTCTTTCAGAGTAGTTGAGGGCACTACGCAATCCAGGACTTGGCCTCTTGCTCAGGGTGTGCCTCAGGGCTGGTCCCTGAGCCCCACCCTTTTTAACATATATATGCTCCCCTTGGCAGACATTGTCCACTCATTTGGCCTGGAGTTAGTCACATATGCTGACGATACTCAATTGATCGTCTCCTTGAACCAAACTAACACCTCCTCGCCTAATCTCAGGAATTGTTTAGTTGCAGTTAATGAATGGATGGCCAGCTCCCACCTAAGACTCAATGGTGATAAAACGGAGCTCATGATTCTTGGGAACCCAAACATCCCCTGCCCATTACCGAACTGGCCCCCATGCATGGGCACCCAGCCTCAGTCCAAACCCCAAATAAAGAGCCTGGGCATCTGGCTTGATGCTAATCTTAATTTTAATCACCAAGCAACGATCGTTTCTGCCACCTGCTTCGGCTTGATGCGCATGCTTAGAAAAGTATTACCACTTCTTCCCCCACAAGCCCGCAGGATCATGGTGCAAGCCATTATTCTGTCCCGTTTAGACTACGGGAATGCGTTGTACCTAGGGGCTCCGGCCACTACAACAAAGAAGCTCCAGGTCACGCAAAACGCAGCAGCCCGCCTCCTGCTGGGCCTCAACTGGCGGGACTCATGGACTGCTGCTCTAAAAAGACTCCACTGGCTACCTATTAAGGCTAGAATACTGTTTAAATCAATGTGCTTTATGCATAGGGCCATGTGGAAGGAAGCACCAGCAATGATCTGCTCGCTGGCTACTCCATATCTCCTTCGCAGGTCGCTGCGCTCCAGTACAGCCTTTCTGGCCACTGAGAACAAAGTCAAACGTGCCAGATGGGGGGCCGCTCCTTTTCCTGGAATGCGGCCAAGGCATGGAATTCTCTGCCAGTCTCCCTGCGCGGTGAGCCTAATCTCCTAAAATTCCGGAAGGAATTAAAAACCATCCTTTTCACCTAAATCACACTACCCTCACTTGCCCCCCAGTTACACTCAGCGCTACGAGGCCTCCGGGTGGTCTGCGCTTAATAATACCCATTTAATATTAATAATAATAATAACTTGGGCCACAGAGCTCCAGGGGAAACCAGGAGCCCGACCCAGACACCCCGAGCAGCGCCTGCCGCAAGCGGGCTTGGGGATATTGTTTTAAAAAACAACGATGCCCAAAAGACAGCACTCGGGCCACAGAGCCCCAGGGGACACCAGGAGCCTGCCCCAGACACCCCGAGCAGCACCAACCGCAAGCGGGCTTGGGGGTATTTTTAATAAAACACTGCACACTGGCCACAGAGCCCCTGGGACCCCACCAGAGCCCTCAATCCCAGAGCAGCTCCATCCACAAGAGGGCTCGGGGGTTTACTTTTAAAAACACAGCAAAACATGGAACTCTGGGACCACAGAGCCCCAGGGACACCAGGAGCCCTCACCCCCAGAACAGCTCCATCCACAGGAGGGCTCGGGGGTTTACTTTTAACAAACCGGAGCCATCAGGGCCCTCAGAGCACCATGGCCACCGGCGCCCTCCACCCCTCACCCCGAGCAGCTCCGTCCACAAGCTGGTTTGGGGCTAATTTATTTTAAAAGCCGGGACACTCATGGCCCAGCAACACAGTGTATGGACCCTGATCCCCCTGTGGACTTTTATGGACCCTGACCCCCGGCGGACTTCTAACAGTTTTAACCTACCGGGACAACTAGCAGAAGATGCTGCCGTCTGAGATAGTTCCCCGTCAGTATAACCATAGGGTGAGTACAAACCTGTATTATTTTTTGCATTTTTTTTGTTGGCTCTGGGGCCCTTAAAGCAGTAGTAACCTCTGTAAAATGCTTCTATGTGCTGTAAAATACCAGTTTCCCTCTGCAGGCACCCTCCTAAGGCCTATAACATTATGCACCTTAAATACAAACCCTGCAAACTCTGCCCCAGCCCCACAACACCACCCCTATTAACATTAAATGCCTACACACATAGCTTTAAACTCAATGCATCAACAAAGCCTTTATTCACTTTAAATGCATTTACATTACAATTCACGTCTTTTAACCGCATCGCTGCGGTGGTTATTTTTCCGCTGTGCTGAAAAATGTAAATAGCAATGTTACATGACGAGCTCAGCTCGTCATCAGCACACGACCACCGTGGCTGATGACGAGCTGAGCTCGTCATCAGCATCGAAGGGGTTAAAAAAACTTCATTGGCGCCATTTTTCACATTAAACATATCACTGCACCATAAAGATTAACAGTTTACAAACCAGCCTTCATAGTACTATTTAGCATTTAAAAAAAAAGTACAGCTTTGTTAAACCTGAATGTACACCCTAATACAGCATTGCGGCATCCATTATTTACCTCCCTTACACTGTCGCAAGCCGCATCAATCTGGGAGAAGTTGCTCAGGTCCATTCCAAGGGTTGGATCTGGGCCGCCAAAACCATCCACGCAAGTCGCTCCACAAGGGTTTTGATAGGTGCCTGAATCCTCAAGGTACAGCAAAGCAATCCAGGCCAGTCACTCCCAAAGGTTTTTTGAATGGGTTGTTGGTGCAGGAGTCCTCAAGGTGCAGCAAAGCAATCCAGGCCAGTCACTCCCAGAGGTTTTTTGAATGGGTTGTTGGTGCATGAGTCCTCAAGCTGCAGCAGAACAATCCACGCAAGTCGCTCCCTATGGTTTTTTGAATGGGTGTTTGGGCAGTGATCCTTAAGGGGCCTTTTTATACTTGTCTCTACATGCTAATTAGAAGACCCCACCACCCTTTATGGCCTGTGGGGGTTTGGAACAATGTCATGGGGGTCTTTGTGTGGGAACCTTTTCTATCCTTGTACAGTATAAACAGTACAACATTTTATTACTTTGACAGCTGTCACTCAAACTCAAGGCCTACCCCTGGAACAGTAGGGTTAGGCACCGGTGCTTAGGTGGCCCTCGCAAAACTCTCTACACCTTCATGACACTTTTTATAATGGGGCTCAGGTGTTAAAGCTGTTTGGTCCTTCTACTGGGAAGGTGGGATCCCGGGAATAGGATCTATCTCCAATCGTAAACCTCGTCACCTGTCATTTTTTTTAGGGCCAGAGTTTTTCCTGCCAGACCTGTCACTTTTAAGACCAGACCTGTCAATTTTCCTGCCAGGCATGTCACTTTTGGGTACCCGGGGCTTTGCGGTGTGTGTGAATTACATCCTACCAGCTGTCACCCTGTTTCAGGGTCTCATGGGAGGCTTTGGCTCTACATGCCACCTGTCTTTTTTTTCGCATCTCAAAGCTCCTGGGCGGCTGTGATTTATTATTTTATAAGGGGTTTGTATTAACCTATTTTTGAGAATTGCCATAGGCAGGTTTGCGAGGACCCTTTACCACTTTGACACCTACATGCCATAGCCTTCCTCGAAGGCCCTGGGCTGGGGGCTCAGGACTGCTCCGCAGCTGTTCAGACAACAGCTGTCTGCAACCCACAGTTTTAAACATGCCCAGACATTTCCCCCCTACATGCACTCACTTTTCTTTGCACTTTTAAACACATATACAATTACCCATGTTTTGCAGCCAGACCTGTCACTTTTTGGGACTATCCCTGAATGTCACCCTTTTTTTTAAGACCAGAGGGATTGCTGCCAGCAGTTTGCTGCCAGACCTGTCAAATTTAAGACCAGCAGTTTGCTGCCAGACCTGTCAAATTTAAGACCAGCAGGTCGGACACCGACGATGGCACCGGTGCTTGCAAGGGCCACCGGCGATGGCTGCAACCCTCCGAAGATTCCTGGAGTGAGGGGGGTCACCACGAATGCTTCGGTGACTCCTGGGGTCACTCCCAATGGCAGCGATGCTCCGGTGCCTCCCGATGTGAGGGGGACACTCCCGATGGCTCCGACGACTTCCGGGGTCACTCTCGATGGTGGCGATGCTCCGGTGCCTGCCGATGTGAATGGGAGACTCCCGATGGCTCCGACGACTCCAGGGGTCACTCTCGATGGCGGCGATGTTTCAGTGACTCCCGATGTCAGGGGGATCACACACGAAAGCTCTGGCAACTCCGGGGGTCACTCTTGATGGCGGTGATGCTCCGGTAACTCCCGATGTGAGGGGGACACTCCCGATGGCTCCGGTGACCCTAGTAAGGATCTACTCTGCAACCCAACCCAGAGCGGCTGCATGAGGCTGGAGGGCGAACTCGTCCCGACTCTTTGACCAACCGAGGTAAAAGTAGTACAAAACTTCCCAGAAAGTCACTTGTTCCTTGTTGCGTTGCTAGTTACGGTTGATGGGCACGATGGCTGGGTTATCAGGGATATACAGCCATTAGCTATCCCTTACCCCCGGAGCTTCCCAAAGCACCTTTGCTCCGTCGGCCATGTTGTGGAGGTCTTGTGTTTAGATTCCTCAGTAGTGGTAAATGCCATGTGTGGCTGGGATTAACTGAGTTCCCTGAAAAATATAAGGAAAAATGAGCCATAACCCAAATTCTGTATGGAAGGACATTACTGTACAAGGTCTTCCATCTGTTGTGATATGGGCCTGTTCTGTAGCATACAGAGTCATGTGTGGGTCCATGAAATCTCAACACATAGAGGTAATGTATGGACCTGATATGCAAAACGCTACTCATTGATGAAGTAGAAATGTTTTCTATTACACTGGGGCCTCTGTATGATGAGGCACAAATCCAACCCAGGTTCCATCTATGGCACAAGCAACATGTAATATTCCTCCTAAGACATATAACTATGCCTTGATATTGTTTAGTTTAGGATTATCTGTAGAAGTTTGATGAAGTCAGTTATACATCTTAGTACAACATGGAGAGGCTGACTAAGGACAGGTTACAAAGAAAGCTTTGATAGACTGTTGGATTTGCTACCAATCTGCTAGAAGGACCCAGTTGGCACAGACATGCAAAACTACCATTATCTTCAGATTATGTGGAGTGGCTGTCTGAGTGTTAATGTTTGCCAAAAGTTCTGAATTTAACTATAAGGATAAGCCTTCTATTTAATGTCCTGGTGCAGCCTTTAATTATTAATGATTTTCCTTGTCTGCAAAGTTGCTAGATCATGATTTTGTTTATACACTCTTTCTGCTAATTGACATATCATTCCCCATCCTCCTTGGGATGCTAGATATGTGTGGGTGAAACATATGAATGCAAAGGTTCATTATCTATTGGGCAGACATGGATATTGACCAGCCACCTCGAGAACAACATCATCCTAGACCCATCCCAGTCCGGATTCAGACGCAACCACAGCACCGAGACTGCCCTCATCGCCGCCATAGACGACATCAGGCGCCAGCTAAACAACAGCAAAACTTCAGCCCTCATCCTCCTGGACCTGTCAGCCGCCTTCGACGCGGTCTGCCATCGCACACTAAGAACACGCCTCCCAGAAGAAGGCCCTGGACTGGACCACGTCCTTCCTCTCCGGAAGAACCCAGAGAGTCCGCCACCCGCCCTTCTGCTCTGAAGCCAGCAACATTATCTATGGCGTACCCCAGGGCTCATCCCTCAGCCCGACCCTGTTCAACTTCTACATTGCCCCCTTGTACAAGTGGCCTGCCAACACGACCTGAACATCATCTCCTACACCGACGACACCCAGGTCATCCTCTCCCTCACCAAGGACCTGCACTCCACCAGAACCAACCTCAATGAAGGGATGAAGGCCGTCGCCTTGTGGATGAGGAGCAGCCACCTGTAACTGAACTCGGACTAGACAGAGCTCCTCATCCTAGGCCCCACCCCCTCTGCGTGGGACAACTCCTGGTGGCCGACCACACTGGGAGCAGGTCCAACACCCACAGACCACGCACGCAACCTAGAGTTCATCCTCGACTCTTACCTCTCCATGTAGAAGCAGGTCAACGTCATCGCCACCTCCTGCCACAACACCCTCTGCATGCTTTGCAGGATGTACAAATGGATCCCGACCGTAACCAGAAGAACGGTAACCCAAGCCCTCATCAGCAGCAGGGTGGACTACGGCAATGCACTCTACTCAAGAATCCCGGCCAAGCACCTGCGTCGACTACAACACATCCAGAACGCATCAGCCCGACTGATCCTCAACGTCCCCCGCTGCAGCCACACCACCTCCCACCTCAGAGACCTGCACTGGCTCCCAGTCAACAAAAGGATCACCTTCAAACTCCTCACCCACACACACAAAGCACTCCACAACACCGGACTAGCCTACCTGAATGACAGACTCACCTTCTACACCCCCTCCCGACGCTCCGCTCCGCCAGCCTCGCCCTCGCCGCCGTCCCGCACTTCCAACAACCGACCTCCAGTGGCCGATCCTTCTACTTCCTCACTGCCAAGACCAGGAACACCCTCCCCACCCATCTACGGCAGAATAAAGACCTGCTCACCTTCAGAAGACTCCTCGTGACCTGGCTCTTTGAGCAGTAGCAGCACCCCCCCCCCCTCAATGCCTTGAGACCCTCACGGGTAAGTAGCACACTTTATAAGTTCACTGATTGATTGATTGGGGACAAGTACACACACACACTTTTCTGTCACACTTTTTCATGGAATATTGTATTTCTATTTCCAATAGTAACCCTTTCAGTATTCATCCACAACCAAAAACGAGAAAGCAAATATTTTTGTTAAAAAGCATATACTTTTCACACTACTTAAATATTACGAATGATGTATTACAATCCTCAATGCATATTGTACTTCTCTTTTTGTTTTAAACAACATCAAAGGTGAGAAACATTAGACTGTGTGATAGTGTACATGTATACTTATTTTAGATCTTCTTATTGTTATTCATGGAAACAACATCATGGATGATGGATGTCTGTATTAGTAATGCACCTTTCATCCACCATATTGTCAGGCATACCATATAAAGACAATGTAGCATTGTGGTGGTGGAACATACATGGTGGATGTCTGAGATATTCTTCATGAACAATGGACTACTTCAGGATTTAAGGGAACTTAATCCCCCAACTTAAAATGAGCCACAGGGGCGTGTTTGCATATTGGTGAAGGCAGGGGGCGGAGCCTGATGTGACAAGTGTGCAAAGGCGCTCTGTGGCTCGTTTTAACTTGGGGATTAATTCCCCTTGTAGCCTGAGGGTTCCCGGGGACCAACTATCTCACCATGTACCTTCAGTAAGCACAACAGAGTTGTGTTTCAGAGAGGTGAAAAAGGAGGCATGGCCTCAGACCACATCTCTGCAATGCAGCTCTGTGGCGCTTAATGGAGGTACCTGGTGGGCTAGTTAGCCCCCAGGGACCCTCAGGATTCAAGGGGAATTAATCCCCCAACTTAAAACCTGCCAGAGGGCACATTTGCAAAGTGGTGATGGGAGGAGGCGGGACTGATGTGACATGTGTGTACTTATCCAATCACTCCATCAAACCCAACCACTTATATATTCACCATGCACTCTCCTTGCATGACTCTAATCATCCAGTCAGTACCCATGCACTCATGCAATGACCCATGCACTAACTCATGCACTGCTACAATCCCTTTGTACTACCTATGCAGTCCTCTAACCACCTACACACTTCTCATTCGCTCCTTCAATTCCCCTGGTAGTACCCATGCAGTCCAGCAATAACCCTGACACTTCCTGTGCAGTCTTCCAGTCACCCAGCCACTACCATGTACTAATCCAAACACTCAGCCAATACCCAAGCACTTATACATTTACTCAGGCTCTCTCCTTGCTGTATTCTAATCTTTCAGTCAGTAGCAATGTACTCAAGCAATGATCCAGGCACTAACTGATCACTGTTACAATCTCATATGCCCTACCCATACAGTCCTTTACCCACTTACACACTTCTTATGTGCTCCTTCAATTCACCAGGTAGTACCTATGCAATCCCATGATCACACTGTCACTCCCTGTCCACTCTTCCAGTCACCCAGACACTACCATGTACTAATCCAAATACTCCTCCAATACCCAAGCACATATAAATTCACCACACACTCTCCTTGCAGTTCTCTAATTATCCACTCAGTACCCGTGTACTCATGCAATGACCCAGTCACTAACGCATGCACTGCTGCAATACCTTGAGGACTACCTATGCATTCCAGTAATCTCCCCGGTACTATCTATGCAGTCCTCCAATCCCCCAGCCAATCTTATGTGCTTATCCAATTACTGCGCCAAAAGCCAAGTACTTATAAAATCACCATGCAATCTCCTTGTAGCACTCAAATCATCCAGTCACCACTCATGTACTCATTCAATGACCCAGGTACTAACTCATGGCAAATACAGAGGAGGTCATGCTAATCACAGGGGTGCACCAATGCATAGTGTTCCCTAGTGTATGTAGGGGTTTTCACTGTATTCTAAGTGTCTTTGAGCATAGCACTGGCTCTTGGCCTGGTTAGTCAGAGTCAGTTACCATCAGTACCCATCAGCAAAACTTAGGGGGCACAAGAGAACTTTTTTCACCTCAGTTCTGTTCTGGTTCTTTCTGCACATCTCTTCTTCTTCCTGCACTTTTCTTCGTCTTTCTGGACTGCTGTTGCCTCTTTCTTTATTCTTGCTTCTTTCTGCGCTTTTCTTCCTCTTTCAGTCCTACTTATGTAGGCGTAGGTAGAAATTAGCAATTAAAAAACCTTAGAAATTCACTGGAAAAAAAACTGTAGGTTTCAGGGACTTTGTAGTTAGAAATTAACATTTTAAAATCTTTGAAATTCACTGAAAAAGTTTTAATCCAAAGAGAGGGGCTTGTTATTACCCAAAGGGAAATCGAGCACCAGTGTACTGTCAAGTAGAGCAAAATGTTTTCCAAATGGGAGATCAAGTTATCTAAGATTCAAAAGAATTAAAGACCTATCTCACTCACTCAAATATCAACATGTTACTCGGGGAACACTTACCAAAGAAAAAAACAATATTTATGTAAAAATATACATTTTATTTCAATAAAAAACATATGAATCCATTTACGGTAATAGTTAAAAATACACACAATGTACAATAAAACCACCTAATGTGGAAATGGACAAAAATGGGAAAAGACAATAGTATTTGTCTTAGTCTTGTTAATTTGGACCCTCTGTTTGACAACACTGGGAAGGATTTTCCTTCCTTATACCCAAATTGTTTGCTGACAACTCCGAATTTAACCCTTTGTAAATGCGTCAACGCGTTTCGGAAGCCTTGAATGTTAATGCCTCCTTCCTCAGGACAATATCTATGATTTTCTCCACAATCAGTGTATCACCTAATGCACAAATAAAACACATCTTTTAGCCTACAGTCTAACAATTGTTTCTTTACATGTTATGAGCACAATTAAAATACCCTTTAGCCTACACTCTAACGATAGGACCTTTACATGTTATTAGCACAGTTCCATATATCACCTTCTTTACAACTCAAACATTTATTTTTGAAGAAACACAGTCTAGTTATACGAGCTTTGCATACTGTTAAAACAACAAGCCATCTTTTGCTCTCTATAATATTATTCACGTTGTTTACATGGTTATCATCTCTGTCTAGTGCACCCAATTATATTTCATCAACCATTGATCTTATTGGGTGTTTATCTATATAGATCCCCTTATTTTCTACACATAGATGTTTTTCTCTTTTATCTGGCGAGTATTGCCACGGCAAAAACTTCCATTCTCTCTGGCACTCTTTCACACCATTCAAACCAGTATAAAGGAGTAAGGAGTATAAAAGAGTACAATTCATTAATCTACCCTAATCCATATTCAGATGGGGGTCTTACTTTTGTTTAGTCAATAAGATGTTACCTTTTTTTTAAAAAAACTATGGAAATCCTCAAATACGGTGTCATTCAATTTCTTTGCACCCGTTTTTGATTTTCCTATTGTACTCCTCGTCAAAAGAAATAGTTTGTCTTTTTTAGTACTAGAGCTTTTTGCAGTTGGTGCAACTTTCATTACACGCCCACCAGTTTGTGAATAATTACCTCAAGGTATCTTGTCTGACTGAAGGTCTTGGTGGGCAAAAAAACAATGGATTTAGTCCCTGGTCTCTGTACTGGGGTGAATGTATGACATTGATCTGCATTCTGTCCATCAACTGTTGTTTTTGCATTTATCACCCCGAGTGGGACGGGTATGCCCAGACGCGGGTTCCGTGCTCTCCATGCCACTTGAATCAAGCTATCCTGGCTGAAGAGGGGGAAACCACAAAACAGGTCCTAGGATGCTTGTTTCCAGTCCAGGGAGGACCTAGTTTGGCAGTTCCGGCTGGACTGTTCCCATGAGGCACAGGGTCAAGACGGATTTGATCATGGCTGGGTTCAAACTGGAATGGCATGGTGAGCAAAAAAACAATGGATTTAGGCCCAGATCCCTGTACTGGGAGGAATGTATGACATTGTTTTGCATTCTGTCCATCAGCTATTGTTTTTGCTACCAGAGCCAGCAGCTGAGGGTAAAGGCAGGTTAGGTCACAGAGCATAATTAGCTGTTGATAGAATGAAAACAAAACATGGATTTTCTTTCGATTGCTCTCTGTTTCTAGTTGTACAGTCACAACCAGAGAGTAGAAATTTATATCAGCACGTCTTGGGGAAATACAAAAAGGTTGAATCTTTCTGAATGTTTCTTTACATTCCAAGCTACTGCAACTTCTTTTTAAACTGCCTAGTATTAAACTGCTTCTAATATCTTCTTGGAACAAACATCTCACAGCTTTTTTTGATTAGTTTAATTTTTCACTAGCTATTCTATAAGTTTCTTCATGTTTGCAAACGTGATTTTTTTTATATGAAAGAGCTATGTACCAATAATTTAAGTGTATGTGGAATGTTCTGGAGGTGAGTAAACATGCTTTTATGTGATCCCTTTTGTACTCACTGTGCATCACACTCCTCATATTATTTTTATCATACAAGGTGTATCTGCTACCATTTGTCCTAATGAAGATCCACTGCACTACATATCGGCTAAATATGGGTTGAAATGTTGACACAAACTTCAACTTAATGTCTGTATGTTATAATTGTGATTATCTGATAATTTCCTGAAGTACAGCCATGCTTCCAACAGTCATTGTGCTTACAAATGTACTCTGTGTTCAGTGTTCAAATGCTTTGCAACTCTCATGAGTGCTGCACTGTTATACAGCCTTTTGTTTTGTAGAACACCAACCTTGTTTCTATTGATGTAATATACAGACTACTTTGTGGACCATTTCAAAATGGGTGTGGATTGAATTTACATGAATTGTTTATGAAAATTTTAAACAGATTTTAAACAGCTTCTCTAAAGAGACATCCAGAAAACATTTTTGAACTGTAACTGCATTCTCCATATTTCAATCAATTCCTCAGGGCTTTTGACCACGCAGGTCCCCAGCAAAATGTACACATAGACAATGGAATAGCCTATGTGGGCCTGTGTAGACTGGGAAGGCTGTAGGATAGGTACCCCTCTTCCAATGAAATCTTTAAGGTAAAATGTATTTTAACAACCATCCCATACTGCCAAACTCTACAATAACTCTAGGACCTAGACAGCACACTCACAGTGCATTCACACATCACAAATCAAATCAAAAGTAACTTTATTCGGATTGCATTTCAAACCATAAAATTATAGCATCATATTCAACTATTTAATAATAATATACATACATCTCTTCAAAAACATAAAAAGGTCAAATTTAAAAAATACAGCAGCGCATTTCATATATCACCTAAAGCACTTCTCTTTCTGACTGCTTCGTGAGAAATCAAGCAATTGAATGACAAAACATCATGTCTTGTAAGAGCTGTAAATATTAGAATGCTGGCCTAACCTGTCCAAAGGGCAGCTAAAACAGTTCTTGAAAGCACTGCATATTTGACATAGCATAATAAAGTGCAAAGTGTTTTGCGTGGAAACATTATCACAACAACATGAGCATTCTTTAGTCCATTCCAACAGTATGAACAATAGTTGACTAATAAGATTCAACCTGAACCTGGAAAGAAGGTGTCTATGAAAAGTAGATGGAATCACATATAGATATAACTTAATTGACAAAGTGGTTGGAATCATTATGGAATCTCTTACTGGTTCAGCACTTCCCCAACATCTCTCTCCATCTGTTTTCTCTGTACAGGAATTTTTTGGTTTAAATCACGCCAGCCCTAGCAATCTTGCTTGTTTGAATAAATAATTTGGGCTGCCCAAGAGTCCTAAAAATCAACTCAATAAATTTCGTCCAGGGATTTGAATGAGAAATAATGAGCTCAAGACAATGCCCCTGGATGAGATGATTCAGCATTGTATGTGGTTGGGACCAAGCCTTAAGCCACAGCAACAAGGGGTGTAACTGCACCCAATCAGATATATAGCTCATGCCCAATTCTTCATGGACTGCCTCTGAGAAAATACTATTAGGTGGAGATAACTGTCTTCTCATGAATTTGTTCACATGTATCACATGTATCACATTAGTGCTTAAGTTCAAGTATACATGAACTCAGCAAGTGAGTCCAGGAGCCACTGCAAACCAATGGCAGTTCTTGAAATAAGCGGAGTGTCATCCCCTATAAAAAATGCAAGCCACCTGTCGCTTACCCCTAATGGGTACATCTGGGCGTAACACAGGCCCCTGCATCCTCCGTGGTGCCGGGGGCCCCCAAGCTCCGGGAGGCCCACCTCGGCACTGCCCTCTGGCCAGAGAGCTCCTGATTGAGCTCGGAGGGGGCCTCTCTAAGTTCCGTGCGGGGAGGCCCCCTCAGTTTTCGTTACGCCAGTGGGGTACATCTGTACCATCCTTATGCAAGTGTTGCTACAAGAAATTAATATAGAGAATAAATAAAAAATGGGATCTGGGAACCCTATACCTTATAGGACACCCCTTTCCAAACAAACAAAAGGGTGAAGAACGTTCTCGATCCTCACTATATCAAACTAAGGCTGTCAGATTATAATGCAACACTCTCAAGAGATTTATGAAGTCCTGCGCCACACCATGGATCAGAGGACAGCCCATAATTTTTCTCGATTCACTCTATCAAAGACTGACCTGAGATCCATGAAATCAGGGTGGTGTGAACCTTTCTTAGCAACAGTATTCTTAGACACTGTCAAATGCAGATTTATGCATTGATCAACAGTCCCCACTCGGGCCTAAAGCCATAATATATATCAGAAACCATGTTTTGTTGCTTAGCCCTGGTACCTTAATGATTTAGAATCACACTTCCTAATATTTTCACCTCTTTGTCGATTAATGAAATGTGCCTGATTAGATCACAAGTCCTCTCTACGGTCTTTATTAAAAACCTGCACAATAAGTGAAAGCAACCAGGAGTCTGGGAAACCATAAATCATAGCTGAGTTTAAATGGTTAGCAAGCAGAGGTGCCCACATCTCCATATTAGATTTAAAAAGGTCACCTAATACCACATGAGGTCCTGGTTCTTTTTTTATTCGGCAACCGAAACCACTTGGAGAGACCCCATTACAAGGAATAGAAGTCTCTTTCGCCAAGAAGCCCATTCTTTGGAACAAGAGAGTGAAAGACTCAGTAAAGAGAACCAGAACAGTTTTATTTCCTTATGGTAAAAGACCACAATAAAAAGTAGCATAACTTATACTTACTTCCGGTGTCCTGCCCCTGGTCTCCTTCCTCGCCATCTGACAGCCCCCTAATCTTACAAAGAAACAAACAGTTTCTGGCAACCATCAAGCATGACAACCCTTGATCCTTTAGAGATCATGGAAATAGTACACTACCTTTCCCTCAGTCAATCGTGCTTACAGAGTCTCAGAGAGATACACAGAATAAACTTTGGGGATGTTTTCAATAAGCATTAATTGAATCAGCATCATTCTAGTATGAAACATGTTTGCTGTGACAATCATTAGACGGAAGGAAATATATAAGATTACAAGCACCAACAGAGTAAATTGAAGGTAGAATTCTACCATGGTGCTAAAACAGTGAATATATGCAGGCATATATTCATGACAATATTGAAGTGTACTCCTACTATGCAGACCCTATCTAAGTGTACCTAGGTGTACCTAGCATGTATGTGCATGTAAAGGCAAGAATCCCCTACCAAAGAGCCAGCCACATTACCTGATGGGAGAGATTGAAGGACCCCGTCCTGGTCTCGAGTTGGACACCCCACAAGGGATGTTCGACTACTGCGTACTGCAGCTTCTGCAGGCTAGGACCCCAGTGTCTGTGTCAGCATAGTAGCTTCTCCTCTCTCTTTGTAGTGAAGGTATGGTTCTTTTATTCCATAAAGATAGCCTCAGGGTTCTAACCATAATCACCATGTTGTGAGTACGATTAGGTAAATGAGCCTAAATCAATACCTGAAAATATGCAAATAGTTCTATCGCTCTATCATGAAAAGGACCTTGACTTTTATACAGAGTATGTTAATCCTGTTTTGTACGTCATGTGCAGGGGACTTTTTTAAGAAACCTCATGCATAGTGAATGAGGCTAGTTTCAAAAAAACCAATCGACGTTTATTCAGCACTAACTGGTTAAAAGGTCAGTGCTAGAACCGTTATGCAAAGCACAGAAGGACAATTGTAGGTGAAAGGTCGTTTTGCTCTTAGGCCTAGTTTGGGGTACATAAAAATACCAAAACCATCAATGAAACTACCAACAGAAGCACAATGCTCTTTTAACAATCAAGCACTTCATCAACTTTGTACCTGACACTCCTACTCCAGAATCTATAGACAAGTGCAGTGACATCAACCTTTTCTTCTGTGAAAACATACTGGTAATCTGACAGGACTTTGACAAAACTAAACATGCATCTACTCTAAACCTCATCCTTCCTAGTAGACTCCCACAATTCTCATGCCTCAAAGTCCTAACTCAACAGGACCTCAGGCGCACCAACATGCTCAACTCACTCATACTTACTTCCTATGAAGATAATGTCTTACGCTCATCCTTTCTCAAAGCTCTTTGTCCAGAAAAGCTCTCTTACCTTTTCTCACTGCATAAATGCCTAACTCACACAAGGCACTTTCCCAGAAGCTTTCAAAACAGGCCATATTTTCCCATTCCTAATGAAAAGTACTAATACCCTGCTCGCCCTTCTTGGTGCGATGAAACATCTCAGATAATACCTGGATGTGGGAGGCACAGTAGCACCTGTCTAGCTGGACTTGAGAGTGGCTTTCAATATGGTGTCCCACTCTACCTGGTTATTAGGCTGGAGTCAATAGGCCTTACAGGTTTAGCCCTTCGGTAGCTTATCTCCTTCTTAAAGGACCACATGTTCCAGGTTTTTTCATCCTACATGAGGTCTCAAACACAGGCTTTGACTTCTGGCATCCAGCAGGGATCGATTTTAAGCTCCTTCCTCTTCAACATCTATGTACCCCCCTTGGCGAACCAGATAATATTTTCCTTATCTTTGGCACAGATCCATGACCCATCCTTGCTGCACCTGGGTATGTTGGAAATTGCGTCTTGATTTATTCAGAACTCACTCAATCTTAACAGTGATAAGACTGAGGTTTTGTTTCTGGGCAACAACTGCTCCCTCTAGTGTACTAAACACTAGCCAGAATTGATAGGGACTCTGCCCACTCTGGTTAATTATGTAAATATTCTGGGCTTTCTTATTGAAGCTAGGCTCTCTATGAAGCTGCAGATAGCTAAGGTAACTGCCACTTGGTTTGCAGTCCTTGCATGGATGAGAAAAATGTGTGTCTTATTCCTTCTGTGGTTCACAGGACCATCATACAGGCTCTGGTAATTTCCCACCCGGACGATGACAATGTGCCATATTTAGGTGCAGATAAGTCATTTGTACATCGCCTGCAAATTGTTCAGAATGGCACTGCTAGGCTGCATTTCTGCTTACCGAGACATGTTTCTGCCTCTCATTTCCTTAAGGAACTTCATTGGCTTAAGGTTACCAAGCATATTGAATTTACTGTGATATATTTCTAAGGCCAAATTTGACCTGGGACCATGCTACATTCAGGAACTAAAAGACACACAATTGATGGATGGAATGCAGAGTAAATCAAAACAGTCAAGAGATCTGGGTTGAAGTCATCATTCTTTTGCTCACCAAGCCACCCCAGTTTAGATCTGGCCATATAAAAATCAGACTTGACCCTGTGCCTCATGGGAACAGTCCAGCCCTAATCCACATCCTCCCTGGACCAAAAACAAGCATCCTAGGACCGGTTTTGGTGTTTCACCCCTCTTCAGCCAAGAAAACTTGATTCCAGTGGCACAGTGAGCCCAGAACCCAAGACTGGCCATACCAGGCGCACTTAGGGAGAGAAAGCAAAAGACACACAATTGATGGACGGAATGCCGAATAAATCAAAACATTCATGTCCAGTCAAGAGATCTGGGTTAAATCCATCATTCTTTTGCTCACCATGCCACCCAAGTTTAGACCTGGCCATATGCAAATCAGTCTTGACATAGTCCCTCATGGGAACAGTCCAGCCCGAATGGCCACACTAGGTCCTCCTTGGACCGGAAACAAGCATCCTAGGACTTGTTTCGGGGTTGTAACCAGTGGACATTGGCCTTTATTTACATGGGAAACAGAGTCTGTGACCATCCTGCCTTTACTTGAGTCTTTGTGAACAGTCTGAATTCTTCTGGAATATCCTTGTACTAAACCCTGCCAAAATATTCAGCTGCTCTTTTCCTTCAAGCCTAATGCTACAGAGTTGTTTTCTTCTGTAACTGATGTTGAGACAACTGAGACAGATCTTCTCCGGGGATGATGTTACACCCCCTTCCATGAGTCTCATTTCCCCTAGTGTGATCAGGATGAGCAGCCCTCCACTGGAAATCGATTTCCGGGGTCCACTTGTCATTAAATAAGATAGCCCTAATAACAAAACAGGCTACCCTGGGACTGCAGATAGAGGAAGAAGTGGACTTATTTGTGCACTGGTGCAGTGGTCTTGCTACCTCCAAGAACTTCTTTTCTATGACATCCTGGGGCCAAACAGTATCCTCCTCTATAGTACTCCTTCTGCACATCCTATCCAGCTCGGTTTGAAGGTCACTAGGATCAATGTAAAGGTATAGTGCTGTGGCCTTGGTCTCATACCCGGTAATGTTTATTATTGTCCTACAGGGTTCTACTCCAATGGGCTGAATCTTTGTCCTGATCCTACACAGATACAGATGGATGAGGCATTTTGTACTTTTGAGGGCTATCTCCTGTGATAGGTACAGCCTATCTGCACCTACGGCGTGAGGTATCAATGAACACATGAAGCATGATCGGTTCATGGTTTGATGGCCTGCAGTGGTCATGTGTTGGTACCAGGTGTTGTGTAGTAGTGTGCAATGTGGTTTGTGAGTAATGCTAGCGTTTGGTTCAGCATAGGTGTATATGAGGTGAGGGAGGTCTCTACACATGTGTTGCAAGAATGCAAAAGGGGAATTTATGAGGACAGGTATTTTTCCGGATCCTGAGGGTTCAAGAGCACCATGGTTGAATAGAGCATAAATAAACATGCAAAGTATATAACTTAAGAAAAACATTTGAAGGCTGTGGGATTGTCTTCAAGTGGTAGATGTCTGTCTTCTGTGGGAAATGTCTGTTGTCCGGACACTGTCTGTAAGTGAATTTTCCTAGTGGGGTACTGAAAGGAAATGCTACGCCTTTTTTCTCGGAATGGTGAGGTTTCAATTGATTTTAGTGCTGTTGCATTTTGGTTCCCCTCTCCTTGTGCTATAGTGGAGACAGTGCTCTCACTGTCTGTCTGTGGTCTTCTCTATATAAAGTTGTGATTTTTAATCAGTGTGAATGTGTCCTTTGGCCTGCATGTGCTGCATGTAATCTGTGAAGCGGAAGGTAGGTGTTTCATTTTTAGGCAAATGTTTCCATTGACCCGTGTGCATCCATTTGGTCTGCTGTGGAACAAGGTTTTCTTTAATTGGGCTAAATTGCTGGGCTGCAACCTTCTTCTGGATGGGTTGAGATTTTGGGCTGGTTTAGGCTTAATTGTATGGGTTCTGGTGGGCATTTACCTATGATTTGGGTGTCACTAATTTCAAGCAGGGGATATCAAAAAGTGGCTGGAGGGTCATTGTGGAACCCCCATAAGGCCTTACATGGAAATGGCTGGAACTGCATTTGTCTGCTGCTTGTTTTGACGAGAGTTTGGGGTCTTGTTCTTGACATTGTGTGCTCGACCTTATGTGGGTAACTCTAATGAACTCAATCAATTTTTCTCCATGGACTGAGGTCTTGTGGATTTATCTTAATTTGGAGTTTTTAGGACATAATTGCCCTACACCTGTTAGAGGAACCGGGACCCCAAATCCAGGGCCTTCATTTCGTTTTGACACTAAAGAAGGGCCTCTATTGAAAGAGGCCCGTGGTTGGAGATATACATAGCACGCTGAAAGTTAAAGTTGGGTGAGTGCTGCTGGGTGCCTGTTGTTATGTACTGACTGGAAGCAGCCCTGCTCCATCATCAGACTGTCCTCCCCCTGGGTATGGTTGCATAACCCTGCCCTGGAGGATGAACAGCAATAGAGGCCCGCTGCCCCCTGGGAGCACCTGGATGGCGCACTCTAGTGTGGATTCCCAATTGCCATAGCATGGTCTCTTTAAATGCTTGCTATGAAGGCAGGTAAAAAATGTGCCTTGGAGCGGTTTGTAGGAGATAGTTCACTTCGGGGGATGGGTTTGGATTTATAGTATGCATAAATGCTGTGATTGTGTTAGTGGGAACATATGCAATTTTGGGCCCATATGCACACTAGATAGGACCACAAATACTTTGTATAAAAAAGATATCTAATGGCATAAGTCAAATAAACAATTAAACATATAATGAGACAGTGTTGCAAATCCACAAGCTCGTGTGATTTGTTTCCCTATTACTTTTATATTTTTTCGAAAAAAGATAGATATATTAACAACATTTCATCATAAATAATTTGTCATAACCATGCATACATTAAACAACCATAAATGATATGTCAATACATAGAAACATTATTAAGTACACATAAATGGACAAAGCGGGAATCAAAAGTCCTACACTATTGAAATTAAAGTTTACAGTAGACAGTAATTACTTTTAGATTACTTTTTAGTAACTTCTGGATTACTTTGAATACTGGATGGTATGCCTAGATTTCAAACCTTAGGATCTCAAAATGCAAGGTAAATAAGGTGTTTTAGTCATTTGCAGTTTAGATCTCTTTTCTTCATACAAACATTAGTTCAACACTTCGAAGATATTAGGCCTAAAATCTCTTGACATGGTTTCCTAAGGGAGAAAAGAGTTAGGGTTTCCTCAGGTAAGTACACAATTTATGAGTGGGAGTGTTGGGGCTTAGGAACAAGGTTCCCCAAGGTCCAGATAGGCACTCAAGTTTCACCGTGAAAAACAGAAAAAATAACTGTGGGTCTAGAATGATAAGAAAGCTATGTGTGTGGAGATGGCTACATGTAGGCTTCTGAATATAAGCAGACTACTGGACAATCACCATATGTGAGTAAGTGTCCATCAGTTACTCTTCCTATACCGCCCAATTCATCATGTGGTCTACTTCACAGTAGGTAGTCCAGATTGACCAACTCCAAGGTTGTTTTTATGAGATGGTTGGTAATGATGAAGTAATGTATAGGGTGATAGGTGGATGCTGTTAGTAACTGAAAGCAGTGCAAATGTGATATGTGATTAGTGATAAGGGAATGTGATAATAAAATTGGATAGTGAACGCAATATAACTTTATTCTGGAGTCGTGCACTTCCAACTATAAAAACAAATAGAGTGCAAAAAAGTCAGATGGTTTTAACAAATAAATACTGACTGGGTTATCTGGTCGACATGTTTCTGCGGACATTTAAAGGTCCACATTGGTACCTGCCGCTTCCTCAGGACCCATAAACTTCATTGCTACCGCTCTTGTGAAAGATTAAAAAACATTAGTGAACAAAACTGGTAAATGTCACCTGTTCACTTCTGGATTTCCTCCTAGGAAAATGGAAGAGTCCCAGATGTTGTATCGCCATAACACACACACATAGACAGACATAAGAACAAAGATAGGATAACATGCCATCATTAGTATGGGTTATCTACATAATCACTGGAGTGTTGTTCTTATTCAACATTTCAAAATATTTATCAAAATTTCTTTGGCTCACCTTCAATCTAAGGGGAAGTGTATCTCCTCACCTGGCAAGCAGCTCAGGACAATGGAGCACTGCTCTATAGTAAGGGAATTAACACAACTTGTGATCACCTGTGTGGCCACTCTGCAGTTAGTTACTCATTGGGATCAACTCATTCAACTGTTTTTTGAAATTTTTAAATAGATTTAAAAACACCGCCTGGTGTTGTTTCATACAGATTCTAATTTTAACAAGGGCTTGTTGTTTCATGGAAATTCAAAGCATCCTGTTGGTAAATAGAGCCTTTCTTCTATATTCAATAGAGTAATCGACATTCGTCATGACAGCCCAGTTATTATCATATTAATCAGCATGTATCACTATTGAGACTTAATGTGCTTGAAAAATGTTTATAATCTCAGTTGTAGGCTTGCACAGTTTATATTGCTGTTCTGCATAATACCTTTGTGGTCAAGTTCGCGCTTTACTCTGAAGAGGTTACATCATCATGTGCTATTAATATTACATTGCTAAATCTAGCCCCACGCGTCTTACCCATTTATTGAAAAACGGGGCCTCTTCTCTGTTATGTGCCTTATTTCTAAACAGACCTGCGTGTGTATTGCCACAGAGTTTAAAAGCTCCTTGGGCCTTATTTATGAAGGACTTGCGCCGCCGATGCGTCACTTTTTCCCATGTTAAAAGTGACGCACCGGCGGCGCAAGTCCTTCATAAATAAGGCCCCTTGTAGTTTGTTATGTGCAATGCGCCCATCGTGGAGAGATTTGAGATTAAAAGCAAATATTTCTCCGTTCAGAGCCTCGTCTGTGACGCACTTCAGTATTGCCAAACACAAAACCTGCTCGCATATTCCAGGCACGCACACATCATCATGTGCTATTGATATTCTATTACTAAATCTAGCCCCACACGTTTTACCCAATCATTGAAAAACGGGGCCTCATCTCAGTTGTGTGCCTTATTTCTAGACAGACCTGCGTGTGAATTGCCACAGAGTTTAAAAACTCAGTGTGGTTTATTATTATATGCAATGCGGTCTTCTTGGTGAAGATTAAGATCAAAAGCAAATATTATTCATTTCAGAGCCTCGTCCGTGCCACACTTCAGTATTTCCAGGCACAAAACCTGCTCGCATATTCCAGGAACACAGCAGTTGTTGGTTTCATGCACGGAGATCCCTGATCGTGATTTCTTGCTCTCTACCGCACACTGTTGCACTCTGGTAATGACTTCAATCTAAATAAACATTACGTTCATAGAAAATTATCTGCGCGCATCTAATCATAGTTTCTGTCACACCCCCCCATCTGCATGTTTAGCCACCCTTACCTCTCTGTCGGTACTCCTAGCAGCCTTCTGGGCTGTTTGGGGAGGTACCACGGCGGTGATCTGCTACTTCCCTATTGACTGCAGCCAAGTTCCTATTGGATAACACGGACCCCATGTTCACACCAGTTAGTTATGGGAAATGTAGTCCCCAGTTTCACCCTTCACACATTTCGAGGGTCGAACCGTATAATTAAGTGATTAAACACGCAGTAGTGGCTAGTGCTACTGTTTGTAATAATGCCATATAACTTCCTCAGCACACAATAAGTGGAGTTATAATTATAAGTGGATTTTACAATTTAGAATATCGTGGAATATGACATATGCATATAATTTTGTGAACAGCAAGTAAATATCTATTATGTATGGAGTGGTGAACAAGATTATCAGTATCAGTATGGGGGAGATAGCAACTCGGTGGATGCACGCGGTGGTTTAATGTATTGAGGCCATTAGGCCAGAGGCTTACATGGGCGTTTAGATTATGTGATATCTAGTTGTGAGAACAGAGTCAGTTGTTTCATAGTGACATCCAGGGGATATCTTCGGTCAGGACAGCCTTATCACAGTTCAACTTATACACCCATTTCTGTTCTTTCAAGAACAGGGGTCTGGACACATCAGTTATATGTGTCGGGATGTTTGGTTGCTCCAGAACAGTCCATTCGAATTCAGTTGGTTTGTGTGCCACTTCTATGAAATGATTTGTTAGTCTGGTTGCCTGCTTTTTACACCTAATTGTGCTTTTATGTTCGGAAATTCCAGTTCTTATTTTCCTGGTAGTCATCCCAACATACCTGAGTGAACAGGGACAGGTTATTAAATAAATCAAGTGACTACTATTACAATTGGTGAAACGTCTCTGCTCCCAGGGTCGACTTGTCCCTATATCGATGGTTGTGGAGCGTTTGGTCTGAGGGCAGGCAGCACAGTTCCCGCAGGGATGGTGTCCTGTTACAGGAGGCATATTCCATAGTGTGCCTACTTGATGCACCTCTCTTGTTGAAGTTTCACCACCAGCTGCACTGGGGCGTCCGAGTGCAGAATGCAGGGGTCCAATGTTAGCCAATTGGGCTAATGGGGCTTTCAATTAGGGACTGTTTATGAGCAGGCCACTCACACTCAGTTGTGAGAGCAAAGTTCATGGGGCTAAGGTCATCACTGCAGGGGCCAAAGATCAAGTCAACACAGGAGCACCACTGATGAGGCCAGGTGCTGGGTGCAAAAAGGATGTTAGGGGCCCAATGCATTTCAATGGAGACCGTTGGTTGCGCAATGTTTTTGCAGGCTCAGGCAGGGGGACTTCCTGAAGTTGACCACTGGCTGGAGATGCAAGTTAGAATCTTGGGGTATGCCAGGACACCATCAATTGGGCCACCCAGGGCCGTGGGGCATCAGGTGCAAGGGTGTCTTCGGGTGTTGGGTGTTCTAACCAGCTCCGGTCACACTCTGGGCCATTCAGGTTGTGGCTGCAGGTGTCATTTCAAAGCTAGAGGGAGGTCGTGGATCACCGGAAGCCAGGTCAGGATCACTGGGGGACTTCCTTGTGATATTGGGTAACTCAACTAGGGCTGTGATCTTCAGAAGCAGAGTGGTACAAAATCACAGAGTTTCCAGAATACGTATTCTGTGGGTGGCCGGTAGGGCTGGGAACATAGCAGTTGGTGTCCTCTTCTTCTTCCTGGGTCAGCAAAGCTCTTTGGTCCTTCTTCTTTCTTTCTCAAATTTGAGGAAGCAAGTTTTGGTGTTTCTGTGAAATACTAGATTTAGGTGTTGTAAAGGGGTATGCAAGTCGGGACCAACGGGTCCCTTCCTTGAGGTAGGTACACTCCCTAATATTCCACCATCTAGTGGTAGAGGGCATGAGCCTCTCTCTAATTGGCTGAGTCCCCTCATCTTCAGGATGGAGGGGGCTGAAATGCTTGCTTCACCTCGCCTCCCCATCTGAGGGGTGGGTTTGGCAATGGTAGGCACATCTCTCTTCCTAGCTTGGTTTTAATGCTGATTCTCCCACCCAAAGTGGCTTCTGAGTCCATTTTATATTAAAACACAAAGTGCTGAGAAGTTTGCCACCAACATCCCAGTTTTTAGTAAAACTATTATGGAGTTGTGGAGTTCGTAAGGACCAACTCCCATACATATACTCTTTATGGCTTTACTACACTTACAATGTCTAAGAATCGGCTTTGGCACTGTAGGGGTACAGGGCTGATGCCACTGTACCCTCACTTTAGGGCTAGTGCACCCAGCTAGAGGGGTGACTTACCTAGGCCTCAGGCAGTGGGTTGCAGGTATGGCACAAAGGGTTGTGTGCCATGTTGACTTATCACTCTTCTCTGCACCAAGGCACACAGCCTTAAATGGTAGTTTGTGTGTGTTTTAAGGTACAGGGCCATTAAGAGTATCACAATAGGCGCTGCTGCCCTAAGAAGTCTTCCCTGGTCACAGTGCCCTTGGTACCCATGGTGCCTTTTACAAGGGGCTTACCTGTGGCCAGAGATGTGCCAATTGTGGGTCCAAAGGTACAGTCTTGGAAATATACAGGCCCCGGAAACCTAATTGGCAGGGACCCAGGGCACGTCAAGTCAGGTTGCATCAGGTTTCAGGCAAAAAGTGGGGGGAAACCATGCAAAAATTTGCACTTTCATACAGTGGGTAATGGGTAATCCCTTTTTGAGGATGTTGTAGAAGAAGGCAACCTTGGAACCTGTGTCGGTCCAGGGCTGTACTGTCTCTTGCCCCCATCATTCTCTCATTCTATCTAGGAACTCAGTTACAGTCTCCCCAGGCTTCATGATCGCTGTCATGTCTGGGATTCCAGGGAACATCTCCCTTATGGCTGGCCAGATCTGGTGTCTGAATAAATGAAATGCTGCCCTGTCACGCTCGCTGTTGGAGAAAACACCTTATTGGTTTGCTACCCTTTAGGCTGTTGAGCAGACTTTTGATGTTGACTGTAGTTAAGTTTATACCCATGGTGTTCATTAGAAAGCATGCGATCCATTTTCCTGCCCCAACTATCAATGGAGGCTGTTTGCTCCTAAGCCCTTCTTAGTCCATCTCTGCCCACAACACATAGATGAATCCAGCTGCACCTTTCGCCAATAGCAGACATATTTTGGCACAGTCAGCTCTGTCCGTTTTTACCAATGTAGTGTTCCCATCATCTCAGGAAGTCCTGCATGGAGGTGAGCTCCATGCCAGATCTCCTCTTCCATGCCGAATGCAGGCTTCTGCAATGGCCATGTCCACAGGTTCGAAGGATCCCTCTTCTGGCCTGGGAAAATCATACTAGATGGCAAAAAGGCCATGCAAAAGCATCACCATCCATACTAATTACTGCCTCTCTAGGCATTGTTTGACCTGACTTTCGGGGGAGCTGCGGACTTCCTCATCATTGCTCTAAACGAGCATGAGTGAAGGTGCAATGCTATTCCTTCTATGCCTTAACTGATTTCCGGACAGGTTTTATTGACTATTTATTTCCTACTCAGCTCCTCTCCTATGCTGATGGCCCAGGGATCTGTGTGTCTCTGTCAGCTCAGGCCTAGCTCTGGTTCCGTCCAGGGGAAGGAAAGTTGTTCCTTTTCCATGCTGGGCTTCCCAACTTAGATCTCTCTCTCTCTCTCTATAGCCTTAACCCACACGTTTCCTTTAATTCCACCTGGGCTGCCTCCCTTGCTTGGTGCTGTGTACTGTTCTTCTAGGCAACGTCTTGGCCTCAAACTCACTCCCTGAGCCTTCCTCTGTACCATTGGAATACCTACAGAGAGTATAGCTGGCTGCTCCCCCTTCATAGTCAGATTTTGAGGAACTGGGGCCCCTGTCTTCCCCTCCACTGGTGGAATCACCTTCAAGAGGGCAACAAACTTCCCTCTGATCCTGCGGACCCTGTGAGGTGGTCAGCAACATGTGCTCTCCATTCAGACCTGCTGGGTTATGACTGAGGGGTGGGGGATTTAAGAGGGAGCTTGACACTGAACTAGGCCACTGCTGGCTGCACATGAGCTGGTTGGGCTTGTGATATCCCCCCTTGGGCCTGGTGGCTTGCTGCTCTGAAGGAGTTCCACTTGCCTTCTCGACCGGTAGGTTGGTGTATGCCAGCACAGGGAGACTGGGATGGCCAGCATCAGTGAGAGCACATACCCACTCGGGGTAGTCTTGTAGGCTGGGGCCACCTCGAAGATGGCCCATAGTTCTAATAAATCCACTCCTTTAGCCTTTTGATGTCTTGCATACCTGGTCTATATGTTAGCCTTTGTGTGTTCTATGATGTTGGTATGTAATGTCCTCCCTTCAGGCCAGGGAAATGTGAGCACTTGTGTTGATGCACCACTTGCTGCAGTGCTTTTCTACTTTCTTAGACTGGGTGGGGAACCTCGCTTGTATATGGTCGAGTGATGTTTCCATAATGGACTGGGGAAATTGTTTAAGGGTTTTGCAAGTTTGGATAATCTTGAAATTCTTAAATAATTCTACTCTACTTTTGGGAAATGTGTACAAGAGATGGTACCAAAAAATACAATATACTGGTTACGAGCTTCTATAACTGTGATTCATCAAAAAGAACATTTATCGTTAAACAAAACAGATCCAGTGAAATAGTATCAACTTGTAAAAAAGTGCAATTGTTAAAACAGAACAGTGCGAGTCGATTTGTAGCCGAAAACTGTCAACCGTGAAATACTGGTCTGGGAAGAAGTGGTTGTTATTTCATAAAGCATGGACTTACTATCATGACATGTCATTTAAACACAACCCAATACTGCAAAAGTTATTGGAGCATCACAATATCAAATACATGCATGGATGATAAAATCTAAAAGAGACTCAAAGAGAAAAAGTTGACAAAAAAAAAGATTATTTTTGTCCAAAACATAAACTCCTTCTAGTGCCTTACAGCTCCAGCAGAGGGGATGCTCTGCATAATACGCAGACCTAAGTGTCTATTGACCCAGTAGACAAAAACAGCAATAGTTGTGGGGAGTAAAATGGAAAAACATGACAATTATCGGCCCTCTGTGTCCAGAGACAACATACACATTGCTCTAACAAAAAGGAGAGTGCAAAAGTCAATCTTTCATTATTCTTTCAAATATTCCAAGAATAGTGATATTTCTTCAATCGTTCATTATGATCACCACTCATAGATGGCAAACCAAGTGCACTCACTCCCCGCCCCAATGCATGCATCAACAAGAGGCCCCTTAACAATTAAACTCAGGAGTCTTGCTTGAATTTCTGCAGTGCGTATGTTTATTAAATATAACTTCACAGGTCAATTACTTCATTGACCGCATTTCTTTATTTAAAGTCCAAATTACTTTTCACATCACAGCATTAAAAATCACACTTATCTACATATATACTCTTTTACCGCCCATTCTCCAATGGGCATTTGGTTTAACTTCAGGGCTGCGCCAGCAGGCCACAACCCAGATAGCCTGCTCTCTTTTCGTTAACCCCCTTCCGGTCAACAGAGCCGCAGGTGAATTATATGCCCCCACTTGGGCAACCAGCGGCTTCCAGGGTAGGGCTGGAGAAGCCAAGGCCACCAGCAGGTCAGCCTCAACTCTCCCGCCAGCCCCAGAGTCCATGATGATTTCTAAAACCTGTTCAGAGGTAAAAAACTGTCACTGGACAAGAAGTTCCCGTGTTATTCTTGTCCGGAAACCCCGCTATTGACCTGCCGAAAGACCTAATTTTAGGGTTGGGTGGGTGGGTGTCTTCCTCACGGACGTCCGACTCCTCGGCTGGCCAGTAGACAAAGAGGGAGTCCTAAAGATGGACGCAGGCTTTTAAGCCTCGCGCCCAGGCATTACTTCCGGGGCACCAATAAGCCCCGGTTCTATTGGTCTACACGTAATTCCCCTTCCGGGTCGGCTGACCCGGAAGTGAAACCTCAGACGGGTCGGCCCTTTGTTTACCACTAACGACGCCACTCCCCGAAGGGGGGTGGTGCCTTGCATAGATGGCAAACCAAGTGCACTCACTCCCCTCCCCAATGCATGCATCAACAAGAGGCCCCTTAACAATTAAACTCAGGAGTCTTGCTTGAATTTCTGCAGTGCGTATGTTTATTAAAAATAACTTCACAGGTCAATTACTTCATTGACCGCATTTCTTTATTTAAAGTCCAAATTACTTTTCACATCACAGCATTAAAAATCACACTTATCTACATATATACTCTTTTACCGCCCATTCTCCAATGGGCATTTGGTTTAACTTCAGGGCTGCGCCAGCAGGCCACAACCCAGATAGCCTGCTCTCTTTTCGTTAACCCCCTTCCGGTCAACAGAGCCGCAGGTGAATTATATGCCCCCACTTGGGCAACCAGCGGCTTCCAGGGTAGGGCTGGAGAAGCCAAGGCCACCAGTAGGTCAGCCTCAACTCTCCCGCCAGCCCCGGAGTCCATGATGATTTCTAAAACCTGTTCAGAGGTAAAAAACTGTCACTGGACAAGAAGTTCCCGTGTTATTCTTGTCCGGAAACCCCGCCACAGGGCGAGGCGCTTACTGGCAGACTCGACCTCCCCCACCCCGCGCTCGAGAGCTTCGGAGATAGCTCCTAAGATTGTTTCTATAAATATCTCGGTGCCCGCCTCTGAAAGGTGCACTCCATCCTCCGCATACAATTCCGGCCTGGACGTTTGTATCAACTTGTGACGGATAGTTCTGATACTGGACTTCCGCAAGATCTCCGCCACCGCTTGGTTTAACCTCTTTACCGATCTATTCACTGCTTTCCTGGGTGCGGCCCGCGACCATACCAACCTCGGGATGACTTCCGACCACAGTAGCCTAGCCTCGGGCAAGATATTTTTGACCGCTGCTAAAGTCGAAAACAAGAACTCTTTCACTCCTCTCCTTCCTGCCGGGATCATATCGTTGCCACCACAGTGCAACATGAATACATCCGGATGAGGCATGCCCCTGGCCAGAGCCGCCTTTAAATCCTTAGGGACGTCGGCTAGGAGCTGCCCGCCTACTCCCACCCAATGATGATCACATCCTTGAACCATGTGCACCCTTTTTTCGAGCGTCTCCTTGAAGATCACTCCAGCCCTGCGAATGAAGGAATGGCCGCACCAACATATTTGGACCCTCCTAGGGGAGGTACCTACAGTAAACATTAAGAGACACGATGAGAACGATCTGAAGCAGAAGGGCGGAAAAGTAATGATACAGCTGTTAAACTAATTGCGGTCGCACATAACGCTCGTAACAAGCAGATTTCTAACGACCCAACCTCTTAATCGCCTGCTCGGGTAACCCCAGGCCCGCAGCTGTTGTTGCTGCCCGATGCGAAAAGAATGGGAAGTAAAATCGGACGGGTCAACCCCAATCTTTGCTAAAGTCATCTTAACCACCCTTGTAAACTGGAACCTAGTGAGGGGCAGACCATTCATGTGAAGCAGTACTCTATCATCGGCCCCTTGGGGCCTGGTTTGCATGAATTCTCTCATCAGGCTAACTGGACAGAAAGACTCACCCTCCACTCTACCCAACTGTATCCAAGACCCTCTGCCTAAAGGGTCCGTTTTCGACCTTCGCACCCTGAGTCTCAGGACATCAACCGACTCTATTACGTCTGAGCACCTTAGGCCACCCTCCCTATCTGTTTTCGATGCCGGAAGTAATTCTGAGATTCGCAGAGCGCCGCAAAAGGCTAACACGTAGGCCACCCTAAATAATTGGGTCTCATATGATGAAAAGCAAACCAATGGCAATGTTTCCAAGATTTTTACCAATTTTCCAACATCTATAGGCCTTCTAGAGTCTTTCGCCCCAGGCGCCAAGCGCTCCCAACCTTTCACCGCCCTTCTTACTCTCTGGTCCTTCGTTGGGTCAGTGACTCCCTGCAACCCTGCATAAAATGCCAGCGCTGATAGTTGCCTCTTCATACATGCAACCGAATTTCCTTTCTTCTTCTGATGCACTATGAATCCTAACACACTCTGTGGCATAAAGACTTCCACTAGTCCCGCTCCCTTTAAGTATGACATATAACATTCCCAAGACTTTTGATACATACACTTAGTCTTGGGGGCCACGGATGCTGCTATCAACTCGGAGGCAGTGGGGCACCAAGCTTCCATAGCTCCGCTGGGAAAGCTGACATTGTCGACTCTGCTTGCGGCCAAAGTGCCCGGAACGCTGTTAACTTAAAACGAGACAATGCATCAGCCGCTTTATTCTCAACACCGGGAACATGCCTAGCAGTGAAATGGACATTGTATCTCAGACATTTCAGGATCAAATTCTTTAAGAGACGAAGCACCCATGTGCAGGTTGCGCTCTGGTTATTAATCACCATCACTACTGACATGCTGTCTGACCAAAATACAACGCGCCTGTTCGAGAGCATATCCCCCCACAAATGCAATGCCACTACTATGGGGAACAATTCTAGAAAGGAAATGTTACGGGTCAGACCTCGTTCTACCCAATCATCAGGCCAGTGCTGCATGCACCACTTGGATCCCAAAATCGCTCCAAAACCAATACTTCCTGCAGCATCAGTGAACAGTTCCAGATCAGCATTTGAAGTGCTGGCGGACCGCCACAACACCGTGCCATTGAATTCCTGCAAGAAACCCTTCCAAATCCGCAAGTCTCCTCTCACCTGAGATGATAACCGAACTCTGGTGTTTAGCCCGCAGGCCAGACATTGCCCTTGCTATACTCCTGGAAAAGGCCCTGCCCATTGGTATGACCCGCAAGGCAAAGTTCAGTTGGCCCAAGAGTACTTGCAACTGGTGTAACGTTACTTTCTTTGCTCCCAGACAGCCATCAATTGCCTCCTTGAAGGCATCCACTTTTGACTTTGGCAACCTGCACACACCTGCTCTGGTGTCCATTTCGATGCCCAAAAATGTCAGACATGTTGTAGGGCCTTCTGTTTTCTCCGCCGCTAATGGTATCCCCAGAGCTCCAGCTACCTGTTGGAAGCCCAGCAGGGCCTTCCTGCAGGACTGGGAACCCTTAGGGCCCAAAAATAAAAAATCATCCAGGTAGTGTACTACTGCATGGGATTTGTCTGATGTCAAGAATTGTTCCACCGCCCATTCCAGGAACCTTGCAAAGGTCTCGAAAACTGCACAGGCGATAGAACATCCCATGGGCATGCACAAGTCAATGAAGTAATTGTCATCGAAAGTGAAACCCAACAGCCTAGTATCATCTGGGTGAACAGGGACTAGCCTAAATGCTGACTCGATATCCGCCTTAGCCATTAAGGCACCCTCACCCAGCCCTTGCAATTTTTCAATGGCTGTGTCGAAAGATGTATAGCGCACTGTGCACAGTTCCGGGTCTAGCTTATCATTGACAGATAACCCTGGAGGGCTTGATAGATTGTGTATGAGTCGGAATTTACCCACCTCTTTCTTTGGGACTAAACCTAAAGGTGAACAGACCAGTTCAGGGTTCGAGGATTCTTGAAAGGTCCAGCGACCCGCCCTAAGGAAACTTCTTTCATGATCTTACTTCGTGCCGCCTCCATGTTCTGGAGCACAGAGCTTTGGTTGCGAGGCGGGACTTTAGTAGGGGATGCTGAAGACGGGATCCGAAAACCAAATGTAAAGCCATGAAGCAGGAATTGGGCCTCCTCAAGTTTGTCATACTTACTAAGGAGGTGTGTCAAAACATGACGTTTAATAAGAGTTGGGAGCTTTGTCGGATGCTTTGGGTGTCTTTCCTTTTGGGGTGGTATGGGTGGGCTGTTCTTTAGGATTTCCATTTTTCTTGAAACATCTGATTTCAGGATGGGAAGTGCCACCGCAGTAGGAACAGCAGTGTTTGAACCTGCACGCGGCCCCCCTCGTACACTCGTTTCTGTTAAACTGCCAGCAGGCCTGTTTTTTATCACTGACACCCTTGTCACTCCGAAAGGACTGACTCTGAGCGGGGGCACTAGTCTTAGGCGTTGAGGGTGAGGAGTAAAAAACTGTGTGCCATAAATTGATCTCTCGTTGATCCCACGATATACCTGGGTGGACTGCTTTCATTTGCCTGAACATTTTATCATACTTTAACCACCCCAGTCCTGGAAACTCAGATGCGGCACCATGAATAAGGGATATATAACTCATCATCTGCGGACCTAAAACAGGATATTTCTCCAGTATAACTGCCGCATAAATGGCAAATCCTGTGATCCAGTTTTTCATGGACCACTCTGTCCATGACTTCCTTTGACTATATTCGCCCTCTTTCCCACCTTTTGACTTCCCTGCCGCCACTCCTGCATTAATAAGGTCAAACACGTCTATATATTCGCCTCTAAGTATTTTTTCCTTTACCTCTGCAGGCACGTGCCAGGTGATCCCCGTGGATGGCAATAGGGTCATTGAGGATGAGCCAAACATTAACGGGCTGAATGCCAACAGTGGATGAGCCGTCGGTTGCCCCCCTGCCCCCCCCTGCGTCTGACTATTATGGGGCACAGAATGATCAGCAGCAATGTTATCTATTGATGCCTGTGGTGGACACCCTATGTTTGAGTAAGCATTCAACATTACCGGCCCTGCCCCCGTTGGGTATGTCATGGCGGGGATTATCGAGCTTATGGGGCCACTACCAATTGCTTGCCCATGGGAACCGTACAATTGCATCCCTGGTAACTGTGCGACCCCCCCAGGTTGTACCCACACTTGTGACACTCCGCTACCTGGTTGTGCCACTACTGGCGGTAACATACCCTGTGAACATGGCGCCCCCACAGGAGTGACGGGGAACCCTCCTATTTGTGTAGGCTTAGCAGTAATATTCTGTCCTTCCATGCCATCCTTGTCCTTCTCTGCGGGTGAATTCAAACCTATTGTCTCTAGCACCTCCTCCTCACCTGATGATGCTGGTTGGGGCTGCGTCGCCCTGGGCCGCTTGCCTTTTGTTGTCTCTTTAAACCTCTCCGGCGTGCGCCTCGCTCTCTTGCCTCTCCCTCTTTCTTCCTGAGGGTTTGCGTCCGCTCTAGCCCCTTCTCGCATGTTCTTTAGCACCCAATCCATGCCTTTCTCTCTCGTATACTCCAGCAACTCCGTAAACCCGAGGTATTCATCACTTTTTGTAGAAGACTCTTTACCCTTCTGAGACTTTTTAGGCGGCATCCTGCACTTGAAGAGAACAAGCATTAATTTCTTTAGCAACATTGCAAGCATCCATAGAGCTGCGCTCTCCTTTCCCCGGGCCCTGCTCACTCTGGCGCAAGCCAACATGGTTTGAGCTTGCTCCCAAACAGCTAAGGTTATGCCCCCTGTGCCTGCGCCCATCCCCAGGGCATGTTGACCCAGACCCCGACTGTTCACCCAGTGCCCTTTCCACCATACCCCCTGAAAAGTTGAAGGGGACACCCCGATTTGAACAAGGGACCTCTTAATCTGCAGTCAAATGCTCTACCACTGCGCTATATCCCCAGCTTCCAATAGAAATTGCATCACGCTAATGCTTGGTACTAAATTTGCTTTGAGCGCTTAACAAAACAGGTTGCCATGTCACACTATTCCAGCCTCCGTCTTGTCCCTGCTTATGATTGGGCGCACACAATTATATGAAGTTGATGCAGGACTACCCAATATGCCTCCTGTTCAGCCTGTTTTGCCCCTAATCACCACTTGAGGGGGGGGATGGGGTTGTAAACAACGTACATTACACTTTAAATCTGGAAGAGGGCTTAATCTTCACTAATGCTAAATGACCAATGCGATAATTACCCACTACGCTGGTTCATAGAGATCATTTGGTAAAAATTCCATTGATTTGTGTTCAGCGCCATCAGGGCATATGATTAAATTTGTCCCCGCCTCCAGCAAAGCACTCGAGCAGAAGCGGACAACGCATTTAAGTCTAGCTGCCGGCAGAGCCTTCAGCCTTACAGCCCTCCGTTCATTGCGGTGCGACTCATCTTCCTGCAGGCACCGCTGGCGAGTCAAGCATTTGCACCAGGGACCCCGTAACACGCATCACGCTGGGACCCAACGCGCGCCCCGGGGATCCCACACACCGCGTCGCACGCCCCCTCACTCGCATTCACGTGTGCGCGTCACTCGTCTCCCTTGCCAACGCGCTCCTGTCGTCAACACTCGACGCGCGCCTCAGCCCGTTCACGCAACCCAAAACTAACTTCCTCGCACGCCTATCAACGCGCGCCTCCGCTCACACATAAATTCAAACTCCTCGCACACCTTGACGACACACACGTGTGCCGCATCATCCAACCCCATAACACACTGCACGGCCTACTAACCTGCCCTCAAGCCAGATTGACCCTCGCTAGCCTCTCTCCCCGCGATGGTCCCGTGAAGCGATGTCTTCCTCACGGACGTCCGACTCCTCGGCTGGCCAGTAGACAAAGAGGGAGTCCTAAAGATGGACGCAGGCTTTTAAGCCTCGCGCCCAGGCATTACTTCCGGGGCACCAATAAGCCCCGGTTCTATTGGTCTACACGTAATTCCCCTTCTGGGTTGGCTGACCCGGAAGTGAAACCTCAGACGGGTCGGCCCTTTGTTTACCACTAACGACGCCACTCCCCGAAGGGGGGTGGCGCCTTGCAATGTAGTTATACAGGAGTCTTGCATTTTTTAATTCAGTTTTTATTCAATCAATGTTCAAATTCACGGATATGTCTGCACGTTCTATCCTCATTTCAAATGTACATCTCGGAGGGGAGCAATTCTTATCCAAGTATAGCTTCCTCGTCAAATAATTCTCTTTATTCCTCTTGACTGCCGCTCATACAGAGTTCATCTTTACTGATTGACTTTTGCACTCTGCTTTTTGTTTGCGGTTGGACTTTGTATTAACATGGTCCAGTGGCAGTGGGACCACATAAAGTTGATTGTCTATGTATAACTAGAAATAGCACTTCAGTGTGCACTTTTAGCCCAGACTGCCAATGTGTCATTTTGAGGACAACTTTACACCTTGTTAACCCAGCTCTGAATTTTTCCCTAACGCTAAAATTACACCCTATATCACACCCAGGGGTAGTTGGTACCAGCTGTCTGATGCTCAGTGGTCCAAGTGCAAAAGAAAAGAAAACTCTTTCACTTCTTTTAGACACTGCCAATTGCGTAACAAGTGGACCCTAGGAAAAACTATTTCAATAAAAAATAAGATCAAGGCGGTACCCCTATATGACACCCAGGGCCCATGCGAACCTCTGTGTCACACCCACAGGTCCAGGTGATCCCCTACTGACACCAGGGACACAGCATACCTCTATTCCATGCCCAAAAGTCAAGGGGATCCCCTACTGACACCCAGGGATGAAGCATACCCATGACCAAAGGTCCAGGCAGCCCCTCACTGACACTCAATGGTGGAAACTACCCTGTGTCCCCCAAAGTGATCCCAAACAGTAGTAGTTGTCCCCTTTGCCCACTCTAATGTGCTGACTAGGGAAAGAGCAAAAAACGATCTACGATTCTCCTAGTTTGCCATACTCCACATGCTGGGTCTATGGATCAGATCCAGTATCTTAACCTGTGACAGCTGTCTCTGGATGCATCTCAGCCCCATGGATTCAACAGAACATCTAATCAATTATGAGGTCTGCTCACTGTTCTCATTTGTGCAGATGTGAATCAGGGTGGGACTGGGTCTTTTCTTCTACTGCAGTCAGGCAAATATCTCCTGGCTGTGTCGCAAAACAGAAACAAGTTGGTTTATTCAAACACAGTAGCCGGGAGAGTCAACAAAGTTATGTTTGAAGAAAGTCTGTCAGTTTACAAAGTTTTGGCTGACAATGTATACATATTGTGAGGTACAATAAAATGATTTTACATTCTTGACAAAGCATCTCCGTCATAAACAACAATTTTTGGTCATCTCAAAAGCACACAGATGGCTTGCGACCTCGGAGAGAGCTGGTGTGGGCCAATGTGTATGTGTCGAGATGTATAATGTGGGGGTCATGTGACCACTAAGTGTGGTGTGTATGTCATGTCCTGATTGGTTGAGTGTTTCTATTTACATGTGGTATCTAGTTTGTGGTATTATTTTGGGTAACACATGCCTCTGGCCAAATTGGAGCTAATTTCCCCTGACCTGTTAGTGGTGTAACTAACTATCTGTGGGATTGATCAGGGTTTCCCTGTGAGCGCATTTGTCTTCGCGCTGAGCGAGGCTTAACTTGTGACTTGTCACTCTATAAACATTGGTCGGGTCGGGTTGTTGGAGAGGCCACCTTTGTGAATCCAACAGCAATGATATGAGCTTGTTAGAACGCCTACAAATAACATAGCAGCCATTGATGTCACCTTTAACAACACCCTCACTATTGTGCTTACAGTTGTCATAGTGTACATTGACCTTTTCTTTCCTGGTTTTGACACTGTTGTGTGTATCTCAAACAGGGTGTACATTGGCATAATCTCCACTGGTATTGGTATTACTATGCAGACATGGAATATGACATAAATTTAATGTGTTTCTATCAGTTTGATCATTGCTGCAAGGACACAGTTTATGGCATTCATTGACATTGCATTTCTGGGTATGGTTATTACATCGCAGGCATTAGTTATGGCATACATTGACATTGCCTTTATTGGTATTGCCATTCTCGGGCCTGGACACATCACAATACACATTGACATCATATTCATCCATTACAACATCACCATGTTTAGTGGTCAGGACAAATGTACTATGAAGAAATTGATTAGCCTTTTTCCTGCGCCCAAAGTTAGAGGTCAAACAAGCAGGAATGTAGAGATCCCTCTTAAACATTTTTTTACTTTCTGGGTGTCTAAGGGTCATAGTGAAAAGGCAGAGCATGGTTCATTGTTACGTGTGCATGAGTTACACTTTCGTAGGTATAAATACATTTGTTATTGTTTTGTTACAGGTTCATTTCTTATGTATTACTACATACAGTATAAGGCAGTCATTCCTCACTTATACTGATTCTCAACAAGGTGAGTCAGTAAGATAAAGAAGAGATAGCAGACTAATTTCCAAGCATGGATATTTTCCTGAAAACTGGAATGGATGGATATCTTTTAAATTCATCAAAGCATTTAAGCAAACCTAAAAGGAAGAATTACTGCAATCCTCTCTGTCCTGAATTGGTCAACCATACGCAATTGAAAGAATTCATTCTCATTGGGCTATCTGAAGATGGAGATCTACAGCTTCTGCTGTTCATCCTTTTTCTTACCATATATACAGTAAGCTTGGCAGGAAACCTCATGATAATAATGATTATCACCATCTCATCATCTCTTCACTCACCAATGTACTTTTTCCTTTGCAACCTCTCGTTCTTGGATATTGGCTTTGTATCAGTTACGCTTCCCAAGATGCTGGCTATTTTCCTCCAAAAGACAAAAACCATTGCTTTCTCTAATTGTATTGCACAGGTCTTTTTCTTTATTTTTTTTGCTGGCACAGAATGTCTTCTCCTTTCGGTGATGGCAATTGATCGCTATGTTGCAATATGCTTCCCACTACGCTACACAATTATCATGAACCTCACGATGTGCTTTAAACTTGCAGCTTTTTCATGGTTATGCGGTTTTATAAATTCTTTAATCCATACCATTCTGATCTCAAAGTTGTTTTTCTGCAGCCCCAGTGTCATTGACCACTTTACCTGTGACATTCCTCCCCTCTTAAAGCTTTCCTGTGTGGACACCTCCACCAATGAACTTGTGATTCTTGTCATAGGTGTGTTTTTAGGCATGACCTCTGTCTTGATCACTATTGTCTCGTATGTTTATATTATTTCTAGCATAATAAGTATAAGTTCAGCAGGTGGCAGACAGAAAACCTTTTCTACATGTGGCGCCCACCTCACATGTGTTATTTTATTTTATGGGACAGCTACTTTTAGGTACATGAGACCAGCTTCTAGCTACTCTCTGCATATCTATGACAAGTTGCTTTCTGTTCTTTATAGCATTTCAATTCCCATGTTGAACCCAGTGATATATTGCCTGAGAAATAAGGAAGTAAAGTATGCTCTGCAAAAAAGAAGCTTTGCCTTCATCGAAAAAATCCAATGTGGCAAAAGTGTGTCACTGATAAAGACAAGGGGTGCCGAATGACAACAGTTGCTAACTGTTCTTTTTAGAATTAATATATTCAATCAATGTTCACCCTTTTAGAATTCAGACCTATTGATTTCTATTGGAAAGGTACAGAAGATTTCATGAATGAGAGACAGAAAGCCAATCGGTCAGTATATCCCCAGCCCAGTATACCATACGCCTATGACTGTAATGATCTCAATAAAAGCCTGGCAGTCAGCCGTACCCTATTGTGTGGTAGGAGTGGCCATGTCCATGTGCCAATGTCCATGTACAATGCAGGGTGTGTGAGCTGTCACTTGGCAATCAATTTTCAGAGATATGTTTTTGGATTTGTTTTCAGGTCGTAATGGCTGAGATTGATGATTTTTTCCATATCCTAGCATATAATCCAGTTGAATGCTGTCCTCTATATGTATGTTTCATTGTCCTAAGTCTACGATTGTCCCTGGTAAAATATTTGGTGCTATTTATCTTTAGGAATTCATGATCACCTCAGGCTCTGACTTCATAGCTTAGCTCTACTGTCCCCTTTCAAGTAAATAATCAATTAATGAATCTAATTCCTGTACATTTCTTACTATTTGTCTTTTCCCCCACAAAACATCAATGTTATCTCTCCAAATTTCTTCTTTCTCCAAGCTACTTCATTTTACTTAATTCATTCTTCGACAATGAAAGCTGGTATTGCCATTATGTCACTAATTTAAAAGAGTAATTTCAGTTTTATTAACAGTATGTATAGATCCTCTACCCTTCCAATAGAAGCCTTATAGCCCCAATAGGAGTTGAAATGTGACGGCTTTGAGGGTAGTATCCGTGAATGAGTGAAGGCCTTTCAAGATGTAACAGTGGCCGATTCTATAGCCCTTGACAGAGACTGAAAGCGTAATTTTGATAATAATGGAGCAGGAAATCAGTAATACATTTGGTTATTAAAGAGAATTCAAAGAAGATACATAAAATGAAATGCATAATAATGAATCGAATCATTATTATTTTATAATGAATATAACAACCAACATAAGAAATAAAAGAATATAAACATGTAAACTTGAACCCCAATACTTGAATAAAAAATAGATATTACAAGAACAGAACCCAGCGCATTTTAACTTTTTATATAGCAAGAAGAAAGACAATAGGAAGAAAAAGAGAATAGAGAGAACAGATAAAGTACTAAAAAATGGTATTGTCATATTCGTTAGGTTAGTCTCTTCATGTGCATACCGATTAAATACATTTTGTCCCATCCACACAACATAACGGTCTTACACAGGTGACCTTTTACTTATTAGCTTACATCTGTCTCTCCGACATCAGAATAAGTACCATATCCTATTGCCTGTACCTGAAGTACGTAAAAATATCCCAAGGCACGGTAAATGTATTCTGTATAAGGATCACTACTTTTTCTCATCCATGGCCAACAGCTAGCTGTGAATGATCATGTCTGTTTAGAAAAGTATTAGCAGGGGATTAGCAAATGTTTTCAAAACATATTGATCGAGAAAAACCCCAGAGTGACCCCCTTTGTATAAAAGGCACTCACTCCCCCTTACAGACACAGAGGAGAATTCCTGGCAGGCTGAACTGAAGCTTTGTGGGCTGATCCTTTGACAGACAGAGATGTGACATCCCTTGTGGGGTGCTATCCTTGACGCAGAGATGGGGTCCTTCATTCAGAACCATTAGGTGAGGGGTTAGCACTTCCCCAGGGAATTCTTGGCTCCATTATGTTCCATTAGGACATATCCTACCTCTTACACATACATGTTTCACCTACACATCTAGGATAGGCACAGTTAGGTAGGCTAGGCACGGTAGGAGTACACCAATACTATTGTTTTATATAATGTGTTTTTAATCATCTTATTAGCACCATAGTAGAAATGTATCTACTTTTTATGATATTGGCACTAGCGATTACATTTGTCTGTTCCTGTCTTTTGATTGTCACAGCAAACAAGTTTAATATTATACTGATGCTTGACCAATAAATACATATTGAAATCATTCCAATCGTCATTCTATGTATTCTGAGAAAAGCAAGCATGAGTGACAGAGTGAAAGATACCGTATTGTTTCCACACTACCTAAGGAATCAGCGTTGTCATGTTCAGTGGCCGCCAGAACTACCTGCAACACAGTATGCTACAGGGGGGTGGTAGTGGCACTGTAGAGCTAGCAGGCTTAATGGCTGACTCATCCAGTGGGGGTGTCTACACTCCAAGCCCTCTGTTTAGGTTATCTAAAATGCGTAGGTCTAGAAGCTCCTAGGAACTACACAACATGGTGCCACCAATGCTGGTTTGGTTCTTATATTAACAGTAAAATCTGAGTAGTACAGTCGTGCTTTCTCAGACAATTCTACTGACATTTTCGAGAGACATCTGAAGTGGGAAGGTTTATCCACCTCAGCTGAGCAGACACACCCTGTGTATTGTTTGAAGGTTTTTTGACAAGATTGTAAGGATTAAAAGATACCATATTGTGCAAAACCCTATCTCTTGAACCTTTACTTTCATCTCATTCCAAAATGACTGAATCTGCAAGTAGCGTTGAATCGAGGAAGGAGATGAATTAGCGAACGCCCTTAACTTACAGGAAACTGCCGTCAGGCAGAAACTCTGAAATAATTAGAACATGGATTACATGCAACAGGTGATCATGTTACCTTTGTGATTGAGGCACACAAGGTGTTTGGATCAGAGGTATTATATTCCTGTGTGAAATTCCCACCTGCAGATCCGTAGACACATTTATTTCATGAATACATTGAAGTGGATCAACAGGAAGAATACATCCCATATGAGGACATTAAAGTCCTGTTAACTTACCAGCAACATAAAAACTGGTTTAAAGATGCCCTAGGTGCAGCGTAGGAAGAGTGACATAGTCAGGCTTAGCGACATAAACTCTACATCCTGAGATTGACACACTCCCTGTAGGGTAAGTGCACACACTTTACAAAGAAGTAGTCAGGCTATACAGACATATTGTCCAGTTCGTCATGTGAACACCCACATTACAATCTGGGAGACTTTCTCCACCTGGTACAGTCCAGTTCCATCACACACTAATAATAAGTCACCAGACAGTAAAAAGAATAATGGGTGCGTTCCCATCAATCAATCAATCAAAACATTTATATAGCGCGCTACTCACCCGGAGGGTCTCAAGGCGCTTGAGAGGGGGGGTCCGCTACTGCTCGAACAGCCAGGTCTTGAGCTGCTTCCTGAAGGCGAGGTGGTCTTGGGTCAGGCGGAGTTGGATCGGGAGGGAGTTCCAAGTCTTGGCGGCCAGGTAGGAGAAGGACCTTCCTCCTGATGTGGCTCTTCGGATGCGGGGGACGGCGGCGAGGGCGGGGCTGGTCGATCGAAGCTGGCGGGTAGGAGTGTAGAAGTTGAGGCGGCTGTTGAGGTATCTTGGGCCTTGGTTGTGTAGGGCTTTGTGTGCGTGGGTGAGGAGACGGAAGGTGATTCTCTTGTTGACCGGGAGCCAGTGCAGGTCTCTAAGGTGTCCGGAGATGCGGCTGTGTCGGGGGATGTCGAGGATGAGTCTTGCTGAGGCGTTCTGGATCCGCTGAAGTCTTTTCTGGAGCTTGGCGGTGGTTCCGGTGTAGAGGGCGTTGCCGTAGTCCAGTCGGCTGGTGACGAGGGCCTGGGTGACCGTCTTCCTGGTCTCGGTGGGGATCCACCGGAAGATCTCACATAGCATGCGCAGGATATTGAAGCAGGACGAGGAGACGGCGTTGACTTGTCTGGTCATGGAGAGGGAGGAATCCAGGATAAAGCCCAGGTTGCGTGCGTGGTCTGTTGGTTTGGGTGCGCTGCCCAGGGTGGGGGGCCACCAGGAGTCGTCCCAGGTGGAGGGCGCGGAGCCCAGGATGAGAACTTCTCTCGTGCCATCAAAAAGGTATCACGCACCATTCTTGATTGCTCATAAAATAACACAGTGCAAAGCCGTATTTTACCCATACGAGTCTGCAGGAAAAACACAGAATGTTAACAATTTCCTTGCCAATGAGAATGATTCCCTCAGATGAGGATTTGTACCACATAGGTAACAATCTTTGCCGCAGTATACACTGTACCCCAACTATATCAGTTATTCCTGAAGTATTGAAACAAATCAGAATGAGTACGGGGCAAGACCTGCCCTGGACTTAGGGATAAAACTGATGGGTACTTTGACCAATTCTTGGCAATTATGCTGAGCAACATCAAGGGGGAAGACGCAGCTGTGGCTATACACCAATGCCTAAGGGAATCACCACCTGTGAACCCGGAGCCTGCATTACATAAAAATATCAGACACCTATGCTTCACTAAGTTAGTTCGGGAGCCAAACCAGGTAAACCACTAGTGGTGAGTAGTTCCGAAAAGGATAACTCAGAGCAAACAACCATTTCTTCTAAAAAGAATTTAGATAATAATAATCAATTGAAAAATAATAATACTAGAAACACTTCATGATCAAGGGGTGGGTCTCCCTAACAGAAGTCTTTTGAAAAGTGGTACAACCTTAGGAATTGTGATAACATTAGGAACCTGAAAGGTATCAGGATACTGATACACATTCCTTTCAGGATTCATCAAAAAGCTTGGAGGGGCAAGGAAGGTCCGAACCAAAAACTGAAGATTTGCCAAAGTGACAAAGGGGAACATATTGCACTTCAGATTTCATTAGCAAACAAAAAGTACAGCTTAAAGCAGAGGCTCAATTCAAAAAAAGGATGTACCTCGCTCAAAAATTAGAATTGCCCAGGTTACTGAGGACTCAGCTTCTGAATGCCGAATATGTTCAGACGATGCTAGACAGTGCAGCAGAAGTAACAATAGCTCACCAGAACCTGAAGGAATTTATGGTGACAACAGTATTGATTGAATACATCACGGCGGATGCACCTGATACTAGACTGAGTGTCCCACTCTGTCCACACAAAATTAATCTCCAAACAGAGGGGGACATCTCAAGAAAAATTAAAGGTCTCTTTTGGGGAAATTTGACATTTGGATATGACATCCTGTTAGCAGAAAAGATTTGCCACCGGAATTTATAATGCATTGTTCAAAAGGTGAAAGCGTCATTTTGCCTGCTTTTTCCGACCTCATTCCTGTTTCCCTAAAACACTCATATCCGTGGCAATGGGAATAAGTGCTAGCTCCAGCATTCTACTGCAACTATGTAGGGTGGGATGTGGAGTCAAAACACCATGAAAACCTATTAAAAAATACTCCAACTCCGCAGAGAGAGTACCCTATTAAGAATGAGGCAAAGAAACAGGTAAAAGAAATCTTAGACCAACTAGAATACCAAGGTGTGATTGAAACTTGCACCTCCTCAATGAGCAACAGTTTGTTTACCGTGAGGAAACCTTTCAATGCATATCGTTTGGTTTTGGAATACAGACATTTGAACACTAGCACAAAAACATTTGCCCTTCGGAACGCACGCAGTGCCCCATTATTGAATAACATTGTGCGGAAGAAATACAAAACAACACTAGATATCTCAAATAGATTCTTCTACCAAAATAGAGCTTCTGAAAGCCGATATTTGACGGAATTCCTGTCCTCGGCCCACATCGTCAGTTTTGTTGCCTGCCCAAAGGCTATAAAAACAGCCCCAGGTATTCTCGGCAAGAGTGTCAGAGCTATTACGTTATGTTATGTTATAAAGAGCTTGTATGGCGCACAAATAGTCTAGAGTGTCCTGGCACGAGAGTGAACAGGGCTGGAGCAAGCAAGAGCCATTTAGAAGAGCTGACTGAACAGATGCATCTTTATTAAGATAAATAGCACCAAATATTTTACCAGGTCCCGCAAATGCTGCCGAACACTAGATCTCCTAGAGATGTTGAACAGGAGTCTGGATACAGCATTCTGTATAAATTGCAGTTTCTTCCACAAATACCCAGGAATGCCATTGAACAAAGCATGGGCATAGTCGAGGCGGGAGAGAATCAAGGCACGGGCTACCATCTCTTTGGCTTCTCTAGGTGTCAAAGTCCAGCTCACCTGAGTTTCTGTTCAGTTCTGATGGAGGTTGAAGACAGTCCGACCCCACCCTGAAACTGTTGTTCCAGCACACTAGTTTTAAAACAGTGCACTGAGATCAGAAGCTCAAGGGAAGGGGGAAGTGGATAAAATAAAAAAGAGAGACAACCCCGTTCATGCGTTTCCACTGTAGAAGAGCTGCTAAAATCTGCGGCCATCTCTGACTTCTGTAGAAACTGGTGCCTAATGAAACATAAACAAAGAACAGATAAGTGCAACCTACCCCTAAATGTGTTCCTGACTAAACCTTAATCTTATTAGAAATTCTCTTCTAAAGTGAAGGTTGCTTGGGAAGGGGTAACAGTTTGGCCTGTTTCCATCGCACAGGACTTGAGGCGGTCTGAAGGGAGAGATTAACAATCGCCGCTACCTCAGGACAGACCTCGTCGGCTACCCCAGCCAATACTCGAGCAGGGCAGGGATCGCTTGGAGAGCCCGAATTGAGAGATTTGAGGATGGCCAAAATGTCGGGCTCACCAGCGGGCATAAATAGTGTAAATCGAGGGGTTGGGGCACTGGAAATAAGGGGAGACACTGCAGGAGCAATCCCTAGTTCCCTGGAATGTGTACCCACGCTGTTCTGAATCCTTAATATCTTTTCAACAAAAAAGGCAGACAGCTCCTTGCACCATTGTTGGGAGATACAAGGCGATAGAAAGCTCTTGACTATGGAAAAGATCTCCTTACTGTTGTTACTTGCAATTGCAATCCTCCCAGCTTTTAGCTTTCCTAATGGCCGTGTAGTACTTCCTCTGCGCTATTGAGAGAGCCGACTTGGCGGAAGTGCAATACTTCTGGCACCAATGTCAGTCCAGTTTTGTACACCCCAATTTCATTTCCTTGAGAACATTCAAAAACCAAGGCTTCGAGGGTGGAGAACGATGTTTACTGCAATAAGCTGGTTTGGAGCAGGTGTTAACCCCCCGGCCAATCCAGCAGTCAAAGCTGTCCACTGACCTTTCAAGATTAGGGGTGGGGACAGGGCGTGCCTGAAGCAAAGCCTCTGAAAGTGCCAGTAGATTAATATTCCCAGGGTACAGATCAGAGGGGAGAACAGGAGTTCAAGAAAACTTTCCCATAGGCCAAGAGAACCTGATCAAGTAATGGTCAGACCAAGTAACATCTACATCAAAATTAGTGCACACCAAATCGATGCGATGGCATCTTGACCCATTGAATCAGCTGAGCCAAATTAAGTGAGTCCAAAAAGAGCCCCCGAGTCAGACGCATCAGGAGCATCCATATGGATATTAAAATTCCCCAGAAGTAGAAACTTGGAATAATGAAGGGTACGAGGGATAATAATGTCGTCAAGCACCTTCAGAAAGTCTCCAGGAGGACCAGGCGGTCGGTAAACCAACATGCCACCCAGCGTAAAACGAGGGGAAAGTGTGAAAGTGTAAAAGACCATGAATCCCTAAACACCACTGCCGTTCCCCCATCTCCCAGTTCTACGGTCACCACAGCAAATTTTATAGCCCCAAGGGATGGCGAGCTCCACAACCGGAGCACAGGACTCACTCAGCCAAGTCTCCGTTATAAAAAGAACATCCAATTTAGCATCCAACAGAAGCTCATATATGTCAGGTGCATGCTTGGCCATGGAGCAGGCATTAATGAGTACTGCCTGAATCCTGGGCTCACTCACAGCTAAAATAGGAGGACTTATGACGCTGGTGCGGAGGCAAAATTTACAGGAAGGGCAAGTTCTACATAAACTATGAAAGACTGCCACTGCTTACCTCCACTATATTCGTAACATCAAGCGCTAACAGTTTCTCATGAGTGAAGAGAATCCTGCCGCTACAGGCATCAGGCTCGGCCCAACCAGTGTGGCTGGCGCTGGCCGCTTCTGGGATGCGGACGGGTGCAGACGCGCTTGCCTTTGGCGCGCCTGCTGCGCACATTCGCTACATGTCCGGAAAGGCATGTGCAAATTATGCTGAAACCCCTCCCTGAGCTAGACCGCTGCCTACGGTCCCGCTGAGATCCGGGATTTGCAACAAGATGCGCCCTGCCCTCCTCTGAATGGTGGAACGGGGCAGGGAAAGCACACCTCCTTGCTAAGGTACGTGGGCAAAACTGAGCAGTGGAACCAGTTAAAAAGTTAAAAGTCAGGCGTTATTATGAGAAGCGTAAAAAAGTGCATAAAAATGCGGATAAACAGGGATTGACAGTGCAGCATTAAGTTAACAATAAATAGCAACCAAACTCACAGACTGCCCCAGAACACAAGCAGATAGAGTAGGAGCTGCCACCACCTACATTTGCTGCATCCCGTCGAACACAGTCTGTCAATCTATGCAGAAACCCCTCCCACAGCTAGACTGCTCCCTATGGTCCCGCCGGGATCTGGGACTCGCACCAAGATGGCACCCTGCCCCCCATTCAATTGGCACAAAATGCCGTGGTGGAATGGGGCAGGGGAAGCACACCTCCTTGCTAAGGTACGTGGTCAAAAATGAGCAGTACAAACAGTTAAAAATGTAAAAGTCAAAGCAAACTTGCGATGAAGAGGCAGTGTCTAACGTAAATTATATTTATCTGACAGACAATACATTACTTGAACACTTGTGCAGGGTGAACAACATAATTGTTGTTTTGCCAATATGGGCAACAAATTTTACTTAGAAAAATCAAAAATTGGCCATCTTAGCATTCTATTATTGGGATATGAGCTGTCAAGTGAAGGCAAAAGCCTGGCCGCACATTTTCTAGAAAAATGCACTGTTATCCAGCCTCCAAAGACTGAAAGTTTTAAACTCCATATAAACCTTTGTATGACCTAGTCAGACAAGATTTCCTTGCAAATTAGTGGACTAAAAAACGTACAGACACTCGACCGACGTTCAGTTCAGCTTACATGATAGCTTCAAAACACTTGCAGACACAAATACATGTACGCAATAGCTGTACAAAATGCTATGGTGAGAGAAAGAGCACTTGCACATGGGGAAACACATTATCGGTGTAACCTCAATACCGACTTTAGAGGCGGCTACTAAAGCCAGCTTTCCAAATGCAAAGGCCCTGTATTCACATTGGATACAATAGCCTAATTGTCTCACTGCAAAAGATGTAGAATACAGATATGATCCAAGACTTAGAACACAAGCATTCCTGCACTACGAACAAGAATACCCTCTCCTGAATGAAATCTTGTCTCTAGATCAGTACAAATACATAATTTATACTGACTCTTCTGCGCAACCTGCCATAGGAAGTAAACAGCAGTATAGCGCTGCATGCTCTGTAGTGAAAGGTTGGTTGTGGGATGGTAAGTTCCACCCCAGTAATACGACCACACAATCTCTCGGAGATTGTACTGCGCAACTGGCAAAACTAGCCCTGATACTAGCACTATAGTATACATATCGGAAATTCCCCACACTGATTGTGTGCGATTTATTTTACAATGTGCAATCTAAATCGAATATCTTCACTACTAGGGCCAGAATGGGTTTAGAGACTCCAAGGGTGGCACAATAAAACATAAATTGGTATGGGAACAAGTGGCAAAGCTGAAAGCATACCTGCAATGGGCTCAAATTATTCACACCTTGAGTCATCAGCGAGCTGGCATCACTGGCTGATAAAACCGCCAAGGTGAAAGTACGAACTGCTGCTGTTGCCGCAATCACTCATTCACAAATGAGAATAGACAAAAATATATTAGAAGCTATCATTGCTACAAAGAACATCTCTGCTGTCCTGCCAAAAGGCTTTCCACTCAAGTAGTCCTATAAGTTAGAGGTACATAACACACCATATGCTCAAATTCCAGGAGTGGGGGATAGAGTATTACCAAACAAGGACGCAGATTATGTTAAATACTCGCTACACATGAGGGTAGGGCTCAGCTCACGCAGGAGTCATTGTAACAGTTTTATTATTGAAGCAACGTTACTGGTGCTTGGGGCTTACAAGTAGATCTTGGTGGCAGTGAATTCATGCTCTAGATTTCAATGGGTTTGGCCCAAGAGCTCAGCTGCCACTCAAACTGTTATAAAGGATTTGCAAGTCTTCATCGGAACATGTGCAATTGGAATGTTACATTCGGATCTTGGTCCTTCGTTTTAGCTCTAGGGCTTACAAGGATGCCCTGGAAATATGGGTGTGGCCTTGTGGTACTCCTCACCCTACCATCCCAAGGGAAATCAGGTGGTGTAGAGGAAAAACTGGGACCTAAAGCAATCCTTAACTTCAAGGGTATTAGGCGCAGGCAGTACATGGTCAATCACCTGTAGGGGGTCCAGAGGGCACAAACCAACATGCCAAGAAAATCCTTGGGAGGCCGAACCCCTTATGAAATCATGTTTGGAAAAAGAATGTGAGTACCTAATCTCAAATGTGCTAGCACAGTGGTGGATGCAAAAACCTTCTAACTGAATGAAAGTTTGGCTGTTTTAGAGGAACCCAATGAATTACAAGCATTACAGAGCAACGTGCTAGTCAAACCACCTCCTCTGGGAAAGTGAGTGCAGTTCCGGAAGGACCTGCCTGCGTCCCGCAGATTAGGGATCTGGTCAGGTAAAAGATTGTGGATGGAAGAGAGTTTGGGCCATCTTACAGAATAGCTGTACCTTTCCTGGCGGTAGTGGGAACAAAACAGTACTTCTTCCACCTCTTTCCGGCAAAAAAGACAAAAGATTTGTCTTCATGGATCTGATCAAACTGCATCATCCTTAGCAGTAGGCTGCGTGGGGTCCTGGGTTGCCACAGATCTTCTCTTGCTACTATACAGGAAGGATGTATGATGTTAGAACGCGCGCGTTACCACGACCTACTATTACAACGCGGTCGTAACAACGAAAGTTGTTACTACGCATTGCGCTGGGGGGGCGCAAAATGAAATAATTTAATTTACTATTCCAACACCAGTCCCCGTGGATAGTAGGGAAGGTGTTGGGATAGTAAATAAATCATTTCCTATCCTTGAGCGCCCCCCAGCGCAATGCGTGGTAACAACTTTCGTTGTTACGACTGCGTTGTAATAGTAGGTCGTGGTAACGCGCGCGTTGTAAGCGTTGCATACCATACAGGAAGTTCAGATGGAATGACTGATATCATTTCAAGACTCCACAACACGAGTAATAATGGAGTACAAATCACACCAGTTGAAATTAATAAACATCAAGAAGCAACAACAATGTAAGTTGCATTTCAGCCCAACAATGATGCCTACATTATTGTTCCCTCAAACGACACATCTGCCAGTTCAACAAAACCTGCTGAGCTACCAAAGATAGATTGAACTGCGTCCGGCTACTTCATCATCTTTGATAATTTCTCCTCAGATCCAAGTGAACTTGATCAAACACCAGCCACTTCAAAGAAAGAAAGACTTTGCCAATTCTATCTTTTGCTAAAAAAGACTTACTTAGTGCCACCTTGGTTGCATATTGGTTTGCAATAGGGGTAGTATATCTGTTAATTTGGATTGGCACAGTGACTGTCTTTTTACTGCTTGTGACTATACATTATCTCCCAGAACACTCTGCAGTACAATCTGTGAACTTATGTCATCACATCATGTATAATGAGACTTGTTCCTGGTGAACAATACAGCGGTTCCAATACCTAATGATATAGCTTGAGATAAAGTTTCAAATGATGTGCAGGGACCTAATGAAAATTAGAAAATTCCACATTTGTTTAAAATTTCTTTAAATTATTTTATTACCCCCAGTACACTATCTTATTAGCACTATGGTAGAAATGAATCTACTTGTTACCATATTGGTACTAGTGATAACATTTGTCTGCTCCTGTCTTTTGATTACTGCAGCCAACGTGTTTCATACTAGACTGATGTTTGACCAACAAATAATTATTGAACCCTCTCGAATTGTCATTCTGTGTATTCTGAGAAAAGCAAGCATGAGTGACTGAGCAAAAGATACAGTTTTGTTTCCATTATACCTGAGGAATCCGGATTTGCATGTTCAGTGGTTGCCAGAAACTACCTACCACACTGTATACTATAGGGGGATGGTAGTGGTACTGAAGAGTTAGCAGGTTTAATGGCTGACTCATCCTGTGGGGATGTCTAGAGTCTGGCTGCACACCAAGCCCTCAGTTTAGGACATCCAAAAAGTGCAGGTGCTGGAGGGGCCTAGGAACTACACAACAGTACCCGAGCATAAATATAACAGTATTGTAAAAATCACTCTAACAGTTTAACAAATGAATACAATCTTCATGGGGGATCAAAAAGAGTAGCAATAGATGGAAAATAGGCTGCTTGTTTTAATAAAAAGGATATTAGTGGCAAATATAGCACATCTTTTTAATCGTTAAAGGAAGAGAGGTAGCATGAGCTCGATCAAGTATTTGATGATGACAACGCATATTCCACTAGCCAATAAAAGTAATCTTAGTGGTATCTTTCATGGGATGCAGAAGGTGCTGAGCGAGAGAGAATTGCAGAAGAGGAATCTTGAAGTGTTGATCCTGAGTGGCATAATGAGACTTAATTCCATATTTATGCTGAATTTCATGGAAGTATAAAGGGGACCCCTTAGATAATATCTGACCTATGGGTGTAATGCCTTTGTGTATCCATTCTTTCCTGCAAAGAATTGTATTTTTATAGTTTAAAGTGCTTGTTATACCAAATTGTAGTTTGTGCAACATATTCTTAATGTGGATCAAAGTATGGGTGAGGAAAAGTTTTTCGGGGTTGAGAGATATACACTGAACAAATCAAACAATCCCCCCTAGTGACAGATCTGGATTAAGTCCATTGTTTTTTGCCCGCCATGAAAATTCCACTTTGTACTCAGCCATATGCAAATCAGTCTTAATCCTGCTCCCCATGAAAATAGTCCAGCCCCAACTGCCAGGCAAAGTCCCCCTGGACCAGAAACAGGCATGAGTCATGTGCTAACTAAGCCACTTGATTCGTGCTAGCCTGGCTGATGAGGTTGATGCCCTGAAACCGGTCCCAGGATGCTTGTTTTCTATTGCAGTGCGGAACTGGCCTGGGAGTTTAGATTAAACTGTTCCCATGAGGATCAGGGTCAAGACTGATTTGCTTATGGCTGGGTCCAATCAGGGATGGTGTGCTAAGCACCTTTTAGAAAGTTAGCATTTTTCTGACCTTAACCATATGGTGCCTGCAGTTTGTCTTAGTTCACATGACAGGGTGCAGTTGTCACTTAGACTTTGTAAATTGCTCCCTGGTAGCCACTCAATGGAGTGATTAGGTGTGCCTGAATGGGCCATCTGCTGGCAGGATGGGGAGCCAGAGCTGGGCACAGACCTATTAGTAGCTGAATAGGCTGTGCTCTGCCATCACAAAAAGGGATTATCCCCATTGCATTGTCCCTGCAGCCAGCTTGGAGCCAGTGCAAGGAAGTTAGGAAATTTCATGCACTTCAAATAGCAACCTCTAGAAACTTCTCCTGCTTCAAAGAAGGATCCAGGTATAAAAATTGAACCCTCAGACCCACCCTTCAGTTTACTTTTTGGACCTCCATAAGGACTCTTACAGGACTGCTTGCTGTTGCGGTCTGCTCTGTACTTCTCCAGACTGCCTTGTTGATCCTGGAAGTATTGCCATGCTGCCTGGAGCCTGCCTTGAATCCTCAGAGGCCTGCCATGCTATTTGCGCCCTGCTTCATCACCGGAACCCATGACAACTGAGTGACTCAAAGGCCTAGTTTGCTGGCGTCCTGTTCAGAGCCACTGGGACATAACAGGCTCTCACCATCATGAACCCACACCAGAACCCAGCCTGAGTGAGTCCTAAACCCCAAAGTGTTCCCCTACAGTCTTGGACCCTCCTTGGTGGTAGAGCTAAAGGTTCCCAGATAGCCAAAACCCAAAACTTAGGATGTATAAAATGTTGGTGCTAAAAACTCATAGGAGAACCGAGGGAAGATCGGGACCAACCTGCTTGTCGATCCCCTCGAGGTGCATCACCCGTCAGCCTGACTTCACTGTAGCTCCGGCTACATTCTTCTCCACAGCAGGAAATCCTGTTCATTGGTCGTTCGTTAAAGGGATATTCAGCCTACAGGAACTTTGTCAGCTACAGCTTCATGCCTTGTCCCCCTGGATCTTTTTTAACATCTGAACTTAGAAACCTTCACTATGACTTCATCCAGCGGCTCCCCAACAACGACGCTCCCTCCTCATACAGGGTAGCTCCAACCAGGTCCAATCCACTTCTTGTAATCGAACTGAGCTCCATCACAGTAAACCATATTTGACGACTTTGACCCGGTCCGGGCAACTAGATGCCTGTGAAAGCTGCTTTCACCTTTTGGGGCTCATTTACTAAAAACTTTCTAAATTCATAACTGCGGTTCTTCGTATAGGATTTTTGTTGTTTTGGTATCAAATAATGTATTAAATTCACTTTATGTTTCACAATCCGTGTGGAATTTTTCTTGTGTTGTGTTTCCAATTTATCACTGTTTGTGTGCTGCATAAATACTAAGCATGGGCGAAATTTGCGAATTCGCGATCCGCGAATTTGCGGATTTGCGAATTCGCTATCCGCTAAATTCGCAAATTTGCAGATTTTTTTATTTTTGAGTGTTCGCAGGTCGCTTTGCGTGTTTGCGGGGCGATTTGCGTGTTCGCGGGGTGCTTTGCGTGTTCGCAGGATTTTTTTGGTGCGAGACCGCGATGCGCCCTCTGGTTCATCACTGCCACCCTCTCGTTTTTTGTGCCCTTCTGCCCTCTGTCCCACTCGTTTTTGTGCCTTTCTGCCCTCTGCCCCACTCGTTTTTGTGCTCTTCTGCCCTCTGCCCAACTCGTTTTTGTGGTCTTCTGCCCTCTGCCCCACTTGTTTCTGCCCTCTGTCCCACTCGTTTTTGTGCTCTTCTGCTCTCTGCCCCACTCGTTTGTGTGCCCTTCTGCCCTCTCCCCCACTCGTTTTTGTTCCCTTCTGCCCTCTGCCCCACTCGTTGTTGTGCCCTTTCTGCCCTCTGCCCCACTCGTTGTTGTGCCCTTCTGCCCCTTGCCCCACTTGTTTTTGTGCCATTCTGCCCTCTGTCCCACTCGTTGTTGTGCCCTTCTGCCCCACTCGTTTTTGTGCCATTTTGCCCTCTACCCCACTCGTTGTTGTGCCCTTTCTGCCCTCTGCCCCACACATTTTTGTGCCATTCTGCCCTCTGTCCCACTCTTTTTTGTGCCCTTCTGCCCTCTGCCCCACTCGATTTTGGAGGGGTTTAACTCGTTCAACTGAGGAGATACGGGAAGAAACGCTGAGGCAAGCCACGTCGGGAAGCAGACAGGTGTGTTTATGTTCACTGTCAGCGTGAGCGTGGGAGGAGTCACAGACAAGCAGCTGCAGCTGCGAGGAGCGAGGATGCCCGGAGGCTGCATGGAGGCTGGAAGCTCTGCCGGTCGGCCGGTCGGCTATCTGAGGTTATCAGACCTCGCCCTGGATTATTTGCTGCTCTTCTGTGCCCAGGTTCTTTTGGACGCCTTGGCCCCTCAACCGCGGCATCTGTGCTCCGGCATTGTCATCCCTGCTTTCCTGCTACTTACTCCTGCCACAGCCACGGCGTGGCGCTGATGGCTGTTTCTGCTCTCCTGAGGTGCAAGCGCTGCTTTAGCGGCCTGAGCTGGGCTGAGGGCTGAGCGCTTTGACAACATCCCCCTGCTGCCACTGCCTCCGCCTACGCCACCGCAAGCCTGCTCCTCTGTAAGCCACAAGTCTGGGAAAGACTGGAAAGACTGGCATGGAGCAAACTCTGAGGCCCTAGGAGCCCAAATGAGCCCATGGAGCCCAAGTTGCTGTAGGGTGCTGCAGAGTGCTGCTGGCTGCTGGTCGGTGTGAGCGCTGCTTAAGCGCTGTGAAAACAACACCGCCAATCAGAGGAGGGGGCTTGTCATTCTAGCCTCTTGGTCACCTTCAGGATCAGACTGTGGATTATGAACTGCGGACTGCGCAACCAAACCAAACCAAACTAAACCAAACCACACCCAAAGAGAGCAGAGAGCACAGAGCAGTTGAGAGAAGACCTTGGGAGACAGCAGAGACGAGTGGTGTGCTGTGTTTTGCCGTAGACTGTCAAGTGCAGCCGTCGACGTGGGAGACAAGAGGTAAGAGGTGGTGGTGAGCGCAGCAGCCGTTAGAGGCCGCCGCGAAGTAAGAGCCCGAGGGTGTGGCCTGAGGGGCTGCTAGACTAGGTCTCCAGCTTGCGGACACTGAAACAACACCTATCAATTTAGGAAGAACTAATGTCCAGCGAATTGCACAAACGGAGGGATGGAGTCGCTGAGCTTAACCGATCACCAAGACCTAACTGACCCAATTGAAGAACCCACTTTCAAAGACATTAACTTGTCAGTAATAAGAGAAGTCCAGGACACAATGGCTAGGGCACTGCTATGGCATTCCACAAAGATGGAAGTCCAAATCTATCTCTTGCAGTCGATAGCCCAGCACTTGGCGCGCCAAGATGATAAGCTGGCAAAGCTGGAAGCCCAATTTAATGTCCAACACGCTCATGCCAACAGCATTAATTCCTGTGCCGCCATAATTGATAAATGGGCAAGTCTACTAGAAGCCCTAAAAGAGATGCTTGCATTAGCCAAGGGGCAGGGCGAGATAACCTTGCAAGAACTAGCCGCACAAAAGCTACCAGCACTTACGACAGAGCATGCCGAAAAGACATTCCTATAGCACAGCGGGCAACAGTGCCACAAAGGACCTTCTAGTAGGGCCCAGCAAAAATTTCACTTTGGCTGAACAAGGGAATGGTGACCCCGAGGTCTCGGATCTCGATACCATAAGTGACGACCTGTCTGTCATTACCTCTCAGGTGGAGAAGGCCGTAGCAGCATTAGCAAGCACCAAAGCTCCGTTATCAAGGAGAGCCAAAAAAAGACTTAAAAAACAACTCAAGAAGTCCAAAGCTAGAAGCAGAAATATATCATCGGCAGTATCAAACTTGGGCACCATTGAAACTAAAAGTATCCCCAAACCACTCTTTCCCATTTTCATACCCAAGCAGGCACCCAAAATCGGCAAGACACGTGACGAATCCCTTGTTTGTGGTGAGGCGCCAAAGCCAACAAATCCCTCTCATGGAGGGTCAAACCAACGAGGATCTCCAACAAAAGCCTTCACAGGTGGCAGTCGCCGCGCCCTTAACAAATCCCAAACTACAACAGGGCGTCCAGCCAGAACTGCCAAGAGTGGTAGGTCTACCAACAGAGGGGCAAGGTAGTCAGCAACCAGGAGTCACAATCAAGAATTACCTAAATTTTACACCAGTCCAGGGGGAGTGGCAAGGAGTTCAGAGTGCGGATGGCCAATCAAGCAGGGCGCCTAATGTGCAGCAGCCAGAAACCACTCACAAAAACCCTTCAAACTTAAGGAACCAGAGGCCAAACCTCCCGGGAAAAGGTGCGAGTTGGTGCTCCATCGCACACAAAAATAAATTAACCCCCTACGAGCTACAGTTAACCCCAAGGTACACAGCTAAAGGTTCATTTGACATCTTGAACAGGTCAAATATTGTCCGCCTCTTTGGCCACATTGACTCACTGGCACAAAACACCTCAGAAAATATTGAATGGGTGAAATTCAAGAGACTGGAGACAGACACCCACAACAACTCCACTATAATCGGATTTGTGAGCCAGCAAGCCCAACAAGCCATCCTTAAGGAAGCAACACTACTCTCTGAGTGGGGCATTGAAGTCGTTGCGCCAAGGGTTTTGAAATACCCACATGTTCTGATTCTGCAACACGACACACATGTACCGACATCCATTCTCAAAGGCACAGGGCCCACCCGCCCAGATATGGGGGCGAAATCAGGGCGGGCAAAAACCCCGCTAAAAATCAAAATTCAGCAAAATGACTGGCAACGGAGAGTGCAGCGGCCTCAGCAGGCTTCAAATCACCTAGGGGCCATAGGGAGACAGTGTCCCTAACCTAATGAACAGCCATGTAAAAAATGCCCATTCAAATACACTCAGGGGTCTAGTTTGCAAGTTAACCATTATTTCATGGAATATTGCCGGGCTGAGCAACATCTTTAGGGACACAACTGCACTTAATTACCTTGCACAGGGGGACATACTGTGCATTCAGGAAACCTGGGCAAGGGCAACGACCGGCATTGGTGGCTTTTACAAACATTTCAAACCAGCGACCAAAAGGACAATCTTCGGTTGCCCGTCAGGTAAGTCATGCGTGCAAAATTAAGACAACTGAACTAAATCTGGGGTCTCCTGACCTTCAAGCCATCTTAATCAAGGGTTGTTATCGGGTCAAAAAGCCCGCCCCCTTATACTATTTAATTGCTATCTCAACCCAATTAAGTATCAGCCCTCCCAGGTCATGGAATCACTTATTACAATAATGGAAGACCTTTTAATAAATCATGAGGACCAAGATGTAATAATCGCGGGCGACTTTAATCACAGAGGCCTGGGTCTAATTACGGAGGCACCTCCAAGTAAGAAGTCAGCCCCACTAACTGAATTTTTTGCAAATTTTAAGCTGCACTCCTCCCACAGTATACAAAAAAAGACCCACCCCGAATGGACCGCCAATCCGACCTTTAAAAATGTCTCTACCATAGACCTCATCTTCATCAATGAAGGGCTGGCCCACAATCTTTGCAACTTTAAAGTGGACGACAGAGATGAAAGCGATCATAGGCCCCCCCGCGCCACATTCAACCTGGCGTGGGTACAAGCAGAATCACAAGTAGTCATTGAAACTACCATGGGGGAAGAACATCATAAAGTCCTTAAAAGAATAAAATGGACAACCAATCTCAGCCAGAGACTTCTAGATTGTGTAGCCAGAAGGGAGGAAGACCCTAACCCAGTCCACACTGAAAACATCATCCACCTCTGGGAAACGCTGACCTCCGACTTATTGGAATGTCTGGGCAATAACCACCATTTAAGAAGTCGCCATTACCACTCAGGGCCTCGCTGCTCAAAATCGCGGTGCCTGTTACAGAGTAAGCTCGCTCCTAACAAGGCAATTAGGGCACAAAAGAAAGGCCCTCGCTTGTCAGCGATGCACTCCATTGCCGCTTTGCGAACTGATTATAAAAAGAAAGTCTGGGACCACAAAAAACTGCAGACCGAACAGAATTGGTTGACTGTGTTCTCCTTAATAAAAGGAAATGACAACAGCAAGCTCTGGTGCTTTATTAACAGTCTGACCCCCAGAGGAGAGCAAAAGGAAAACAGTAAGGCAGGGAAAGTGTGGGAACAATATGCCAAGGGGCTGTACACCTGTGAGTGAAACCGGTCCACCCCAGGAAGCCTTGCGTGGTCCAAGGTGGCGGCGGAAATTAGCGAACCCGAAAGTTCCACGAAGAAGGCCTAAATTCGACCTGGCCTGGAAGGTTTACAGAGGTGGAGGTATTAAAGTGCATCAAGGCCATTAGAACCGATGGCGCATCAGGCACAAATGGGATTCCGGCCCAGGTCCTGAAAACCGCCTCAGCCTTTTTTGCATCTAGACTTACCCCTTAATTCATCCACTCTTTTGCCAATGCAATTTTGCCAACCTCTTGGAAAGGTTCAATTCTATTGCCTATCCGTAAAAAGGGGATCATACAAACCCGGCCAATTACAGGCTTGTAGCTTTCCTTGACATAGAAGCAAAGATATACGCCCGCCTTCTTCTCAGTGATCTGGAGGACTGGGTGGTCAAGAACGGCATTCTCCCGCCCACACAGACCGGCTTTAGGGCTTATAGCTCCACCCTCGACAATATCATAGCCCTTTCCTACCTTGCGAAGAAGGCCAATTCGAGGAATAAGCCGCCCCTGTTTTGCTGTTTCATAGACTACTCCACAGCCTTTGATCGAGTGAACAGAGGCCGGCTCTGGGTAAAACTTGATTCCTGGGGCTACCACAGGCTCTGCTGAAAGCCATAAAAGCGCTCTACGAGGGTACCTGGGTCAAGGTGAAGCTAAGTCCTACAATAACAACTGGAAGAATCAACACCAATTCCGGCCTTAAGCAGGGGTGCGTCCTGGCCCCCATGCTTTTTAACTTGTATACTGCGGACATGGGGACAGCCCTGAAAGATGCCAACTTAGCACCCCCAAAATTGGGGAAGCTCGTCCTGGGAATGCTGCAGTATGCAGATGACACGATGATCGTGGAGCACACTAGGGTGGGGCTCCAAGGAGCCCTAAGCAGCCTTGCCTCATGTAATATGGCAAATGACTTACGGATCAACGTGAGCAAGACTAAGATCGTCATCTTTGGCAAATACCCCCACAAAAAAAAAGCTTCATGGACCCTGGGGGAGCACTGTATCATTACTCCCACATCCTATAACTATCTGGGCACCTGGGTCTCTGAGAGTGCCACTGCAGTCAAACACCTGAAGGAGCTAAAACCAAAAACAGACATTACCATTCTGTTGTTAACACGCCTAAGTCATCTCTTGGACAGTCCCTCAGCCGAACCAATGCTGACAGTGCTCAGGGCAAAACTGATCCCCGCCATCTCGTAGGCTACCCAGGCGCATTTGACTAAGTGGTCAACGCGGCCCAGGCGAAAGCCTACAAGATGGTGTTACAGGCCCCCAGATCTGCAAGGAACAACAGATTAAGGCTAGAAATAGGCCTTAAGCGACCAGAGCTGGCACTACTGGGGGACCTGTTAAAATTCTATATTAGAGTATTGAAAGCGCCAGAACACACCCTAAAGCACTTCCTAAAATCAATCTTTGGTGAGGTGGGCTCTCCCTGGCACTGAAAGGTAGAACTAGCCATTAAAGCATTGAAAATCGAGAGAAGGAGTCTGCCCCTGCACGAAATCCCATTCTCAGCCTGGGCCCAAGCTGTTAAGCGCCAAGTCCTAACCATCTCTTTTGGGCTTGACCTTGCATCTCTTCGGCGAAATCCATTAACTCAGGCCCTGGACAAATCATACACTCCTGTTAAACCCGAACCATACCTGCAAGGCCTAGTATCCACTCACGCGAGAAAGAAAATTCTGCATTTTCGCCTTTTGGGCCTCAGGATCGCGGACTTTAACCCCAAATGGGCACGAACTTATGGCGCCATAGCCTGCCGTCTATGCAATTATTCAAAACAAGTGGAGAGTTACACAGCTATGGTTTAATTTGAAAGGTCGATGTGTTCGAATGTTATTTTCAACAGTTCGTGAGGTTTGCTGCCCGGGAGAAGGCTCTTGTCAAGGACTTCCAGTAAACATCAAAAAGTGCTCCCAAAAGATATTGGAAGCATCCCCTGGCGCTCCACTCTGTGAGTATTTTAAATGTTTCAGAAAGAAAGTTTGTGCAAATTATTTGGATGAAAACGTATTTAATTTTCATAAGTTCAAGTTCTGAAATAGTATCCGTTCAATCATAAAGTTCAATGAGATTCAAAATTCACTACAACACATTTGTAGGTCCAATGCATTTCGGGCTGAACCCCCTTCATCTGGGACAACGGCTGAAAGCAAGACAAAGAATGCTATTCAAATCACTGTATATTAACAGTTTGTTCTAACAGAAACATTTCATTATATGTTCACTAAACATGTCATACGTAACCAGTAAGTTGTGCTCTCCCCTAAATGTGCAAACATGCAAACCTTATACGATGTATCATAAAACTCACGTGTTGTAGGTATCTGTTTAGTTCGTTCAAACTTAAGGCTAGAAAATAAACATGAAGGTATTTCAGTATGCGAGTAATATAAGACCAGAAATATATGGTATCTGGATGAAATGGAATATACACTCACTTATAGTGCGCGCGGCGTCTACATGCTGGTTCTCAGTATCGCGTCTAGCGCGTAACGGTTTGAATGAGACTACTGCTAGCGTAAGGTATAAGAAACCTGACAGGTTGCTGCATATGAACAGCGTGATTGATTGGATGATGTTCCGATCATGTGATCGGAATTCTCCCAATCCCTTGTTTCAAATTCGCTAGCAACACTGAAGAGAGAACAGTTTTGATAAAGTTACAATCATAGAAATAAAGTAACAATCGGGTTGAGTCAAGGCACTATCAACATCGGTATGACTGTTCTAAGAAACAAGTGAAATACAAAAATAAGTCGATGAAAAGCAAAGAAAAGATCGTCCCCCAGTACATAACAATTTAAAATCGTTACTGTAGATCAACATATTATAAGTAGCATGCAAATTCGATACGTTCATTAAGACCATTAGGTTTACAGGAATTAAGTAGATAAATCCAGTGATTCTCTCTTTGCAAGAGAAAACGGTTGTTGTCTCTTCCTTCTATTTTGTCAATAGTTTCAAGTACTAAATACTGAAGTTGGGAAATGTTGTGGTTTGATTCAAGAAAATGGGTAGCTACTGTGGATTTGACGTTTTTAGTTCTTATGTTTGACTTATGTTCGTTGAGTCTGATTTTGATTTTTCGTTCAGTCTTTCCAACAAATGTCTTCCCACAAGGACATTTAAGCATGTAAATTAAGTTCGAAGTGTCGCAGGTTGCATTAACTTTCAATTTGATTCTGTGTCCTTTCATAGGATGGGTTATTTGATTGCCTCTTATGATATTATTGCAATTGCCGCATTGGAAACAAGGTCGGGTCCCATGATATTGTTTGGGTTCATCAATGGTGGGTTTCAACATTTCTACAAAATTCTTGTTTCTAGTAAAAGCAAAAATAAGGGGATTATCAAAAGCTTAGGTTCTGCCTTTAAGATATTCCAGTGATTCCTAATGATTTTTTTAAAATTGAAACTCGCTGTGGAGTATTTGGACACTATTGTCATCCTGTCTTGTTGAGGTTTATGCCTGACGGTGAGTAGGTCAGTTCTTCGCAGGTTCTTAACTTTCTTTTTGGCTTCTTTGATGAGAGACTCTGGATAGCCTCTAGTTTGAAATCTTTCGCCCATTTCCTTGATAATTCTTTTTGCTTTCACTGGGTCTGATGTTATGCGTTTGACACGCATCATTTGAGATAGCGGCAAGTGTCTTTTCAATGATTCCTGGTGAAAGCTTGAATAGTGAAGAGTGTTGTTTTTGTCTGTCTTTTTGAAGAACATTTTGGTTTCAATGTTGCCTTGATGTGCGGCTCTACCACCCCTGGGGGCGGCGGGGCTCCTCCTTTCACCCACGGACCCGCTCTGCCTTTCATCGGGGCCCGGGGACGGATCCTGCCCTGCAGCCCTTCAGTTGAAACACCTTCTCCCAGGCTTCTCGGTGACTTTCATGAACCAGTTTTTGCTCACTACTCAGAACTCCTAAGGTGAACACACACACTTAAAACCATCCCTAAAGCTGAAAGTAAGTGACGGTACTTGTGGAGTAACTCTGTAGGAACCATGTGTTGGTAGGGCCAGCTGTAACTAGAAGAATGTGTGCACCTATTGACTGCTGCTGTTCAAGGGCTTTCCGGATGCTTATTACCCTTCCCATTTACACTGCAGAATTGAATTACGTGGTGTCAGAGCCACCTTGAATTCCCGTTATATATTGGGCGATAAATGGTTAACGGTAAACACTAGTCCAGTTTTTCTGAAGCTGGTACATGGAGTGGTGTGCATGTGTACATCAGGTGAAAGTGACTAACAGAGGGCCAGGGGGCAGTGGAGCGGGAGGGAAGCGTTTACAGTCAGGCCACAGCCGTGGGCAGGTGTCAGCGGCTCTGGTTACCTTTGTGACACAGAAAAGACACCCATGGAACTGTAACCGATGGGCTGAGACCTGTGCGGATCAAGACGATCACTTGCCGTGGGCAGCCGCTGCTTTTGTCTGCGGGATGAAACGCGGCCCTTTTCCCCTTACCGGGGACTGCCCCGCAACTGGGCGCGCGCTACCACGCGGGTTCCCGCCTGTGACTCCGGTGCCTCGCGCCAGAGGGCCGGCGGGCAGCACTCTGATGATGACCAAATACTATCTGTCTCCTTGAAACGCCGTGTGCCGCTAATGTGCGCCACGCTGGCCTTGTTGATTATGCACACGCTGGGCTGCGCGAGGGTTGTTGACCCTTGGCTGCCGTCCAGCATCAAAGGACATATGCCGAACTCATCCCCACCCCGAATGCTCGCTGCTGGTTCCCCTTGCTGACCAAATTTAAGGCCATCATGAATGATGCCGCCACCTGTCTATGGCTGACAAGCTCTGCATCTTCATTATCTCTTTTCATACGCCGAAGCCAGGACTGTGTCAGAGTAAAGGCAAAGAAGTGCAAGACAGAAAAAAAAGATACGGCTAGAGGTGCCCAGTGTGACAGCAGGGACGGGCACACGGACAGCGGGAGTCACGATGGGGGGGGGCGAACAAAGACACAGACTGCGGGAGGGGGGACGGACAGTGGGATACAACCATGCAGGACCAGAACGATCGAACAAATGATGAAAAACAGCCATGTAAAAAAAAAAAAATACACGCCCACAGTGGACACGTCTTCATGATGTTGCAAAAAGCCTAAAAATCACCGGAACGCCTGCGAATCTGCTCCGGCATTGACGGACAGATCTCTGTTCCAATGGCTAGCCTCCATTTATGGAGCTAGCCAATGGAACAGAGGGGCGGGACAACACACACATACTGTACATATAAGATTTCTCCTGCGCCGAAAGGCTGCGCGGTGCGCAGCTTTCGACAGGTGAAACCTAAAAAGTGGGCACATGATCAGTCTACTTAATGAAATCTTATCTTACTGTTCAGATTTAACCCTTTGAGAAACACCTCCATGACACAGAATTATTATTTTTCTTATGGAAGATTACTTTTGTAATTACTGGAGGATTTCTATGAAAGCCTCCGCAACATGTTAAAAACACAACAACCCTCCTTTTATTGATCCTGCATTATTTACTGGGCTGAATGCAAGAGAGGGTGAGCAGCAGGCAGGAGAGGTACTTATTTCCTTTCCTATGTGGGGGCCACTTGAATTATACGCCAGGGGATGGCTGAATTATGCGGCAGGGTGTTAATTATACGACAAGAAAAGGCAAACTATAGGAAGCAATACGGCACATTTTAAGGCAGTGTTGCTACATTATTTTGACATTTTTTTATACCTGTTAACACTGTCTGGGCACAGTTTGCACCACAATAGTACCAGTTTAGCACCCAAAGACAGCAGTAAGCAACAGAAAGGTATCAAGTCAACATTTGAAAAGGGCATTCCATTGTGTGGCAACTCATGTCGCTGCATTATTAGTAACTTTTGAACTGTTTGAGCTAGAAACATTTTTGGGGGTTAAAATCTGCAGATTAGGCAGCAAATGGTGGATTATGTGGCAAATGCAGTAAATCCGTAATTATGGGGGAAAAGCCACGACTGCATAATTGCATAATTACAGGGGCTCTGCCTTTGTGCAAACATTTTAAGTTAGCGTTAAAATATTACTCTGGTGAAAATCTAATTTGGCCTTTTCCAAATGTTTTACACATAACCCAGGTGAGGCGCGCGCTGCAGAGCGAATAAACATTCTACTGCTGAGAAAAAAAATGGCAACCGAAAAAAATGTCTATAAGGCGCTACCAGCCAGTTCTACAGTCCACCAGGAGTGTATTCCCAGTGTATTCTTGGCACAAGCAGGGCAAGGACAAATTAACAGGAACACTGTACTTGTGTAGCACACAATTTCTACAGATATCATTAAGCAAATACACAAAACACAAGTAATTTGTGCGTGCCATTAGTCAACATTAACGACTGCTCCTTTTTTCTCAAATTCAGAATGATGAAAGGCAGAGCTACCTCGACGGCGTTCAGGCGTCTATGATTTGGATGCATAAAATATCGTAGACAAACGTAGAATACCTATTTTACGAAAAACAGTGAAAGAAAAGGCACAGGATCCGGATTTCTCCAAATGTGGACATCATAAAAATTGGCATAAATATGAAGACGCATTTCTTCACGTCAGTAACCGTCTTCTATCCGTCTTTGGTCAAGATGAGGAGAAGGGGGTAGTGGAGGTTTTTGTCAAACACACGGCCCTCTTCACTCTTCAGCTGCAAGTAAATGAAAGTCGAATGTAATGACCCAGCACAAATACATTGACACATTGGGCAAAAATCAAGCTAATCCACTCTAAATACAGTGCAGGTTGTAAATGACCCTAGAGGGCAAATTAACACACTATGGCAGTGATCTTAGGCTCAAGAGGGGCTCAATTCATGTCAGAAAGAGCCCCAGTTCTGTTTTTTAGGTATTTCCTAGAGATCAAATAACATTCTAAGAAGTTAAAGAGCATTAACAGATAAGATGCTTTTGCTAACAGGAGCATCCGAAACTCGAGGTGCGTGAGATGTCTTGGAGCCCTTCTTTCAGAGGGTGAGGCTACACAGAACGCCGTTGGCACGTCAGGGCGCAGACCAGCAAGATGCTCTCAGTGTCCCAACCAATTACCCAACAGCAGGTAGCATAGCCCATGTGTACAAGTCCCAGCATGCATCATCAATGTATATGTGGGTGTATAATTCATTTACACACGGAAACAACTCTCCTAATTATTTTTCGGCACAATTTTAAATGTTGAGACCCAAAGTAACCACCTAATCATATGAACTTTAGATCATGTGGCAAAGACTGGATAAGGACTGTGGTTTTAAAAGCACATTCAGAATGTACCCACACAAAGTTTAATGTGCCCTTTGAACCTTGACGCCAGGTTCATTCGCTGAGGGCTTATTGGACCTTTTTGACGTGAGATGACTTCCCCTGCCGGTAAAATACCACAACTGTTAAGTGAACGCTTACAAAATTGTGCTCAAGTCCTACACTCCCCAGCCCCTTCCTCCTGCATCACAATGAGCAAGACGCATGTGCCCTCTTGAGAATGTAATCCACTTTACCAACAAGTATGTGTTGCACAATGATGGAAGCGACTAGGGTCTGTTTCCGGGTGGCTGCCCCGTTTAAAGAGACAGGTCACTTTATTTACTTACAGTGGATATTTTCTCAGTAAACCTGGCGAATCCTGGGCAGGTTGCCCAGGGCACTATCAGCCTAAAGAAAAAATTGAAAAACCTTAAAATAAGCATCGATATATACAATACCACTAGAAAAATTATGCATATTATAACGTCCTGCGCGATAAGAAACTCAGTGCCGGGTACACTGCAGAACTGCACCCCGACTTCACAAAACCACCCCTGCCAGAACTTTTTTTTCTCCGCTCGGTGTCGCAGTGCAACCGAAAATGATCGTACAGGCACAAAGAAGTTAAATAAAAAACAGAAGCAAGCCTTCCTGGAGCACATTGTAACGCATCTCCGGAGCCTCAATCATCTCTGAGTTAGGGGGTAAAAGACTTCGACAAAGGACTGCCCTTCTGTGAATCGGGGGAGGCAGGCTGCAGCACACACACCTGCGAAACAGTATGAAAATACCAGCCTGGCTGGGGAAAGGTTATGCGGTTTGAGAGTAGATCTGCTCATTAACCCCCGCCCCTTTTCGGGATAATTGGATGTAACACGTTCAGGCCTGGAGGGTGAATAGCAGCCGCTGGAGTTGAATTCACACCGCTTACCCTTTCCAGTGCCCACAATTATCAAGAGCACACCATACAGATTATAAACATCGGGCACTTGCAAGGCGCCGGATTGTATGGGTAAACTGAGGCGCAAGCTGGTCATTCTTTTGACATAAACGTCCACGCTTCATATCATAGCCTTTCAAAGTTTACTTCCATTCAATAGCAGGAATGCAATTTACCGGAGACCCCTTTGGGCTTTTTTAATGCTACGTTTAAACAAGCTCTTAAAATAAAAATAAATAAAAGTGGAGGCAAACTAAACAAGTCAGGTCCCGGGCCGGCAGCCAATCACAGCGCGGCCCGGGGAATGATGTCACGGGGGTGTCCCGGGCCGGCACCCAATCACAGCGCGGCCCGGGGAATGACATCACGGGGGTGTCCTGGGCCGGCAGCCAATCACAGCGCGGCCCGGGACACACGGCAACAAGGGGCGGGACTTAAAAAAATAGTCAGAAACGCCCCGATTCGCCTTCTGACCGGGAAAAAGTGACTGACAACGATGTCTTCCAATGGCTAGCCTCCATTTATGGAGCTAGCCAATGGAAGACAGAGGCGGGACTAAGCCCTATACTGTAGGACATAAGGTTTCGCCCTGGGTGAAGCACCTGCTTCGCAGGTGCTACGGCCAGGGCGAAACCTAAAAAACGTACTAACTAGGGTTCTGAACATGTAACAGGACAATTACCTTCTATAACAACTCTAAAATGCCTAATAGCCAGAACTAAAAGATCTACTGCCCAAACAACACCCAACACCCAAAGGTTTGCAGAAATCAAAATTTTACAAGAATACACAACACACACAATCAACAAATGAATTCTTTATGACAATTACAGTCATGAAAAAAGATTGATTATCTTTGTAAACATCATTCAAAAGTTAAAGCAATGTGAAACATGGAATGATGAATGGGACATTTAAAGTTTGCCGTAAACCCATTTATCAACTCTATACCATCCATGGCGAATATGGAGAAACTAACATCCCCTTCATATACGCACTACACCGCCACAAACAAAATACTACATACATAGAACACATCAGAATAATAAAACAACAGACAGAAAACTATTTCCCTCAGAAAATAATGATAGATTTTGAGCAAACAATGTTTCATTCAATTTTAAAGATATATCCACATACCGCAATGCAAGGTTGCTATAATCATTCCAACCCGACAGCTCCAAAAATCACCAGACTGGCTCTATATTTCTTGAGAAGAAAATGGAAATTGCAGGGGTAGACCAGGAGCATTCAAGAAAAGGGGGGATAACTGAGCTAACTTCTAACATCCAATTGGAATTCCCGGACCCCACGTCTCTGCTAAAGGAAGAAGGCCAAAGGCGCACCGGGCTTACAGAGCTGCCAGGCAGCACCAATGCACTCAACCAAGCCCAAGTTAGCAGCCCGCTCAATGATCACCAGTGCAATCTCTCTACATTGGTGCAGGACAAAGGTGGTAAAGCGGAAATCGGATGGGGTGCATTCCAAAAAAGCTCAAGAGTGCTGAACAGGTCGACTTTCACAACAGCGCACAAAGTAATGAAGGAGGAAACCCTTGGGCTTCTGACAGGCCCTTTTTGAACCCGCTGTGTGTTAAGACCTGAGCCATCACCTGGGGCTGATAATGCCCCTTCTCATGGAGCCACATCCTTCATGCTTTTCTATCCAGAATATAAGTCCAGAGGCAGCTGCGACATATTAAATTGTGGGAACATCATGAAACTGATAAAAGCCATTGGCCTGTCTTACGCTGTATTTTTCGGAAGACATCACTTCAATAGAATTCATAGCACCAAGCCAGGGTCAAACTAACATAGCCACAAAGGTCACCTGGCGCTTGAGAGAGGCAATGAATAACATTCGAAGTCACTCAGAAACCTTCAACCAGTGGGCCATCACCATACTCCCCGGCAGGGAACAAGGATACCCTCATGTTCTGCTGGAAATCCAAATCACTGAGCGCCCGCGAGCAAAACAAATGAAGGTCTACTCGGTTCTGAGGGGAGCCCGGGAGAAAACTCCCACCCCGACTCGGAAGAACTAAAATTAAGAGATGGCCAGCACACATCAAACAGTGGACTGGGCCAGGACTGCACATGGTCATGGTTGGCGGGATCTTTAAATTCAACTAGGCTGCTACGCTGACAAAACATCATTTGGATGACACAAGAAGTTTGCCCACTCAGGATTTGTTTGGGGAACATCAATGGGTTATCAAACAAACTGGGAGATGAAGTCACGATCTCTTACTTACGGTCATTTGAGATCCCAATGATACAAGAGACATGGCTCGCGGAGCCGCAGCACTTGGAAGGGTTTAAAACACACAACACTCCAGCTATCAAAACAAACAGTGGTGGCCTAGCTATTTACATATCAACAAACAATGCAATTACATCATGGGACCTTGCAAGCCCTTCCCATTCCCTCCAGTCTGTGTGAATTTCCTTTAGCACCCACCAAGTTCAGTGTGAGAAGTTGGCCTGGTATATAATGCTCACTAATTCTTAGTGATCACTTTGTACCATGCCAAGCAACCCTTATGATGATGGTTGTAATTCAACCTTGTAGACCAGTTATCCTAGTGGTAACGTGGACAAAGCAGTCTTAGGCTAAACTCTGAAAGGCATGTGAAGCCAGCTGTTATACCATACACAACCCCCTTGAATACCAAATGAAAGGGACACCACACAGATATATATTGAAAATATATATTCATTTATTAACTATTAAAATCCCCTGGACTCTTTATGAGCACAGAAGCACAAGCGTTAAATCACAAGACAGTTTAAAATACACAAAAGTTGCACAATATGGATGAGCCCTAGGGGCCACCTAAACCATATACTAAGAAAGTGGTATAAGAGATACCAGGAGGAAAGTGAAGAGGCCTAGGGCCTTGGGAATCGCTGGAGCTATTCGAGACTGGAGTTAACTAAGTCGGGAAAGGCCCACGGGACTCGGGTGCAGTGTTCAAAGTGCACGCACTTCTCAATACAAAGTCTATGGTGCGTAAAAAGCACAAAGTTAGAAAGTTAGGAACCTTCCGAGTGACCTACGGAGCTGAAACTTAAAACACAGGCCCTTGGGATGTGTACCAGTGCAGGAGCACCGGCGGAGCTGAGTTACCTCACCCACAGGAAGCGGGTGCACAGGGTCGAAGTTGTGTCGGGTTTCGTCACGCTGGTCGATGGTGCTTGGAGCTGAAGATGCTGCAGGCGGCTCGATGAGAAGAGTTCCGGTGGATCCAAGGGTGGATCTGAAGATGTGAAGACCTGAAAGCAGAGGGGACAGTGTTCAAAGTCACTAGCCAGTGACTACCGTGGAACCAGATTGGAACCAGGCGATGTCGGGTGCAAACAGGCGTTGTCGGGTAGCTTCTTTCTGCAGCCACGTGGATACCCGGGGTTGAGGACGTCCAGGAGTCGGTCACGAGCTGTCCCACGTAGGCCTCTCGCTGTTGGCGGTGTCGGCGACCTGATCGGAGCAAACAGGCCTTGGCAAATGCAAGTCACGCAGAAGTTGAAAGATGCTGTTCACTCGGACCAGCAAGGTCAGAGCGGGTGATCCTTTTTACAGGAGCTTGGGTAGGTCTGGAGCAACCAGACCTGCTGTTTAAATCTTCGGGTTCGTCGCCAAGATGGCCGCTGGCCGCGTGGCTGGTGGCCGGGATGGCGCGTCAAGTGGCACAATGCAAAAGGGCCCCACGCAGATCGTGGAGATGCTGGAGGGCTGATCTTCGGTGCAAGGGCTGCTCGGTGGTGGGGGTTCTCAATCCCCAAAGCACAACATCGAGGATGCCTCAGAAGCTGCGCAGTCAGCTTTTCGAGTGTCTTTCAAGAGGTCCGGTCCCACGTCACTCGGTGCCTCCACGGGTCCCTTCTTCGCAGGGACTGTGGATCGGGCTCTGAGAGGTCTGGGAGTCTGGTTCTTGTCGGGCTCTGGGCTCGGTCTCCGGCGGGAGGCGGCGGCAAAGCAGACGTCGAGTTGCTGGTTGGTACCTGTGTTCACAGGGTGGCCACTCCTAGGCCACAAGGGAGATTCTCTTCAGTCTTCTGTGCAGCAGAATGTCGAAGTCCAGTCTTCTTCTTGTTTAAAGTTGATTTCGGGATGATCTGCTGTGCAATGGCACTGCTCCCCCTCTTATTCCCAAACTGGGGGTGGATCACCTACTAGGTCCCTCCTCTGGGAGGAACCAGGAAGGGGGGCGGTTACACCCCCTTTCCTTTGTCCAGCTCCGCTCCAGGACTGGGGCTGGAAGGCCCCAGAACCGGTTTGGACTGGCCTATGCACGGGGACACCTTGTGTGCCCCGGGCATGTCTGATTCTATTCAGCCCTGTCCTACCCAATACACAAAATCCTGTCTGGGGTGGTGCTCGCACCTCCCAAGGCAGGAAATTCTTTGTCCAGGCCACCATCTGCCGAGTTTCGGTCAGCAGCAGGAGGCCAGACTTGTGTCTGTGGTGGCAGCGTCCATTTTGTGAAGCTGAGGCTCTGTTTAACTTTAACCGGGGTTAAGGCTACGCACATGTCGTGTCCCTCTAGAAGGGTGGAATGCTATCCCCGTCGCCAGAATTGGCGAGGGGATAGTATTCCAATTCGTATGACACCTTACTCGACATGTTTTGATAAAGCCAAACCAAAGATAGCATTTAACCGCGAGGATTATAATGCACTTAAGAGTATATGGTATGGCAATATCCCGGAACAGCTTAGGGAGTTGTTCCCGACAGCTGCAGACAGGCTCAGCTCATGCCAGAGCACCATCTCACATATTTCCAAGCACTCTGCCTCCAGGATTGATGAGGCCTTCCATAGGAGTGGCTGATAGGAACATATGTGTCCAGTTTAGGGTTAGGCACAGACATACTGTACCTAAGTAAGAGGTGGTTACACCGACTTACCCCAGCTGAGTGATCATCAGCCAGTTGTGTCAAATATGGAGGCTAGGCCAGGGGTGGCACAATACATGCTGCAGCCCCTGGTAGGCCTTGGATACACCTATGCCCTGGGCACCTAGGGTGCACTAATACAGGGGCTCATAAGGTGAACCAGTTCCAATTCGTAATGCACCTAAAGTGCATTGGCAGTAATTTAGAGAGAGAACAGCAGGCTGTGGGTCTGATTAGCAGGCCCACAGCCACATTAAGTCAGAAACCAGTGAAGCAAAAAGCAAAAATTTGGGGTGACCATAGGATAGCAGACCCTACTCTCCTACATTCAGCTAAAGACATTAATCTTATTGAACGTGTACATCCTCCAGGCAAACCCTCTTAGACGAGCTGCAGGCGACAGTGCTAAGAATGAGAACAGTATGTTCGAACCCAGACATCATAATATCTGGAGACTTTAACATGTGGCTTATGTCAAACCTACATAAAAATGAGGTAATAACGTCACAGGAAAGTGTTTGGGCCATACCACCGCAGGAACGTTCTGGATGGCACAAGGAGGATCAGAAAGGTGTATCTTACAAGGAAATTTAGAACATCTAGGCCTCGGACCCCTGAATGGGCGCTTCTCTCCTGATAAGCCACCTGGCCTCTCATTTGTATTGAATACTGGTGCATCGTTAATTGACTACACCTTCATCAATCTTTCTCTTTTGAATCAAGTAACTGCGTTTCGGCTTGCCAACCGACCAGAAAGCGATCACAGTCCTCAGGAACTTTTGCTTAGCACCAGTCCGGTGCAAGACGCTGAGGTGGGGGTACTGGCTTCTGAAAGCTTTACAATGAATCTAAAACGTATCAAGTGCTCGGTCAACAACCTATAGCACGTATCAATGGAAGAGAAATATATGATAAAGAGCACTTGTAGGTCACTGTAGATCAAATTGCAAACTGGATAAGTTTTGTAAGCAAGTTAACAGCCAGACAAGCAAAGCCAATTAGGCACGCAAACAAGACGGGGCCCCAACAGTCGATCTCCTTGGATCAGGTGATACAATCTGCAAAAAGTAGCATGAATCAGCTATGGAGGAAATTAAAAACCAAGCCAATGGGCACACTGATCATAACCAGATTGAGAGAACCTCGCCGCCTTCTAAAGGAAGCAAAGAGAGAACATCGGAGGGCTCACTGGAACCTCTTTTGGGCCAAACTATATCAAGATATAAGATAAAATAACTCTGCGGGGTTCTGGCACACCATAAATAGCCTTGGGGGTCGAGCCTCAAAATTCGCCTCATCAAACATACTGGAGTCAGAGTGCAATTCCTTCCTGCACAGCCACTTTAACGACCAACAAGATCACTCCCTGAATCAGATCACTGGCACAAAGTGCACCAACGCTCTGACAAAGTTGATCTCACCTCCGGACTGCTTTATTAAAGGGCTAACAATGGAAGAGCTTTTCCAAAAAAATCCTACAAATCAAAAGGAAACAGAGGTACAAGATCAGGAAAACATCACTGAGCACAGCAAAGTCCCAGAGGACCAAAGTCAAAGGCTGATAAAAAAGGGTCGGAAAGATGGGGCCCAGGATCAGGTGGCATTCCTACGGCCTTGTTAAGGGAGGATCCGGCCTTCTGGGCTTCCAAGCTAACCCCACTTTTTACCTCCATCTTAGTACAGAACATCATTCCACCCTCCTGGCGAGGATACATTTTTGTACCAATATTCAAAGGTGGGGACAAAAATCCAGAGGGAACAATTGGTTGGTCGCTCTCATTGATAATGAAGCAAAGTACTTTGCAGGAATCCTGCTGAACTCATTGCGGAAATGGCCGAAAAACATTCAATAATCCCTCCAAATCAAACTGGATTCACAAGTGAAACTGGCACTGCAGTTAACCTCATGACTCTCTCGTGTCTGATAGACCAGGCGGAGTCTAGTACCAGACCGTTTTATATGGAATTTATAGATTATAGTTACGCCGTTCTACAAGGTCAATAGGGCTAAATTATGACAGAAGCTCTTTGCACTGAAAATCCTAAATGGTTTACTAAGAGCCCTAGAGTTACTGAACCAGGACACATGGGTCCGGACAAACAAGTATGCGTCTTGGCCCCTACACTTTTTAACTTATTTCTATTATATCTCCCAGAAGCCCTAAACACAGTTAACGCTCATGCTCCCAAACTGGGCAGCATACAGTTGTCAACCGTTTTATACGATGATGACCTGGTCCTCCTAAGCAACACAAGATAGGTTTACAAAAGCTCATGGACGCAACTGCTGCTTACTCAAACAAAAATGAGCTCCAGATAAATAATAAGAAAACTAAAATGTTGGCGTTTCGCCCAGGAAGGCAAAAGAAGATGGCATGGTTCCTAAACTCGGAAAGCATCATAGAATCTAAAAGCCATAAGTATTTAGGAGTCTTCTTTGATTACAATGGAAGATACAAAAGCCATCTGGAAGAGCAAGAAAAGTAAGGAACAGTGCTAGCTTTTGCCCTCAGATCTATCCACAAGAAACAATTTGGCCCAACATTCGCTCCAACACTTCAGGTGGCACAGGCAAAAGTCATTCCAACCCCAACATATGGAAGAGAGGCACTATAAGGACTGTACAGCAACCGACTAGATACAATTATAGTTAAGATCTTTAGAACAGTCTTCCAGCTACCATCCTTTATGTCACCGGCACAAATTAGGCTGAAACTGGGAATTTGCAAACAATCGCTGGGCAGAATGATGAATTTTCTAACGTTTTGCCACAAGCTGAGGTCATCGAGAGAGGGCAGCCTGTCGGAACACCTATGGTCCAATTTGACTACAAAATGATGGCTAGCAGGGCACAGCTACTTGTCAAGCGAGCTAAAACCCTTAGGCCTGAGTGAAGTCTGGGACATACACGTTAGCCAAAATGAGTTTAAAAGGCTAGCAAAAATAAGTGCAAAAAAGCTCTCCTCTATGGAAGACAAGGCGAGCCTTGCAAGAAGAAGCCAAGAAGAAGCCATGGTTAGATGACGCTCACATCGTATGACCAGCTGACACTTCAGAGTTACTTAACTTGTCCTTTCAACGCACACACCAAACTTTGGTTCTTAAGATTGGGGGTAATCAACTTGTCGTGCCATCTTCCCAAATGGAAAATGTCTATTTTGTGTCAACCATAGGGAAGACATAACTCACGTTCTGTGCCTGTGCCCAAGTCTCTTATAAGAAAGAAGGACCCTTCTACGGAAGGCCTGAAAGAAGAAGAAAGTTAGATCGTGCAGATTTGCAGTTTTGGCTTGCTTTGACCCATGAAACACACATTTGAACTGTGCCCTGGTGACGTTTTTAGACCGTGTAGCAAAAAAATCAGGGGAGGGGAGATGTCTACCCCAACCTCAGGTAGAGGTGCAGATCCACGGTACTCTATAACAGCAGGAGGTCTGCCTAGATACGTAACTGTCGGAAACACCAAAATAAGACCGGTATTACAAAGGAAAGGGCAAACAGGCTGGACAACTTTGGGACTTAAAACACAATCTTGGCCACAACCACAATTTCCCTGATGGGATTGTTCCCATAGGCACCCGGGGATCAGTGCACCCACAAGAGAGCTCGGTCATGAGGGGGCTGGGTACTTTGTATTAATGGAATTGGGGTTCCATTTTACCAAACCTACCAAGTGTTATAATCTATTAATATTTTAACAAGTGTCACAATTTTATCTTTTGTACTTTGCAAAGGTTTTCTTTTAAATCAAGCAATAAATAAATGTTACCAGTTATCATTCCAACCAAAGTATCTGGAGACACCTCCGAAATAATGACCTAAGTATAGATTATGCTTCAATCTGCAACTTTGCTCATCAAATCAAAAAACGAATAGGCCTGGCCTATGTACCAACAGCAGAAGTAGCCAACCACTATAATATAGTTATTGAAAGTCCTTTCTACCTAACCAACAAAGCAAAACTACCATCCTTCCTTGTCTACTTTGAAGACACCTGGGTAGGAAAACGACATCGGTCTGGGAACCGAAGACAACCCAAGTTCCAAATCCGCTGGTGGAACGTCTATCAACGCTCCCGAGCAAAAAAAAGCTAAAACAAATAACACAGCTGAAGGATGGCAAAATGCTTTCTAAGCCAAAATAGGATGAGGACAACCAACCTTACACAAATAAAGAAGCCATCAAAAAAGAATAAAGTTATCAAGAACTGAGACTAGAACAATCCCTCACTAAAATAGGTCCTAAAATTAGTAAACAAGCAAAAACAATGTACGAATACCTACAACACAAAACTAGACTCTACCCAAACATCAAATGACTAGAACAAGTAGACACAATTGCCAAATATATACTGTAAAACATAAGACAAGAGCTAACACTAATGCAGCATTTAAAAATTACCAAACAATTAAACAACATAATTATACTCTTTTTTCCAATGAATAATTATAATTATGTAATTTGAAAATTAAAAACGTATATAAAAATATAGGTGGTGCCCTCCACAGGGTGCCCGATTTCCCCCAGCCACCCCTTTTGTCAGTGGTTGCCTATGCATCCAGTCGGAACATAGACTCCCATTAAAGTCAATGGGAGTCCCACCAAATAGTATATGGAAACATCCGGATGCATTGTACTCGGCTGGTCGGACTCTACCAATCCGAGTCCGTCATAAACCATTCGAAAACTAATTCGGTCGGAATGATTTCCTAACCGCGTCGGAATCAGGCCCATTGAATACAACTTAACAAAATTAAATATCACATAACTAACACTATATAACACTCTGCTACTCTTGGAAACTAATCCAAACACATCAAACATTAAACAACCAAAACAAAACTACAAAAAAAAATGTACCACCCTAACAAGTTTAACTACACTACTACTACTTCCCCCCCCCTTAAAATTACCTTCAATCAATCAATCAATCAATGACATTTATAGAGCGCACTACTTACCCGTTGGGTCTCAAGGCGCTTAGGGGGTGGGGGGGTGCCGTTACTGCTCGAACAGCCAGGTCTTGAGCTTCTTCCTGAAGGAGAGGTGGTCTTGGGTCAGGCGCAGGTCGGCTGGGAGGGAGTTCCAGGTCTTGGCGGCCAGGTATGAGAAGGACCTTCCTCCTGTTGTCGCTCTACGGATGCGTGGGACGGTGGCGAGAGCGCGGCTGGCTGAGCGGAGGTGACGTTTGGGAGCGTAGAAGTTGATTCGGGTGTTGAGGTAGCTCGAGCCTTGATCGTGTAGGGCCTTGTGTGCGTGGGTGAGGAGACGGAAGGTGATTCTTTTGTTGACGGGGAGCCAATGAAGGTCTCTTAGGTGTCCGGAGATGTGGCTGTTTCGTGGGATGTCGAGGATGAGTCTGGCTGAGGCGTTCTGGATCCGCTGGAGTCTCTTCTGGAGCTTGGCGGTGGTTCCGGCGTAGAGGGCGTTGCCGTAGTCCAGTCGGCTGGTGACGAGGGCCTGGGTGACGGTCTTCCTGGTCTCCGTGGGGATCCACCAGAAGATCTTCCGTAGCATGCGCAGGATGTTGAAGCATGCTGAGGAGACGGCGTTGACTTGCCTGGTCATGGAGAGGGAGGAGTCCAGGATGAAGCCCAGGTTGCGTGCGTGGTTTGTCGGTTTGGGTGCGGTGCCCAGGGCGGGGGGCCACCAGGAGTTGTCCCAGGCGGTGGGTGTGGAGCCCAGGATGAGGACCTCCGTCTTGTCTGAGTTCAGTTTCAGGCGGCTGGTCGTCATCCACTCGGCTACCTCCTTCATCCCTTCGTGCAGGTTGGCTCTGGCGGCGGCGGGGTCGTTGGTCAGGGAGAGGATCAGCTGGGTGTCGTCGGCGTAGGAGATTATGTTGAGGTTGTGTTGGCGTGCGATGGCCGCGAGGGGGCTCATGTAGACGTTGAAGAGGGTAGGGCTCAGCGAGGATCCTTGAGGGACGCCGCAGATGACTTCGGTGGCCTCTGACTTGTACGGTGGCAGGCGGACTCTCTGTGTTCTTCCGTTGAGGAAGGAGACGATCCATTCCAGTGCCTTCTCCTGGACTCCGACGTTGCTGAGGCGCTGCACAAGGGTGCGGTGGCAGACGGTGTCGAAGGCCGCGGAGAGGTCTAGGAGGATGAGGGCCGCTGTTTCTCCGTTGTCCATCAGGGTTCGGATGTCGTCGGTGCCGGCGATGAGGGCGGTCTCGGTGCTGTGGTTGGCTCGGAAGCCGGACTGCGAGTGGTCGAGGGATCCGTTTGTCTCGTGGAAGGCGGCCAGCTGTTTGTTGACGGTCTTCTCAATGACTTTGGCCGGAAACGGGAGGAGCGAGATGGGGCGGTAGTTCTTGAGTTCGGTGGGGTCTGCTGTGGGTTTCTTGAGTAGAGCGCTGAGTTCGGCGTGCTTCCAGCTCTCGGGGAAGGTGGCGGTGTCGAAGGAGGTGTTGATAATGTCCCGTAGGTGGGGTGCGATGACAGCGTCGGCCTTGTTGAAGACGTGGTGAGGGCAGGGGTCAGTCGGAGATCCGGAGTGGACGGAGTTCATCATGCGGACGGTGTCATCGGTGCTGATCGGAGTCCAGGCTCGGATGGTGGTAGTGGGCGGCGTTGCTGTGGTTGTGGCGTGCGTCGGATGGGTGCTGAAGCTGTTGTGTATGTCCGCGATCTTGTTGTGGAAGTAGGAGGCGAGGGAGTTGCAGAGGTCCTGCGAAGGGGTGATGTTGTTGTTTCCGGCGTTGGGGTTGGAGAGCTCTTTCACGATGTTGAAGAGTTCCTTGCAGTTGTGTGCGTTGTTATCCAGCCGGTCCTTGAATGCAGTTTTCTTGGCGGTGCGGATCAATTGGTGGTGCTTCCGGGTGGCGAGTTTGAGGGCGGTCATGTTGTCCGGTGTGGGTTCCTTTCTCCAGACTTTCTCGAAGGCTCGGCAGTTCTTCTTGGAGCTCTTGAGTTCGTCGGTGAACCATGGGGCTTTCTTGCTGCCGGGTCTGCTGGACGGGGTCCTCAGAGGGGCGAGTTCGTCCGCGCAATTGCTGATCCACTTCGTGAGGTTGTCGGCGGCCTGGCTGGGGTCCGCTGAGCTGGCAGTAGGGTGCTGGCTCAGGGAAGCGGCGAGCTGGTCGGCTGTGATCTTGTTCCAGTTTCTTCGGGCAACCTGTTGCTGGTGGTGGTGGATCGTCGTTCTTCTGAAGGTGAAGTGGACGCAGCTGTGGTCTGTCCAGTGGAGTTCCGTGGCGTGGCTGAAGGCGATGTCTTTGCTGGATGAGAAGACGGCGTCGAGTGTGTGTCCGGCGAGGTGGGTGGGGGTGTTCACCAGTTGCTTGAGTCCAAGTTTGGCGAGGTTGTCGAGCAGGATGCTGGTGTTGCGGTCGTTGTTGTTTTCCAGGTGAAAGTTGAGGTCCCCTAGGAGGATGTAGTCAGCGGAGGGGAGGGCATGCGGGCTGACGAAGTCGGCGATGTCCTCGCTGAATTGAGTGCGTGGTCCCGGGGGTCGGTAGATCAGGGTGCCTCTGAGGGTGGTCTTCGGGTCGGTGTGGATCTGGAAGTGCAGATGTTCGGCGGTTGTGAGGGTGTTGTCGGTGCTCGTCGTGATTCGGATGGTGTTCCTGTGGATGATGGCGATGCCTCCTCCCATCTGGTTGGCGGTGCGGTCCCTCCGGGTGATCTTGTAGCCCTCTGGGATGGCGATGGCGATGTCGGGCGCTGAAGAGGCGTTCATCCAGGTCTCCGTGATGAAGGCAACGTCAGGGGCTGTGGCGTCTAGGAGGTTCCAGAGTTCGATGGCGTGTCTGTGGACGGAGTGGGTGTTGAGCAGGATGCACTTGAGGTGGTTGCTGCTGGTGTTCGGCTTGGTCGGTGCTGGTGCTGGGCAGGTCCGGGTGTAAAAAGTAAATTAAATCAAACCTTAAGCGATGAAAGACAACTTCCAACTGTGTGGATCCGTCTTCCAAAATGAGCTAAAAATGAAACAGATAGACAGAAAACTGAGCAAATAGGGAAAAAAATGTCTGTGATAATAAAAATGAAAAAAAAGACTACCTCCCCATAGAAATGAACCGAGAAATTATTAAAAAATCGAACAATTTTAATATATATTTGTATATTTTGAAAAAACAATTTACAAAAAATTAAAAAAATATATATTAAATGTTATATTAACACAAAACATAAATATAATATTTACTATATATAAAAAATAAATATTCAGTCGAAAAACAACTTTCAGTCAAAAAACAACTCTATTTCAGTTATAACAAACCATAAAGCACACAGTAAAATGAATAACAATCAAGGTTTAAAAGCATCATATTTTCAGTGAAACATTTGAAATATTTACAATTTCTATAAAATTCCCAGACCTGATCCAACCCGAGTCCTTGTTCTTTATCTGCTTTCAGTAGGAGGTTGTCCACCAGTCTCATGAATGTTACACCACAAAAAATTAAAAATTTTGATGAGCCCCCATCCAACTTGTTACCACCTGCCTGCAAGTCTGGATCTTTAAGTCATTAAAAGATACTTTTAGCAACTTCCTTCTTTTGACTTTTAAGGTATGGCAAACGCACATCAAGTGACATATGGATTCTATACGATATCCACATAGACGACAATTTCAACTTGTTGTTTGCTTTTCTAGGAGTGGACCAAATCCTTGGAGTTGAGGTCACCTAATCTGCACAACATAAACCTCTTTTTTAATGACAGTCAAAAGTGAGCCGCTAAATATGGTTGGGGTTTTAGCTTTGTATATGAGTTTATTACCGCCCAGGTGTGACGACATTGGGTCAATCTTCTTTTATGATAATTTCTTGGCCATGGCATTACACGCTCTGTTAAATGCTATTCTTTCCAACTTGCTGTTCCAGGCTTCGTCAATCTCTAGTACTTCCAGGGCTGTACACAAGTAATCGCCCCATGTGTTCGGTATTTTTTGGTCAAACTGAGACCTTATTTTAGTCCAGCATAAGTTGTTCAGCAATCCCGAATCCGATGCTCTGAATTTCCAGCACAATTTTGCAAAAGCTGCTTTTCTTTGATATTCCTGGTTATGGACACCAAATTCCAAGCGTATCTGTGCTAGGGATTATCCTTTACGGAGGTTAAAAACTGAATTTGTATACTTTTGTTTGCAGTTCATTTAAGTTGGCAATCTCTTGACCGTGCCATACTTCAAGGCCTTAGGACAGAGATGGAAGCAATTGTGCTGCCATTATTTTCAAAAGGTGACCTTGGGAAACACATTGCAATTTCTTGTACAGCTGTTTGTAGGCAGAAATAAATGATTGGGCTTTTGCTCTTATATCCATATATCCTAGGGCCTGCTAATCGCACCACCTTGGATTTCGTCTTATTTAATTCAAAGCTTAAAAGATCAAAGTAATCAGTCAGTTTGTTTATGACTTTTTACAGCCCGATTAGGGTTTGACTCACAACCACAATATCTGAGTATTGCAGGAACTGAATTGACTCATTTGCCAGTTTGGGAGGACACCGTTTATTTTTAGCATGTAGTTGTTTAAGTCTGCTAATTATAGATTAAATAGACATGGTGAAAGGACACAGCTTTGTTTTAATCTTTTGGTTATTTTTATCTCAGAGGATATTCTGCTGCTGTCTCCAAGCTTCACCCTGGCCCAAGTTTCGCTGTATAGAGATATTATTATGTCTATCAATTTTTGAGGTATTCCGCATGCTTTCAATTTCAGCCAAAGACAACCTCTCACCACTCTATTGAAGTCATATTTCAAGTCAATGTAACATGCTAATAATCCTGCTTTTTTTCTTGCAGCTTTGTTAATTAAGATTGCCAATGCAGCCAAGTTTGTGATGGTGCCCAGGCCCTGCCTGAACCATCTTTGGAATTTCAGGATTGTTCTTTTTTTACTCCATCCACTCCTGTAAATATTGTAAAATACAAGATGGAAAAAAGTTTTCCCTCTACATCAATAGGGGCAATGAGTCTGTAGTTCCCAGGTTCGCTTTGGCTGCCATTTTTATAAATTGGGTGAAATAGATTCCCCTCCAGGAATGTGGCATCTTATTCTCACAATATACTTGATTAAAAAGTGGAGTGAGGTAATTAGCCCAAATATCTGGATCTTGCTTAAAAAGGGCATTCGGGAGGCCATTTGGCCCTGTGGCACCTCCAGATTTCAATTTTGTTATCACTACTTTTAAGTTTTTTGTTGTAAGTGTAGTTAGGTCTTGAATTACAGGAGTCATTTGGGACCCTTCCAGTTGCCCTTTTTCAAAAATGGGACAGTGTTTTGCAGTTGATTTCGGATTTGTTTCCTCCGATTCATCGAGACTTGCATCTACCCACATATGAGTACCTGTTTTTATGTTGTTATAAAATTTGTCAATGTATTGTGTCCAAACTGACTCACTTATTCCTGCATTCTGGTGGATTTGTGTTCCCTTTGTTAGATTGTTTATTAGTCCCCAAAGTTCATTGCTGTTCGGTAGTTTGCTTGACCACAGCAATGTCTCCCAAAGATTTTCAGTATGTACCCTTTTTACATCCCTACACATTTCCTTGTATTCCTTTCTCCTTTTTATGATCTTACTATTATCTATTTCTATTTCCCTTCTGACTGCTGTGGCCTTTGCTCTGGCCTCCTTTGCGATATTCCTCTACTGGTCTCTCAGCTGTATATTGTACTATGGTTCTTTTCTAGATCCATTTGATATTTTGCCTGCTGGGATTGCTGGGAATTTGTCTAACAAAGAGGTCCACAGATTCTCCCAATCCAGTGTTAATAAATGGGCGCCCAGTGACCCATTAATCACTAAATGTGTATTCACTGTGTCCATTATTTCTTTGATGTTTGTTCCTCTCCATTGAATTCTCCTTTGGTTATATACTTCTGGCATTAAGGCTAGGGATGCTATACTCTTTTTATGCAACAAGTCTAAGTGTAGTACTGTTTCTTGAGGAGATAGTCACTCTCTGGCCGGATTTTGATGCAGAAATAATTAAGTACAAGAGGTCCTTATTTATTATTGTGTAATCTGTAGTGGTTTGTTTCTTTCCACTTAAAAAGGTAATTGCCGCTGGTTGATCTCCCTTTGTGTTTCCATTCAAAACAATTAAACGTAGGGATTCCAGGTCTTGCTTCCATTTGTTTACTTCCGGGCACTCTTTGGCATCCTCTCTTATTAAGGTAGCCCCCTATTTAATTGCAATTAAAATCGCCTGAGACAATCATCTCATAATTTTGATATGTCACATGCAATGTTTTTATTAAGTTTATCAAATTTGACAATCCTTCCATTTTCTATTTCTTTTCAGGGTGAATGTATATATTTAAAATCAGTAACTACCACAGAGCTGTGTGAGAGGGGCTCTTACATTCCAATTTCATTACTTGTATCCAATTTTCACCGGAATCCAGTTCCTCTACTTTGCAATCATGTTTTACCATTATGTATGTGGACAGACCCCCCCTTGGGTGTCCATAGTTTGAAACTGTTTCTGCCAGGATATATTGTGTTCTTTATATCTGGCTATGTGTCTTGATGTTAAGTTCCATGTTTCTTGTAGGAGAATTATGTCCAATTTTCCCAAAAAGGAGTTGGTCTCCTTGTCTTGTTCCATTTCCCTAAAATCATGGGTATTCCAGGAGCAAATTCTTATTCTCTCCTCCTTTTGTATGATCGCTTGGGTTTTTGTACGTTTCTCCCTTCTATCTTTTTTGATTTCATCAGGATCAATGTAAGTTCAGAATATGGGGAACGCAGGACCAATCTTGATTTTCTTCAGACTGTTGATTGGAGTGTTTGGGCTATTTGAACATATGTCCTGACTTGCTTGTTGTGTTGGGGTTGTACTTCTTGCCCCCTTCAAAATGGAAGTTGTTGATTTTTCATTTGTTTTAGCTGGCTGGTACCCCTCATCATTTAAGGGGTGAATGGGTATTTTATACGCATTGGATATGCTAGCGTTATGCCCCAAGCTTCAAAGACCACTTTTGTAGAGTATATCAACTCTGTTATTTCTTTTTATGCCCACGTTGTACTGGTTGCCTCTGATTCAGCCCCTTTATTTATTTGTACAAATTCTACTGCCAAGAGGTCTGCTGATGTAATTTTTCTTAATTTTGGAATCTCTTTATGCAGTCTCATAAGGTTTACCCTATTTAAAGTATCCAGTCTGCCTTTGGTTGAATATTCTGGCCTAAAGATTAATTTATAGCCAAACTCTGCTGAATCACTTTGTTGATTCTGGTTTTAGTTTAGTCCAATTTTTTCCATTAAAAATTCCTGGTCATTTTTTCTTTTTTGGTTCATGATGTCTACAATGGTCCTTTCTGGTGAGTTAATGTTTGATGTTAAGACTACCTAGTTGATTTTTTCTAGCACTAACTTTGCTTGTTTTTGGCCTATATCTAGCCATGCATTTTCCTTTTTTGTTTGCATTTCAATTGGTAGATTACATGCCCTGCCTTCTTTGTTCATGGTAATTTTTATGTGGTTACTGATGCTTTTTGCCCTTGCTGTTTGTAATCCTCTTGTTTCTAATGTTACTAAAGATGCCCTTTTTAACTGGTCTGGTGTCTGAGCATCTAATTTCCTTGTACTCATTTTTACTTGCTCCCTGTTTTTATATTTCTATGTTTGAGGTCAAAACATGTGATTCCAATCATTTTATTTCTCGTTCTTATTTTTTTGTTACTGATTTCTGTTCCGACCTTTTTATCTTGTTGTCTGTTATTACCTTTATATTATTTATGGTTTTTTGCTCCCACCTTCTGGTGACTTTGTATTTTCCTGCGGACGATTTCAGGTTACATATATTTTCTTTGCACGGAAGTACTGGGGCACCCCATACTATCTAGTATGTTTAATCCTGGGCTATTTAACTCTACCATTGCAGTATTGTTACTCTGGTCATCAATATTATTATCAGACTTTTGGGTTCATATTGCATGAATTTGACTTTTTTCCTGCACAACTTTATTCCTGTCTTTCTGCACTCGTTTATGTTGTCTTTTTGTTTGGTTATCTGGTGAACAGTGTGTAGCTAGTATTTTATGTTCACTTTGCCCATTACCATCCTCATTTTTTTCATTGACTTTCATTAATTTTATATTATCATCATACAGGGGGCCGGTCCCCTCTTTTCTTGTCCTGGAGTTCTGAATATTCCCCCATTATGTTCTTGTGACGTTGTTTTGCCAGTGTTTCCAGACGATTGTGCAACACGTAAAATTTCTGTCAATATTTCAGGGAGGGACGCCAGTTTGTTTATTATCTGACCCCATCCACAACTTTGATTCAGCGATTTGTATATGGTTTGAACATCTTTATTGTTTCCTTTTGTGAATTGTGCGGTGATTATTTCCAATTTTGTTTTTATTCCTGCTATATGCTCTGCAATTAGGTTACTTAAATCTACTTGAACATCTAATTTATCAGATTGAAAGTTTAGGACGTCTACTGCTCACTGTAGAGTTCTTAGCAGTGATTTAATTCACGTGGCTGAAGCTGTATTATTGGGTTGAATCAAGATCCCCGATATTGAGTCAATTTTGCTGACTGATGAGATCGTAATTGGTGACTGAGTTTTTATTCTTTCTTGGGGTTGGCCGGTTTTCACATGATTTTGCTACTCACGTTGGTTCAAGCTAAATGAAATTTTAATGGGTTTCGAGGCGGCCCCCTCTTCCTCCCCAGTTTTTCTTTTTTGAGACGGGCCGGTTTCTGTGATATTCCCTTGCCTGTTTGTCCATAAGTCCTCTTGCATTTGTGTATTGAGTTCTAGGGCTTCAATAAGTTCAAATTCCTCTGAAATTCAAAAGGTTCTAGTCCACTCTACCTTTAGAAAATTATCTTTGATTTTGGTATGGTCTGAATCTCCTTTTTTCTTTGACTCTTTCCACTTTCTCCTTCATTCCTTATTTCTGGCGTAGTCGAAGATTGATGTATCTGCGCTGTTGTTTTTATCAGCCATCTTTTAATTGATGTTTTTTCTTGATCAACTGCTCCTATGCTTTTTCCCTGTCCATTTCTCATTTTTTGTAAAGTATTTCTACTTATTTGTTGTTTTTGTTGTTTTACTTGCGATTCCAAGTGTGAAGGACTTATTTCTCCTACATTTTTTGGAGTTATCAAGTTTATCTGTTTCATTGGGCTTTGCACGCCAATTGCCTCTTCTGAGGGTGCGTAAATTGCAGCCATTGGATCCTTTAGAAAGTGGAATTTTTGCTTGACGTTCTTCCCCCTGAACTTAAATGGTTCTGGTGTGAAACCAGTCTCTTTTTTTGTCATATAGGTTCCTCTTTTATTTTACTTTTGTTTGAAATCAGGGTTGGGTCTTTTGTGAGCACTCTTCACCTGGTTTTGCGGGTAGGTGCTTGCCAAATCTTTCCTGACCTCATTCCCCCTGCACTTGCCTTAATCTGATGTTTTGGACGCTGTTATTGGATTTTATTTTTTCTTTCCTTTTTTTTTACTCATTTGCCTTTTCCTCATGCCACTCATTTAACACATCTTACTCATTAGTGTGTACTGAAAGTAAAAGGGAGACAGAGGTTGCCAGGGGTGCCAGGGGCAAGGGGCGGGTGGTAAGGGAATGCAGGGCTTTCAATTAGACTACTCACCCCCCGCTCAAAGCTCCAAGCGGCCAGTCCGTCTTTAATCAGCCCGAGATTGGCTACTGACCAACCCTGCTCCGAAGTGGCCTTTACTAGTGGTAGCGCAGATGAAGAATGACATTGCACCAAACTCCAGCCAAACTCGACGAGGTCCTGCCAGTTTCCAGCTCCTAAAGCACTGGCTGGATTTCCTCACAGGAACCTTTAGGATGTAAAAAAATATATATTACTTTGATGTACTACTTTAAACAAACAATTACAAGAAAAGTATTGTGAATGTGCAAACAATATAAAATATTAAATATCTTTTTAAAGAATAATATTGAATATACTAAATCATAAAAACAAAATGTACAAACAATTGCAATGTAATATACATATTATATAATTTATTACAAAAATACAATTATCTAAATTGGATTAAAAACATGCAAAACAACTGTACTAAATGTTTACTTTTCTTTAATATAAATGATAAATAATATAAACCAAAAGGTCTTTACTGAAAGTAATGAAAATATACTTATTTCACTACTACATAAGTATTATTGCATAAAAATGCACAGTTTTTCAAAACAGTTATAAACATATGTATTTAAAAATATACTTGTAATGTTCTAAATGTACATTACAAGTATTTCATAAATGTTTTATGCTTTATATTGTATTCTGAAACGGATCAAAATCTGTTAAACTTGTTTTTAGTATTTTCAAAAATTGTAAAATAAAACCTAATAAAAATAATTTAATTGCAAACAACTAAAATAAATGAATTTATTTGTGAATAAAAATGTTAACAATAAAAACTGACATACATGTCATTTTGTATTTACATATAAAATCTAACAAAATGCTATCAAATAAAACATGAACAAATACTACTCCAACTCCGAAAAATACTCAACACAGGGAAAGTGCTGGATAATCAACCATAAAAAATTACTATTCCAACTCCAAATCAACTAATCTCAGGGAAAGTGCAGGATAATAAACCATAAAAAAATGCAATTCTAACTCCAAAACTAATTAAACGCAGGGAAAGTGTTGGATAATGAACCAAGAAATATTTCTATTTGATCTCCAAACCAACTAAACTCAGAGAATGTGCTGTATGATAAACCATAAAAATTACTATTCCAACTCAAAACCAACTAAACACAGGGAAGGTGCTAAATAATAAAATAATAAAAAATTACTATTTTACTCCAAAACCAAGTAAACTCAGGGAAAGGGCTGGATAATAAACCATAAAAAATTACTATACCAACTTAAAACCATTTTAAATCAGGGACAGTGGTGGATAATAAACAATACACGTTTAGTATGCCAATTCCACACCAACTAAACTCAGAGAAAGTGCTGAATAATAAACCATAAAAAATGATTAATGCAACTCCAAAACCAACTAAACTCAGAGAAAGTGTTCGACAACAAGCTAAAATCAATTACTAAACAATCTATAAAACAAATAAACTAAATGAAAGTACTAAATGATGTACACATTTTAAATATATAAAAATTACAAAACTATGAAAAAACATACAATTATAAAAATATAATTGTGGTTATAACATTTATAAATTTAAAATAAACATTTCCAAAACATATTTAAAAATTAAAAAAAGCTACATATTATAAATTACAATATTTCAAAAATATTAAAATTGAAAATAACATTTGGATATTTCGCTTCTTATTAAAATCATATTTTTTAAACATTTTTATTTAAAGGTGGCACAAGCAGTTTAAACACATACAGACTATTTCATTCAACAAAACTTCCAACATCTGTGTAAATATTACAAGAAGCTGTAAAAGAAGAAAGGACAAAAGAATAGAATGAGTAAAAAGAATTGCAAAATAGTAAGATAAAACAGGGCTTAATTTCACATTAGTTCAATTCACAGGTAGGGAACCAGCAACCCCATATTCTATCTATTTTGACCAGTGCTTTAGCACCTCTTTTCCTGGCTAACAGTAGTTCCATATGATGTATCTCTGTTACCAAGCACCACCATTTGTTTGCATGAGGTGATTGTTCCGCTATCCATGCTCGAGCTATGACCAGCCTTGCACATGCTAGTAAAATAAAAATTAGATCTTGAAATAGAGAAGTGTTGAGTTGCAGGCCTAAGAGAATCATGTCTGATGTTAATGGCACCTCAATTAGATGTTTCGATCTCAGAATATTTTCTATGCTGTCCCAGAATGGAGCAAGAACAGGGCAAAGAACCAGCATATATTCTAAGTCAGTAGCCTGAGTATGGCACTTTGGGCATTTAGTACGATCATTGAAAACGTTGTTGGGGGCCCATTTACTTATTTGTAAAGGGGTATAGTAAAGTTGACATATCGTTTTATATGCTTGGAGTTTTAAGCTTGAAGAGTGGACTAATGTATCAATTTTGTTTAAAAAAGAGGAAATTTCATTTGAACAAATACTGTGCTAGTTTGGGACAGTCATCTATCTTGCATTCAATAATACATTTGTATCCTTGGCTAATGGTATTTTTCTTGTTCCCCGCTCCTTTATACATACATAACCAAAAGTCTGAGTCAACAATCTCTTTAAGGTATAATTTCCCTATAAGGAAGTCGCGTATTTGTATATACCTAAAATAAGTGTTTGCTGGTAATTTGTATAGTAGCCTAAGTGTATCAAAGTCAAGGAAACCTGATGACCCATATAGGTCCCCCAATCTTATTATGCCTCGGTTCGCCCATATCTTACATCCTGAATCACTAAAAATACTTGGTAATCCCGGGTTATTCCACAGGGTTAAAAGAGAATGGTAGAATGATGCTTTATTCTGAGTCATTACTATCTTCCATATGCTCATTATGTCTTTCGCGGTCTCGAACTTAACTCTTTTAAAATAGTTCGGGTCATTATTTCTGGCCAGGAAACTTCTTATTAAAATCAATTACATTTGCATTTCTAATTCTAAATTTCTCTGAATTGTTATAAAAAAATGTAGGATGACTAAACCTTTCAAAAGTTAATATTTTTGTAAAAAAATATATTTATATTGTAAACATTTTTAAAATAATTTTTTTTAAAGTACATAAAAATATAACTATAATGTTACTCAAATTAAAATTTTATGTAAATAATGGTTAAAAAAAAATATTTATAAGCAGACCCCCCAGGATATAGCGGCATGGATTGGCAAATTTAGCAGCACAAAAATGAAAATTTAGCGGCACAAAAATGGAAATTTAGCGGCATTTAGCGGCATTTTATTTTGGGTTTTTTGCAACACCAAACACAGATATCTTACTGTTTGAGTTATTTGACAACATGAAGCCTAACCTAGCAGATCTTTACACTTTCTATAACCACCAACTGGGGCTACCATCCTTTTTGTGCATGTTTCCAGCCCCCATACACTCACCACACCCAGTCTGCACACCTTCTCCACCTCTCCCTCTGCTCTACCCCCCGACTTTCTGCCTTACTATGTCCCACTTCCATACCCTCCACCCTGTCCTCCCACTACAGACCTCACCTTTCTCTCCCTCAGCCAGAAGTCATAACTTCTATTTTATTCTATGTTTGCACAGATAATTCTCTCTCCGCCTCCGCTGCATCGACAAGTTCTTCCAATCAACATCTCGTGACTAATCTCCCTCCATTCTTTATTCCTACATCCATCCCCGCTCCATGCTCTCCCTCTCAAGTTGAAACCCCCTTGAACCCATCGAACAGCCTAACTTTCCGTTTCCAGCTCTTCACTCGGTAGAAAATAAACAGCCATTTAGGGGAGAGCTTTACAAATGCTATCAATCATTCACAACGCTTTGTAGAGTAAAGAAACTGAGGTGTAGGAGTTTTCATTACCCTTGCGTACTCTTGTATTCTTGTTAATTCTATCCGGTAATTCTGGGATGCCACTGACATTTCTGATTGGTCCCAGAAAGACTAATGCCATAAAGTAATGAATCTCTGACGATGACCCACAACAGTAACACGCAGCTGAAGGCTCTGGAACCAGTCAGGACCTGGGCTGCTTGAAGTGCCCAAAGAAGACAAAGGGCCCGATGTAGGTAAACTCCAATTTACCACTTCTTAAATACCGAATCATACCGATTCGGTATTTGAGAAGTGGTAAATTGGAGGGGGGGAGATGTGGGTATTTCAGAATCGGTAAATACCGAATCTGTAAGATTCGGTATTTACCGATTCTGTAAATACCGAATCGGTATCCCCCATTGATTCCTATGGGCCTTGAAGCCCATAGGAATCAAAGGGCATTACCGAATCGGTATTTACCGATTCGGTAATTACCGATTTCTGCAAGGGTGCAGGGGGTGTCACTTTGACACCCCCTAGCACCCCCAATACAGGCTTGGGTGCCATGTGGCAGGCATACATGCCCTAGGGGCAGGTCTGCCTGCCACATGGCATAGGTGTGCATGCACACATGTGCATGCACACCGGAATCAGTATTTTACCATGAAGTTGTATTTCATGGTAAAATACCGATTCGGTAACACCTGTGGGACTCAGAAGAGTCCCACCTGCATTAGGAATTTACCGAATCGGTAGAATTACCGAATCGGTATTTTACCGATTAGGTAATTTTAACGATTCGGTAAATGTGCAGTTACCTACATATGCCCTTGGAAACGGGCACCTACATACCAAATGGCCATTTACCGGTCGGAAACGGCCGAAATCGGCCGTTTCCGACCGGTATTAAGGCTCCTACATCGGGCCCAAAGAGCCTTACAGCCAGCATGGAAATAACACTGCCGAGTCACTCAGGGCTTGCAATTAGGGCAGAAGCCTGGACGTTTTACCCACGGCCCTTTACTGCCTATCAGTAAACACGCAGCCCTGGGGGCCGGTCAGCCACATCTCCACTGCCCCCCTCCCACCCGGGCAGCGCTTCTTATTAACGAAGCTGGTTTTACACTCTTAAAACTTGCCTACCTAGCTTATCTCCCTATGTGTGCGGCGGGCCCCCACCAGCGTGAAGGATGGACGTACCTCCTGTCTGTGTTCTGTTCGCCGGCCGGCTTTCCTCCTGCTCCGAGTCCACTTCCCTGGTCTCTGAGGAAGAGTCTTCGTGTGTGTCGCTGCCGCTTCGTGCTCTCTCCCCCTCTTGCTGGTGTGGTGCTGGTCTTCTCCCTCTCTCGGCTGCCGTGGTCTTCTCCCTCTCTCGGCCGCCGTCCTCGACCTCCTGGCTTCTTCTCTTCTCGGAAACGGGCGGAAAGACGGCGAACACTGCAAATTTCGCGGGCTTTTTGCCAAATATCGCGGCATTTCCAGAGATCGGCCGATTTCGCGATTTTTTTGCAAATCGCGAAATCGCGATAAGCTGGAGGGTCTGTATAAGAAATACTTCACAATTTGTTTCTTCATTTTTCATTTTTTATTTAGGATTTTTTTTTTCATTGATTTATGTTTTTAAAAATTGAAAAAATTTATCTAAACAAGTATTTTTAAATTACGCCCCACGCTTATCCCCTATAAACCCAATAACCAGGTTCTAAAAATAAGTGAGAATACAATAAAACGCTACATTTTTATATTAAAAAATAAATGTATACATATGAAATAAGTACTACTAAAATATTAAAAAGAGATTTCAAACATTAAACAAAAAAATAAAAATAGTAAATATTATTTACAACAATATTTTTTACAGGGATATTTTCAAAATTTCTATTTCTAAAATACCAAAAAATCTATTTTTTTGACAACGAAAAAATATACCTTGATATTTTACACCATCAATATATTTGACTCGATATTCGTGCAACTCAATATTTCTCCATCAATATTATGTCTCTTCACCCACCCAAAAGATGTACTAGTTTATATATATTCTTTTTGTTTAGAATGTGTTAATCAAAGAGGCTCCAAATGGTAGACTACCAAGAAAAGATTCATCTTCTATAAATGCACTGCATAACAGTTTAGGAAAAAAGCGGGTGAAAACAGCCAAATACACTCATCTCCTCCTTTTGAACAAGTGTTATGAGCAATTCAAGTTAGAAAATGTTTGCATCCATACAGGTGGGTGTAAAAATCAGAGGGCATCAATGGTGGCTGCTCGCATAGGTTGGTGGGTGTTTGGGGGTGGAACGAAACACAAAAAAAAATAATTACAACTGCACTTATCTGTCATTATGGCAGCTGCCGCCATTCTCCTCACTCCCGATTCTCGATACCAGCTGCAGACTACACAGTCTCCCTGGTGCCAATCAAGGGACATCTCTCATGCTAGGAATACATGAGAGAAGTGCTGGGATTGGCCTGAGCAGCCTGGATTGTCACTCCAGTAGTACCTGGGAACCTGTAGCATTTCTCCAACTCGGCTGTGCAACACCGCTGGGTTGGAGAAACCTAATAAGCATGACGGTTTGGCTGGCCTAAGACAGCTGGCCAAACTGACATGTCCACTTGAAAGTGCCTACCAGTCCTCCCTCTGTTATGCCTGTTACAAGATGATTGCCTGGACTCGCCCAGTTGCAGACTCATGCTGACATCCGATGCCGCAAGGCAAAAATAAAATGATAATAAATGCCTTTATGATCATTTTAATTTTAATCTTTTAGCAGGGTGTGGGGCTCCCCCGCCATTACCGAGGAGCTGCCCCTGGATGACATTGAGAGATTTTTGAGATTCTCCAAACCAGCTTGGATGCTGATTAAAACTTGAGCAGATTGAGGCAGACAATCTCTTACATTCTGAAAAAGCTTGTCTGGGATAACTCACAGCCACCCTTTGTGAAGAATCATAGAAGATGCTCGTTGAAAACACCTGTGTGTTTTATTGTATCATCTGGTATTATGAATTACACTTACATTAATATAATTTATGAGCGTGCATACATATTACCGGTAACTGAAAATATGAGGAAGGCAAAGTACATTAAACATTTCACATGCAGCTTGTCATTCCTTGTTGATCACTATCGTCAAAAGTTTTAAGGACTATGTGATGTAAATGTTATAAGCTTATGTTGTGTTTTTCCACCTGGAATATGGACTTCCTACATGTTCCAAGCTCCGACTTCTAAGTTAGTGTTCCAGGAATGTCAGTTGGAGGCTAAATGGCTGAGGGACCTATATGCTCAAGTTGTAGGGAAGATCTTCAATAAACCCAGTGTTTACTCACCTCCAGTGGTCCTTTTGTTCAAGGAGGGCAGTGCAAGAGTAATCTTTCCAAATAAAACCCAATATAACCCAGATTCTGGGGAACACAGAGTCACCCCTTAGCTTACAGTGTCTGGGAAGGACACAGCAGCAAAGAAAATTGGCCATATTAGGAGGAGGGTAGTGTCAGAGGAAGGATTGGCTGCACAAGTCTCAAAAGAATACTGCGATAGAGTGGGACCAGGTAGGGGAGAAGGCATAATTGGATGCCACTTTATCACTGAAAGGGAAGTAAGCCTGCTGAAAGCATCATAGTATATGAATACACATATTGATGTGCTTACCTATTCAATGATAATTAGAGGTCTATTATGATGGCGGGCGGACTTTGTCCACTCGCCATTGCCCCAGGAAATGGGACCACCTGCTAAGGGTGCAGTGGTACTGCATGGGCAATAAGATGCACCCACCACACTGGGTGGTGCATCCCACATTTTTTGCATTGCAGCGGGCTTTGCTGTCTGCAGCACCTGCGGCAAATGCCAAAAAGGCATTTGTGCATTTGCATGTACAAGGTGGCAGGCACCACGCAGTGCCTGCCACGTTATCCATGCAAATGCAGGGGGGTACCATAGGTACCCCCCATTTGCCCCCATCCCCACAACATCTTGGGGGCCCTCAATGGGAATTTGCATGCCTTTCTGTGCCAGCTACGCCGCTATGGAAAGGTGGCTTCCCGCTTTCATCGTAATATGGCTGGCGATGTCTAGCGGTGTCGCGGCGGACGGTCTTCCGTCCACAGCAGTCCTCCCCGCCATCATAATATGGCCGGGGTAATAGGAGCGGGCGGAGGATGATGTAGGGCGGATCGCCACCGCCATGCGGGCGGTGGAGATCCGCCCTACGTCATAATAGACCACTTAATATCTTATTTTTATATTTCTGTTTTTGTGAATTACTGCTAAGGTAGCCTAGTTGTGTGTTTGACTAATAGTAAGAGAAAGACTATTTAGACAAAAAAAGTGGTCGTGAACAGTTTTCTAAAAGTTAGATGATCTGCTGTGGTGTGAATAGTAGGGTGTTTAATTCCGTGACAACCAAAAAGAAGTAGATAAACATCTACGACCAGTGTGCCCAATCTTAGGGAATTTTAGAGGAAGTCAGAGGAAGAGTGATGAGTATAGGATGGTTGATTCAAGGAGACCAACTATGTTCTTAACATCGGCATTGTGATAAATGGATTATCATTTGAATAGAGAATGGCAGCGGGGTGGTGATAGAGGTTGATAGCTTGCAGCAGGCGTGCAGCACAATTTTGAATTTGCTGAAGGCAAAGGATTAGATGAGCTGGAAGCCCAAGATAGTTGTAATTTCATAGTCTAGACATGACCCTACTGAAGCCTGAAATACGAGACAAGACTGTTCCTAAGAATACACAAATAAAATACATAGGGGATCATTAGGATGGCAGTCGGATTTTCCCCGGCCGCCACCGTAGCAGAGATTGGGTTTGACTGCCATGCGTGTGGCGGTCACGCTCATTCAATTATGATGAGCCCACGACTGCTGCATTCCGATTCCACACAGTTAAGATTAGGGGTGACAGCAGCACCGCCACAATGCGAAAAAGAGCATGTTGTGCATTTCACTGCACTACGTGGCAGGCACAACACTGTGCCTGCCACTTGGTGCAGTGAAATGTAAGGGGCTCAGTGCACCCAAACCCCCCCAACACAAGGCGGCCCGCAACGGACCCCCAGAACCTATCCTGCCAGCCTTTCAATGGCGGTTCAACCACCACAGAACACCTGGCTTCCGCCAGCATCCTAATATGGCAGACGGTGCCTGATAGGCACCACCATCATTTTAGTGGTCCTGCTCCACCCGGCAGGCAATCGTAAACGGTGATGGCTTCCGGCGGAAAAGCGGTGGACAGACTTTCCCTTTGTCACGGTACCCACCGCCATCATGACGTGGCAGGGGTTTTTCATGTTACGATGGCGGATCGGTCTCCACCGCTGACTTGGTGGTGGTGATCATTCCGCCATCGTAATGAGCCCCTTAGTAGGGAGTGAATGTGGCAATCTGAGTGGAAAATTGGAGATTTATTCAAAAGGTAAAGCCTAGGCTGTGCAATGAGTATTATGCCACCTACCAAAAACATTGGATTGGCGGATGAGATTGAGTGCCAGCCACAAATGATGATGACCTAATTTTTTTCTGAGTTAAGTTTGAAGCTGTTACAATTCTTCAGGGTTGCTAGGTCTCAAAGACAGTCACAGAAATTAAGTTGGGCATCCTTTGAACTATCGTCCAAACTAAACAATCTTTGGTAGGCATCCACACAGATCATAAAGAACACTTAATAAGATACGATCACCCTGGCAAGCAGAGAAATACATATTGCTTGGATGTATTGGACATAAGGGCAATCCCAGAGGAATGCCGCAATTAAGTGGCTTGAAGGAGGTGGAGTCTAGTGAGGTGGGGAGAACCAGTCCATGGAATTGCCACAGGCATCAAACATACACAGCCTGAAATTAAAGACAGCATAAGAGACAGAATTAATATCATTTTAGATGTTTCGAAGGATCAAGGTGGCAGTACTACTCAGGTTTGGATCAATCCTTGATGGTTCATGTTCACAACTAGTGAGACATCTGTGCCTTGATAGAATTTAAACCTTGTTTGAGCACAATCCAAAAAGTTATTATCCTTGATAAAGTGTAACATTGCAAAATGTACTCCTCTTTCATCAATTTTGCAGCAAATGAAACTAAAGAGATAATATAATAGTTCCTGGGCAAAGAAAGGTATAAAATGTTTTCTTAAATATAGGTAAATCGAAGCTTGTCTCCACTCAGTAGGAATCAGTACATCATTAAAATATTATTTCACAAGATATAACATACAGTTGCGATATTCTTAATCATAGGACAGGCACATGGTTTGTTTTGGGATCTGATGGAGACCCTGATTTGATGAGGTAACAGCCAATATAGTTTTTGGTAGTGCTAAGTGGAGCAAATAAACCAGACAAAGCTCAGAGTGTGAGCAGATTGTATTCAAGTAGGTAACGTATGGTAAAAGGAACTTGAGTGGTTTGAATCTTTGAAGCAAACTGCCTCTGAAGAAGGGGTGAGTGTAGATTTATAAAGTATCAGCTGAGTTAGTTCACTAAATATCCTAACGTTGTCTTAAGTAGATTTTACTATTTTAGCAGTACAAGTAGTGATTTCTTACTTATAGTTCTTGAGGGCTACAACAGAGTACACTTTTGCATCTGATGAGTAATCAGTGCCCCAAATATGTTCAAAGGTTTAAAAACTATTTTGGATTAGATGGAAACTGTCATGGAGAAAGGGAGCAGAGAGTTTACTGCAATAACTAGTATTAGCTTTTATGTCGGCCACTGATTCTAAGATCTTTAACACCTTGGCTGCTATGGCTTTTCTTCTCCGGTGCTGGAAGATCCAGATCTGCACTGTTCATGACGAGCTCAGCTCGTCATAAGCACACGACCAGTGTGCTGCATGACGAGCTGAGCTCGTAATGAGCAGCAAAGGGGTTAAGTTGCATGCACTGAATGGAGTAACCATCACCCCAGTGGTAGGACCTGGTCTTAGATTCCTGATTAAAAGACTGCTTTCAATATTGTAGACATCTCTCTTAAAATGTATTTTTGAAACAAGCAAATATCTAGTTTGGGAAGCAGGTAGAATGGGAATGCAGGCATATGCCCAAATGTCTGTTTTTAAGTTCAATTTCCTACACATATTTTTCAAACACTGCATACCAATAACAAGAATTGCCAAAATATGTTGCTGTAATTTGCTAAGACATCCAGATATATGCATATATACATGTTATTGTTAGGAATTAGTACATCAAAACAACACCATTGATGTCACTAAGCCAATGACACAAGTATAGCATAGATGGTGGTCTATTTCTGTCTTTTCTAATGGATTAACACAATGAACGTTTCAAGTAATTAGTTCCTTATTATATTTATTTACTAAATAACCAGAAACCTTCCCAATGTCATTTAGAATATTTAAATTACAGAATAGGAGCCCTTGAAATCTCAATTGTAGATAATTCTGGTAGAGTGCCTTTTTCTTGATCCACTCATGATATTGGAATGGTATGATCTTCTGTTCTTTCCTAATCCTTCTTACATGTGGTTTGATATAGAAAGTGAACACTAAGGGAAACAATGGACACCCTTGGCAAGTTCCTCTTTCCATTTGAAATTGCTGTATAAGGGTACGGTTGACTAAAATCCTAGCTGTTGGTGGATTTATAAATAGTACTTATTGCCTTAAGAAAATTGTCCCCGAAACTGCTTTGCTTGATTACTGCATATCGTAAGGGCCAGCTAACTCTCTCAAAGGCCTTAGTGACTTAAGTGATCATAATGGCCAGAGGAGATTTTGTTTCTATTGCCACATCTATCGCACTAATCAAGTTGTGGGTCACTCAATCAATAACTCAATCAGAGTACTTGTAAAGCGCGCTACTCACCAGTGATGGTCTCAAGGCGCTGAGGGGAGGGGTTGCTGCTACTGTTCATAGAGCCAGGTCTTGAGGAGTGTTCTGAAGGTGAGTAGGTCTTGGGTCTGCCGTAGGTGGGTAGGGAGGGTGTTCCAGGTCTTGGCAACGAGGAAGAAGAAAGATCTGGAGGTTATTTGTTGGATGCGGGGGACAGCGGCGAGGGCGAGGCTGGCGGAGCGGAGTTGGCAGGTGGGGATGTAGAAGCTAAGTCTGCTGTTCTGGTAGGCCGGTCCGGTGTTGTGCAGTGCTTTGTGTGCATGGGTGAGGACCTTGAAGGTGATCCTCTTGTCAACGGGGAACCAGTGTAGGTCTCTCAGGTAGAGGGTGATGTGGCTGCGGGGGGACATTAATGATCAGTCGGGCGGAGGCGTTTTGGATGCGTTGTAGTCGTCGTAGGTGTTTGGCTGGGATTCCTGCTTAGAGTGCGTTGCCATAGTCCAGTCTGCTGCTGACGAGGGCTTGTGTCACCGTTCTTCTTGTTTCGGTCCAGGGTCATAGTTGTATTACCCCTGCTTGGTTACGTCTGCCAAGCTCCTGTGAAAGAACTCAGAATGCATTTGTGAGCTCTAGACATGCATCTTCCCCTAAGTTTGGTTGAACTGGGCTGCACAGTTCCATATTAACGTTACTCATTTGGGAGTTCCGGTCAAGATTGTTAGGGTTAGGCTGATGTTAGACCTGGCATTCTTGGTGTGGTTTCCCCTGCCTTGTTGACTCTACCTTCTGTATTTTTGACTGTGTGCTGGAATTACATTTTGCTAGTTTAGGTTATCTGGGCACTTTGCCACGCTGATCAGTGCCAAAGTGTAAGTGTCCCTTGTTTTAATTGGGACTATAACTGGTTATCCATGATTGGCATGTTTGATTTACTGGTAAGCCCCTAGTAAAGGGCACTGTGTGTGCCCAGGAGGGCCTGTAAATCAAATGCCACTAGTGGGCCTGTAGCACTGATTGTTCCACCGATGCCTGGAGCCTTTCAAGAGTGTCTCAGACCTGTGACTGCAGCATCTGTACTCACAGTTGTCAACTGCCATGTTACCCTTGCAAGCACACCCACTTGCCAGGCCCTAACCTCCCCTTTACTTACATGTAAGTCACCCCTAAGGTAGGCTCAATGTATACCCAGGGGCAAGTTGCCCTGTATGTTAAAGGTAGGACATCGCCTTGTGTGTTTTGCATGTCCTGAGAGTGAAATACTATGTATGCCATCTTTCATAATTGCACATACTAACTCTCTCATTGGCTATAATTGTAACTGCCTTGCAACATTTTACAAGTGTAGCTTTCAATTGGGAAAAGTTAGAGATTTGGAGTTTACACTCCCTGAACTTAGAATTGAATAAAACACCCTTTAATAAAGGTGGTTTTTAAAGTGTGTGTTTGAAAATGCCTCTTTTAGAAAGTAAGCAGTTTCTTGTTTAACTATCCTGTGAGCCTCTGCCTTCTTGTGGATTCATCATCTGGTTTTATGCTGATGGGTTGCTTTGACATTCACAAGAGACACTCACACAAATGGAGCTGAGGTAATCCCAACATATCCAAATTGGCCATCCTGGGCTAGAGTGGTGGAAGGAGTTATCATTGACACCTGAATAGGCGGTGGCTGCTAAGCACAATGCTATCCCCACTTCCTGCAGTGAAACTGGACCAGGGAGGACAGAACTGACTTTACTAAGCAAGTGAGACTTTCTGAACAAAGACCTTAAAGGGAAAAATGGGAATAATGAGTATGAGACCTAAAACCTCAGAACTTTAGACTACTTCTGGAATCAAGATGAACCTCTGCCAAGGATGAGAGCTGAATAGCTGTAAGGAGGAGTACTGCCCCTTAGCTATTTGTTGCCCTGCTGGATTGGCTTGCAGTTGCTGCTTCGGTCAAGAAGAGGAAAAGGACTGTACTATGCTGTTTTCCTGATTGTGAAGTTTCTCAAAAGACTTGTATGTTCTTGGCTCCAGTTCTGTAGTCTCAGGGACACAAAAACTTCACCTGTACCATCCCTGAACTCCACTGCTGGGAACTCTGACTGGGCTTGTGTTGCCAAATCCAGTACTATGCCCTTGGTGGTTGTTCCTGCTGCAAAGATCTACACTGACCTGAAGAAATCTGCAAAATCGATGCTTCACTCTTCTTTCAGCAAAATTTTCGATTACAGCACCGCCATGCGGGAGAAGATCCTGACTAACAGCCCAATGCAGCCAAAGAAATTGACGCAGCACCGGCCAGTGGCCTGAAGAATGGCCACATGCTGTATGCAATGCAATATGGAGTCTCCTTAATTTTGAAGAACCAGAACTACGCTTTATAACGGAAACATGGTTACATGAATATGCAACACCTGATCTCCATATAGCCTTTCCCCCGCAATACTCCATAATCAGATGTGATAGAATAGGAGGAAAAGGTGGTGGAGTACTCATAGCAGCCAAAAAGAATATAAATGTGCAAATTATAGATAGCCTAGCGGTAAAGGATTTAGAAATTCTTATTTTTAAAATTATTGAGTCAGAAAAAGAAGACATCTGGAAGGGGGCTTTATTATATCGCCCTCCAGGAAACAAAGGAGATTTTGCCAACACTCTATTAGAAATTATTGCTTCGCATGTACTGACGTCAGACTATTTTCTGTTGTTAGGTGATTTTAACTACCACGTGGACGATCAGTCCAATACTGACACAGGAAAATTGATCTCTGCAATGAACACCCTCAACCTGACACAAAAGGTCACTGGCCCCACCCACCAAGCAGGTCACACACTTGATCTTTTATTCACAAATTCGCCAAATGTCACACCAATGGCTCCCATTCCATTATTATGGACTGACCATTTTCTCCTGAAATTCTCTATATGCAGCCATAGATCTAAAACCATAATAAATAAAAAACAAAAAGCATGCAGAAACACGAAAAAAATAACCCTGGCATCTTTCTCTGAGAATTTTATGACAGACCATTTAAATCTCAAGGAAGACGTATATCTTGGAGCTATACACCTAGAGTCTGCCATCCATAAGACACTGGACAAGATAGCCCCTATGCGAAAGGTGTATTGTAGGGAAAAAAAACTCACCATGGTTTACTGACCAATTAAAACTTCTTAAAACCCAAACAAGAAAGGCCGAAAAAACCTGGCGAAAAACCAAAGATTCCAATGATCGTACAATCTACCAAACCCTACACACCAAATATATGAGGGAAATCAAAGCAGCTAAAAGAACTCATATAGCTGAACGAATAAATAAAGCTGAAAACTCGTCCAAAGAGCTCCATCATATTTTAAAAGAACTTACTTCCTTTAAAACTCAGCAAGAGACCTCAAAAACAAAGGAATGGACGGAAGACCTTTCTATGTTCTTAGACGACAAAATCACAAAAATATGTCAACCGTTCAAAACAGAAAATATATCTCTTCAACACCTGGAAAAAGAGTTACTCATGAATCAAGACATACATATAAATGTCTCTTCCTCTAACTGGTCCATTTTCGAGTTGTTGGATAGCGAAAAAACTATACGTCTAGGACGGAAAATCAAATCAGGCTCTCCTTGCGATCAACTAACCTCTAAACTATTTTCCACCCTTACTCCAGTGTTGGTTTATCCTCTGACTAACCTTCTAAACACATCACTGATAGAAGCTGAATTCCCTAAAATCTGGAAAGCGGCTATAGTAAAACCACTATTAAAAAAGCCTGGTGCGGATGTAAACACTTTCTCAAACTACCACCCCATTTCCTTGTTACCCTTCTCAGGGAAGGTATTGGAGGCATTTGTTAATGAGCAGCTGATAGGATATCTCGAGAGGAACAACCTACTCGACATTTCTCAGTCAGGTTTCCGTGCTGCACACAGCACGGAGACAGCCCTGATCAAGATTACTGACAACATCAGATTTGCTCTTGACAAATGCCAATCATGCATTCTGGTACTTTTAGACCTATCGGCTGCCTTTGACACCATCTCCCATCACATCTTGGTCAGACGGCTATGGGAGTGTGGTGTCAAGGGGCAGGTTTTAAGGTGGTTTATCAGCTATCTGTCTAATCGAACAACCACACTGCAAACAGATGAAACTTTAGCCAGCACACTGCCAGTTACAAGAGGTGTGCCTCAGGGCTCTATCCTTAGCCTTTCGCTTTTTAATGTTTATATGGCCCCTTTGGCTAACCTCATTAGGGCATATGGATTTGATGTGTTATCATATGCTGATGACACACAAATACTAGTCTCCCTTGGCCAGGACATTATTGATACCAAAAAGCGTTTCAAAAAATGTTTAATAGAGGTAAAAAACTGGATGAGTCTGAATCACCTACAACTGAATGGTGCAAAATCAGAAATAATGACATTTGGCCAAGCCAGTGCACACTGGACCCAGGACTAGTGGCCCTCGGAAATGGGGGAATGCTCTGTCCCAAAAGAATCCGTCCGCAACCTTGGAATCCACATGGATAATAAATTATCCATGAAGGATCATGTAAATCACACTGTTGGGACATGTTTTGGAATCATGCGAAGCTTACACAGAGCTTTCAAATGGATACCAAAAGAATCACGCAGAGTTCTAGTTCAGGGGCTCATAATAAATAGGTTAGATTATGGTAACTCCCTTCTGCTTGCCATAAATGAGTGTCATATCAAGAAATTACAAGTTGTTCAAAACACTGCTGCTCAAACGATTCTCCGACTACCAAAACGATCCCCCTCCCTGCCATGCCTAAAAAGTCTACACTGGCTCCCTATAAAAAAAAGAACCATGTGTCTGGTTCATAAACATATGCACGGCACAGGACCAAAATACTGGAACCGAAAATTGACATGGTACTAGCCTGGCCGAGAACTGAGATCTAGCTCTAAGTTCCAACTCACGCCATCTAGAGTTCAAACAGCTAGAAATGGTGGGCGTGCGTTTTCCTACATGGCACCACTTCTATGGAATAAACTTCCTCTAAACATCCGTGCAACTATCGAACACATGAGCTTTCGAAAGTTGTTGAAAACATGGCTTTTTAGCTAGGCCTTCTCTTTTCAGGATCATTCACCACCCTTTTTCTGGGATCGTCCGCATGCGCCATGAGACTCCCTCACGGGATGTGATATGTCTGCGCAATACAAATATCCAGACTAGACTAGACTAGACAATGCACTGGTCTCCGAAGTGTGAGACTCCTGAAATCCGATGCAGGCCCTGCTGTGTGGCTAAAAGAATCAATGCAAAACCTGTTTGTGGCTACAAAAGTCAATGTAGTGCCTGGATCCCAAAGTGCATCCACACGTAGCACCTGAATTTTCTCATGCATTGCACCTGTGTGCAACATTTTTCTGAAGCAAAAACAAAAAAACAGAATCGCCTTTGAAATCAACATCTAACTTCTCCCTACAGTCTGAATTTGATGCTCCACTTCTCCTTCGTGCAGGAGAACTGTTGCCTTGCCTCTCCAAGGACTCAGGAACTGACACCTTGCTGTGATTTTTATTACTGCCCCCTCTTTTCAGCTGTTTTTACCTTGTGGATTTTGACTCAGTTAAGGTAATGTGTGTAAACATTATTTTGGTATGGGTTGCAATGGTGCACAGACATAATATCGAGTCCAAAATATCGTTTGGACATAATATCGAGTAAAAAATATAGACTGGACAAAATATCGACTGGACAGAATATCGACTACAAAAATATTGTTTTTAAGTTAAGTGAAGTAATATCGACTGTATAAAATATAGATAGCAAAAATATCGAATTTTTAATAATATATAATATTTTATAGTGTATTTTTATGTAATAATATGTTTGAAAAATGTGTATTTATGTTATAAATAATTTTATTAAATGAATTTTGTTTTTATAATTATTGCGTAATGTAATTCTGTAGCGGGTTGTGGGTTTATATGGGAATAGGGTGGGAAGTAATTTAATTATAATTAATTAAATATGTAAATTAATTAATTGATATTAATTTAAAATTAATTGTTAATTAATTTATATGTGTTAATTAATTTAATAGTAATTGTTAATTATTTTATATTAATTGATTAATTGGTTAATATGTGATTTTTACTAATTTAATTTTTACAACTACGCTTTCCAACGCTTTCCTTACAGTTGCATCCAATGGAGTTGGAATAGTAATTTTAACCCTTACGCTATCCAACGCTTTCCCTACTGTTGCACCCACTGGAGTGGGAATAGTAATTTTAACCCCTACGCTATCCAACGCTTTCCCTACTGTTGCACCCACTGGAGTGGGAATAGTAATTTTAACCCCTACGCTATCCAACGCTTTCCCTACTTTTGCACCCACTGGAGTGGGAATAGTAATTTTAACCCCTACGCTATCCAACGCTTTCCCTACTGTTGCACCCACTGGAGTGGGAATAGTAATTGTAACCCCTGCGCTATCCAACGCTTTCCCTACTGTTGCACTCTTTGGAGTGGGATTAGTAATTTTAACCCCTACGCTATCCAACGCTTTCCCTAATGTTGCACCCACTGGAGTGGGAATAGTAATTTTAACCCCTACGCTATCCAACACTTTCCCTACTGTTGCACTCTTTGGAGTGGGAATAGTAATTTTAACCCCTACGCTATACAATGCTTTCCCTACTGTTGCACCCACTGGAGTGGGAATAGTAATTTTAACCCCTACGCTATCCAACGCTTTCCCTACTTTTGCACCCACTGGAGTGGGAATAGTAATTTTAACCCCTACTCTATCCAACGCTTTCCCTACTGTTGCACCCACTGGAGTGGGAATAGTAATTGTAACCCCTACACTATCCAACGCTTTCCCTACTCTTGCACTCTTTGGAGTGGGAATAGTAATTTTAACCCCTACGCTATCCAATGCTTTCCCTACTATTGCACCCACTGGAGTGGGAATAGTAAAGTTTACCCCTACGCAATCCAACGCTTTAGCTATTGTAGAATTCACTACAGTTGTTATAATAATTGTTAACTATTTTGTTATGCTACGGTAAAATTATTATATATGTTTATTTAATATAAAAAAATTGTATAAATATATATGTATTATTTTTTTAGATTTATTTTTATTTTAAAATAAATAATTATTAATATAACATTATTTTATTAATTTAAAGTAAGTTTAGACTAAACATATTTATTATTACATTAGTATTAACTTAATTTAAAGACATTTAAAAAAACGATATTTTTAACAGTATATATTTTAGTAACTCGATATTTTGGAGTCGATATTTTTGTACTTACCTGTTTAAAGATAGCCAGTCGATATTTTGTCCATCGATATTTTGTCAACGATATTTTGTCACCTCGATATTTGTGAGGTCGATATTATTTCAGTGATCCAGTTGCAATATATTATATTGGAATGGGCCGTGAAATCCTATCTAATGGTTCTCGTGCTTGAGGGGTGGTAACAATGATGAGGAGAGAGATTATCACCCTACTCTGCTGTAAACCACTCAATACTGTCTCCTTCTTGGGAGGCAGTTGAAAGCCCAACTGGTTATTTTTTAGCGTGTTCTTTTTTTTTTTTTTTTGTATCTTCATATTGCGAAAATTCTATGTGTATGGAATTTCAGGTCTCTACCTCTGTACTTTGGTGCCTTCACTGCCCCTCGTTCTTTCTTGGTTGGGGAGTTTCCCTTAGTTGGATGTATCAGAGGAGCCCTTTAAACCATTTACATATTGACATTTCTGTTGTCGGAGGAAGGGGAGCTAGCCATCCTGGCTACTCTATGATTATTACACTCATCAACCAAAAAATGTTTTCACATTAATCATGGGACCGCATGTTCTATTCTTTTATTGGAGGTCAGATAGTTTTCCATGATTTCCCAGTATTTGAACCTTTTGCTAGCTTTCCCTCTTCTATTTAGTCTATTGATCTTAATAACTGAATTCAGCCACTCTTCATGTGTTGGAGGCAATAGTCCGATCCATTTAATACAAATCTCCCTCCTTGCTATCACCATTAATACGAAAAATAAATTTGTCTCGCTTTCTGTTAGTTCATGCCCCTCTCTTAAGTTACCAATCCCAAAAAGAATAAGACTTGGACTTACATTCAGTTGTCTTTGGAGGATCAAGCTTAGAGTCTTACCAACTTCTTTCCAAAATGTATCCAAAGATGGACAATTCCAGAACATATGAATGTCGTCTGCTCTTTCTTCTCCACATTTAGGGCACTTTTTCACTCCTGCATTTTTAAATTTTGCTAGTTTTTTTGGCGTCCAGTATGCCCTGTGTAGTGTATAAAGATGATTTCTTTTCAAGGCAGCTGTTTTTAATGTTGACCAACACAACTGTAGAGACTTTTCCCATATTCTGTCAAGGTCTATCGTAGGCAGATCTCTCCCCCAAATTTGGTCTTCAATCTGGGTGTTTCCGTCTCCTGCCGTTTAAAGGTCCAGTACCACTTTGCAATTTCCTTATTTATGGGTAAAGTTTTTATAATTTCTTTTTCAAGCTTAGTTCTGTCTTTATCATGTGCCGGTAATGTTTTTGCCCAGCTACTTAGTTGGTAGAACTTGAATTTTGAGGCTGTTCCATTTGAAATCTTTTGTAGATCTTCCCAGGAGATTAGTGTTGATCCGTTTAAAAGTTGGCCCCAGTATTTAATGTCGGCTTTTTTTAGAGGATTAGCCATAGCGTCTTTTAAACAATCCGAGGTTCCTGGTGAATCCCATGCCGGTGCCATTGGGCTGTAATATGAGATATTTAGAATTGTTCTGATTTGAAGCCATAATTTAGCTGCCTCCTTTAATATCTTTAGTTTGATTTTTTTGAAGGACTTTTGATGTCCAAACTTGAAAAGAAAGTGATCTTCAGCTGCTGTCATTGCCTGTAAATGCTCTGGATAGTATTGATGAATGTTTAAGAGTGTTCTCATATTTTTGAAGTGAAATGCCCTATGATATTCCATCAGGTCTGGGCTTGCTATCCCCTGTATTCTTTTTTCCTCCCAAGTTTTTTCCTTGATATTCTTATTCCTTTAGATGCCCATATAAAGCTGGTGATTTCTCCTTGCAATTTTCTTAGTGAATCTTTTTTAAATTCTAACGGAATGTTATTAAAGAGGTATGTATATTTAGGTAGTACAGTCATTTTTATGATGTTAGATTTCCCTATAAAACTTAAGGGTAGGCTAGACCATACTTTTAATATTTTCCTTACCTCATGTGCCACTCTGTTTAGGTTGTTCTGTGGAATTTTTTCTAAATTTTGATTCACTAAGATACCTAAATATTTTATCTCTTGTTTACCATTTGGGCTATTGAAATTTGTGTTCCATGTCATAATTTCAGTTTTGGTATGGTTAACTAGATATCCTGAAACTTTCCCAAAGCTGTTTAAGGTTTTTTTCTATGATTAACTTAGAGTTGGCGTAGTTTTCTGTGAATAGCATCAGGTCATCTGCATAAAGTGCAATCTTTTTTTCCCAGCCTAGATGATTGATGGGAGTTATTTCCTTGTTGTTTCTGAGTTTATTTGCCAAGGACTCAATATATAAATTAAAAAGCAAGGGAGAAAGGGGGCATCCCTGTCTGGCACCTCTTTGTAATTTAATGTCATTTATGAGCTTTCCATTTACCAATATTTTTGATCTTGGAGTTTTATAAATTTCTTCTACAGCATGTAGGAAGGAATTACCTAGATTATTTTTGATCATTATTGTTTTCAGAAAAGCCCAGTTTACTCTGTCAAATGCCTTAGCAGCATCGACGGTCAGTATCGTTAGAGGGATCTTATTTAGTGTGGCGATGTCTATGGCACTCAAAAGTTCGTGTGTGAGTTCATGTAGTTGCCTTCCTTTTATAAAACCTTTCTGATTTGGGTGTATGAGCTGGGGCATGAATCGGCCCAGTCTAGCTGCCATTATCTTTATGAATATTTTTTGTATTCTGCATTAAGCAGAGATATCGGGCGGTAGGATTCACATTTAGTTGGATCTTTCCCTGGTTTTAAAATTATTGTTATTACTGCGTCGTTCCAGGAATCAGGCAGTTTGTGATGTTCTTTGAAAGACTGATTTATCAACTCCATTATGTATGGGGATAGAGTTTCCATCAGAGTCATGTAAAGCTCGTTTGGCAATGCGTCTGGGCCTGCGCAGTGATTGAGATTTCCTTGTTTAACTCGTCTTTCTCTTCTTCCGTTAAGGCTAAAAACGATATTTCTCTTAAATACTCCTCTATCTGTTCTTCGGATGGGTTGATATCTTCAGTATATAATTCTGAGAAGAAAGTCGCAAATTCTCTTCTAATTGCCTCTTCATCTGTGATCAAACTTGGATGGTCTTGTTGGTGTAGGCCCTTCACTTTGTTTCTTGCAATGTCGGTTTTTAGCTTCCATGCAAGCCATTTTCCGCAGCCTTCTCCATACTCTTGGTTTGCCAGCTTACTTGCTTCCCACTTCGTACGCACTCTCTCCTCGAGAATATCACTTATGGAATCTTTCTGTTTTTGTCTTTCCTTTAGTAGGTAGTCTTTCTTATCTGGGTCTCTTTCTGTTAATATTTGGGCGTCTAGGGTGTTTATATTCTTTTCCAGATTTATTATCTCTTGTTTCATTTTCTTAGATTTATGTGCTCCTAAGCTAAGTAGCTTGCCCCTTATTACGGCCTTATATGCATCCCAGGTGACTTGTTTGGTTGTACCTCATTTATTATCTTCAAAAAAGTTTTCTGTTTTTGTTTTGAGTTTGTGTATGATTTGTTGATCTAATAAAATAACCCTCTCAACTGTATATCTCTTTTGTGTTTGGGCTATGTTAATTTGGAGGGTTAGCTGCACAGCGGAATGGTCTGATAGATGGGCTGGCATGTGGGTCAAGTTTTTTACATTTTCTATTAGGCTTCTATCTATCAAGAAGTAGTCTATTCTTGACCTATGCCCCAGTTTTTTGTTATGTAATGTGTACGGCTGACTTTTATCTCCTTTCTCCTTCCATACCTCTATCAAGTCTAAATCTTTTCTATATATCCCAATCCACTCCCTCATCTTTGGTAAATTAGGTTGTCTTCCTGGAGGGGACCTATCTATTCTAGGGTCTAGTATAAGATTAAAATCTCCTCCTAGGATTACCGGGATAGTGGCAGTTAACAGATGTGTATATAGTTTTTGAAGTGGTTCGGGGTCATCAAGATTAGGACCATAATAACCTGCTATTGTGAATGAGATGTTTCCAACTTTTATGTTAGCTATTGCCCATCTACCCTTGCTATCGACTTCCGAAGATTCCAAAATTGCTTTTAATGATTTCTTGATGATAATGGCTACTCCTTTAATGTTACACCCTTGATTTGTGCAGGCATGCTTATCCACCCAATTTAGGTTTTTCATCACCTGATCCCATTCTTCCTTTAGGAGATGTGTCTCTTGTAAGATAATGATCTCACTTTCTGTTGTCTTGAGGTATTCAAGAATTTTACTCCTCCTACTTTTGGTCCTCATACCATTTACATTCCAGCAGAGTATTTCGTGTTTTTTATTGGTGCATCTAGGTTATGAAGATTAAATATTCTGATAGGGACTTCGACTTTTCGTTTTTTCCATTTTCCCAATATTTGAGGATTATTTTTTTTAATTTTTTTCCCTATTATGCTCCCCACCCATTTTTTGTTTCCTGCGTTTTTTTGTGTTTTTTGTTTTTGTGCTTTGTCTTTACCCTCCCTGGGGAAGCCTCCATTTTCTTTTCTTTGGGTCTTCATCTTGACCCCTTTGTAGCTCCTTGACTCTAGACTTGATTGTGTGTGAATTTATTTACTTATCGCGCCCTACACCGATCTATTTTGTGTTTACTTATATGCGCTTTTTTTTTATTAGTTCATCTTGATATCTTCTTTAACATGTAGGGTTTTCCATTCGAATACTGTCTTTCATTAGGTCGATGAGACTCTTTACTTCTTCAGGATCTCTAATGTTCCTCATTTTGTTTCGCCACATGATTCTTAGAGAGGGTGGAAACTTCATTTGCACTGTGGCGCCTAACGATTGTAATTCTGGCATGAATTTCCTTAGCTCCCATTGTCTGTCTTGTGATGCTTTTGACATATCGGATCTAATCCTGAAGGACCATGTACCTTTACTGAAGCTACCTTTTTTCAGTGCCTCTCTGAGAATTTTTTCTTTTAATGTGTAGGTTTTGAAGTTAATGAGTATTTTTCTAGGTGGTTTCCTTTCTTTATTTTTTCCGAACGGGTCTCTATGAACTCTTTGCATGTCTTCCTTTAATTGCTCTGCATCAATCCCGGGAAATTGTTCCACCAAAAGTTCTGCCACAAACTTCTTAATATCAGTCCCTTCTTCATTCTCTGGCACATTTAGGATTCGTATGTTATTTTTCCTTGCTTGATTTTCCAGCGATTCCACCTTCTCGCTTAAATATTTCCCCTCCTGTTTTAATGCTTTCAGCTCTTTCCAGTTACTTTCCACTCTTCTATTCAAGACATTTACTTCTCCTTCCACAGCTGTCACTCTCGCACCTAGTGCATTTAATTTTCCGTCCAGCTTTTCACATACTTCTTGAATTTTGTCTTGTTTTGCTTCTGATATGGTGAATTTGTTTCTCATCTCAGTCCATATTTTTTCCAGAAACTCGTTCGTCTGATTTTTAGGACTTTCTTTTTCAGCCTCTTGTGGCTTCTGTATGGTTTCTCCATTCATTTCTGTTTCTTCGTTGCTATCTTTTTCTTGAGTACTATTTTCTGCAGCTGCCTCCGCAATTTTTTGTGAGACAATGAGAGTTATTGGCTTCTTTATGAGCTGTGTGTGCGTATGAGTTTTGTCTTTGTTTTTTTTTTGCACAGTTATGTCAGTGCCGGTGTTTTGCGTCTTGTAGGGTTCTTTAAAGCTCTCTGTTTGAAGTGTAGTCGCAGTTACTGTTATGGGGGATTGAATATTCTGCAACTGTGTTAATGCTGGTTCAGGGCTTTCTGATAAGGGATCAAATTGACTCCCTCTGTTTCTTACCGTGTGCACTTGTTGCTGTTTTTGAACTTTAAAAAACGTTCTTAATGAAGGGGTGATCTTAGGTTTATTTTTCAGGGCTGTATCGGTTTTATCTTCAGCGGTTTGTTTCCCATTGACAGTAATATATTTGGCGGTTTATTGAGTTTTCCTTTTGATGTTCCTAGGTTTTCTTTTGTTAACTTGCCTTGGAGTAATGTTCTTTGGATATTGCTCCTGTTTTAGAAAACTTCTGTTTCTAAGACTGTAGCAGGATACTATGTTCGGGGGCCCCCTTTTTCCTTCTGCTCCCTTTTTATTTCCTGTATCTTGCGCACCCAAGCTTTTAATTTCAGTGGTAGTAGCAGAAACTTTAGCCTTATCTTGCTCTTTGTCTTGTTTTATCTCTTCACTCTTTTCACTCTTTTCAGCCCACTTTTCCACACCTTCTTCACCTTCTTCACCTCCCTCCTCCTCCTCTCTCTCTCTCAGTGCCTCGCTCATGTGTTGTGGCTGGGAACAATTTTCTTCTCTGTTTGTGAATTTGGCATTTAAGGGGTCAGCAATATTCTTCTTCATGCTTTCAATATTGACAATGCTGTTTGGATTTGGAATCGGAGCTTTCCAGGTTTCAATTGCTTGCTCGCGCTTCCCCCAAGAGGAAAAAACCTGCTCTGAGCTGCCTCTGCCACTTATCCCCCGGAACTGGAAGCCGAGCCTTCCGGAAGCCTTCCTGAGTGTTGTTCTGGCTCTCCCCGCTGCCTCCCAAACACCCACGCAATAAGCCGTACCGCGTTTCAAGACCTGTGTGCAGGGTTCCTCATACTCTCCTCGTGGCGGGAGCTCGCCGGGTACGAGGTAAAAAAGCATTTCTTGTGTGTATTTTTCTTTTTAAAGCGCTACGCCACTCAATTGCAGTACCGTCCTTTTTTATATGTTATTGTGCCGTCCTATCTCTCCTGGAGCATGTCGATATTTTTTTTTTTGCCACTGGGTACCATAGGTCTTGTGGAGTCCAGCCGGTCTTTCCTATTCCCTGAGGCTTCCCTTGTAGAAGAGGTGGACTTAGCTGCTGCCTGGCACTTGGTTTAGTCCTGAGCCTGGTAGATCATGTAGAGCTCATTGATTGTGGTTTAGAAACTTGCTAAGCCACTGAACTATCGCAGTTCACTGAAGCACGCAGCCCCTAACTAGCGCAGCTCTGGAATTCGATCCAAACCAAGACATGATGATCCTGGCATAGTTATCAGGCAGTCAGCAACCATGAATGTCCAAGCATTGCTAGCAATGGCAAGCCGTGCTGTGAGGCAGAGAAAAACTGCTCCGAGCCGCTCATTTGAACCCAAGAGGACTACTAAAAACAGCCTGAAGAAAGAGCAATGGAGTCTGCCTTGTGCTCTCAAGGTGGGTTTTATCAAGTCGCAATAAGAGTGAGAGAATTGTTTGGAAGAAACTATGCAGAAAGAAAAAATATGGAGGCATAGCCTTTCCAGACTTTCAGGTATACTTTTGTGCCTTCCAAATGGAAAATATTAGGCTACTATTGACAAAAAGTTATCAAAAGGTGCCACCACTGAACCATGCTTTAACAAAAGATATTCCTGAAGAAGGTAGTTACTTTATTTTAAAATTTGGACTTTGAAAATATTTTTAAAATATACGTTCAAGTGTGGCTTGCAAGGTAAGGATCCATGTTAAAAGGAGTTTGGGTATCCCATACTACAGCAACATGAGGCCAGTATGGAAATCTTGTGGTACCGCGCAGTGTTTACAAGACACAATAGCTATTCCACTATTGAATGTGGGAATATCAAGATGGGGCCAGTTGTTGGATATCAAAATATGGGTGGGTTCTAATTTGGAGAGTAGAGTATGTATTGCGTGGAAAAAATCTGGTGAGTCAGTGTTGGGGGCATAGATACAAGTCAGAATAACCCAGTGAGCCTTTATCGACCCCACCACTATCACATAACGACCCTCCCGGTCCTTGATGACTGTACGGCAGCTAAAAGGGACTCTCTTATGAAATAAACTGCTGTGCCTCTAGCATAATAACTGCAATTTTTCAAAGTACCTATGGGTTCCCCAGCTGGCAGCAAAACGCATTGCATCAGTAACTGGTAGGTGAGTTTCTTGCAGAAAGCGAGGAGCGAGGTACCGAGGGTACTTTTGAAAGCTGTTTGTGTGTTTAAAAATTGTTTTTAAAAATTGTCTCTGGGGGGCGTGGCTAGCAGCCGATGATGGCGGCAGCAAACTAGAGAGGCTCCCGGAGTAAGGCGGCTTCCCGCATCAATCAGCAAGCCTATCCGCTCAAAACGAACCCAGACGAGGTGCCTCCGGTCCGGTGACTGAACGGCACTTGGCAGAGAAGTTTTGGAGCAGCGGTGCCCCGGGAACTGGTGGAAAAGACGACCTCAGTACGCGGCCTGGTGACACAAGCACAACAGTGGTGGCTGGTTTAGATGCTGCCCGGGCGGAAGTGGGGCCTCGATGGTGCTGTCAACCGAAAGTGCCCGTAGTGAGTACAAACCAAGCGAAAACGGTGGTGAGAGTCCGAAGCCCCCGCAGATCGTCTAAGGGCTAAACATATCGCTCCATTGATAAGACATTGCTGCGGGTAACGGCGACGCTAAGGGCAACCGAAGCTGGAAAACAAGTGCGTAGACGCCGCCATTTTATATTACATTCGCCATTGTGGGCACGAACTTTCTCGACTGCCGGGCTCGGCGGCCTATGCCGAGGTCTCCGCAAGCTCGACAACGGATCCTAAGTATACCAACGCAATTAAAGAAGGGGTGTAAACCCGAATGTGAGGATCCAGCCCTTGAAAGCCCAGCTACTGTGTGGATGAGGAGCCGCTGAAACTCGGGCGGCCCCGTCGACCACTCGCCGCGAACAATCCCTTAGTAGACCATCACCACAGGCTACGTGTACCAGTGCTTGAACTCTTGGTGTGTGAACATGGCGGGCAGAGGGTCCAGAAATAGTTCCACCAAAGCTAAGCTCGATAAATTTGCCTATGAGAAACAGTCTCTCCCCCAGACGGAACAACGCAAGTCTCTGGGCAAAGGCACAGAAGGAGACGGTACGAAGAAAGCCATGCTGGAAGATGTACTGATCACCTTGGCCCAGGTGCAAGCTACGGTGGGGGCGACTGTGAGGATCCAGCCCTTGAAAGCCCAGCTACTGTGTGGATGAGGAGCCGCTGAAACTCGGACGGCCCCGTCGACCACTTGCCGCGAACAATCCCTTAGTAGACCATCACCACAGGCTACGTGTACCAGTGCTTGAACTCTTGGTGTGTGAACATGGCGGGCAGAGGGTCCAGAAATAGTTCCACCAAAGCTAAGCTCGATAAATTTGCCTATGAGAAACAGTCTCTCCCCCAGACGGAACAACGCAAGTCTCTGGGCAAAGGCACAGAAGGAGACGGTACGAAGAAAGCCATGCTGGAAGATGTACTGATCACCTTGGCCCAGGTTCAAGCGACGGTGGGGGCGACTGCAACGCAAGTAATCCTTATTCGGGTGGACCTCCAGAAAATGAGCGAAAGGGTGAAGCAGGTGGAGGTGGTAGCTAAATCCCTGGTGGAGGATTTTCCAGATCTACAGGTGGAAATGGAGAAACTGCAAGCCGATAACATGTTGCTCAAGGAAAAGCTGGATGATCATGAAGGACGCTCCCGGCAGAACAACGTCCGTATTTTTGGGTCCCGGAAGCTATACACCTATACGTGGAAGACCTGATCAAGAACCAGCTAGCCCCCAAGGGTCTCTCAAACTTCTTTACTGTGGAACAGGCCCACAGAGTACCAGGAGGAAAACCGAAACCAGGGGCCTCACCGCGTCCGATCCTGGCAAGACTTTTTAACTTTCGAGATTGCGACACCATCCTCCAGGCGCCCAGAGTGGCTGCAGCCATTCAAATTCAAAATTCAAGAATATCCTTTTTCCCTGATTACATGGCGGAGGTAACACTACGGAAAAGGACATTCTTAGAAGTAAAAAAGACGTTGCGTGAGCAAGAATGACCCTACTTCATGTTATTCCCGGCTCGGCTACGGGTGGTCGCCGATAAGAAGGTCTGGTTTTTTTACTCTCCCAAGGCGGCAAGAGACTGGCTTGATGGCTGGCGCAGTGTGGATCCCCGGCGTAGGTCCGGCAGAACGAACCATGGACATCGTGACAACAGCCGGACTGGCTCACAAACGTCAGACAGAAGAGGCACGAGCAAATCGCCGACACAAGAACTATCTGAGGCTGCCGGGGGGGAAATAATGTGGACAACCCGTGTACTAATCAGACGCTGACTCCTTGATTGACTAACTTTGCACAAAAGTCGTGGATGGACGCTGGCCTGGGTACCCTGAAGGGAGCAGGGAGGCCGCCTGCTCGGGGGGACACTCTCCCCCAACGTGCAAGTACTCTGTTTTTGGGATGGGTTAAGCTCTCTGCTCAGTTGGGGTGGCGGGCAGTTGAAGGTCCATTAAGCAGGGAGGCAGGGAGGGGGTGGGTGAGGGGGGATTGTTGGTTGTTGGTTGGAAATTCACTATGTCGATCAGAAACTGGTGCTTTTTGTGTACATACTATAGCTGGAAGGGTAAACCTAAAGATCCGGATACTCCTCCTAGATTCATTTGTGTGTGTCTGCATGACTGGAAATGGCGGATGGTCTGATACGTAATGCGGGGAACGCTGAGTCACGGTCACGTGGCTCCCCCCTTCGAATACTGTCGTGGAATGTAAGGGGACTTGGAGATAAGGTGAAACGTGGCCTGGTACTGAACGCGCTGAAGAGACAAAAACCCCACCTAGCGCTATTACAAGAAACACACTTGACGGGGGGCTTCTAAGGCCTTAAACAGGAGGGGGTACAAGATGGTGGCCCATTAGGAATTCACTTCGGGCTCCCGGGGCACTGGCATCTTGATTAAAAAATCCTCACAATTTATCCCACTGAGCACGAAAACTGATGGGCAGGGTTGCTTCGCAGCCCTGCAGGGACAATGGGAAGGTCGCCCCCTAACTGTGGTATCGGTATATGTCCCGCCATCCCTTCACTCAATAATGCTTCCAGCACTCAGTGACTTTTTGTTGTCTCTCCCCGAAGGCGATGTAATCTTGGGAGGGGATTTTAATGCTACAATAGACACACAACTTGACAAATTCCCAGCGACGGGCCCAACCGGGGGACCCTCTCGGTTTCAACGTTTCCTAACAGCAATGGGTCTAGTAGACATCTGGCGGCATGTCTACCCCAAAGATAGGCAATACACATTTCATTCCACGGTCCACAACAGCCTTTCACGCATTGATTACTTTCTAGCTCTGGGTGACGGCTTACAACACGTCGACACCGCAGACATCCATCCTAGAGGCATATCGGATCACTCCCCGATCACTCTAACAGTTTCCACCCAAGATAAGTCTCGCAGCCGTATATATCCCATTCAGGCATCGTATCTCAAAATCCCCCAAATTAGGAAAACCCTCCGGAAGGCTACAACACAATATTTCGAAGAAAACGTGGCCACCGTGACCTCTTCAGAGGTGCTATGGGAGGCCTACAAAACGGTGTTGAGGGGGCAGGCAATAAGCTCCATTACGGCCCACAAAAAGGAGCAAGCAGCCGAATAGTCTAAGCTTGAATCGACACTGCGCGACTTGACAACTTTACATGGGGCAAACCCCACAACAGACACGGCGCATACACTCACACTCCACGACCAACTATACAGGGAACACGTTCGGCAGATGGTGAAGGGGCACATAACTGATACACAGAACAGGATATACAATGTGGGAGATAAGGCGGGAAAGATGCTGGCCTGGCTCGATAAGAGGGTGGGTAGTTCCAGAGGGATCCAACAAGTGAGAGATAGCAACGGCGAAATTCAGACAAGCCATGAACGAATAGTGGAAGCATTGGCGGAACATTTTGAGGAAGTTCATATCCCAGAACGGGTAGTGTCTACTGATATGGCACGGGAGGTGCTAGGTAGGATAGAAACCCCAATATTGCAGCCGGAAGCATCAGCCGACTTAGATGCGGCCATAACTAGAGATGAAATACAGTTGGCTATACGAGCGCTCAAACCTGGCAAAGCACTTGGACCAAATGGCATTACAGTAGAATGGTATCAGTCTCTGTCAGTGGAGCTAAGTACATATTTACTCGACATGTATGAGGAATGCCTAGAGAGGGGTGAACTTCCGCTCGATCAGAGAACGGCCACTATAGTAGCGATTCCCAAACCCAGGAAACCGCAAGAGGATTACTCCTCCTACCGCCATATCTCTCTGCTGAACGCGGAAGGTAACGTTTTGGCCAAACTCCTAGCCAACCGGTTGATAACGCATCTATCTGATCTCATACATCCAGATCAATCTGTGTTTATGCCCCATAGGAATACGGCACTGAACCTTCCCAGGGTTCATGGGGTACTGGCGAGAGCGGACTTGATCCACGATCAAGCAGTAATACTGGCCCTGGACGCGAAAATGGCATTTGATCTAGTGGAATGGAGCTACCTGTTCGAGGTTCTGGTCTGTCTGGGCTTCGGCTCGAAATTCATATCATGGATCAGACTGCTGTACACGAAACCAATGGCACATGTGGTAGCGAATGGCCACATTTCCTGAACATTCCCATTGGGGAGAGGCACCCGCCAGGGCTGCCCCCTCTCACCTTTGCTTTTCGCGCTCTCCCTGGAGCCACTAGCTAATTTGATAAGGCAAACGCCCTTACTTAAAGGGTTACAATGGAAGGTAGGCTGGGAAGACCGGCTGTCCCTTTACGCAGACGACATGCTGGTGTACTTAACAAGCCCCGAGCGCGGTGTACCGGAGCTCTTGAACCTGTGTGATGATCATGGTAAAATTTCAGGTTACACGATCAACTGGAACAAATCGGAAATGTATGTTCTGAAAGGCCCGGTCCCGGTGCTGGGCCCCGACTGCCCCTTAAGGCTAGCTGGCTCCTCTTTTAAATATTTGGGGATCCTTGTTACAATGGACCCAACGGAATTCATACAACTAAATCTGGCACCACCCTTCGAACGGCTTAAACAAGATGTCAAGTTCTGGGCGGGGTTGCCCTTGACAATGCTGGGAAAAGCAGCGCTATATAAAATTATGTCCTTACCCCGCTTCCTATACATACTAGAAAACACGCCATTTCCAGTGGCGCCAGGGTACTTCAAAAAGATGGCAGCAGTAGACAACAATCCAGAGCACACTTTGTGTATCCAATCAAGAATCAAACTTCAAGCGGTCAAATGATTAAAGTGATGGGATAGATCGTACACGCATAAGTCTTTCAAAATGTATTTTATTGTTCAACAGTGTTCTTTCTTGAGAATCACTGTGTATGTCACTCTAGCCTACACGTGTTTCATCACAGCATGTGGCTGTGAATCTTCAGGGCTGATCTGAATGATCAAGGCGCGTTATTGGGAGACCGGTGATAATTCCGTCCCGGTCCTAATCGGGATGTTAGCGTGTGGTTGTAGGGCGGTACCGTAAGTAAACGGTTACCGTTTCGTCAACATAGGGGATCGTGTATAACAAAACACACAGCGTAGGTATTTTAAGGCTATTAGCCCGTGGGTTGAGCCGAATGCAGCTCCTGTTTCCGGATGCGGGAACAGGAGCTGCATTCGGCTCAACCCACGGGCTAATAGCCTTAAAATACCTACGCTGTGTGTTTTGTTATACACGATCCCCTATGTTGACGAAACGGTAACCGTTTACTTACGGTACCGCCCTACAACCACACGCTAACATCCCGATTAGGACCGGGACGGAATTATCACCGGTCTCCCGATAACGCGCCTTGATCATTCAGATCAGCCCTGAAGATTCACAGCCACATGCTGTGATGAAACACGTGTAGGCTAGAGTGACATACACAGTGATTCTCAAGAAAGAACACTGTTGAACAATAAAATACATTTTGAAAGACTTATGCGTGTATGATCTATCCCATCACTTTAATCATTTGACCGCTTGAAGTTTGATTCTTGATTGGATACACAAAGTGTGCTCTGGATTGTTGTCCATTTACATTAGAGAGAGGTTTCTGAACCCCTTCTCTTACAGAGGTTAAGGTTTTCCTCTGCCAAGAAGCACCTAATTTTATATCACGAGACTCTAAGACATACCGTGACAAGCTGAGCGCCATTTTCCTGAATACTTAAAAACCTGTTCCCTGACTGTTTAAGATGGCAGCAGTAGTTTCTGGCCTACTGTGGTGCAATCGCCCGACACATATTGCGCAAGCCAAATTACACAAGGGTTGGTATGATGGTGGAATCGCATTACCGAATCTTAACCTGTATTACTGGGCGGCTCACCTTAAGCCCATTAACCAGTGGATACATGCTCCACAGACTGACCCAGCTTTCCAAGCAGATAGGGCACAACTGGGTACCAACACTGTGCTGGCCCCACTCTACGACCAGCATTGAGTGCGAAAATTAACGGGACCTACTAGACTTACCGCAGTGCTGTGGCATACAGCACTAGCGGCGCTGGGCTGGAAGGGGAAAATTACCAAACTCACCCCGCTCTGGGATACCCGTGCCTTGGGAAACCTGAGATACAGCAAGGGCTTCTATCACTGGGACACCATTGTGATATCCACGGTGGGTGACATGTGGGAAAGGGGAGAGGTTATTACATTTGACCGCTTGAGGGAATTGTACGAACTAGGGCCACACGAATCATACCGCTATGTCCAGATACGCCATGCTTTACTCACGGCCATCCTCTCCGGGGCGGATATACCAGAATCATCCCTGCTGGAGGATCGTCTTCTAACTGACTTCATGATTGAACGAGCGACATCATTGACATACCACAAGCTCCTCAATAATTTACCTGACCCGCTGACCTCATTGAAAGAAAGATGGGAAGGGGAAGTGGACGCCCTGGACGAACACGAATGGAATGAGGCACTAGTGTCCCCAAAAGAGGTAGGCATCTCAGCCAGGCTGAGACTCGTACAGCTTAAGGTCCTACACAGAGTGTATTACACAAGGACACTATTACATCGCATCCACAGAATACACCATCCTTACTGTCTCCGTGGCTGTGGGGAGGAGGGGTCCTTCTTCCATACAATCTGGGACTGCCCACGTATCCAAGACTATTGGAGACAAATAATGTGCACTGTGTCACAGACTCTGGAGACCTCTCTACTTCCAGAACTGCGGCAATGTCTCTTAAATGTGTGTGAACCGAATGACCTGTCCAGATGTGTGTAGCGATTTCCTGGCGTTGTAAGAAACATCATCACCGTTATTCTGTGCAAAAACGCAATATTGGGGAAAAAGTGCACAAAACTACATGTCCCAGCATCCCTAGGCTTGACTTGGCGAAGAGTGAAGGCGGTGCACCCTTAAGGGCCGCCCAGAGAACAGAAGAGTGCTTGTCAATTTTACCTCGAGGTTTTGGAATGGCGGATGGTGCTCCCCGCCGGAGTTCAGCTTGAAGAAAAGCCATGTCCTAGTGATTTTCGACCTGTTGAACTGTGTTTACTGGAGGACTGCATAGAACTTGTTTATTGCCAGGTATTCGAGTCGGAAGGAAGCTTCATGAGGAAACAATCATTTTTTGAAATAGTTTTGCAACTGACACTGTGCTTTGAACGCAGAAGAAGAGTTTTAAAAGGGCAAGAGAGAAAATAGTGAAAGTGTATCAGAGGGGCGTCTGAGGCAAAGACGCCTTCTGTTGTAATGCTTTTCTTAGTGGAAATAAATCAGATTCAGAACTGCAAGGCAATTAGTACCATGGCAGACTTTGTTTGTTTAAGTTAACTAAAACATTATCTGGAAAGAAGATTTTTGTGCAAGTGAGAAAGGCTTCAGCAACACCGAAAACTGTTTAGTGTGGTATGAAAAAATACCATTGATGAAGAAAGAAATGCTGTTAGTCTATTATGCTGATTAATGACTGTTCATGTTTTGAAGAATTCGAAGAGTATATTTCTGAAGTTGGATTAAGTGTAAGTCTTTTGTTCCTGATTATATATATAGAACAGAGAGCATTATTCAAGAGACAGTCTGTGAGCTATGGGTGAGTAGGGAGAGGAGAATAGAAAATATAGAAGTCCAGTGGTTTTCCTTCACATTACTTATACCCATTATTTGTCATCCTCCTGTAGTGTGCACAACTTTGGGGTCTTCGCTGATGATTGGCCAGGACTAAAAGTGATACACCAAGACCACAGCTACTTTATTATTTTTTCCCTTTTCCCTTCTTCCCCGGGGGCACGAATTCACGCAGAGGTATTTATTTTGCCTTTGTTGGGGGTCGTGTTTCGGGGGATTAGGGGACTTTCATCACACGTCGTCTCCGATTGGCGTTTGGAAAAGGTTAGTGGCTATTTGTTTATTCTTGAGCTACAGCCAATCCTGATAGATTGACAAGCCCAAGTATATATAGCCAGCCTGGACGATGGAGGTCGAGACAGTGTTGACCTCTGTGGTGGAAAGCTTAGCGGCCTTACAGCTAGAGGTGAATGCTTCCAGATCAGAGAATCAGGCCTTGTATAAAGAAGTAGGCATTCTCCGGAGGGAGATAGCAGGACTTTCTCGAGTAAGCACTGGGGGGGTTCGCTATATAAAGCCTGCTAAGTTGCCTCCTCCAGTATCCGCAACGTACCCTGCTCCGCTAGGTGCAGAAGGGGGTGGGTTTTTTGTAACGCCGCAAGTAACATCCTCTCCCACTGACCCTGCTCAGACGGTACATGTAATTCAAAATATGGGAATACCCTTGGCTCCTCCTGAACGGTTTTTTGGGGATGCACGTAAATTTGAAACCTTCCTGAATCAGTGTAAGTTACATTACTTATGCAAACCCGGGGCATTCCAGGATGACTCTGCCAAGACTGCCTTTATGATGTCCTATATGGGAGGGAACGCTGCAAGTTGGACGATACCCTTACTAGAAAGAAACGATCCAGTATTGCATAGTTTTCCTAATTTCTGTTTGGAGCTTCGAAAACTTTTCGATCGGAAATCCCACATGTTGACTTTAGACAGGGAGTTGATTACCCTGAGGCAGGGAACACAAGATCTACTTTCCTATATTACCACCTTTAATAGGTTAGTGGTAGAAACCGAATGGCCTCCTGCAAAAAGGATTTCCTTGTTTTATCAAGGATTGAGGGGAGAGTTGAAGGACGTCCTGTCTCAAGTAGTCCAACTTCCCAATACCTGCGAAGAATTGATAGGTCTAACTGTTCAGTTGGATCATCGTCTCTTAGAACGGAAAGGGGATAGAAATAGAGAGGATGGTCGATATTTCTTTCCCCGAGTTAGGAGCCCGACGGAGGAACATCCTAAGGTAACTGAAGGTGCTGAACCTATGCAGATAGGAGGTATTCGGGGCCCCCTTTCACAGGAAGAACGAGATAAAAGAAGAAGACTGAAACAGTGCATGTATTGTGGAAAAGGGGGACACTTTATTAAGGATTGTAGAGCCCGTAATGCAGTACCTGGAAAATCTTTTGTTCCCCGTGTTCAAGCCAGTATCCAAGCACGTGAGCCGGCGGAAAACTGACGAACCCAAATCAGGAAGAGGTCTCTGCCTTGGGTTCCCGCTCTCCAACGATCTCACCAGTACTTGCTAATACCTTGCATCCAGCTGTGGCCCATATAAACTTGAAGGTCAAGCTTTGGATCACTTCACACGATTCCTTGAATATTGATGCCTTGTTGGATTCTGGGGCAACCGGTAATTACATCGACCAAGAATACGCAATGAAGATCGGGATCGTTTGCATAAAGAAGGAAAAGCCTGAGTTGGTCAAGGCGGTGGATGGAACTGTTTTATCTTCCGGCCCTGTGTCATATCATACTCGTTCTCTTTTAATGCAGACCAGTGTAAATCATCAAGAATATATTCAGTTTGATGTTATTGATGCCCCTCAGTTTCGACTTATCCTGGGCATGCCTTGGTTGACACTTCATGATCCCCAGGTCAGCTGGGCAGCGCGCACCATTACATTGTCCTCGGAATATTGCAAAGAGCATTGCATTCAAGACTCGTTTAGTACCAGCTCCACTGGTATCAATCCTTCTGTATGTCTGGCTTCATCCTGTTCTCTGGAGCGGTATTGTTGTGCCACCATCCTTCCTGCGGAGTACAGTGAATTTGCTCCTGTGTTTGATAAACAAAAGGCTACCCATTTGCCTCCGCATCGGGTATATGACTGCCGGATAGAACTGGAACCTGGGGCTGACATTCCATGCAGCAGGGTCTATGCACTCACTGAAAAGGAAACGGAGTATTTGAGGAATTATATTGAAGAAAACCTTTCTACAGGTTTTATTCGACATTCGACCTCTCCAGCTTCCTCGCCCATGTTCTTTATTCCGAAGAAGGATTGTGCAGAATTGAGACCCTGCATCGATTATAGAGCCATCAATCGCGTGACCATAAAGAACCGGTATCCTCTCCCCTTAATCCCTGTACTCATGGATCAACTGAAGGGAGCCCGATATTTTACCAAGCTTGACCTTCGTGGAGCCTACCATCTGGTACGGGTTAAAAGAGGGGATGAGTGGAAAACGGCGTTTCGGACCAAGTTTGGGCTGTTCGAGTATCGGGTGATGCCCTTTGGGCTATGCAATGCCCCCGCCGCTTTTCAGTATTTTATGGACGAGGTGCTGCGGGGATGTCTGGAAACCTTTTGCGTCGTATATATCGACGACATTTTGGTTTATTCTTCAACTCTGGCAGAGCATTTAACACATGTTAAAACCGTGCTTGGAAGATTGCAGCAATATACGCTATATGCAAAACTCGAGAAACGTTTATTTCATGCGCAGGAGGTGTCATTTCTTGGTTATGTGATTAACGCCCAAGGCTTCCAGATGGATAGCAGTAAAGTAGAAGCCATAACAGAGTGGTGCACCCCCAAGAATGTCAAAGCGGTACAGAGTTTTCTCGGTTTTTCTAATTACTACCGAAGATTCATTAAGGATTTTTCAAAGATCATACATCCTATTTCATGTCTTTTGCGAAAGAACGTTCCTTTTGTCTGGAGTGAGGAGGCAGACAAGTCGTTCAGGTATCTCAAAGAACGTTTCACACAGGCACCCATTCTTCATCATCCTGATTCCCAGATCCCTTTTGTACTGGAAACCGATGCATCTCAATATGCAGTTGGAGGGGTTCTGTCACAACGCCATCCTGTGTCAGGTCAATTACATCCGGTTGCCTTTTTCTCAAAGAAACTCACTCCTTGTGAGGCCAACTATTCCGTTTCCGACAAGGAACTCTTGGCTATAAAAAGAGCTTGTGAGGAATGGCGTCACTACCTTTTGGGAGCTGTGCATACCGTTGAAATATATACTGACCACAGGAACTTGTTGTTTTTAAAAACAGCCAAGGCCCTGACTCCCCGGCAATTAAGGTGGACCCTGTTTTTTTCTGATTTTGACTTTGTAATTAAGTACAAACCAGGACCCCAAAATGGGAAGGCGGATACTCTCTCCCGTATTGGTGAAACAGGAGAACAGAGAGAGATCAAAGACTTGGAACCTCCCCGGATACTAACTGAAGTGGAGGAGCCTTTGCAGTCAGTGGCCTTGTTATCTTCCCATGAATTTCTGGAAGATGTACGAGTGGCTGTGGCAGAGATGGATGTCCATGAATGGATACAGGAGGATCCACAACATCGTTCAGAAAAAGACAACCTTGCATATCATCACACTACCATTTACGTTCCGACTGATAATCTTCGGCAGCAAGTATTGGCTTGGACCAATGATTCCCCCTTGGGTGGACATCTCGGAATTTATAAAACTATTGCCAGTATGGAGCGTTCTTTTTGGTGGCCTCAACTCCGTGAAGATGTTCAACTGTACATTAAGAACTGTGATATTTGTGTGCAAGGAAAAGCTCTCCACATAAAACCTGTTGGACTCCTCAGACCATTGTCTATCCCTCCTCAACCTTGGCACACATTGTCCATGGACTTTATAGTTGAAATGCCACCCTGTGATGGAAAAACAGTGATTCTCATTGTGGTTGACCATTTGACGAAAATGGGGCATTTGTTTCCTTTAATTGGCTTACCGACTGCAGCTGAACAAGCGGCAGGCTTCCTTCAACACATAGTGAGAGCTCATGGTATTCCTTGTGTGCTGATTACGGATCGGGGGTCCCAGTTCACGTCCCGGTTTTGGAGGGCTCTTTGCAAGACTTTGGATATTGATGCCCATCTGTCCACCAGCTACCACCCTCAGACAGATGGTAAAACGGAACGCCTGAACCAGACGCTGGAACAGTACCTTAGGTGTTTTACTCAGCAAAACGGATTGGAGTGGACTACGTTGATATGGATGGCTGAATTCGCCTACAATAATGCCCAACATTCCACATTGGGTTGCTCCCCTTTTTTCTGTTTACATGGCTATCACCCTAACTCACTACCCTTTGATATGCCTGTTCGTTCCCCTGTGCCTAGCATACATGAGCATCACGCACATCTAAGGGCAGTACTGATTGCAGCCAAGCGTAGTTTAGCTGCCGCACAAACATCTCAGAAACATTTTGCTGATAGGCACAGAACAGAGGAACCAACCTACAGGGTGGGGGATAAGGTTTGGCTCTCCACAAAAAATCTCCATATCAAGGGGGTATCCAAACTCAAACCTAGATATGTGGGTCCCTACAGTATAGTGGAGGTCATTAACTCTGTGGCAATAAAACTGTCCCTTCCGGCGTCTTGGCAAATTCATCCTGTGTTTCATGTTTCTCTTCTCCAACCCTGTCTTCCTGGTATGAGACTACAGGAGAAACCTCTTTCAATTGAAGTTGATGGTGAAGAGGAATATGAGGTTCAGTCTATCCTTGATTCCCGTATGGTGAGGGGTAGAGTTCAGTATCTGGTGGAATGGAAGGCATATGGGCCTGAGGAAAGGACATGGGAACCTGTGGGTAACTTGCATTGTCCTGAGTTGGTGGACAGCTTTCATGCTATGTATCCTGGTAAACCAGGTCGACCGCGGGGTCAGCAGTCCTCAAGAGGGGGTTCTGTAGCGATTTCCTGGCGTTGTAAGAAACATCATCACCGTTATTCTGTGCAAAAACGCAATATTGGGTAAAAAGTGCACAAAACTACATGTCCCAGCATCCCTAGGCTTGACTTGGCGAAGAGTGAAGGCGGTGCACACTTAAGGGCCGCCCAGAGAACAGGAGAGTGCTTGTCAATTTTACCTCGAGGTTTTGGAATGGCGGATGGTGCTCCCCGCCGGAGTTCAGCTTGAAGAAAAGAAGAAAAGCCATGTCCTAGTGATTTTCGACCTGTTGAACTGTGTTTCCTGGAGGACTGCGTAGAACTTGTTTATTGCCAGGTATTCGAGTCGGAAGGAAGCTTCATGAGGAAGCAATCATTTTTTGAAATAGTTTTGCAACTGACAAAGGTCTCGAGCAGCCACTGTGCTTTGAACGCAGAAGAAGCGTTTTAAAAGGGCAAGAGAGAAAATAGTGAAAGTGTATCAGAGGGGCGTCTGAGGCATAGACGCCTTCTGTTGTAACGCTTTTCTTAGTGGAAATAAATCAGATTCAGAACTGCAAGGCAATTAGTACCGTGGCAGACTTTGTTTGTTTAAGTTAACTAAAACATTATCTGGAAAGAAGATTTTTGTGCAAGTGAGAAAGGCTTCAGCAACACCGAAAACTGTTTAGTGTGGTATGAAAAAATACCATTGATGAAGAAAGAAATGCTGTTAGTCTATTATGCTGATTAATGACTGTTCATGTTTTGAAGAATTCGAAGAGTATATTTCTGAAGTTGGATTAAGTGGAAGTCTTCTGTTCCTGACTATATATATAGAACAGAGAGCATTATTCAAGAGACAGTCTGTGAGCTATGGGTGAGTAGGGAGAGGAGAATAGAAAATATAGAAGTCCAGTGGTTTTCCTTCACATTACTTATACCCATTATTTGTCATCCTCCTGTAGTGTGCACATCTTTGGGGTCTTCGCTGATGATTGGCCAGGACAACAAGTGATACATCAAGACCACAGCTACTTTATTATTTTTTCCCTTTTCCCTTCTTCCCTGGGGGCACGAATTCACGCAGAGGTATTTATTTTGCCTTTGTTGGGGGTCGTGTTTCGGGGGATTAGGGGACTTTCATCACACGTCGCTTCCGATTGGTGTTTGGAAAAGGTTAGTGGCTATTTGTTTATTCTTGAGCTACAGCCAATCCTGATAATGTGGCCAACTTTGGGTTACGTTAGGCATGATAGTGGCCAAGAGAGATATCGCTCAGCGCTGGGGGGCGGCAGAACTACCGATGAAGTCGCAGTGGTGCATGAATATGGACAAGATAATGGTGACAGAGAAGGCGGTATACTTGAGTCTTGCATGCCCGGGGAAGTGGAACAAGGTATGGACCCCATGGAATGTGTACCGAGTTGAAATTTTGATCCTCTGCCAGAGGACGACCCATTAGAGTCAGATGAAGAGGGGGAGGTAGGCTGAGGGGTCAAGAGAGGTTGCAGAGGGGAGAGGATATTGTGAGTGGGAGGGGGTCCGGGTCCCGAGGAGTTGGCAGTATGGATAGATAGGGCTGGAACTGCTATATAGTAACACATAGGTACATGGGCGCTACTGCCCGTCACCTTGGGTTGAATCTGTGACAATAAATAGTAACAAATACTGTCAGGTAGACTTTCAATACAGCTATACAGCACTAATTACTTTTAGATGACCGCAATGTGATTTCCTCATTGTTAGTTTTTGCTATTTTCATTAAAAACAGAAAACCAAAACCATTACTGATTAGCAACATAACGTCAGTTCTGTACCTATTACTTTGCCGTGTGATGAACCTTTTACTTTTCAGCAACGTGATCAAAGTATGGACTTATCCTTATGCACGACATCCAATGCTCAATTATTAGCGGCCGGCCCTTTGGGTTGTAGGCGAATGGCTGTGTAATTATGTGAAAGTACAATAAAGGTTTTAAAAAAAAAAATTTTTTAATTGTTTCTGCTGCAGGGGAATTTCGCTGCTCGGGGGCACGCATCACCACACTTTGGCGCATCTAAACACTCGGGGGATATTTAATTACTCTCCGGTCCACCGCAATCGCATTAGGCGATTGATTGAAGTGGAGAGAGCTCAGACAGTCTTTTATTACTGTCTACTAGCCTGGCGGTTGGCGGTCTAGTCTCAATCTCGCCACCGCCATAAATCCCAACCCCTGAGCTGCCGCTCAGCGGACGCACGCAGCGGGCACGCCGAAGGCACGCAAAAGGAAAGCCTGTCTGTGCCCGTCCACGCCGGTACACCGCCATGCGCCATGTAATGCTGCCAGTCCCAAGCCTGTGCCCCATAGGGAACCAAACATGTTATACCCGAGAGGCCCTCCTGGCATGTAGACAGACACTGTCCTGCACTAATGGGATAGAACCTGGGAAATATAATAGTAAGAGGGCCAACAGGAGTGTTAACTGCATTAACTGTGGGTGGTTCGGGACCACACAACTCCCCTCCCTCGGCGATCATCATCTGTCTACTCAGACAGAATTAAAATAATAGAGGAGAGACACAGAGGGTCGCGGGGAGACTGGGGAGACGAGGAGGTCAAGGCAGGTTGGTCAAACGTCCGACATCCAGGGACTGTTCCTGAATGCCAGATATATCCCTAAACATGCATCAGAAATACTGGACCTACTTGAGGAAAAAAAGCCGGACATATGCCTCTTTACGGAAACATGGCTTAATCAAGAGGCCACGACCACACTGGCAATAGCATTCCCTGACGATTATGCGGTCACCAGATTGGACAGGCCTGACAAATGAGGGGGTGGACTAGCTACTGCCATACGCCTCCCGTATTATATTAGGACACTAGATAGGCTGTCCTCTGCTAATATGGAGCTCCTAATATTCAGAATGGAACAGGCCCAGGCCATCAAAAGGATTGGGGCCTTAGTTTATCATCCCCCAGGAGGCAGCAGCAAGGATTTCCTGACCGCGCTCCTGGACCGACTGGTACCGCACGTCCTGAAGGCCTCAAAATTTCTACTAATAGGTGACCTGAATCACCATTTAGAACTGTCCTCCAATTCAGATGCAGCCAGTCTTATCACCGCAATGGAATCCTTAGAGCTATTGCTAAAGGTCACCAACTCCACTCATATAGCAGGTCATACTCTAGATGCCATCTTTTCCAACATGGGCTATATGGTGGTCGAACCTCCCCAACTCCTTCATTGGTCCGAGCACATGGCATTAAGTTTCTCTTTACCATCCTCCCACCTAGCAATACGGATGTGTAGCCAGAAAAACATGCGGCGACCATGGGCAAGAGTAACCCCACTAGCCTTTGAGCAGGCGTTTATCGCCCTGCACTAGACAAAGACGTAGACCCCAACTCTGCATGGGAGGGACTAGTGGGAGCCATTCAGGGAGCTCTAGATATTATAGTCTCACTCAAAAGAGCCACAATGCAGGAAAGGTCAGCCCCTGCCCCCTGGTGTTCGGATCCCCCAGGAAGGAAAAGTCTCTATGCAGGGCTTTAGAGAGGAGGTGGAGGAAAACTAAGGAGATGTCAGATAGATTAACATATCAGACATCCATCAGATCCTACTTAAACAGCTGTAATAGAGCAAGAAGGACATTTCTGGGCGCACGCATAATGGAAGCGGACAACTCCTCTAGGGAACTCTATAGGATCCTGAAGGAATTCACAAATCCCAAGGCTAGTAAGGAAGCCCCCCCCAAGCAGGAAAGGTGTGATGACATCGCCAGGTATTTTTCCAGTAAGATTGATCTGATTTACCAATCCTTTGGAACGACATCCCATGACCCAGAGGAGGAATATCTGCCTGGAAATAGATCACAAGAACCGGCCCTGCCCTATGGGTTGGATGCCTTTACCAAGGTAACTAGAGAACAAGTGGCGCCCCTATCAAGCCGTGCAAAATCGGGTTTGCCATTAGATCCGGCCCCCCCAGCTCTTATGGCAGTGCTCAGTACGGTCCTGGCAGAGACTCTGGCCAAAATATATAACATCTCACTAGAGGTGGCGGTCGTTCCCAATGAATGGAAGAGTGGACGGGTAAAGCCACTCCTGAAAAAAGTGGCAGCAGACCCGAATGACCTACAGAACTATAGGCCAATCTCTCTCCTCCATTGCTGCTCGAAGGTTCTTGAAACGCTGGTGAACCAACAACTTTCCAACTATCTGGAACAGCACAACCTCCTGGACCCCTCCCAATCGGAATTTTGTGCATCACACAGCACAGAAGCAGCACTGTTGGAGGTGACAGATACTCTAAGAATGACCCTGGATAGTGGGACCCCAGTTATCCTAATCCTCCTCAATCTGTCAGCAGCGTTTGACACCATCTCACACACGACACTGCTAGGCAGACTGGGGAGGATAGGAGTGCAGGGTAGGGCACTCAAGTGGATCCAGAGCTTCCTTGCAGGTTGTGCCCAGAGCATCCAGCTAGATACGTTCACATCACAAACTGTCAATGTAGACAAGAGTGTACCGCAGGGATCGGTGCTCAGTCCGACCCTGTTCAATGTATACTTAACTCCACTGGCCGACATCATCAGGGGCCATGGTTTTCATACCATATCATATGCGGACAACACACAGCTAATCGTCTGGATTGGGGAGGATGTCATCTCCACCCAATCCAGGTTCAGAGGCTGCATGTCTAGCATTGCCACCTGGATGAGGAAACATTTTCAACAGCTAAACTCATCTAAAACCGAAATACTGCTGTTCGGAAGACGGAGGACATTTGGTCCTCGGAGTAATAGCCCACTGAACTTGGGAAAGCCCCCGCACCCAGGAGCTGTGCGAAGAACTTGGGCATCAAGATAGACAATAGACTATCCATGGAGGAACAGGTCAAGTCGGTTTCAGGGGCCTGCTTCGGCACCATGAGAATGGTCAAAAAGGTCTTTTCATGGATTCCTTTGTCTGCTAGGAAGACCCTCATCCAGTCACTCCTGATGATCCGGATGGATTATGGAAACTCGCTGCTGGTAGGAGTAAGGGAGGACCTTCTATCTCGACTCCAGGTAGTGCAGAACACCGCGGCCCGGCTTGCTCTCAACAAACCGGCAAGACCTCCGTCAGCTCCACTGTTGCACCAGCTACACTGGCTCCCAGTGAGGAAGAGAGCTATCTTTAAGATGCTCTGCGTAACCTTCAGATCTCTACTGGGAAAGGGATCGGCCTACCTCAGGAACAAAATCAGATGGTATAGGCCTGTCAGACAATTGAGATCCAGCAACTCCAACTTTCTGTGTACCCAGAAAATATGGAAGGCACGTATGGGAGGCAGGGCCTTCTCCTACCTGGCAGTCAACTACTGGAACTCTCTCCCACAAAATCTCAGGTCCTGCAGGAACATAACCAATTTAAAAAAAAATGTTGAAGACATGGCTCTTTTGAAGTCACCCCCTCCTGACCTTCCTCCTCAATATCGCCGAGAGATCCTTTCGGGGATGATTCGCTTGCACTGAAATCCACAACTAAAACAATAAATAAAGGCGATGTCTACATTATGCCTATTCAAGTAGTGCACCACCTGTAGTAGCTTACGCTGATTATTAGGACCCCTGACATTCCACGGCAATAAGGATAGATTAGAGGGACCTGCACTGAATCCTAGCTGTGCCATCTGAGAGTTAGACAATAAACCAATATCAAAGACAACATGCAAGAGATCCAATAATTAAAGCAATGAACGCTTCCCCATATCCCCTCCCTCCTCCCAGCTTCACTACAAAACAGGTAAGGCCTACCCCAACCTGCGTACAAAATTCCAAGTACCTATCAGCTGTGAATCGGAACAACTCTAATAGAAACAGGTAAATTCGAATCTGTCTGAATGAACACAAGGTATCCATCCCGGGATGGGGTAACAACGCCACATCAGCAGTCTAACTTTGAAAAATATACTCATTCAAATCACAATGTTTCCCCTATTAATTCTAGTGACAAAGAGGAAAGTGAGCTATTCGACTATGTTACCCCACGCCGGAGCCAGAGAATAAATCCAAGCTAGTGACTGATCTGCTGTGTGGAGGTGACGGGTCGCCCCTGTCATCTCTCGGTTGGACCATGTTGTTGTTATAGGGTCGACAAAATTCCTAAGCCTCAATAAGATTTTCAAATATATGCACCCGGCCCCCAATTTCCACCCTCAGACGTGCAGGATACAGCCTGCCATATTTAAGGCCGAGGTTGCGGAGAGTGTCCTTCACTTCCGTGAATTTGTATCTGGCCTCCTACACCATCACTGTGAAGTCAGGGTAGAGCGAGGTTTTTGAGCCCTGCCAGGTAATGTCACCACACTCTCTGGCCAAACGCAGAGCCGTATCTCCGTCGCTGGGCCATGGCCGTTGCATCCCCAGCAGGGCCAGCGGTCTGCTCCGCCATGGTGGAGTTACCTTCTGTTGCTTTATCCACCAATTTCTCAAATAGAAGTGTCCTTTGTTTTGGGTCCTTGAGACCCATTCCCTCGTGGGGCGACCGGAGATCGCACAGCCACAGTCTTTATTCCCAGAAAGTTACTGGCTATTGTGGGAACGCCGGAGCGCAGAAATATTTGAAGCACCACCGCGCCCCACCTCAGCGCAAGGGCCCAGCCGCACCAACACGGACCCCGTAGCGTTAGTCCTCACCTCCGCACCTTTAATCTACGATTTGGGATCACTGTGGAAGTCAGGTCACCGCTGTGATGTGTTTTGCTGCTAGCAGATGCAATCTGTTTCTGCTTGGACCCTGACCAAAGACCATGGTAGCCAGTGCAAATCTATCAGGTTCCAAATGCATTGCAATATCAAGTCGAACTGGTGCATAGATATTGCAGAGGGCCAGCTCGAGCCACAAACAGGGTGCATCTCCACCCATTTTGGGTGCACAGAAATGATTCTTCAAGGCCCCCGAGCCATGAATATGAAGATCATTGAGGCGAGAGCTCTGCCACTTAGCAGGCGGCACCTATTCACACTATTCCATCCGTTGTAGGTTGGGGACCACGCTGGTGAAACAACAGGCGCCGGAACCTTCAGCGGGCCAACGCACCGTTCACCCCCATGATGACTGCGCACCCGCTGGTACAGCCGCACGGGCCACGCTCTGGAAAGTAGTAGCAGTGGAGGTCGGGAGGCAGTGCGGCTGCATCACTAATGCTTGCCGTATACAGGCTAGGGGGGGCAGCAACCACCAAACCGGCACCTGGGCACCAGCCACACCGATGGACCCCACACCAAGCAGAAAGCCGCATCATCAGATATGGAAGACCCTCCTGGACACAATCGTCTCCCTAGGCCGCCATCTTATCTTCCTCAGCTTCTCGGCCGGTCGCGATATGGGGCTGTTTTCATGCTATCGGTTGCTTTCAGCACTCCCAGCTCGAGTCACTATGGTTCAGGGGCACAACGATATTCATGCCATCATCCTGGTGGCACTGGAAATTGGGACAGCTCAGGTATCATGAGACTGCCGTCGGAGCTTCAACACCGCACGGCCATCTCAGCCTGCGGCTTGACCACGCCCCGCAAGTATCAAAATTCAGTTTTGCGAGTCCTTAATAATGATTTTTTTTTAATTTCTATTAAGGACTCGCAAACTTCTATGTAGGTAGGATTTGCATTTAAAATAGCAATTCCTACACATTCCTTATTTGCAACTAGCAAATTGTGAGTCGCAAATAAGGAACAGCTTCCCATTCAATTCTATGGGCCAAGAGGCCCAAAGGAATGAATGGAAATTGCGTGCTCAATTGGCGAGTACCCAATAGGTACTCTCTAATTACGCATACAATTTCAAGGGTGCAAGACTTCCAAAAGGACATCCTGTTGCACCCCTGAAATGTGCATGTGTGCACATGTGGTGCACATACATGCCCTACGGGCATGTATGTGCGCCACATGGCACTTTGAAAAAATATAAAAAAGGGATTTTTCTAGGAGTCGCAAATTACCACCAACTTGAAATTGGTGGTAGTTTGCGATTCCTTGAGGCAATATTGCAATTTTCAATGCCTAATAGCATAGCATTTAGGGTATCGCAAATTGTGATTCTTTAAATGCATGTGCAAGAAAGGGAATTGCAATTTTTGCAATTCCCTATTTTGCAAGTAGGTTTTTGCCTACCTACATGGCACACTGCTACATTGCGATGCTGTTATTCTGCGAATTTCAGAATTTGCAATCGCTTTTTAGCTTGATACATCTGGCCCTAATAATATAATATTAACTCCAGGTGGAATAGAGACTGGTAAGAAGAACACTACATAAATCATATTAAAGAAATACAAAATTCACCCTCTCCCCTCTCTGGCATCCGTATAGCCTCACTAAAATATCTCCTCTAATGGCAACCTATTTAGACAAGATTGCTATATACTATCTGTTAGAACTATGTACATTCCCTTACCTTTTCACAATATAGCGATTTCTCAACGTGTTTCACCATCTTCCTTACAACAACTAACATAAGTCACACATTAGAACGTGTGTAAAATCAAAATGTCTGCAATAAATACACTATTCCTTATGTAATGAAACATTTAACTATTTAATTATACTACACACTATGATCTCATCTACATCTCACAAACATATTTATTGCATATAGTTCTGTTTCAAAATGCATTCATGTTAGTAGAACTTACATCAGATAATCCATGCTATAAGACCTACAATGTTCCACTTCTGGTTTTAAAAATATCATATCACGTCTTTCATTTTCAAGTTATGTTGTTAAAATGTAACTTTTTTAGTATAACAAAGAAAAGCAGCTGATGTAGAAAATTCTGGAACTATTTATATTGTTTTAAAAAGCACATGATCTCCTTTACATAGAAGACATGAGTCCCATGCTCTCCACACCACTGGAGTAAAGCTATCCTGGCTGAAGATGGCTGATAGCCAGAAACCGGTCCTAGGATGCTTGATTCCGGTCCATGAAAGACATGGCTTGGCAGTTTGGGCTGGACTGTTCCCATGAGGCACAGGGTCAAGGCTGATTTGCATATGGCCATGTCTGAACCGGGGTGGTGTGGAGTGCAAAAAAACAATGGATTTAGGCCCAGATCTCGGTACTGGGGTGAATGTATGACATTGTTCTGCATTCTGTCCATCAATTGTTGTTTTTGCATTTGTCACCCCGAGTGGGATGGTTCTGCTCAGACGTGAGTCCCATGCTTTCCACACCACTGGAGTCAAGCTATCCTGGCTGAAGATGGCTGATAGCCAGAAACCGGTCCTAGGATGCTTGATTCTGGTCCAGGAAGACATGGCTTGGAAATTTGGGCTGGACTGTTCCCATGAGGCACAGGGTCAAGGCTGATTTGCATATGGCCATGTCTGAACTGGGGTTGTGTGGAGTGCAAAAAAATGATGGATTTTGGCCCAGATCTCTGTACTGGGGTGAATGTATGACATTGTTCTGCATTCTGTCCATCAATTGGTGTTTTTGCATTTGTCACCCTGAGTGGGATGGGTATGTTCAGCCGTGAGTCCCATGCTCTCCACACGACTGGAGTCAAGCTATCCTGGCTGAAGATGGCTGATATCCAGAAACCGGTCCTAGGATGCTTTGCTTCCGGTCCAGCAAAGACATGGCTTGGCAGGTCGGGCTGGACTGTTTCCATGAGGCACAGGGTCAAGGCTGATTTGCATATGGCAATGTCTGATCTGGGGTGGTGTGGAGTGCAAAAAAACGATGGATTTAGGCCCAGATCTCTGTACTGGTGTGAAAGTATGACATTGTTCTGCATTCTGTCCATCAATTGTTGTTTTTGCATTTGTCACCCCGAGTGCTTGGGGGTATGCTCCGATGGTGAGTCCCATGCTCTCCACACCACTGGAGTCAAGCTATCCTGGCTGAAGATGGCTGATAGCCAGAAACCGGTCCTAGTATGCTTGATTCCGGTCCAGGAAAGACATGGCTTGGCAGTTCGGGCTGGACTGTTCCCATGAGGCACAGGGTCAAAGTTGATTTGCATATGGCCATGTCTGAACTGGGGTGGTGTGCAAAAAAAGATGGATGTAAGCCCAGATCTCTGTACTGGGGTGAATGTATGACATTGTTCTGCATTCTGTCCATCAATTGTTGTTTTTGCATATGTCACTCCGAGTGGGATGGGTATGCTCAGACGTGAGTCCCATGCTCTCCACACCACTGGAGTCAAGCTATCCTGGCTGAAGACGGCTGATATCCAGAAACCGGTCCTAGGATGCTTGAGTCCGGTCCAGAAAAGACATGGCTTGGCAGTTCGGGCTGGACTGTTCCCATGAGGCACAGGGTCAAGGATGATTTGCATATGGCCATGTCTGAACTGGGGTGGTGTGGAGTACAAAAAACGATGGATTTAGGCCCAGATCTCTGTACTGGGGTGAATGTATGACATTGTTCTGCATTCTGTCCATCAATTGTTGTTTTTGCATTTGTCACCCCGAGTGGGATGGGTATGCTCAGACGTGAGTCCCATGCTCTCCACACCACTGGAGTCAAGCTATCCTGGCTGAAGACGGCTGATAGCCAGAAACATGTCCTAGGATGCTTGATTCCGGTCCAGGAAAGACATGGCTTGGCAGTTCGGGCTGGACTGTTCTCATGAGGCACAGGGTCAAGGCTGATTTGCATATGGCCATGTCTGAACTGGGGTGGTGTGGAGTGCAAAAAAAGATGGATTTAGGCCCAGATCTCTGTACTGGGGTGAATGTATGACATTGTTCTGCATTCTGTCCATCAATTGTTGTTTTTGCATATGTCACTCCGAGTGGGATGGGTATGCTCAGACGTGAGTCCCATGCTCTCCACACCACTGGAGTCAAGCTATCCTGGCTGAAGACGGCTGATATCCAGAAATCGGTCCTAGGATGCTTGATTCCGGTCCAGAAAAGACATGGCTTGGCAGTTCGGGCTGGACTGTTCCAATGATGCACAGGGTCAAAGATGATTTGCATATGGCCATGTCTGAACTGGGGTGGTGTGGAGTACAAAAAAACGATGGATTTAGGCCCAGATCTCTGTACTGGGGTGAATGTATGACATTGTTCTGCATTCTGTCCATCAATTGTTGTTTTTGCATGTGTCACCCCGAGTGGGATGGGTATGCTCAGACGTGAGTCCCATGCTCTCCACACCACTGGAGTCAAGCTATCCTGGCTGAAGACGGCTCGTAGCCAGAAACATGTCCTAGGATGCTTGATTCCGGTCCAGGAAAGACATGGCTTGGCAGTTCGGGCTGGACTGTTCTCATGAGGCACAGGGTCAAGGCTGATTTGCATATGGCCATGTCTGAACTGGTGTGGTGTGGAGTGCAAAAAAAGATGGATTTAGGCCCAGATCACTGTACTGGGGTGAATGTATGACATTGTTCTGCATTCTGTCCTTCAATTGTTGTTTTTGCATTTGTCACCCGATTGGGATGGGTATGCTCAGACGTGAGTCCCATGCTCTCCACACCACTGGAGTCAAGCTATCCTGGTTGAAGACGGCTGATAGCCGGAAACCGGTCCTAGGATGCTTGATTATGGTCCAGGAAAGACATGGTTTGGCAGTTCGGGGTGGACTGTTCCCATTAGGCACAGGGTCAAGGCTGATTTGCATATGGCCATGTCTGAACTGGGGGTAGTGTGGAGTGCACAAAAACAATGGATTTAGGCCCAGAGCTCTGTACTGGGGTGCATGTATGAAATTGTTCTGCATTCTGTCCATCAATTGTTGTTTTTGAATTTTTCACCCAGAGTGGGATGGGTATATTCAGACGTGAGTCCCATGCTATCCACACCACTGGAGTCAAGCTATCCTGGCTGAAGACGGCTGATAGACAGAAACCGGTCCTGGGATGCTTGATTCCGGTCCAGGAAAGACATGGATTGGAAGTTCGGGCTGGACTGTTCCCATGAGGCACAGGGTCAAGGCTGATTTTCAAATGGTCAGGTCTGAACTTGGTTGGTGTGGAGTGCAAAGAAACGATAGATTTAGGCCCAGATCTATGTACTGGGGTGAATGTATGACATTGTTCTGCATTCTGTCCATCAATTGTTGTTTTTGCATGTGTCACCCCGAGTGGGATGGGTATGCTCAGACGTGAGTCCCATGCTCTCCACACCACTGGAGTCAAGCTATCCTGGCTGAAGACGGCTGGTAGCCAGAAACATGTCCTAGGATGCTTGATTACGGTCCAGGAAAGACATGGCTTGGCAGTTCGGGCTGGACTGTTCTCATGAGGCACAGGGTCAAGGCTGATTTGCATATGGCCATGTCTGAACTGGGGTGGTGTGGAGTGCAAAAAAAGATGGATTTAGGCCCAGATCACTGTACTGGGGTGAATGTATGACATTGTTCTGCATTCAGTCCATCAATTGTTGTTTTTGCATATGTCACTCCGAGTGGGATGGGTATGCTCAGACATGAGTCCCATGCTCTCCACACCACTGGAGTCAAGCTATCCTGGCTGAAGACGGCTGATATCCAGAAACCGGTCCTAGGATGCTTGATGCCGGTCCAGAAAAGACATGGCTTGGCAGTTCGGGCTGGACTGTTCCCATGAGGCACAGGGTCAAGAGGGATTTGCACATGGCCATGTCTGAACTGGGGTGGTGTGGAGTGCAAAAAAATGATGGATTTAGGCCCAGATCTCTGTACTGGGGTGAATGTATGACATTGTTCTGCATTCTGTCCATCAATTGTTGTTTTTGCATTTGTCACCCCGAGTGGGATGGGTATGCTCAGACGTGAGTCCCATGCTCTCCACACCACTGGAGTTAAGCTATCCTGGCTGAAGACGGCTGATAGCCAGAAACATGTCCTAGGATGCTTGATTCGGGTCCAGGAAAGACATGGCTTGGCAGTTCGGGCTGGACTGTTCTCATGAGGCACAGGGTCAAGGCTGATTTGCATATGGCCATGTCTGAACTGGGGTGGTGTGGAGCGCAAAAAAAACGATGGATTTAGGCCCAGATCTCTGTACTGGGGTGAATGTATGACATTGTTCTGCATTATGTCCATCAATTGTTGTTTTTGCGCCTGGGTTTAGTAAGGCACCAATCAAACAGAAGGTCTATCAATGGCACCAACTAGATGTGATATTCCACCCAAGATCTATATGTTGCCTTTATATCGTTTAGTGTAGCATTACCTGTAAAAAGTGGATGTAGTCAATTATACGTCTCAGTAAAACATTGAGAGCTTGGCTTAGGACAGCTGTAAAAGATGGCTTTGAAATCCCATTGAATTTGCTAACAAAATGCTAGAAGGACCCAGTAGCACAGAAATGTAAAACTGCCATTATCTTCAGATTATGTGGAAGGGCAATCTGAGTGTTAATGTTTGCTAAAAGTTCTGAATTCAACTGTGAGGAAAAGCCTTCTTTGTAATGTCCCAGTTCAGCCTTTTTTTCCTAATGATGTGCCTTTCCTGGAAAGTTGCAAGATCGAGACATGGTTTATACACTTTTTCTGCACATTGACTTATCCTTTCCCATTATGCTTGGGATGGAGGATGTGCACATATGAAACATATGAATGCAGTTGGTCATTATCTATTGTGCAGATACTGGTGTCGGCCATATATAAACAAATGATGCATTGAGGACATGTAAACTAAAACGTTTCCTTGCTTAGTTTTTCATAGAATATTGTATTTCCTTTCAGTATTCATCTAAAAACAAATGGGAAAAAAATTACAATTTTTTTTAAAAAGCATATACTTTTTACACTATTTAAATATCCATGAACAATGTATTGCAATCCTCAATGTATATTGTGCTTTTCTTTTTTTTAAACAACTTCAAAGGTGACATACATTGCACTGTGTGATGGTGTACATGTATAGTTATTATTGTAGATCGTCTTATTGTTATTTATGGAACCAACATGATTGATGTCTGTATTAGTAATGCAGTATTCATCCTCATATTGTGAGGCACACCATATAAAGACAATGTAGCATTATGGTGGCGGAACAAATATGGTGGATAGCTTACATATTTATCCTGAAAAATTGACTACTCGGATTGTACATACCTTTTCAGTCAACCGCATCCTGCAACAGTAGCGTGCACATTTAAGGAACATTTTGTCACTTGCTTCCACCAATCAGTGTAGCAGACCTCCTCAACTGTTGATACTCATTTCCCACAATGGCTGAAATTTTCATGTGACAGCATCCCCAACTTAACTACATATGAATTGGAAATAATTGTAGAGACGAGTTATATGGTCCACCAGAGAGTCAGATGATCATCATAGATGCAATGCAATTACATAAGTATGGTGTAGTTTCACCTAAGATTATGATTCATTCACAAACTACTAACCAATGTTAAAGTGTCATTCATCATCAATGATTATTGTTTGAAAACTATTTTAGGCCAAACATACATTGTAATCAAAGATAATCAAAATATTGCATTAAATGCTGCCCATGTGTGTCTTTACTATGCACTTTCTAGGTTTGGTTTCAATAGGAATAAAACAAATTGCTAATAACTTTGGCGCAATTTGACAAATCTTCACAAAATTTTCAAAAACTAGTTTGCCACTCACTTCAGCTGCTGTCAGGGAATGTTCAGGGTTTTTCAACAAGGGGCAAGTAGAGGCCAAGAAAAAGGGAGTCCAAAACACATTTTCCCTTTGCAATTTCCCTTAGGTACTTTAAACACTACTACAGATCAAAACACTGAACAGAATTAGACCAAGTTTGGCAAAAATCTGGATGTTTGTCCATAAAGGGTGTTTTTTGTAATTTAGTGCAAAATCTATACAGTAGTTTTGGAGTAATTAAAAAAGGAAAACGATTTACATATATCTAGAGATACAGTGGATCCACAGATCCACGGGCCAACAGCAATGCTGTCATTGGCTTGTGGCAACCGACAGGGAAGTTACAGCTGCCATTCTGTGAATTGAGACTCGGTTCACAGGAGGAAAATAAAATAAAAATAGGATATCACGGGTCAGGATTCAGGCCCCCTATGTGAATCGGCAATAGATCTGCACATCCAGTGGACATGCAAACACATTACTCCCACTCACACACTCGTATTCTACCACACAACCACTCACACAGCTGCTCACACATCTAAACAGTCATATACACAACCTGAAAGTCATTTACCCATACACTCAAAGAGCCAGAGAAGTATTCACAGACCTACACAGGCACTCACACAGACGCATACACAGCCATGCAGCCACTTACATACCCACTCACTGACCCACACAGCCACTCACAAACCCATGCAGCAAAAAAGCTGACACACCTCCTCACTCACACATACAGCCACTCATACAACACTCAAAGACCCATACAGCCACTTACACGCCCACTCATGCACCCATCCATCACACATCTACCCATACAACCACTCACATACACATCCAGCCACTGCCACATCTACTCAGAGACCCAGAAGAGCACTCACACATCTTTACAGACACTCACAGACCCACTCACACATCCATACAGTCGCTGACACATCTACTAGGAGATTCAGAGAAACACTTACACATCCAAACACAGACCCACAGAGGCAGTCACACACCCAGTCAGAGACCCAACACCACTCACACACCCATTTACAGACCCAGTCACATATTCATCCAGACACTCATACACCAACTCACACACCCATACAGTCACAGATACATCTACTCAGGGACCCAGAGATCCACTCAGACACCTGCTTACAGACCCACACAGGCACTTACACACGCATACATCCATTTACACTTGCACATAACCACTCATACAGCCACTCACACATCCATACAGTAACTCAATCACCCAGCCAGAGTCCCAGAGAACTACTCACATACCCACACAGGCCCTCACACACCTACTTACACACTATTGTACATACTTATACAGCCAGTCAATCACCTACTGACATACCCACACAGCCACTTATACACTCACTCATAAACCCACTGCACCCTCTTACAATATCACTCTGATACCTACTCACACAGCTGTGCAGCACATCTAACACCCACATAGACATCCATACAGTAACTTACACTCCCACTCACAGAGCCACATGGCCACTTACACACACACACACACAAACACATAAACACACAAATACATTTACATCCCGTCTAACACAGCCATATAAGCTGTCACACTGCTACTAACATGGCCACTCAAAGACCTACTCATACACCAATACAGATACTCACAATTTACTCACACACCCATACAACCACTCATATACCCATTCACAGACCCACACAACTACTCACACACCCACTCACACATCCATATACCTACTACCCACCTATGCATTCACTCACACACCCACTCACTTGGACCTCATACCACAAACCCCTCACACATCCACTTACACAGTCACACAACCGCTCACACATCCATATAGCCACTTACACATCCACTCCGGAGCCACTCACAGACATACTCAACTGCTCCCACTCCCACTCAACTGCTCACACACCCACTTACACCCCCACACAACCAATCACATACTCACTCCCAAACCCATACAGTTACTCACACACCCACTCAAAAACCCACAAAACCTAACATTTTTAATAAATCCTTAAAAAGACACTGAAAAAGCAAAGGTTATGTGGATGTTATAGTTAGGAAATAGCAATAAAAACATAGAAATTGACTGAAAAAACAAAGGTTGCAGGAACATTATGCTAAGGCTCAGATTTTACACGCACACAAAACCATAGAAAATCAGTGGTTACAATTACCTGAGCCAATTATATCTTATTCCCCTGCAATGCGCTGCTTATGACCTTCCACATTACATCACTCATGACATGGTCAATGACATCACTAATGATGTCTCAAATTACATCACTGATGACATCACTGCTGTCAAATTTTTAAAACCCGAAACACAGACCAAGTGTGATAAAATAATAGGATTGCCTTTGAAGTTTGTGAGGGCTTTCATTTCTCAATCCTATACTATTTTTGTCATCAGCATGAACCATGGTTTTTCCAAAACTTACTGTGGCATACCACAGCCCAACATACCACCTGGTTTTTGTGCCTTATAACTTTACAACCACTAAACCAATTTATATCCAGTACCAAAAAGGATCCTTTCCACTCTATAATTTATATTCTTGCCAATTTTTAGGAAAATCCTTCTTGCCATTTAGGTACTACTACTCTCTATTTAATGGTGGAATGTGTTATTGTTCATCTTGCACAGCCAAATAGATATGCTTTGGCCTTGTAGTTGGCGGAACATGTGTTTTGAGTACAATTTGTCATAATGTGTGGGTGGGGTTTGTCTATTTAGGAATTTTTATGCAAACACATGTGCATGCCTTAGGCTCTAATACTTTAGAGGAATTACAAACTGCATGCATTGTGATGGGGGAAAGGTGACTGTGGACACTGAGGCAGCTTTTAGTCTCCGATGCATCTCCATTCAAAAAGTACTGAGGGGTAGGCATTCTAAGAGCAGGAGTGCACAGGCACCAGCACCAAGAACAAAACATATTAAACATGCTATTGGAGGCATAGGAAGAAAGAAGCATTATCAAAAAATATATTTGCCTTTTATACACAAGGATCATTAAAACATTAATCTTTGATCTTACTGCATACATACTTAAGTTTACATATAATATATGAGTTTCTGTCATCCTTGTATAAAAGTCTGTCTAATTTCCTTATAATAGGTGACTTGTGATGCACCCATTCACCTATTATAAAGAAAATGATGTCAGAACTCAACTGTAATAACCTATTACATTCACAATGCTGACTACCAGAGCCAACAGTTTAGGGGAAAGGCAGGTTACGTCACAGAGAATAATTATCTGTTGATAAAATGAAAATAAAACATGGATTTTCTTTCTTTTGCACATTTGTTTCTGGCTGTACTGTAACAACCAGAGAGGAGGTATTTGTGCCTGCACTCCTTGGGGAAATAGAAGATGTCTGCATGTTTCTTTACATTCCAAGCTACTCCACCTTTTTTTAAACTGACTGGTATTAAACTGCTTCTAATATGCTATTACAACAGCTTTTTGGATTTGTTAAATTTTGCACTAAATATTCTATTAGTACTCTTCATGTCATGTTTGCAAATATGGTCCCTCTTTTTTTATATGAAAGAGCTATGCACCGACACCTTAAGTGGTGTGTTGAAAAGGTTCTGGCGGTGAGTTAACATGCTTTTATTTGATACATTTTGTCTTCACCATACTGCACACTCTGTAATATTTGTTATCATACATGGTGTATCCCCTACCTTTTGTCCTAATGAAGACCCGATGCCTTATATATCCAGTGGCATAGGAAGGGGGCGATCCACCCTGAGTTGCTCATGTTTCGGGGCAGCAGCATCCCCCTGCTCCTACCTGCAAGTGCTCATGGGGCAGCAAGCACAATAATCACCAGCAACCCCCTTGCTCTTATGGCCACAGTCGGGTGACAAAGGCCAGGGCCGCCATGAGCAGCAAAAGGCCTAGCTATGGCGCTGTACATCTCAACAAAATATAGGTTGAGATGTTGACACAAAGTTGAACTTAATGTCTGAATTTTATAATTGTGATTATAAGATTATCGAAATGTTATAATTGGCTTGAAGTACAGTCATACTTTCACGAGTTTTTGTGCTTGCAAATGTACTTTTATTCAATGTTCACATGCTTTGCGCTCCTCATGTTACATATCTTTTGTATTGTCAAACATCAATCTTGTTATTTATTGATGTAGTATACAGGTAACTTGGTGGATAATTTCAAAATGGGTGTGGGTTGAATTTACATTAATTGTTTATGAAAAATACCCTCCTCTGGTTTCTTCTTCTTCCCAAATGTTAAACAGCTTCTTTAAAGAGACATCCGTCAAACATGTTTAACTGTAAAGTGCATTCTCCATATTTCAAAAAATATCTCAGGTTTTTAGACCGCCCAGGTCTCTAGAAAATACACACTTAGACAAAGGCATAGCCTTTGTGGGCCTGTTAAGGCAGGCATGGATGTCGAACAAATACTCCTCTTCCTATGAAGTCTTTAAGGCAAAATGTAATCATGTACTTTACCCAGCATCCCATACTGTCAAATGCTACAATAACCCTGAGGCCCCGCCAACACAGCCACAGTGCATTCACACAACACAAATCAAATCAAAACTAACTTTATTCGGTTTACATTTCAAACCATAAAAGTATATTATCATATTCAAACATTTAACAGTAATATACATAATATCTCATCAGATGTATTTAAAAAACTGCCAAATAAAAAAAAAAATCACTGTATTTCATATATCACCTACAGTACTTCTAACTCTGACTGCTTTCACGAGAAAGCAAGCAATTGAATAACAAACCTTCATGTCTGGTAAATAAAAGAGTGCTGGCCTAACCTGTTCAAAATGTAGCATCTTTGAAATAGAACAGATACAACAGTTATTGTACGCACAACATATTTGCAGAGCTTAATAAAGTGCAAAGTGTTCTGCGTGGAAACATTTTCAAAACAACATGAGCAATCTTGAGTCCGTCCCAACAGTATTATCAATAGTTGCTTAATACGATTCATCCTGAACCTGGTAAGAAGGTGTCTATGAAAAGTAGATGGAATCACATATAGATATGACTCAATTGACAATGTGGTAGGAATCATGATGAACTTTCTTACTGTTTTCAGCACTGCCCCACCATCTCTTTCCATCTGTTTTCTCTGTAGTGTAGTCTAGTTGTAGTGCATGAATTGATTGACAGAATAAACAAGCATTTACAATGCAACAGTTTCGCCTTTGCAAAAGTTAGAACGATTGGCATTGTAAATGACATAATTGTTATTTATGTGTTGGTTTTGAAAACAGATAAATAAACGGCATTGTAATTTACAATGCCAATAGCTTAATCTCTCGCAAATGCCACACACAAAGACACAGCACTACACACACACAGAGCCCCCCCACACACAGAGGCACACACACTCACACAGAGCCCCACACACACAGAGCCCCACCACACACAGAGCCCGACACACACACACACAGAGCCCAACACACACACAGAGCCCAACACAAACACACACACACAGCCCAACACACACACACACACAGAGCCCAACACACACAGAGCCCAACACACACACACACACACAGAGCCACAGAGCCCAACATACACACACACACAGAGCCCAACACACACATAGATCCAGGCAGAGATCTTTGTGCACACAGCCAGTCACTGGACTGCACAGTCATATGCAAAAAACATAATTTATCTCAAAGATGCAAGTTCTCAAAAGTGCAGGCAGTATTTACATATATATGGTCACTCCAGGTGTGAAAATCACAAGGCCAAGAGAGTAACCCTTGGGCTTAACCAAACATTTTATGGAAAACACGAAGCGCATCTCAAGTGAAAGTCACGATGAAGTTATAAATAGAAAATATTCCTTTCTAGATTGCACCTTTGCCAGATCCAATAGAACTTCAGTGATTACATCTGACCTATGCAAGCTGGTGCTATGGTTATTTTTTAAATCTTATTTTTTTACTGCCACGATGGTTCAGAAAAATAAAAAGATGAAAAAAAAGAAAATACACCACAAGCTAAACATGGTGACTGTACACTTGCAATTAAAAAATTATATTAAACAAATGTACCCTTGCATATAATTCTGATAGAACAGTGTCGTCCAAGTGCTCTCTAGCAGGCAATGGTACTCTGAATAGGTACAGAATTTTATTTTTAGTTTTAATGCAGATCACAGAAAATATGATTCTTATTTGCTCAAAAGAGGGCACTATCGACTTAGAATATTTAGACAGGTTTAAACAACAAGGAGGAAATGCCGCAACTCATAGTGCCGACCTGTCCCCTACACCATGCTTTATGATGTAGGGTGAAGACGCAAAACCTGAATGGTAGGGCTACAGCCCAATAAAAGAAGAGGGGAAACACAAGGCATATATGTATAAATATATGTATTTTTTAAGATGTTCTTTTATTACATGAGGCTTGTGTTGTGAACAATTTAAGCTGCCTCTATGCACTACCTAAAAAAGAAAATCTTTGTCAGGCACACACAAAGCGGACTACAACAGGCGCACACAATAGACAGCAGCTGAAATAAGACACTGGGCTGAGTCCCAAAATACCCGGGGCTTCAGTATAGTGGGTATAGGAGAGAACGGGCGGGTGAAGGCACGGGTGTTCCCAATACTGGTTAAGTGACCTGAGGCAGCCCCAACCGTGAGAGAGGAGGATGGCTCCTTCCTTCAGCAGCAGAGGTTCCCTCAGCATGGACCGTGCAGAGGTGGACCCCCAGCTGCTGACTCACCCCCAAGCGCGGCCGGGTTCACGGCCAGTCTAAGGCGACGGCTGCACTCAGACCTCGGATCACGTGACTCGGTCCCTGCTTAGATGACAGCGAGAGCTGCGCCGGGTGTTGGAATAAAGGCATAAAAGAGACGCTTGGAATTATTAAACTATAGAATTGAGGGGGCGACTGTATAGCATGCCATGCAAATAATGGTTTTTCTTCAGTTTTAAACAGCGCGATCATGGCCCTACGGAATCAGAGTGCTTTACATGAGCACAAGATTATTATATTACACGAGGACAGATTTTATTTTGTTAGGCACGGGCGATTAAGTAATTTGCTAGAATCATAGGTGGGAGAGATGGCGCTGGAACTCAAACCCGGTACCCCACTTCCGAAGTCGGCTGCTCAGGCAGATAGAACTACTCTACAGTCCGTTTACCTTAAGCATGCCAGAAACTCTTCCTTCGTCTATTCATCAATTTTTTGGTCACCAATATTCATTCTATAATGTTTATGGGACCTGTAGTTTAGTTTTTTCGAGTCTTTATAAAGGCCTACAATTCCCAGCATGCAAAGTACTGTTGGCGATAAAGTCGATACTGACTGAAGGTATCACACATAACCTGTGGAACTAGGCAAAAATGTAATTTTCTTTACAAAAAAGTTAAGGAGGGATCTATCGATCGAACACACTAGATTAGTCTAGACAGAGAAAATAATGTGGACACACATCCCTCGTTTGTTTTAAGTTCATTGCTGCTGCTCCGCAGGGTGACTTCAAATAGCACAATTAGACATGTTCACACAAGTTTTGTGGTGGCAGGGCACGTTTTCCATTTCTCAGACCAGGCCAGGCAGCAGCATTGTGTCCGACCTGCTCATTCCTAACTCGTAACCCAACTGACGGTTGTTGCAGTACCAAACTTGTGCAGGTTTAGAACATTCAAATACAGACGTGCTCTGCATCGAGGACAGTATGCCTGAAAACGCTAGGCTTTTTTACAAGCCCCTTGCGCCGCCACTTTTAACTTGGGCAAAAGTGGCGCACCCGCGGCGCTAGAGGCGTGTAAATAAGCCCCTCTGTTTTCTAACGTCAATCATGTTAACGTACTGCTATGTCTCTTTAAACAGAACCAGGAAACCTCTATTGCCACACCTGCAGTGCTCACATGGAAGATAGGGGCCACGGGGCTGAAACACAGTTTAATGTAGAATAAGTCATAACATCAAATAAAAAGTGTCCCAAAACACCGTGAATGTAACTGTGGTGTAGAAAAGAAGTTCGAAAACTTTGTATCATCTTGTCTCGTCATTGAGATGACTTCGACAGTATGCCTTCGATTACAGAAAACTGTAATCACGTTAGCACTGCGAGGCCACCCTAATAGGAGAATGCATGATACATCTACCTTTAATTATCATATCAGAAATCTCTGATGTCACGAGAACAATGAAACTCCAATCATGAGTAAGTACTGTTATGGATCAAGATTAACGAGAGCAGCAAAGAAACAGGTGTAACATTGTGGGGCAGGGCGCAACTATTTCAGCCTGGCTCTCGCGCCCCAAATCTTCACCTGACCCCTTTCTCACGCACGTGCACGCACTTTGCTCAACACGCCGCCCCGAGGAGAACTTACCTCGGTAGCTGGCTCCCGGCTTGTAAAACTCGGGGTCTCCCTCCACCCTCAGGCTGAATTTGTTGTACCCTTCCCCAGTGCTTAATTTGTAAAATATGAAGTCCAGGTGCTCAAATGTTTGTCGGAGGCCACACCTACTTTCCCCCAGCTCCATCCACTTACTCTATTGGCTCCACCCACATCCTCAACTGGCCCTGCTAATAGAGGTAATACCCTATCTGAATTTCAGCAATGGAGCCTTCCTCATAGCAAAGTTCTGATAGGAAGGTTTCCCTACCCTGGGAAATTTTGACAAATATTAAATTATAATATATCATTCAACCACATGTGAAGGAGAGCAACACAGAATGTGCACTTGAGAACAGCATGGCTCAGCCAGTATGAGATTAGATCACAAAAGATATTGCAAATTACATTAAGAACACCTTAATAAAAATACAGAAAGAAAAGGTAAACCTCTGATAACTAAAGGGTTTATCTAGCAAATACAGATGTTCTCCACAAAGCACAAAAAGGTCAGCAAAAGATTTAATGTAAAATGTATGTGTAAATCCTATTTAGATGTTGGTAAACATTTGTCTTCATCAGAACATTCTAACTTGCCAGTTGGAGAGTTGAGACACTCTTGCCCCAGGGCACTGGTTTTAAAAGAGGGAGGAGGCCAGGTGAGAACCGACGTGATAAGTGACTAGTGATAGAAGGAAAGAGGATGGGAGAAGAGAGGGAGCTGATACAGACCGAGGAGGAGAGGATGCTTGAGAAGAGAGAAAGATAGGAAGAAAGGGTTATGAAAATATTTTAAAAGGCAGAAAGAGGATGTTGCAGAGTGTTGGAAAACAGGTAGAGAAACAGGGAAAAGAGATGGGGGTTGACACAGTGACAGAGGCTTGGCCGACATCGGTTCTATTCCTTTCATGTAACCAAGATACACTGACCCGGGTTAGGTTTGGGTGTACTTGGTTATATTTCTTCCCACTGAGTTCCAGTGGCTGGAGAGTAAGGTCCAGTATGGAAGGGGCACCTGGGACACTCTGAAAGCAGTACTACAAAGTGATATATGAACACCTCTGTAGCTCTGTAGTGGAAGAAGGGGGACGTTTTCAAAGGGTCCTAGAAAGGCAGCTCCAGCCCAGACACTGGTAGAAGGCTAGAAGTTAACGATCATAAAACTAAGGAGGTAGGCGAAGAGTTAATGGGAATGAATGCCGTGGGTAGCTAAATTGTCAGGGCCACGGGCACTACTGTGGTGTTTGGTCACATCACCAGTGTTCTAGGTAGTGTTTCAGGATCATGTTTCCGGTCCTACCCTGATATTGGTTGAATTTAGTCTAATTACTCAACTTAGACCCTTGTTTGTTGACTGCTAGAAAGGATAATTTTCTGTTTTTTTCAGAGCAAATATCGGTGGTGGCGGCCCAGTTTGAGAATCAAAGCACTGCGCACTTTATGCCGCACTGCCTTTCAGATTCCACCCTGCCAACTACAGAAAGCATTCTCCCATGTGTATTTATTTCACACACACACCCCGATTCTGGCTTTTCACTTGCATTTTGGCCTATTGCTCTTCTCTGACCCCTTCTCTGGTGTGTCATGAGCCTAAGAGGTCTGGGCGGTAAACCAAGAGCATGTACACAAAAGTAATTAGCAAATTAATTGTGTGCTGCTGTAGTCACCATTCAGGCGCGCATTAAATAAAATATTGGTTTCATTTCTGTTGTGATTGTTCAATATCTTTCAACGAGGTGCAGCTTTAGCTGAGCTCAGAACCTCAATAACGTTTCAGTGGTTTCTAATCTCACAAAACACTGTGGTAGCTCCGGCTCCACAATCTCAAAATTCAACGATGCCCTAGCCATACATTATTTCACGATAGGGCGGGCTGCCCGGGGTTAAGTTACACGCCCTGCCCAGCCCCTGCCCTTCCAGCCTCGTCGTCCTGGCCAGGGTGGTAATGAAAACTGCTTGTCACTTTAACAATTGTTAAACACAGTAGGTCAAGAATTATCCGACAATGCACTGATTATTTCACGTGTGCGGTGCCTCAGCTAAAGACGCCTACAGCATGGTTTGCTGAGATTTGAAACTTAATCAAGGCTCTTAGTAGTACGTACGGTTTACTGGTGGTTGGCGGCCGGAGCACTGACTTTATTTAACTGATAGGCCTGGTGCAGCTCCTGCTGCCTGCCCTCCACCTGCACGTCGTCGGGCTGACCTGGCTGAACCGCTGATGCCTCGTGGGGTGCGGGCGTGCTGGGGCGTGCACGTGCCATTCTGAAAACAATCTGTGCACGCTGCCTGCCGCACAGCCCCCACCCAGCAGAAACCTAATCCAGCCCAATCGATGTCCAGCCCGGCACCCGCCCACCGGCATCAATGAACTAAGGGCTGTCTCTGCGCCGCCAAAAGCAAATTCGCAATACGCATGCAATATGTAGGATATTGGGTAAATAATTATCATCATATCATTTGAATCTTGGCTCTCACTGCCGTAACACTTCACTGGGACTCACACGAGGGACGAACAAATACAACACTTATTGCCCAAGTCAGTGAGGTAAATATGCCATCAATGCCATTGACGTGCTGATATTTGTAGACCCGGCCCTGATCAATATGTGCCGGTGCTAAGCACCGGCACAAATTAAGCACTGCTTCTTCCCTCTGGGTGCCCTGGACGCCAGGATCCGGCTGCAGTGCCCCTCGGACTTGGAGGCTTTTTCCACAGTATCGTCGGTAAACCCAAACGCCGCCCGAGAGGCAGTGAGAGCCAGGAACTGCAGGAGTAGGGTCTGCCACGCATATGCCCTCGCTATGGTATCCGTAAACTTCTGGTCACAGCATGGATCTCGCTGCAGCAGTGGCCCGAACCGGGGGTCCCTCAGAAGCAGCTGGGAGCTTGGTGGGCGCAGCCGGGGCTCAGCAGGCGGCCGGCAGGAGGGAGCACCGCCGGAGGGTCTGCACAGCAGCAGTATCGAGAGCAGCAGCTGGGAGAGACTCACTCTGCTTAACTCTGATCTCCGCCAGATCCCCGACTCAAGTGCTGTTCTGTTTCAGAGGATGCGATTAGCAGCTCCCAATGTTTACTTTGCTGAGCAGAATTCACAGGGTTTGGTGAAATAACAGAGCAGAGCGGGGGCACAGGACAGTCTCCAAGACAGCCAGAAAAGATGCGGGCTGCATGGGCTGAGCTAACAGACTCGAAATGAATCCGCCACATTCCCTGCCAAAGTCTATAGTTACCACAGTGGTGGCGGGCACGAGGAATGCCCCGGTCTTAAGTCCGCGGCAGACACTGCAAACATGCGTTTGTGCAGGTGGCGAGGCAGCGTCCATAACGCACACGGAGGGCAAGTGCAGACTCTGCACAGTGACTTAATGAGTCCACCACTTTAAGACATGCCCGCCCTTAAATGTATGTCACTGAGAAACAAGCGGCACTTCAAACGATCGGGAAAGTGATCATATTGTAAAACAAGACGAGAGCGCGACGGAGGAGAGCTCGGGGGCGTGTTTTTCGGGGTCTCCCCTTCCCATTGGCTGGAAGGTAAAATTCCAGCCAATGGGAAGAGGAGAGGGCGGGACTTAAAAAAAGACACGGAAACGCCCCCGAATCGCGTTTTCAGGGGAAAGGGTGATTGACAGCCAATCTCTTCCAATGGCTAGCCTCCATTTATGGAGCTAGCCAATGGAAGACAAGGCGGGACCAAAGCCCCATATGTAGAGACAAAAGATTTCGGCTCCGCCCACCCACTGCTCACGCAGTGGGACGGTAGCCGAAACCTAAAAAGGTGTAAAGACTTTCTTTATTGAAAGAAGAGTATATGTGGAATTGGACAATACCTTGCAAACATTAATTTCATGCCCCAATGTGAATCTCTGGCTCTGCCTGCAGTGTTACATGGGGGTGCACTAAGTGCCGTGGATCCACCCGCTGAGTTACACGGAGCCGTGAAAACCAATATGAAATTGGGCTATGTTTAGGAGTGTTGAAAGGGATTAACAGCCTGATTCATCATTCTCCCGTTTTGCGAGCCCCTAATAGCGATTCATAGCGAATCGCTATTAAGGACTCGCAAAACGGGATTCATGTAGAAATTGCATAAAGAAATGCGATTCCTACATAATCCTTATTTGCGATTAGCAAATTGCTAATCGCAAATAAGGAATAACTCGCCATTCATTCCTATGGGCCTTTTGGCCCATAGGAATGAATGGGGAGTATTCCTTATACTTAGCCATTATACTCGCGGTACTCGCCATTCATTCCTATAGGCCTTTTAGCCCATAGGAATGAATGGGGAGTATTCCTTATTTGCGATTAGCAATTAGCTAATCGCAAATAAGATAGCGATTTGAAGGGTGCCAGGGGTGTCCAAAGGACACCCTGTAGCACCCCTCAAATGAACTTTTACACAGGTGTTGCACACACACATGTCCAAGGGACATGTGTGTGTGTAACATGCAACTCAGAAAAATGCATTTAAAAGCATTTTTCTGAGTTTTCGCAATTTACCACAAGGTCTGACCTCGCGGTAAATTGCGGCCAGAAATTGCAAATTCGCAAAACAAAATTGGATGATGAATTGCATTTAAGGAATCTCAAATAGAGATTCCTTAAATGTAATTCCTCGCAAAATTGCGAGATCGCAATTAGCGATTTTTGCATTTGGGATGATGAATCCCAAATGCAAAAATCGCACTCGCAAAGGGCCAGATTCGCAGAATCTGGCCCTTTGGGAGCCGATTTCGGCTTCATGAATAAGGCTGTAAGTATTAGGACCGGGCAGTGAACTCTGCTTTGTTCGCAAACTATGCAGAGTTTTCTGCACCCTGTAAAGCACGCAGAGATCCTAAAATCTACATGGAGCTGACTTTTTTCTACGCTCGCCCTTACCAACATCAAGTTTGCAAGTGTGAGGGAGGAAAATCCACCTCCCACTGAGATTTTCCAGTTTGGGCGGTCAGATTCCTCAATGCAAGCGATCGCAGATTGTAGTGCTGACTTATGTTTACAAACCTTCGGTTACCATTGAGAAAACTGCCACTTGGGTGGCAAGAAAAGAAGCAGCTCCCTCTAGTCCTGTTCACGCTGATTTTAAAGCATGGGACAAACAACCAGCACTGAAATTCAACGTGAATGTCATGACCAAATGCAGTCAGCCGCTTGAGAAACTCTCCCTAGCACAACTGAGTTTTTTGGTCACTTCTTGGAGCGAAACTCCCCAAGCTTCGCCCAGAAGTATTAAATACAAGAACCAGTCAGAAGATCTGTAGCATAAGTTCAATATGAAAGATATATTGGTATTCACTTTATAATTGAGTAACCTTCAAAGCAAAGTTGAAAAGGTTGCCATTAATGGTGATGTTGTAGGAGAGTGGTGTGCCATTCTTTTGCTTGATTTTTACAGATTCTCAGTGAGAAGAAATTCTAACTGATATTGAGAGACAAATATACAGATCAACAATCAAAATTAGCAGGTATGTCCAATAAAATTTAGTTTAATTGAACAGTAGTACAGCAGGGAGGAATATATGTAAGGTACAATAATGTCAGTAGGATGTTCCTAAGAACTAAAAAGGAATATAAATATTACCTATGTGATAACAGTAAGAAAATCTAGAATAATAGGTTAACAAAGGTTACCGTTTGCTTTTAGTAAAAAAAAAACAATTATTGGATAGACAATAAGTTGTGATTTCTGCAGGAGGCTTTGTTATTAAAATCTGAAAATTATTCATGTCAGTTTAAGTGAGTTACATATGGATTTGTAGTAACTTATGCTGAGATATATACATGTATGTGTGTGTCTGTATGTATATATATATATATTCACTGAAAAAACAATAGGTTTCACACATGTTATAGTTAGCTGGACATTTCACTCATACAAAACCATTGAAATTCCCCTGTTATAGTTACTTCAGCTAACTATAACTCGCGCCCCCGCAATCCACTGCTTATGACGTCAAATATTACATCACTCATGACATGGTCAGTGACAACACTCATGACATCACTGATGACATCTCAAATGACTTCAATGATGACATCACTGATGTGTCTTTCTGAAAGTTTTTTTTTTTATATATGTATATCTAAAGGTCGATGAAAGAATAAATGGGTAAATAAGTGTCTAAATGGAAGGGTTTTTTGTAAAATTGATTGTATAACTGACTTATTAAGTGTATCTTAGTGAATACATGTATTAGTGAGTAATGTTTAAATATTTAAATATATGTATCAGTGTCTCGCTTTGTGTATAAGTGGCTGCATGGGTTGGTAAGTAGCTAAATGAGAGTGTATATGGGTTATTAGTTGTTTTTTTTGGAGTATCAGTATGAGTGTCTGTATGGTTCGGTGGGGGATATTACTTAGCGCACAGATGCATGAATGAGTTACTCACTGTTTGTATGTGTTTTGAAGACAGCATGTGTGCAGGACTGTATGGTTTGAAGAGTGTTTGTATGGGTGTGTTAGTGAGTGAATGGCTGTCTCAATAGTGTCTTTATGAGTGAGAACATGTTTTAAACTAGTATATGTGAGTATTGATGTATATAAGTGAGTATATATGAGAGTGAGAGATTGGAAGAGTTCCTGTATAAATAAATATGTGTTTCTATAGGTGATTGTTTAATAGAGTAAGTATGTGTACGTTTCTGTAGAAGTAAGTGTAGATCTGTATATGCAAGTAAATGGATGTCTAAGTATGTGTGAGTATGTGTGTGAGTAACTCTATGTATGAGTGTAGAATTGTAACAGGATGTATAGGTGTATGAGTACATATGATGAGTGAATACATGTATGAGTGACTATATAGAACTGTTGGTGAATGAGTGGATGTGAATGTAGATTTTGGAATTACTGAATAGGTAGTTCTAGCTGGTATTGGTATCTCCATTGTTTTGAAAATGTTAGTTTCTATTTTTCAATGTGTGTATCAAAGGTTATATTAGGGTGAGAGGAGGTCTGCCACTCTTTCACAAGGATGATGTCATTTGTGATGTCATCAGTGATGTCATGAGCGATGTCACTGACCATTTCATGAGCGATGTAATATGAGACGTCATCAGCAGTGGATTGCGGGCGCTTGAGTTATAGCTAGCTGAACTAACTATAACGAGGGAATTTCAATGGTTTTATATGAGTGAAATGTCCAGATAACTATAACATGTGTGAAACCTATGTTTTTTTCAGTGAATTTCTAAGGTTTCTAGAGTGCTAATTCTTCACTATAACGTGCCTAAAACCTATGTTTTTTTCAGTAAATTTCATAGGTTTTGTAAATGCCAATTTTTAAATATATTGTTATATTTATTTTGTTGATACTAATTTACTACATTTTTTATAATAATTATTTTTAGCTATTTTTTTTTATTACTTTACATATTTTTATTGTAAAATAATACAAAAAATGAAAAATGATTAAAAAAAAGTTTTTTCCAGTGTATTAAAATTAATTGCAATATATATTTGTTTTGCATTTTTTTTCTAGTAAACTTAAGGTACGCACACCCTTCTCGGACACTCCTGCGCAACTGTAATGGTACTGTACACGTACCCGCCCATACATCACAGAGACGTTTTGGCGTTACGCGTCGCATCGGCGCTTCCGCTACTCGTACCCCGTAAAAAATTTGTAATGTTTAAAAAGATATATTTATGTATTTAATATCCATTTTAAGGCAAGACATTATCTGAGGTTATCATGAAAATAGTATTCATTTAGTTTTAATAAGCGTATATTACTTTTAAAAGCAATTTCGCAAATCGCGGGGTACGTATTAGGTACGTGCATCATAAGAGCAGCCTACGCGCACCCCATGTGACTTCAAAACAAGAGATTTGATTGGTTCATAATACTTCCTATTCTAACTGTTGAAGGAACCCACCCATTTAAATCATTCTTCTTTGACCTTCACTGAAGAACCATCTTTTTGTGTAGCTCTTGTGTTTTTGAAGAGATCTTCAATATGGCTGCACACCAGGATGAAGATTTATCTGAACACTCTTCAGAAGAAGAATTTTTTTGCTGAGGATACAGTGCCGAAAAGAAAAGAAGTTCTCATATGTTCGTTTTTTTACATTTCCTGATGGAGAAAAGAAGGTTAATGCAGCAAAGGTGACCTGTAAGGTGTGTGGGACAGTGCTTTCCAGAGGCGATCCTAATAAGAAATATTCTTTTGGAACTGCCAGCATGGTGAAGCATGTGAACACACTACATCCCCGCAATTATGTGAGAGCTGCATGCGACAGGCTGCGAGAAGACCCTCCACCAGCTGTAGCCAGCACTTCCACAGCACCATCAAGTCGTCATCCGAACATCCGTCCGGATTTTGCTGGTTTAATTATTTTATGAAAATTCTGCAAGGAAACCTTATGTTATAGAGAACAATCCATTGATTTAAATTGCAGACAGAAACAGGAGCACCGTTGCTCCCACCATTATTTTTGTTTTGTTTATGTGTTACACACTATTTTGTTTCTTCAGTTCCCTTTTTTCCGGTTAAAAGACAAAAAAAATAAAAAAGTGTTCAGAAAAACCCCCAAAAATATATAAAACTACAAAAAGAAATAACTTCTTTGGTAAAAAAAATAGCTAGATCAGTATGATAGCGTGTAAAAGTTTTTTTGATTGAATGCGTACTGCATAATTGAATGAAATAATGCATTGGTAGTGTATGGTGAATGTGAAAGTGCAGAACTATAAGGAGGTGCTACAGTATAACTCTATAAGGTGTTTACTTGTAGTGTACTGTAGTACTTCTAAAGCACAGAAATGTAATATATGTACATAAATATGCTTTCCTCTGCACTTCTGGTGAAACTGTCTGGGTGAATTTATAAGTGTTTGTGTTTTTGTGCAGTGAGTGGATTAGTACATACTGATGAATGGGTCACTACAACAGTGCAACAGAGGTGACAGAGTGCTTGGTGAAAGTATAAGGATACAGACTGGAGAATTGAAGGTGTGAAAGACAAGTGTGCAGGTGGATAGAATACAGCATACCTAGTGCATAGAGGTTTGAAGCAGTCCATGTCCTAAGGCCTTCTTTGCTGCATCAGTACTTGGGTATTGACTGCATGATTGCAGTTCTGCAAGGACAGTGCCTGACTGAATTTATAAGTGCTTGAGTTTTATCGCAGAGAACGGATTAGCACAAACTACTGAATGGGTCAATACAACAGTGCAACAGCAGTGACAGAGTGCTTGGTGGAAGTATAAGGATACAGACTGGGGAATTGAAGGTTGTTGTGATCGTATCTAGGACCCTAATTAAATATTCCTGATTTATGCCCTTATGTGGTTATAACAAATCATATCCTTATAAAGGCATAAGGATCAAATCCATATTTAGTAATAGCCAATGCAAACCAAATATGGCAAGGCTACTTCCTTAGACTCCTTGAAAGTACAACAAGTTCTTTCAACAAACCAAACCTCCGGCAAACTGGGAATTCCCCATGCTTTTGTTTTGATTTGTCCTAGATCTCCTGCGAGCACTGAAAGAACGGCCAGTTCTTAGTGACATCTTTTATTGACGTCTTATGTCCAACCTTACGTCAAACACGGCACCTTCCAGGTATAAATATACCAGCGTTTGCCTTAAGCAACACACAGTGGTTTGGAGCAGAGCGGCTATCTACTTATCCGAAGCCCAGCTGATGCGAGTGCCGAAGAAAGCCGTCCCTCCCATTTGACGCACTGAGAAAGACGCTGTCTTTTTCTCCTGCCGAGAAAATCCAGCTCCAGTGTTTCCAGTCACCCTTGCAGGTTACTGGGAGATCGAGTCCTGAGAGCGAGATACAAGACCCCCTTCATTCTAAAACCAAGGTACGGAGCTGATCAGATCCTTAGAGAATTCTTGAGTCATATTCTTGGCAAAAACTAACTTAACTTAAACTGCAGCTCACTTACTCCTTCCCACGTACTAGGCTTAGGTTAGGTACATCAGGGTAGGCGTATCTTAGAAGCACCAGTTGAGTACGTTTAGTCAATCCTTTATCATTGTATGTAACTGTATATATTTTATACCGTTTAAGTATCATATGGCTCAGAAACCATATCAATGCTTTTACAGTATTATTTCATAATACTCCTTTTACTGTAAGAACGTTACTTTATAACAAGTATTGCAATTGTGGCAATTCATTTCTCTTGCATGAGAAAGAAGACTGCTCAATAAATAACACATTTTATTGAAAACGCCCGTCTCTCTATTTCTCTGCACTCTGGTGAAACTTAGTATGCACGATTGACTGAGTGAAATAGCTATCTATTGTTTTCTCACAACTCTGGAGATATACTCCTTATTCTGGGGGAGCAAAGTTGTCATGTTTATGCAGTTGTCAGAAGCTGAATCCCTTCTTGTCTAATACGGGAAGTTCACTCCTCCCTGTTCATTCGAGAAAGTTTCTAGTGACCTCTGAGCTAGCTGGCGAACCTAAATTAAGTCTAACATATTCAATAGAGACCCAGTCGACCTCAGTCCTACGTCGAAACTATTGTTTATGTTATTCCAATGCGCAGAGCCTATTGGGAAAATAGGAACTACACTACAAGGTATAAAAGACAAGTGTGCAGGTAGATGCAAGACTGCATGAATAGTGCACAGAGATTTCAAGCAGTCCATACTCTAAGGTGTACTTCGCTGCATGAATACTTGGGTACTGACTTGATGATTACAGTTCTGCCAGGACAGTGCCTGACTGAATTTATAAGTGCTTGAGTTTTAGTGCAGTGAATCGATTAGCACAAACTGCTGAATGGGTCACTACAATAGTGCAACAGCATTGACAGAGTGTTTGTTGAAAGTGTAAGGATACAGACTGGGGAACTGAAGGTATGAAAGACAAGTGTGCAGGTGGATAGAAGACTGCATGCATAGTGTATAGGGGTTTCAAGCAGTCCATGTCCTAAGGCTTACTTTACTACATCAATACATGGGTACTGACTGAATGATTACAGTTCTGCAAGGACAGTGCCTGACTGCATTTATATGTGCTTGAGTTTTAGCGCAGTGAATAGATTACAACAAACTGCTGAATGGGTCACTACAATGGTGCAACAGCATTGATAGAGTGTTTGGATTGAAGTGTAACGATACAGACCGGGGAATTGAAGATATGAAAGACAAGTGTACAGGTGGATAGACGACTGCTTGCATAGTGTATAGGGTTTTGAAACAGTCCTAAGGCCTACTTTGCTGCATCAGTACTTGGGTACTTACTGCATGATTGCAGTTCTGCAAGGACAGTGCCTGACTAAATTTATAAGTGCTTGAGTTTAATCGCAGTGAATGGATTAGCACAAACTACTGAATGGGTCACTACAATAGTGCAACAGCTGTGACAGAGTGCTTGGTGAAAGTATGAGGATACAGACTGGGGAATTGAAGGTATAAAAGACAAGTGTGCAGGTAGATGCAAGACTGCATGCATAGTGCATAGAGGTTTCAAGCAGTCCATACCCTAATGTGTACTTGGCTGCATGAGTACTTGGATACTGACTGAATGATTACCGTACTGCAAGGACAGTGCCTGACTGAATTTATAAGTGCTTGAGTTTTAGTGTAGTGAATGGATTAGCACAAACTTCTGAATGGGTCACTACAGTAGTGTAACAGCAGTGACAGAGTGTATGGTGGAAGTTTAAGGATGCAGACTGGAGAATTGAAAATATGAAAGACAAGTGTGCAGGTGGATAGAAGACTGCATGCATAGTGTATAGGGGTTTGAAGCAGTTCATGTCCTAAGACCTACTTTTCTGCATGAGTATTTGGTTACTGACTGAATGATTACAGTTCTGCAAGGACAGTGCCTGACTGAATTTATAAGTGCTTGAGTTTTAGCGCGGTGAATGAATTACAACAAACTGCTGAATGTGTCACTACAATAGTGTAATAGCAGTGACAGAGTGTATGGTGGAAGTGTAAGGATACAGGCTGGGGAATTGAAGATATGAAAGACAAGTGTACAGGTTGATAGAAGACTGCATGCATAGTGTATAGTGGTTTGAAGCACTTCATGTCCTAAGGCCTACTTTGCTGCATGAGTACTTGTGTACCGACTGAATGATTATAATTCTGCAAGGAGAGTGCCTGACTAAATTTATAAGTGCTTGAGTTTTAGAGCAGTGAATGGATTAGCACAAACTGCTGAATGGGTCACTACAATAGTGCAACAGCAGTGGCAGAGTGCTTGGTGGAAGTATAAGGATACAGACTGGTGAATTGAAGGTATAAAAGACAAGTGGGCAGGTAGATGGAAGAGTGCATGCATAGTGCATAGGGATTTCAAGCAGTCCATACCCTAAGGTGTACTTCGCTACATGAGTACATGGGTACTGAATGAATGATTACAGTACTATAAGGACATTGCCTGACTGAAATTATACATGCTTGAGTTTTAGCCCAGTGAATGGATTAGCACAAACTGCTAAAGGGGTCACTACAATAGTACAACAGCAGTGACAGAGTGTTTGGTGCAAGTGTAAGGATACAGACTGGGGAATTGAATATATGAAAGACAACTGTGCAGGTGGGTACTGCATGCATAGTGTATCAGGGTTTGAAGCAGTCCATGTCCTAAGGCCTACTTTACTGCATGAGTACATGGGTACTGACTGAATGATTACAGTTCTGCAAGGAAAGTGCCTGACTGAATTTATAAGTGCTTGAGTTCTAGCGAAGTGAATGGATTAGCACAAACTGCTGAATCGGTCACTACAATAGTGCAACAGCAGAGATAGAGTGTGTGTTGGAAGTGTAAAGATACAGATAGTGCATAGAGGTTTGAATCAGTCCATGTCCTAAGGCCTACTTTGCTGCATAAGTATTTGGATACTGACTGAATGATTAGAGTACTGTAAGAAGAGTGTCTAAATGAATATATAAGTGTCTGAGTTTTAGCGCAGTAAATGGATTAGCACATACTGCTGAATGGGTCACTACAACAGTGCAAATGCAGTGACAGAGTGTTTGCTGGAAGTGTAAGGATACAGACTGGGTGATTGAAGATGTGAAACACAAGTATGCAGGTGGATAGAAGATTGCATGTATAGTCCATAGGGATTTGAAGCAGTCCATGTCCTAAGGCCTACTATATATCTAACTACTGCATTTTAGTGTACAACCCTAACTCATTTTGCTAATACTTAAGCAATTTGCTGCACTATTTGCAACATATTTTACAAAACAAGGGAACCCAAGGTGCAATCGCTAGGGACCTATGGGTAGTATTTTTTAACAGAGACAATGGTCCCTAAACAAACAAGTAATCAATACAATGAATATAGACTAAATAGATCTATATTAACGTCCAGCCGGACGGTTTTATTTGATTAATTGGTAGATTGTATCAAAATCTTAAAAGATGTAAGTGGGACACCAGCCGGTGCCCGACTAAACACACTCCACAAGGAAAAACTTACAACATAGATTATAGGCAAAACAAGGGGTAGTCTGATTGGCATAGATTATACACAGACTGATCCAAAAATACACATATGCACATATAAATTCTCAATGCATTAGTGACATTTGTGTATGCTGTCGACGACGTTTCGAACTACAATATATTTAGAGTTCATCTTCAGGACAATTGATCCTTTGCCTAGTCTGAATGGTTGAGCTAAATGCACACAACAATAACACATTTCAATTTGCCAACAAATAAGGAAAGACAAGGGTAAGAAAAAAAGGGGGAATAAAAACAGTAAGAGTACATTAGACAATAGCATATCAGATTAACCACATTATTCTTCACATTTTTTGAAAGAAATGTAACTGTTTTTCTCTCCAACTTTTAAAGTGCTTAAAGGACCTTACAACCCTTGTGACGTGAATTTTTCTATATAACCTTGTTGTGAGTAATTCTGGTGACCACAGTTTATGTTACAAAACTGCAGTTAAAATACTCGTGTGCACCGAAGTGAGAATTTATGACAATTAGTGGTAGCTATTGGTGAGAACCAATTTCCGTCAACAGTTAGGAAGACCTTGCCCGACCGCTGTGTTTACGAACGAAACAGAAAAAGGTGTGAGACAGAATAAGGGGCTGGTTCACATGCATAAACCCAGCACTATTTGCAACAACATTACATAAAAAGTGACACAATACAACCACAAAGAGGTGCAAGGGGCTTGTAACTCTGCCCCAGAGTGTTTGCAGCAGCAGTGTATGTATACTGCAAGGAATTGGACATTTGAAACACAAGTCTGATTCTATACAAGCAATACTATTAATTACAGTGGAAGTGCTAAAATGACTGCACATTACAGAAATGTAAATACTGTTTTTTAGAGTACAACCATAACTCATTTTCCAAATACAAAAGCAATAACTGGTTTCTAATTCTATCAAAACTTGAAAAAAGGATAGCTTTTTAAGCAGTTATGTGTCTGCAAACACAAAACGTACAAAAATGCTTCTCTCAGAATAATTCCTAAATGCACACAGATGCACAGTGTGATTCTAGATAAAAAACATAAGTCTTTGCAATCTACCGAAACACATTTACTAGTCTAGAAACGTTAAGGTGACTAAACACATTCTATATATATGACTGCTGCATTTTACTATACAATCCTGATTTGTTTTGCAAATATATATACAAATTTGCTGCATTATTGGCGCCAATATTACATCAAAAAGTGACACAATAGAACAACAAAGAGGCGCAAGTGGCTTGTAAATCTGCCCCAGTTTGTATGCAGCAGTGTATGTATACTGACTGGGGAATTGTAGATTTGAAACACAAAACTGATTTTAGACAAACAACACTATTAATTACTCTTGGAGGGCTAAAATGACTGCACACATTCCAGAAATGTAAATACGGCATTATAGTGTACAACCATAACTCATTTTCCAAATACAAAAGCAATAACTGGTTTCTAATTCTATCGAAACTTGAAAAAAGGATAGCTTTTAAGCAGTTATGTATCTGCAAACACAAAACATACAACAATGCTTCTCTCAGAATAATTCCTAAATGCACACAGATGCACAGTGTGGTTCTAGACAAAAAATGTTAGACCTTGCATTTTACCAGAACACATTTACTAGTCTAGAAACTGTAAAGTAACTGCAAACATTCCATATATAAGTACTCCATTTAAGTGCACAACCCTGACTCATTTTGCAAATACATAAGCAATTTGCTGCATTATTTGTGCCAACATTGCATCAAAAAAGTGACGCAATGGCAGCACAAAGAGGCGCATGAGGCTTGTAAATCTGCCCCAGAGAGTTTGCAGTAGTGTATTTAAACTGACTGGAAAATTTCAGATTTGAAACACAAGTCTAATTCTAAACAAGCAACACTAATAACTACTCCAGAACTGGAAAAGTGACTGCACACATTCTACATTTTTAGTACTGTACTTTACTGAACAAATCTCACTCACCAAACACAATAACTTACCAAATGCTTTTATCACAATGGTTATCCAAATGCAGACAAACTCAGAATGTGATTCTACACAACTAAACTACTCCTTGCACTTTAAAAAGGATAAACACGTTACTCTTATTAAAAACAAAATGCAGCACATACATCCCCTTACAAGTAAACAACTCACCTTTCAAATTGATGTGTAGATTAATAAGAATGTCAGTCACACAGCAGATACTCTTATACAGAATCTCTGTACTTCACTGTTCTCAGCAAAGCGAGAAAATGGCAAACTTTACCTCTCATTCTACACATATATACATGTAAATAACAAATCAAATTGCTTCCCACAATAATTCAAAAGCAAACACACATTTCTATTGATTGAACATTTGAATCTTTTCCAACTGACATAACTTTGAACCCTACCGCTAATTTGCTCTCTGCTGTTACCATAGTAACAGATCATGCAAAACTCAACTGACCATAGAGGTAAAAAGTTCAGCACACTGTGAAACACACCTCCTCAACAAGTTTACACTCTGCATAGGTGCTTACTCATAAATACCAATAAAGAAAAAGGCTCTTGTTTGAACCAACCCATCTAAACACATGAGCTTGATAGATATCTGACAAATATATTTTTTCTTTCTTAGGTACGCGTACTGAACGCATTAGAAATCATGCGGCATACGTGGTACGATACGCCTACCCAACGCGTGCACACCAGAGGTTGCGCTGTGCGCCGCACTCGGTACGCGCACCCTAATTTTACTGTAAAAATAAAAATATCCCCTATCACTAATTTTTGTTATACCCGGGGAACCCATCCCCTGGGGCTTATATGAAATGTTGGGGACTGTGGGGGGAACCCCAATGCCCCCATGGTCCCAGCCCGCTCCCCGTGTTCTGTGGGAGCTTGCATTGCTTTTCCTCAGGGAGAGCAACTAACATGCTGCTCCCCTTGAGGAAAAGCAATCTGCTTTCCTATTTGGAAGAGAGAGCAGGTTAACCTGCTCTCTCTTCCAAATAGGACAGCAGTTTGCAATGACAGGGTGGGAGCCGCGAGGCTCCTGTCCTTTCATTGCAAACTGCAGTGTCCCGGGGTGGGCACCACGGGAGACTGCAGGAGTCTGCCCTGGGGGTGGCGGTCCCCATAGCCATCATGGGCTCCAGGAGAGGTGCCACGCGGCCCCCCTACAACACTTTCAAGAAAGCACGGGGGATGGTAGTCCCCGGGGCTGGGGGGCCTCAGAGCACCCCTCAATTAATGTTTTAAAGCCCCAGGGGTGGTGGTCCCTGGGGCTGGGGGGGCCTAAGAGACCCCCCACACTTTTAAATTTGCCATAAGCCCCCACACATATATTTAAAAAAAAGCCCCAGGGGTGGCAGTCCCCGGGGCTAAGGGGCCCCTCTGGGCACCCCATTATAATAAACTACAATGCCCACGGGACTTGCCCCCCCCCGGGTCTATTTACTACTAAAACGACCTTATTTTTTTTTTAATTCACGCGATACGCGTATCCTACGCGCATCCTATGTTTTATTTTTTTTAAACAATTTTTCTTGGCATTGAAGGTCCTTGTGGAACCCCCAGAGCAGGCCTAGGGGTCAGGAAGTCCTATGGCAAATAGCAAACTTTTCCTCTCAATCTACACACTCAATCTACACACATATACATATACATAACATATCACATTTCTTCCCACATTAATTCAAAAGCATACACACATTTCTATTGCTTGAACATTTGAACCCTTTCCGACTACATAACTTTCAACCCTACCCCCATTCTGCCTTCTGCCTGTTACCATAGAAACACTTCATGGAACACTAAACTGAACACACAGGTCAAAAGTTCATCACTCAATGTTGCAAATCAAAACAGCAAGGGTGCTTGACTTTTCAACATATCTGCTTATCTTATGTAACTTACCTTTCAAGCAGTTTTTGTTAACCAATAGGAATAATGCTTTTGAAAAAACAGAAACATGCACCCTAGTTTTCAGAGTATAATGTTCTCAAACAACCAACAATTTCTTTTCTTATTTCAAAACTGCATCTTATCCACCATTTTAGAAAAAAAACGTAGTTTTCAAACTGCCATTTCATTTGCAGAGACCATCTGAATGCATCCTGACCTCTCTTCAAGATGCTTACAGTGTGGATTGTGGGACACAGCTATATTTTCTGGAGCCAAAGGTACGCAGAACAGAAAGGTATCCACAAAGACCTAGGTTTACCAAATGTAGACATTAAATGGATTGGACAGAGAAGGTTAAAGTGGCATCAATTGATGCCATTGGTTAAATCCTTTTTACATCTCCAACACCCAGACCTCATAATTGTGCACTGTGGTGGCAATGACCTAGGCACTTTGACAGGGGTAGGTCTGGAAATGCTTATAAAGGACACCTTTGGAAAATTGAAGGCTCTTTTTCCCCCAAAGTGCTTTTGTCTATTCTAATATATGCCAAAGGCAGAAATGGAACTGGTCCAACCAATATTGTCAACAGATTGAGAAAGCTAGGACACATGTGAATAAATCTGTTTCTGCTTTTCTCCGAGACTATAGAATGGGGTCCATTTACCACAACAATCTGCGTTTCAATATACATGGCATCTATAGGAGAGATGGTGTACATTTTACCGATGAGGGAAATAGAGTCTTCCTCATAAAATGTAGACTCTCTATCAGTACTTGTAGAATAGATACTAAAATCTCTAAATAAACACAAGTGCTCTTTTTAGAGACACCCAACATGTAAACACATAAGCTTGAAAAATATCTGAAAAATGTTTTTCATTCTTGGATACACGTACTGGATGCCTTATAAATCAGGCAGCATACGGGGTACGATAAGTGTACCCAATGTGGAGAAGTGTGGCTCAGGGGTTAGAGGCGGCAGACCCGGAAGCTGAGATCGGCCCTGGACCAGGGTTCAATTCCCCGCCTCGGCGGGTCTTGAGCTAAAAATTCCACGGACTCGATAATTCTCGCTCCGGTGCCTTCTCGACTCACGGGTTCACACTCTGCGACTCTGGGCAATAGCTTGCTTAATCTCCACGACGGCCCCTCGCGGCGGGATGCCTGGCTTTCACCTTGTGGATACCCTGCCGGGGTTATCTCACAGGGGAATACCAGGACGGGTTCCCTAAGCAAGCGCCGGGAAACCCACTGCGGGTAGCTGTGCGCTATATTAGCTCAAATACATTTACATTTACCCAATGCATGCACCGCAGAGGTCACGCTGAGCGCCACGCTGTGTACGCGTATCCGAATGTTACCATAAAAAAATATATATATATGCCCTTAATTTAAATATATAGTACCCCGCAGAGGTGGTGGACCCCGGGGCTTGGAGGGCCATGAGCCCCCCACATATATTTTAAATGAAGCCCCGGGGAATGACGGTACCCGGGGCTGCGGGGGGCCATGAGCCCCGCGCATATGCATCATTAAACACCCATTTACACACTTATTTAACCATTTATTCTTCCATCGACCTTTACAAATACATATATAAAACAAATTTATTTTTCAGAAAGACACACAATCACTGGATGGTGTCATCAGTGATGTCATGAGTGATGTCACTGACCATGTCATGAGTGATGTAATATGTGACATCATCAGCAGTGCATTGCAGGCACGCAAGTTATAGTGAGTCCAACTAACTATAACGTGGGAATTTCAATGGTTTTATGTCAGTAAAATTTCCAGGTAACTATAACTGGTGTGAAACCTATGTTTTTTTCAGTGAATTTAATAGGTTTTTTAAATGCTAATTCCTAACTATAACTGGTGAGAAACCTATGGTTTTTTCAGTGAATTTCATAGGTTTTTTAAATGCTAATTCCTTTCTATATCGAGTTTGTAACCTACGATTTTATTTTAATTTGCTGATTTGTGTGAGTATTATTTAGTATGATTTTTTTTATAATAATATTTTTTAAAACATTTTTTATCATTTTTTTTGGGGCGCTCTGGGTCCGCGCACCGGTAAGCACTCCGGAGAGCGCACCCAGAGCGCTACTTCAGTTCGTGTAAAAAAATATGAATGAAAAGTAAATAATAACGCAAGACATTTAGTACCATACATATAAAAGCAGTTTTTTTGAATAAGGAAATGAAAATAATTTAGCATTTCTGTGAAACTATCAAAACGTCACTTCGGTGCGCTGCGTAACCGCCCCCGGAAGCGCCTACGTTCGCCCCGCGTATGCGCCCCCGGAAGCGCCTATGTTCGCACCGCGGATGCGCACCCGGAAGCGCTCCGGTGCGCGCAGCGTCAGCGCGTCAAGTCATGTGACCTTAAAATAACACTTTTCATTGGTTGCTAACAGTTTTTTTTACAAAGAAAGAAATCCCCACCCATTTCCTTCACTTCTTCTTTCACTTTTGTGACTGAAAGACCTGCCTTTTTTTCTCTTCGATCTTGCTTGGTTAATCATGGCTGCCAGACCATCCAGCAGTGAAGATGAGCCTGAATTCATTGATGAAGAGCCTCCTCAGCCAAAGGTGAAAGAGCATTTCATCTGGAATTTTTTTTCCATACCAGATGGCCAGAAAAAGGTGAATGCTCCAAAAGTGGAGTGCAGGATCTGCAAAAAAGTCCTGTCACGGGGTGACCCCAAAAAGAAATATTCTTTTGGGAACTTCACAATGCTTCGCCATGTGGAGAGGAGGCACCCCCGGAATTTTGCCCGGGAAAGTGTCAGGGCTCTGGCACAAGAGGTTCCAGTGATGGGGCCTCTACATCCACCTTAGGAGCAACTACTTCTGTGAGGGGGCGATCGCAGGAGCTGGTTCCAAACATTCAGCCTGCATTCAACAAAGGTGTCCTGAAATGCAGATACTGCGATCAACTCCTTACCTTTGGGGAGCAAAGTGTTCTGCTCATGGTTCGAGCATTGGAGAACAATCGCTGCCGTATCCAGCCCTAATTTTTTTTGTTTTTTTTGCTCCTGTTGAGCAGTTTCCATTCCTTGTTTTTGTTTCTGTTCTAAAAAAAGAAAAAAGAAGAAAAAAAAAAGTTCTTTTTAGAACTACCTCCAATTCTCATCAAAGAGCTATATTCTTAAAAAAATGAAAAAGAGTAAGTGAAGTGGAGTGCATTGATAATGGAAAGGAAAATGAGTATGAAAGAACAGAAAGGTATGAGAGGAGAAAGGAAGTGAAGTAGGGGGACTGAAAGAAGGTGAGTGTTGGGAAGGACAGTAAGGAGAAGGAGAGTGAACATGGGGAATGTGGATATTCAAAGAAAATGTTGAAAAGGAACGGGGGTGTGGAAGGGTAAGAAAAGATGCATTGCTGGAGTTGCATCATTTTTGTGACACACTCCAGCAATGCATCACTTTTGCGCTTACAGATACGTCTGAAATACTGACGTATCTGTAAGTACTTCAGACATAATATGTCATATATTTAATATGACGCATGACTTAAGGCCTCATTTATGAGGCCATGCGTCACTTTAACGCCACCGATGCGTCACTTTTTGTGAAGCACCAGTACAGTAAAAAATGCACCTTATTCAGTCATATTTACAAAGTGACGCATCTAGGTAGATGCGTCACTTTGTAAGCCCCTGCGCCACATTATACCTACGTCAGGTGTAATGTATGCAAAAGGGACGTATTGACGCAAGAAAGGGTCGTAGAGGTGAAGCAGTGAAATCTACGAGATATCACTGCGTCACTTTTATGATGCTGTTGCGTCCAAATCTTGTGCCTGTATCACAGCAGGCGTAAGACTGATGCAAGCCCTTTCACATGGGGCCTGGCCCCAAGTGAAAGGATGCATTGCTGGAGTTGCGTCATTTTTGAGACACACTCCAGCAATGCATCACTTTTGCGCTTACAGATACGTCTGAAATACTGACGTATCTGTAAGTTCTTCCGACATATTATGTCATATATTTAATATGACGCATGACTAGAAGACTGAAGGCCTCATTTATGAGGCCATGCGTCAATTTAACGCCACCGGTGCATCACTTTTTGTGACGCACCAGTGCTGTAAATAATGCACCTTATTCAGTCATATTTACAAAGTGACGCATCTGGGTAGATGTGTCACTTCGTTAGCCCCTGCGCCACATTATAGCTACGTCAGGTGTAATGTATGCAAAAGGGACGTATTGATGCAAGAAAGGGTCGTAGAGGTGACACAGTGAATAAACTGGGTTTTCCCCATGCTTCGCTCCCCAGTCCGCTGCCCGGAGCGCGTACCGGGCGCTTCCCATGCGCAAATCGATTTTTTTTTTATTTTTTTTTGCCCCGCAGGACCCTATTATAGCCCCCACATCAAACCGAGGGGGTCAGGGGGGTCTACCCTGCCCCCTTATGGTCATTTCCCCCTTTTTTTTGCCCCCTCTTGTGTCTCGATCCTACCGAGACACAAGATGGCGGCCACTCCGGACTGTTTCGAATGTTTACAGACACCCGTGAGTCAATCAGCTTTCTGTGCGCAAGTTGCATAGCACGCCCGGTGCGCTCCCCCGGTGCGCGTACCGGGGCGCGCCTATAGATATATATATATTTTTGAACCTAAATTACTCAAAATCCACTGGAGCACATATCTTGAGACATAGCAAAGGCACATCGGGCTACCAGTCCCTACAATTTTGCCAAGTTTGGTGGAAAAACATTCAGGCGTTCTATGGAAATTAACATGGGGAAAACACGTTTTGGGACCCCCCTTTTATCTTGGCCCCCGCTTGACGAATCCCCCCGAAACTTTTAAGGAAGAATCGGAGGCAATTTTCAGGCAGATTCGTCAACCGGCGCCAAAGTTATTCCAAATAGAATTTTGAGATTATGCATTGAAAAAAATCCTAACTATAACTACCTACTGGCGAACGCCAGTAGGTAATATATATATATATATATATATATATATTCAATGAAAAAACCATTGGTTTTAGGCCATATATAGTTAGGGATTTGCATTTACAAAACCTTATTTTACTCGCATAAAACCATTGAAATTCCATATATAGTTAGATGCGCTAACTATATATCGCGCACCCGCAATCCACTGCTGATGATGTCACATATTACATCATTCATGACATGGTCAGTGACATCACTGATGACATCACTGATGACAACATCCAGTGACTGTATGTTTCTGTAAAGTTAAAATATGTCTTACATATGGAAAGGGGCGACCACTCGGTCCCCCCGAACGTATGGCGGAGTACCACGATCCCCCCGGGAAGCCATCTTGGGCGGGAGGCGAGTCTCGGCTGGTATGCCCGAAGCGGCGTAGCCGGGGCGCGCCTTTTCCCGCCCTAGAGTAGGTTGGCCTAGACACTGACGCAGCTGGCCACGCCCTTGGGGCAGGCAGGGGCGGGTTTACGCCCGCCCTGAAGACGGATAAAAGGAGAAGCAAGATCAGAAGGCATCCTCTTGTTCCTGTGCTCTGAAGCTGCACCTCCTCGCTGCACGTGAGCTCGAGACGGAACGAAGAGCCAATTTTGAGCATTGTAATCGTTCTTGTTTGTTTTTCAGATACTCTGTCGGAGAATGCCGAAGAAGGCGGGAAAGCGCATGACTACTGACCAGATGCTGCGCGTTCTCATGAAGGAGGTGACCGACCTAAAGAGGCGAATGGATAAGGACGAGGAAGGGGGGCCGAAACGTCCTTTGGCGGGAGCAGCCCCGGGAGGGAAAAACAAGAGGCCCAGGAGGGGAGCAGCTGGGGGAGACAACCCGGGTCCCAGTACCCCGCTCGAGGCACCAACTCCCGTGCCGGAAGAGGGGAATCCGATTCCCGTTGTGGTCACCCCCGTGTCCGGGGAAGATATGCCGCCCGAGCTGGCAGCGCAATTAGCAGCGTGGTTGGGAAAAGGTAGCGAGGGCGCCACGGCTGTCGACGCACAGGAGCTGATGAAGCAACTGCGTGAGTCACGGGAAACAGCGAAGGTGCCCACGCCGGCTGCCGCTGTAGAGAAGCCACAGGGGACGGGTTCAGTAGCAGAGGCAACGTCCGGTGCAGGTAAGCGGCCATTGCCGATTGCAAGGGATGAGTCAGCACCCTCTCGTAGGGAAAAGTTGGGTCAGCATGTTCCTTTGGCTATTAAAGAGAAGATATGGGCAGGGGAGTACGTAAACATCTTCTCGTTGCTTACTGATCACTATGAGATGGAGCATGTTAAGGGCCAGAAGGATCTCATGCATCCGAGTGTTTGGCGCGCAAAAATGGCCGCCTTTAAGGTTAATGAAAACATTGGCAATTGGGGCCAAGCGTGGGGGGTTTTTACATCGATCTTGGGGGAACAAAGGCCCGATCTGTTACCCGAATTGCCGATTTATCAGTCACGAATCATGGGGTACTCCGTATCACACGAGGGTAATCATTGGTTCTGCTATGATAACCTGTTTAGGAAGGCTAAAGAACATGATAAAAACTTAACGTGGGCTTGTTATGATTCTGTGTCATGGTCCAAAATGAAGGAGACTGGTATGTTGAAATTGCCATTAGTAGGGAGCATCGTTGGCGAATCCTCCCGCCAGTATGCGGGGACGCCCTTTCGGTCGGGAGCGGGTACCGACAATTACTCGAGGCCTGCCGGCAATACAGGAAAAAGGGGGGTTTGTTGGAACTTCAACAGGGGTAAATGTACTAGGCCCCAGGGATCGTGCAAATTTAGACACGAATGTAGTGGGTGTGGGCAATCATCCCATCCTGAGTCCACGTGCAGAGCCAAAACGGGTGATAACGGGGGTAGAGGAGGCGCCAAACAGGTCTAACATAGTCCGAGGGGCGCCTTTACCTGCCCCGATTGATACCTTGGCAATGATTCCTTGGCTCAGTGAATACCCGGATCGTACTTCTGCTGGGGTGTTGCGGAACGGGTTTTCTTATGGTTTCCGCATCCCAGTGGGGGACTTTCAAGGTGCAGCGAAATGTAAAAATCAGCTATCGGTCTTCCAGCATACGACCGTGGTACAGGATAAGATCAGGAAGGAGGTTACTCGAGGTCGAGTCGCCGGTCCGTTTAGTGTACCACCGGTTCCTAACTTTGTATGTTCCCCTTTAGGTGTGGTCCCAAAGAAGGACCCGGGTGAGTTTCGACTGATACATAATTTATCAGCCCCACGTGGTCTTTCCGTAAACGAAGCGATAGACCCGGAAGTATGTTCGGTGCGGTACGCATCCTTCGATGAGGCCGTAACCATTTTGAATCGCCTGGGGCCCGGGGCGCTGATGGCAAAATCAGATATTGAGTCAGCGTTCCGGTTGCTCCCGGTACATCCAGACGATCAGCGTCTCCTAGGTTTCATGTTTCAGGGTCATTATTACATGGATAGGTGTATGCCGATGGGGTGCTCTATATCTTGTGCCTATTTCGAAAAATTCAGTAGTTTTCTACAATGGGTCTTCACAAGGAAGACGGGTTTCCAAAATGTGATGCATTACCTTGATGATTTTTTGTTCCTGGGGGCAGCCGGGGATCCGGAATGTGGGCAGGCTTTGGCGCAATTTTGTGTCTTGATGAATCAGTTTGGCGTGCCATTGGCACCAGGTAAGACTGTGGGGCCTTCCACTTGCCTTGAGTTTCTGGGGATCGAGTTAGACTCCGGAGAAGGTTGTTTTCGTTTACCAGCTGACAAAGTGTCAAAGTTCAAGACATCCCTGCAAATGTGTTTAAGGGGACCTAAGGTTAAGCTGCATCAATTACAGCAGTTAGTTGGCCAGTTGAATTTTGCCCTGAGGGTTATACCAATGGCCCGCCCCTTTTCCCGTTCGATTGCTCAAGCCATGGTCGGCCTGAAGGAGGGCCATCATCGCACGAGGCTCTCGGCAGAGGTCCGCCAGGACATGCGCATTTGGTTGGCATTTCTGGCGGATTTCAATGGTCGAGTCGTCTGGAACAAACCAGCCGTGTCCTCTGAGGAGCTGGGGCTGTGGACAGATTCGGCAGGGAGCATAGGTTTCAGTGCCATCTTCGGCACCAGATGGTCTGCACAAAAGTGGCCGACATGGTGGCAGGACAGTGGACTGACAAGTAACATTGCTTTCCTGGAACTTTTCCCCATTTTAGTGGCCCTGAGAACTTGGCCCGAAGGATTCAAAGATCACTCTGTGGTATTTTGGTCTGACAATATGACCGTCGTCGAGTGTATCAATAGTCAGGCTGCACGATGTAAATGGATTTTGAGACTGCTCAAGGAAATTGTTTTACTGTGTATGCAATTGAATGTGCTATTCAGAGCAAGACATGTCCCAGGGGTAATGAACCAGGCGGCTGATGCACTGTCTCGTTTTCGTATGCAGGCTTTCTGGGGTTTTCTTCCCACAGCGGACCCGGAGCCGGCACCCTTTCCCGAAGCTCTCTGGTCTCTCGGTGCCCCGAACTTCGTAACCTCGTGGGAGAGAGTTTAGCACCCAGGACGAGGAAGGCATATGAAGGGGCGTTCCGGTCCTATTTGGCCTTTTTGGGGACTGATAGAGAGGAGCTTTGGGGCCAGGAGGAGTGGGTGGTGAATTTTCTGATGTCCTTACATCTGGTCGGGAAATCGGTGGCCACGGCCCAGAGGCATCGGGCTGCCATTTCCTTTGTTGCTAGGGCTCATGGGATCCAGGACCCGACAGCGTCTTTCGTTGTACAGAAAGCGCTACGGGGGTGGCAACGCCTTGAGGGTCGCAGAGTAGACGAGAGGCGCCCGATAGGTTTGGATAGGCTGGCCCAGTTATTATCCAGACTCCCTGCTACGTGTTCATCTCAGTTTGAGACAGTGTTATTCCGAGCCGCTTTTACGCTGGCATTCCATGGGGCTATGCGGGTAAGCGAACTAGTGGCGAGGAACAAGCAGGATGTGACAGGAGGACTGTGCCAGGAGCACGTCCAGATCAGAGGGGAGACAATGACGGTCTCATTTGTCAAGTCCAAGACCGATCAAAGTGGGATGGGTGACTGCGTAATCATACGCAGGATTCCCGGGTCCTCCATGTGCCCGGTAAGGTGTCTAGAAGATTATTTAGCACAAAGGGTGGCATCATGGGGGGGGGACCTTGTTGAGACACGCTGACGCCACCCCACTGACAAGGTTTCAGTTTCAGCGGGTGCTTGCGATGGTTATTGCCGCTGCGCGCTTGGACCCGGGCGAGTTTGGGACCCATTCCTTTCGGATAGGGGCTGCTACAGAAGCTACAGCCAGGGGTCTGAATGTTGAGCAAGTTAAACGGGTGGGGCGTTGGTCCTCCAATTGTTATAAAAGGTATGTGCGGTTGCACATGTTGTGAAGCTGTAACAATGTACTCACGCTTCTTGTTTTTGTTTGGTTTTCAGTTGCGCAAGCCTACGAGGCGGGGCGAACTTTGCAGTCGACCCAACACCGGGCCAGCGGTCAGACATCACCGGCTGTGAAAAAGGAGGTGTGGGTCGTGGGCCACTCATGCGTGAGACGTGCCGCAGACGTATTCAAGGCAGGTGATATGATTCACGTAGCTGGGGAATACGGGTACAGTGTGTCCTTCTACGGAAGAGGCGGTCTCTGTATTGACCAGTTTCAATCATTTTTCGAGGGTTTGCTAGGGCGGACGAGGTCACCGCCGTCTGTAGTCATAGTACATCTTGGGGGTAATGATTTGGTCACCACTGGTAGACGACTTCTTCTTGAGGCGATGCTTTCCACTGTAAGTTGGTTAGCGAGGAGAGTTCCAGGGTGCACAATTGCGTGGTCCCATATGATCCCACGAAAAGTGTGGCGGGGGGCTATTTCGGTTCCTGCTTTAAATCATTCCGTTAGAAAGCTGAATAACAAAGTGAGTAGGTTGTTCCGTTCCAAGACACTGCATTCTATTTCGCATGGGTGTATTGATGATGACAGTATGTATTCGGGGGATGGAGTGCATTTGTCTCGGGTGGGGAATGAGTTACTCATAGGAGACTTATTAGCATGGCTGAAAACGTTACACCATGACCTTTAGGTAGGAGTGTGGTGGGGGGTCCGGATAGCCGGTCAACTATCCGGCCTGTGGCGGTAAGGTCATGATCGGTGAGCACTAATTGGAAGATCCCTATGAGTGGGCGTCACCCAGCACGGATGGGAGCGCTCGGGGGAGGTGGCCATTGGCCCCTCAACGGGGAGGCGGTCCCTTCTAAGGATGGGTCGCCGAAAGAAAAGGAAAGGCGGTCAAGGCCCCTTCCTGGGTAGGAGGGGTTACAGCCCCCTCCTGGGGAATTTCCCGGGGCCAGGACGTCTGCGACGGCAGATGTGGTAAGTTGTGTGGGGTTTGGGGGGGGTCTACGCTACCTTCTAGATACCTCACACGAGTCCTCGTACGACCTCTAAGTGGTGTCGAGTTTTATTGGGGCCCCCGTCAAGTCAAGGGAAATTGGTAATTGCACTGGAGGTACGCCTCTGGGCCGCCCCTCACAAGTGAGGGCGATATTTCTGGGTTAGGGATCTTGACACCGGTTACGACCTTGCCGTTGGCCCTTAAACGTTAGGATGTACAATTTCAAAATTTCAAGTAAATGTTTTGTAGGATGTTAGTTCGGCTAGGAAAACCTTTGTATTAGAGAATCTGTTAAGGTTAGCCAAACATCGCAATGTGGTAATGAAATTGTACATAATATGAAACTGTTTATTTAATGTTTTAATTTTGTTTCATATTTTAATAAATACGGCCGGGAGGGTTACTCCCTCCCGTCTTCCAAAAACTTCAGAACTGTTTCCGGTTTCCCATCCTTGGGGATTGTGTTGAGAGGGGGTGGCGGGTATCTCAGCCATATGGAAAGGGGCGACCACTCGGTCCCCCCGAACGTATGGCGGAGTACCACGATCCCCCCGGGAAGCCATCTTGGGCGGGAGGCGAGTCTCGGCTGGTATGCCCGAAGCGGCGTAGCCGGGGCGCGCCTTTTCCCGCCCTAGAGTAGGTTGGCCTAGACACTGACGCAGCTGGCCACGCCCTTGGGGCAGGCAGGGGCGGGTTTACGCCCGCCCTGAAGACAGATAAAAGGAGAAGCAAGATCAGAAGGCATCCTCTTGTTCCTGTGCTCTGAAGCTGCACCTCCTCGCTGCACGTGAGCTCGAGACGGAACGAAGAGCCAATTTTGACCCACCCACCAGCCCCTGAGGACAGCAAGTGGTTTTTTGAATGAAGTTGATGGATAACTCTGATTTTCGTTTACAGGTTGTGGTATTATCGTGATGATTTTGAGTATGTAATAAAGAATGGTCGATTTGTGTTACGTTTAGCAAATAAAGAGATTCCGCTTTAGTGTTCATTGGTAAGCATGCTTTTAATAAAATTGTAGTTGCTACGGTCTTTTTAGTTTAGTCATTTAGTTAGCATTGTCGTATTTATTTTGGTCGGGCGGTAAGGTCATGATCGGTGAGCACTAATTGGAAGATCCCTATGAGTGGGCGTCACCCAGCACGGATGGGAGCGCTCGGGGGAGGTGGCCATTGGCCCCTCAACGGGGAGGCGGTCCCTTCTAAGGATGGGTCGCCGAAAGAAAAGGAAAGGCGGTCAAGGCCCCTTCCTGGGTAGGAGGGGTTACAGCCCCCTCCTGGGGAATTTCCCGGGGCCAGGACGTCTGCGACGGCAGATGTGGTAAGTTGTGTGGGGTTTGGGGGGGGGTCTACGCTACCTTCTAGATACCTCACACGAGTCCTCGTACGACCTCTAAGTGTCGTCGAGTTTTATTGGGGCCCCCATCAAGTCAAGGGAAATTGGTAATTGCACTGGAGGTACGCCTCTGGGCCGCCCCTCACAAGTGAGGGCGATATTTCTGGGTTAGGGATCTTGACACCGGTTACGACCTTGCCGTTGGCCCTTAAACGTTAGGATGTACAATTTCAAAATTTCAAGTAAATGTTTTGTAGGATGTTAGTTCGGCTAGGAAAACCTTTGTATTAGAGAATCTGTTAAGGTTAGCCTAACATCGCAATGTGGTAATGAAATTGTACATAATATGAAACTGTTTATTTAATGTTTTAATTTTGTTTCATATTTTAATAAATACGGCCGGGAGGGTTACTCCCTCCCGTCTTCCAAAAACTTCAGAACTGTTTCCGGTTTCCCATCCTTGGGGATTGTGTTGAGAGGGGGTGGCGGGTATCTCAGCCATACTGAAGAATGAGTGGATGTATAAATGTCTGGATGAAGGATTTAGTAGGTGCAACTGATTGTATGAGGGAGTGATTAAATGTGTCTCACTGAGTGCATGGGTTAGTGATTAAACTGTATTAATTTGTGCATCATTATATCTGTTGTTCTGAAAACTGCTGCATGTGTTGATCAGTAGCTATATGAGTAACTATATGGGTTATTGATTGGTTGCCCAAGTATTTGTATGGGAGACTGAGTATGTGTGTGAGTGGCTGGGAAATGTGTGACTCTGTGCATAGATGTGTGAACAGCTGATTCACTAGATGTATGGGTTCAAAACTGCATGTGGAAACAGCTGTATGGGTGGTTGACTGTGTGCATGAGTGTATTGGTGAGTGATTGGATATCTCAATGCTACATGTCAAAGTAAGTACATATGTAAAACACAGTACATGCGAGAGTTGACATATATAAATTACTGTGTTTAAGAGCCAGTGAATGTGTGAGTAGCTGCATGGATCATTGAAAACTTGTATCAGTGATTGTATAAGAGAGTAAATATGTGTTAGAATATGTTTCAATAAGTAAGGTGTGTATAACTGTATAGTTGAGGAATTGGAGGTGTGATTGATTCTTTGCATGACTGTCTAGGTGTATGAGTAACTCCATGGATGAGTGACAATCTGTGAGTGTCTGTTTTCACTGAGTGTATCTAAGGTTATATCAGAGTCTGTAGAGGTTCATCGTATTAACACATGAATGATGTCATCTGTGATGTTGTCAGTGATGTCATTTGAGTTGTCATCAGTGATGTCATCAGTGATGTCACTGACCATGTCATGAATGATGTAATATGTGACATCATCAGCAGTGGATTGCGGGTGCGCGATATATAGTTAGCGCATCTAACTATATATGGAATTTCAATGGTTTTATGCGAGTAAAATAAGGTTTTGTAAATGCAAATCCCTAACTATATATGGCCTAAAACCAATAGTTTTTTCATTGAATTTTCAAGGTTTGTAAATGCAAATTCCTAACTATATATCGACTATAACCTATGGTTTTTTCAGTGAATTTCAATGGTTTTTTAATAGCAAATATGAAAAGCTTTAAAATGTCAAGTACGTGATAGATAAAAACTTTGTCGTGTTTATGCACGCTGATGTGCTTTGAACGCTGCCCCCCTCCCCTCTTTTCTCTTAGTAGTACTCTCTCTTTGCAGATAGTGAAGAGTAGTTAACGCAGGCCTTTACCCCCGTTGTAATCCGTCCTGCCTGCTTGTCTCTCCATTTGATTGATTATTATCCAAGCATTTACTGTTTTACAATTGATTCTCTTTGGTTCATTCTCTATTTACAAACAAGCACAAAGTCGCAATACTCTGTTTAGTCTTTGCAGATCGTGAAAAATCGTGTAAAAAAATAAAAGTAATCGAGCAAAATCAGTAGGCCACTAATTGGATCTCTTTTTGACCTCGCTAAAATAGAAATATTATAAACAACCCTTCATGAGAAAAACGAAAATACTGAGATGAACTGAGCTCCACACCATGAGGGCTGCAAGACAGCTCGGCTCCGTCACCCATCCCGCCCAAAATAACGACAAACCCTATGCAAATATTAAAAATATAGACAACACACCAGCAAAGAAACAGGGTAAAACATTTTATTAAATAACTATTTACATAACGTTGGTTTATAAGATGATGTCAGTAGTGGACCGATGTGTGAATAGGTCGGAAGCAGCACAAGGCGCCAAGATCCGGATGGCAAGTCCTGGATGTTGGGTGCCATAGTTCAGAGTTCTGAGTTTGAGCCTTTTTCAATGCCTGTGCTTTGTTGTTTCCCCTCCATCAAAAACAAAAAAAAAATATAAAACTGTGCAAAAATACAAAAAAATCAAAAAATGTTTACAAAAGCAGTGCTTTTAAGACTGTCTGAAGCTTATTTCCACCTACTGCAGCTTCACTATTCTCAAAGTAAGTGAGGGTCGTTTGTGGACCTGACTGCATTTGAAAACAATGTTATATGGTACCTCCCTAAACCGCTTGACGGAGGCCCCCGAGGGGCGGTGTGATGGCACGGACTCGGAGAAGACGCTTGGCTCCGACCCCCTCCCCAAGTCTTATAGCACTGGTGTAGCCTGAGATCGCCCCCGACATAGGTGGCCGGCTCCCGGGGTCCGGCGGAACTTTTTGCCTTTTGATGACTCTTCTATTCTGGACTTTGTCCCACAATCCGTTTGACCTGAAGACATGCTGTAGTGGGGCGCCCCTTTACCGTTTTAGTTGCCATTCCGCCCGCTTTTGCTACACTGTGCCTCTTCCGCCATTCAGCTGTTTTCCGCCCGCTCTTGCAACTACAGCGTCTCGCTCACCATGTAGTTAAGTTGCTCCCGCTCTTGCGGTGCAGCGATAGGCGGCTGCCACAGGACTCTCAAAATGGCGGCCGGCTCTTCGGTTTTGGGCCTGGTCCACTAAAATGGCCCTGGGACACCTTGAAACTCGGACGCTTCCCTGATAGGGCTTGGGTCCCATTCTCGAAAGCGTCCCCTCAGCCGTCAAGATTCTACAAAAGTCTTGGGGGCCCCCGACTCCCGCAGGCTTCTGGTGGGGAGCGGCTGCCATGTCTGCTCGTGGAATGGCCACGACGGAGCTACGATATGGTAGTGCTCTCATGCTGACGCCAGCTTTATTCTGAAACATCCAGAAACACTGTAGACTACCAATTCGATCAGTTCCGGTAGCGCCCCAACATGACCCGGAAGAGAAGAACTTGCCCTCCCCTCTTTGACTGATGGTTCTTGTTGCCTGTCCCCTCTGTTGTCATTTAACAGAACTTTTTGGACTGCTGAAAGGGGTTGTGTTCCGAACGCTGGTTGGTGGAGACATTTTGACTATATTCTTGACCTACGTTGTCGCGTAATGCGTTATATGACACGCCGCGTTAGCGCACCCGGAAGTGATCCGGGGCGCGGCGCGCAGCGCGTAACGTAAGCATAACAGGTCATGTGACTTGTTAATAAAACATTTCATTGGTTCATTTTACTTTTGTTATTTTAATGATGAAAAGCTTGGTCATATGACCTAAAAATTACGCTTTTTATTGTTTTCGAACATTTTTTTTTTTTAAACATATATGTTATAATATTCCAGGCTAATGTACTTTCCCGGAAAATTTACAACTGTCCTGCAAGTAAAATATATTCCTTTTTCGAGAAAAAGGGCGTTTCTTCGTTCCATGACGGAGCCGTTGAGTAAAAGAGACTCGGCCTGCTGTCTTAGTCGCCGATACGCCTGATTATCAGATTCTTATCGATCACTTTATGTTGCAGGAGTGGAAAACACAACTGCCCTTGACCATTTATCTTTACTATGTTCCTACATATTATACCTTTTATCCGTCATGTAATTGGACTACTTTATTTCACTTGCCTTTTACTGATTCGAAAACAGTGACTAAAAGTAAAAACTTTACCAATGTAAATACTACTACCGTGTTTTGTTTTAAAAACCTTTATTGTGAAAATGTTAGTATACAAATACGGGCCTATAACCACGTGGGCCGGCCACGGAGCAAACTGAAATCGTATATGATGAGGAGACATTTACACTGTAGAGGAACGTAACGAGCGGGCCATTAGGTTGCAAGAACTAAGGTGTCTAACAGTTGCGGAATCGGTGGACGTACATTTTGTAATTAAATAAGACAGGGCCACTTACAATAAAATTTTCTAGATATACATTTGCGGGCAAGGAGTTACGAGTCCCATTTATACCAGCGCCATTTTGGGCGAGGCCGGGCAGGTCCAAGATATAGTCAAAATGTCTCCACCAACAATCGGCCAGACCAGAACCCCTTTCGGCCCTTTATGTTACAAGATGGTGTCTTCCATTCAGAAAATATTGTTGGCAGCATTTTGAAAGGAAAGATAAACAGCCGTTCTCCTAGTGAGTCTCACATTGTTACATTTAGGAAGAATGTTGAAGAGTAATATGTGGAAAGTCTGAAGCCATTTTTCTACAAACTCTCAATCAGCCTTGGATGGAAAAAAAAATCCTGAAGAATGTACAAACTGAAAACCAATTTTTGTCTGTATAGCATCAACAGCAACGCTTGAGTCAGCTTTGTGTCAAGCCGCCATTGTCATTCAATCAATAGCGTCCCCCTGCACACATTCAGGAACCTGGTCGTGTCTTCAGGTGAAACGGATTGTGGGACAAGAAGCAGAAAGGAAAAGGAAAAAAGTTCCGCCGGACCTCGGGAGCCGGCCGCCTATGTCATGGGCGATCTTTGGCCACACCAGGGCAATAGTGAAGCTGCAGCAGGTGCAAAAGAGCTTCAGACAGTCTTACAAGCACTGCTTTTCTAAACATTTTTTTGTATTTTTGCACAGTTTTATATATTTTTTTTGTTTTTGATGGAGGGGAAATAACAAAAAACAGGCATTGAAAAAAGCTCAACAGTGCAGGGCGCCTTGTGCTGGTTCCGACCTATTCACACATCGGTCCACTACTGACATCACCTCATAAGCCAACGGGGCACCCCACACTGACTTTCGGCGCAGCATTGTAGGATGGCCACACCAGTGCGGCAACTTGCTCGACACCACCTCGGTGCCATCCGGATCTCGGAGCGTTCGAGTCACTGTACCGCAAGAGTGACCGGAACTCAGCTGGTCACGCCGTCTTTCGGCGCAGCATTGTAGGATGGCCATACCAGTGCGGCAACTTGCTGGACACCACCTCGGTGCCATCCGGATCTCGGCGCGTTCGAGTCACTGTACCGCAAGAGTGACCGGAACTCAGCTGAACACGCCGTCTTTCGGCGCAGCATTGTAGGATGGCCACACCAGTGCAGCAATTTGCTGGACACCACCTTGGGCAATAGTGAAGCTGCAGCAGGTGCAAATAAGCTTCAGATAGTCTTACAAGCACTGCTCAGAACTCTCAACTATGGCACTCAACATCCAGGACTTGCCATTCGAATCTTGGCGCCTTGTGCTGGTTCCGACCTATTCACACATCGGTCCACTACTGACATCACCTCATAAGCCAACGGGGCACCCCACGCCGACTTTCGGCACAGCATTGTAGGATGGCCACACCAGTGCGGCAACTTGCTGGACACAACCTCGGTGCCATCCGGATCTCGGCGCGTTCGAGTCACTGTACCGCAAGAGTGACTGGAACTCAGCTGGACACGCCGTCTTTCGGCGCAGCATTGTAGGATGGCCACACCAGTGCGGCAATTTGCTGGACACCACCTCGGTGCCATCCGGATCTCGGCGCGTTGTGCTGCCTTCGGCCTATTCGCACATCGGTCTGCTACTGACGCCGCCTCACGTGCCAACGGATTTTCTACGCTTTTTGTAGCCCTATGCCGCATAACAGGTCATGTGACTTGTTTATAAAACTTTTCATTGGTTCATTTTACTTTTGGTTTCCTAAAGATGGAAGGCTTGGTCATATGACCTAAAAATAACACTTTTCATTGGTTTAGAACATTTTTTTTCCCAAACGATGAAAGCCCCACCTTGTTTCTGGATGATTCAGACTGAAGCTGGCGTCAGCATGAGAGCACCACCATCTCGTGGCTCCGTCGTGGTCATTCCGCGAGCAATCATGGCAGCCGCTCCCCACCGGAAGCCTGCAGGAGTCGAGGGCCCCCAAGACTTTTGTAGAATCTTCATGGCTGAGGGGACGCTTTTCGAGAATGGAGCCCAAGCCCTAGCAGGCAAGCGTCCGAGTTCCAAGGTGTCCCAGGGCCATTTTAGTGGACCAGGCCCAAAACCGAAGAGCCGTCCGCCATTTTAAGAGTCATGTGGCAGCCGCCTATCGCTGCACTGCAAGAGTGGGAGCAACTCAACAACATGGTGAGCGAGACGCTGTAGTCGCAAGAGCGGGCGGTAAACAGCTGGATGGCCGCCACCTGGGGAGGCCCGTTCACGCCGCCTCCCCCACGCCCCCCCCCCCCGGGCCGCCCCACGCCAATTTTCGGAGCAGCATTGTAGGATACCAAAACCAGTGCGGCAGTTTACTGGACATCACCTGGGTGCCATCAACATCTCAGCGCGTTCTGCTGCCTTGGGACTATTCGCACAACAGACCGCTACTGACGAGGCCTCCCTCCGCACCACCCTGGACGCCCCACGCTGTTTTTCTTTGCTGCATTGTAGGATCCCAAAAACCAGTGCGGCACCCAGGTGACATCACCTGGGTGCCGTCCAGAACTCAGCACGTTGTGCTGCCTTGGGACTATTCGCACAAAAGACAGCTTCTGACCATTGTTGCTTTTTTTTGTGAAAAATGTTTAAATGTTTTTACAGTTTTTGTTCCGTTCGTTATATTTAAAAGTTAATAAAGTTTTATAATCCTACTTTGTTGGAGTGTTTTTTTTTTTTAAAAAAAGGGGTGAATGGGGCCTTGAATCGGGTTATTGTCATGTGTGGGCTTTGCAAGTGTACTGCTACAGGATCGGACATTTCAAACTCAAATGCACGTTCTTTTTCTTACCTTTCCGAAGCATGGAGCGCAATAGCAGGCAGAGAAAGGGTGATGCAAGTGTTGAACACTGCCTGGCCTGGAAGTTGCTGGCAGTGCCCCCCCCCCCCCGCCCGCTCCTGAAAGAGGACACACACACACCGCCGCCCCGAGTACTTCACAGATCTTTAAAAGACCATGCGCTTGTTCATGAGGCTTAAATGGTTTATCACCCCTTCTAGAACCCCTGCATCGACCCTTTGACGTTTCCTGGAAGAATTACCACGTAACACAACACCAAGCCTTGTCAGCTGAAACCCCCGAGGAATCGTGGGGCATATTATCAAGGGGGTTTATCTCCGCTTTTTTGGCTTTAAAAGCCAAAAAGCGGAAATAAAATTATCTCCCTATTACCAAGCTGTCGCTAACACCAGTTAGTGACAGCTAAAAGGAGATAGCGACCATCTTGGGCCCCGCTTTGCATGTCAGTGATATTTATCACTAATGACATGCAAAGTGGGCGTGCCAAAATGTTAGCGACTGGAAACAGTCCCTAACATCGCTATATCCTATTACCAACTTTTGGAGATATTCGCGCTAAGCGCGAATATCTCCAAAAGCTAACACCTGACCTGAGCAGTTCTTAGCCATGTTATCCAATGGGAGGTGGATAACATGGCTAAGAGCATTTGCTCGATAATACATGAATATCGCTGACTTTTCTGCGATATTCATGCATTGCGGCCGTTTTTTATCGCATTTGCGATAAACCTTGCTAATAGCAAGGTTTATCTGCGATAAAAATCGCCGATGTGCGGCGATAATTTTTGTCTCTAAACAAGTTAGAGACAAAAATTAACGCTAGTTGTTGGTAATATGCCCCCGGGTTTTTGCTTGCAGAAATCGGGAGGCGGGAGACTAGCACTGAAATCAGTAGTCTCACGCCTGAATCGGGAGGGTTGGCATGCCTGGATTCTCTACAGCTGGGGCCATAAACTACATCCGCAGGGGTAGGTGATAGCCTGGGACCAGCCTGGCATCTAAAATGGCTGCCGTGCACGACAAAATTGTGGCATTGGAAAAAAGGCAAGATGGCGCAGACAATGTTTATCAATAAGGATTCATTTATAACAAAATATTTTATCGCAGTGACAAATTGGCGGTCAACACTTCCTGATTTCCATCGAATCGAACGTTAACAGACGTCACGCAGCAAAAAAAAAAAAAAGCTCACGCACAGCCGCTGGAAGAGATGTATCAACATATATGAGCCTCCTCAGCCACCCTCAGGAAACATAGGGGATTAGGATACGTCTCCCGCACCCCCTTATACCTAGTAATTTAATTAAAACGAAGCACAAAATGGCGAATTCCCGTTTCGCTACCAGTTTGCGGCCCAGTTCGCGGCCCGTGAAGCGCTTCTACCGTGAAAAATCATTTTTTTTTTATTTTCCCCACGGGAACCTTTAATAACCCCAACAACATTCCTAGGGGGTCAAGAGGAGTATACCTTGCCCCCTTTCATTAAATTCCCCCTTCGTTTTTCACCTCTTCTTCTCTCTCGATCCTACCGAGAGATAAGATGGCGGCCGCTCCGGACTGTTTAGAATGTTGAGAGACACCGGAGAGCCAATCAGCTTTCTGCGCGCAAAGTTCCGTTTCGCGAAAAGTAAGCGAACCGGACCGCAGCCCGGAGCGCTGTTACAGATATATATCTTGTTTTGAACGTTAATTTCTCAAAAACTACTGGAGCACATATATTGAGACCTAGCAAAGGCACATCGGGCTAACAGTCCCTACAATTTTGCCAAGTTTCGTGCAAATCCATTCAGCCGTTCGAGCTAAAAGTGAGTCCAACCGCCCTATGGAAATTAACATGGGAAAAACGCGTTTTGGGACCCCCCTTTTTTCTCGGCCCCCCCTCGACAAAACCCCCCCAAATTTTCAAGAACTGCTCAGAAACAAAATGTGCCATTTTCCTGAAAATTTCAGCCGATTCCGTCCACAAACTCCAAAGTTATTAGACATAGAATTTTCAAAAATCCCATAGGGAATAAATCCTAACTATATATACCTACTGGCGATAGCCAGTAGGTAATATATATATATATATTTTGAGATTTAACATTGAAAAAAATCCTAACTATAACTACCTACTGGCGACCGCCAGTAGGTAATATATATATATATATATATATATATATATATATATATATATATATATATATATATATATATATATATATATATTACCTACTGGCGGTCGCCAGTAGGTAGTTATAGTTAGGATTTTTTTCAATGTTAAATCTCAAAATTCTATTTGGAATAACTTTGGCGCCGGTTGACGAATCTGCCTGAAAATTTCCTGAAAATGGCCTCGCGGGGTTCCGGTCCTTCCCTGAAAGTTTGGGGGGGATACGTTAAGCGGGGGCCGAGATAAAAGGGGGGTCCCAAAACGCGTTTTCCCCATGTTAATTTCCATAGGGCGGTCGATTTCACTTTTAGCCCGAACGGCTGAATGGATTTCCACCAAACTTGGCAAAATTGTAGGGACTGGTAGCCCGATGTGCCTTTGCTATGTCTCAAGATATGTGCTTCAGTGGATTTTGAGAAATTAACGTTCAAAAAAATATATATATCTGTAGCCGCGCTCCGGTACGCGCACCAGTGAGCGCTCCAGGCGCGACACGCGACTTGCGCGCAGAAAGCTGATTGGCTCTCAGTTGTCTGTAAACATTCTAAACAGTCCGGAGCGGCCGCCATCTTGTCTATCGGTAAAATCTAGTCATAAGAGGTGGCAAAAACAAAGGGGGGAATTGACCATAAGGGGGTAGGGTAGACCCCCCCTGACCCCCTAGGTTTGATATGGGGGCCATTAAAGGGCCCCGCGGGGCCTTCAAAAATTTTTTTTTTTGCGTTTTTCGCGGGGGAAGCGCCCGGTACGCGCACCGGGGGGCCCACCGGGGAGCGCTCCAAGGAGGGTACTTTGGAAAAATAATCACTTTAAAAAATTGTATGTTTATTAATTGTTTTTTTATTTTTTGTAAGTACCTACATGTAGGTACCAATGCAGAGACTTTAATTTAATGTACACCATCTCCTCTGTAGATATCTTGCATGTTGTTATTGTATTTTTTGTGGTATATGGAATTCATAACATAGTCTGTCTGGAAAGGAGAAACAGATCTTATAAGCACTCCCTGCGAATTTCTAGGGGATCATGAGTAGTCTATCCTGCTCCCTTATGAAAAAGAGGTGTAAAATATACATAGGAGATAATATAGTGTGAGAAAGGTAGTAACTATGAGTAAACTTACTATGTAACAGAAAAATAGTTGAACAGTATACTATAAGTCTCACTTTATATTTTAAACATTTTTGGTAATACTTTATGAATTACATATAAAAATGAATATTGTCTCAAACAATTTGATATTATTAAATATAAATTTATTCCTCTGATTCTTTTTCATAATTTAATAAAATTTCTAACATAATATTGTCCGGAATTTCCTCATAATAATTAGTACATGATTCCATTTGTTCCAAACATTCTATAAACTGTTCATCCAAAGAGTCATCCATGAAATCAACTTCTTTTTTTTGATCTTCTGGTTTTTCCACCTTTACTTTGATAGAAGTATCATTTGCCTGATTTTCTCCTTCCATTTTCTTTCTGAAAATTGCATACAAATTAACTATATTAGTAGAGCTAGGGTACTGTATACCAGAGAAGCCTAACTCAATCCATAACTATTACAGAGAAGTCTATCTCTATCTCTAACTATTAAAGAGGGATAGCATATAACTAACAGAATATTTTTTAAGAAATTAACTTAAAGTGTACAATATACTTCCATAATTAGAACTTACCTTAGAGAAATCAGTTGAAGTTGTCAGTGATATTTGTTTTCAAATGTACTTCTGGAAGCAGTAGTCAAAATGGCTGTGTTTCCCTCTCTTCTTTTATATATATTCTTGTACTTAACCAATCAAACGTCAGGAAATAATCGTAGAAAATGAAAGATACTTTTTAATTGGTTGTAAATTCTAACATTACAAGTGTGTTTTTGTCATGTAATTTACCTCAGGATATTTAGTCAGGCCTACAGCATAATTTTCTCAATGGAATTCCATCAAATTTGGGTAAATGGTAGGGACTGCTATGTAGTAGGGCCTATTCTATATTTGATGAAAGTGTCTCTAGTGGTTTTTTTGTAAATTGCTTTCCCACCTTTTTTTATCGAGTGCTTACCGGTGCGCGCTCCTTTACGCGCACCGGCAGCGTTACGGGAGTCCTCCATTTTGTGTTTCGGTACAATCGAGACACAAGATGGAGGGTAAACAATGTTCGGTATGGGTAGAAGGGGGCACGGTAGAGACTTCTTGACCCTCTAGGTTTTCTGAGGGGGGCTTAGGAGGCTCATAAACGTAAAAAAAAAAAAAAAAATCTTTAATTTTCCACGGGGGAAGCGCCTGGTGCGCGCACCTGTAAGCGTACCCGAAAGCGTACTTTGGTGAAAAATAGTGAAAAAAGTTAGAAAAAAATAAACGCTTTGAATGATCAGAGGTAGGGTAGCTCTGAAAAGAGCTTTTGGGTTCTGTGGTTGATTTAGGTACCTACAAGTAGGTTCCAATACACATTCTTAAATTCAGGAGGAATATTCTATTCCCCTCATCTGAGAAGTGCACTCCATCTCCTCTGTAGATGTCTTGCATGTTGTAACGCAAGTTATTATTGTATATTGAACCCATTCCATAGTCTCTCATGTAAGCAGAAACAGATTTATTCACATGTTTCCGTGCTTTCTCAAATTGTGGACAAAATTGGTTGGACCAGTTCCATTTCTGTCTTTGGCATATATTGGAATATACCAAGGCAGTGTGGGGAAAAAGTGTCATCAATTGATCAAAGGTGTCCTTTAAAAGCATTTCCAGACCTACCCCAGTCAATGTGCCTAGATCATTTCCACCACAGTGCACAATTATAAGGTCAGGTTCTGGCAGATGCAAAAAGGTTTTCACCAATGGTATCAATTGGTGACATTTTAATCCTCTGTGGCCAATCCATTTGATTTCCACATTTGATAAATCAAGGTTATGAAAATTTCTGCTAGCTGCATACCTTTGAGCCCAGTGGATGTAGCTATGTCCAATAATCCAAACAGAGTACATGATGTGAGAAGGTTCTGGTCCAGTCAGATGAAGTGTGGGAATGAAATGGCAGTTGGAACAGTAGGAGTTTACAAAAAAATAATTGTGGAGTTTCTCTGCTCTTGAATCACAAGCTGTGATTGGTGGATTCAGATAGTTGAAAACTGAAAGTTAGGGTGCATGGTTATGTTGTGTGAAAGAAGCAATTTGAATGGTTTAAAAAAAAGTCAACAAAAGCAAAAATACCCTGTATAGGCTGCTGTATTGAGAGGTCAAACATCCTTGCTGAGTTAATTTGCAACATTGTAAGATAAACTTTTGAACCTTAGAGTTCAGTTAGGAGGGAGTTGCTATGGTAACAGATAGAAAGGTCTGAGAGGGGGATGGGTGTTGGTTTGAAAATAGTGAGGGAAGACTTTTGATTGGTTGAATTAAGGCATATGTGTACAAAGATAGAGATTTTCTATGCCAGTCTTGGTTTCAGTGTATTGAGAGCACACCTTTTGCTCTGCTAAAGAAAAATTGGTGTGTGTGTCTGACACTGTTCTCAATCTCCAAAAGCATTTGTAAAGGTAAGTAATGATTTATTTAATTTAGATAGAGACTTATTTGCTCTATGGAGAATATTTGGAAGCAGATAGTTATGTTTTAGAAGTGAAATTGTATGTTAGTATATAAGTCCTGCGCAGTGTTTCTTACATGTTATTCAAAAATCGATTTTGGGTGAAAATAAATGGTATTTTTATTTGCCTTTTTTTATGATTGCCATGTGCAGCTGATGCATCACTTTAAACATGGGTAATAAGTGATGCAGTGGTGGCGCAAGGCTTTCATAAATAAGGCTCTGACTTTGTTTTATGATATTGAGTGGTTGTACATAGGTTCTGCACAGTGTTTCTTACATGTTATTCAAAAATCGATGTTTGGGTGCAATTGATTGGTATTTGCATTTGGCCCTTATTTATGATTGCCATGTGCAGCTAGTGCATCACTTTAAACATGGGTAATAAGTGACGCACTGGTGGCGCAAGGCCTTTATAAATCAGGCCCTGACTTTGTTTGATGATATTGAGTGGTTGTACTTAGGTTCTGCGCAGTGTTTCTTACATGTTATTCAAAAATCGATTTTTGGGTGCAATTGATTGGTATTTGCATTTGGCCCTTATTTATGATTGCCATGTGCAGCTAGTGCATCACTTTAAACATGGGTAATAAGTGATGCACTGGTGGTGCAAGACCTTTATAAATCAGGCCCTGACTTTGTTTGATGATATTGAGTGGTTGTACTTAGGTTCTGCGCAGTGTTTCTTACATGTTATTCAAAAATCGTTTTTTGGGTGCAATTGATTGGTATTTGCATTTGGCCCTTATTTATGAATGCCATGTGCAGCTGATGCATCACTTTAAACATGGGTAATAAGTGATGCACTAAAGGCGCAAGGCCTTTATAAATCAGGCCCTGACTTTGTTTGATGATATTGAGTGGTTGTACATAGGTTCTGCGCAGTGTTTCTTACATGTTATTCAAAAATCGATTTTTGAGTGCAATTGATTGGTATTTGCTTTTGGCCCTTATTTATGATTGCCATGTGCAGCTGATGCATCACTTTAAACATGGGTAATAAGTGATGCACTGGTGGCGCAAGGCCTTTATAAATGAGGCCCTGACTTTGTTTGATGATATTGAGTGGTTGTACGTAGGTTCTGCGCAGTGTTTCTTACATGTTATTCAAAAATCGATTTTTGGGTGCAATTGATTGGTATTTGCATTTGGCCCTTATTTATGATTGCCATGTGCAGCTGATGCATCACTTTAAACATGGGTAATAAGTGACGCACTGGTGGCGCAAGGCCTTTATAAATCAGGCCTTGACTTTGTTTGATGATATTGAGTGGTTGTACATAGGTTCTGCGCAGTGTTTCTTACATGTTATTCAAAAATCGATTTTTGGGTGCAATTGATTGGTATTTGCATTTGGCCCTTATTTATGATTGCCATGTGCAGCTGATGCATCACTTTAAACATGGGTAATAAGTGATGCACTGGTGGCGCAAGGCCTTTATAAATCAGGCCCTGACTTTGTTTGATGATATTGAGTGGTTGTACATAGGTTCTGCGCAGTGTTTCTTACATGTTATTCAAAAATCGATTTTTGGGTGCAATTGATTGGTATTTGCATTTGGCCCTTATTTATGATTGCCATGTGCAGCTGATGCATCACTTTAAACATGGGTAATAAGTGATGCACTGGTGGCGCAAGGCCTTTATAAATGAGGCCCTGACTTTGTTTGATGATATTGAGTGGTTGTACTTAGGTTCTGCGCAGTGTTTCTTACATGTTATTCAAAAATCGATTTTTGGGTGCAATTGATTGGTATTTGCATTTGGCCCTTATTTATGATTGCCATGTGCAGCTGATGCATCACTTTAAACATGGGTAATAAGTGACGCACTGGTGGTGCAAGGCCTTTATAAATCAGGCCCTGACTTTGTTTGATGATATTGAGTGGTTGTACTTAGGTTCTGCGCAGTGTTTCTTACATGTTATTCAAAAATCGATTTTTGGGTGCAATTGATTGGTATTTGCATTTGGCCCTTATTTATGATTGCCATGTGCAGCTGATGCATCACTTTAAACATGGGTAATAAGTGACGCACTGGTGGCGCAAGGCCTTTATAAATCAGGCCCTGACTTTGTTTGATGATATTGAGTGGTTGTACATAGGTTCTGCGCAGTGTTTCTTACATGTTATTCAAAAATCGATTTTTGGGTGCAATTGATTGGTATATGTATTTGGCCCTTATTTATGATTGCCATGTGCAGCTGATGCATGACTTTAAACATGGGTAATAAGTGACGCACTGGTGGCGCAAGGCTTTCATAAATAAGGCCCTGACTTTGTTTGATGATATTGAGTGGTTGTACATAGGTTCTGCGCAGTGTTTCTTACATGTTATTCAAAAATCGATTTTTGGGTGCAATTGATTGGTATTTGCATTTGGCCTTTATTTATGATTGCCATGTGCAGCTGATGCATCACTTTAAACATGGGTAATAAGTGATGCACTGGTGGCGCAAGGCCTTTATAAATGAGGCCCTGACTTTGTTTGATGATATTGAGTGGTTGTACTTAGGTTCTACGCAGTGTTTCTTACATGTTATTCAAAAATCGATTTTTGGGTGCAATTGATTGGTATTTGCATTTGGCCCTTATTTATGATAGCCATGTGCAGCTAGTGCATCACTTTAAACATGGGTAATAAGTGATGCACTGGTGGCGCAAGGCCTTTATAAATCAGGCCCTGACTTTGTTTGATGATATTGAGTGGTTGTACTTAGGTTCTGCGCAGTGTTTCTTACATGTTATTCAAAAATCGATTTTTGGGTGCAATTGATTGGTATTTGCATTTGGCTCTTTTTTATGATTACCTTTTGCAGCTAGTGCATCATTTTAAACATGGGTAATAAGTGACGCACTGGTGGCGCAAGGCCTTTATAAATCAGGCCCTGACTTTGTTTGATGATATTGAGTGGTTGTACATAGGTTCTGCGCAGTGTTTCTTACATGTTATTCAAAAATCGATTTTTGGGTGCAATTGATTGGTATTTGCATTTGGCCCTTATTTATGATTGCCATGTGCAGCTGATGCATCACTTTAAACATGGGTAATAAGTGACGCACTTGTGGCGCAAGGCCTTTATAAATCAGGCCCTGACTTTGTTTGATGATATTGAGTGGTTGTACATAGGTTCTGCGCAGTGTTTCTTACATGTTATTCAAAAATCGATTTTTGGGTGCAATTGATTGGTATTTGCATTTGGCCCTTATTTATGATTGCCATGTGCAGCTGATGCATCACTTTAAACATGGGTAATAAGTGATGCACTGGTGGCGCAAGGCCTTTATAAATGAGGCCCTGACTTTGTTTGATGATATTGAGTGGTTGTACTTAGGTTCTGCGCAGTGTTTCTTACATGTTATTCAAAAATCGATTTTTGGGTGCAATTGATTGGTATTTGCATTTGGCCCTTATTTATGATTGCCATGTGCAGCTGATGCATCACTTTAAACATGGGTAATAAGTGACGCACTGGTGGTGAAAGGCCTTTATAAATCAGGCCCTGACTTTGTTTGATGATATTGAGTGGTTGTACTTAGGTTCTGCGCAGTGTTTCTTACATGTTATTCAAAAATCGATTTTTGGGTGCAATTGATTGGTATTTGCATTTGGCCCTTATTTATGATTGCCATGTGCAGCTGATGCATCACTTTAAACATGGGTAATAAGTGACGCACTGGTGGCGCAAGGCCTTTATAAATCAGGCCCTGACTTTGTTTGATGATATTGAGTGGTTGTACATAGGTTCTGCGCAGTGTTTCTTACATGTTATTCAAAAATCGATTTTTGGGTGCAATTGATTGGTATATGTATTTGGCCCTTATTTATGATTGCCATGTGCAGCTGATGCACGACTTTAAACATGGGTAATAAGTGACGCACTGGTGGCGCAAGGCTTTCATAAATAAGGCCCTGACTTTGTTTGATGATATTGAGTGGTTGTACATAGGTTCTGCGCAGTGTTTCTTACATGTTATTCAAAAATCGATTTTTGGGTGCAATTGATTGGTATTTGCATTTGGCCTTTATTTATGATTGCCATGTGCAGCTGATGCATCACTTTAAACATGGGTAATAAGTGATGCACTGGTGGCGCAAGGCCTTTATAAATGAGGCCCTGACTTTGTTTGATGATATTGAGTGGTTGTACTTAGGTTCTACGCAGTGTTTCTTACATGTTATTCAAAAATCGATTTTTGGGTGCAATTGATTGGTATTTGCATTTGGCCCTTATTTATGATTGCCATGTGCAGCTAGTGCATCACTTTAAACATGGGTAATAAGTGATGCACTGGTGGCGCAAGGCCTTTATAAATCAGGCCCTGACTTTGTTTGATGATATTGAGTGGTTGTACTTAGGTTCTGCGCAGTGTTTCTTACATGTTATTCAAAAATCGATTTTTGGGTGCAATTGATTGGTATTTGCATTTGGCTCTTTTTTATGATTACCTTTTGCAGCTAGTGCATCATTTTAAACATGGGTAATAAGTGGCGCACTGGTGGCGCAAGGTCTTTATAAATCAGGCCCTGACTTTGTTTGATGATATTGAGTGGTTGTACTTAGGTTCTGCGCAGTGTTTCTTACATGTTATTCAAAAATCGATTTTTGGGTGCAATTGATTGGTATTTGCATTTGGCCCTTTTTTATGATTGCCTTGTGCAGCTAGTGCATCACTTTAAACATGGGTAATAAGTGATGCACTGGTGGTGCAAGGCCTTTATAAATCAGGCCCTGACTTTGTTTGATGATATTGAGTGGTTGTACTTAGGTTCTGCGCAGTGTTTCTTACATGTTATTCAAAAATCGATTTTTGGGTGCAATTGATTGGTATTTGCATTTGGCCCTTTTTTATGATTGCCTTTTGCAGCTAGTGCATCACTTTAAACATGGGTAATAAGTGACGCACTGGTGGCGCAAGGCCTTTATAAATTAGGCCCTGACTTTGTTTGATGATATTGAGTGGTTGTACTTAGGTTCTGCGCAGTGTTTCTTACATGTTATTCAAAAATCGATTTTTGGGTGCAATTGATTGGTATTTGCATTTGGCCCTTATTTATGATTGCCATGTGCAGCTGATGCATCACTTTAAACATGGGTAATAAGTGATGCACTGGTGGTGCAAGGCCTTTATAAATCAGGCACTGACTTTGTTTGATGATATTGAGTGGTTGTACATATGTTCTGTGCAGTGTTTCTTACATGTTATTTAAAAATCGATTTTTGGGAGCAATTGATTGGTATTTGCATTTGGCCCTTATTTATGATTGCCATGTGCAGCTGGTGCATTACTTTAAACATGGGTAATAAGTGACGCACTGGTGGCGCAAGGCCTTTATAAATAAAGCCATGAGTTGCTATTGTATAAACTTAAATATGTTGCAATTTATTGTATATATTGTTTGCTTTTTAACATTACTTTGTTGTTTGCTAATAGTGGTCTTTCGTGTGTTTTTTTAACAGAACAACAGATTCAAATCAACTTCTGAAAAGGAAGCAAAAATGCCTTCAAAGCAAAGAAATATCAAAAATAACATACGGAAAAGGAGAACATCAACAACAGAGTTTATGGAATCCTCTTCAACAAGTACTTCAAAAAACACCAGAAAAGCTTCTGGTAAGCCAATTAAGTCTTTTCTTCGCAACATATGTCGTAGAAAAAAAAATGATATTGCTAATGTGAATATACAGAAAAAGTCAACAAATCTAAAAAGGAAAGAAAAGCCCACAAAAAATGTTTCCATTCGAGCAGGAGAGAAGAGAATGGATAGTAATAGAAGGGTAAATGTTTTTAGGGACATTCGTAGGCGAATGTTTCGCAATAGGGTAGTTTTAAATTTGCTAAAAAATGATAAGAAAAGTAAACTAAAAGCTGCTTTTTACAAGAAAAAGAAAAGTGTAGAAAAGATTGTTGATCAGGCTTTTGAAGTTAAGAAAAAATTATTTATTTTAATAATCAATAGAATTAGGATACTTAATAAGGCAATTGATGTTTTCAAATCGAACAGTAGATGGAAAAGAATTATTAATCGGAGTAATTTCTGTGAAGTATTTTCTGGTGAATGGATGCATAGTTCAAGTTCTGAGCCTTTTTTCAATGAGGAGAGTTACTTTCAGGAAAATGATTTGGTGCATGCAGTTGACACCAGTGGTCGTGCATATGAGGTGAAAGATAGTTGTGTGATGGAAAAAGAGAAACTTGTATCTAGAGATGCAGAAGAGGTGTTAGCTGATGAAGTTTTAGGGAGACGTACTAAGGGTCCAGTGTACACATGGAAATGCAGTAGTATTTGTAGTGTGCGACAGGAATCAATCGATTTGCTTCGAAATTTCTTACGTACATATAGTAAAAAAAGTCTCAAACAAAAAATGAAGATCCTGCAAGAGTTAGATCCTTGCAGAGTGAGAGAAAGCACAGGTTTGCAAGGGCATTCAATAGCTTGTCTTTCTAGAAAAGTTTGTCGGAGTGTTTTTCATCATTTTAGGATGTTAGCAGTGCATCATAATAACGTAAGGAAATTAGTGAGAAAGTTGTATTATGCAAAAAGTCCTGCACTTAAGCTTAAACAGTTAAATAGTGCTCTTTTGCATGGATCTGAAGTGGATGTGAAGACTATTTGTGAAGAAATTGAGTTTTGTTATTTTGGGAACAAAGAGGACAGTGTGTAGGAAATTATCAAGTTTAAGGTGAAATCAAGTGAGAGGCCTAATTTAACTTGTGTGTGTTGTCGACGGACTCATTATAAAATTCAGACTAGGTTAGTTGATTTATATGCAAAAAGTGAATTGGAAAATAATAGTGAATGGGAGGATTTTGTAAGTTATTTGTTGGTGGAGAATTCTTTTGATTTAAGTTTGGATCAGCGTATTTGTAATTATTGTTTGAAAAAATTAAATGAAAATAGAATGCCTGCTAGAGCAGTTTATAATAATCTTCAGTTGATAGATATTCCTTCTGAATTGATGGATCTAAATACTTATGAATCTATTTTGATTCAATGTGTCCATCCTTTTCAGGCTATTGTACGCATGGAGCCTAAGACAGGGAAATTGCCTCCATCAGATTTACTGAGAGGATTAAAGGGAAGAGTTGTTTATTTGCCTCTAGATGTAAAGAAAAATATTAATACAATTGGTGTAGAAAGAGTAGAAGAAGATCCTTTAGTTATTCTAGTTAATGGGGTTCCAACAAAGAGTAAGAAAATTTGGCAAGATTTAGTGGATGTTAAAAAAGTCAAGAAGGCAACGTTGTATTTGGTCAAAAACAATGAGTACTACAAAGATGTAAGTGTTGGAGCAGAGGAAACAGCTATAGAAGAAGATAGTGATTCTTCAGTTGGTCAAATTGAAAAAGTTGATGTGTCTAGAACTGAAGAAATATATGAACATTATACTGTTCATCCTTTGCATTCCAAAGAAGTAATGGGAAATGCAATTGACTTGTTTCAAATGAAAGCAGCAAAAGGAAGTCCCATTAGTGTATGGGAAGAAAGTTTGGAAGCTCGTTGTTTTCCACAATTATTTCCAACAGGTTGTGGTGGACGATATGATGATCGACCAGTTCAAATTCCTGCAGCTGAATACCGGACTCTAAGATTATATGCAGAAGATCCAAGGTTTCGTCAATGCATTCCATATTTATTTCATCTACTGTTTGAAAGTGATTTGTCTGGGCTTTCTTATGCAGTTAATCATATATTAAAAAGTGGACCTCATTTGCAGAATGTTTGTGCAAGGGACTTTATGGAGAAAGTTAATCTGCAAGACAGTATTTTGGAATCTCAGCTAATCAATCTCATGGCATGTCAACGTGGAACCAACGAGTATTGATTTCGTCGTCATGGAGAATTGAAATGTATGCTAAGAAACTTAGGAACTCCTACATGGTTCCTCACTCTTAGCTGTGCTGAGTATGCATGGGACGATTTACTTCAATTTCTACGAGAGGCAAATGAAAACATACCAAATATAGAATTGAAAACACCAGGAGAACTGTGTTCTTTAGATCCAGTGAATGTTTGCAGATATTTTAATCATAGATTTGAAGCTATGATGTCTTTTATTACCAACAAAAAAAATCCTCCCCTTGGAGAGGTTTTGGATTTCTTTTGGAGGAAGGAATATCAAGCGAGAGGTGCTCCTCATATACATATGTTGTTGTGGATTAAAGATGCACCCAAATTTGGATCAGATTCAGATGAAACAGTGATGAGTTTCATTGAAGAGTATTCAACATGTGCTGTTCCAAAATCTACTGAAGAAAACAATTTAAGGCAACAAGTTTTACGTTTTCAATCTCATCGTTGTGGAAAGTACTGTCGTCGAAAATTTAAAAACAAGGAAAAGTACTACACGAAATGTTGTTTTGCATTTCCTCGACCAGTGATTTCTAAGGGAAGAGTAAATAATTTGATGTCATCTCTACGACATACTGTGACGAGGAAATCTCCCAAAAATACATATAATTTGAAAAGAAATGAAGAATCTAAGTACATCAACGATTACAACCCAGTGATTTTGTCCATGTGGAATGCTAACATGGATATTCAGTTCGTTGCTGACAACTCTATTGCTGTGGCTCGATATGTGACATCTTACATCACGAAAAAAGAAAAGACAGAATTGAAGGAAATGTGGGAGGACATTTCACATGAAAAGAGTCTAAGCAAGAAATTATACAGTTTCAGTCTGAAGATGTTGTCGCATCGAGAAATTGGAGCATATGAATGTTCTGATCGGTTATCATCAGCAAGTCTCTATGCCAAATCAAAACAATCATTTGGGTGAGTCTTGGTCTTGCTGCAACACGAAACCGAGTTTTGAAATCTGTACAAGAAATTGAATATTTGGCGGAAAAAGAACCGAACAGTACAGATATTTTGAAGACAAATATGTTGGATACATACTATCCAAATAGAAGTACTCACCTTGAGAACACATGTTTGTATGAAGTTCTTCAAAACTACAGTTATAAGAGGAACATCACAGAAGATATCAATAATGGAAAATATGCACTCATTGGCTATGAAGGATGTCTAGTGAAGCAGAAAAAAGGCCATTTGATTAATCATCGAAAATTGAGTTGTGAAGTTCCAGACAAAAGAGAATTTTACTATTTAGCTCTTTTGCAACTCTTTAAGCCATGGCGTACAGAAGAGGAACTACTTGGAGATTTTCTCTGTTATGAAGACTCTTTTAATGCAACTAAGGATACCATAGAATGTCCTATTTTTCTAAATTATCTGCAAATGTTGAATGAAGAAATGGAGCAAGAAACTACAATTGCTGAAGAGATAGCTAGAAACAGTTCTCAAGATAGTCAGAGTTCTACTTCATTGAGCCAGGATCCACTAGGAGGACCAATTATCCAAAATGAAGCTGCCACGGCCATGGATGAGGTGGAAAGAGCTATGGAACAAGCTCAAGAGGATGGAGTTAACTTAGAAGATTTGGTAAAGCAACTAAACATTGAGCAGAAAAAGATATATGATGAAGTCACAGAGCAGATTGAACATGGATTCAGACATGAGAAAAAAGAGTGCTCATGTATATTATTTGACCCTGTCCGATTGTACGTAAGTGGAGAAGCGGGGACAGGAAAAAGTTTTCTAATTAAAGCCGTTGCAAGTTATCTGCAGAAAAGGATTGATTCACCACTGTCTTGTGTTGTAACTGCTCCAACTGGTCTGGCAGCACATAACATTAAAGGGATTACTCTACATCGTTTATTGATGCTGCCAGTTGAACATCATAATAAATTGCATTACAACAAGCTATCTGGAGATGCGTGTTCTGAAGTTTCAAGAGTCTTGAAGAAAATGAAACTTCTTATCATAGATGAAGTAAGCATGGTCTCAAATCTAATGCTTGCTTTTGTGCATTTGAGAATGCAAGAAATTCTTAAAACAGACTATGATGTGTTATTTGGAGGAAAACACATTATTGTTTTTGGAGATCTATTGCAGTTGACTCCAGTAAAAGGACAACCAGTGTTTAAAATGCTCACGCATGAAGATACCAGGAAGTCCCTTGGAAGCATTGGAAATGTTAATATATGGCTAAATTTTAAATATGCTGAACTGCTTCAAAATATGCGACAGGCCAAGGATGAAGATTATAAAAATATTCTACAAGATGTAAGAATTGGAAAAGTGACTGAGAAAGGGAAAAAAGCTTTGCATAGTCGATTAATTTCAAATTTGTATTCAAATGAAAACATTCTTCCAGAGAATATTTTTAAAAAAATGACTGAGAAGAAATCTGGGATATGTTTGATGCCAACTTTGCAAGAATGTTCCATCTTCAACCAAAAAATGTTAGACTTAGAAAATGAAGAGATTGTGAAACTGGAAGCAATAGATAAAATAGAGCATATGGGTGCAACAATTGTTTTGTCAGAAAATTTGAAAACTAAATTGGATTCATTGGAGAAAAGTATTTCAAAAACAGCTGGTTTTGAAAAGACTCTGAATGTGTGTTTAAATTGTCGTATCATTTTGAGAAGGAATTTAAATGTTGAAAGCGGTCTGGTAAATGGAGCAATGGGTTATGTTGTTGATTTTGTGAAACAGAAATAGAGATGGAATTGAATTTTTAAAAATAAAATTTGATGGCATTGAACAAGTACAACAAATAAGTCGTTGTTCTGCTAGATTTTTACTTGTAAAAGACTTATATGTTCGCCGAAAACAGTTTCCTGTTTGTTTGGCGTATGCGGTGACAATTCATAAATCTCAAGGTTTAAGTGTAGATAGTGCTTTGGTGAACATTGGAAGATCTGTGTTTAAAGAGGGTATGGCATATGTGGCATTATCTCGAGTCAGAACTTTATCAGGATTGTACTTGATTGCGTGTGATGAGACAAAGATTTCTGCAGATCTAGATTGTGTTAAAGAATACAATAGGTTAAGAAGAGAGTATGCTCCACATTTGCCACAATATCCTCTGTTTGAAAAACGTGTGGTAGGCCGAAAAAGAAGAAATGAGGATAATTGTAGTGAGGTAGTTGCAAAAAGACAAAAAGTAGAGAAAACTGTAATTGAAAACAGGAAGAAAAAGAATTGTGGAGAAAATGTTGTTGGATTTCAGTTTGAAAATAGTTCTGGTGTCAACTGCTATGCTAATGTAGTGGTTAATGTTGTTTTTTTTCTTAAAAGTTTACAAGAACAGATTGTTGAAAATCGGGATCAAAGATTGTGTGGTTTATTGAATTCTGTGTTTCAGAAATGTAGCAGTGGTACAGCACAAATAGAAAGTGTAACAGAAATTCGAAATATTTTAGATTTGTGTTCTGGTCAAGATAAATTTTCACAGAACATTCAGCAGGATTGTCAGGAATTTTTAATGTATATGTTTGGTGTTTTCGAAGATGAAGGTGTAGATGTAGATAATCTTTTCAGTCTTTCTTATCAATGGCAGCATGACTGCCACAATTGTAGTTTATCAAGTACTACTAGAATAGACACTGAAAGATTTATATATTTGACTTTACCAGACTGTAAATCAGTGTCTTTTAAAAATCTAGTTAAAGCAGCAGATCATAATATGGTGTGTACCCAATGTAACTGTACAATGCTGTCCACATTATTTATACAAAGGTATGGGCAGTATATCATTTTAGTTTTCCAACGATGTAGACCTGATGGAACTAAATTGACAACTTCTATCAAAAATGTTGTGGCTTCTCAGTTATCAATTTCTGGAAGGACCTTTACAACTGAAGCTATTATTTATCATGATGGATCTTCGACCACCTCAGGACATTATACATGCTACTTAAAATCTGAAAATGGATGGAGTTACTGCAATGATTCTCATTTAACTTATAAACAACGTTTGCCTTATGACTCTACAAATTCTTATCTAGTGTTTTTAAAACCAAAGTTTTAGTAAAGGGAATTGGCCTTTAAAGACGGGAATAGTTAATAAAAGTTAGTTAGTTAGTTAGTTAATCTAATATTTTAAATTATTTATCTCATGTAGATACTTTAAGTGGATCTCAAAGTAAAAAATACTGATATATCAGACACAAATTGGCCGTGAGGATTGTGTATGGTATGATGTTTTTAGATCTTTTTTCATAGGAAGTTGATGAAATGGAACTTATAAGGCACAGCAGACTTTTTTCCACCAAAAGGACCTTCACTATCTTCTATTTGGCCTCATGAAAAAGTAAGTGAATCAAAGATTAGTGTACATATATGAGATGTATGTTTGAATGGGTTTTTTTAAACACAATCTTTTAGATTGTTTTTTTTTTTCCCGCTGTTATATGATGAAGACTTTGAACTCACTAATTTAAGTGGAATTCAATATATTCTGAGAACAGCAAAAATAAATAATGTAACATGTTGTATAAGTTATTCTATAGTTTGCATTGTGTAATTTATATTGTGTTCACATTGTTATACACTCATTTTCTTTTTCACCCTTATTTACCTCTCTTTACTAATTTACACTCTTTTTTCATTGCTGTTTCTTTACTGCACTTCATTCACAACTTCTTAATCTAATAGGAACTATCTGCATTTCCTCTGTTCCTTCCAGCACTTTTTATCTTTTTCATATTCTCTTAGTACCACTGCTTTAGTTTCCTAACCCTCTTTCTCTTGCTCCATTTTTTTTTCTTTCACACTCATTGTACTGTAGTTCAGTTAGTTCTTCATTTTGTCTTTCTTTGTACTTACTCTCTCACTCCTGTTTTATCCATCGTTCTATAATAACTTCATTTCTTTCATCCCTTCACTCTGTGACTTCACTTCACTCACTCTCAATCATCTTCTATTCCTCTATTTTATTTATAGTTTATCAATCTGACTTCTCTCCTTTTCACTCATTTTTCTTTTACTTTCTTATCTTTACTCATTTTGTTTTGGTATTTTACATTCTTTTAGTATCTTATTTACCTTTAGGAATTTGTTCTCTAACTATTTCTTTTTCCTTTTTTTTTCTTTCTACATTACTTTCTTTCTGTTTTTGTATCCTTCACTATTGCTTCATTTCTTAGTAAACTTTTGTAGATTTTTAAACCTCATGAACTGTTTCTTCTATTTTATTATACATTTTTATGTAATTATAACATGTTTTTTCCTTTATCTTTCACAGATACAAATTTGCATAGATTATATGGTAAGTGTGTTTGTAAAATGTTTTTTGTTATCACCTTTTGTTTTATTTTCACTATTTTTCTGTCATCCTACCGCACACCTATTTCCTTACTTTGCTTCCCTCACTTATTCTTTTCTTCCATGTTTACTTCCTACCACATTCAATTTCTTTCAGTACTTCTGCCTATGCACACTCCTTCACTTACCTTTTTTACTGGTTCACTTAGTACCTTTGTGACAGTCCTTCTTTTACTCTCTCTCTTCTTTCTCTCTATTACTCCCCATGTGTTACCCTTATTCACTTACATGTACCCTCTTTCACCCCTCTTTACTTATATTCACTGCTATTTACTTTCCCTCCATCACTGCTATTCTTTTCCTCTGATTCCGTCACTACCTGTCATTCCCATACTTAACTGTCCTTCTTTTTACTTTCAACATCCATTTACATTCTCCCTTAACCTCTGCTTTAGTCTTCTTCCTATTTCTTCTTTCTTTTGCTCCCTTATTCATTTTTCTTTTTCTCAGTTACTTCTTCTTACATTTTTTCTCTGTCTTACTATCTATTACTCAGTCTCTCTGTGTTCCTCCCTTTAGCTCTCTTTCTCTTAACACCACTCTTTCTGTTACCATTCCTTATGGTTACTCCTTCATTATTTTTTTTTCTTTTTTTTTTGTTAGTGCGCTGACGGTACGCGCACCGGTGCGCGTCCCGAAAGCGCACAAGGGTGAAATATAAAAAAAAACTATTTTAAATTAAAAATATTATCTCAATATACATTATAGTGTTCATTTTTAGAAAAACATACTTTAGCAATTCACTAAAAAACACATAGGTATGAGTCTGTATAAAAAGTTAGGAATTAGCATTAAAAAAACCTATGAAATTCACTGAAAAAACCAAAGGTTTCACACCAGTTATAGTTAGGAATTAGCATTTAAAAAACCTATGAAATTCACTGAAAAAACCATAGGTTTCACACCAGTTATAGTTAGGAATTAGTATTTAAAAAACCTATGAAATTCACTGAAAAAACCATAGGTTTCACACCGGTTATAGTTAGGAATTAGCATTTAAAAAACCTATTAAATTCACTGAAAAAACCATAGGTTTCACACCAGTTATAGTTACCTGGAACTTTTACTGACATAAAACCATTGAAATTCCCACGTTATAGTTAGTTGGACTCACTATAACTTGCGCGTGCAATGCACTGCTGATGACATCACATATTACATCACTCATGACATGGTCAGTGACATCACTCATGACATCACTGATGACACCATCCTTGTGACAGAGTGACAGACCTCCTTTCACTGTAAAGTAACCTTTGAAACACATATTCAAAAATAGAAACTAACATTAACAAAAAAGTGGATATACCCATACCAGTTACAACAACCAATTCAGTAATTTCACCATCTATATACAAATTCACACATTCACCAACAGTTTTATGTATTCACTCATACATATACTCACTCATCATATGTAGTGATACCCCTATTCATTCTGTTACACACTGACAGTCATCAAAAACTTACTCATACATATACTCACACATGCAAATAAACTAATAAACATCCATTTATTTGCATATACAACTATACACACATTAGCACATTACTTCTAAGGAAACTTACACATACTTACTCTCCTAAACAATCACTTATAGAAACACATACTTATTTAAACAGGAACTCTTTCAATCTCTCACTCTCACATATACTTACTTATATACATCAATTCTCATATATACAAGATTAAAACATAAGTAGTTACTCATAAAGACACTAGTGAGAGAGGCATTCACTCTGTAACACACACATATACACACTCATCCACCCATACAATCCTACACAAATGCTGTCTTCAAAACACATACAAACAGTGAGTCAGTCATTGATGCATCTATGTGCTAAGTAACAGCCCCACCAAACCATACAGACACTCATACTGATACTAAAAAAAATCTAATAACCCATATACACACACATGTAGCTACTCACCAACCCATGCAGCCACTTATACACAAAGTAAAACACTGATACATGTATTTAAATATTTAAACATTACTCGCTAATATATGTATTCACTAAGATACACTAAATAAACCAGTTAACCAATCAATTTCTTTAAAAAAAACATCCATTCAGACACTTATTTAAACATTTATTCTTCCATCGACCTTAACATATACATATATAAAACATATTTAATTTTCAGAAAGGCACATATTCATTGGATGGTGTCATCAGTGATGTCACTGACCATGTCATGAGTGATGTAATATGTGATGTCATCAGCAGTGCATTGCACGCGCAAGTTATAGTGAGCCCAACTAACTATAACGTGGGAATTTCAATGGTTTTATGTCAGTAAAATTTCCAGGTAACTATAACTGGTGTGAAACCTATGGTTTTTTCAGTGAATTTAATAGGTTTTTTAAATGCTAATTCCTAACTATAACCGGTGTGAAACCTATGGTTTTTTCAGTAATTATATATATATATATATATATATGCCAAGGTTTATTGAAGAATGAGTGGGTGTATAAGTGTCTGAAAGGATGATTTAGTAGGTGTGTGACTGACTGCAAGTGAGTGTTTAAACGTGCCTTACTGAATGCATTGGTTAGTGACTAAACTGTGTGAATGTCAGTATCAGTCTGTCAGTTAGTGTGTAGGCGGCTGAATCGGTTGGTGAGTAGCTACATGAGTGTCTATTTGGGATATTGATTGGTTGTCTGAGTATCTGTATGGGTGCCTGATTGTCTGTGTGGGTGTGGGGGTGTGTGTGACTCTGTGTGAATAGATGTGTGAGTGGGTGTTTCACTGGGTGTATGGGTTCAAGAGTATCTCTTGGAAGGTCTGTATGGATGGGTGAGTGTGTGTATGGGTGTGTTGGTAAGTAAATGTATGTCTCAGTGGTACATGTGTGAGTAACTCCATATATGAAAGGCAGTATATGTGAGTGTTGGAGTATATAAATGACCATATGTGAGAATGAGGGATTGTGAAAGTAGCTGTATGGATGTATGTGCTTCTATAAGTGATTTTATAATATAGTAAGTATGTGTCAGTATCTGTATAAATAAGTGGGGTTGTGTATATAACTGTATAGGTGAGTAAAAGGGAGTATGAATGAATGAATGAATGAATGAATGAATGAATGAATGAATGAATGAATTCTTTATTGTTTGGTTACTCAAAACCATTACATTAAAACATAATACGAGGTTATAAAATTACAAAAGTTAAAAACAAAGGAGTTTGTGCTGCCCAGGGGGCGGGGTTGCGGTGAGTGAGGATCATGTTGAGGCGTGAGTCAACAAAGTCTCTATGATCGGAGGCCCTCCCGGGCCATCAGCAGGGTTCGTGTCTGGTAAATTAACTTTCCGAAGGAGGCCATATGCTTTACCGTTGTCAAGGTATAAAGGTAGATGGTCGCCTCCTTTGCAGTGCGGATTCCTGATTGTCTTAGAATTGGCCTGAGATAGAGACTGCGGGCCATGTGCAGGGCCAGGCAGCAGAATAGTAGGTGGGCCAATGTCTCACGTTTGTACCTGCAGAGCCTGCATTCCCGGGCTCCTGAGCCGGCCGTGCCGAAGGCATATAGTTCTTTAAGAGGCAGCGAGTGTAATCTATATGCTAGGATCTTGTGAAGGGCTGCGCGGCCCACGGCCTGCTTAAGATGGTGTTTGGGATTATGCAGGACATGTGGTAAGAACAAGGACTCGTGTAGATCTTTTTTTACCAACGATTCCAGGTCCAGTTCTCTTGACCGCGCCCGCACTTATTTTTTGATGGAGTGTCTGATGGCAGTATAAGGGAGTCTGATTATAGTGCTGTATTGTTGAGTGACTGCATGCATGAGTGACTGTATGGGTAAATGGGTAAATGAGTGGATGTGTGTGTAGACCTAGGAATCAGTGAGTGGGTTTATAGTAACTGGTATTGGTGTGTCTATGGTTTTCAAAATGGTAGTATTTTAGAGTGGGTGTATCAAAGGTTATATTTAGGATGTGAGGAGGTGCATCAGATTATCACATGGATGATGTCATCAATGATGTCATCAGTGATGTAATAGGATATGTCATCCGTGATATCTTCAATGATGTCACTGACCATGTCATGAATGATGTAATATGTGACATCATCAGTAGTGCATTACAGGGGCGAGTTATAGTTAGCTTAACCAACTATAATGGCCGAATTTCCCTGGTTTTGTATGAGTGAAATGTCCGCCTAATTATAAAGTCCCTGAAACCTGTGTTTCTGTCAGTGAATTAGGAAGGTTTTTTAAATGCTAATTTCTAAATCTGCCTACAGAGGTAGGGCATGTGCAGAAAGAGGAAGAAAGGTGCAGATTGAAGCCAGAGATATGAATCAACAGAGGTGCAGATATAGGCCTTGTTGCAAAGTGATCTTTTGCCCCAACTTTTTGCTGACTGGTACTGGTGGTAACTGACTCTGACTAACCAGGCCCGGAGCCAGTGCTATGCTGAAAGACACTTATAATACAGTGAAAACACCTACATACACTAGAGTACACTATGTGTTGTGGTTCCCCTGTGATTGGCAGGAAGGGTGCACAAAGAGGCTAGAGAGGTACAGAAAGAGGCAGGAGGGGTGCAGAAAGAAGGTAGCGAAGTGAAGAAAGAAGTAACAGAGGTGCTGAAAGGGATGCAAAGGATGTAAAAATAGCAAGAGAAGTGCCGAAAGAGGCAACAGAGATACAGAAAAAAGCAAGCAAGGTGAACAAACATGCAGGAAAGTTACAGAAAGAGGGAACAGGGGGGTAGATAGAGATAAGAGAGGTGCAGAAAGAGAAAAGAGGGGTACAGAAAGAGGCAAGAGATCTGCAGAAAGAAGCAACAGAGGTGCTGAAAGAGACAATTGAAGTGCAGAAAGAAGCAACAAGAGATGCAGAAAGAGTTAATAGAAGTGCAGAAAGGAGCAGCAGAAGTGCGGAAGGAGGAAAAAGGGGCACAGAAAGAGTCAGCAGAGGTATAGAAAGAGGCAAGAGAGGTACAAAAACAAGGGGGAAAGGTGTAGAAACAAGAAGGAAATGTGCAGAAAGAGGGAACAGGGGTACAGAAAGAGGCTAGAGAGGTGCAGAAAGAGAAAAGAGGGGTGCAATTAGAAGCAAGAGATCTGCAGAAAAAAGTAACAGAGGTCCTGAAAGAGGCAAGTGAGGTGCAGAATAAGGCAAGAGATCTATTGAAAAAAAGCAGCAGAGGTGCTGAAAGAGGCAGGTGTGGTGCAGAAAGTAGCAAGAGAGGTGCAGAACGAAGGAATCGAAGTGCAGAAAGAAGAAACAGGGGTGCTAAAAGAGAAGTACAGAAAGAGAAAAGAGGGGTACAGAAAGAGGCTAGAGATCTTCAGAAAAAAGCAACAGAGTTGCTGAAACAGGCAAGGGAGGTGCTGAAAGAGCCAAGAGATCTGCATAAAAAGCAAGAGAGGTGCTGAAAGAAGCAAGTCAGCTGCAGAAAGAAGCAAAAGAGGTGCAAGAAGAGGCAATAGAAGTGCAGAAGGAAGCATCAGAGCTGCATAAAGAGAGCAGTGCAGAAAGAACCAAGAAAAGTGCAGAAAGAAGCAACAAAGGTGCAGAAGGAGGCACGAGGAGTGCAGAAAGAAGGAAGAAAAGTACAGAAAGAAGCAACAGAGATGGTGAAGGAGGCAAAACGGGTGCAGAAAGAATCAATAGAAGTACAGGAAGAAGCAACAGTGGTACAAAAAGAGGCAAGAGTGTAACAGAAATAGGGAAGAAAGGTGTAGAAAGAGGCTAGAGAGTTGCACAAAGAGGGAAGAAGGGCTCAGAAAGAAGCAAGAGGGGTGCAGAAACAGGCAAGAGAACTGCAGAAAGAGGCAAGAGTATTACTGAAAAAAGCAACAGAGGTGTAGAAAGAAGTAAGAAAAGTAGAGAAAGAGGCAAGGGAGATACAGAAACAGGCAGGACAGGTACATAAAGAGGAAAGACGAGTGCAGAGACAGACAACAGGGTTGCAGAGAGAAGTAAGACAGATGGAATGGAATGGAATGGAATGGAATCGGATTTATAGAGCACGTGGTTACCCGAGAGTACCCCAGCGCTGAAGAACAGAGATTAATGTGGGAAGGATGCTAATTTAGGAATCGCGAGGGAAGAGGAAGGTTTTGAGGAGCTTGCGAAACCTCAGATGACTAGGTTCAGTATGAATCTTGAGGGGAAGTGCGTTCCACAGTGTCGCTGCATTAACGGAGAACTGGCATCCTCCTGTACGAGCCCTCTTTACTCTGGGAACATTAGCAAGGTACTGGTGGTCCGAACGGAGTGCCCTATAGGCCTTGTAGGGGCACAATAGACTCCTCAAAGTAGGGGGCCCTTGCCCTGTAGGGATTTGTGCATAATGAGAACTTGGTGGATGACCCAGTAACAGCCTGGCTACAGATTTTTTAATCAGTTGGAGTTTATTGATGGTGACTTCCGGGGTGCCCAAGTAGAGGGCGTTGCTGTAATCCACCCTTGAGAGAATTAGACCTTGAATGAGTAGTTTTCTCAAGTGTAGAGGTAGGAGAGGGAGGACTTTTCGTGCACAGCGGAGTAGGCCAAAGCATATATCGGCCGTTTTATTTGGCTTGAGTTCTAAATGACAGATCTTGTCACTCCGAGACTTTTGATTTCGTTTTTTGGGGTGGGAAATGCTCCCATACAGGCGGGCCAAATGGCGTCGGCTATGGAAGTCATTTTATGCCCCAAGAGCATAATCTCGGTTACGAGATGGGCCGGTAATTGGCCAGCTCAGAGGGGTCCAGCAGTGGCTTTTTTAGTAAGGCCTTTACAATGACCTTTTTACAACTAGGTGAAACAATGCCTTGGGAGAAGGAGGCATTATTTAAATCAATGGCCAAGGGGGCAATAGTGGGAGTGATAAGTTTTAAGATGTGCATAGGAGCGGGGTCGCTGGGAGATCCACTTTTTATGGATGCCATGACTTTATGAAATTCTTCCCTGGAAGCTGAGGCGAAGGAATCCAAGTGTGGGCCAGATGTAGGGGGCCTGGAGCTACTGAGTTTGGATGAACGGTCGCTTTGAGGTAGCGTTTTTAAGATATTTTGGATTTTACTATCAAAGAAGTCCGCAAGCTGATTACATTTGGCCCCTGAAGTATCGGGGACTGGCGGCGGATTCGGAACTTTCAGGAGTTCCTTCACTACCCGGAAGGTTTCTCTGGGAGAGTTTAAAGCAGTTTTAATTTTCTCCTCAAAAAATGTAGCCTGGGCAGTTTTGAGCGACGTTTTATAGGAGCTAATGGCTGATCCATATGCAGCTTTATTGTGGCTGGCCCAGTCTTTCCTCCATGCGCGTTCTAATTTTTTACATCCTTTCCTCTGATCCCTGAGTTCTGGCATGTACCAGGGAGATTTAAAGGGTCTGCTTTTCTTTTCGACTCTTTTCCTAGGTAGAACATAAGCAAGTGAGCTGTCGAGCCAGCTCAGGAGATTTTTATCTGCTAACAGCGGGTCGAGTTTGTGTAATGGGTCGGTATGCTCCAGTCTATGAGTCCAGTTCTCAAGGGGGAGCTTCGACCAGGATCTTTCTAAACTGCGTGTTGCCGGGACTAGCAAAGTGTCCATACGGATTTGCCAATTAAAGTGAATAAGGAAATGGTCAGACCAGGGGATTGACAGTGAGGGCCTGGATTCCAAAAGCGGGATATTGGAAAACATAGGATCCAGAAGATGCCCTTTAATATGTGTAGCATCTGTAATTTTGAGCCATAAGTCATACGATTTTAGGTCGAGCTTTAGATTGCCCGACACTTTATCTAGGGGATCATTGAAGTGGAGGTTTAGATCTCCCAGTAGCACAAAGTTAGACGCTGTGGTGGCTAAGGAGATGACTGTTTCTAATAGTGAACTGCCGAAGAGCCTTGGACTGCCCGGAGGGCGTTACACCAAAAGACCTGATATAGATCTTGTAGGAGTGATTTGGATGGTGAAGTAGGAACTTTCACAGTCAGAAATGCCACTGTTCACCATGCTGCAGATTAGGTGGTTTCTGTACACTATGGTGATTCATTTCCCTTTGCCATTGGGCCTATTCTGGAGCTGGATAGAATATCCTTGGGGGAGCGCAATGACTATGTCTGCATCAGAATACAGGGACAGCCATGTCTCCGTTAGGAACAGTGTGTTGAGCTTATAGTCCTGAATCAGTAAATTAACCTCTAGAGAATGTTTTGGCAGTGACCTGCAATTTAATAGGGCCATGCGTAATTGAGTCACGGCTTGCTTAGCAGGTTTTTCTCCAGGCATAGAGTGGATGCATTGGCTGCAGTGGACGTCTGGCCCTAGGCCCGGACTGGCGCGGACGGGCGCAGACGGGCTTGCCTCTGGGGCGTCTCCGGCGTGCCATCGGCGTGCCCGCTGTGCCCGCCCGCTGCGCCCGCCTGCTGCGCCCGCCTGCTGCGCGTGCGAGATGCATAGTTCATTATATAGTGCAGGGTAAATTTGTCCCGCAGTACTAGCCTGGCGACCTCCAACTCCTCCCAATATAACACCCGGGTGTCAGAGCCCACGCCCAGAGAGAGCCCAAATCGGCCCCTGGAAGCAAGGATGAGGCCCTGGGGAGTACGAGTGAGGTAAGTGAGGAACAGGCTTTAATTTAAAAGGAAAAGAAAAATTGTGCCAAAAGAGTGCGTGAGTTAAAAGAATGACACAAGCCAAACACAGAACACTACATTAAGCAGCTTAAAAATTAGGATACCCTGATTCCCTGCTTCCGCCTCAGGAATCTCTGTCTCTAAAGGTGTGGAAAGAAGCAAGAAAAGTGCATAATGATGCAACTGGGGTGCAGAAAGAGGCAAGAGACGTGCATAAATAAGTAACAGAGGTGCAGAAAGAGACAAGAGAACTCTAGAAAAGGGCAAGAAAAGTGCAGAAAGAGGGTAAAGAGGTACATAAAGAAACAACAGGGATGCAGAAAGAAGCAAGACTGATGCAGAAAGAACCATGAAAAGTGCAGAATGAAGCAACAGGGGTGCATAAATAGGCAAGTGAAGTATAGAAGAAAGCAAATGAGGTGCTTACAGAGCAAAGAGAGGTACAGAAAGAGGCAAGAGAGGTGCAGAAACAGGCAAGAGAACTGCAGAAAAAGGCAAGATAATTGCTGAAAGAAGCAACAGAGGTGTAGAAAGAAGCAAGAAAAGTGAAGAAAGGGACAAGTGACATACAGAAAAAGGCAAGAAAGGTACAGAAAGAGGGAAGACAAGTACAGACAGAGACAACAGAAGTGCAGAAAGAAGCAAGACAGGTGCAGAAAGAAGCATGGAAAGTGCAGATTGAAGCAACAGGGCTGCAGAAAGAGGCAGGAGAAGTGCAGAAAGAAGCAACAGAGGTACAGAAGGAGTCAAGAGAACTGCAGAAATATGCAAGAGAGTTGCGGAAATAGGCCCAAGAGGTACATAAAGAGGGAACAGAGGTGCAGACAGAGGCAAGAGGTGTGTAGACATGTTGAACAGAGGTACAGGAAAAAGCCAGAGCAGTGCAGAAAGAACGAACTGAGCTACAGAAAGAGACAAGTGAGATGCAGGAGGCAAGAGAACTGCAGAAAGAGGCAAGAGAGTTGCAGAAATATGCAAGAGAAGTACAGAAAGAGGCAAGAGAATTATTGAAAGAAGCAACATAGGTGAGGAAAGAAGCAAGACAAGTGCATAAAGAGGCAAGTGAGATGCTGAAACAGGCAAGAAAGGTACAGAAAAAGGGAAATCGAGTGCCGAAATAAACAACAGGGGTGCAGGAAGAAAGAAGATAGGTGCTAAAAGAAGCATGGAATGTGCAGAATGAAGCAACAGAGAAGCAGAAAAAGGCAAGAGACGTGTAGAAAGAAGCAACAGAGGTGCAGAAGGAGGAAAGAGAACTGCAGAAGGAGGCAAGAGAGATGTAGAAACAGGCAAAAGAGGTGCAGAAAAGGAACAGAGGTGTAGACAGAGACAATAGAGTTGCAGAAACAGGTAAAACATGTACAGAAAGAGGCAAGAGGGGTGTAGAAATTCACAAGAGTTGTGCAGAAAGAAGCAAGAGCAGTGCAAAAGAACCAACAGGTACAAGAAAAATCCAAGTGAGGTGCAGAAGGGGGCAAGAGAACTGCATAAAGAGGCAAGAGAGTTACAGAAACAGGCAAAAAAGATATAGAAAGAGGGAAGAGGTGGGCAGACTGAGGAGCAGATAGAGGGAAGAGGGGTGCAGAAAAAGGTAAGAGTGATGCAGAAATTTAGAACAGAGGTGCAGGAAACAGACAAAAGGCTTCATAACGAGTTAGGAGAGGTAAACAAAGAGGCAAGAGAAGTACAGAAAGAGGCAGGAGAGGTGCAGAAAGAGGCAGGAAAGGTACAAAACAAGGGATGAGGGTGCAGATAGAGGTAAGAGAGGTGCAGAAAGAAAAGAGAGGGGTACAGAAAGCTGCAAAAAGAAGCAACAGATGTCCTGAAAGAGGCAAATGAGGTACAGAAAGGGGCAAGAGATCTGCAGAAAAAAAGCAACAGAGATGTTGGAAGAGACAATTGAGGTGCAGAAAGAAGCAAAAGAGGTGCAGAAAGAGCCAATAGGAGTACAGAAACGAGCAGAAGAGGTGCAGAAAGAGGCAAAAGGGTTCAGAAAGAGGCAGCAGAGGTACAGAAAGAAGCAAGAAGGGTGCAGAAACAAGGTGTGGAAAAAAGCAGGAAAGGTGAAAAAAGAGGGAACATAGACACAGTAGGAGGCAAGAGATGTGCAGAAAGAGAAAAGAGGGGTGCAGAAAGTAGCAAGAGAGGTGCAGAACGACAGAATACAAGTACTAGAAAGAAGTGATAGAGGTGCTGAAAGAGTCAAGAGAGGTGCAGAAAGAAACAACAGAGGTGCAAAAGGAGGCAAGAGAACTGCAGAAAGAGACAAGAGAGTTGTAGAAAAAGGCAAAAGAGGTACAGAAGATGGAACAGAGGTGTAGACAGAGACAAGAGAGGTGCGGAAACAGGTAACAAGGGTGCAGAAAGAGGCAAGTGGAGTGTAGTGTATAAATTCACAAGAGAGGTGCAGAGAGAAGAAAGAGCAGTGCAAGAGAACTGCAGAAAGAGACAAGAGAGTTGTAGAAAAAGGCAAAAGAGGTACAGAAGATGGAACAGAGGTGTAGACAGAGACAAGAGAGGTGCGGAAACAGGTAACAAGGGTGCAGAAAGAGGCAAGTGGAGTGTAGTGTATAAATTCACAAGAGAGGTGCAGAGAGAAGAAAGAGCAGTGCAGAAGTTCCAACAGAGGTTCAAACAAAGGCAAGTGAGGTGCAGAAGGAGGCAAGTGTACTGCATAAAGAGACAATAGAGGAGCAGAAACAGGTAAAAGGGGTGCAGAAAGAGGCAAGAGGGGTATAGAAATTCACAAGAGAGGTGCAGAAAGAAGCAAGAGCAGTGCAAAAGAACCAACAGAGGTGCAAAAAAAGGCAAATGAGGTGCAGAAGGAGGCAAGAGAACTGCATAAAGAGGCAAGAGAGTTACAAACACAGGGAAAAATATATAGAAAGAGGGAAGAGGTGGGCAGACTGAGGCAAGAGAGGGGCAGATAGAGGAAAGAGGGGTGCAGAAAAAGGTAAGAGTGATGCAGAAATTTGGAACAGAGGTGCAGGAATGAGGCAAAGGGGTTCGGAAAGAGTTAGAGGTGGTACACAAATAGGCAAGAGAAGTATAGAACGAGGCAAGAGAATTGCTGAACAAAGCAACAGAGGTGTCGAAAGAAGCAAGAGAAGTACGGAAAGAGGCAAGTAAGGTACAGAAAGCAACAAGAGCAGTGCAGAAAGAACCAATAGAGGTACAGAAAAGGCAAATATGGGTGCAGGAAAAGGTAGGAGGGGTGTACAAAGAGGCAAGAGAGGTACAGAAAGAGGTAGGAGGGTTGCAGAAAGAAGGTCGAGAAGTGAAGAAAGAAGTAACAGATGTGCTGAAAGGGTGCAAAGGGTTCAGAATGAGCAACAGAAGTGCAGAAAGAGGCAACAGAGGTACAGAAAGAGGCAAGCGAGGTGCAGAAACAGGCAGGAAAGGTACAGAAAGAGGGAACAGGGGTGCAGATAGAGATAAGAGAGATGCAGAAAGAGAAAAGAGGGTTGCAGAAAGAGGCAAGAGATCAGCAGAAAGAAGCAACAGATGTGCTGGAAGAGACAATTGATATGCAGAAAGAAGCAAAAGAGGTGCAGAAAGAGTCAATAGAAGTGAAATAAGGAGCAGCAGAGGTGCAAAAAGAGGCAAAAGGGGTTCAGAAAGAGGCATCAGAGGTACAGAAAGAGGTAAGAGAGGTGCAGAAACATGGAGGAAAGGTGCAGAAACAAGCAAGAAAGGTACAGAAAGAGGGGACAAGGGGACAGAAAGAGGCAAGAGATGTACAGAAAGAGAAAAGAGGGGTACAGAAAGAGGCAAGATATTTTCAGAAAAAAAGCAACAGAGGTGCTGAAAGAGGCAAGTGAGGTGCAGATAAAGGCAAGAGATGTATAGAAACCAGCAGCAGAGGTGCTAAAAGAGGCAAGTCAGCTGCAGAAAGAAGCAGGAGAGATACAGAAAGAGGCAATGTAAATGCAGAAAAAAGAAACAGAGCTGCACAAAGAGGCAGGAGGGTTGCAGATCTATAGAGAAAAGCAACAGAAGTGCTAAAAGTGGCAAGTGTGGTACAGAAAGTAGCAAGAGAGGTGTAGAGCGATGGAATAGAAGTACAGAAAGAAGTAACAGAGGTGATGAAAGTGTCAAGAGAGGTGCAGAAAGAGAAAAGAGGGGTGCAGAAAGAGGCAAGAGATGTGCAGAAAAAAAGCAACAGAGGTGCTGAAAGAGGCAAGTGAGTTGCAGAAAGAGGCAACAGATCTGCATAAAAAAGCAAGAGAGGTACTGAAAGAAGCCAGTCAGCTGCAGAAAGAAGCAGGAGAGGTGCAGAAAGAGGCAATAGAAGTCCAGAAAGAAGCATCACGGCTGCACAAAGAGGCAGGAGGATTGCAGAAAGAGGCAGGAGCAGTGCAGAAAGAACCAAGAGAAGTGCAGAAAGAAGCAGCAGAGGTGCAGAAGGAGGCACGAGGAGTGCAAAAAGAAGGAAGAGGAGTGCAGAAAGAAGGAACAGAGATGGTGAAAGAGGCACACTTGGTGCAGAAATAGTCAACTGAAGTGCAGAAAGAAGCAACAGTGGCACAAAAAGAGGAAAGTGTTGCAGAAATAGGGAAGAAAGAGGCTACAGAGTTGCACAAAGAGAGAAGACGGGTGCAGAAAGAGGCAAGAGGGGTGCATGAACAGGCAAGAGAACTGCAGAAAGAGGCAAGAGAATTGCTGAAAGAAGCAATGGAGGTATAGGAAGAAGCAAGAAAAGTGCAGAAAGAGGCACAGGAGAAACAGAAACAGGTCAGAAAGGTACAGGCAGAGGGAAGACGAGTGTAGAGAGAGACAACCGGGTTGCAGAAATAAGTAAGACAGATGCAGAAAGAAGCAAGAAAAGTGCATTATGAAGCAACTGGGATACATGAAGAGACAACAGGGATGCAGAATGAAGCAACAGGGATGCGGAAATAAGCACAGAAAGAGCAGAATGAATCAACAGGTGTGCAGAAATAGAGAAACAAAGTATAGAAAGAAGCAAATGAGGTGCTTAAAGAGCCAAGAGAGGTACAGGAAGTGACAAGAGAGGTGCAGAAACAGGCAAGAGAACTGCAGAAAGAGGCAACAGAATTGCTGAAAGAAGCAACATAGGTGTGGAAAGAAGTATAAAAGTACAGAAAGAGGCAAGTGAGATACAGAAACAGGCAAAAAAGGTACAGAAAGAGAGAAGGCAAGTACAGACAGAGAAAACAGATGTGCGGAAAGAAGCAAGACAGGTGCAGAAAGGAGCATGGAAAGTGCAGAATGAAGCAACAGGGTGCAAAAAGAGGCAAGAAAAGTGCAGAAAGAAGTAACAGAGGTGCAGAAGGAGTCAGGAGAACTGCAGAAATAAGCAAGAGAGTTGCAGAAACAAGCCTAAGGGGTACAGAAAGAGGGAACAGAGGTGCAGACAGAGGCAAGAGGGGTGTCGACATTTTTAACAGAGGTGCAGGAAAAATCCAAAGCAGTGCAGAAAGAACCAACAGAGGTGCAAAATAGGCAAGTGAGGTGAAGAAGGAGGCAAGAGAACTGCAGAAAGAGGCAAGAGAGTTGCAGATAGAGGGAAGAGGGGTGCAGAAACTAGCAAGAGTGATGCAGAAATTTGGAACAGATGTGCAGGAAATAGCCAGAGTCATGCAGAACCAACAGAAGTGCAGAAAGAGGCAAGAGTGGTACAGAAAGAGCCAGGTTAAGTGTAGAATGAAGCAAAAGAGATGCAGAAAGAAACAACAGAGTTGGAAAAAGAGGCAAGAGGGGTGAAGGAAGGGGTATGAGAGGTACACAAACAGGCAAGAGGGGTACAGAAAGAAGCAGGAGGGGTGCAGAAAGAGGAAGAAAACTCCTGAAAGAAGCAACAGAGGTGCTGAAAGAGGGACGGAGGGTGCAGAAAGGGCCAAGACAGGGGAAGAAGGAAGGAACAGAGGTACAGAAAGAAGCAAGAGTGGTGTAGAAAGAAGGAGGAGATGTATAGAAAGAGGCAAGAGAGTTGCACAAAGAGGGAATGGGGTGCAGAAGCAGCAAAAGGGGTGCAAAAAGAAACAAGTGAGGTGGAGATTAAGGCAAGAAGGGTGCACAAAGAGGCAAGAGATTTACAGAAAGAGGCAAGTGAAGTGCAGACGGAGGCAAGAGAACTGCAGAAAGAGGCAATAGAGGTGCAGAAATAGGCAAGGGAGGAGTAGAAAGAAGCAAGATAAGTACAGAAAGAAGCAACAGAAATGCAAAAAGAGGGAAGAGGGATGAAGAGAAAGGCAAGAGGGGTGCAGAAAGAAGGAAGACAGATGCAGAAAGAAACAAAAGAAATGCAGAAAGAAGGAACAGTGGTGCAGCAAGAGGCAAAAATGGTGCAGAAAACGTAAGAGGGGTACAGAAAGAAGCAAATGAGGTGCAGAAACAGGTAACAGATGTGTCGAAAGAGAGAAGATAGGTGCAGAAGGTACAAGAGATTTCCAGAAAGAGGCAAGAGAAGTGCAGAAAAAGAAAGAAACGTGCAAAAAGAAGCAACAGAAATGCAGAAAGAGGCAAGAGACGTTCAGAGGGAAGCAAGACTGGCTTGCACACCATTAGTACCAATTTAACACCCACATTTAGCAATAAGAAACAGGTAACCATTCTAGGTTTGCAAAGGGCCTTCCAACAAGCTGTAACACTTGTCACTGCATTTGTGATAACATTTGAGCCGTGAGAAACAATGTTTTTTTGTACAAATCTACAGATTAGGGAGCAGATGATTAATTATGTGGCTAATGCAGAAAATGTATAATTGTGTGAAAGTCAGTGCAGCCAAACAGTCACATAATTCCAGTGGCCCTGCTCATGCCTATGACTAGGTCCACATGTACTCCTCATTGATTCCCACCTTTTTTGTCTCACTGAGTTCATAGTTGAGCTACTATGGAAACGAAAACGACTAAACCTAAGGTTACTACTCTACAACACAGACTACCATACCACATAATTACTCTCAATAACACATAATCCCACTCTACATAATTCCTATACACTAAATATCACATACTTTCTATCCACATAATTTCACTGCATAACATAGCACATTATTCCACTACACACAATGTACATCCACTCCACTCCAAAAAACATTAGTAAGCCACATTTGCATTTACAATGCCAATAGCTCTAATTCTCGCAAATGTGACACCTATTACATTGCAAACACTTCTTTAACTAGTAGTCCGTTTGCAGAGTCGTAGAGAAAGGGTGCTGGGCCTCCAACCTGTGGTCAGGAATTCCGCTGCGTAGGACTTACAGGAGGTACCAGGAGGGCTTCTTGGCCCCCAAAGTCCCTCAGGAGAAAATTGTACTTCATCCCCCATCCCATAGTCTGCCAGGAGGAACGTTTGCAGAGTGGTAGAGAAAGGGGGGCATGGCCTCTGAAGGCATCTTAGTAATACTACAGTGTGGGATTTACTGGAGGTAACAAGAGGGGTAGTTGGCCCCCAAGGGCTACCCCTCCTATTACCTCCAGTAAGTCCCACACAGCAGAATTGCTAAATTCTCATGGCAGGCCACGCCCCCTCTGCCCACCACTCAGCAAACACGTTCCCTGGTGCGCTCTTGGATGGGGATTGAAGTCCCATTTGCTGCTGGGGGGCCTTTAGGGGTCAACTGGCTTACTTCTTACCTCCAGCAACCCCACATAGTGGGATTGCTGAGAGGTGGACAAAGGCCACCCTCCTTTCTCCATCACTCTGCAAACATGCCTCCTGACACGTTCTAAGTTGGGGTATTAAGACCGCTTCATTTCTGAGGGTCCCTTGGGGCCAACTAGCCCACCAGGTACCTCCAGTAAGTGCCACACACCTGGATTGCTGAGAGTGGCCCGAAGCCATGCACCCTTTTTACACCACTCTGCAAACACAGCTCTTGGTGCACTGCTGCTGAAGGGATGAAGTCCACTTGTGTCCTGAGGTTCTCAGGACACAAGTGTACCTCATCGCCCCACCAGTGAGCCAAGAACGTCTTCCCCTTAAGTAACAAAAACTGCATAATTACTACTCTCCTCTTTCTTTCCCAAATGTAAATATACAGGAAGAACAAATCAGCAGACATTTTCTAGTAAAGCCCTCATTGAAATTCTGAAGACAGTCCTGTCTCTAGCTTCAACCACTACTATGTATCGGTTACCCTACCCAAGCCACAGAAATGCAGGCGCTTTACTAATACTGTCTGGAGAGGCTGTGTCGATCCTTACCATTGATGTTGCTGTGACTGCTCTCTAAAGAATACACATCTGGGGAAGATGACAGTCAGGCTTTGTGCATTCCCTCTAGACAGGTACACTTAGAGGGAGCTTGGGTGTGACATTTGCATCCTGAAGACCCATCACCAGGCTGATGGGTCTTACTGGGATACATGGGTGGGGGGAGCTGACACCTATACCTGAGTGGAGCTGTGGCTCTCTACACACAAAGGCCTGCATGCCCCCGTGGAGAGTGTCTGAAGCCAGGAAAGGAAGAACATGAGCCTTGTTGATCTTACAAGGCCCATTCCACCATGCCCACCTTAAAGGCATACTTGGGTATAAATTCTAGACCCCAACCTCCACCAAATTAGAACTCTACTGGAACCAAGGACATTCTGCAAGGAATAAGTACTGCTCTGCTTCCATGAGAGACTGCCACTCTGCAATTGCATTGCTGTTTTGGCCTACTCCTTCCTCAGTGCTGTGCTGTCGGAGGGACTGCCACTTTGCTACTTGATTTGCCGTATTGGCTGCCTGCCCACTGATCCTTGGTTGGAGTGAAAAGTACTAAGGCTATCTCTGCATCCTGGAACCAAGATTCTACACTGTTTTGTTAGTATGCCCCCTGTTTGCCAAAGTTTCAGGACTAAAAAAAGGCTACTTTTGCAACAGTCAAGCTATCATACCTGCCCTTTCCATGAGATCAGCTGCTTTGGGCTATCAATCGTATCTGCCTTCGTGGTTCACCGATCAGGCAGTTGTGTCAGCCTTCCTTGTGTGATCATCATGTGCACAGCTGCTTTGGTTCCATCAAGCACTGATGATTTAATAAGGCTATTTTCTCATCCACTGTGAGCACTAGCATGTGCAAACACCCTTCTTCAATCACTGCTTAAGACATAAGGCCCTTCTTTGTCCACTGTATGACACTAACATACAAGAAGCCCTTCTGTCTGCTGTGTGTATCTTATCACTCGAAAACAGCCTTTGTCCATCGTCTCTACCCACTAATATATGCATACAGCACTGTTTTCCCCTCTGCGTAGCACTAAAAAGTGCATAATGCCATTTTCCTTTCTACATAACACAAAAATGCAGATATTTCTTTCTCTGAACTTTAAAAGGCTAGTGAGTGTTATATCAATATTTCTTCTCTGTGTTCATTTACATGTGCATACGACCCCTCTACTAGTCTGCTAGCACACATGCAAAGCACTTGGAAACTTAACACTGAACAAAGTCTCTACCAACCACGCAAATAAAATACCAAGAAAATATCACATACTATCAAATGGTGGTTCTTGATTGGGATGAACAGAACTTCCTTTAATGTGGTGGAAGAGAGCTCCCAGATAGGAAATGTGCTCCAATGCCATGGTAATAGTCATTGGAGCTATACAAATGCAAAATACCACACCATAACTGTATTCTTTTTACACTAACAAGCAGATTCTTGTCTCACTTCCTGGTCTTTGTGGTAGGCAGTCCACCTGGAAACTGTCTTGCTTGGCAGAGTGGCATTGCAGACAAAGGTCAGGTCTGGAAGGTGACCTGGCCAAGAAATATGTAAGGAGAACTGACCTAAATATGTTCCCAGGAAGGATACCTGGAATACATATATTCTGTATGTGAAGTAAGTATAAAGACGGGAGTCCAAAACCTATTATTTCTGGATACGTTGGTCTCTCCTACCAAGGATGGGGTACTCCCCAGAACATTCAGCATTTCTACACAGCCAGGGGTTGATGTCACACTGACAGTCAGCTTCTCAGAGGCAAGGGAACATTACCTGAAGCCCAATCTCAAAAAGTAATTACTAGACTGGCCTGAGTGCCATGACATTCTGTCTGGGAGTAAAGGAAGGAAGGGCCCACGTTGCAGGAGGCGCTGTTCATGGAAGCAACTCTTGTAATTGACCGTGGTGTTGGGACCATCTAACAGAGGCTTAGTAAGCAAAGGTGCTGAATGAATTGCAGTACTTCCGGACCAGGCAGTGCAATCTCCGTCAATTATTCAAGTCGTAGGTACTAAGGGACCTGGACCAGTGTGCCTGGGTGGTAGGCCTGATTGAAGCTGGAATAATTGCCTTTTGGTGCCCGTGTGCCCACAATTCTACTGTGGGACTGCAGCACTACCAAAGTGTGCTATTAGGTCGGTACCAGTCCGGATGAACAGGTGACCAGAAAGGTTCCTATGGGGTGCCTCATGAAGAATCGAGGTTGGCGCATTGAGACACTAATTGCTGATTATACCTCCTGGAATCATCATCTGCGGGCATGTGGCCATCGAGCTCAAGAAGAAGCGCCCGCTACTCACTGGTGTGTCGGAGTGAGTCACGCCATGAGTCAAGTACACTGTGAGTCAGGTACCCACAGGAATGTTGGAGGGAGTCAGGACCCACAGCCAGCTGGCAGGTAGAGGGTGACTGACAATAGTCTCAGCTCCTGCAATGACCCTCCAAGTGACACACTTCACGGGCGGCTTCCGCAAATGTCTCTGGAGGACTGACAGGTGCTCCCGAGAGTCTCCCTGTAAACAATGCTGCTAGAGGGGGCTGGATATATTCAAAGGTCTGAGTCTCTCCACTGCCTCCCTGAGAATCATGAGACTGATCTCCTCAGTACCCCTCAGAGTCATGTGAACCGCGGAAATGTGTTCACTTGGCCCAGCCTGCAAAGCGATGGTAAGACATGTCCCGGGACAGCAATGGCTACAGGACTTACCCCCATGGCCAATAGCCCCTTTCTGCCCTGTGGCCACCAGGGTAGGTTCTGGTAGTCAGTCTGCCAAAACTGACTTATTTGGAATATGTCACATAAAATCTCATGCAATCACATGACAAGGTCTATCTTTAAATGATACCTATTAGTAACCCTTTCCGTAAGGCTAATTCCACACCACAATCTCTCTTGTCTGCCTCCATACATTTTGAGGGCTACCCATGGACAGAGCATTTCTCAGTAGACAATTTCAGTGCACATTCCCTGTCGTATGCAGATTAACGTACCTGCGGGTGCCTGGCACATTCTTTCAAGGGATCAAAGCTATTGTACACACAAGTAATGGCTCTGTCTTGGATGCTTTTCCCTTCTTCTCATGCTGTAATCATAGTCCTTTTTAATGAAGTCCAGGCCTCATTTATGAAAAGTCTTTGATAGCTAGGGGAAACCAGCCATGCAACACTTTTCAGTGTTCCCTATTGAAAAGTGATGCAACGGCGGTGCAAAAGTCTTGCAAGGGGCTCATAAATAAGCCCCTCAATGTTGTTCTCAAAGAAGCTATGTACATACTGTTAAAATTGCTAAGGTATATCTGACTGCCTAGTTTATGAAAGTTCATAGCAACGTTCCCTATCCTCAATGTGACACTGAAGTGCACCTAAGGCCCTTCTCCCTAGTCAGTGTGGCACTGGTGTGTGCACAGAGTCACTCTCCTGCCTCAGTGTGTCACTGATGTGTGCACAAGGCCCTTGTCCCTGCTCAGTGTGGCGTTGATGTGTACAAGGCCCTTACTCGTGCTTAGTATGGCACGGAGGCATGCACAATGCCATCTATCATCTTCAGAGTTGTTCTGGACCAGTAGAGGTTCTTTGGCCATAATAGCAAAAGCTCAGTAAAGGTCCGAGAAAGGTTAGGCTTGGGCTATAAAATGGAGAGTATAACACATATCCTACACCCAGGGCGACTGGAATAATGCGCCAGGAAAGTATGCCTTTAAGGTAGGTATGGTTGAGTAAATTATGCAGGAAGAAAAGGTGATTATTGCGGCATTATGCTGCACATTTTGTAAGAGTATTACTTCATTATTTCATCTTTTTTTAACTTGGCAACACTAGGTGGGCATTCGTCCCATTAGTATTCCAGTTTCACATCCAAACATAGCAATGTGCAACAGAAAGGTGATCAGCCCAGCTTTGCAAAAGGGCCTTTCACTTCATGTCAACACGTGTCATCAATTTTCTTGTAATTTCTTAAACGTTTGAGCTAGAAATGCCTGACCCTCACTCAAGCCAAAAAAACACCCATCGACTTTCAAATACCCACAAATGCCAATGGGCAATCTTTATTATTATTATTATTAGCAAATTGCATTGCACTCAGCTACCCAAAAGGGTTTCCTGGCGCAATCTTGTAGGGCTTCAGACACCCTTGCAGGCAGTCAGCCACCCATGCACAATATCACATACCCACTGAAGGCACCTATACAATATGCACCTTTCCACATACACAACCATATTCCCAAACACATTCACATGTATATTTACTAAGACAGGACATACTTGAGTACACAAAGCATGATTTTGGATAAGGCATCTTTTCATTGTCTACAGACACAGACACTAATAATAATAATAATAATAATCTTTAATTTGGATATAAAATAACATCCTTAACCCCTTCCATGCGACCGCGATTCCCCTGGTGTGCTGTAAACAACACGAACAGGGGTGGGCCGTGACGAACCCCAGCCGTCATCAGCACACGAGCACCGTAGTGCATGACGGCTGGGGTTCGTCATCAACATGGAAGGGGTTAAAAGATGTGCCAACAGCAATACACATTGTAAAAGCAAAACTAACATCAAATGATCAACTTTAAATAGATGCAGAATTCCCACATTGCATTGTGCATCTCCCTGTTAAACAGTCCAGATAGCGTTAAAAATAACTTTAAAAGATACGGAGGTTGTCATACCAATGATTTACAGTATTGAACTTATAGGCCAACCCACCGTTAATAAATAAGTACAAATGTTAAAAAAGGGATCAGATAAATTAGCAACAGCAGATCAATAGCAGCAAGTCGTAATAGTACAGTTGTCAAGTTAAAAATTATACAATTTGATTTAAGCTGTTCCCAACGCCAGGGGAGCATGCATACAGGGAACCACCCTTGACTGGAACTGCTCCTTCCTCACCAGCAGAACCAAAAGAATCAGACTGCCACCCTTCCTCTCTGAACCCACGGAAATCAACTGCGGAGTACCCCATGGATCGTCGCTCAGCCCCACACTCTTCAACATCTACATGGCCCACCTCACCGCCATCATTAGACACCATGCACTCACATAGTAACCTATGATGACGAAACCCAGTTCATCCTCTCCCTCAACAAGGATCCCATCACCACCAGACTCAACTTCCAGGGTGTAATGAAGGACGTTGCTTCCTGGATGAGCAGCAGCTCCCTGAAGCTTAACTCTGAAAAGACAGAGGTCCTTGTCCTCGGACCCTCCCCCTCTGCATGGGACAACACCTAGTGGCCCGCCATCCTCAGCAGCCCTCCCAGCCCAAGGACCAGTCCTGAAACCTCAGCATCGTACTCGACTCCTCTCTCTCCATGACCTGGCAGGTCAACTCCGTCGCCTCAAGTTGTTTCAACACCCTCTGCATCCTCGGAAAGACCTTCAAATGGATCCCCCTAGAATCAAGGAAGATTGTCCCCCATGCACTCAAATCCAGCAGACTGGACTATGGAAACACCCTCTACACTGGGATCAACAAATTACTACTCCACAAACTCCAGACCATACAGAACACCGCAGCCATACTTGTCCTCGGCATCCCTCGACACAAGCACATCACCCAACATCTTTGTAACCTCCACTGGCTCCCTGTTGAGAAGAGATTTACCTTCAAGATACTCACCCACACCTACAAATGCCTCCACAACACCAGACCCCCCAATACCTCAATGAGAGAATCTCCTTCCACTTACCCAAGAAAAACGTCTGATCGGCCGACCTCGTCGAAACCCCACAAATCTGCACAGCCAGAACACGTGGAAGAGCCTCTCCTACATTGTGGCCAAAACCTGGAATGAGCACCCAATCGACATCAGATGCGCCCCCTCCCTGAACAACTCCAGGAGGAAACTCAAGACATGGCTCTTCGACTGAAAGGAGCAGCGTACTCCCCTTGCCCCCGGAGCCTTGAGACCCTCATGGGTGAGCAGCGTGCTTACAATTCCCATGAATGCTTGATATATACACTGACACAGCATGGATGTATTGATGTATTGATGCTTTCAGTGACATATTTACCCAGTTACACATACACACAGTAATATGCTCTGGGACTCACTGCTACATACTTAAACACATCCATGAACACACTGATGTAGTCACTAGCACATTCATGCACTCACTTATACACAAACTGCAACAGTCTGGGATTTTTAATACATACGTGACACACCAATTCATTCACTAACAGATTCACTCAATCACTGAAACAGACACTAAAACACCTTAGGACTCAGGGATACATCCATGGACACATTGATGCATTCAATAACACATTCATATCTTCACGCAATACACCTTGAGATACTCTAGAACTGATTGGTACATACACTGACACAGTATGGATATACCGATGTGTTCACTAACGTATTTATCCATGTACTCATACACATGGTGAGATACTGTAGAACTCACTGATACATATATTGCACAGAGTATGCCTGTGATGTTGGATCCTGTTAATGTATGTAGGTAGTTTATTCACAGGTTTCAAGCAATGCTGACTTTCATATGTAATAAAGCAATTTGACCTGTTGTAGATGTTACAGTGTTTTTTTGGAGACAGGAATACCAGGCCAGAGGTGCTCCTCATATACACCTGCTATTATGGGTAAAGGATGCGCCTAAATTTGGAACTGAAGCTGATGACTGTTTACTGTCTTTCACAGAACAGTATGTCTTTCCCTGAAATTCAGTACCTGGCAATGTCTGATCTAGAGAGTATTGATATTATCAAAACAAATACATTGGATACCTACAATCCAGAAAAGAAGTGCACTCATCAAAAATATATGTCTCGATGAAATTCTGCAACACTATAGGTACAGAAACAATGTCACAGAAACCATTGATGGAGGCAAATATGCTGTAGTTGGTTGTGACAGTTGTTTGGTTTAGCATGCAAAAGGTAGTTTATAATGTATAGAAACGTTACTTGTCAAACTTATGAGAAGATTTTGTTTTCTACTTGGTACTTCTCCGGCTATTCTAGCCTTGGTGTTGTGCAACAGTTACTTGGACAATATCACTGCTATGAAGGCTCTTTTAATGCTGTACAAAACAGCATTCAATGTCCAATATTTCCATACTACCTCAAAATGTTAAGAAATTGAACAAGAGGAAACAATCGCCACTGAGATCGCAAAGGATAGTTCCCAAAGCAGACAATGTTCCACAGCTCCAGCGAAGATCTTCTTGAAAAGCCAGTAAAGTGAAGCTACCATAATGATGAAAAAGGGGCAGACAGCAATGCAAGAAGGAGGAGAAAAGAATCTTGACTTGGAACAGTTCCTGCAGCAACTCAATGATGAGCAGAAAGATATATATATAAGCTTGAATGGTTCCAAAAAAATAAAATAACATCGTGCCTGAAGCCGTGGGGTCTGTCTTCTTCTTTCGCCAAGCCGTGTGGAGGTTTGAGGAATCACTTGTATATATATATATATGTATATGAAACCTTGCTAAAAACGTAGTGACTCTTACCGCCGCATAGGCACTGCCGTTCCTTTGCCCTGGGATACCGCGCTGGATATTGCCTTGGACACAGCCCGCCCGCCCCCTGCCGTGTGACTCCTTCAGCCATCTCGGGAGTCCGGCCGTCGAGGGGAGTGTGGGCGTGGCATAGGCATAGGACCACAACTTCCAGCTGCCTTAGCGGTAAATACCGCGACCTTTCCGCGCCAGGAGGCGCATAAAGCCTGCATCACCCCCGTCTCGCTGGACGCCGGGCGAAGCCCGGGCAAAGGGCGGGCCCTCTGAGGCCCTCAGAGGACGTCGAGGTCGGGTTGGGTCCACTCCCCTAACATCCAAGTCTTCCAAACAAGTAGGACACTGCTCTTCTTATTTTTCACGTATTCTGTCCTACTGTATATCTTGGGAACACCAGTAGACATTTACCGTGTGTCATTTGAGATCTACAAGTAACTATACCTAACTGCAGCAACCTAACAACTTGTAACATGACCACGAGAGGCAGCAGAAGTAAGACAGCCGCAGGAGCAGCGGCAGTTCTAGGGCCAATAGACAGCTTCATAACCAGAACACATGATGCCATTGACCTTAGCATCTCACTGTTACAGCGAAGAGTATCACATGATCTGAGCATTGCCAAACGCTCCTCTCTAGGAAATATTAAATTCGCTGCCACTCCTGGCAAATCTAATACAACTAACTCAGTAACCATCCAGGAAACCCAAAATGACCCCCGCATACTGACAAACGAGGTTGATCTTTCAGTGTCAGACACCTCTACCAATTGTGACTTAAGCACTGACCTAGACAGATCCGCAGCGCTTAATGTGGCTTTAACACCCGAAATTGTGGATGATACACAAACAAATGATTTAACTCATACACAAGGGGGAGCCTTTCCGAAACTAACCAACCAACTGACTTTAGCTGCCCCTCGGCCCTTAAGGAATAACCAGCGTGTGAGACAGCAGAAAAGAAAGGAGACATCCAACGAAACACATCAACCCCTAGGGATCTCAGATACAAATGTAGCAGAGGAACATAGGGACAAGCATGAAACCACCATAGGCAGCGATCAGCTGATTGAGCGAATTGGGGACCTTCTAAGTATATATCTGTCACCAGTCGAAACTAGACTTGCCCGACTGGAAAAACAAATTGGAGAACTAATATCCTTAAACACAAAACTTGTACCTATTGTGCCTCAAAATACTACTGTACCCCGAAATCCTAAAATAAATAGTAGTATAGCAAATATGTCCCAATCAAAATCTAACCTTGCCTCACCAACTATCCCGAAACAGAACCCTCCTAGCAATAATTTAACAGCTGCAAATAAACCCTCAACATCTAACAGTATCTCTCCTACCCCTAACACGAACACTCAACCACCCACTAACCAGCTAGCGAACTCTCATGCATCACTTCAACAAGGATCACAGGTATCGACGCAATCTAATCATATGAACGCAAAGACTCAACAGCCGAAGATACCGTACGAACAACCATACAGGTCATGTCAGATCCCCAAACGCATTACCCTCCCCCCTGAATGCGGAGCCTACGTAATCGTATTGGTAAACGTACCAACACTCAAACAAGAACAGAGTGAAACTACATCATCCCTGAAAAATAAAATACTACATTGGTTAAGTTTAAACTGTAACTTTCCAATAGAATGTGCTGGGGAAATCTCCCATACTCAAAGAGTAGGCTGGATAGGCCCCTTACGGAAAAAATTCGAGGGCGACTGTGTAGCGATTACTTTCAGAAACCCTCAGTGGGCCGAAAAGACACTAGCCAAAGCCCCTCTACCATCTACATGGGAATTTAATACAACTCTTCTCCCATTAGGCTACTTCTATAGGCACTTATTAAATGCAAACAATAACATCCTGCCTAACCCTATGAATTCGTTCCCAAAAGAGTCCTTTCCCTCTGACTCTTATTTTCCCACACCATTCCAGAATCCTAAATTTCTTTATCCAACAGGTTCGGTACAGTGGCATCAGAGTCAAACACTCATACCTCCCGCTATTCATCCCTATCTCTCTGAAACCTCTTATCGAGAAAACGGAGATAACCGATGGAGACAGGCGGCCTTGCCACTAGCTACTCCCTATAATATTCCGACCTATAACCGGTTTAATGCTCTCTCTGGGTTAGATTTTAATGATTGACTCCCCGGCTTACATTCGAATAGTGAACCCTCACAACCCTCCAACACAGGGACGACTTTACCATCTATAACATCTATCATCCCTGAAAAAAAGGCAACCCAGTCTATTGTTATCATTGATACAGCTAACTGTCCAATAACAAAACAGCATAAGACAGAGGCTTTGGTGACGGTATTACCGGCTTCCGTTACCCAGGAAGCTGTAGACCTGATATCTGATATAAGCAACCCTGCTGCCCCCATACCAAATACTTTGCAGATACATTTTATATTTTGGAATATTGCAGGTCTCTCCGCAAAAAAGACAAACCCTGGTTTCCTGAGACAGATCAATTTGAGCGGTTGTATCTGTCTCCAGGAAACTCGGGCCATAAGACCAATACATATGGTGGGCTTTAAAACTTTTTGGTCACCTGCAAAGAAATCAATCTCTGGCAGAAACAGTGGAGGCTTAGTTGCCTATATTACAAACACCCTTCCTGTGGATGAGGTATTTCCCCTAAGACTAGATGTGAACTTTCAGATCATAGTAATAAAGGTCACTAAACAAAGACTTTATCTGATTGTTAACTTCTATAATAATCTTTCTCAGGTAGATATGATTTCCCTTCTCCCAGAGATCTCGGCAATACTACAAGAACAACGTACGGTGCACAGACATAATATCGACTCCAAAATATCGTTTGGACAAAATATCGAGTTTTAAATATCGTTTGGACAAAATATCGACTAGACAGAATATCGACAGCCAAAATATCGCTTTTAAGGTAAGTGAAGTAATATCGACTGTAAATAATATAGACAGTGAAAATATCCAAGTATATAATCTAGATAGTAAAAAATATAGTTTTTAAAATAATATTTAATTATTTATAGTGTTTTCATGTTATAATATGTGTGAAAAGTGTCATTTTATTTTATAATTATTTTTAATTAATGATTTTTTTAATTATTGTGTAATTTTATTCTGTAGCGGGTTGTGGGTTTATAGGGGAATAGGGTGGGAAGTAATTTAATTATAATTAATTAAATATGTAAATTCATTAATTGGTAGTAATAATTAATTAATTGGTAATTAAATAATATATGTTAATTATTTAAAATTTAATTGGTAATTAATTTAATTTAATTGATTAATTGCTAATTATGTTAAATTAAAGGGGTATTTTTAGGGTTCAGGGTCAGTTTTTTGTTTTTGGGTAAAGGGGTATTTTTAGGGTTCAGGGTCAGTTTTCAGTTTTTGGGTAAAGGAGTATTTTTAGGGTTCAGGGTCAGTTTTTAGTTTTTGGGTAAAGGGGTATTTTTAGGGTTCAGGGTCAGTTTTTAGTTTTTGGGTAAAGGGGTATTTTTAGGGTTCAGGGTCAGTTTTTAGTTTTGGGTAAAGGGGTATTTTTAGGGTTCAGGGTCAGTTTTTAGTTTTTGGGTAAAGGGGTATTTTTAGGGTTCAGGGTCAGTTTTTAGTTTTTGGGTAAAGGGGTATTTTTAGGGTTCAGGGTCAGTTTTTAGTTTTTGGGTAAAGGGGTATTTTTAGGGTTCAGGGTCAGTTTTTAGTTTTTGGGTAAAGGGGTATTTTTAGGGTTTAGGGTCAGTTTTCAGTTTTTGGGTAAAGGGGTATTTTTAGGGTTCAGGGTCAGTTTTTAGTTTTTGGGTAAAGGGGTATTTTTAGGGTTCAGGGTCATTTTGGGGTTTTTGGGGTACATATACAATATTGCCTATTATTTAATTAAATTTTGTTACTATATATATATATGTTTTAAGAAATATGATTAAAAAAAAATTATTTTTTTACTTTCATTAATTATTTAATTATTAAAAGTTATATTAAGTATTGTTAATTATATTTTAGTAATTAATTTTTTATATTAATGTAATTAAACATTGTTTTTAGTAAAGTCGATATTTTTTACAACGATATTTTTGTAAACGATATTTTGTACTCGATATTTTTGTACTTACCTGTTTGTACATACAAACTCGATATTTTGGTTGTAGATATTTTTTCCTCGATATTTTGGGTAGTCGATATTTTGGTAGTCGATATTATTTCAGTGATCCCAACGTACAAAATATATTAAACAGTCAAGCACGATAATCTGGGGAGGAGATTTCAATCTTCACTTATGTAGTAACAGCAATAACAACAAGTGTGGGATCAGTAACGAGGTTGACGTAAATCTTGCGCACTTTACGCACTCTAATGTGGGGGAAATAATGACTGAAGTCATGGCTGAACTAGAGCTAAGCTTTGCTAATGAAATAAAGACTCCATCTGTTACTTTTCAGTCCACATTCAATGGAAGAGGTTTAACAAGCCTTATTGACTTTATACTAATCTCAACATCCGCAGGATGTGCCATAGAAGAATTTGAGGTCCATAAAAATCCTTTAAGTGACAACTTTCCAATTGCCATGGGTCTTGTTGAAACAAAAACAAATAAATCATATGATATCATGACCGCCTTAAACCAACGTGAGCTAGCATTAGGCTCCTTGAATGGCTACACACTGAAGTGGGGTAGTATTGATAAGGAAACAACAACCAGAAAACTAGTCACACACAACCAAGTTGACATTATAAACTGTCTGGACCCCACTACACAACCAAGGGAAGTCATACAGAGCTTCCTGGTAATCTTTAATAGTATACAAAATGAACTAACCAGGACGCATAAACAAAATCCCCACACAAAGAAAGGTTGGTTCAATACAGCATGCACAAAAGCATCCTCTCGTTTAAAGGAAGCTTTAAACAGTGATCACAGGGACAGAGCCGAAATTAGTAGACTCAGAAAGGAGTACACGGTTGCCCTAAATAACAGGAAAAAAGAAATAAAAGCTGAACTATGGTTATCCCTTACCCAAAGCTCGGAACTAAAAGACAGTACCACGTTCTGGCAAGTAGTCCGCTCCCCATTTTTAACAGATAATGACAATTCTCCTTCTTTTGATGTTGCAATAAGTGAACAAGAATGGGTGAGACACTTCACAAAAGTCTTTTCTAAAGACCAGATAGAAGACACAGACCAACCTGAATCTATGTCACACATCATTTACCCAATAAATCTTCATCTCTCTCATGAAGAGGTTCAAAAAGCCTTAAAACTTTCAAAAACAGCCAAAGCCCCTGGCCCGGATGGCGTTCCCGTCGATATTTTCAAACACCTCCCAGATTTATGGACTCCCTTACTAACTAACGTTCTGAACGCCACTACTGAAGTGGGCCTTCTAGACTCTTGGAGAACATCGACGTTGGTACCGATATTCAATAAAGGAGATCGAAATAGTCCATCATGCTACAGACCGATCTCCCTCCTGGACTCGCCAGGAAAGATGGCAGGAAGAATACACCTTGAGCGTCTCCAGGACTGGGCCACCGACCATAGAATCATTTCAGACTTACAATATGGTTTCCGGGAGGGGCTAGGAACTGTCGATCAGGCCTTAAATTTGTCTCTATTGGCGGGCAAATATGTGGAAGCTAAAGGCTCTTCTCTTCACATGGTATATGTAGATCTCTCCGCAGCGTTTGATTGCGTGGCACATTCAACGTTGTGGAGTATCATTTTGAAGATGGGAGTTCCCACTCCAATAGTGGACTTTCTTCGAGAACTGTACACAGGCACTACAGGCAGGGTAAGATTCGGGGTGAGAGGTGAGCTCACGGATACCTTCAGGGTGGAAAAGGGGGTCAGGCAGGGGTGTGTACTGGCCCCCTTTCTATTCACCCTTTATACGAATGGCCTGGAGGCTGCCATGCTCCAAGGCAGTAAAGATCTTCCTTTGATAGCTCGTCGGCAGATACCAGCGCTTTTATATGCCGACGAAGCTGTCATTTTAGCAAGAACACCAATTGAATTACAGCTGGCTCTGAATAGATACTGTACCTTCATGGCAAGCCTGAATCTGAAGTTAAACGTAAAAAAAACGTATACAATGCATGCGGGGGAGAAAAGAAACGCAAAAAATTGGAAACTGTATGTACAGGGTGAACAGGTGGACAGGACTATAACCTATCCTTATTTAGGGATGGTTATTGACGAAAAATTCAACTGGAACCCAGCTGTCAACGCAAGGAAACTGTCATTTCTCCGAGAGACATCTTCTCTAAAAAGCTTTTCACAAAGACTGGGGCAGCGACCACCTAAAGAACTGTTACAAATTTATAAATCAAAATGCATAACTACGGCAACATACGGGGCAGGGATATGGGGTTTCGCAAATGTGGACTCAATACAAAAAATTGAGATCTCCTTCCTGAGATATCTGCTGGCGGTACCAAAAAGTTGTTCCACTTTTGCCTGCCACACAGAGCTTGGCATTGACTACATAACAGACATTATAAAATGGCAGCCAATAATGCTGTGGCGTAAAATATGGGTCACTGAGCAGTGCCAACTGACTAGGGCGATCATTCAAGACCTTTTAAAACTGGATCATTGTAAGAAAATCAAATGGTTGTCCTATGTTAAAGCGCTATTAACAGATTTAGGTTACAGGAAGTACTTTGACCATCCGTTACTGATAAAAGAAATCCCAAAAAAGAACTTAAAAATGGAATGTCTTGTTTACTTGGGTCAGGTCCGGTTACTATCAGAGATCCACAAACCATCTGTTCAACACTCATTACTAGCGCAGACTGTATTTACCTCAGAACCTTATTTGAATTTCAAATTAACACAGTATGAAAAAATGCTGCTCACCCACTTCAGATTTGACCTGTTTCACTTACTGGTTGCATTCCCAAAGCAAAATGTTTGGTCATCTACATTTTCAATGTGCCCTTGTGATCTGCTGTCCCCACAATCAACGATACATACACTGTTATTCTGTAAGTTCTTTACTGAACCTCGTAAACGTTGGATACTGCCCATCTTGAAACTCTGGGGCCTACGACAGTGCCGTCCTGCATACCTGGCACTTCAGTATCTTGAAAATGAAAATTATGCCAAAGCGATTGCACTTTTTCTCAAGTTTTGTATACGTCATCGTACAAACCTTTGAGAATAAACTATACCGCTGCTTTGCACAACTGAAAGAAAGCTAGATAGCAGGAAAATAGTATGATATTTTAAAGTTGAAAAAGTCACATAAATTGAGATGCTGCTGCTTGTTTTAATTACTTTTTAACAAATGTATTTTTAATGTTTTTATATTTCGTAATCCTTGTAATTTGTTCATTGTGAACTATTATGGTGTTTTTTTTTAAAACAACCGAATAAAGTTATTATTGAAATGAATTGAATATATATATATATATATATATATATATATATATATATATATATATATATATATATATATATATATATATATATTCACTGAAAAAACCATAGGTTATAGACCATATATAGTTAGGAATTCGCATTTACAAAACCTTATTTTACTCACACAAAACCATTGAAATTCCATATATAGTTAGTTGCACTAACTATATATCGCGCACCCGCAATCCACTGCTGATGATGTCACATATTACATCATTCATGACATGGTCAGTGACATCACTGATGACATCTCAAATGACATCACTGATGACATCTCATTTGACATTACTGATCACATCACTGATGATATCATTCATGTGATAATACGATGAACCTCTTCAGACTCTAATATAGCCTTAGATACAATCAGTGTAAACAGACACTCACAGACTGTCACTCATCCATGGAGTTACTCACACACCTAGTCAGTCATGCAAAGAATCAATCACACCTCCATTTCCTCAACTATACAGTTATACAAACTTTACTTATTCAAACATATACTAACACATATTTACTCTCTTATACAATCCCTGATACAAGTTCACAATGATCCATACAGCCACTCACACATTCACTGGCTCTTATGCACAGTTATTTATATATGTCAACTCTCACATGTACTGTGTTTCACATATGTACTTACTTTGACATGTAGCACTGAGATATCCATTCACTCACCAATACACTCATGCACACAGTCAACCGCCCATACAGCTGTTTCCACATGCACTTTTGAAACCATACATCTAGTGAATCAACTGCTCACACATCTATGCACAGAGTCATACACCTCCCAGTCACCCACACACACACTCAGTCTCCCATACAAATACTTGGGCAACCAATCAATAACCCATATAGTTACTCATATAGCTACTTATCAACACATGCAACAGTTTACAGAACAACAGACATAATGATGCACAAATTAAGACAGTTTAGTCACTAACCCATGCACTCAGTGAGACACATTTAATCACTCACTCATACAGTCAGTCATGCACCTACTAAATCCTTCATCCAGACACTTATACATCCCCTCATTCTTCAATATGTAAGACATATTTTAACTTTACAGAAACATACAGTCACTGGATGTTATCATCAGTGATGTCATCAGTGATGTCATTTGAGATGTCATCAGTGATGTCATCAGTGATGTCACTGACCATGTCATGAATGATGTAATATGTGACATCATCAGCAGTGGATTGCGGGTGCGCGATATATAGTTAGTGCAACTAACTATATATGGAATTTCAATGGTTTTCTGTGAGTAAAATAAGGTTTTGTAAATGTGAATTCCTAACTATATATGGTCTATAACCTATGGTTTTTTCAGTGAATTTTCAAGGTTTTGTAAATGCTAATTCCTAACTATATATGGTCTATAACCTATGGTTTTTTCAGTGAATTTTCAAGGTTTTGTAAATGCTAATTCCTAACTATAAACAATCCCTTTCATTTTCACAAATTTGATTGAAATTCCATTTAGCCATTAAGCCTGTAGACCTCTCTAAGTACCGTGAGGTAAATTACTTCACAAAACACATCTGAAGTGTTGGAATTGACAACCAATGAAAATGTTACTTTCATTTTCAAATTTTTTTTCCTGACATTTGATTGGTTATGTACCTGAATATATATAAAGGAAGAGAAGGAAACACAGCCATTTTGACTACTACTTCCTGAACTACATTTCAAGAGCCTTTTCACCTCCCTGTAAATTAAATTGATAATTTGTAAGTGGCACTTTAAATTAATTTGTAAAAACGTTTTTTGATAATTATTTACTGTCCCCCTGCTATAGTTATAGATACAGATAGACTCCTCTGTTATATTTATTGATTGACTTACACTTCTCTGCTATAATTATGAATTTACTTACTTTAAGTTCACTGTTAAAAAAACAGAACTACCTGTCTGAACTTAAACCCAACAGTGCCCTAACTCTTCTAATTTAATTATTTTTTCTATGCAATTTACAGCAAAAAAATGGAAGGGGAGCAAGAAAAAACTAATGTTTCCTTCGAGATTACATCTGAAGACATTGTAACTGAAGAAAATGTGGATGAAGATTTTATGGATCAATCTTTTGACGAACAATTTATTCAAACCTTACAAGAGACAGAAACATCCATGTTTGACGAGATACCAGATGATATAATGCTGGAAGTTTTAATGAACTATGAAAATAATAAATAATTTTTTTTTAAATCAAAATAAATAAATAAATAAAAAAACGAACAAAAACAACAAATAATTAACATACAGTATTAGAAAAGTCTATCATTCTTTTATCCTTAAAGTTCCCTGCCCAGAACGCTTTCCGGTTCGCGAACTTGGCGCTTACCACGCAAAAAAAAAATTTTTTTTTTTGGACCCTCCTAGGCCCTTTTAAAACCTCCACATAAAACCTAGGGGGTCAACGAGGATCTACTATGCCCCCTTATGGTAATTTCCTCCTTTGTTTTGGCCTCCTCTTGTCTCTCGATCCTACCGAGAGACAAGATGGCGGCCGCTCCGGACTGTTTAGAATGTTGACAGACACTGGAGGGCCAATCAGCTTCGCATCGCAAAGTTCCGATACGCGAAAGGTTCGCTAACCGGATCGCTGCCCGGAGCGCTGTTACAGATATATATCTTGATTTAAACGTTAATTTCTCAAAATCCACTGAAGCACATATATTGAGACCTAGCAAAGGCACATCGGGCTAACAGTCCCTACAATTTTGCCAAGTTTCGTGCAAATCCATTCAGCCGTTCGGGCTAAAAGTGAGTCCAACCGCCCTATGGAAATTAACATGGAAAAAACGCGTTTTGGGACCCCCCTTTTTTCTCGGCCCCCCCTCCACAAAACCCCCCCAAATTTTCAAGGGCTGCTCAGAAACAAAATGTGCCATTTTCCTGAAAATTTCAGCCAATTCCGTCCACAAACGCCAAAGTTATTAGGCATAGAATTTTCAGAAATCCCATAGGGAAAAAATCCTAACTATATATACCTACTGGCGACCGCCAGTAGGTAATATATATATATATATATATATATATGGAAGGTAGAGCAAAAATAGACCATGTATTCCTCCATGAAAACAATCAATGTAAATGTTAAAGTTTTAAGTCTTTTCTTTTATATGTTAGGGAACAAGCTGGGACTGGGACAAGCTTTTTAACCCAAGTTCTTATCACTTATCTACAGATGACTGCAGAGTCCATTTTGTTATGACAAGTAACAGCACCAACTAGAAAAGAATGACATTGCATAGTCTACTTATGCAATCTGTTGGAGACAATAATAAATTGAAATACAAAAAGTTATCTGGTGATGCTTGCCACAAAGTTTGCAGAGTTTTAGGAGAATTAAACTGTTCATCATCAATATGTGAGCAAGGTCTCAAATAGAATGCTTGCCTTTGTGCATTTTAAAATGCAGCAACACTTATGGATGCAGAGTATGAAGCACTTTTTGAAGGAAAGCATGTGCTTGTTTTTCGAGACTTATTGGAACTTACCCCTGTAAAAATGACAGCCTATTTTTAAGACATATATACATGAAGATACTTGAAACTCTTCAGGAAATATTGAAAATGTAAACAATTGGTTAGCATCTTATATACAATAGGGAAATATTCCAAATGATATTAGAGTAGGAATACTGTCAACAGAATGAAAACATCGTTTACAAACTCCACTTATTTATTTGTAAAAGTTCTGCAGCAAAGATAATGTTTGAATGTATTCATGAAAAAAAATTGTCATCAGCAGTTACAAATTCCTGAGCTAGCTATACCATATGTAACTGCAATGCACTGCTTATGACCTCACATATTGCATCACTCGTAACATGGTTAGTGACATCACTGATGACATCTCACACTATGCAACATGCTAGAGAGGTGTGTAAAACCAAGAGCACCAAATCTCACAAAAGCACATGTGAAACAGATGGTGGCGAAATCCTGGGTGACGCAGTATGTTTAAGTTGTGCGCATCACCGAGCATCCAACACTGTGGGGTGGAAAAAGGCTCCAGAGGTTGCTGTAGGCCTCTGACTATTACAAAAATGGCTGCCACGTTATGTAATATGTTTAAGGTGTGCACGTCTCCAGGCGCACAAAATGTGCTTTTCAAGTTATAATAATATTCCCATAAAGGTGTGTGCATCTTTAAGCGCACAAAATGCATGTATCCAGTTGACGTAAATGTTCTTTAAGGTGTACTCATCACTAAGCACACATGCAAATTTCTTGAAAGAAGATGGTTGCTGTGACTTTTGCAGGAAACAAGACCACTGAGTGATGGCTCCCGTTGAGCCTAAAAGTGCTATCGAATGATGTACATGCATCACTAGGCTGCTGCTTCGGCTGAGTGCACAAGATGGACACTGCTGTGGAGTGTGAGGAATCCATGCAGCAAGCGCTATACCACTTGCCGTGTGCATGCCCCACATGACATTTGCTTGATGAAGGCAGCGAAATGCCAGGAACAGCTTAATAATGGCTGCAAAAATGCCTCCAAGGTATGAGCTGACAGACCCTTCAAATCGTAAAGACAAAAGCACATAGATCACTCACATGATAAAGGACTGTTCATTTAACTGCCAAAACTGCACCAGATATGATCCTCTGCCCGGCACGCTGAAAACCCAGACGGTTAAGTCGTCACCAGCGAAAGAAGGCTCATACTCTTAAGTTACCCTTCTTTATTGAAGTGCCTTCAAATATGACAGGGAAGCAGGTTACACAGCAACTGGCACTTATTCCAAAGATAACGTTCCACACCAACACACACTATGATGTAACCATTACCTGCATGAGACATGCATTCCAACTGAGAACCCAACAGCTTCATATTTGTACTATTCACTGTATACACAAGACCTTTGACTGACCTCATCAGTTAATTCAGCCTAGCCTTCAGAGTGCACCAAAATCTTCAAGCTACAAACAATTTGGAGCTTGTCTTCTGTCCTCTAGGTCAATGCCTCAAGCAGTGGAATACAGATTGCTCACATGCTCACTCAGTCATTCACATCCTCATTCAATTATTTGACGTTCTCATTTATACATGCATATCTTGCTACAATGCTATGTCAGGACAGGAGGCTCCGATTATGCTTTCTCATTTCTTTAATGAAATGCTCAGCAGCCAATAAAAACAACCAAAAAACTACATTTCCCATGAACACCAGGGAATGACCATAGAGAGTAACGTATAAAAGGTCCCAACATTAGTCCTTCTTCCTCTTTCTTTGCTGCTCCGCAGCCAGTTAAGTGCTTTATATCTTTCTGCTTAAGTATTGCTAATTGCTTACTATTTGACTGTGTTGGCTTGTTTTGTATATCGCGTCTTGCCATTGCGCGTTGTATTCCGCATCTTTGGAGCTCGGTCTCCATCTCTTCACGTGTGTCTTTTGCTTTGCTGTCGGCGCGCAGCATGCATTGTGCTCGGAGCGTGTGTCTCACCTCCGTTGTTGGTCCGGGCGCTTCCTAGCTGCTCGCGGACTTTTTGTGGAGCGGGAGCAGGGGTTTCCGTCTTGTTGGGGGAGCGAGAGCGCTCTCGAGACGGTCTTTGGCTGACAGGCGGCGGTCGCGCATGCGCGCTGCCTTCTTTCCGGTTTCTGGGGTTTCCTCAGCGCTGGTTGAGTGACGACGGTCGTTTTGGCGTCCCTGCCCACAGCCTGTCTCCAAATACTTAACCCCGTATGACACTGGAGTCTGGTGAAGGCTTCGGTTGCAACATTATCTCATAGGCTCTGCCTAGAGTGTTCTGAGCTGCGCAGGCTTTGGCTCCGTCCACACTTGAATTCTTTTGAAGTCAGGTTTGTTCCTGCTTCTTTTCAAAGCCTGCTTTGGGGTTATAACACTCCCCCTTGACTTGTGTTTTGACACTCCATATTGCTGTAGTCGTCTTGTGGGCATTAATTTCCTACCCTTGTGTAGAATGGCTGATTACTACGACGCAGATGACGACTACTACTATGATGATAAGGAGGAAGGCTCCTTGGAGCATAATTTGGTGGAACAATTAGACAAAGGTGTTCAACAGTCGGTTAACAAAGCACTGGTACGTGCAATTAACCCTCTAAAGTGTCATTTGAATCTTTATGCACAGCAGCAGGGTTGGCTGCCTACTTCTAAGAAAACTGCAAAGTCTCCGGTTAATCCCCATAAGACAGACTTTCAGCGACTGGCTAAGACCTTGGCGGCTGCGCCTTCCACTACTTATGCACTGCATGATACCGAGTCAGACAACGCTCAGTCTTCCGCTTCTTCGGACCATGCTTCTCCTCCCCCGAAAAAGCGTGTCTGTAAGGAGCATTTTGTGGACGCCCCAGAACGCCCTCCTGTACTCAATTTTGAACCAGCGGATATTTTTCATCCGAATTCTTCATCATGGCTACCTTCGCCTGCTGTGGCCGCCTATATTCAGGCGCACATTCGGCAACCTTTTGAGGCCTCGGTTCGTGCTAGGTTGCGTTCAGAGTGCCCGAGACCTGATCTATCTGACCATTTGGCCAAGACTCCGGAGGTTGACCCCATGATGGTCACGTATTTGAAAAAATATGCAAAGGACCCGAAGAAGGGCCTTGACAGATCTTGGCGGTCCTGTCAAGATAAGTTACTGGACCTACTTGGACCTCTCACCAAGATTCTGGATCTGGGCTTTAAGGCGAAAGAGGCCTCAGCCCTTGTGAACCCCAATGAGTTAATTGAGTGGGCCCAACGGGCGATCTGCCAATTGGGGAACGCCAATTGCGCTATGTCTGCTGAACGTCGCAGGTCAATCCTTTTGAAACTGGATCCTAAACTGTCCGAATTGGCAACTTCGGAGTCTGGGCCCGAGGCGCAGGGTCTTTTATTTGGTAAGCCTTTTCTAAAAGAACTCACACGGTTTGTCGCCACCTTCAGTGGTATTGACAAGGCACAGGCCTCCTTGCACCGTGCTATGCGTCCGGTTTTTGCAAAGGCCGGACGAAGTCGGGGACGTTCGTTCGGCCGTGGTTCCGCTCACCAGTCCCAGAGAGGCAACACCTCTCAGCGAGGAGGAACTTACGATGCCGGATATTCCACCAGGGCCAACTTTTATCCCTCACGAAAAGGAAAGGGCCAGTATGGCAAGGGCCGTTCCGGTGGACAGCAAGGACACTTCCAGGATTCCAACTCTGCAGGTGAGCCTGATTCGTGCATGCGATGTGATGTTGGGGGGTCGCATTCAATTTTTTCTCAAAAATTGGCGCATGATCTCCAGCGATGCATGGGTGCTACAAACAGTTCAAGGGTTCAGGATAGAGTTTTATCACCCTATGCATCAGACCCGTCCTCCCCCTTGTTTGCATTTTTCCCTTCAGGATCAAGTTTGTCTCTCCGGAGAAATAGACGCCCTTCTCAAGAAGGGGGCGATTCTTCCAACCGTCCGTCATCCGACGGGGTTTGCCAGCTCAGTCTTTCTGGTCGAGAAGAAAGGAGGCGGGTCCCGCCTGGTTCTCAACCTGAAAGACTTCAACGGAGGGGTGGTTTATCGGCATTTCAAAATGGAGGGTATCCATCTCTTGAGGGATCTCCGGCGCGAAGGGGACTGGATGGTCCGCCTAGATCTCAAGGATGTGTACCTGTCGATTCCAATCTACAGGCCTCATCGTCGTTTTCTCCAGTTTCAGTGGCAGGGAGTTTGGTACGAGTATCGGGTTCTCCCGTTCGGTCTTTCATCGGCACCATGGTGCTTCACAAAACTGTTGAGACCGGTTGTGGAACATCTGCGGTCTCGGGGGGTCAGTTTGATTATTTATCTGGATGATATTCTCCTTATGGCGGATTGTCCTCTCAAACTTCTGCAGCATCTGGAGTGGTCCATCGATCTTTTACAGTCTCTCGGTTTTCTGATCAATGTTCAGAAATCGGTTTTGGTTCCGACCCAATCTATAGATTTCCTGGGTTTCCAGATCGACTCGGTTGCTTGCCAGCTTCTCTTACCCGGTCAGAAAATGCGTTACATCAAGAGGGAATTGACATCTGTTATTTCCAGACAGACTGTGTCATTGGGGTCGTTGGCAAGTGTAGTAGGTCTGTTAGCATCTTCCATTCAGGCGATCTTTCCAGGTCCTCTACATTACAGAGCGATGCAACGGCTGAAAATCCAGCATCTCCGGAAAGGTCTCAGGTACTCGGACCAGATTCCTCTTACGGAGGAAGTGCGGTGGGAGATGCAGTGGTGGTTGGACCACATGGAGGCCTGGAATGGTCGAGCCCTGTTCGGTGCGTCGCCGGAACTGGTGATACAATCCGATGCCAGTCGGTGGGGTTGGGGAGCCCGTTGCGGGTCTGTTGGTCCCCTCAGGAGCTGTCTCTCCACATAAACTGCGGGTTCGTTTGCGATCAAGTGTTTCTCTCGCCTTCGACCAAGTTGCTGCATTCTTCTCCGGATGGACAACGTGTCTGCAGTCCGCTATGTCAACAAGCTGGGCGGGACTCGGTGTTGGCGGAGATAGCCAAGGATTTTTGGCACTTTTGTCTACAACGGAAGATCACTGTTATTGCGGAGTATCTTCCGGGTTGCAACAATCAGATTGTGGATTGGCACTCCAGACATCTTCGGGATTTTAGCGACTGGAGGCTTCACCCTCGAGTATTCCGTGCCATCCTTCGGCGTTGGGGCCAGTGTCATTTAGATCTGTTTGCCTCTCGCCTCAACGCGCAACTCCCGCGCTTTTACAGTTGGAGGCCGGACCCTCAAGTTCTGGCCACGGATGCTTTTCTTCAGCAGTGGCCATCGACTCTGTGCTATGCCTTTCCGCCATTCCTGATGATCCCCAGAGTTCTGGCTTACACCAAACGATTTCGAGCGGATCTGATTCTGATTGCTCCTCTCTGGAGGGCTCAAGCGTGGTTCCCGGTTCTCCTGGAAATGTGTTGCGCTCAGCCGCTCATTCTTCCCCAGCAATGGAATCTTTTGCTGGATCCTCTCGGAGATCCGCATCCCCTGATTCTATCGGGCTCTCTTCAGCTGCTGGCGTGGCGGATCTCGGGGATCGCTGGACGATCCCAGGCATTTCTAGCGACGCTTCCAAATTCCTTAGTGAGGCATGGTCTCCCAATACTCACAAACGATATAAAGGGGCTTGGAAGCGATGGTGTGATTGGTGTGCTCAACGGGAAGTTGATCCCGTTTCAGCGGATATCAGTCTGATCATTAATTTTTGGGCGTCTTTGGCCACCTCAGGTCTGGCTTATACGACGGTCAATAGTTTTCGTTCTGCGATTTCAGCTGGCCACATCCAGATCGATGGAAAACCTGCGGGTGAACATCCCTTTATTTCCAGATTACTTAAGGGAATTCGTTTTGCGAAACCTCCCACACCTAAATATGTCTCTTTATGGGATGTTTCTGTTGTTCTAAGGTTCTTGGAGGCTTGGCCTTCGAATCTTTTATTATCCCGTAAACAGTTATCTGCTAAATTGACGATGTTACTATGCCTTGTTTCTTGCAAGCGTGTGTCGGATGTCCGCGCTTTGGATCTTGCGGGTCGCAGTTTCACTCCTGAGGGTGTTACTTTTTGTCTTTCTAGACGTACTAAATCTAATACGCCTTCCATTACGTATCCTTCTTTTCCCGCTCATCCCAACCTTTGTGTTGTGCAATGCCTTAAGGATTATGAGGTGAGTACTGCTTCTTTCCGTTCAGACATGCAGGGTCAACTGTTGATTGCCTTACAGAAACCTTTTTGCCCTGTCACTCCAGCTACTCTGGCGCGCTGGGTGCGGTGGCTTATGTCTGAGGCAGGCATTGATGTATCTGTGTTTGGTGCGCATTCTGCACGAGGGGCAATGGCCTCTAAAGCTTTTTCCATGGGTGTTACTCTGTTTGACATTATGAAGGCTGCAGACTGGTCCTCTGATTCTGTTTTCAAGACGTTTTATTATAAACCTATTGATAGTGTTGCTTCTGTGGTGGTGGATCAGGTTTAAAAAAGCATAATCGGAGCCTCCTGTCCTGACATAGAATTCAAAATTTGCAAACATTTGTGACAAGAATTTTCAATTCTATTAAGGACTAGGAGGCGAGGATTATCCCACCCATTGTTCTTATTTGCATGCTAATGTATTGTAATCTGTTTACATGACATTGCAAATATATCACTCCTTGTTTTTCCCCCCCTGGATTGCTTTTGACTCTCTTGCAATTTTTGGATGTTACGGCTCTGTATCTTTTTCAGGTTCAGATCCGAAGTGATGTTATTCGTCCTCCTCCGGAGTGTCGTTCTCCTCCTGGCCTCTGGACCCACAGTTCTTCTGTTGCCTACTTCAGGATTCTTTGGATTTCTGCAGCGTGTTTGGAGTTGGTATTATTAATTTACTTGGGATTTTATTTTGAACTGGACCTGTTTCCACAAAGAAAGAGGAAGAAGGACTAATGTTGGGACCTTTTATACGTTAATCTCTATGGTCATTCCCTGGTGTTCATGGGAAATGTAGTTTTTTGGTTGTTTTTATTGGCTGCTGAGCATTTCATTAAAGAAATGAGAAAGCATAATCCTCGCCTCCTAGTCCTTAATAGAATTGAAAATTCTTGTCACGAATGTTTGCAAATTTTGAAATATCAGCCTTGGGCTCTACAATGTCTCTTCACATTCCACGGTCATTTATGTTTTGATGTATGGTTTAACCACATCGCTGCTACAGGAATTTTCCTACTGTTCTGCAATTTTATGACTGGGTGTGGCCGTGACGAAACCATTCCGTCATCAGCACAGCTCAACCGTGACTGATGACGGAATGGTTCCGTCACCAGCATCGAAGGGGTTAACAGGTTCAAATATAATACTCAGAATCCCTAGAAAGCTGTATAGATTTTATTAATTTAAAAAGCTGTATATTACACAACAGCAGAGAAAAATAATACAAAATGGTGTAGCACACAGAGTTCTGAGGCTGTGCACTGTTGAGGTAACTAAAGTTGTAAGAGGGTATGCATAGTGAGAATAAAATGGAGGTGGGATAGGAAAACTTCCGTGCAGCATGCTGATAAGAGGTGGTGACCACAGCTGGTGAGACGCGCTATTTCGGCAAATGACACACCACTGCACGTTGTTGACCTTGATCGATTCTTCTAAAAGTTAAATAAGATTAATGAAAATATGACATGCGTGATGATAAAATTGAACAAGCAAATATTAATGCTACTACTGTTGATCATTTTCAAATGTAACCTCTAAATCTACAGATCTGTTTGTTTATTTTGTTTCGGAGCTATCCGTTATTTCAATAATAAAACATTCCGCCCTCCTTTCAGCAGACGCATCTTCTATAGTTTACCTTGTTAGAAACATCCGCCAAGTTTCACATTTTTCAAATTGTTCCTTGTATTTGGAAATGCTAGGGTATTTCAAAGCAACTTTACCCAAAGTCCTAATGCAGAGGAATTGTACTACAGTACAGAGAATACTGCATATGTTAGGGCAGTCACTCCGTCAATAATACATTTATTCTATACATTTCAGTAGCATAAAACTGAACAGCAAAATAAAATACAGGATATAAAAATAATTAATATGTACAATACGATTATAAAAGATCGAAAAGAGAAGAATGCTTGTTTAAAATCCAATTTCAGACACTCTAAAAACTAATTTTAAAAGTAATCAGTATATAATCATTATGAAATTCCATTGGACAGTAAAATCATACAGCGATCATCCAAGAATGTGCTGTACTTAGGGAAGTTCCAACTGCAGGTTTTTCCTTTTTTTCAGTACCTGCCATAGAAATGAAGTCATTACACAGCACAAATATAGAGGGCCTTATGTACAAGGCCTGTGCGCCACTTTTGCGTCACTTTCCCATGTTAAAAATTACACAACAGTGGCGCAAAGGGCTTGTAAATCTGACCCAGAGTCTTTAATTGCTGTAAAAATAAAAGGGCTAGTCTATACTGTCTAAAATGTTGAGTTTTAAGTATAGGTAGTATACAATTCTTTTTAGGAATTTCATAATATTGACAAAAAATATAAGGTGCAAGTTGGTTATAGGCAACTCACTGTTGCACATGCACAATTCTAGCTCTGAAAGGGAGTGACAATTACTCGGAGACCCCACCATCAACGGCAACATGTTTGTTCTGAATCGGGTCAGGATAAACCATTGCTGGTCATTTTGTACTAAAGTCAAATGAGATTTCAAACCCTCCTGGTGGGCCATCATACTGTAAGTGAGAACAGATGGTTTTACTCTTTCCCCCGCCCATCTCTCTCCCATTGCTTTGTTCAGGGCAGAATATTTCAACTTGTCTTTCGCTGGTGATCTACAGGAATCTAGGGCCATATTATCAAGGGGTGCAATGAAGTTATTGATGTTTTAGCGTCCGTTTTTGGGCGAAAAGCGGTGATAATTTTCTCGCATTGTCATCAAGAACACACTAGCGCGTGATTCCATGCCTCAGTGTCCATTTTCTGAACGCCCAGCATCGCAACGCTAATGATATGCAAGAAGGCGTGCCTGACAAAACTACACGGGAGAATATCACTAACCGGGCTTCGCGATATATATTCAACAATTCTCCGGCCACCCTAGCGATACACAAAATCGAGCTAACTGCCCGTTAACTCTGGATTTTAATGTCTGCTAAAATCCAGACTTGGGCATACTTTGCATGGTAGGTGGATTCTTGCCTTACGACCACAGGGTCGTATCAGCAAGGTTTTTGCCAGTTTTAGGTGAACATCGCTGGATTTCCAGCAATGTCCGCACTTTTTCCCGCCATCGCTGGAATTCTTATCGCCAATGTGCTGAACGTTGTTAATACAGGTCTAGGTTGGCAATATGTTCCAGCACTAGGCGGCGATAAAAAACAAAACACGTTGAGCGGTCAGCGAGAATTATCGCTGCCTCTTGTTAATATGCCCCCTGATTTGTTAAAGAGATCCACTAGGCCACTCTCCTCGAATGTATATTTTACGTGTCTCATCCATGGGATCTTCATAGCATGATCTAGATTCATGGTATCCCTATGGATTAATGTATTCAACTGTTTTGCGACCAAATTGAGTGCCAAAGCAGAATCGGCGTCATCTTTATCCTATTAGATATGTACGGGTGTTGAAATCTGGTCTGCAGTGTCAACTTATCGGCGCCATCGTGTCCCCCTTTTTCTGAATCCATTTGTGTGCGTAAGCGGCAGCCATTTTAAATACCACGGCCACCCTGCCCATCGCCAACAGCCAGCGCGTCTCTCTCTCTCTCCTGACCTCGCAGGCATCCCCAGTGCGCTGACAGCCCCCGCTCCCACATGCTTGGGCCATAAACCCCTCTTCAGCGCAACCCTGCCTCGGAACCCCATCATGTTCCCAGCTCAACACCTCCCTCCATTCCTTTCATGATCCTGGGTCCTTTGATAAAACCCCCTTTCCTCTGTGCCCGATTGTCTTACTCGTTCCCAGGCCGCCACCTGGCCCTGTGGATGCTGTTTATTGCCCCCCCATACAGTAGGAAGCTTCTCCCATCAAAGGATCCACGAGTTGATCAAAGCCCCCACCCCATGAGATCCGATCGACCACATACATTCCGCGAATCGGTGGAATGTCCAGCTGCGCAACAATCGTCACCTGTTGTGACTGGGGTGGGGACTTCTACTGTAAATGTGTGTGGGAACGGGACTGAAGCGGGGATTCCGAGGATGCCTTTCCGAACTTCAAAGTATTTACGACAATATGCCACATGCAATAAACTGTAATAAAGATCATAAACCGGTGTATAAGAGGCCAGGCCTCAGAGATGCGGCTAGAGCACCTCGTGAAGATACCCTGTTGTCTGAATTGATGTGTTCTGCTCCGTCGGAATAAAACTTCTGTTTCCTGCCTTCCAGTCTTCAGCTCCTGCCTCTTTGTTTGGTAACTTGAGTGGTATTAGAAGCGGTTAGTGCCGGGCAACTTTGAAAAAGGTCGTCGGCCCGTACCTTTTTCCACAATTGGCGTCCCAAACGTGGGGCCCATCAGCGACTCGTGGATCCAGTGGGAGAGGTCCTGACGACAGAGTGAACGACTGCAACGATCGGGAGAGCTCCTGTCCGATAGACCCTCGTCTGACAGCCGATCATCCGAACTTCACTGGTTCCGAACAGACCTCTCTAGAGTGATCTACGGTCCTGACTGGGAACCATCAGGAGTGCCGCAACGGTCACGAAGAGTAGAGGACGATCGGGCGCTGGATTCGGAAGACAAGAAACTGTCCATGCGGTCCGGGTAAGGTCGTGTAACACGACAAATTGTGAAATGATTGTTTGATTTGGAAAATACTAGTATTACTCTTTGAATTGTTGGTTCTTTTGGAGATTCGCTGTCTGCAAACGGAGAACAACAGGCTCTCTGTTTGCAAGCAGTGAAGGATAGGTAACGCAGACTTTTGTCCCCGTTGTAATCCGTCGTGCCTATCTTCCTCCCCCACTGATTGATTGTTTGGCCCGAACTGTTGTTCGCGGATTGTTTTCTGGAGATTCTCTGTCTGCAAA